>NW_023600993.1:29895336-31095336 GCF_014898055.3 Talpa occidentalis
CGCTGGGTTGTGAAGCTGCCCACAGCCTCTGCAGCACCGGTTCGATCCCAGGCTGCTCCCCGGCCACTGGAGGAGGGTCCCACATGGCGCGCAGACCTCTCCTGCCGCCCGCTGCTCCCCTCAGCAGTGTGCTTCGGTCCTTCTGCCTGCTCTGCTCCCTGCTCTGGCTCTGGTGAATTCTCTCACCCTCCCATGCTTCTGACTGTACCCAGTGCTTGTATAAATAAATAAAAAAATAAAAATAAATAAATCTTAAAAAAAAAAAAGAATTTAAGAAAAATTACCATTTTAAAAAAAAAAAAAAGTGTACCAGATCTTCCTATTTGTATGTGTGCTCTACTACAGTACAGGCCTCTCACTCGAAATACCTCATTCTCGCCAACTGAGAATGTGCATCTGTAACAAGAACAGAAACATCTCACTCTCATCTCTACCACCATTGTTAAAGTCACAGAAACCTTGTTCATAAAACTGGCTGACCTGTTTGGGAAACAATGTCACGATTCTTATGTATCTATAAAGCGACAATCTATTGAAAACTGCTTTAACAAACTCATTCACAGCCTCAGGTAGACTACAACTCCTCTCACCACAGGTACCACAAAACACGCTGCTGGACAAGTTGTCTGTGGCCAAATCACTTTGAGAATGTGGCATACAATATTCCCTCAAGTAAATGTATAACTAAAAGACCTGAAAAGTACCAAAACCAAATGAAACTATTCAAATGCATTTAACCCAAGATATCTGTTTTTTTTTTTTTTACAAGAAAATCCTTAGTCACAGAACACTTATCAATATTCCATGGCTAAGCTATGTATAATGAACAAAAAAACTATCATAAAACTAAAGCTGATTTCTGAGAAATCTACATATAAAATTAAAAGTAGTTTGTAGAATGCATTCTTCCCAATGCAGAGGTTAGATAAAGAATGAAAAGTGGCCAAAGTCAGAATCAAAAACCCATGTTCAACAAGTTGCATTACTAAGTTTTGATGTGGAAAAAAAAAAAAGAATCCAGTAAGTTAGACAAAAAGAACATCTCAAAATATTTAAAAACAACAGAAAGAGGGCCTCCCCGGTGGCGCAGCGGTTGAGTGCTGGGTTGCGAAGCTGCCCGCAGCCTCTGCAGCGCCGGTTCAATCCCCGGCTGCTCCCCGGCCACCGGAGGAGGGTCCCACATGGCGCGCAGACCTCTCCTGCCGCCCGCTGCTCCCCTCAGCAGTGTACTTTGGTCCTTCTGCCTGCTCTGCTCCCCACTCTGGCTCTGGTGAATTCTCTCATCCTCCCGTGCTTCTGACTGTACCCAATGCTTGTATAAATAAATTAAACAAAACAAAATAAATAAATAAATAAAAATCTTAAAAAAAAAAAATAAAAATAAAAACAACAGAAAGAAAACACCAATGTCGGGACTCCCTGGTGGCACAGCAGTTGAGCGCTGGATGCGAAGCTGCCCACAGCCTCTGCAGCACCGGTTCAATCCCCGGCCACCGGCGAGGGTCTCACATGGCACGCAGACCTCTCCTGCTGCCCACTGCTCCCCTCAGCAGTGTATTTCTTCAGTCTGCCTGTTCTATTCCCTGCTCTGGCTCTGGTGAATTCTCTCACCATCCCGCGCTTCTGACTGTACCCAGGGCTTATATAAATAAATAAATAAATCTTTAAAAAAAAAAAAAAAAAAAGAAGTTCACTAATTCCAGTTCTGCTTTAAAAAAAAAAAAACACCAATGTCAATGTACTTAATGGTTAAAATGATAAATCCTATGATTTTATTTTACCGTATGTTTTAAATTAAGAGAAAAAGGACAGACTGTAAAATAATGCGATTTTGTGATTTTTAACAAAAGAGGCAGTAATATCTCAGTCTGAAGAAGTTTAAACCATTTCATCAATAGCCCTGAACCAGGGAAAAATGTGAAACTTCAACTAGGGACAATAAATGCATAAGCTGAAGGTCATCAATAACTCAAAAGAATTTCCGTTGTCATGTTATTTCAGAATTTAAAAAAAAAAAAATCAGTCATTCTCCTAGTATTAGTCTTTTCATTGACTATGCCTTCCATTTTCTACTAATATCAATTAATTCTCCATAAATTTATTTATAGATGTATTTTCAATCAACATCCCAGCAGTTAACGTGAAAAGTTGATTTTAAAAATTATATGCAAGTGGAAAGGAACAAAAACAAGAACCCATGAAAAAGAATACATTGGTTGAAGACTTGACAATCACTTTTCAACAAAGGAAGTCAAAAAAAGAGAGAGAAAGGCGATCATCCTTATTAGTAACCAGGAAAATGTATATTAAAACTACCATGAGAAACTATTTAATGCCTATGAGATTGACAACAATTTAAGATCTCACTGTACAAATGTTTGTGAAGATGTGGGTTCATGGGTACTCCTATATACTGCTGGTGGGAACGTGTGTGTGTGTGTGTGTGTGTGTGTGTGTGTGTGTATGTGTGGTGGTATATGCCATGAAGAGACTACAGAGTGGTATAAATGGGCTATAGTTTATACAACAGGATTTATCAAATCTCAAACCAAACTTGAGTTAAAGAATTAAGTATCAAAAAGTAAGTTCCCATCCCATTCATATACAGAGTTCAGCATTAAGAATCAATAAATGGGGCCTCCCTGGTGGCCTAGCAGTTAAGTCTCAGAGCCCCCGCTGTGAAGGCCTTCCGTGGTAGGCCTGAGTTCCATCCCCATCCAAGGAGCTGACCCATATGGCACAGCAGACATCTCCTGTCTCTCCTGCTGATCCCCTCAGCAGCGTATTTCAGTCCATCTGCCTGTTCTGCTCCCCACTCTGTCTCTGGTGAATCCTCTCACCCCATGCACCTCTGGCCTACACCCCAGTTCTTCTATGCAAAAGTAAATAAAATCTTTAAAAAAGAATCAATAAATGTAATATTTAGCAATACATTCAAAGATGAAACACTATAAAGAAAAACTTGAGAAAGTCACCAAAGTCAGAATAGTGGTTTTTCTTTGAAAGAACAAGTGACAATCCACAAAGACAAGGACAAACTCTCTAAGCTACCAAACCTCCTTTTATTTGGGGAGAGTGTGTGTGTTTAAGCATAAACCTGTTTCATGTACTCTTCCGCTTTGGAGGGACAGTTCACAGGCAAAGAAACTATATTCAAGAATATCAATAGGTCCTGCGAAAACAATTTTCCACATGGAAAACAAATTTAAGTGTAAAGATAAAAGACTTGAAAACTATTTTACTTTCAACTACATCTAGCGTACATTAAATAATTATGTTAAAGAACTGCTACAATTTTTGTAAAGACAGAAATTCATGTTCAGGGAGAATAATCACCCCTCCCTAATTTTTCTGTTTTAGAGGCGAAATGTTAGTGTAGATGGTGCTAAAGCCCTTATTTAATGCTTTTCAAATTACAACATGAAATTTTCAAAATTTAGAGAGTTCTGCTTCTCCCCCTTTCTCCATGAAAAATATACATGATTCACAATCCACTCCAAGACAGGAAAAAGCAAGAATGCTACTAAATTATAAAAATTCTAATGGTTATTTTACAATTATTATCAATAACTGTTTAGTAACTATATACATGTATGTATGTATTCATAATATGCCTACAATGCTAAACATGAGAGGGGCAGGGAGGAGATATTCCATAAAAGATACAACCTCATGGACTAGAATGAATCATCTTTTCCTAGGCATTAATTGAAAGTTTTAAATCTCAAAGATACAAAGTTTTTACAGTTTTTAAAAATTTCTTACAGATTGTTTAAAGAATTCCTAGAAGACTTCTTTCTCCTTTCAGTTTCTACATTTTGGTTTTTGGCATTTATAATTTGACATTTTCTACTTAATATTTTTATCTTCTTTCCCATAGTAGATGGGGGTCTGTGTGTAAATAGAAATTTTACCTTCTTCATCTATGTCTCCCCAAGTGTGCCTACTTACGAGGTCTTTAAGTGAGAAACCCAGATGTCTTTTGACGACAGATAAAAATGACCTAATTCTCATTTTATTGGGAAAGTATAATTGACTGGCTTCATTCGTATCCCATAATGACAACTGACTGTATTCAACCCCACAGGCTAGGAAGTGTTCAAACTTCATTTCTGGGTCAGCAGGGGAAACCTCGGAGAGCTTGACTACTCTTGGAACATTGTTCCATTACAACACAGGAAATGATGAACTCGAAAGGAAGATGTTTGTTGTGACATATTTTTTCCATTCCTTCAGGAATGTTTTTAGCCTATGGCTTTGCCTTGAGTGAAACAATGTCAAATGGTTTAAAGCAAACAGAAAATGCCAACCTTTTAGGTCAGTTACTAAATCCTTTACACAATCCTTTTACACAGAAGCTACACCCACCCATTGGTGGGTTGACCAGCTGGATGGTTTTGGCCATTGGGGTAACATTAGAAATGATGTGAATAAATTGAAAGATCACATCACATAATAAATACTCCTTAATATTAAAATCAGTGGATGCCAGGGGGAGCCCCCCCCATTCTAAACCAAATGCAAAACTGCAACATAGCAAGATAATCATAGCACATTTGGGGGTCACATGAAATTCTCATTATACTAACTTTAAAAGTGGTGAGGTATAAGAGGATGTTTTCTGCTTGCTATCATCTTTTAAAAAGCAAGATGTTTAAACACATGAATGAGAAAGCCAGTGCATTTTTACACTTGCTCCACCATAAGTCACGGCTCAGGGTGGCTTGTCGGGATTATTTAAATTCAGGAGCAATGCCTGGTTGACAAGCTCCTATACTGCTGCAGGCTACAATCCTCACACAGTGCCTAAAGGGCTATTACAATTGCGGGCATCTACAGAGGACAACAAAGGAGCCTTACCCCTTCCCGAAGGCACCTCATTAGCACTGTGTATGCAGCCAAGGGAACAGTCCAGCATTCTCTAGGGTTCCTTTTTTTCTCTCCCTAAAAATGAAGCGGAAGGAAAGGTAGTGAACAACACAAAAGATATTTACCATTTCAAGAAAAAGGCACAGCTTCAAGTACACAAACTATCTAAAACATCTTATTGCTATATTTAAAGAACTACTTACTACCTGACAATTATGATCTGCTGTCTTTTCACTGCATGGCACATACAGGGTATTTCTTCCATTTCTCTCTCTGGCATATGTGCTATTGACAAGGTCCCCTCATCAGCAGCAATGTGAAAAGAACTGACAGTAGGATGCAACAGATAGAAAAACCACTCTATGGGCAACTGCAGGGGATAATACAGACATTGCTACTTAAAAGGTATTGCATTATCTGCAAAGACTTGAAAGCACAAAGTACACAGCTTGGCATAACACCTCAGGATGACCCATAGGCACAGGTAAAAGACAGTGTGTGACCTAGCAAGACAACGTGCTAAACAGAAATAAGCAATGTGCTGAGCAGGTGTGCTCATTTTAATGACATCAGCAATAATTCTCTCACAGAAGAACCAAATTAGGGCCATAGCCACGAGAACACTGTTACAGCCTATCAAATAAAATTACACAGAAATCAGAGGCCACACAGAAAGGTAGAAAAAAGTTAATCTCTTTAAAGCAGAAGAAATTAGATTCTGCTGAGAAAAAATAATTCCCTAAGATTGTCAAAATGTTAAAATCAGCATATTACCAGTCAAAATATTTTTAATCCCCATTATGATAACTGTGACCCATTAAAACTGTACCCTTGATTTCAAAATTCACATATGGTCATAATCCAGACATTAACCTCAGGATCTGCTCTCACTTGGAAGTCTCTAGTTCGACACCAAACTGAACTTCCAAACACAACTTTCTTCCCTCCAGCTCACTTATTCGAATGCCCAACACAGGCTTTCTTTGATATCACTGGACTCAAACTCCCCACCACCACCCTGTTCTTCTACCTACCCTGCCTCCCACTTAGAACCTGGTCTATCATTTAAGGACACCCTCTACCTCCCACCCACCACCACATACACACACACACAAGGGTTCCTGTTTTCCTTGTCTGGGGAAACCCAGACCTTGGAAGGAGCCAGAAGCTTGTTTCCTCCAGGCCTCCATGCAAGCAACTGGGCTCCGAGGGGAGTTTCTCTCTCTGACCAAGTCCCCGCACTTCAAATCTGTGACCCTACAACCACTTCCCCTACTTCCTGCCTTCACAGAGATCTTAGAAGTCGTGAGAAAGGAACCACTGACCTACCTACCTACCTACACCTGGAGTCATCGACTCAAGCCCAGAAGTCGTCACAAGACAGACTCCTCTGCCCCCTCCACTGGGGCTCAGCATCTCATTCCCATCCTGCCTTCAGGGTCACTAGGTTATGGACTACCCCTTATTGCTCCCAGATTTCCAATGACCAGTCCCAAATGGATCCGTTCTGACTCCACTACAATGGGTTCGCTCTCTCTCATCAAAACAGGGCCTCTTGGCTCCAGGCTCCTCTTATCCCTTTCACCACCATTCTTGCTTTCCACTGGCTTTGTTCCCCAAACTTCCAATAAATCCTCATCAAGCTGCCATCTGACTTCTGCTCCCTCATGCCAACTTAAATAAATATACATAACATACCTTGTTGAGTTACAGAAGCTTCCATGTCAATCTGCTGGGCTTGTTTTAGTCTTTTAGACCTTAAACTACTTTCAGTCACCTTGACATTCTCCTTTCTGAAATAGCCACTTCTCACCCCTATTTGTATTACTGTTCTGTTAATTCTCATTTAGTTTCTTAGAATCTGCTTACACCATTCTCCAATCTATTCTCTACATTTAAATCAGAATACTGTTGATGATGAGCAATGCAGGGGTTAGCAGCACCAGGGTTTAGGGGCACCAACTTCCAAGCAGTCACAAACCTGCATAGAACATTTAACTCCCCAACCAAACTACTAAAAGCCTGCTGTCAACCAGAAGTCTTACTGAAAATATACACAGTCAATTAACACATTTTGTACATTATACGTATTATATACTATACTCCTGAAACAAAGGAAGCTGGGGAGAAGAAAATGTCATTAAGGTGGTCATGTGGAAGAGGAAATACTTTCACAGAAATGGATGGATGTACTCATCGATACCATAAGTTTAATATTGTCTGTTTATAAGAAACCCTTGTATAAGTGGGCCCACACAGACCAAAGCAGTGCTGTTCAATGGTCAACTGTAGCTTGTTGTCAACTAGTTTTTTTTGTAAAAAAAAAAAAAATAGACAACTGCAAGCATGAAGCAATAAACTGAAACAGAAATTTGCTTTTACTCTGAGAGCTTGCAAAACTTGGTAAATTTGAGCTTTGATGTCAAGGCCTTGAAGGCCAAGGTAAAAATAAGCAGAAATAAACTCTTCAATCCCATGTACAAAGAACTGCAAAGAAGAACTACCTTTCACAAAACTTGGCACAAAGGAGAATGTTCCACATGAGAGAGAGGTTGGGAGGAATGAAGAGGGCTCTGAGTACTGATTAAGAAAGACCCACATTTGGGCCTCCCTGGTGGCACAAAATTAGGTTAAGCACCGCACTATGAAGCAATCCACAGCCTCTGTAACACGAGTTTGAGCCCCGGCCGGCCAGGGAGAAATCCACATGGCAAGGCAGAACTCTCCTGTCTCACCCGCTGCTCCCCTCACAGTGTATTTCAGTCAGTCTGCCTGTTCTGTTCCCCACTCTGTCTCTGGTGGATCCTCTCACCCCACCATGCCTCTGGCCTGTACCCCAGCTCTTGTATGTATAAATAGTTTTTTTTAAAAAGACCCACATTAATTAATAGCTCTAGTATCTACATCTCCATGTACTATCTGTAATATTATATAATTATTATATAATTATTAAGTGAAAAAGAAAAGTTTCTACTTGTCATATAAAACAAGATAAAATAAAAATAAATTAAAATAAATTAAAAGGACAATATATATTTTTTTTTTTTTAATCTTAAATTTTATTTTTATATTCCCCCATACAATTGCAAACGCCCCATTCTGACCCCAATCCTTCCCCTCCCGCCCCCCACCCCCCAAAAAGTGTCTCTGGTTCATAGTTTTTTGTTGATTTTGATTTTCACTTTCTTATATTCATTTTCCTGGTCCCTTATTTAAGTTTTCTAGATTCCTGCTATGAGTGAGACCATCCGGTATTTTTCTTTTTCTTTTTGGCTTATTTCGCTGAGCATGATCCCTTCCAGAGCCATCCATGTTGCTGCAAATTGCATGTGTTTATCTTTTTTGAATGCTGAGTAATATTCCATGGTATATATGTACCATATCTTCTTGATCCAGTCATCTACTTTTGGGCATTTGGGTTGTTTCCAAAGCTTAGCTATTGTAAACAGTGCTGCTATAAACATAGGGGTGCAGGTGCTCTTTGGAATGGATGTTTCTGTGTCCTTTGGGTAAATACCTAGGAGTGGAATTGCTGGGTCATATGGAAGCTCTATGTTTAGTAGGTCCAGAAATCTCCACACAGCTCTCCATAGTGGTTGGGCCAGTTTGCACTCCCACCAACAGTGCAGCAGAGTTCCTTTTTCTCCACACCCTCGCCAACATTTGTTGTTGCTAGTTTTTTTAATATGTGCCATTCTCACTGGTGTGAGATGGTATCTCATGGTAGTTTTGATTTGCATTTCCCTGATTACAAGTGATGTTGAACATTTTTTCATATGTCTGTTGGCCATTTGCATTTCCTCTTCAGAGAAGTTTCTTTTTAGCTCTTCTGCCCATTTTTTGACTGGATTATTTTCTTTGTTGTTGCTGAGTCTCATCAGCTCTTTGCAGATTTTTGTGATCAGTCCTTTATCATTAGTGTTGGGTGCAAAAATGTTCTCCCAGTTGGTGGGGTTTCTCTTTGTTTTTGTTATTGTCTCTTTTGCTGTGCAGAAGCTCTTTAATTTGATGTAGTCCCAGCTGTTGATCTTTGTCTTCACTATCACTGCTTTGGGTGATGTGTCTGTAAAGATGTCTTTGATGTGCAAATCCTGTAGTGTTTCGCCTATATTTCCTTCTATGTATTTTATGGTTTCAGGTCTTATGTCTAGTTCTTTAATCCATTTTGAGTTGATTTTTGTGTATGGTGTGAGGTAGTGGTCAAGCTTCATTCTTTTGCATGTAGCGACCCAGTTTTCCCAGCACCATTTATTTTTTTTTTTTTAATTTTTTTTTTTTTATTTTTTTAAAGATTTATTTATTTATTTATACAAGCACTGGGTACAGCCAGAAGCGCGGGAGGGTGAGAGAATTCACCAGAGCCAGAGCGGGGAGCAGAGCAGGCAGAAGGACCAAAGTAGACTGCTGAGGGGAGCAGCGGGCGGCAGGAGAGGTCTGCGCGCCATGTGGGACCCTCCTCCGGTGGCCGGGGAGCAGCCGGGGATCAAACCGGCGGCCCTACAGAGGCTACGGGCAGCTTCGCAACCCAGCGCTCAACTGCTGCGCCACCGGGGAGGCCCAGCACCATTTATTGAACAAACTTTCTTTGCTCCAATGCATAGTCTTTGCTCCTTGTCAAAGATTAGTTGACCATAAATCTGTGGGTTTATTTCTGGATTTTCTATTCAGTTCCATTGGCCCATGAGTCTGTTCTTGTTCCAATACCATGCAGTTTTGATGATTATGGCTTTGTAGTATAGTTTGAAGTCTGGGAGTTTGATGCCTCCATTTCCTTCTTTTTTTTTCAGTAGAGCTTTGGCTATTCGGGGTTTTTGGTGATTCCATATGAATTTCATCAATAATTGTTCTATTTCTTTGAAGAATGCCATTGAGATTTTGATTGGAATAGCATTGAATCTGTATATTGCTTTTGGTAGGATGGCCATTTTAATAATGTTTATTCTTCCAATCCATGAGCAGGGGATGTCTTTCCATTTCTTTGTGTCTTCTTCTATTTCTTTTAACAGTGTTTTATAGTTTTCTTTGTATAGGTCCTTTACCTCTTTTGTTAGATTTATTCCCAAATATTTGATTTTTTTTGTTTCAATAATAAAAGGGATGGTTTTTTTGATTTCTTCTTCTTCAGATTTATTGTTTGTGTATAGGAAGGCTACTGACTTTTGCGTGTTGATTTTGTATCCTGCCACTTTACTGAACTGATTGATGAGTTGAATTAGTTTTTCTGTGGAGATTTTGGGGTTCTCTATGTATATTATCATATCATCTGCAAATAGTGATAGTTTGACTTCTTCTTTTCCTATTTGGATTCCTTGGATGTCTTTCTCTTGTCTTATTGCTCTGGCTAGGACTTCCAGTATTATATTGAAAAGCAGTGGTGAGAGTGGACATCCAGGACAATATATATTTCTATTTGCTCATATGTACAAAAGTAACTTCAACAAGAGAAAATAATTATAGTTATTTTTGGGGGAATGAGATGGAATGGGACAAAAATATTTTGAAAAGAGGCTTCTACCCATATGGCTTTCTTTACTTGTTAGTTTTCTAGTTTAGTGAATGTACTGCCTTTTTAAAATACATAATTACCAAAGAGAAAAAAAAAAACCCACAAAGATTGGTATGAAAAAAAAAAACTTTATGGATAGAATTAAATGACTTTAGTGAATATTTTTTAATAAATGGAAACGACATATTTTGTGCATGTGTATATTGGAAATATAGCAATATTTCCTTAATCAGTATAGAGCCAGTTCAATTTCAAACATGAACTGCAAGACTCAAAATCATAAAGATATTAATGCTTCCCAAATTGGTCTGTAGAGCCAAAGCAGTTTTTTTAAATGATGATTTGGAGAATTGGACAAGCTGAATTTTAAAATTTATTCTGACATGTGAAGGGCCAGGAATAGCCAAGACATTTGTGAAAAAGAAGAATAAAGGAGATTTGCTGAACCAGCTATCACTACTAATTATGGAACGAAGTGATTTAAATAAAACTAATGTTTTACAACAATGCATTAAAACAATGATTGTCAAGAAAATCAGCTTAATTTACATACTAAAGACACTCAGGTTATACAACACTGAAGCAAGTTGTAGAAACAAAGTTTAAGAAATTCAATGAGAGAATTTCCTGATTAACTTATTACTGGTACTTATTTGAAATTCTCAGAGTATCACATTAAATAGTTCATAATTTTATTATTATTCAATTATATTCTATAAAACCACAGTAATAAAATCTTAAGTTTCCTTTGTTGAATTCGGCAGCACTTCCATATTGTAACTTCAGAAATACGAAGTCAAATACTGCAATTCTCATGACCATGTTAAGAACTATACTTGCACAACTATATTTGTAGATTTTTAAACTGAAATGGTGCATTTATACTGGAAGAACCAATGGCTTCCTCATGCCTGAAGGAGTTAAATAAGCAGTAATCTAGGGTGTAGTTTGGGGGGGTTCCATCCATTTAGTTTTAAAATATGGCCTCAGATTTTACCTCTCTTAGGCAAAGAGGCACTAGGTGAAAGGGAAGAAGATAGACAGCTAGAGATAGAGAGACACAGACTGAGAGTCTCTCTTCCCCCAAAGGTAAAATTTCTCTTAAGTTCCTTAGGCATGCTCTAAGGGGCAAAGTCAAAAAAACATTTATAGGATATTAATACTTGTCAGTTAGGATACGTCAGAACATGGCAAACAGCAATGGAGTTAATCAGACAGTCTCACCTGGGTGGCTATGAGGTAGATCAGCTCCCCAAGGGTTGGTAAAAGGCACTGTTTTAATTTGCTGTTCCTGAAGTTTTCCCTAATTAATTCAGTTAGGAGAGCAATTCCCTGAAAAGAGAAAAAAAAAGTCTATTATTTCACATGTATCTCTCAGTTCCTCCACCTACATTTATTAAAAGGCAAGACACACTGGGCCTCCCCGGGGGCACAGTGAGTTGAGCACAGTGCTATGAAGCCGTGCACAGCCTTTGCAGAATGGGCTCGATTCCAGGCTGGCCAGGGAGATTCCCAGATGGTGCAGCAGACCTCTCCTGTTGCTCCCACTGCTCTCCTAAGCGGTGCTTTCAGTCTGTCTGCCTGTTCTGCTCCCTGCTCTGTCTCTAGTGAATCCTTCCACCTTCCCGCACCTCTGGCCTATACCCTAGCTACTGTATAATTAAAAAAATAAATAAATCTTTTTTTAAAAAAAAAAAAAGGCAAGATACACTAAAAAATCCACCTCCCAGTTTTAAAAACTAGTTTCCAAATTATTTTCAAAATATGGTCCTTATTCCTTATTCCTTCATTCTCAGATGAAGATACAAATATATCCAGTAAAATGAATTTACATATACATAGCACCTATCAGTTACACATAGCACCAAGCACATATGCATGTGTGTCCCTAATACTGGGAGGGCAATTGTTGCTCTATCTGTACAGACAGGAAACTGAGGTTGGGAAAAATCCTGCCATTTGCTCCTGTTCACTTGGACAGGCAGAATCTGAACACAGATTTCACCTCGCCAGATCCCAAGTATACTCCATCAGTTCCCGGCTTGAGAAATACTCACACATCATTAAACTTATAAATGATCTGAGGTTGGGAATATTATACCAAAGTTTCAACATGATCCTCTTTTAAATTCAGCTGAAAATTTAACAGTTCTAGGTAATTTCCTAGGAGCCATGCTAAGAAGATCAAATACCCCCAACGCCAGAATCCATACAGCAGAACATAAATGAATCAAACCAGAGTGTGACTATGAAGTAGACACTTTCAGTATGATGCCTACAAAACGGCCCAATTCTGAAAGAGAAAAAAGCTGTATACAAAATAGCATGAAAGCACTGGTCTAAAACAGTGTGACTCAAAATGTGGGGCACAGACAATACCAGTTCTCATTGTCAACAAAGATATAATTATAGAAATTATACCCAAACATGGCTTCACTTTGTAAACAGGAGTCTGGGCAAGTTGGAGTGAGTTATTTTACTTGTTGATGTGGTATTTTTTCAAACAGCTTTATTGAGTTATAACTAACAGACAATAAACTGCACAAAGCATACAATAGATACATAAGCCATATGTACACACCTGTCAAATCATCCCAGCAAGATTTCTTATAGACATTGACAAAATTTTTCTAAAATTTATGAGGAAGAACAAAAGAAACAGAACAACCACAAGAATTTTGAGAAAGAATGAAGTGGTTGAAATTATTCTACCTGCTTTCAAGACTTAATATGTAGCTGCAATTGTTAAGATGGGGGCACTGGCAGAGGGGCAGACAGGTACATGAATGGAACAGAACACAGACTCTATAGAGATAACTCCAAACCAGTATGGCCAAGATTTTTTTTTTAATAGAGGCATGTTTTATTTATTTATTTGTTTGTTTGTTTGTTTTGTTTATACATGCACTGGGTACAGTCAGAAGCGCGGGAGGGTGAGAGAATTCACCAGAGCCAGAGCGGGGAGCAGAACAGGCAGAAGGACCGAAGTACATTGCTGAGGGGAGCAGTGGGCGGCAGGAGAGGTCTGCGTGCCATGTGGGACCCTCCTCTGGTGGCCGGGGAGCAGCCGGGGATCGAACCGGCGCCGCAGAGGCCGCGGGCAGCTTTGCAACCCAGCGCTCAACCGCTGCGCCCCCGGGGAGGCCCAGTATGGCCAAGATTTTTGACAAGAGTGCAAAGCAATCCCATGGAAGAAAGTCAGTCCTTTCAACAAATGGAGCTGGGACACCTGGTTATCCATAAGAAAAACAAAAACCTCAACCAAAATCCAACAACTTTCTACAAAAAAAACTCAAAATGGATCAAGGATTTAAAAGTAAACTCTAAAACTAATAGGGAAAAAAAAAAAGCATAGGATCTAGGGCTAAGTAAAGAATAAACTTGACACCAGTCAAATAAGCACATAGAGTTGTTCAACATCATTAGTGCCAGGAAAAATGCAAATTAAAGCCACAATGAGATATCACCACACATTTAGATGAGGCAAAAAAAAAAAAAAAAGAAAAGTAGTGACAACAACAAATGTTGCTGAGGATGGAGAGAAAATGGATCATTTATACATTGTAGGACCCAGCAACTGCACTCCTGAGTATTTATCCCAGAGAAATACTTTCATCCACACAAAAACCATATACCAATGTTTATAGCAATTTTATTTACAGTTCTCAAAGCTGGAAATAATAGACGTCTTTCAACAGGCAAACAGTTAAATAAACTATCGTACAACCATCACAGAATACTACTCAGCAATAAAAAAGAACTATTGATACATGCAACAACCTGTACAAATCTCCAGAGAATTATGCTACATGAAAAAAGCCAATCTCAAGGTAGGCTTTTTTTATTTTTTTTTTTTAATTAATAGAGGCATTTATTTATTTATTTGTTTGTTTGTTTGTTTTTTGTTTATACATGCACTGGGTACAGTCAGAAGCGCAGGAGGGTGAGAGAATTCACCAGAGCCAGAGCGGGGAGCAGAACAGGCAGAAGGACCAAAGTACACTGCTGAGAGGAGCAGCAGGTGGCAGGAGAGGTCTGCGTGCCATGTGGGACCCTTCTCTGGTGGCCGGGGAGCAGCCGGGGATCGAACCGGCGCTGCAGAGGCTGCGGGCAGCTTCGCAACCCAGCGCTCAACCACTGTGCCACCAGGGAGGCCCAAGGTAGGCTTTTTTTAATAGAAATGGAGAACAGATTAGTGATTGTCAAGGGCGGGGTTGGGGGACGGACATGAAATAGAGGGAAGTAGGTAAGGTCCTATAATCTATGCCAGTAACGCCACAGCAACCTGACACTTCATGTGCAGACTTTACCTTTGGACAGCATTTGCCAGTACACAGCAGATCATGTTGCTCTACAGTGTTATTTGTACAGCTTTCCACCTGTCATTTTTTAATTTTAAAGCTATTAGTATAAAAAAGGAAGATAATAGCCATAAACAACTATACCACATAAATGGCATATACCAAGGAGAAAAATAAGTTTTTGTTGATCTATAGACAATGACATTCGCAAATGCCAATACTAAATATGGAATGAAAAGGGTAAATATTGTTTAGCTCTTCCTCAAACTCAGAAATCCAAGAAATATTTGGGTATCATACTTATCCAAATTTCCCTATAATCTGTAAAAATTCACCCTACTTTCAAACACTGAACCTAAAAGATAAAAATAGGATCGATATTCCAGTATTATGGTAATATTATTATTTTTAAAAACTTAAGGAAAATGAAGAGGTTTTAAGGAGTCTTATTTCAAATATCATTACACTTTGGGCATGTCTACATCATCATATGCTTCTATTACCCTAATGGAAACTATCTTCTGGGACCACAGGCATGATTGGTTGGTTGATTACTATATATAAATAATAACTTCAGATTGTGCTGCTATTTTGTAAACTACCTTGAATTCAAAATTCATTTTAAAACAATTTTGAGTAGCTATTGCTGGGCCTTTTTTGCCTCTATCTGAAGTCATCAGATTGACATGAAAAGGTCAAATGTGCTTCAATACCACGTTCCCTGCACTGAGTCTCTAAAGTCAAAGGCAGAAAGCAGAAAATGATAAATTAAGAATACAAAGGCGATTGCAGAGAGCCCCGCCCAGGAGGAGCCCAGCCCCAGCACACAGCCCCTGCCGCCCGGTAAGCCTGCGCGGAAGCGGCGCGCCGGAAAAAACAGACGCGGAGCGGGATTGCGCGGGGAAAGCGGCGCGGATTGCGCGGATCGGATCGCAGCTGCCCAGGTCCCCGCGCCTGCGACCTAGGCTTGCCGGGAGACGACCTAGGCTTGCGGGGAGACGCGCGGAGGCCCTCCCGGAGTGAGCAGGAACCAGGCGCCCAGGCAGGGGAGCGGGATTCAAAAGGCGCCATTCCCGCGCCACTGATCTGGGCTACAGCCCGCGTCCTGGAACTGAGGGCTTTGGAACTGAGACCCGGGGCACGAAATTAGGGGCGTGGGTTCCCCACGACGGTGGGGCACAAGGCAGACACAGCACCCCAAAGCCGTTGAGGTGTACCCTACCATCCCCGCTCTGCTCCCTGTCCCACGGGGTGGAAAATCAGCTCCCCAAGGGCTCTAGGAGAGATCTCTGGCGCCACCTAGCGACTGGAAGCCAGCACAGGCTCCTGAAGGAGATAGTGGCCAGCTGGGGAGTTAGCCCACGCCTGGCCCCTTCCGACCAGTAGTCTGAGCCCACAGGGGGAGCGAGCGCCCACAGCCGGGGCAGACCAGGCACGCAGAAGAGTGTGCCTGACACCGTACGCGCAGGGAGTGTGTCCCACATCACCATTTTAGAACAGGGACATTTCTTCAGTAAAGACTACCTGCAGAACGCTTCCTCAGGAGCCAGAGGTGAGCGGGGGAAGTTCGCCCACGCCAGACCCCCTCTGGCCTGCAGTCCAAGCCCAGTGGGGGAGCAGGAACCCACCGCCGGGGCAGACCAGGCGCACAGGGGAGTGTGTCCCCACATCGACATTTTAGGACAGGGACCTTTCTCCAATAAAGACTGCTTGAAACTGACAGATGACTCCTGGAGGAACCAGAGGGGAGCAGAGAAGCTCACCCAAGATGCCGGCCAGTCCCAACTACACAGTGTCCCAACGCATACGGCAAATTAGAAAACAGACAGTAGGGAGGAGAAGAACCACACGCAACCTAGCAACTCTCCAGAAAAAAAGCACACCACAAAAAGAAAACCAGCCCTCAGATGGCAACGACAGTAACTTGGAAGAACTTCTGAGCCTTCCAGAAAGAGAATTTAAAATTGCCGTGATTAAAAAACTGACAGAAGTCATAAAGGAAAACAATGATAAGGGAAAAATAATCAACGATCAGAAGAATGAAATTGAGTCCCTAAAGAGGGAAGTAAAAGAAATGCAGGAGATCAAAGAATTAGTGGAAGAACTAAAGAATTCTGGGAAAAGCAATGAAAGCAGAATTGATGAAATGGAAGAACGAATAAGTGCTCTTGAAGACACAGAAATAAAAAGAACCAAAACAGAAAGGAAAGAGAAGTACGAAGTAAAAAGAATGAAGAAAGACTTCGGGAACTATCTGACTCCATGAGGAAAGGAAATATAAGAGTTATAGGAATACCAGAAGGAGAGGAGAGAGAAGTAGGAACAGAGAAAATATTCAAAGAGATAATTGAAGAGAACTTCCCAAATGTGAAGAAGGAGCTGAAAATTGATATACAAGAAGCAAGAAGAACACCAAACTTCCACGACGAAAGAAAAAATACAGCAAGACACATAATAGTAAAGCTCCCAAGAATCCAGGACAAGGAAAAAATAATGAAGCTGGCAAGAGGGAAGAAACAGATAACATTCAAAGGAAAGCCAATCAGGCTGACATCAGACTTCTCCGAAGAAACACTACGGGCAAGGAGAGAGTGGAGGGACATAGTCAACAGACTCCAAGAAACAGATGCCAACCAAGAATACTCTATCCCGCAAAGCTCTCCTTCCTCTTTGAAGAAAGAATATGGACCTTCCCAGACAAACAGAAACTCCGGAATTTCGTTGCAACTAACCCCCACTCCAAAAAATACTACAAGGAGTCCTAAAGCCAGAACCTCAGAGGGACGAATAACAATGAAAGAAGGCCAAAAAAAAAAAAAAGTTATTAAAAGAATAAATAAATAAAATCAAAGGAAAGACAAACACAATGGCAAATACAGATGTTAACATATCAATATTAACTCTAAATGTAAATGGACTAAACTCTTCAATAAAAAGACACAGAGTTGCAGCCTGGATTAAGAAACAAAACCCAACCTTTTGCTGTCTACAGGAAACACATTTAGCTACAAAAGATAAAAATAGGCTCAAAGTTAAAGGATGGAAAACAATCCTACAAGCAAATGGGCCAAAAAAGAAAGCAGGAACAGCTATACTTATATCAGATAAAACAGATTTCAAACTCAAAAAGATAAAAAGAGACCCCAATGGTCACTACATTATGATCAAGGGGACAATATTTCAAGAAGAAATAACACTCATTAACATATATGCACCAAACGAAGGAGCACCAAAATATATCAGACAACTGTTGTCCTCTCTGAAAACAGACATCAGAGAAACACATACGTAGTGGGAGACTTCAACACACCACTATCAACAATGGATAGATCAACAAGACAAAAAATAAGTAAAGAAACCAAAGCTCTAAATAAGGACCTAGAGCAATTGGGCTTAACAGACATCTATAGAACACTAAACCCCAAAAAAACGGAGTACACATTTTTCTCAAGCGCACACGGATCATTCTCCAGGATCGATCACATACTGGGGCACAAGACAAACATCAACAGATACACCAAGATTAAAATCATATCAACCATCTTTTCTGACCATGAAGGCATCAAACTAGAAATAAACCATAAAAAGAAGGCAAGGAACTTTCCTACCTCATGGAGATTAAAAACCACACTACTGGAAGACCACTGGACTAATGAGGAGATCAAAGAGGAAATTAAAAAATTTTTTGAATTGAACGACAAGGAGGACACCAATATCCTAAATGTATGGGATGCAGCAAAAGCAGCAATAAGAGGAAAATATATAGCAATAGAAGCTCACATCAAGAAACAAGAAAGAACTCAAAGAAACAACCTAATTTCGAAGCTCAAAGATCTAGAAAAAGAACACAAAAAAACCCCAAACCAGTAGAAGAAAAGAAATAATAAAAACCAAAGCAGAAATAAATGAAATTGAAACTAAAAAAACAATCCAAAAGATCAATGAAACCAAGAGCTGGTTCTTTGAAAAATAAATAAAATAGACAAACCCCTAGCCAGGCTCACAAAGGAAAAAAGGGAGAAAGCACAAATAAACAGGATCATCAATGAAAGAGGAGAAATCACAACGGACACAGCAGAAATCAAAAGAATAATCAGTAACTACTATGAACAGTTATATGGAAACAAGTTTAACAATCTAGAGGAGATGGACAAATTCCTACAACTCTACAATCACCCAAAGCTAGATAAAGAAGAAATAGAACACCTAAACAGACCAATTACAATTAGCGAAATTGAAATGGTAATTAAAAACCTCCCCAAAAACAAAAGCCCAGGACCTGATGGATTTACAAATGAATTCTACCAAACATTCAGAGATGAATTAGTGCCTATCCTTCACAAACTCTTCCAAAAAATTGAGAAGGAAGGGACAATACCAAACACGTTCTATGAAGCCAACATTACACTAATACCAAAACCGAACAAGGACAACACAAAAAAGGAAAACTACAGGCCAATCTCCCTAATGAACACTGATGCAAAAATCCTCAATAAAATTTTAGCCATCAGAATCCAACAATGTATCCATAAGATAATTCACCACGACCAAGTAGGATTCATTCCAGGGGCACAAGGATGGTTTAACATCCGAAAATCAATCAACGTTATCCAACACATCAACAAAAAGAAATATAAAAACCATATGATAATATCAATAGATGCTGAGAAAGCTTTCGACAAAGTGCAACACCCATTCATGATAAAAGCCCTTGAAATTCTTGGGATACAAGGAACATACCTCAACATCATAAAGGCCATCTATGACAAGCCAACAGCCAGTATCATTCTCAATGGTGAAAAGCTGAAAGCAATTCCATTAAGATCTGGAACAAGACAAGGATGTCCACTCTCACCACTGCTTTTCAATATAATACTGGAAGTCCTAGCCAGGGCAATAAGACAAGAGAAAGACATCCAAGGAATCCAAATAGGAAAAGAAGAAGTCAAACTATCACTATTTGCAGATGATATGATATTATACATAGAGAACCCCAAAAACTCCACAGAAAAGCTAATTCAACTCATCAATCAGTTCAGTAAAGTGGCAGGATACAAAATCAACACGCAAAAGTCAGTAGCCTTCCTATACACAAACAATAAATCTGAAGAAGAAGAAATCAAAAAAACCATCCCTTTTGTTATTGAAACAAAAAAAATCAAATATTTGGGAATCAATCTAACAAAAGAGGTAAAGGACCTATACAAAGAAAACTATAAAACACTGTTAAAAGAAATAGAAGAAGACACAAAGAAATGGAGAGACATCCCCTGCTCGTGGATTGGAAGAATAAACATTATTAAAATGGCCATCCTTCCAAAAGCAATATACAGATTCAACGCTATTCCAATCAAAATTTCAATGTCATTCTTCAAAGAAATAGAACAATTATTGATGAAATTCATATGGAATCACAAAAAACCCCGAATAGCCAAAGCTCTCCTGAAAAAAAAAAAGAAGGAATGGAGGCATTACACTCCCAGACTTCAAACTCTACTACAAAGCCATAATCATCAAAACTGCATGGTATTGGAACAAGAACAGACATACAGACCAATGGAATCGAATAGAAAATCCAGAAATAAACCCACAGATTTATGGTCAACTAATCTTTGACAAAGGAGCAAAGACTATGCATTGGAGCAAAGAAAGTTTGTTCAATAAATGGTGCTGGGAAAACTGGGTCGCTACATGCAAAAGAATGAAGCTTGACCACTACCTCACACCATACACAAAAATCAACTCAAAATGGATTAAAGAACTAGACATAAGACCTGAAACCATAAATATATAGAAGGAAATATAGGCGAAACACTACGTGATTTGCACATCAAAGACATCTTTACAAACACATCACCCAAAGCAGTGATAGTGAAGGCAAAGATAAACAGCTGGGACTACATCAAATTAAAGAGCTTCTGCACAGCAAAAGAGACAATAACAAAAACAAAGAGAAACCCCACCAACTGGGAGAACATTTTTGCACCCAACACTAATGATAAAGGACTGATCACAAAAATCTGCAAAGAGCTGATGAGACTCAACAACAACAAAGAAAATAATCCAGTCAAAAAATGGGCAGAGAGCTAAAAAGAAACTTCTCTCAAGAGGAAATGCAAATGGCCAACAGGCATATGAAAAAATGTTCAACATCACTTGCCATCAGGGAAATGCAAATCAAAACTACCATGAGATACCATCTTACACCAGTGAGAATGGCACATATTAAAAAAACTAGCAACAACAAATGCTGGCGAGGGTGTGGAGAAAAAGGAACTCTTCTACACTGTTGGTGGGAGTGCAAACTGGTCCAACCACTGTGGAAAGCTGTGTGGAGATTTCTGGACCTACTAAACATAGAGCTTCCATATGATCCAGCAATTCCACTCCTAGGTATTTACCCAAAGGACACAGAAACATCAATTCCAAAGAACACCTGCACCCCTATGTTTATAGCAGCACTGTTTACAATAGCTAAGCTTTGGAAACAACCCAAATGCCCAAAAATAGATGACTGGATCAAGAAGATATGGTCCATATATACCATGGAATATTACTCAGCATTCAAAAAAGATAAACACATGCAATTTGCAGCAACATGGATGGCGCTGGAAGGGATCATGCTCAGCGAAATAAGCCAAAAAGAAAAAGAAAAATACCGGATGGTCTCACTCATAGCAGGAATCTAGAAAACTTAAATAAGGGACCAGGAAAACGAATAACTATAAGAAAGTGAAAATCAAAATCAACAAAAACTATGAACCAGAGACACTTTTAGGGGGGTGGGGGGCGGGAGGGGAGGGATTGGGGTCAGAATGGGGGGGCTGCAATTGTATGGGGAATACAACAATAAAATTTATTATTTAAAAAAAAAAAAAAAAAAAAAAAAAAAGAATACAAAGGCAAGGAAGTTCTGCAGTTACAAAACTAACATGCTGATACTTACACAGACATAGTGTGCTTGCTCTTGATCCTCATAGTTTTTTTTTTTTAAATGTCTGTTACACAGTATACAATTAGCTACTTCAAATAGAAACTGAATTAAAGTCCAGACTCAGAAAGTATCTGACATTTCCTGTTTGATCAGTGTTTTACTAAATAGACATTTCTTAAACCCCAAGTAACTGCTCCCAATGGAAGAGGATGCAGCAGTCATTACAACAGCAGCAGGATCTTTTATTTTTTTAAATATTTTTTTTTAATTTTTATGTATACAAGAACTGGGGTACAGGCCAGAGATGTGGGAGGGTGAGAGGCTTCACCAGAGACAGAGCTGGGAGCAGAACAGGCAGACAGACCAAAAGCACTGCTGAGGGGAGCAGTGGGCGTGACAGGAGAGGTCTGCCTCACCATGTGGAATTCTCCCTGGCCGGCCGGGAATCGAACCGGCGCTGCGGAGACTGCGGACAGCTTCACAGCACTGTGTTCAACCAGCTGCGCCACCTGGGAGGCCCCAGCAGCAGGATATTTTACAATGATTCTGTTTCTTATTCTTTCTGAACCCCTTAAATAAGAGGCATTACATAATCACAATTGAAAAGAGAATTTCAATAGATGATAGTTTTCTTTCTTAGAACATCACTTCAATGACACAAACATAGGTAGGGCATACAAAATAACAGCATTAGAAATCTTACAAGCTTTTCTTCAATTTTATTCATGCTTAATCTTAGAGTCCTTTGGATCTTGTATTTCTGATTAAGCTTTGCCAAGTAACATCACATCTGTAGACTTAAAACCTGAAATCCTACTTTTCACAAGGAGGGAGGAAAGAGGGAGAGAGGGAGGGAGAGAGAGAGAGAGCAAGCAAACTCGAGACAGGGAAAGGAAGGCTGATGACACAGAGAGCATAAAGATGATAAAACCGAAAAAAATAAGGTTCTATTCTGTACTTAATCACTGAAATGTGCTCGAAAGGCTGTCTGAAAGAAGAGCTCCTTGGTGACATCTGGACATCCTTTCACCATTACCTTCTGTGAACTAACCTTTAATCTCTAATTCTCTGCACGTTGATTAGGTAACTGCACTCAAGTTGGCATCTGTAATTGGCATCTAACTCCTCAAACTAGATAATCAGGGAGGAAAAGCAAGAACTGCTCTCTTGTCACTTCCCTGTTGAGACCTAAATGTAAACAACCTATAACGGGTAGATCCTCCTCTTAAAGATAATGAACTGTCGGGAAAGGCAAATAATATACAGCCTTTTACTATCATATGAAAAGTTTAGAAGCCTTGGTACTCAAACTTTATCAACTTCCTGGCTTCTTTCTTTCTTTTTTTTTTATATGTCAGTAATTTCAACTGCAAAAGAAATTTGTTAGTTCTCAGTCTGCAGCCATCCAGAACCTCTTCCTATTGCCACTCAGTCTCCTGTTGTGGAAATACCTGTCCTGCACGGTGTTTAGTCTGGGGGACAACAAACTACAACATCCATGCGTTCTGCCCTCTGAATATGGAATCTGACAGCGACCCACTCCCTTAGAAATGTCTTTCCTCCCTTGTTGCGGTCAAGGGTGGGGCACAACCTACACACCTCACCAGGTGAGTCCTGGTTGATACTGAACTTTTTTGCCCATGGAATACGATGGGACCTGATATGCTCATCATGAATTGGATGTCACCATAACATAGGATGTCATCGTAACATCGATTATGCACAGTAACATTTTAAAATTGCAATGATATGTATCAACCCAAGCCAAGCAGACTCATTCATTGAGTATGCAGGTGCTCCCACTGCTCAGCTGCCTCTCCTTCCTCAACCCCCACCCCTCACTTCCTATGAGCTCTATACATCCTCCCTCCCTATTACGAGGAAAAGCATAGGCCTGGATCACCTACGGGTTTGCATGGTGTGCTGGCACCAGCAGAAAGTGGACAACACTCCATGTCACTGCAACCCTACTCAAAGGGGGCCCACAAAGGCACTGGTGAAAGGAAATCTCCTGAGTGAGCACAACTTTGGGTGGCGCATCTACATTTGCTATAAACAGAGAAAGACACACTAAGGGATGGCTCTATAGCCAGCCAGAGGATCAAAAACTTGAAAAGAACAAAAATTCAGTTTGAAAAAACTAGAGTCTGGGGGACAAAGGTACAGATGAAGCTATTAGAATGGTAACAGAGTAAATACATCGATAACCCACTTACATAAATGCCACCAGAGGGCACTGACAGTCAGCTGGAAGAATGGAACCATCTGTGGATACCACTTAGCATCTTTCACCAGGTGCCCTGGGGATTGCTCAATGAGCCCATGAAGAAACAGAGCAGCAGGGAGTCAAAGATGGAGGACAAGCATAGGCTCAACATCACAGAATTCCACGCACCACGGCTGAGTTGAGTGCCCCACTGCCACAGCATGGTTCTGTTCCTGGAAGGGCCCAGCTAGCCACGCAGGGGCAAGATGATTACACTGGAACCCTCTATCATGAAGGAGACAGCATTTTGTCCCCATAGGGACAGATGTCTATTCCAAGTATGAATTAGCCATTTCTGTCCCCTGCACTTGTGTCAACCATCCATGCTATTGCTCCTTTCTATTAGGTTCCAGGAACCAAATGTTCTCCATCGCCCTTCTTCTATTTGGGTCAAAAAGTAAGAATAAGTCCACTATTACTAATCCTGGATATGGTACCATCCCTCGTAGTTCACCATTCTGTAAATACACCATCACTGAATTATCCATATTTGAGTGTACCCTCTATTAGTGACCATGACTGGTTTCCCTTCGAAAGAATGACTTTCCATTTTTTTCCTTAGCAACTTGTGAAACAATTTCCTTAGCAAATTGTGAAATAATTAATATTGTATATGTCAACAGCCAGCCCCACAGCAACAGAAGGAATGCCAGAACTGTACACTTAGTCTGACCCACAACTACATTGTTAGGCTTCATTTTGAGGAAAAGCCTTATCAGCCTTCACAAGTTTTATACTTTTAATTTGCATTAGTTTTACGCAAATTTTTTAAAAGTAAAAGAAACTGTTGGAATCATGGGGGACAGGAAATATGTCATATCAGTATCATAGAATTAGCCTCTAAATTCTGCTCCCTGACTACTTGGTAAGCAAAAAGGCCCACCAACAGCAACTGCACAGCAGTGATTAAGGGAAGGAGCTGCAAAGATACTGCGGAAGTAAGATCTGCGGAAGCCTCCGTGTAGAAGCTGCCCCCATGAAAAGAACAGGAATGCTCTTCTAATATGAACGTAAGAACATCTTTTACCAATGCAGGCACTGCAACCAGGGCTTTTGCTGCCTGTACTGGACAGATGCACACATCCTCTCTTTCCACCGTCACCACTTCCCTCTGGCAACCACGCTAAGCCTGACAAATACGATGGGGAGGCCATTCCAGACGGCGAAAACCAGCATATACTCACTCCAAAGGCTGCCACAGCCACAGGACACAGCCCTTCTCTAGCTAATGAACCATCTCCTGGGATGCAGATGATACATGTAGTTATTGAGGGATAAATGACACTTATTTGGGGACTGTAGAACACAATTATGCTCCCTACATTGTCTTTAATAAATGTTTTCTTAAGAAGCCAAGTTGCCACTGTCCTGTATTAAAAATGAGGCTTTAGATGCCATAAGAATTTAAAAGTAGGGCACAAAGAACTTAACTTCAATACTATTTGGCAGTGCTATATATAATTAGTATTATTTACTTGTTACTATGCTAATAGCCATTCATCAACACTCCTCTAATAGTGGAAATATAAAGGAGGTTCATTTTAAATTGCATTTTTCTGCTTCAAGGATCAGCTCTGATTAGTTGTGTTTTATGCAATTCTTTCCATCACCAATTCTCGCTCCACATTACTTTCATCTAATAGAAAATTAAATGTGATGCTTTGCTAGGTTCCCAGAGATTACTAAATTATATGACATTTAAATATATAAGCCTCACAACTGCCTCTTGGAAAATATTGTAACAAAAGTGTGTTTTGAGTCCAGGTAAAAAATGAGTATAAAAATTAGTTAGAGCAGAAAACACAGAAGCTAGAAATTGTTCTACAAGATGTTAAGTAAGAAATTAAATGAACTCAATCATTATAAGAAATTAGGAAGCAAGTCTTTTAAGAATTCTTTGATGTGAGATGTTTAATTTGTATGCAAAAGTGATTCAAATATGGAAATTTCCCAAGTAATCTGCACTCCAGCATTGTGGCTTAATAGAACAAATCCAGAATGTTTCACTCCATTCTACACAAAGACATGAAGATTATTCAACTCTGGCTCTTTATCGTTTTCAACAAATTTGTCTCCCATGTTGTCCCAAAAAAAATAACAGAAAAAGAAATTGGTTTAACAGAGAGGTACAAGAGCAAATTCACTGCAACTAACAATGCGGAGGGTTATAAATGATATCTGTCTCAGCTCAGGGCGATAAACAAGCCAGCAGTGGTCACGCAGCATCTGATGAGAAAGATGACATCTCACAGTCCCTCCACACGAAAACTCCTGGGGAGACAACACAGATGCAGCAGGGGGTGCAAGGCACCTTCTGGGGCCATTTAAGACTATGAAACTATACATCCAACAAACTAAACGTAGGTTTTTTTTTTTCAGGGAAAACGGCGCACCATTTTTGCAAATTGCCATCAACAAGATGATCCTTCTCAAATGCAGGTTTTAGAGAGAAGCAGAAACATAAGCAGAAACATGGTTCTGTCATAAGCAGAAACATGGTTGACTAATTTAAAAGCCCGTCCTGCCTGCGACATTACGACTAGGGCTTTATCTGAAGCTGTAATATAAACACGACAGCACCCTGGCGTTAACCAAGTCGAGTGATGGATCAAATTTAAATAGCACTTCATCTAAAGAGAGAGATTATTTCCTCTGAGATTCTGGTAGGAAATTCATCTCTCTATGCTTCCTGTTACCTTGTCAAGTAGCAAATGTAATTCTGAATCCAAATCAAGGTGTCTTTTGAAGCAAGGTGAGGCTGTTGTCCTTCCTGCTCCCGCCAACACTCCCAAGCCCTGTCTTGTCAAAAGACCTGTGACCTGTGATTGTCTCTCTTCCTCACACTGCACCACTCTCCCCTCAGTGCCCTTGGCCACTGCCCCTTCCTCACTCTTTGGTCCAGAGGACACTGGCTCCTTGCTCACCACCCACCTTCCCACCTGTCCTCACCTGCAGCACCTCAGACACCCACGAAGACGATGCACTTTGACCACACGGTTTCTGGGCCTCACCCCTCTGACCTTTGATCTTTCCTCCACCCCAAGTCAGCCCCTCACCCAGTCACAACCCGACCCTGACAGTATCTCCAGTACTTCTCAAATTCAAACTCTCTCTAACCTCCACTCATCTCTTTTCAAATGTCCTTATTCAAAGTCCTTCAGCAATAAGTTTTTAGACTCAACAAGACCATCCAAGCCAATGAGTTCACCACCTCTTCACAGCTTTACTTGTTTTTCTAAAGAGGCCGGATTCTGGGTTATAAAAGTCAAAAACCCTAGGCTCTTATATAAAGAGGGTTTGGGAGTGGCCATTCTCC
The DNA here is from genome assembly GCF_014898055.3 of Talpa occidentalis. NCBI lineage: Eukaryota > Metazoa > Chordata > Mammalia > Eulipotyphla > Talpidae > Talpa > Talpa occidentalis. The sequence continues at coordinate 29,922,529 of NW_023600993.1, forward strand.
AACAGACTCAACTCAATTACCATTGAAACCTAAGTATCATCTAGAGAATGGCACACCACTAGGCAGGTTAACTGGCTTTTATCACCTTAAATTCTGTATCACAAACTTGGTTTCTGAGGTTCCCTATTCTCTTTCCCTAGTGAGCCAGCTTTCCTATTCTCTGAGTTGACAATTTCACCTTTTCTCCTAAATCTTCACCCCCATCTTTCTAATGGTGGCCTAGATGTACTCCATTGTCAGAAACCTTTAGATACAAGATTCTTCATCCTCCCAACACTAAATCTACCCCCACCCCTTCCACCTTTATCAATCCTCTCTTCCTGTTATAGTGGATTCATTGTCCTTCTCTAAAGCAAATCACCTTGATTCATTCCTATCTACCATTTTAAGGAGCATATACCTCCAGTTATATCCTTTCTAGACCCTACCTTCCAGGATGTCCTCCAGAATGTACCTTTCCTATTAGCATTTAAATGTGCCTTGGGCATATAATCAAAATTCCTTATCTGCATCCATATTCACCACTAGCTCACCTCTGGTTTTCTATACAACCAGCCCAATCTGGCTTCAAGGGCACATAACACTCAAAATCGAATAATAGGAAAACAAACAACTATAAGGAAGCTTAGATGATGATTGCCCTGAACTAAGCTGCTCTCTACCTATGCAGTTGCATCTCTTATGACCATGGGCTCCCAAATGCAAAGAGACATGGCTGCATCTACATCATAAGCCCCCCACATGTGCTGTGCTATGCTCATTTGTGCTGTGTTGCCTGTCTTGTACCTTGTCGTAAAGTGGACTTGATGCTGAGGGAACACAAACAGAAATCATTATTAATGTATAAGGGAGTAGTATATACAAATATACTAAAATATATTAGGGGACTGAATTCACCAAGGAAGTCATCTAAGCCAGAGCTGTTTAGGAGGGTGGGGGAAGACTCTCCCTTTTAATCTTGACATTGGTTATTTGTGTTTTCTCTTTTCTGTTGATCACTCTGGCTAGAGGTTTAATAACTTTAAGTTATCAGATATAAACCATTGGTTCCACTATGCTCTTGGTCTAGTAATAGTCAAGAAGCTGTGTTGAGCTAACACTTCTGCCAATAACAATAATGAAGCTGGACAGAATATAAAAGCATACATAGGTAGCAATTGGAGGGAACACACTAAAAGTATTAAAAATGTAGGAAAGTTCTTAATGACAAGCCTGCAACACTTGAGGACACAATAGTAAATAAGCAGCACCAATCCTTAAGAAAGCCTGCCCGCCCCCAAGAACACCAAACTTGAATCTAATCAACTTCTATATCTAACCACCAGCTCACAAAAAATACAGTTGATAGAAGATGATGTTAAATTGACACTGAAAGAGTAGAATAAAATACCCAACATTCTGATTTGGGTTAAAACAAATGACAAGATGTCGTTAATAAAGAAACGGCACTCAAAAACAGGGAAATGTTTGAAATTAAGAGACTTGACAGTAATATCTGAACAGAATACAGCACCTTGATTTAATCCTGGTTCAAGCAAAAATTACAAAATGACATGCCCGAGCCCATCAGGGAAGTTTGAACACTGGGTATTCAGTGCTATTCAGGAATTACAGATGATTTTGGGGGGTATGATCCCATATTATGGCTATATTTTTTTAAATCCTTTTCTTCTATAAATAGTAGAAAAGCTTTGCACCCCCTGCTGCATCCATGTCATCTCCTCGGGAGCTTTTGTGTGGAGGGACTGTGAGATGCCATCTTTCTCATCAGACACTGCGTGACCACTGCTGGCTTGTTTATCGCCCTGAGCTGAGACAGATATCATTTATAATCCTTCACATTATTAGCTGCAGTACACACACACACACAGAGTGAAGTATTTAATATTTAAGTAAAAATATGATGTCTGGGTTTTTTTTTTTTAATACTATAGCAAACAAGGGGGAAGGTATTAGAAAGAGAAAGGAGAAGAGAGAGCAAGGAGGATGAGGGAGAGATAAGCTATAGGCAAACAAGATTGGCAAAGTGCTGATAATTATTGGGAGTGCCTGGTGTCTGGTTATTGCAGTCTCTCTCCACCTTTAGGTATGTAGAAAGTGTCCATAACAAAAATGCTAAATGAAGGGCTCAAGCTAGAATGTCTGTTAATATGCCTTCCAGTTTAAAATTTTAGGATTCTATATTGAATTTCCTAAAATATATCCACTGCATGTTTAAGAATAAATACATGTAGACTAATATTGGAGGAATATTTCTTAAAATTTGTAATACATAAGAACCACAATGATTACAAGGCACAAATCTGTTATTTAGGAGGAAGAGTTTAAGAAGATGGCTATTCTTTTCTGCGGACAAGAAAAAGAAGAATTTAATAAATACTTCTAAGTACAGAAAGAATAGGACCAACTATTTTTGTACCCAATGATGACAGAATAAGATGTAAGAGTTTAAATTATAAAGATAGTCGGGCCTCCCTAAGCACCGTACTACGAAGCAATCCGCAGCCCCTGCAACATGAGTTCGATCCCCGGCTGGCCATGGAGCAACCCACATGACGAAGCAGACCTGTCCTGTCTAGCCCGCTGCTCCCCTCAGCAATGTATTTCAGTCAATCTGCCTGTTCTGTTCCCCACTCTGTCTCTGGTGAATCCTCTCACCCCTCTCCCCTGCATCTCTGGCCTGTACCCCAGGTCTTGTATGCATAAATAAATCTTTAACAAAAATTATAAAGATAGTAAAATAGATTTTCTTCCTCTCTTGTATCTTTTTGTAACAAATTATACCATCATACTTTTCAACTATTCTTTTAATCATTTACCAAAATCTTCCTATGTTCACTGAGTGCTAGAAATACACATTATTTTGCTGAGTATAGGTATGTGGGAGACAAAGATAAAAGATAAAATGAGCTTTTATGACTTTAAAAAAAAGCCTAATCTTTATTGTCTGCTGGTGAGAAATAAAAATGTGCTGGAGTCTTGAAATTTTATTAATGATTTACTGAAAAATAATGTACAAACACCCAACTGTGAGTTTTACAGAAATCTGTTCGCAAACCCCCTGAAATCATGGACAAGGTGTTGACTCTGCGTTTTTCTAGAGAGCTTGTCATGGCTTTCATTAATCTCAAATGGTAACAATCACCAATGGGATGAAACCACATTTCATGCCCTAAAAACTTCAAAAAATGGGGTAAAATGAAACACAGTTCCCTTTCCCCCTGCTAAGCTTCATAAAGCCTGCTTCTTCTGGAAGTTGAAAGATGAATTCAACTTGTAAAACTTTGTTTCCAGTGTTAGAGTGTCCTCTAGTGGCTGCTACTAGTGCTGCTGTCCTCTAGGGCTGCATGCTCAGAGCAATGTTTTTTTCTTTTTTTTCCAACAAAAATATAATTCAAGCCACACAGGTAAATTTAAAATGTTCTTGTAGTCACATTAAAAATTTTTTGAACTTTATGTAAATTTTTAATAACATTATTTATCTAAATATAACCAAAATATTATTTGAAAATTTATTAAATCTATTATTTGAAAAATCTGTTAAATACTAGAATTGCTGTCAGAAGTAGCTGACAAATGGCAAGACTAAAACCACTAAATTCAAGATGAAAGGCCAAAGAATTTTAATTACGAGCTGTGCTTTAACTAGAAAATACATTAGTTATAATAAAATGTTAGACTGCAAGAAAACTAAGGCTTACCCAAAGGCAACTGAAATAACAATGAGCAGAATACACTGCCTTTCAATGCCACCAAAGCACCTTTAACAACAGAACATGTTGCAGAGGAACCACCAAATTTGAATCTCAAGGCTTGTTGAAGTTATCATTTTATAACAACCCACAAAGAAAACATAAATGAAGGTCAATGAAAGCCATGTTTTCTACAGCACAAAACCAAGAACAGTATTTTTGTTTTGTTATTCATAACATTTCACTAATAAAAGAAATTACCTCAAAAACGGGTGTCTTTTCCTGGAGTTCAGCTGTGTGGGCGGCCAGTAAACCAATCACCCGAGCTACCTTGGCCCGTCTGTAAAAAACAGGGTCTGGTGAGAAGTCAGCACAAGGAACCAATCTCAGCTAGTTACATTACACAATTGTGGGCATTAGCATCAGATAAATATTGACCGTGACAGCCAAATAACTTTAAAATAGCCAATCAATAACCCAAAAAAGTGACTAACCTTGAAAAAGAACTAAGAGCTAAGTCTCACTCTTTCTGATTTCCAAACTCATTCTAAAGCTTTTGTAATCAAGACATTGTGGTACTACTGGCCTAAGGACAGACCTATGGAAAATGGAATAGAGAGCCCAGAAATAAAGGCTCACATGTATGGCGGAATGACTATCAATCAGGTGGCCAGTTTCATTCAGTGTTGAAAGGACATGCTTCGAAAAAATGGTGCTGGGGAAACTGAATATCCACATGCAAAAGAATGAGTTGGACCCTTACCTCACACCATTTAAAAAAAAAAAAAACCAAACCTCTAAATGGATCAAACACCTAAACATCAGAGACAAAAACAATAAAACTCTTTGAAGAAAACATACACAAAAAAAAAAAGCTTTATGGCATTCAATCTGGCAATGAGTTATTAGATACGAGACTAAAAGCACAGGCAAAAAAGGAAAAACTGGAAAAACTGGGTTTCAATCAAACAGAAAACTTTGATGCTTCAAAGAAAATTTATCCAGAGTGGGAAAACCACAGGATGGGATACAATATTTGTAACTCATATTTGATACGAAATTAACATCTAGAATATGTGGAAAAAAAAGAAAAAACTACGAATCAACAACATAAAAAAACCCAGTTAGAAAATGAGCAAAAGACTTGAACAGACATTTCTCCAAAGATATATATACAAATGGCCAATAAGTAGAAGAAAAGATATTCAACAATTACTAGTCATTAATGACATGCAAATCAAAACCACAAGAGAAAGTGAAGGGGGGTCGGGAGAGAGAGAGGACATATTAGAAGGATACAGAAAAACCTCATGCTTTACTGGTGGGAATGTAAAATGGTATAATCACTGTAAAAAACAATATGGTGAGTCAAGTAGTTGAACTTAGTACTACCATATTATCCAGGAATTGCACTCCTTAAGTGTATACCCGAAAGAACTACAAGCAGAGACTCAAATACATGTATACCAATGTTTCCTGCAACATTATTTATAATAGCCAAAAGGCAGAAGTGCCCATCAACAGATGAAAAGATAAAGTATGGCTGGGCTACTCTCTCTCTCATACACACACACACACACACACACACACACACACACACACACGGAATATTATTCAGCCATAAAAAGAAATGAAATCCCGACACATGCTACAACATGGATGAACTCTGAAAACATTAAGCTAACTGAAATAAGTCAGACACTAAAAAACACATGTTTTATGTTTCCACTTATATTTGACACCTAACTAGGTTAAATGCAGAGAAATAAGAAGAACACAGATTATCAGGGCTGGAAAAGGAATGGCATAAGGACAGACTGTTGAATGGGTAAAATCTTCTGTTTGGGATGATGAAAAGGTCCTAGATAATTTAGTGGTGATATTTAAGCAACACTGTTTCCATTAAATTATACACTTAAAAATGGCTGAAATTATATTTGATGGTATGTACATTTACCCACAATTAGTAAAATTTTTAAGTGAAATAGTAAAATTGAATTATCACATGTGAAAATAAAGTTGATTGGCAGAGGTAATAAAACTTGATAAAAATTCACTGTTGAAAGCTCTAACAAAAGGGTGGGTATTTTATAGACACTGACTGGGAATGCATGCCAATGCAATGTTTCTGAAGAGTGTCTTAGCTATTTCTCAAAATGTCACAAAAACATTTCTAGCTTTCACTCGTTCATTCACTCTAATTCTATGACACTGCATTGAGGGGAGAGAGAAGAAACAGGCACAAAAACTTTAGCACAAAAATGTTTCATGTTTAAAATAGTGTGATACTGGGCCTCTCCGGTGGCGCAACGGTTGAGCGCTGGGTTGCGAAGCTGCCCGCAGCCTCTGCGACGCCGGTTCGATCCCCGGCTGCTCCCTGGCCACCGGAGGAGGGTCCCACATGGCGCGCAGACCTCTCCTGCCACCCGCTGCTCCCCTCAGCAGTGTACTTCGGTCCTTCTGCCTGCTCTGCTCCCCGCTCTGGTGAATTCTCTCACCCTCCCGCGCTTCTGACTGTACCCAGTGCTTGTATAAATAAATAAAATAAAAATAAATCTTTAAAAAAAATAAATAAATAAAAAATAAAATAGTGTGATACTATCCAAAAATAGGGAACAGAGTAAATATAATGACCAGACACACATAACAGATTTTTTAAAAGGCATATCTTAGAAAAGTGTCTTAGACAAATTATGACAACGAAAACATGTAACATGTTATAAGAAGAGAAATAACGTTACGTTACCCTATTTTGTTTTTCCTTAACACACATACCTGCTTCATCGGTGATTATCCCTCAACTAAGTGAGGGACCTTCGCCATGTGTTATCCAGATAATATCAACTGGGTGAAAGAAGGCCTCCTGGGAGAAGAGGTGATTGACTACTACAGACAATACCAGAAGGCTCCAAGCTGGGAATTGGTCTACCTTACTATTTGTCATTGTCCAGAAATTAAAACTAAAGGATTAAGAATGTCTATGTTTAAAAGTCAGCAGGGGGCACCCCATTCAATGGTATAATTTAAGTTTTAGCTGAAATGTTCTATCTTGTTGGTTTCTTTTTAATGAACACACTGCAAACCCTCTCAAAAGTTACCTGAAAATCCAATTTTATAATGCCAGGTTTTACCTATAGAACAGGGCCTCCCTGGTGGCACAAGGGGTTAAGACACAGCCTGTGGAGCTCTCTGCAGCCTCTGCAGCACGAGTTCGATCCCCGGCCAGGGAGCTACCCACATGGTGCAGCAGACCTCTCCTGACTCACCCACTGCTCCCCTCAGCAGTGTATTTCAGTCAGTCTACCTGTTCTGTTCCCCACTCTGTCTCTGATGAATCCTCTCACCGCCCCACCCCCCATACCTCTGGCTTGTACTCCAGCTCTTGTATGCATAAATAAATCTTTAAAAAACAAAAAGCTACAGAACAATACCATGTTGTGAACACCTATTGTTTCCCCCTTCCCCCCATTCTGCAGCATAAAAAAGTAATGACTATGCTACCACTAAAAACCACATTGCACAAAACCCCTTCACCTTCATGTTTCATGTACTTCCCCAGACAATAATATAAGGTTAACCAGCTTGCTGGTAAATACTACAAATTCCAAACACCCAACATACACTAAGGACCATGAAGAACCAGGCACAGTGCAAGGTATTTTTTTTCATTCTATTCTTACCTTAACCAAAGTTTAATTGACCAAAAAAAATTTTTTTTGATGTAGCTAGTCTATTTCCATTTTACAGAAGAGAAAACCACGATTCAGAAGTGAAAGTAATTTGCCCAGAGAGGCAGATCTGTGACCTATATCCTGGTCTGTCCAAATCTGAAGGCTGTATAGTTTTATCCTCTCACACAGACTCCCCAGGAAGGTGAGACTCAGAAAGTAATCATCTGCCCAGACCAGTTAGAGCCAAGCCTTCCAATGCTTACCCAATAAGCTTCTTGCCATGCTATGCCGCCTCCATAAAAAGCAAGTACATCTCTTACCATCAGGAGCTCACAGGCACCAACAGATTTTTTAATTTTTTTTTAATTTTAAATAAATTTTATTTTTATATTCCCCATACAATTGCAACCCCCTTAATTTGACCCCAATCCCTCCCCTCCCTGCCCCCCACCCCCATAGAGTGTCTCTAGTTCATAGTTTTTTGTTGATTTTGATTTTCACTTTCTTATAGTTATTCATTTTCCTGGTCCCTTATTTAAGTTTTCTAGATTCCTGCTATGAGTGAGACCATCCGGTATTTTTCTTTTTCTCTCTGGCTTATTTCGCTGAGCATGATCCCTTCCAGCGCCATCCATGTTGCTGCAAATTGCATGTGTTTATCTTTTTTGAATGCTGAGTAATATTCCATGGTATATATGTACCACATCTTCTTGATCCAGTCATCTATTCTTGGTATTTACCCAAAGGACACAGAAACATCAATTCCAAAGAGCACCTGCACCCCTATGTTTATAGCAGCACTGTTTACAATAGCTAAGCTTTGGAAACAACCCAAACACCAACAGATTTTAAACAACATCATTAGGAAACTAGATGCTACATAAGGGGCAAAGTCTCTGGAAGCATAACTAAATTAAAATGCAGGGATCAGCAGTAAAGTATTTCATAAAGAATACTCTGAAGAGTAAGCATCTAATAGATTCCATGTGTGATTTATACATAACCCCAGAATTGTATTTATATTAAGGTAAAGACTGTTTTGAAATCTTTTTACATTTATAATTAGGATGCTTTGAGAAATTGCCTGTGATTCAGTTACCATGACTTCAGAATATTTCATGAGCAGCATTTAGCACATGCTTTTGATAAGTACGTGTGTCATAACTGCATAATAAAGTAGTGAAGAATAACTTATTAAAATATAAATGTTACTTACATGTCCCAGTTTGGAGCTATTCGCAAATGCTGGATTAGCAACTGAAACTAGAATAAAAAAATTAAGATGTACTTTTCATGCATGAAATCACACAGAAAGTGACCACTAAGTTAACAAGTCTGACCTATATACAACTGAAATATGAATTTGATAGCAAGATGTTTACACAAATGCAAAAGCACTAAATACATGAATGAGGTAAGAATAAAGACAAAGAATACTTTGTTTCTCTACCCAGTTGTATATTTGAAATGGGCCCACCCCTCACTCCACAAACTCATGCCAAGTACCAAATAAGTAACCTAATGCTATCCTGAAAGCAAATGAGCTTAAGTTTTTTCAAGCCAGTTGCCAAATGAGGGCCCACTCTGGAAAATGCCCCAGATCACTATAGCTGCTTTTTGAAAATAACTTCAAAAGCTCTGCCCAATATCCATGATTTTACTGATGAACGAACACAGCCCTAGAGATACTATTAATATAAGAAAATGAAAAAAAGATTCGAGGTCTCCTCTGCACTGCATCAGAAACCTTGGTGTTTACCAGGTCTATTCAGGAAAGGAGCCCCTGCTCCAGCAACTAATAAAAAGCTCTTATAAAATATTTTTTCATATCTGACTACATAATTATTACAAGTAAAACTAAAAAGCAAGACAGAATGTTACAAAATCACTGAATATGTCCAAAATCACAGCCCATTCAACTCTATTAGACCTAAGGATGACACAAAGGATATTTTTAGTAAACATACCATCTTGATAAACCACTTTTTTTAATTGTAATTAAATATTTTCACACTTGTTTGAATCTCTATAGAAATACAAATGTTATATACCGAAGACATGCTGGAAAGGCTTGCAATCTCACTACCTACCAGTGGGGAGTGGAGGAGCCTGGTGGCCACCTCCCTGTGACCAGCCACCACACACAAGTAGCAAAGGAGATTGAGTTTGGCGCGGGAGGCCCCCAGGCCTTTCTCAGTGGAGTCAATCTGTGAGCACACTTGTTGCAGAAAGTCATTCCACTCTTGGTCTTTTAGAAACACCAGTTTATCCACTGAAAAGGAAACAAATAATAAGTGTGGACATCATGCAAAAGCATTACGAGCAAAGCCAAATATTACAAGAGATATAAAATAGAATACAGAATTTCGATAGCTACATAAAGGCAAAGAGAACTGCTAACTTCACAAGGCCGAATCCAAAAAACTCCAAAAATGACACAACTTTCATAATTTCTATGGTCATTTCTTTTTCAACCCATGGAGGCTTTTTTAATGAGGTCAACGACAAACTATGCTTTGAAAAAGCAAGCACATGCTTCAAGGAGAATTATCCTGCAACTGAGAACCCAACAGAACACAAAGTTAAATAAAATCATGTTATGAAAAAACAGATAGCCTTTGTATAAATAAAGCAATCTGTATTTAAAATACTGGAAAAAGTCAAAAATGTTTACACTTGTAAAAAGGCTCCAATGAAATGACTGTTAAGCATAATCACATGAACATGATACCTGAAAGTTTAAGCCTCCTACCTCCAAATCCCTTCACAAACAAAAGACAAAACTAGGAAATGAGATGCCATCTAAAATTAACATAGTTTCAGCTGATCTTTATCTTTGTTTATCTTTAAACAAAGTAAGAATAATAATTTCTTAAAATAACTCAAACTAAAGGGGAAAGAGAAAGGAATATTATTTCGAGATAATAATTCCCTCGATTTTCAGAAAAAATGACATGGTTTATTTAAATTTAAACATGTTGTGTTTAAATTTATTTCTATGTGATTTTAAATCATGGATTCTACTCTAGCTCTTAAGAATTTTCCTGATCTCATATACCTTAAAATATAAACAAAATATATCAAAATTTAAGATACAAAAAAATTTCTTTTGTTTACTCTAAATAAGACTTTTCATTAGCTAAGAGGAAACTTAATCATCCTTTAAGCATCTCCTTTTCCCTAATTTCTACTTTACCCCACAAAAGTAAACCATCTGATCCCATTTCTCAGCTGCCTGCTCCCTCAAGTAGAATGTCAATTCTTCATTAAGGTCTACAAACCTTTGCACCCACAATAGCACCAAAAATGTTGGATAGTCAACTGCATCTAAAGGTGAAGGACAAAAAAAAGGACTTACCCACTCAACAGAAAACCTAAATTTCCCATCCATAAGAGTACAAGGCAGCCCCGACTGCTCTGAGTAAAGTGAAAGGTCTGCAGATATGGATTACAGGTTGTTTATAATTTGCCTGAATTTCCCAAGAACTTAGTCAGTTGGCCAAAAAAAGGGAATTTAGTTATTCATAAATAAAATATTCCTTTTGCTGTGAAATTTTCTATTTGTATTTGACGGCAAACTACATATTTGATTAATCCTTTATTATCCTACCTGAATGTGCTGGTAGATGTAATATTTTTGGATCAAATTTAACTGGTGGTTGCTTCATTATCTGTGGTTTAAAAAACAAAAAACTTTGAGACATATTTTGAGGCATAAGTTGATCTCCTGATAGAAATTCCTCTATCAGATTTGAAGTAAATGAGGATAGAAAAGAAAGCTGTAAACTTTGTCATCAAAAATAAGCATTCAATAAGCATTCAAGCCTCAAAGTATACACATAAAGATAATTTACAAAAATAAAATCATTATCAATTGATATCTGCAATAAAATTAAGTTTCACCTATTTTGGATTACTTTTTTTTTTTAAACAACAAACATTTATTTATTATTTTTGCATAGAACAACTGGGATGTAGGCCAGAATTGTAGGGAATGGGAGGACTCACCAGAAACAGAGTGGGAAGCAGAATGGGTGGAATTACTGAAATACACTGCTAAGGGGAGCAACAAGCAAGACAGGAGAGATCTGCTGCACATGTGGGTCAGCTCCCTGGCTGGAAATCAAACTCAGGCCATAGTGGTGATAGTGCTGAGACTTAAAACCCCTAGGCCACCAGGGAGGCCCTATTTTGGATTACTCTTAAGCTTACTTACCTCTAGGTTAGAAAGTAATCGTGGGTACCTGCCAAGGTGGCACTTATCCACCTAAGTGCCAAAGGGGATACAAAGATATAAAAGACAAAGATGGGGCCTCCCCGGTGGCGCAGCAGTTGCGTGCTGGGTTGCGAAGCTACCTGCAGCCTCTGCAGCGCCAGTTCAATCCCCAGCTACTCCCTGGCCACCGGAGGAGGGTCCCACATGGCGCGCAGACCTCTCCTGCCGCCCGCTGCTCCCCTCAGCAGTGTACTTCGGTCCTTCTGCCTGCTCTGCTCCCCGCTCTGGCTCTGGTGAATTCTCTCACCCTCCTGCACTTCTGACTGTACCCAGTGCTTGTATAAATAAATAAATAAATCTTACCCCCCCCAAAAAAAAATACAAAAAAAAAAAAAAGACAAAGATGAAAGTCACCACTCTATTTCCAGAGAACTGATACTCTGGTTGAAAAGATCAGACAGACATGTTTAACAATAACCAAAAAAAGCCATCAAATAAGTAACAATTCAAAACAGGCAAAATAGAGAGAAATGAAATATATATATAAGAAAATGCAGCTAGCACTTCAGGAGATGGGGTCAAAACAAGGGTTCACAGGTTGAAGAGCTAGGAGTGGGTTAGGGTCTCGAAGGACGGTTAGGCCTTGATGGCTATGTTAGAGAGAGCATTCCAGGAAGCTAGCACAGCATTCAAGGAATGTGCACAATTTCTTTAAGTGAAGAAACCATGTATTTGGACCCATGAGACACTTCATTTTGAGAATTTTAATAAAAAATTCCACCATCATTTCTACATCTAACTTCTTCAAAACTTCTGTAAATAGCACTATTTAAAATCTTTACTGGTAACATTCTTGCCAAAAAGGCATAACCTCATTCTAATCATGAGAAACCCTTCAACAAACCCAAATTAAGGAACATTCTACACAATACCTCATGGGTTCTCTTACAAGTGCTAAGGTCAGGAAAGACTGAGAAATTACCCCAAGGTCGTGAAAGGAAAGACAGCAAGAGACTAAAGAGGCATAGCAACTAACTGTAACATGACATCCTAGAACAGAAGGACATCAGTGGCACAACTAGTAAAATCTGAATAGTGTGGTAGTTTGATTAGTAGCACAGTGTCAATTCTTTGATTTTGCTAACCATACTACAACCCTGTAATATGTTAACATTAGCAGAAGCTGGGTACAAGGTATGTGGGAACTGTACTATTTTTTAATCTTCTCTATAAATTTACAAATAACTCAAAAATAAAGTGTTTTTTTAAAAAAAAATCTACCAACTACGGTTTCCCAGAAACAAGGTATGCTTGCTAAAAGAAATAAGAAATAATATGATCAAAATATATCACAAATTACTCCAGAAGCTCCACTGGGGAAATGTCCCATTACACATCAAATTTAGCATCATATGCAGCCATTCTGCCAGATAGCTCCACAGTTAGCTCCATTATGCAAAGCAGCTAGGTAATCTATATTAAATGTTGCCTATCTAGTAAATAAATATGCATTCAAGAATCCATTTTTTTCTCAACTACAGTAATGTCCCCAATGAGATGAAAGTCACAAATTAATGCCAAAAAAGATATTTTTTAAAAGGAAAATTGAAATTTTCTACCACAAAACAAGGTTTAGAAAGTGAGTGTGCTGGGAGTCTAGAAGACAATGGAAAGCAGAGAAGTTAATATTTTTCAAGAGAGTACACGTCACTCCCTAGTAAAATGGTATTGTACTCTAAAAGATATGAAGCGACAGAAATCACAATGAATTAGAAATACATTGTGAACAATAACCCCACAAGCTCCCAGGGTCTCCCCACCATCTATTACCCTGTAGTCCTGATAACTCTGAGAGGGTGCAGTCTCCGAGAGATCTGTCCACCCACCCCCAGCCTCTTGAGGGGTACTCACTGACATCTGCCTTCAAACACAGCAGCAACCAGAATATTTAGAATCCTACGTACATATGAAGAAAGGAAGGAACTGAGAGCTAAGGCCTAATGGCTAGAAGTCACCTCCCTTTCCTTGGCCTGTGGACGGTAGGTGGTGATGTAGAGGTGATGCACAGAGAGGAGAAAAGTCACCTCTCCAATAAAGTGGAAGTAAAGGCAAGAAGGAGAGGGTTACAAACAGGTTGAGAGTTAGAAACGTAGATGTGTGACATGATGAAATAAACGCAGGCATCAAGAAGAACAGGAGAGAAAAATGACACAAAGAATATTTGAAAGAAACTATCACTCAGATCGTAGACCTCAATGAAGCCTGAAACTCAGTCCTCAACCATTAGGGCATCTTTCCACACCTTCGGATTGTCGATAATTGGGGTGACCACAAGATCTGAGTCTGTGTAGATAAGCTCTTTCATCTGGGATTCCAGCTCCTGCTGACTCAGGTGTCCACTTGCAATCTGAAATAACAAAATTTAGACTCTGTTTCCATAACTGACAAACAGCTTTAAAAGAATGAGCCACTAAGATGCTGAGTAAAACATCACTGAAAAAAGCCACCCTTATTAATGTACCTGAATTGTCATCCAACAACACTTTCATAGAGAGTCTCATTTCACCTTCTCAAAAATCCCACATTACATGTGTCATTATTCCTAGTTTATAAATGAAGAAAACAAGACCCAGAGAGTAACTGACATTCTCACATTTACAGCAAAGGCTGGTTCAGACTAGGAAACAAATCTTCAATAGTTTGATGTTCTAAATTATGATGAGGTAAACTGGTCTTTCAATTACCAGCATCAATCAAACACTAATCAAGTTCTGCTTTACACAATATTCAATATAAAGTTAAAATTACAGCATAAAATTTTTCAGGCTAAGATAAACAGAACCAAAAAAAAAAAAAAAAGAAGAAGAAAAACATTTCAAGCTGAAATACTGAACTAAGTGTTAAAACATCTACATCTTCATAAAACCTAACTAGAGTGACACATAATGTGCTCTAGTAAAACAAAACGTTATTCCTAGTTAGACAGAAACTCTATTCATGCCGCAGTATTTCACATCAGAAAAAAAGGACAATTTTGCATTAAGAACTTCTATTGAAATAGCAACCAGCAAACTGAAAAAAAAAAAAAAAAAAAACAGAAAATCTAGTTAGTACAATGAAGGAAGGAAATTATCCAAAATTGAGGTAGGGGCATAAATACAGGAATAAAATAATAAGTTAATAAAATTCCCAGAAACTGTCCCATGAAACTTGAGAAACAAATATATAAAAGCCCAAAAGGAATATGGAGGAAATTTGCATGCGTAAAAAAAAAAACTTTAGACATTTAAGAACGTGGGCTTTCAATATAGAAAGACTGGAGTAGATTTACTTTATCACAATTATGTAACCTCAAGGACATTAAAGAGCCTTTCTAAGTCATTTTTACATCATCTTTAATAAAATTTCTGGACTGTGAGGAGTAAATATAGAGGATTTTAAAGGCTTGGCACTATTCAAG
Organism: Talpa occidentalis; assembly: GCF_014898055.3. Classification (NCBI taxonomy): domain Eukaryota; kingdom Metazoa; phylum Chordata; class Mammalia; order Eulipotyphla; family Talpidae; genus Talpa; species Talpa occidentalis. Next base: position 29,937,568 of record NW_023600993.1, read on the forward strand.
CAAAGACAGTTACAGTTAACGAAGTTCTATTTTCATTTTTTCTACAACTATTACATGAGTGTTGTAATTGAATAAGTGTCATTTTAAAACTTATTAAACTAGTTCACAGTAATTGATCACAGCTTGAATATGCTCAATGAAATAATTATATACACCCCTTTATAATAACACCTGCCAGAAGTTTCAACATGTCACATTTCAGAACATATTTTTTACTTTTGTACTGATTTTCTACTTCACATGTATCTTTTATAACCCATAAGTTTCACACAATCCAAATACATTTCACATTACATAAAAATTACAGTAACAATTGAAAGTAATATATCTGTCAAGCAATAAATACAATAAAATGTAACTTTAAAAAAATCTTTTAAATTCAAAATATTTCTGCTTTCAAGCAAATGATAGAAAGAAATCAAAGACCTAAATAAATGGAAAGATATTGTGCATTGACAATATAAAGGGAAAATATTGTTAAGTTGGTAATACTCTACCAAACTGACCGATAGATTCAGGATAATTGCTATCCCAAACCTAACTTCCTAACAGAAACTGACAAAGTAATCCTAAATTTCATATGAAAACACAAGGGATCCAGAATAGCCAAAACAACCTTGAAAAATAACAAAGTTCAAAGCCTCTCCTAACTTCAAAATGTATTTAAAAGCTAAGCGATCAACAGCCTAGGCTACTAGCATAAGGAATGCATAGACTAAGGGAATAGAAAGTTCAAACCTCTAGCAACAGTCAAAAGACAATCAAATGGAAAAAAGAATTATCTTTTCAACAAATGGTGCTGAGACATCTAGATACTCAGATGCTAAATAATGAAGCTGGTCCCCCTATCTCAAGCCATACATAAAAACTAATTCAAAATAGATCACAGACCTAAATGTGAGAGCTAAGCATAAGCATAAGCCTTTTGACCTTGGAGGAAGCAATGATTTCTTATTCATTTCACCAAAAGCACAAACTCACACAATAATAGTTACTATGTACCATATTAAAAGCTTTTGTGCTTAAAAGGACACTGTGAAGAAAATAGACAAGCCACAGAATGGAAGAAAATGGTTATAAATCATATCTAAAACATAATGAGAATACCCAAAAAAAATGGGCAAAGAATTTGAATAGACTCTTCCAAAAATAAACAAATGGCTAATAAGCATACAGAGAGATGCCCTACATCCTCGACCATGTGAGAAATGTAAATCAAAATCACAAGATATAATTTCACACTCATGAGGATAACTAGAATCAAAAAAGAGATAATGCAGCATTATTCACAATAGTCAAAAAGTTAAAGCAACCATCTGTCCACCAGAGGATGAATGAATAAATGAGTGTATACACACAATGGAGTATCACTCAGCCTTAAAAAAGGAAGGAAATTCTGACACAGGTGGATGAACCTGAAGACATGATACTAAGTAGAATAAGGCAGACATGCAAGGACAAATATTGCATGGTTCCATTTTTATGAGGTGACCAGGAAATTCATAGAAGCAGAAAGTAAAATCATGACCGCAGGGATTAGGGGCAGGGGAAAACAGACAGCTATTGTTGAGTAGATACAGGGTTTCAGTTTGGGATGATAAAGTCCCCAGAGAACAGTGGTGATGGTTGTAAAACAATGTAAATGAGCCTCACGCCACTGAACTGTATGTTTAAAAATGGTTTAAAAATGATAAATTTTATGTAATATATATTTTACCACAATTTAAAAAAGAAAGACATTAAATTTTGGTGAGGATATATAAAAGTTGGAATCCCATTCAATGCGATAATGCAAAATGATACAGCTGCTCTGAAAAATGGTTTGGCAGTTCTTCAAACGGTTAAACTTGGACTTACCAAGTGACTCAGCAGTTTCACGCCTGTGTATGTAAAGAGAAACTAAAAAATATGCCCTCAGAAACATGTACGCAAATGTTCATAGTAGCAGTCTTCATAACAGCTAAAAGGTAGAAAGATCTCAAATATCCATCCACTGGTGAACAGAAAAATTAAATGTGGTATATACAAGGCAATATGATCTGGCAATAAAAGGTAATATAGTATTGATATGTGCTACAATTTGGAAAAAATTTAAAACATGTTAAGTGAAAAAAGCCAGTCACAGAAGATCACAGAATGGATTATTCCATTCATATTAAATGTCCAAAGTGGCAAACTTATATAAAAACAGAAGGTAGATTAGTGGTTGCCTCAGGGGAGAGGGCAGAAAAATTGGGGAGAACAGGAGAGACTTAAACAGTCCCTCTGTGGGCTGATGAGTGTTCCAAAATTGCTGTGGCAACTGTATAACTATTTTAGAAGCCTGTGAATTGTTTTTTTTTTTTTAAATCTTTTACCACGATTTTTTTTTTTTTAAGATTTGTTTATTTATACAAGAGCTGGGGTACAGGCCAGAGGCGCAGGAAGGTGAGAGAATTCACCAGAGACAGAGCAGGAAGCAGAACAGGCAGACAGATCGAAGACACTACTGAGGAGAGCAGCAGGCAAGACAGGAGAGGTCGGCCCCGCCATGTGGGTTTCTCCCTGGCCAGTCGGGAATCGAACCTACGCTACAGAGGCTATGGACAGCCTCACAGCTATGCACTCAACCTGCTACACCACCGGGGAGGACCTGAATTGTACTTTTTTAAATGAGCACATTTTATGGTATGTATGTTAGTTATACCTCATAACAGTGCTGGCAAAAAAGGAAAAAACTATGAAGCAACTCTTGAGGGAGTAGAAAAATCAATGATAATTAGGAGGTAAATTTTGTAATTTTGAACATAGCTCAGAGAACCACTTGCAATTACTATTCTGAGCCTCTATGTTTTGTGTATGGAAAAAAAGGCCTTCTCAGCTCACCTTGATCAGAGGAGGAGGAGATGTCTTCTGAGGTGAATTTTGAGTCAGATCCTCACCAGGGCTTAATCCCATTGTGGTACTAGTTCTTGGGGTAGGACGAGAGCTGAAAAATGAACACCAGTGAACATTATTCAGGTATCAGAAACTTTATTCTGTTTACTTTCTCTGGGATAATGCACATGTTGTGAGAAATGGTAGCAAAGATAAGTAATAAGTTATAATCTGCAAAGATTTTTAATGAATTCTCCTACATTTGTAAATGGTGGCCAGACCCTATGGGTCCTTCTATTACTACTCCTGGCTCTCTGATTTAGAATTTTTTAAGATTTCCTTCCAATCAGATCATCAGAGCTTTTTTAATGAAGTCCTTCAAATTTGCAAATATCAGGATTCCCACCTCTCTCACTTATGTCTTTCTTCATTTACTAAATAAGCACTTAGCTATTATCAGATATTGTAAAAAAAAAAAAATTAAAAGCTGAATTTAAAATACCTGAGATATATATAAATTTTAAATACATTTAAATGTGAGTAAAACAAATCAGGAAACTGTAGTTCAAATTTATTAGCTCTATATCATTAAATAAAACTATTTTCCTAGAAGACCAAAACTATAAATATCTAAATATTACAAAAATTGTTAAATACATTGGTCTTAACACTTTGACACTATCCTGACATTTTAATTATCTCAATGAGTACAAACATTGCTTAAGCTCACAATTTAAAAGAAAATTAAATATAACCTGTTCTTTTCTTTCTGTATCCAAATATAGAAGCTGGACTTCTGAAATTTTAAACTCAATTCTATTTCAAGTCAAAGTGCCATCCTTGTAAGTAGGAAAGATAATTTGGTTTGGTCAAAAAAAATTTTAATGTATGTTTCACCAGCCACACTTAATGGTAACTTTGACAGTGGAAAGTAAAACTGGAATTCATATCCCTGTCCTTTATAGCTGAGTAACATGGCTTGGGACCAGGACAACACACATTTTAAGAAAATTTTACTTTCCTCTCCCATGGATTCCTCACAGTTTTGCCATTTTGCATACCTGAGAAGAAACATGGACTCATTCAACTGGCCCTCAGTAGTGCTCTTAGGCCGCAAGTCAGATGGATTTTCTGTGGCAAGAAAGTAAAACATTATCCATAAGGAACAAAACTAGCATGAGCTGGACATAACACAGGCAGCGGCTGAAGAAGAAAGAGATCACAAATGAGGAACTCTCAGAACCCATATCCTAAGCAGCAGGAGCATGTTCTCATGCAAGCTCACCCAGTCTGAAGGAGCGACTGAGTCGCTGGCCGCTCTTCTCCACCTGTGCTTGTGCGCGCTGAGGGTTCCTTGAAAGCCCCTTGGAACCTTGTGGCTCAGAATACTCCATCGCCTTCCTGCTGTTTAACAGAAGAAAGTCAATACAACCAGACTTACTTTGGAACTCTCTAGAGTTGTTTGTGTAGAACAAGAAGTTGGAAAAAATAAATCCATGCAACATTTGGCAAAGCCACCTAGTTAAGAAACTAGCTTATCCTTGAAAAACTGAAAAGGGACTTACTATGGGCGAGACAGTGTCTACAGACCTGGTCTCTGAAAATTAAAGGACATTGCACAGACTAGGGAAAGGAAGCAGAATCCAAAATACCAGCACGCCAGCAGCAATAAGTTTCCACATTGCCTGGCATGAACTCAAAGGCAGTGAGTACAGACAAGTCTGCCATTTCTGTTCCAAGGTTAAGGAAAGGGAACCCAAGAAGACAGAGCAGGTAAGGGGAATCCCCTAGATGTTTTTCCCTTTTGACTTGCTTTAGCTCAGGTTATACTGTAGGGTGGGTGGGGACAGCAGCAGCTGCTGGCCAGTGCCCAAAACTCTGAGGGAGGGGAATCCTCTTCTCTGATCAAACAGCCATGAACCCAAGAACGTGAGGCAAAACCCTGCTGCTCTGCTCTCTCGTTTTCTCTCCAATTCCCACCACCTGACCACAGGGCATCCAGCCCAAACATAAAGACTTGAATAAACCAAGACTAAGGGAATGCAAAGGGGAATGCAAAGCTGGTACAACACTTGAAAAACAATGAACAGAATGAGTTCATTGCACGCAGGAGTATAAAGGAGGAAAACCACAAGGTTCTATCAATTGACACAAAAAGGCTTTTGACAAGACTCAATTTTCATTCGAATTGGAAAAGGGCAGCTATGAAACACTTCGTGGGGCAAGGCTGAACACTTCTATCCCAAAATCAGAAAACAGGCATGAGTTCTCTTTCATCACTCCTGATTCTCTATGTGACTGGAAGAGTCCTAGCAAGGGCAATGTCTGAAAAAATATGACATACAAATTAAAATTAAAAAGGAAGATGACAACTAAGGGCTGACACTGACAGAGCAGAGCTCAGTTTTCAGTCCCATGGAGACTGATACAATGCAGAGAACACAGTTGAAGCTTACTGGGACACAGAAACTCAAGTTTGGGAGGGGAACTTAAATAGCATTCAGACTTCTTGATCCAGTCCACTGAATTTGCCAAGGTTAAAAAGTGAAAATGAGATAACCATTTACCTAAAATTCTAAAATGGCAGTTACACACAAAATGACAAAGCAATGGCTAAGAATACTTATGCTTGGTTCCACATTTACCACTGAATGAGTGGGGTGTGGGGGGGAGTTAATTACCACAACTTTTCCTCTATTCAGCTACCTCCTACCTTGTCCTTTTCCAAATGCCATCACACCTTTGTAAGTGTGCTGGGCTAAGAAGATTTTTATAATAATAAAAATGAAGTATACTAGTTGGGATAATCTAGGTTATGCTTTGATAACATAAGCCCACAAATTCTAGTGGGGTAGCATCTTCCAGCTTTGCATCTTATCGTGCACAGAGTCATGGCAGAGAGCTGCAGATGACTGTGCTGACGGTACTCGCTGGGGGATGCCAATTCCATCTCGACATTTCTTCCCAGTTACCTCGGCAGGAGGAAGGAATGTGGCAAAACACACATTGGCTCTTCAAGTTTCTATCCAGGAATAACACACATCACATTTCCACACTTAACTTTAAAGGGGAAAATGAGATTCTACTCTGTGTTCTCCAGATGGGAAGCCAGTTATATTTGGTGAACAGGACTAATGACTTCCATATGATAATCAACTGACCAGAAAATGAGCAAAATCCAGAACACAAAATGTCATGACTTCTAAGCAACCCTTAATTAAACAAATGCTTGATTTCCTCCTACCCTGAAAGCAGAGAAATTGTTGCTGCATCCTTACAACAGTAATGGCAATGAGTGTTCAGTAGCCTTGCCCCTTACATAATGAAAAGTTTATAGTACCTGACGCTGGAATCCTCGGTGCTCAAGTCCTGATCTTCTCTAGTGAAAGCATCCTTCCAAAATGAATGCTGCAGTAGGCCCGTCCAAGTTAGTCTTCATAAAACAAAAACATTAAAATTCTATTTTAACATGACTACCACCATTACATGTATCAGATTTTACATTTAAAAATATCCCCAGGGGCCTTCCTGGTGACACAAGGGGTTAAGCGCTGCACTATGAAGCCATCTGCAGCCTCTGCAGCACAAGTTCAATCCCCGGCCAGCCAGGAAGCAACCCACATGGTGCAGCAGACCTCTTCTGACTCACCTGCTGCTCCCTTCAGCAGTGCACTTTGGTCAATCTGCCTGTTCTATTCCCTACTACCTCTGTTGAATCCTCTCGCACCCCCTCCCTGCCCCCCATCTCTGGCCTGTACCCCAGCTCTTTAAAAAAAAATCTCCATATGAATGTACCTCTGAAATTGTTTCACATGCTAATCTTTCACTTTATATGCAATTAATCTCTCAGACAAAAGCATCAGAAGAAATAATTAAGAAGCCTAATGGCACACAATGAGTCTGGCAATCAAAGATCAAAGGTCACAGGGGCCACTCCGTGGAGCCTGATGAAAACACTTCAGGGTCTCAAAACAGTTTATCAAGTCTACAAATGACTTAGAACTTTCAGTAAGCCTATCAGATACTATCAGCCCATAATTCTATCATGTTTTCATTCCCGGGATAGGGTAAATTGTTCTGTTCCACACATTTCACTTTTGTAGCTTCACTGTTAGAAGGCACTAAGATATAAACAAGAATATCAACTTCATGCCTTATATGTGTACAGTCACCCCTCTGTTTAGGAATCAAAATGTTATCTAGCCAGTTCACCCACGCTGAAATGACTTTAGGCTGTATCTAAAATCCAGCTGCACTTTCAAAACATTCATTTCATTACCAAGAGTATGCAACGCTATATTCCCCTTGGTTTTTGAAAGTTTAAGGGAAATAATTTATATTTTATTATTCAAGATTCCTTTATTAAAATGAAAGCTGCTTCAAACAAAATTAAAACACAAATGATAAAGGAAAGCATAGAGTTATTTTAAAATAGAGATATGTGAAAAAGATATTTTATGTCAAAGGTTCTTAAAACTCACTTATGGAGAAATAAGAATTGCCAATAAAGTGATATTTCTTTTTCATCCATCAGACTGACAAAAATTTACAAGACCAACAAAGCCCACAGTAGTAATAATGGGCGGGAAGGAGTTTTCTAAAGCTGCTGTAAGCATAAACCAACACATGTCCCTAGGTAAGCAGCGAATACTCAAACTTTATTCCTGTTCTTAGTCTTTGGCCAGCAATTGCACTTTGAGAAATTTATCCCAAGGAGGTAACTGCCCAAGTCAATGACAACAGAAATGTATCACAGGATATTTGCTATAGCAATGTTTAGAATATTCTAAATCAAGAAGCACTCTAAATAGTTATTACTATTACATGTTAGTTACCCCATGTATTACCCCATGTACATTCAAAATGACTAAGCAGATATGGTGACCACACCTGAGGGAAGAATCCCATCTTGTCAAAATATTGCCAAGAATGTAAAACGATGGTACTGTTACAGGGCAGGGAGAGGGGCAGCCCAAATCCTGCAAACCTGCCTATTCTAAATAGGGTTCTGCCATCTGCCGCATTAACACAAAACATGATACTTTAATGGGAAGGAACTTTAATACAATTAGGAAACAATACAGGTAAGGCAAAGAATCTAGTTTCTAAATCAAGCACCCAAAGTTACCCGTCCCCTCGTGGGTAAAACTCCATCCAAATGGGATTGGCCCAGAGCAAGGCCCCAAAACCTGCCACAAGTCTAAAGCATCTTCCAGCGGGGACCCACAGAAAAGGGTCAGAAACAACCAGACAAGCCCAGAAGGAAAAGAGCAAAATCAAAATCAAGATAAAAGCTGCCATCGACACCTCCCCACGGGTCTCACCCACATCTGTGTCACCCAGTCCACGACCAAAAGGCAAGCGAAGTTTCTTCACGAGTCTCTAGGCTCCATGTGCCTCCTCCAGGTCTCCTTTTGGCTCCATCCTGCTTCCTTTCTCAGTCTCCTCTGCAGCTTCTTCTCTCCCTGCTCAGCTCCACCCTCCCTTGGGTGGGGCAGGGAACCTAGAACCTCTCCCTTTCCTGGGGACCACCCTGTTACAGTACTTCATCCATTTAAAAAAATGACTAAGTAGATATAGAGCGAGCGAAAAGTAGGTTATAGAGAGGTACTGTTTATATAAAAATGTTCATACCCAGGGATATAAATCTATGGAAATGTAGATAAAACATTTCTTTTCAAAAAATGCATGGAAGACTGCCCACCAAATGAACACGAATCCTAAAAGCATTCTATTGTAAGCACAGGAGCTTTGTTCTGTAACTTACATGAGAATCAGCATTTCCTACTGCAGTTTTTTTATTATATTTAATGAAGACAGGGAATGCACTATTTTATATGCTACACGGAATCTATTCTTCATTTCACACCCTGAAGCAGAGACCCCAAAGATGTGCCCTACAAAGCCCAGTTACCTAATAGAACCAGAACTAGAAAACAGCTCTCCTTATCTCCCCGGTAAGGATCCCTCTCTGCCCATATGCCGCTTCTTCCTCCTCTACCCCATCATGCAATTTCTAACTCTCTGCAACCACTGCAATGCAGAAAGTTCACACTGCGCCTCCTATTCTCTTACTTGGTGTCCCCACCAATTATGACAGATTATCATAAAAACTCATCACATTAAAATAATGGTTAACTATTTTGACAGTATCATAAGACAACAGCTTGAAATCCGCAATGAAAAAATAATACACTGCTTGGATTTAGGAGTTACCAGAAAACCTGTCAAACTAGTAGGCAACTATTTCATACAGTAAAAGAGAAACTGACTTTGAAAATTCCTCATGATTAAAAATACCTGCAAATAGAAAGAACATACACCACTAATGTAAACTCAATTTTTTTTTTCTGAAAAAAGAGGGGGTTATTTGAATAGGTCTTTGTGTATTAAGAATAGTACTATTTTAGAAGTACATGAAAGGAAAAAAAGATTCCACTACCCACGCATTAAAATTAACTCATTAATTGATGCCATTATTAACTCACTATTAAAATACCATGCATACATACATTTTTTTTAAAGATTTATTTATTTATACAAGAACTGGGGTACAGGTCAGAGGCTCGGGAGGATGAGAGAATTCACCAGAGACAGAGCAGGAGCAGAACAGGCAGATAGACCGAAGTACACTGTTGAGGGGAGCAGCGGGTGAGACAGGAGAGGTCTGCTGCACCATGTGGGTATCTCCCTGGCAGGCCGGGAATCAAACCCATGCTGCAGAGGCTGCAGACAGCTTCACAGCACCGCGCTCAACCCTCTGCGCTACGGGGGAGGGCCCATACATACCTTTTCTGAGGATCTTTTTGAAGTAAACCATGAAGCAAATTAATGAAATCTGAAGAAGCTTTAGGAAAAGAAGAATCTACACACAAATTTCCAAAAAGAAAAAAGTGGTAAGTGACTACATACCCAACATCAACATTTAAAGTAATAGTATTTTAAGTACATAAATTATTTTTAAGAGAACATTGAATCCATGAATAACAATGACAGCCTCCATTTAATGGGGAGGAGGGTGACAGGAGAGAGCACAAATATAAAAACATAAACCTAAAAACTAAGTTCTGACTAACCTCTAAATTTTCTCTTTATTGAATAACCTCAGCAAGGATCACCAGCCTGACACTTGTCTTTAATTATTAATTATATGTCATTTTCTGAGGCAGTCTGAACTTGACCAACTTTGCTTTATAACACACTGTTATTAGAAAACTTGTAGTTTCTCTTATTTTTGAAGATTTTTAACAGGGAAATAAAAAACAACACAATATTAAGCTACTATCCAATTCCCCTAATCTCCAAATGTTTTATCCCTTTAAGTTAGCTAGATACATGCAGTGGCCAATTCATCAGGTCTCTGAAGAGTAGTGGCCTCAAAGACAATCACAAAAGACATCACACAGCACCCCGGAGACAAAGAATTAAATCAGATGGTGCTACAGGCACTGTGGCCTTGGTCTGACGAAGACCCTATGAGATAATGAACCAGCAGTATCCTGAATGGACATTGAATCTTCATTTTCAGATTTCTCTTCCCTGCATAAAAATGTTAACTTACAGGAGAAAACACAGCAAAAAAAAGTAATCCAAATTCATCATTACAGGAAATAGGAACAAATGATTTCTGCAGAAACTGAGACAAAGTGATCAAAGAAGAAGAAAGTTTTTTGTTTTGTTTGGAAAAATATAGACTATTCTTAAAATGTCATGTTTTTCTTTCACCTAGGGTCCTTGAAATATTGAAAACATTGTATTTCTTCCACTGATTACTTCTGATTTTTTTCTTTCAAAAACACATTCTTTTTTTTATAAAATCCTATTTTCATTTGTGAGTCTTAAGATCACTCTTCTTGTGGCACACAACGAAATGCTTTACTATGTGCCTTCTTTTGCTTTTCTTCTCTTCCCTTAAAACTGTCAACACTGGATTGTTATATTATTCACAATTTGTGTGATTAAGGTCCAGTACTATAAAACACTATAACTAGTTCCTTAAACACTATAGCTAGTTCCTTAAACTTTAAAACTTACCAGGCTAGCACTCTCATTAAGACTAGGACTGAGCAATGCCGGATTTGGTCCTATTCAAATACTAAATAGAAATAGTTACATGGGACATGAGTACAAATTAAATGGTACACCATACCAAAAAAATAAACAAACATTTGAATTTGTTCAATTTTTAAACCAGACCTTTTGATACAGAAGCACAAAATAATTTGTGTTTTTAAATGAGGGCAACTACTAGTAGTGACTACTTTCTATATCGCTTTCTAAAAAAAATAAATGGCAAAGGGGATGCTAACATTTCTAAAAATGTCAGAGAGTACTCATAAAATATAAATTTGGGGGGGGTGTATGAATCAACACAAAATAGACTTTGGATTAAAAATGCACATTTAATGTAAAATATGAATTAATTGCATATATAATGATAAATCCTACCTTTGGGAATAGGTGGCAAAGGATCTTCATAAAAAATCTTTTGAATTAATTCTGAAACACTTTCTGAGAAAAATGGAGGTTTTCCTGAAATCACATAAAAGCTTGCAAAATTAAACAATGGTTTGCTATCACCAGTAATTCTAAACAAGTCTTACTACAATAGCTTGGGATTATACAACTTACAGGGGAAAAAATATATATAGAGAGAGCAATACCTACTGGTTTTCTGATATATACCAGGCACACTGTTTAAAATTTTTATTTAGCCCACCTATTTGTTTTCTCTATATACCACAGATGAGTGAAATCATACTGTTTCTCTTTTTCTGTCACTTTCTCACTTAGCATAGCACCCTCTAGGTCCTTCCTGTCGTTGCAAATGGCAGGTTTTCATCTATTATATTTATATATATATATAAAAATACAATACATATATATAATATGTATATATACACATATATAAATTTGTATCTCTCTGAGTAATAATCCTTTTTGTATATAGACAATATCTTCTTTATCTGTTCATCAATCATTGGGCACTTAGATTATTTCTGTCACTTGGCTATTATAAATAATACCATAATAAACATGGGGGTGCATATACCTCTTCAAATTAGTGGTTCTGTATTTTGTGGGTCAATATCCATAAATGGAGCAACTGGATTGCATGGAACTTCTATTATTTTTATTTTTACTTGGGAGCTACATGTTTGGGCCTCTATATGTACACATGTTCCATTCACCTTCCACCAGACCACCTGTGCCAATACCCCATCTACTTCCCTCTCCTGTTTAAATATTTCTATATTTCTGTAATTCAAGATTTATCATCCTAAAAAGTAGAGGTGCAGGGCCACTGGACATATCTGAATAACTCATAGTTGCAGGTACATTTACTAGAATTTGTACTCGTAAACATAGTTTTTAAATTGTGAGGGACATTTCAACATTCTGGATGACTGTCACGTGAAAAAGTTCCTAGGAGTCTGCATATGCCTAGCCACCAAGCAGCTCAGTCAAAATTGGTGTATAAATAAAAAATTTAGAAAAACTAACTTTTTTTACATCTTACAGGTAAAATCATTGCAAACTAAAGATTTAACTTCTGTGTGTGCCTGTGTCTGAGTGTAGTGCACACACACATGCAGCTCTAATTTTAAAGTGAAGCAGAAAGCAATCACCTGAAAACATTTCATAAAGCAGACAGCCCAAAGACCAGAGGTCACTGGTGACGGAGAAGTCAGTGCCCTTCACAATTTCTGGTGCTGTATATGTAAGAGACCCTGAAAATAAAGTATAAAGAGCAGCTTCATCAGGCATTTACACCATTCCCCACCACAAATTTACCTAAAAGAGACCTGGCGAGGGGGAGAAGACACGAGGAATACATGCACGTGACTACCACTTGTGCTTAATTCATATATCAAAATATTTTCTAATTTTTAGGTTCCATCTTGAAGAATATACAAGAATATAAACATTTCGGAAATCCACTTGAGTTAGAGGTATGGCACTGTTAAGTATATTCCTTAATGATGTAAATAGTCCAAAGAAAAAGAAACTATCAAACCGTGACTAGAATAGGTTAAGTTATGCAACACTGACAACCCCAAATTCCCACTGACTTCAAAACAAAGACTTATTGCTCAAACCACACATCAACCACGGGCCCCTGTGAGCTACGAGCCTCACAAATACTCAAAGAGTGACTGATGGAGGCCCCATCTCAGCACACAGTTCTTCAGGCGCCAAGGTAGTGCAAAGAACGTAGCAGATTGCACGCTGGCTCTTCAAGTACCCGCCTCAAGGTGGGGACATCCCCTCTGCTCCCACACCCCTAGCTTTGGCCAGGTGGACGATGCAATCCTACTGGGTATCCAGGAGGAGAACAGAAAACATTCAGCAAACAGCACTAGGTACACCACACAGACTTTTCACGAAGTTTACAGGGACAAACACCAAACCACAGCCAGGAAGTTCCTTTATTTGCTAAGAGAAACTGAAGCTTGAAGGGAATGCTAACATTTCTAAAAATGTCAGCTAAATTTTAGAATGTCCCCTAAGACACATCTCTGGCAGATGCAGAACATGCTTCAAAACCCAGGGTTCTCTTCTCTCCCCAGGGTAGACTCTTTCCACTCCACCTAAAAGCCTCAAATCTTCCAATGAGAATGTTCTTTCCATGAAGTGGGTAATCACCAATCTCTTGGAAAATAAAATTCCACTGAGGTAAAACTTTCAGCAAATTATATCTCCAGGGCCCTCTACAGCCAGATCAGCAGCCTCGTGCATTTTTAAAGTTCTCCTAGGAGACATTTTTGCCACGCTATCACATTTCATACACACATGCACTCATTCAACACACACATTTACCCACACTTTGCTAGATGCTAAGGAAACAAAGACAAGACCCCAGGATGCTGGGGGCATCTGTTCAACACTTAACAGATGCTATATTAATATTAGTTGAATATGACTGTTTGGGGCTTCCCTGGTGGTACAAGGGGCTAAGACACAACCTATGAAGCTATCTGCAGCCTCTGCAGCATGAGTTCAATCCCCCTGTCAGCCAGGGAGCTACCCACATGGCACAGCAGACCTCTCCTGACTCACTCGCTGCTCCCCTCGGCAGTGTACTTCAGTCAATCTACCTGTTCTGTTCCCCACTCTGTCTCTGGTGAATCCTCTCACCACCCTCCCCCCATGCCTCTGGCCTGTACCCCAGCTCCTTGTATGCATAAATAAATAAATCTTTAAAAAAGAAAAAAAAAAGAATATGACTGTTTGTCTCTCTTCATTGCTAGAAATGTAAATTCAGGGAGGCCAGGGATTTTTGCAAATTTGTTCACATCCATCCTTGAATAAGGCTAAATTTTTGTTGAATAGATAAATGCAGAATTAATAAATGTGTTAATGAATAAACAAATATAAAATCCCTCCAGAATCAAATGGGGAAAGGCAAACTAATAGGAACACATTACATGGTAAGTTAAATGATAGCTTTATATATGTGATATTATAAAGGCAATAGAAAAGAGGAACCAAAACTTCAGTATTCAGTCCTATAAACATCTGCCCACTAGGGGAGCAAAGTTTTACTCAAGACAAAGTAAAGCACAAGAGGAAGTGTATTCCAAGAAAAGGGCACAGTAAGAATCTAGCTCCCCAGTCTCCACTGTATTCAAAACAAAGAGGGAACCCCTGAACATCTTCTTTAATTGCACATTAGTTATTCAGTACCATCAAACAAATACCTGTTAAGCCACAGTGTCCCAGACACTGAGCTAAGTGCTGAGGACGCAGCAGAAAGTGAGACAAAACTCCCTTCTGACATTCTAATGAGTGGTCAGTGACATACAGGCTCAGGCTAAGACACAGGCTTTGTTAGAGTTTCCCATGCCTTACACAGTATTAGATCAACATGGAAAACTTTAGGTCATGAACAAAGTCATCCCTATACTAGTCATCACTATACTGATTATTCTTCAATACATTATTTGAGTGGCAAAGCAAAAGGTCAGCATTAGCTCAACATGCAACTTAGGCAGCCCCCAAGCAGAGTTATGATCTAGAAGCTCTCCACATACCTCTGACTCGACTTTTCATATCTTTTTTCAGTACATTTTCCCCACTGTCACCTGCTCCTTCTTCTGCTGCCACCAAAGCAAAGAACTCTTCCAAATTTTCACCTTCCACTTTTGCCAAGCAAAAATTACTGAACTTCAGTGTGCCAGGTCCCTCCAAGAGGATCTATAAAGATTAAAACATGTGCTCAGAAACAAATTTACTCTGTGCTTCCATCAGTACCTCTTACAGTCACACGAAAGAACTTCGTACATTTGCTTTCCTGCTTCATCACAACTGAGAAAATAAAATGCTTACAACCTTTTTAAAAAGCTAAAGAAAAATAACTGAGATCTTTATAATAGAATCACATATTAAATTGCCCATTCTTGGATATATGTAAATGGACACATCACATAACCGTGAGGAACTACAGGCTTTTTTAGGGAAAAATAAAGAATCATGTATACGGAACAGTTTATACTCGCTAGTCCTTAATGAGAGTTCAAAGATTTGAAAACCCACCTGTCTGAGGTATTCACAAGAGGAAGTAAAATGTAGAGTTAAAAACAGGGTTTGGAAGTTAGAGGTCTGAATTTAAGCTTAGGTATGCCACTTATTAGCAGCCTGACCCAAAGTAGTTACTTAAACTTTCTAACTCTGAGTCTGATCACCTATGAAATGAAAAAAAAAAAAAAAAATAGTCTTAACTCTTCAGATTTAAAGATTGTAGGGATTAACTAAGGTTATTCATGGAGAGGGCTTTCAATAGTGACTGGCAAGTGCTAGAGCTCCAGTTGGCTAATATAACTTGGGATTAGCAGATATCTGTTGAACCCATGCCAGGAACTAGTGTTCTATCCTTTTACCTATTTCCTCTTAGTCATATAGAGTCATTAAAAATATTTCTGAAAAAAAAAAAAAAACTTTCTGAGGTGTAGCCACAAATCAGGAGGCTTTTAAATGGTCTTTAAAGCAAATTAAAGTTTATCCTTAACTTCCTGTCACAAATCTAAGGATGTCAGTCCAACAGTGATTTTTAAGCTTTCCTGAGTACCAGAGTCCCCTGGAAGACTTGTTTTAAAAAAAAAAAAATACTACTATGGCCTACTCCCAGAGTTTGATCAAAAGGCCAGGGGTGGGGCCCAAGAACCTGCATCTCTAACAAGTCCCAGGTAATACTGATGCTGATCTGCCAGGGCTCAGCAATTGTTTTTAATTAATAAATATTTGAGACTTTGCAGACCATAAATTATTTGTCCTGACTATATAATTCGGCAACCACCAATAATACATAAACAATAGGGTGTGGCTATGTCCCAATAAGACTTTATTTATAGAAATAGCCATCCTGCCCAACCTTTACCAACCCCAGTTGTAGAGTAAGGGTTACATTCTAAATCAATCTGAATGTCAGAGATTACAAGTAGCTGAGTCTAGATCTCATTAAGCAATACCCACACAAGGGCAGCTTCTGCTCTAAATCCTACTCATTTCCTCTAGGCACAAGCTGAACGTGGTTTTTATATTTCTCAATGCTTGGGGAAGAAATCAAAAGAAGATTATTACTTGACATGTGCAAATCATATTAAATTCAAATTTCAGGGTCCATAATGAAACTGTATTGAGCAAAGCCACACCCATGTCTGTACCTCTTGTCTACAGCTGCATTCAGGGCTCCCAATCCCCACAGTGAAGTGGGTACAGACTTGAGGCAAGTATATGAATATGTCAAACAAAAACTTCTCTTCATTATGCAGTTTTTATGTAATTTTTTTTAAGTTTTGGTTATGTTCACATGCATGCCATTTCTAATGGCCCTCAGTAATAACATTTGACAAGGAAATATTGCACTTTTCAGCTCACCGTGTATGAATTACAAAGGAAAAGCAGCAATCAGACCAACAGTACATACAATCCCTAAATGCATATGCACATAGAGATTATAATAGATGCCCCTGAGTAAGGGCACATTGCCATAAAGGATCCTAGAAGCTTATCCTAAATATAATGTAATCCTCACAGTCCCCTTGAGCCATGTCTGTATCACAGAGAAGAAAACTAACACACACAGAGGAAGGAAAGGAACTGGTCCAAGGTCACACAGTTTCTAAACATCAGCATTGACTGTGGCTCAGAAACTTAGCTCACTTCATGGTCCTACTACACTGAAGGACATTTATAGTTCTATCAAAAAAAAAAAATCTTATCCACAATATCAGGAATCATATTTAAGGAGCCAAAAGTGCCATTATCAAACTAAAATAATGAGCTTAAATTGTATACTATCATTAAAGAGCAAAGGGTGCTATTTCATAGATCTATTGAGTTTATCATTCACAATAAACTTAAGCAGCAATCATTACTCAAAGAACTCCGAAAGGGGAGACTACACATTCTAAAAGCTGCTTCAATAGGCAGCTAAATAGGTAGCTAAAATGGAGTACTATGTTTCCTTTTATTAAAAAAAAAAAAGTTAATTTAAACTTTCAAGATATTCCATATCATAATTTTATCTAAAAACAAAAATTTTGAGAAAACATTATAAATGAAGATACAGTCAGTTAGGAAATCAAAACTTCCATGAATTACCTTCCCAGGAGAAATGTCACAAAAGAGAATACCAAGTTGATGAAGATGATGTAAACCAGTAATCAGGTCAATCCCAAATTCTCTCACAACATCTTCTGGGAGGTTTTCATCTTGGGCAATAACTGTTTTTAAGGAACCACCTGCAAGTTGATAAAAATCACCCATTTTAACCCAGTAACATTACACAGTGCATCCAGGAGACTCCATGCCAAGAAACACCAAGCACTAAAAACAGATCAAATCAGTATGGCTGGACAGCCTCATGGGGAAAATGTGCATGAATGAACACAGTGGTCCAAGAACCTGAACAAAAATCCATGCCAAGCTCCAGAGTCAGCTCCCAGAGAATGAATTGTAAGTAAATAAGCAAGCGGGGTGAAAGAGAGACTCACTCTGGTGCTAAGAAATGCTCACTTCAGATCCCTCAGGGAATGAACAGATGCAAAAGTCAGTGGCAAACACAAACCTAAACTGCATTTAAACTGCGATGGAGCTTCCATATGATCCAGCAATTCCACTCCTGGGTATTTACCCAAAGGACACAGAAACATTAATTCAAAAGGGCACCTGCACCCCTGTGTTTATAGCAGCACTATTCACAATAGGTAAGCTATGAAAACAACCCAAATGCCCAAAAATAGATGACTGGATCAAAAAGATGTGGCGCATATACACAATTGAATATTACTCAGCAATCAAAAAAGATAAACTCATGCAATTTGCAGCAACATGGATGGAGCTGGAAGGGATCATGCTCAGCAAAATAAGCCAGAAAGGAAAAGAAAAATACCGATGGTCTCGCTCATAGCAGGAATTTAGAAAACCTAAATAAGGGACCAGGAAAAAGACTAATTATAATAAAGTAAAAATCTAAATCAACAAGCAACTATAAAACAGAGACACACTTGGGGTGGGGGGGAGAGAAGGGAATAGGATCAAAACAAGCGTGGTGGGAATTGTATGGAGACTATAACCAAGGTGAAAATGCATACATTGTGCAAAAAATGAAAAATAATGTAAAAAAAAACATAAAAAAATAAAGAATTGTTAAAAGAAAAAAATTAATATTATAGAAGTATAAAAAATTTAAAAAATAAACTGCATTATGCCAAGTACAGTCAGGTGTATTCCTATGCAAAGCCAGGTCATATCTGCAAAGCAATGCCTGGCAGCATTAACTCTCCTGAACAGTTAGAAAATCACTAACCCCTAGATGTACACACTGATGAAATAAGGCAGACATATTGTAAATTCCATTTCTGTACCTTTCCAAGATCCAGTGATAATCTAACTTTTTTTTAAGTCTCAAGATTACAAGAGGAGACAAAAAAAGCAACTCTTAGCTGGCATCTGAAAGTTCAATCAGAACCACTGTGAGGAAGGTAAGAAGTAAGTAATTTTTGGGGGTTTTACTTATTTTGCTTTGTGGGTGAAGAACCACATCAAACATGGGCCTAACTTGGAGTTGCCTTAGCACATAGCTCAGGGGTCAGAAGCAACTAAAGCAAAAATACAGGAAAGTCCCCGACCACCTCAACAGTATGTAAGTCTATGGAATTAATTAAACCACAGTACTACACTGCTTCAGAAATAAGCTTTGATTCCAAATAACCTCCTTCATTACTCAGTTTTATAAGCTCTAAGTGCAAATTAGTATGGATAAAGCTAATCAGCAATACCTCTTAATATTTAATGATTTTTTTATTATTATTCAATGCATAAACAGAAATATACTAAGAGTGGTACTTGTTACATTTTTTTCCCTATTTAACTTTTAAGACACTAAAACTCAAAGCCCAGATAACATCTATATATTCAGTCATACTTCTCCCTCTAAGAAGTGAGAGCATTTTATCAAGTCAGAGATATAACATGTTATCTCTAATTATTGCTACATGTTGGTTCATCTTTGTCATTTCTGCATTGTTTTTATAAAGAGAAGCACCCTTTTCATAAAAATAGGTGATCACTTTAGGAACTAATTAGCTAAAAGTTACTTTGACCTAAAATACTTTGTTTTATTGAATAGGAACACTCCCTTGATAAATTCATCACTAAAAAATATTTTTAAGTTTTTGTGTAGGTGATTTAGCAGTATTTTATACCAAAGTTTATCTTAAATTGAATTGTACATGTCTTCCCCTTATCAAACATCTTTGCTCTTTAGAGTTCCTTAATAGCCATCAAACAGCAGATTTTAGTTAATGTGATCAGTAGTATCAATATTACTTACCTTCGTAATAGAAGGAAAAAGGAGAATAACAAAAATTACACCAGATGTTTTCTCAAGCCACATAAGGTAATGACATGCCCAGCTCTACTTAGGTGCCCTTACCTGTGCAGAGTTCCACTACCAACCAGAGATGATTGCTGGTTTCATACCACTCATGAAAAGTTACAATATTCTTGTGATTAATTTCGTGGGTGAGGCGGACCTAGAAGAACACACAGCATTCACACTAAAAAAAAAGAACGGTCTTAAAACCCTTGCATCAATTAAGAAATACCTAAATACACAATGGAGAATGGGTAAGAATATGATGGGATTTATTTGGTGGAATTCTACACAGGCATTAAAAATGAGGCTATGAAGACAGGTTACATTTTTGAAAATGCTAATTTAATGTACTTATGTTAAAGGTGAAAAAATGCACAATTTCCTATATTTGTGTAAATAGTGTAAATACAACATTTTGAAAGATAAATTCAGAAGGTATATCAAAATAAGTGCCGTAATTATTGTAACTGTTTTTCTTAATTTCTTTTATTTTTCTCCCTTTTTCTACTTTCTATACTAAGTATATACTATTTTTATAATCAAGAAAAATTAATTTTAAAGGAAAAATACCCCTAAGTAAAAAGAACCTAAATGCTCAATAATGCAATAAAAAATAGGTTGTCTATCACAAATTAAGCCCCTAATAAAATGTTTAATTTTATAGCATGGAAAAATGCTATTTATTAAATAAATAAGGCAAGAAGCAAAATTATATAATACCATGACCAGGAAAGAAAAACTCAGAGCAAAAAGGCTAGAAGCAAACAAACCAAATTGGAACTGTCACATTTTTGTCAAGTGACATTTTTCTACATGGTCTCAAATTTCTATAGTGACCATGTACTCATTTTATAAATTTTTAAAACTCTCAAAAGAGGACCTCCCTGGTGGCTCAGGTGGTTGAGCGCCGCACTGTTAAGTTGTCAGCAGCTCTGCAGCGCCGGTTTGATTCTCGGCTGGGTCTCACATGGCACGGCAGACCTCTCCTGTCGCCCCGCTGCTCCCCTCAGCAGCGTATTTCGTCAGTCTGCCTGTTCTGTTCCCTGCTCGGTCTCTGGTGAATCCTCTCACCCTCCCACGCATCTGGCCTGTACCCCGTTCTTGTATAAATAAATAAATAAATCTTTAAAAAAATAAAAAACTCTCAAAAGATTCTACAATCTTTTTTTAAAATGCTCTCAGTGAAGAAACTCACTGTAGAATGGAGACAACCAGAGGGGCCAGAGCAAGGTGGGGAGGGAGCACAATGGACTTCGGTAGAGGACTATGGGTGTCTCAGGGGTGGGTGAGACAGGGTGACAACACCGAAGGGGGGAGAACCTATACTTCTGATACACAAACAATGATGTAAACCAATGTTGCAGTGAAAAATAATTTTATTTATTTATTTATTTATACAAGCACTGGGTACAGTCAGAAGCGCGGGAGGGTGAGAGAATTCACCAGAGCCAGAGCGGGGAGCAGAGCAGGCAGAAGGACCGAAGGACACTGCTGAGGGGAGCAGCGGGCGGCAGGAGAGGTCTGCGCGCCATGTGGGACCTCGCCAGGCAGCCGGGGATGGAACCAGCGCTGCAGAGGCTGCAGGCAGCTTCGCAACCCAGCACTCAACTGCTACACCACCAGGGAGGCCCGAAAAATAATTTTTTAATATATTTTATGAGATTACTGAATCCTAGTATCTAGACTCTTAGTGAATCCTAGTATCATCAATTCATCCAGAATATTAAAGAAGGATGACTAGTGGAAGCACAATCTTAAATTTTAATTCCATTGGCTCATGAGAATACTTGTCAACGAAACACAAGAACTAATTCAAAACACAATAATAACGATGTAAAAAGCCTTTTTAAAAAAAAAAAAAAAAAAGGCAAGCACCAAGTTGCTTCAGGGATTTTACTTTCTCCCTTTAAAATGCCATTAAATGTAGAAAATAAAACCACAAAAATGCAATTAGCAAACCATCAAGAACCAGAATTGCTGACAAATACCAAAATGCTTTGGGTTCCATTTCCTGATTTTCTTTTTAAACGATCACAAATTCTGCTACCAGTCAGCTCAGGGTAATGGGCCTATAATATGCGGGAATTCTCCTAAAACAGCTCCCTATTTTGGCAAATATGGCATATAAAATATGGCACACTCTGGAAGCAAGTAGGTGGGCTCACACTGTAACACAAGGGAAAATGAATGCACATAAAAACATGAGGTGCAAATCAAAACTCAGAATGATCAAGAGAATTTGAGGAGCACCTTGTAATACCCAATAAGGCCACTAGAGAACAGAGAGCACCCTCAGTGGGAATGTTTCAACTATACTGAGGTTCAGGCACAGGAGGGGCAAAGTCTTGGTGAAAAAATAAAGGAGGTATGGAAATTCCAAGAGAATTCAGGCTACAGTGTGCCTTCTGAACATGCCTCATCCACCATATATGCCAAGTACTGACTCTTCGAGATGCTGAGCCACCTCAGTTCTTTCAATTTAATTACTCCACCCTCACTCCGACCCTCCTACACCCTCCGACAACCCACACTGTCCCATACAGAAGTCACTTGCTGAGGGGTCTACCAGTAAACTTGGAAAGGGCTAGTCCGAAAGGCGATGAGCTGTAAGAGGAATAATACACACCAGATGCTGAGCATTTAGTAGCCAAAAAAGAAAGAAAAATATCTCATTAATCACTTTAAGTTTTTATTGAAGTAACAATGATTTATAATATCATACATATGATGTACATCTGAAACCAACCATCTGTACTACATATTCTGTTCACCACTAAAAGTCTAACTCCATCCTTCACCGTCCAATTCACCCCTTTTGCCCACCCTCCTGCCCCAACCTTCCTGTCTGGTAGTCACTACTTTGGTCTTAAGTTTTTATATTGATTGAATGTTGAAATGATAGTACATTGTATATTCTAGATTAAAGTATATTCATAAACTTAATTTTGTCTACTTATTTTTCCTTTTTTCAACTTTGACATTAGATTTGTAGACACCATTAGATATGTTTCTAGATTTTCAGTAATAATCATATTATCTTCAAAATCTCTTTCACACATCTTATTCTCTCACCACTAACTCACTTTCCAGCTCATTTACTGCAGTGCTCCAATTCTAATTAATTCAACCCTCCACATGCCCTGCATGTACCCTAGTGGCTGACGCAGACACAAACCATACTGACTGACCCACCTTCATTTATAATCCTCTATCTGAAATGACCCCAACCAGTGAGGAGTCACACCTCATCTTTCCTCTTTCCTTGAATACCACCTCCCCATCCCCAACTCCTAACTCCTGACTTGCTCCAAATCTCAGAATAAAAACCTACTCTGAAGAGAAATTCCACATGTTCCCAGCACTGAACCGACCAATCAACTTTCATTTTCTCCCATATACCTGATTTCCTCAACTGTGCACACTCCTCTTAAAAGCCAACACCTCCTCAAACCCACTGGGATGACGATTTAAAAAATAAAAACAGATAATAACAAGTAATGGCCAATCAACCTACTGTATGGCTCTGATGCTCTGGCAAATGCAAAACTAAGGGAGACAGTTAAAATGATCAGGGGTTGCCAGGGGTTGGAGGGAAAGAGAGGGATAAATAAGTGGGACACGGGACCTTTAAGGCAATGATATTCTTCTGTGAGATACCTTAATAGTAGATACATGTCATTACACATTTGCCCAAAGCCATGGGACAATCAACAGCAAGAGTGAACCCTAATGAAACTATGGCCTTTGGGAGGTCATGATGCATCGATGTAGGTTCATACATAATGACATGTACCACTAGTAGGGATGCTGGTGATAGGGAGACTATGGAAATGAGGCAGTAGGGGCTATATGGAAAAATCTGTATTCCTTCCTTTTTGCTGCAAATCTAAAAACTGCTGAAAAAAGATAAAACTATTTAAAGAAAGCATTCTGGTGGTGGTTGCACAACAATAGGAATGTATCAGACCGTATACATAAAAACTGTTAAGGTGGCAAATTTTACGCTGTACAAATTTGAGCACAATCTTTAAAAGTTGAAAAGCAAAAGTTAGGCTTGGTCCAAGAAGCCTGGGCTGTCAAATGGCACATTATTTTAAAACCAAGTCATTTTCACTCAAAGTCCTTCCTTTGGAAAGCTTCATAATCCTGTACTAAACTTAAAAGTAAATGACCTAATATATATTTTCCCTGATGTTTCACACTCACACACACACACACAAAGCCATAAGTTGCTAGTTACTTGGGTATATTTATCAGTCATCATTCAGGATTGGTGACACCAAACAGACAGGTCACCCCATTCCAGATTGAAAATGTGGCATTTGCTGTAGTGAATCCAAAGATTCCTTTTTACATGCTACATACTCTACATGATCATAATTGTCTTTTGCCAGAGGCAGGGAAACATGTTGACTTACCCAATTGGTTATTTCAGGCCTTTTGCACTTATCAGTACAAAGAATAGCTACAAAATTGATCGTTCCTTTCCGCCGCCCTTTATAGACAACCGTCTTGCTGCCTCTGCCAATCTCCTCATACAGAATGAAGTTTTCCATCTCTGGGGCGACTCTTCACACTCAATGAAATGACAGCCTAATAGCATCTCTAGTACCTAAAAAAGTAAACAAAAATGCCACTTTCAAATGTAAATTAGTTTCCTGATTAGTTAGCCTAGGGGATTTAATATGTAAAGTCTAAATTCTACGAATTCACAACTAAAAGTATTGGATACTAGTCTCTTTCATTTTGAAGGGTGAACAAAGCTAAAGGAAAAAATTAAAAACAGTTCACAAGCCAATATTCAATTTCTTTAATTCAATCAACTAGATCTTAACAAAATAATGAAAATGACAACTGCTTCCAATGCATTGAACAAAACCAAGGAATGAAAGAGACTTGAGCTAATAATATCTTAATACCTTTTTTAGCTTCTCAGTTACAATAGCAAGCACATGGAGTCAATATCTGGAAAATGGGGCACTATCTGCCCCACCCAAAATTCAAATTATTAGAAGCAAATGAAAGTGTATGTGAAAATGGAGAAACTGTTTTACAGGTTAGTAATTGAATCATTTGGATTACACACACTGGTATCTACATCAAATGAGCAGAAATCAGACAGTGAATTTTAATTCCAAGCAGAAAAGATGAGAGAATTTTTAATGTAATCCAATGTAAACCAAAAGAGGGTACAGATTAGTATCTATTTCTTTTAATGAACAGTCTTACTAAAACCTACCTATTATAAAGAATCAATCTCGATTTCTAACCCACGGTAGTGCCAGCAAGCCCAGGGCAGGTTCTAAATTTGGGCAGACAGACAAGGGACAGTCCCAGATCCATCAGTGGCTTTTTCAGGCTTTAATGCTCTTTCTATGCCAAGTGTTGTGGGCCAAGCCCGCAGGCTGGCAAGGCAGGGAGGACTAGGGTCTGGGAGGCTGACAGGGCACTCTGGTGGTCTTTTCCTCTGGTAGCCATTCAGCCACAGCTATTCCTGTCTGAGTGACGCCACCCTTATAGCTCTGCCTCCAGGCTCAGGTGTGCCCACTCACACGTGCTCCACACTATACTCCAGGTGTCCACAATCAGGCACACATGCCCCATGCCCAGCTCCCAAGCACCTTCTGCATTCAAGGCCGCAGGTGATAGCCACAGAGGCCTATGGGGGGAAAGCCGCCAAAATAAAGCCTGTAGTAATTATGTAGCAAGTCAACAAAGATAACATTAAGTTGGCAAAATATTAAAACAGAAGCTATAATGAAAAAAAAATAACATGATGGTAAATGTTCCACAATTGACTAAGTTTGAATACATTAAGATGTTGAAATCACAAGTTTTTATGTAAGAGTAGAGTCCTTGAAAACAAGGTTTTAGACAAGAAAAAAAATAAAGTCTCAAAATTTTGAATTTGATTCAAGCCAAATTTGTTTCCTCAATCTTTACTAAGCAGCATCATAGCAGAGCACCTGATATTGATGCATCGACTATACTCTGCTTAAACAGGACAGTTAGCTGCTTTCAGCACTTCCCCTCTCTGGGGCTGCGGCCTCAGAGTAAAACAAGAATTGGACCAGAAATTCTTCCAACATCTTTCAAGTTTGAAATTCCATGACTTTTTCTTTTTGACACACTCCAAGGGCATTTCTCGCCTTAGACTTCCTAATGCGCATTTTTCAATCATATAATTTTCAAGTTATATAACAAAAAAAACAGAAAAAATAAATGTGTCATTTATCCATTATAAAACAGACACACCCCCACCCTGTAGTCATCACTGAGTCTGGAATAGTACTTTGCCAGTCAGCTCAGTAACCTGTCTCTGAGCCTATGACTATCACAACTCTCCTCCCCAAAAGTAATCACTCTCCTGACTTTCATAGCTTGAGTTTCTTCTCGTTTTCTCAACCAAGTGTGTATCCCCAGACATGCTAGTTTAGTCTTCTACATTTTCTAAAAGCATGGTTGTAGGGTAAGTGAATTGATCAGGCTTTTTACTGTTGGCCTCTGTTGCTACCACCTGGAGCCTTGATCGAGTTGATGGAGTAAGGGGGGTGGGCACAGGGTTGCGTGCTTGGTTGTGGACACCTGCAGTATGGGTGGGGACATGCATAAGTGTGCACACCTGAGCCCAGAGGTCAGGGCTATAAAGGCTGCATCTCTCAGAGACAGCTAAAAGGAGGACTAGCGACTACAAAAGGGGCGAGAACACGAGAAAAAGCCAGGGAGAGCCCAGAGAAAAGAGAGTGCTAAGATTCGCAGGGGGCTGGTAGTTCAGTTGCCTCCCCAGCTCCTGGGCCCCTGCCTGCCCACCCCACAGCAATGGTGCATCTGTTAAATCTCCTTTAACTACATGTTCACCTAGGTATTATCTGAAAATCCAGAAGTCAAAGCAAATAACCCAAAGAAGCATCTGAGAGCATTTAAGCAGCAGTGGGCAGGGTCTACGTTCACGAACTCTGAAACAGACTAGGTAAAAGCAGCACCCAGCAGCCAGGTCAAACACGTTTGACTCCAGCACGGGCAACATTAGCAACACCTGAGGCCTTGATAGAACTGCATAATCTTGGCGTCCAGCTCAAACCCTCAAAATCAAACTCGAAGCGGAGTCAGCAACCCGCTTTTTCGCACCCACTGGAACATGCTCAACCTAGAAAACGACAGGTCCAAAGTTTCTGGGGTTCATGGAAGGCAGGAGGCACAAAACTGAGCCCTCAACAAGTGCTCCTTCTCTCAGAACTTCACATACTGAACTGACAGCAGGCTTTGAGCTTGCTCTGTCCCACTATGTAAACCTCCGTTCCCCACCCCACCCACCCCCCAAAAACCAACACTCAGGCACCCCTAACTAGCCTGCCGCCAGCAAATTGGCGGGTTTCGCCACCTCCCTACATCTTCTGACCTCAGAACCCGGCAAGCGCCACGCTGGTTTTAAGAGGCAGAACTCCGAAATCGGGGGCAGCCATAAAGCGATCTTCGGAGCCCTAAAGCCCAAGACCCCCGAGAGTCCCCTGCACCCAGACCCTGGGAGAGGTGTCGGTGCGCACTCAACCAAAGCCATGAGAAAACTGCAGGGGTCCAAAAGGCAATACAAAGCAGAGCCCGCTGAGACAGAGGGAGAGAGGTAGGCGAGGGATATCCCGCCAGGCCTGCACGCTCTCCAGAATCCACTGAGAGAAACAAAAACCCAATACTTGGTCCCTAAACCCAATACTTGGCCACTCCACCTACCTGATCCTGCGGGAAGGAGCCGCGGATCCACTGGACCCGCTCCAGGGATTGAGCGCGTCTAGGCCCCGCCCCCACTCCGGACGAGTCCACTTGTCAGAAAGCAGGGGCGCCACACTGGAGAAAGACGGGACGGGCTGGGGCAGCGTGAGCCTGTGCAGGTTCAACACCCCCCTCGCATTTGGATTTTCCCAGCCCGTCTCCAAGGCAGCACGCAGAACGCCGGAAGGAGCGCAGAGCACTGACTGGCTGAGCAACTTCGATTCCTATTGGCTGTGACCGGCCGCTAGAGCACGGCCCTCCCGTCAACGGTCTCGAGCCCACCCTTTGGACGAACCCACCGACTCTGGAGCTGGCAGGAAGTGCGGGCGAGAGGCGGGACTTCTAGCGTCAGCGTCCGGTCTTGAGAAATCGACACCCCTCCGCTTTGGATTCGCCCATCCATCTCCAGGGCAGCCCGCGGGACGCCGGAGGAGCGCTGGGCGGCGGCTGGGCTGGTTTGGTCCCTATTGGCGGAGATCCGGAAGGGGGTTTCTGAGGAGGCCTTAGTCCGCTGTAGCCTGGCGCGGGGGCTGCTTTTGGGGGGTTGGTAGTGACCTGCCTGGGCGGTAGCTGCAGAGTTGGGGGGATGGGGGAGCGTTGGGGGAGATGGGGAGTGTTGGGGGTTGTTGGGGGTTGGGAGAGTGTTGGGGGGATGGGGGAGTGTTGGGGGGTGGGAGAGTTTGGGGGGTTGGGGGAGTGTTGGGGGTGGGAGAGTTTGGGGGATGGGAGGAGTGTTGGGGGTGGGGGGATTGGGGGAGTGTTGGGGGGTGGGAGAGTTTGGGGGGTTGGGGGAGTGTTGGGGGGTGGGAGAGTTTGGGGGGATGGAAGGAGTGTTGGGGGTGGGGGAGTATTGGGGGGCGGGGCATGGAGCCGCGGATGCTCGTCATTCTTTACCCAGCCAAACTGCACCGTTTCCTTTTTTATTCCTTGCTCTTGTCGAAGCTCAGCTTGTCTTGGCTACAGGCCGACATCTCAAGTTCCTCACCCTTTAGAAAAGAGAAGTGTGGATTATTTTCCTTCTTGTACTCGCGAAGACAAAGCAGAGCCTCTGATCTCGAGGTGACTGCATGACTTTCAAAGCTCCACACCCTCAAATTCCGTTAGCACTAGCTCCCCTCTTCCATTAGAGTTACGCAGTGGTTCTCCGACTTCAGCATTAGAATCACCAAGAGCGCTTGCTCAAACTTATTAGTGGGCCACATCCACAGAATTTCTGATTCTGTCAATCTGTATGGCGTCCAGATTTTTTGTATTTCTATCATGTTACCAGGTGATGCAGCTGTTGCTGAGCAGGGACCACCCTTTGTAAACCTGTATGTAGAGAAATTGTGCCCCTCATCTCAAGTGAATCGCATCTCTTTGACATCTAAATCGTGTTGCCTTCTCAGGAATCTTACATTATCCATTATTGTCACTTTTGTATGATTAACAATTTTGATAGGGAAAAAAAGTTTCCTCATAGATCGCTCCCTAATTATTGAAAACTAAAATATCAGTTCCAATTTTTGATAAATAGCCTAAGCATTAATGTAAGAAACAATAGCAAATCCTGGCACTTCTTAGGCTAGGTTCTTTGGATACCTCCAGGAAATATACAAGCTCTTTAAGACAGTTAAAATATGTGCACATGCATTTATCTGGCTAGAACTGAAAGGTACCAATGATCCCAGAAGATTTACGAACTCTTGCTATAGACAATTCTAAGATAGCATAGCAAAAGACAAGGGAGAGAGTACATGGAACTCAATGTCCACCACACCACCACAGTCAACTTTTAGTTTGACTTCAAAAAAAAAATTTTTAAGTGCTATTTCTTGAACAGGATGTAGAGCTGAAACAACATGTTTTAATTTACTTCAGTTCCTGAGCATTTTCAGGTGACCTTGAAAATTTTAGATTTTCATTCTTGTATAGTTGATAAGAATGAACCTGACATGAAGAACACAAAAGCTGAATTAAGCAAGCAATCTCTTTTCAGAAGTACCTATGCCTGGACTTCCTCACTTTCAATTATTATCTCTTCATTCAGTCACATACAGAGTTCCTTCTTTGAGTAAAGTATTATGTTAGACATGGAGGAGAAAGAAATAATTTATTAGTTATCTTCATCCAAAGAAGCATACAAAATAATACATACAAACTTTGCCAGAAAAATTTAGGCAAAGGTGGGGCCTCCCTGGTGGCGCAGTTAAGATGCAACCTATGAAGCTGTCCGCAGCCTCTGTAGCACGAGTTCCATCCCCAACCAGCAAGGGAGCTTCCCACATGGCGCAGCAGACCTCTCCTGACTCGCCCACTGCTCCCCTCAGCAGTGTATTTCAGTCAGTCTGCCTGTTCTGTTCCCCACTCTGTCTCTGGTGAATCCTCTCACCCCGCTGCACCTCTGGCCTGTACCCCAGTTCTTGTATGCATAAATAAATACAACTTAAAAAAAAAAAGTTAGGCAAGGGGAAAACAAATTAAGAAAATTCACTTGAATTCTGGAGCGAAGTTACAAGAACAACAAATATATATATATATATATACACATATAGATACACACACACATATATATAGTAAGGATCTGAAGGACCATAGGTGCTCAGAGTAGGCTTTAAAGTGGGCTTTATGAAGACTAGCTGCTATTAGAGAGGGAAGCATTGCCCTTAAATATTCACTGACTCTAAAGTACAAGCTAACTAGTTAGTCAGGAAAAAGCTATTCCTGAAAGAATTGCATTTCCTGGGTCTTCAATGTGTTCTATATAGAGCTGAATTGTAAACACAATGTGAGTTCGTTCATTGGGCTAATTCTTTTCATGTTCCTTTCATATGAACAGAGAGCATCATGCCACGTTCAACATTAACCCTGCAATACTGCATCTGCCTCAGGATGAGCACTTAGTCTGCTTGATCTGTGTAGTCTGGGGATGCTTTCAGAGTAGAGAATCAGCAGAGTAGCCTCCATGGACTCAGTTACATTTTGGTCACAGCTTTTTGGAGTAAAAAAGGTACATATCCAGCTCTCTCCACCCATGCTAATATTTGAGTGAGCTCATCATCTCCAAGGACATTTAATGGGAAGGCCCATGCTGAAGAAGTTTACCCACTCTTGTGACAGCTGGAGGACTTAAGAAAGATGCTCCACTGCCACTAAGAAATGAGCCAAACTAGACAGTTGGGACAGACTATGATTGTCCTCATAAAATAATTTGGACTTACTTCAGATGAGAAACGGAATATGTCAATTTACCATGTAGACCCTAAAACCTCACCAAAATGACTGAATTGAAGTTAATACCACAACAGCACTTAAGAACAAGTAAGGAAAACATTCTTGAGGAATTTCTGGGATACAAAAAAAACCTGGCTTCAGGTGAGCAGGGTATCTGTAAAGGAGGATCCAGGTGAGTCCTGGGGCATATAATCCTCATCTTGGTTATATTTGGATAAAAGGGTTCCACTTTACCACCAACTGATCTCACCACCCTGAACAGTGTCTCCCTGCAGTGCCTTCTACTTTCAAGAAAAGACTTGGAAATACTTTCTAAACAACATGAGCAACAGGCCTGGAATGGAGAATTCCTGCTGAACCATGCATAAGGCTTTTCCTGCAAGAATGATGGCAGCAGCCAGGCTTCTAATCGTCAGTTAAAAGATCAGAAGTTTCCTTGTGCAGAAAGGAGATTTGTGCAAGAAAAAATACTGACATCTAGTAAGGAGAGGTCTCAAATGAAAAAAAAAAAGCTATCTCAGTCCCTTATCACCTTAAAATGGAGCTCACTAATCAATAAGTCCCCAAAGTGTGCATTAAACACTGAATGAGCTTTCAGTTTTACTCTTACCATATGAACACACAGCCAGAAATATTAAGATAAACAAGGAAAGACTAACTGGAAAGAGATTAAAATAAGTCAACCAATAAAAATAAGGCAGAGGTGGGCCTCCCTGGTGGCGCAGGGGTTGGGATGCAGCCTGTGAAGCGATCCGCAGCCACTGCAGCGCAAATTGGATTCCCAGACAGCCAGGGAGCAGCCCACATGGCACGGCAGACCTCTCCTGTCTCGCCCGCTGCTCCCCTTAGCGGTGTACTTCGGTCAATCTGCCTGTTCTGTTTCCCACTCTGTCTCTGGTAGATCCTCTCACCCCGCCCATGCCTCTGGCCTATACCCCAGTTCTTGTATGCATAAATAAATAAATCTTAAAAAAAAAAAAGTAAGACAGAGGAAACAGAAACAATGCAGAAAGCAAACTAAAAACTTTACGATTATAATTACTATCCTGAGAGATGTGAAAAGCTATAGCATTCAGTTTGCATTTTATTTTTCTTCAATAGACATTTAAGAGTTGGGCTTTTGATTTTTTGGATTAAATTTTGTATTTATTGTTAGCCGATAATTTGATTTTGGGGAGGCACTAATTTTCTTTGTGGCCTAATGCCTAGTATTTTTAAATATTTCACAGCAGTTTAGAAAGAATATATTTTATTTTTGGGGTTCACAGATTCATATGTTCATTTTCCAGCTTATTAAATGACATGTTCAAATCTTCTAAATCCTCTTTTTATGTTGCTTTGTCCTGCTTGCTCTGCCAGTTCCTGAGAAAGGTATCTTTTAATTACTCATTATTGTTGTCGATTTGCCAATTATTTGTTGATGGGTTGGGCTCAAGGACAAGGAACTTAGAAAAATAACAACAAAATGATCCCAAGGCCTCCCTGGTGGCACAGCGGGTTGAGCGCTGCACTGTGAAGCTGTCCGCAGCCTCTGCAGAGCAGGTTCATTCCCGGCCGGCTGGAGAGGGTCCTTCATGGCGCAGCAGACCTCTCCTGTCTTGCCCGCTGCTCCCCTCAGCAGTGTATTTCTTCAGTCTGCCTGTTCTGTTCCCCACTCTGTCTCTGGTGAATTCTCTCACCCCTCGCACCTCTGGCCTATATCCCAGGTCTTGTATAAAAAATAAATCTTTTAAAAAAAACCACAGTGGCAATAGAAG
The DNA here is from genome assembly GCF_014898055.3 of Talpa occidentalis. NCBI lineage: Eukaryota > Metazoa > Chordata > Mammalia > Eulipotyphla > Talpidae > Talpa > Talpa occidentalis. The sequence goes on from NW_023600993.1 coordinate 29,970,043, forward strand.
GAAAACAATACTGAAGATAAAGATAGAAAGGGAGGAAATGCACTAGCCAGGAATATAAAGGGAGAGGGCAGGAAATAGTTTCCATGGTGCTATTCCAATTTGTAATTTCCCTAGAGGATTAGACACAGAATCTGGCCATGGTATCATGGGGTCTCCTATTCTGTCTGTATCCTTAAGAAATGGTATGCTCCACTCTTAGGATACCAGGTTAGGGGATGGTTTCTCCTGGAAATAGGATGCTCGTGTCTGGAAACCTCAAGACTGATGCTCCGTCACATTGGATGGCCTAGAAGGGTGCATAGTCATTCTTCTGGCTCCAGCTTGCTAGTACAAATGCACTAGAAGAGCCAGATACCTCTGCCCTCTGATATGGGAGGGTCCCAACCTCATGATACTAAACCAAGCGCTTTTAAAAATTCTGTCATCATCTAGGATTTTTTTCCCTTTAATAACAAAATTAACCACTACACATACTGGCACACATACTGCCTATAGGGTGGACTTGATTTCCAGGGAAATCCTATCTTCTTGTTGCTTTTTGTTTTCTCTTGTAATTTTAGTTGAAGCATTGCGATCCAGTTTTTAAACTTATAAGCACCAAATTTTAATAAGTGAATTTGGGGGAAAAAAACACCATCAAGAATGTCCCTCCAGAATAAAATGACATTCAGTCCTCCAAACAACCAAATTGAAAGTCTACCAAAACAAACAAAAAAGGCCCACATGGAAAAAAAGTAACAAAAATCACATTCTAAGGGTTCAGTAAGTTAACATCTTTCACTGTGCTATCTAATCATCCCTCAGCTGACTCAAAAAATAACACCCTCGCTCATCAAAATATGTTTTCCATTTGTTTTTTAAAATCAAAAACTATAAAAAATAACTTTTAAAAACTTGAAGGAATTCACGATTGATTGCCTGCATCATTTGGATGTCATGTAGAACATAAGATTATATGGCAGCACACGTGATTACAGGATACTGATCTTCAAGGGTTAGCTCGCTTCCAAAGGTATAAAATACCCCTAATTCCAAGAATGAGGGTACACAGTCGATTTCCTTTGAGAACGCCACAGGACAACACAGGTGCCCCAGTTGTTCTTCCTAGACAGACAGGGCTTCGTCAAACTGACAGTCCTTCTGTGTGGAGTATTTTCCCTCCTGTTTCAGTACTTTGATCAAGAGGTCAGTCTGAGGAATTCTCATGAGGAATCTTCTGGAGGTGTGGAGATCAGAAAGGCTATCAAATCATCAATCACATAATCAAATTCCCTCCCTTCTTGGCCGTGCCTCTTCAGTTCAAGAACACAATTTTCTGTTAAACCTGAGAGCAGCCTCCTTTAAGGTGGTCTAAGACGTCGCTGCACGTCTTCTGCATGTATTTCTAACATCCCTCAATTACCGGGTGATCGATCTCTACCATCGTGACCATCTTTGGTTTCGGATTGACCATTTCACATACTACGTCCCATCTCCACCTCCGAGAGTCAGGCATCTTTGCCAGCGTAATCTTTGCCACTGCCATGACAGCCAGGGTATACGCCAGATCGCTCTCCGCCAAACTGACGCCTCCATTAAGGAGGAGAATGTTTCCCAGTTGCTCCTGATGTTCTGATAAGGCAACGCTTCATCATGCACCCCTTCATCTATGTCGTCCTCCACCAGGTGGCCACCAGTGGGGGCCAGTACCTGTCCACCGCCCCTCCTCCAACCTGGGGTGGCAACTGCTTCACCTGGCAGTCACGTCCTGACAGCTCTTTCCTTCTTTCATATGCTCTGTTCAAAAGACTGTCAGGGCCTCCCTGATGGCGCAAGGGTTAAGGCACAACCTATGAAGCAATCAGCAGCCTCTGCAGCATGAGTTCGATTCCCAGCCAGCCAGGGAGCAAACCACAAGGCACAGCAGACCTCTCCTGTCCCGCCCACTGCTCCCCTCAGCAGTGTATTTCGGTCAGTCTGCCTGTTCTGTCCCCCACTCTGTCTCTGGTGAATCCTCTTACCCCCCACACCTCTGGCCTGTGCCCCAGCTCTTGTATGCATAAATAAATCTTTTAAAGACTGTCAATTTCTTCCTTGCCTTGTGCGTCCCTGTAGTCGTATCTCTGAAGATCCAGCAACACCAACCCATGCGGGTAAATCCTCAAGCTGGCAAGACTGCTGGTTTTTATGTACAATAGGTCGCTAAGTAGCCATGTGCCTGCAAGGAGTTCACCGATGCCGTCCGGCCCTGCCCCCGGGAAATGGGCTGCAGGCCCAAGAATGGCCTCGCTGTCCGCCTGGGCTTGAAGACCAGCGTGTAATGAGGGGCTGCTGCCCTAGTGTGGCGGGGCGCGGGGTACTCGGGCGGAGGCTGCAGCTGTGGGGTTGGCAGGGGCCGCCAGGCGGTGTGGCAGCCCCCCCTTCTCCCCCCCCCAGGGCGCAGTGGGAGGGACCGCAGGCAGCCTGACTCCCCCAGGGCATTTTTGTTACTTCTTACAACAATTCCTTCAAGCCTGGTCTTTTCTTACCATCTTATCTGCAGCACAAGCTGTTAACCTGTGACCTTGCTCCCCTTCTTGTATTTGACTGTGCTTTCTTCATTCCGCTAAACTCGCACGACTGTGTGAAGCAGATTTTATGGACTGGGTGGCTATCGCAGAGGGAGGGTACAGCGCAGAAAGGAAATAACTTTAAACGGAGCGTTAGACGTGGTAGAGGTAAGTGTTAGAAGGCAAGCACTTCCACATCCCTGAGGCGAGAGCAAAGGGCAGTATCTCTCCAAATGCTGAATGCACATCCTCATCAACCCAGAGATTCTGCTTCCAGACCTCTATAGATGTACCCAGTAGCTATAGATGTATCTTACGTTTGCAAAGTGCACAAAATATTCATTGCAACCTAGTCTATATTTTTTTTCAATTGGTACAACTCAAATGCTCATGAGCAGCAAGCAGAGTAAATTAAAAATGAATTTGTTCCTTGTATATTGATCTGAAAATATCGCCAAGGCTAGTTACTAAAGGGGGAAGCAATGTGCATAACACTAAGTGTAGTATAGATACACCATTTGTGGAAGAAAAGAGGGATAAGAGCATATGCTCGTTCATTTATGCAAAGAATAGCTCCAGCATCTCCTGAAAGAAGCACAAGAAACCATTAAGTGCTGACTTTGTGGAGGGAAGTCGGTGGGGGCAGGGCTGAGTATAAGAATTGCAATTTATGTGGTTTGAACTTGGACACCCCACTGTACTACTCATTCCATCTGTACAGCATACAACTGAAATGTGTTTTTTTAATTTTCAGATATTCTTGCTGTGTATATTTCATATGTACGCACAGTTAACACACACAAATGGACTAAATGGAATGTGGCCATCTATTGTACAGGCTGTCCCCCAAGTAACCACACACCACCCTCCTGCTGGGACTCTGCCCTTAGCTCTTCAAATTCCCCACCTCTTTCACCCGGGCCAGGACTTTCCCCACTTCTCCCTTTCTTCCTGATCTTCAGGGGAAAATTGCAAGTTCCATGCTGCCAATCACCTTCCTCTAGAGGGAGCTGACCTAATCTAATCTTACATCTCCAACAAGGATCATTAAGGAGTTTTCCTGAACAAATATCACCACTCCTTATTTTTACTTTTAGTAATACAAAAAAAATCTGCATAAGATTTAGAGTCTTCTCTTACAAATCTCAGACCCAATTATTAGATCAGCCTCACTAACAGCCTGTGAGAGGAGAAGCTAGAGACACATTCTTCTGGTCCAGAGTAAAAGCCAATTTCCCTTTTCCTTTCCTGATAAGTAGAAAACATTGAAATGAACATTTTTATACATCCATCTTACAAGCATTTCTGACTTCGTGTGAGGATAAATTCATATGTGATAGAGTGGTGTCAAAGGTTTAGCAGTTCCTTTGTCATTTCTTAAAATTTTTTTTTTTTTATTTATAGAGGCATGTTTTATTTATTTATTTATTCATCCGTCTTGTTTTATACATGCACTGGGTACAGTTCGAAAGAGGTTTTATTTTATTTTTAAGCATAGAAAGACATTTCCCATTTGGTGATGAGATAGTCCACTATTTTTCTATTTTTACATTGGATTATTTATTCCTTCTGAAATTTGTTAGTGAAAATTGGAAAATTAGGTTGTAACTTTATTACTGCTCAGGATAATTAACCAATTATCTCAGCACTAAAATTCTCTCTGGCCTCAGGAATTTGTCAGGTCTCCTTCATTATGGATCAATTTTTAATATGTATATTAAGGTGTGCTTCTAGCTTATTAACTTTGCTCTGTTGAGCTCTCTGTTTTTTAACTAGTTTGAGATGGTATTTAATCATTTTGGATTAAATTTTTATAATACAGAAGAAAGGAAAATGAGAATGAAGGGTCAGGGATGACAATGAAAACATAAAGAGGCAGAAATGGCTGAGACAAGGCAGTGCAGTGTCTGTGACAGAGTCATTGAGAGTCGAAGTCCTGACTTGCACTAACAGCCTGCCTATGGCTAGAGGACATCAGATTGTGATGAGAGAAGGGTCTAGCGTTGGGTATCTCTGCTGTCCACAGGGTTCTAAGGGCAGGATCAGATGATGGAAATAGAACCTACTGACAGACAAGAGAGAAATATTGGCCCTGGAGTTTGATATGCTATCAGAGGAGACATGCATCTTATTATCTGTTATGGAGACAGGCATAGTGGATGACTGTCAGTTTGGGGCAGCTCAAAACATGGGCTTCTTGGGCCTCCCTGGTGGCACATGGGGTTAAGACACAACCTATGAAGAAATCCGCAGCCTCTGCAGCATGAGTTCGATCCCCAGGCCTGCCAGGGAGAAACCCACATGGCACAGCAGACCTCTCCTGCTCCGCTCAGCAGTGTACTTCAGTCAATATACCTGTTCTGTTCCCCACTCTGTCTCTGGTGAATCCTCTCACCCCCCGCACCTTTGGCCTATGTCCCAGCTCTTGTATAAATAAATAAATCTTTAAAAAAAATGAAAAAACAAACAAACATGGGCTTCTTATCTTCGGGTTATTGCTCACTGTCTTAGGTGTCTAGAGGTAAAACCCAAGAAAGGAGTTCTTGTGAATGTGATTGATCAAGGAATGCTCACATGGGGAGGGAAGGAAGGAAACAGGACCCGGTTGGGGAAGAGCAAGCAAGGATATGATCTAGTTGGAGACAAGATTTGACCTGAAACACTGGGAGTGTTGAATCATAAATTGCAGCCCAGAGTTGGTCCACATTAATACGTGTGAATGCCTGGTGCAGTCAAACATTGACTGTAAGCAACTAAGAATAGGCAGTCTAAATTCCAGGGTTGAAGTGGTTACTGTTCAGATAAGAGTAATTTTTAGAAGAAGGAAGTAAGTGGAAGATGAGAATACTAGTTGGGTGAAGATAACCTGGGTGAGAAATCAATTTCATGTACTACTTTCACGGTAGGAACTTTATGCGAGCCTAGACCCTAATCCTAATTATGTAATCCCAGACCTAGCCTACCCTTTCTCCTAAAATTAACAAAAGCCATAAGCATATTCCAAGTCATCACCATAAATCTCACTGTTTCAATTCTAAAACCAACCTTAGCCCTAAATATAATCCTATTCCTAATGGTAACCCTGACTTCAGCCAAATCCTGGGCAAAACTGGTATGAGTCTTAACCCAAAGCCCAACTAAGTCCTAATTCTATCCCTATCCCTAGTCTTAGCCCCAGTCTTACCCCTAACCCTAGAAATAATCCTACCTCTGTGGTTCTCTTTATTTTTTTCTATTTTTTTTTAGTCCAATTCTCCATCATTCCATTACCTCTATGGGCAGCCTAGTATCTTTGCAATATATTCTAGTTTTATTTAAATTAATAGAAGTCCTTTTCCATTACTCCCAATTAAGAGCTCTGACTGATGTGGAAATTGGTATCCAGAATAGATGCAAACTAAAGAAAGACCCTAACAATTTGGAGTAAACTTGCCTGGGGACAAAGGCAATAAAATCTGACTCATTTGAAGGGCTGCATATTTGGCAGCCAGTAGGGCAATGTGGGAAAACAATGCTTGAAATTATCTGTGGTCACTTGGAATGAATACCCATTAGAAAAAAAATACTTTAGACTAATAAGTGATTGCTGCAGGACACACACACACACACACACACACACTTCTAAATTTTCCCCCAAGGTGATGTCCACTGTCTGAATCTGTGTCACAGTTTATTTTGCCTATTGTGACACTGACCATCTCAGCTTCATACAGGATATTACACAGGTTTACTCTTGGCCATCAGGCTTATGGAATTTGGAAAGATGGAAGTAGCAGAGTCTCTAGATTCCTTGGTAATGTACATACTTACCTTCTGAGGGTAGGAGAGAAATCCCCAGAAAATTTAGAGGTCTTTCCCTTTCATCCAGTTGAATTTTCTGACAACCCAGTGATTCATAAGGAGAATCACACAGATAATTCATATATATAAGGATAATCACTTCAAAGCAAAGAAGATATTGCCACATCGTATATTCCTCCCACTAAGAAAGATGCATGATGTTTGTTGAATTTTTTTGGATTTCTGAGGCAAAATATTCATATTCAGATTGCTAAATGAATTACCAAGTCATAGGAAAATCATGCCAAAATTGAGTGGACCCCTGAACGGAGAGGACAGGCTAATGAGAAAAGTGCTCTGTGATTTGGTCCACATATGCCAATGGATGTGATGGTTCTCTCACTGTTCACATCTGATCTACATAGGCCCTGTAGTCACCCCTGACAGCACTACCACAGATGTCCCCATGGTTTTGAATCAAAACCATTTTCTCTTCATCAAGTAGCTCCCTTTGAGAAATAGTGTTGCCTTGTTAGAGCTCCTGGTAGACACCAATGGACATCAGGTGCCCTTGGGATATGAACTGCTTATCATGAACTGAGTAACATGATCCACCAAGCCATAAATATGGGTGTGCCCAGTGTTGTTACATCATTAATTGCAGGTCCTGAAGGTGTTAGTGAGTTGCCTGAGCAGGTTGGTTACACTCCCAGCATGCCCACTGTTGATGAATGTCTACCCCTTCCCAACCTGCTGCTTTTCCCTTGTGGGGAGTTCCCTCTGACCTGTTGCTGAAGAAAACTTAAGTCTAGCTTACTATTTGCTCCGCAAGCTTTCTTGGAACCAGCCAAAAGTGGACTGCTTTGGCATCGCAGACATGAAAGATAAAGAGAGATGGTGATTGAAGACTAAAGGAAAGAAAATCCTCCAGTGGAAAACTTTTTTTAAAGATTTATTTATTTATGCATACGAGAACTGGGGTACAGGCCAGAGGTACGGGAGGGTGAGAAGATTCACCAGAGACCGAGTGGGGAACAGAACAGGTGGATCGACTGAAATACGCTGCTGAGGGGAGCAGCGGGTGGGACAGGAGAGGTCTGCTATGCCATGCAGTTAGCTCCCTGGCCGGCTGGGGATCAAACTCGTGCTGCAATGGCTGCAGATAACCTCACAGTGCTGTAACTTAACCCCTTGCACCACCAGAGAGTCCTGTGGGAAACTTTTGAATACCAAATCCACTTTTCCATATGGAAAAAAAAGGCTTGAAGTAAAGAATAAGAATATAGTGACTTGGGCAATGACTAGTGGCCACAGACAATGAAGGCCTCGTAGGTCACCACTCCTCTCCTGTCTTCCTAGTCTGCAGTATACACAGCAATCTCATATACATCCTGCCACTGTGTCCCCCTGCTCTGCCATGTCCTCTGGACTTGCAGCCAAATCCCATAACTCTTCCTCAAAGACTGCTTCTGCCACAACCCCCTTTAGGCAGAGCTATTTTTTCTCACACACCTCCAATAATTTTTTTTAGCTGTCCACCACTCTCTTCTTGTTTTTATTTTACCAATAACTAAAATGACCCTAAACTACCCTTCCCATATGTTCATCTGGGAAAAAAACAAACAACTTTGCTTAAACCAAACATTCTTCCTCCCTTTTATGCCAACAAGGGAGCAGAAGATTGTGACTGGAAAAAAATACACCATCATGCTGATCTAGCCCTATTCTAAATTTAGAACTCACAAATCTCAAATGGCCCCTCGGGCTTCTAAGACATCCTATATTTCTAAGACAATTCACTTTTTCCCTCTATGAGCTATTTCACAGTTTCTCTCCTTTCCAATCTCTGATACTCTCATCACTTTCAGTAGAATCCCTATGTCAGCCCATTTACATTCTGACTCTGCGAATACTGTCTTCCCTCTTTTATTTTGGGGTAGCCCCCCAACATACTTGCTTCCTGAATCCATTTCTTCTTGTTGGCACATGGTTGTTGCTCCTCCAATTCTCATTTTTTTTTAAGATTTATTTATTTTTATACAAGAACTGGGGTACAGGCCAGATGCGCAGAAGGGTGAGAGAATTCACCAGAGACAGAATGGGGAACAGAACAGGCAGACTGACGAAATACACTGCTGAGGGGTGCAGCGGGGAGGCAAGAGAGGTCTGCTTCGCCATGTGGGAGTCTCACCAGCTGGCCAGGATTGAACCCACACTGCAGAGACTGCGGACAGCTTCACAGTGCTGCGCTCAACTGCCTGCGCCACCAGGGAGGCCCTCCTCCAATTCTCCTTTTCACCTGCATCGTAAATTAGTTCCTTTAGCATTAATTGCTTTATTATATTGTTTTTCTCTTGCTAAATGCAATTTCACAAAATAATTTAGAAAATTTTATGGAATTGATATAGTTTAAACATGGCCTAAAACATAGAGGACATTATAAAATAACAAATGGAAAAAAGTGTGAAAGATCTCCAGTTTCCCCAAAGCCAAGTCAACCAAATTCACTGACATGAATCTGGCAACCCAGATTCACTGACATGAACTCTAACATAACCTTCATAAAATAACTTCTTATCTTTTAGAGATAAACACCAAAATATTTATGAATGGAATTATATGATGTCCAGGACTAAGGATTTGCTTCAAAATAATTCAAGAGAAAAGGAATTTCATGAAGATAGAGATAAACTTGTTCTTCATTGGTAATTGGCAAAGTTGATGAATACATGCATCACTCTATGTTTCTAATTTTATGTTTGAAAATTTTCCTAATATAACTTTCTAAATAAAATGCCAAATGCATTGGTGATGACTGTTAATCTTGGAATATCAAAGGATGAGTTAAGGACCCTAAAGCTATATTATGAGGATCATCTCTTTAAAAAGAAGAAGAAAAACCAAGTGTTTTCTCTGGATTGTCCCAGGATTTTGCCTAAAACCCATATGACAGTGATCATCATATGATTTTCTCCCAGTAAGTATAGTTTTCTTAGTTTGTGTTCGACTATTCAGGCCCCTAACAAATCTAGATTACTAAAAAGAGGGGAAAATACTGCCCTAATAACCATGAAACTGAATTATCACATACACATTTCTGTTTTTCAACGCCTTAATTACTGCCACTTTGTTATATTTTGCTTTCTGGTCAAGATTGGTGTGCCTTATTTGTTTTTTTAAATTGTCTGGACTATTATTATTTATTTATTCTGCCATATGAACTTTAGGAAACATTATTTCCTTAAAATTTCTTAAGCATTTGACTAGAATGACATAAAATTCACCAATTAATCTGGGGATGAATGGCATATCACAGTACCCAGTCTTTCCATTTGGTTAATGTGGTTCTCATGTAATTACTATTCCCAGGTCTTAGTCAACTCTAATTAAACATGACAGCCTTATATTAGCAGAGCTGGGGCAGACAGTTGGGGGGCCTCAAAGTGGCACTGACTGCACAGATCTGCAGAGGCAGGAGAATCTTGCAGTGAATCATTCAGAGGCTTGGCACACCAGATGACAAGAATAATGGGGTAAATTTTTGGAAAACATAAGCCTTTTTTGGTATCCTTAGATTACTGGAGAAAGGGGCGGACTTCTTGCCATTAGGTCTGATGTGGACCCAGGTTATGTGTGAGCTGAGCAAGAAGAAAGGCAGGTATGGAGATGCTGAGGACACTGCTATGTTTACGCTGTCCTCTATCCTTTCTTGCTCTTCTCTCTTTTCTTAATTCGTTGTGCATTCTCTTTGTTGTATGTTTCTCTCCCCATTTTCAACTTTAAAAAAACACATTCTTTCTGTGTACTTTTTGGGAAGAGGGACTTCCTTTCTTTCACCTAGCCTGAGAGTCTTCTTCTATGATCTTTCAGTATTTCCTATGAACACCGATTACTCATTGGCCTTATTCTTTTCACATTTCATGTTTAGACTTTATTATGCTTTATCATCATTCCCCTTTATCGAGTCAGATAATTAACAACTATTTTAATTTTTCTAAAATTTTTTTATATTTCTCCATCAAAATTGTACATCATATATGGGCCTTCCTGGTGGCCTAGGGGTTAAGTCTCAGTGATATCACCACTGCAGCCTGAGTTCAATTCCTGGCCAGGGAGTTGACCCACATGTGGCACAGCAGACCTCTCCCTTAGAGTATTTCAGTAGATCTGCCTGTTCTGCTCCCCACTCTGTCTCTGCTAAATCCTCTCACCCCCTGCACCTCTGGCCTACACCCCAGGTCTTGTATACATAAATAAATAAAAAGAAATCTTTAAAAAAATCATACATCATACAGGATGAAACCATTATTCTTACCTTCTTTCTCCACCTTCTTCCCTCTCCCATAACAATTCAGATTTTGTGGAAATTATAATTTAATTTCAAGTTGTTAATTTTGTTGAAATAATCATGTAATAGCCATCATATTAGACATTCTCATCATATTATTAAAATTATTTAGATTTTAAATTAAATCAGTATCAGTGTTTGCAACTATATATAAACCAAAACATAACTATTGAATAGTTTTAGATTCATAGGAAAATCGCAAAGATAGTTTCCATGTGCTCCCCACTCAGTTCTCAGTTCTTATGTTAGCAAGGTAAGTTTTTCACAAATTCTGGTAATGAACGAATTGAAGTCCATATTTTATTCAGCTTTCCTTAATTTTTTATTGAATGCCCTTCCTTCTTCTTCCAGATTCATATTCAGGAAACTACAAACACTTAGTTGTGTCTCCTTAGAGTTCTCTTGACCGTGACAGTTTCTCGGGCTTTCCTTGTGTTTGATGATCTGGACAGTTTTGAAGAATACTGGTTGGTAATTTTAGAATGTCTCTCAATTGAGCTTTGTCTGATCTATTCTCATGACTAGTTTGGGGTTATAAGTTTGGGGGAAGAAGGGCAAAGTGCCATCCACATCCTCACACCCATCCTTTCAAGAGTACACACTATCAACACGACTTATCAGTGTTGTGCACACCTTGATTGCCAGGTGGAGGTGGTGTTTGTCACGTACACCACTGTGAAATGATGTCTTTCCCCTTTCTATAATGTGCGCTTTGGAAAGAAGTTACTGTGTGCAGTCCACACTTATTGAATGTGGAGGACTTTATTTACTTAATTTGGAATTCATCTACATTGGAGATGTCTCTCCTTCCTCAGGTATTTATTCAATTACTTATCTATGTCAGTAGGGATTCACAGATATTTATTTTATACTTTGGTTGTAACCCAATACTATGCTATTTTGTTGCTCAAATCCTTTCCACTTTGGCCATTGGAAGGTCTCTCAGTTGACTCCTGTGTTCCTTGGACACATCACTCTGGGTTATGTTTTGTTTTAGTTCCTCTTATTTGTTGGCACTACCATATGTTCAAGGCACATATTTCATCTTATCACTGTATTTTGCATGTGATTGTTTAGCTTTTTCACTTGGATTTTTCTTTATTGGCTTGTTTTCTTAGAGTACATATTCAAGATTAATGTCTTGTATTGATAAATATAAATTAGTTAAAAGCTTAAGGTTAAAAATTAAATAAGCAGAAACAGGTTGTAAAACTTTCAAACCATTTGATAGAGGGAGAAAAAGAATCAATAAAATGTGTTCTATCCAGCAAACTTTTAAAGTGGAGGGGGAAAGAGGAAACAATAATCAAGTTGCTTTAAAGTGTGTGTCATTTCTTCTGGTTGGTTCTGGAAATACAGCCATGAAGTCTGCCTGAGATAGGACTTCTGTATGGAAGCCAGCTCAAGTTTGATTTATTTCCAAGGAAAACATCCACTGTTTTTGCAGCACATTCAAGAGGATCAGGCATAAGTGCTCCGACACTTTGTGTCTGTTTTTATGCTTCTGTGTCATTGTGTGGTGGCTTCTGTGTCCTGCCTCATGGGTGATGCAAGTAAAACAAAAGGGTGAGGACTATGTTCCTAAGTCCAAAAGTCCTTCTTTGTCAACTTAGCCAAAGGCCTGACGTCTTTCTCTAAGACCCTGTTGCTGCTGTGTCCTCACTTTGATTGGTCCATACAGGGTGGTCTTAGGAGTAATTCCTTGAGCTGCCTCAGCTTTGATAAATTCTTATACTGAATTCTTATACTGAATTCAGCTGAAGCTTTGATAAATTCTTATACTCCACGTGGAGGTTGTTGCTTATAGACTTATTTACTCTTTAAGCCCCATTCAGAAATACAGGCGACTATTCATACTGAGTCAACTGCTTTATTTTGCTGTGATAAATTTAGTAACGCAGGGAGGAAAATATTCTACTTGCTGCTGCTGAGCAGGGCAGGATCGTTACTTTTGTCTTCTCCTAGTCCTTGCAGCCAGGAACAGCTGACCTGTCTTCTCCTAGTCCTTGTGGCCAGGAACAGCTGACCCTGCCTCTGCTCACCTCCTCCCCCAGTGACAGTTTTCTCAGGCGTTAGTCTTTGCTTTGACAGTTTCCAACACAGTCTGTGCTAAGCACAAACACTATCCGCTCTGGATAACAGTCACAACAGGATGGGTGTCTCCGTTTGGGTTCCCCCAGAAGAAGCCCCAGAGATATGCAAACAATTGATCTGGTGATCCCCGGAAATGTGAAGGTGGGGGGAGGGGTTGGGCACAGAAGTGAGACAGGGAAAGGAAGACAGCCAACAAGGCAAACATAACTGGAACTTCATCATAAAGGGGAAGTCTGGAACCAGTGTAATATAGGCATCACCCTAAGCTATCAGGAACAGGGACTTTGGGACAAGGCCTTCAGTTCTCCAGAACTCCCTGGACACCCTACTAAGCAGAAGAATCTTCAGAGGCCAGAGGAGGCAATTGTGAAAGAGGCCCAGTGTGTTGACAGCTGGTACTGGCTGCAGAAAACTGTCAGTTCACAAGGGATACGGGTGGAGCTCCAACAGGGTCCCTCTCAAAGGCGTTAGTCAGTTCTCATTTACAAGAAATTATTTCAGATGTTATAAGATGGGTGATGCTTGTACCTTGCCTGACTGTAGGTACTGGCATCTTTCTTTGCTAAGACTCAGAGTCAAGGACTCAGCTACACCAATCATATTGTTATAGGGCAGCCCCGATATTGAACGGGTTGCCTGGCTGTGGGTCCTCACCCGCGCGCTTACAAGGGACTTATTAATACTCCACTACAGGCACACACAAAAGGTTAATAAAAGGCTTATTTACAAGGGAAAAGGAAATAAGGAAAATGTACAACTCATGGAGAAAATAGGGAAATAAAGTCTTTAATGCGTCCTACCCGATCCGCCAACCTGGAAACCCAAAGGCACTCTCCGAGCTGGCGGAGAGCCAAAATGGGGGATCCCCTCCAAAGCCCACGTGTCTGGCTTTATACCAACCTGGCTGCTTAACCCCACCCTCAGGTCCCAGCCACCTTCCCTTTGGTGGTGACAGGATTTGGAGTTCCCAGTGTCTTTGGCTTTGGCCAGGGGTGGGGGTGGAGTCCACAAAGCCTGTATGGAATTAGCTTTAGGACATCCTTTTCCCCCCTAACAATGTGCCAGACACGTGGGCTTTGGAGGGTTCCCCCATTTTGGCTCTCCGCCAGCTCGCAGCATCCAGGAGATCGCTTTTTGGGTTTCCAGGTCGGCGGATCGGGTAGGATGCATTAAAGACTTTATTTCCCTATTTTCTCCCTGAGTTGTACATTTTCCTTATTTCCTTTTCCCTTGTAAATAAACCTTTTATTAACCTTTTGTGTGTGCCTGTAGTGGAGTATTAGTAAGTCCCTATTAAGCGGGCGGGTGAGGACCCACAGCCAGGAACCCGTTCAATATCGGGGCTGCCCTATAACAATATCACCTCGTGCTTCCTGGTGAAGCATAAAGTGAAGGCAAAGGAAACTATCATTTATGATTTTAACTAATAAAGCACTTTTTTCTCTATAATCTTCATAAAAACACAACATAAATTGGATTTATTTTTTTTATTTTTTTATAGAGGCATGTTTTATTTATTTATATGTTTGGTTTTTTTTCTGTTTTGTTTATACATGCACTGGGTACAGTCAGAAGCGCAGGAGGGTGAGAGAATTCACCAGAGCCAGAGCGGGGAGCAGAGCAGGCAGAAGGACCGAAGTACACTGCTGAGGGGAGCAGCGGGCGGCAGGAGAGGTCTGCGCGCCATGTGGGACCCTCCTCCTGTGGCCGGGGAGCAGCCGGGGATCGAACCGGCGCTGAAGAGGCCGCGGGCAGCTTCGCAACCCAGCGCTCAACCGCTGCGCCACCGGGCAGGCCCATAAATTGGATTTAAATATAATTTGTGCATAGATCCATTTCTCAGACCCTGGTGGCAGGAAATGCTAGCAGCCACCAAAATCTATTCTCCCCTTCTTTCTCAGCCAGACTAGATGGCCCAGCTGCCTTTGTAGTTAGGTGTGACCCTGTGACTAAGACTGATAGCAGATGACATCTGAGTGAAGCGATATGTGTGCTCCTGCCAGGCTGGGTTCATAAAGCAAACTGCCCATTCCCGTTCCTTCCCCCCACCCCTAGCTGAGATGGATGTCCATGCCTAGGCTGACCTGAGACGGCAGGAGAGTATATGAAATGATTTCTCTACCAATCTGGAATCACTCTAGACTGTTAACTTGAGCCAAAAATAAACCACAGTGTTGAACCATTACATTTTAGGTTTACTTATTATATCAGTTTAGGCCACTCTGATTAGGAGACCCCATGACACCCACCTGCGGACCTCCATGGACCCTGGCTGCAGAATTCTCACTCAGAGGAAAAGAAAGCAGAACACATACATACCACACTAGGAAACAGGCAGCTAAGACATTGCTGGCCACATTGAAAATCTCTCCCACCCAGAAAATCAGGGAGGCACATGAATTTGAAAAGATTTAGATAAGAGCAACTAAAGAGTTAAAATAGCAGAGGTAGTTTTCTAGCAGGATAAACTAAGATTAAGACTCTTTTGCTTAAAGGGTTAGTTGAGCTCAAAGTCCAAGGAAGTCTGAGGTTTAGCTGCTAACAGTAGAGTCATCCAATGAAAGGTGGAATCCTAGAACATGGTGATAAGAAGTAGTTTTATGACAAAAGAAGCCAATAAGAACAACATGCCTTGGTGAGAAAGTAATATAGGCGACGCATTATCCCATGAATAATACTGCATATGATGAAAAATAGGATCTAGGAGGCTTTTTAGTAATGAATCCCTTCCTAATGGATTATGGTAGGGAAGTTAAGAATGTTCAGGACAATCTCAAGATCTTTTAACTTTGCTATAAAAGGCAAAAAATGACTATGTTTTCCACCCACAATGAAACAATATAATGTTAATCAGTGAGTACACTGTGGGTCAGATGGACCTATGGTTAGATTCTAAAGAACTGATTATTCAAAAAATATTGACTGAGCAACTACTATGTTCTAGACATTGAGTCTGGGATTAAGATTACCTTGTAAATCAAGGGAGAGGTGATAGAGAGTGAACAATAATAAATAAAGTTCATAATATATTATAGTGTACTGAATGAGAAAAAGAATAGAGCAGGGATTGGGATATCAGAGAGAAAGAAGTGGTACCTTTAAATGAAATGTTCCGGAAGAACTTATTGAGAGGTGAAGGGAAGAGCCATGAGGAGCGTGGAGGATGAACATTTCAGGGAACAGTGCAGAAGGGAGGGTGTCCCTGGCATGTCAAAGCAATAGCAAGACCACTGTGCCTGTGAAGTGCAGTGAGTGGTAGAGAAGAGGTGAGTTGGGGGCAGTGCATATAGGAGTTCTGGGCCCTTGGAAAGAATTTGTTTGTATTCTGGTAGCAATGGGAAGCCCTTAGAGGGTTTTAAGAGAGCAGGGTCATGAAATGACTCATGCTTTACAGGAACATTGGCTGCTGTATGAACATTGGATTGTGAGGGAGGGGGACAAGGAGCAATAAGCCAGAATTTAGGAGATATTTGTAGGAATTCAAGAGAGAGGATGGTGGTTTGGAGTAGGATGGAAGCAATGAAGGTATTGAGAAGTGGACCATATTATATTTTTAAGGTAGAACCAGTGGACTTCCTGATAGTTTGGGTATAGGGTGGAAAAAAAGGAGATAAAAATGATTACAAGATTTTTGGCATGAGCAACTGAAATCTGGGAGAATGGCAGAATAGAATTTGGCAAAAGACTTAAATAGTTCAGTTTAGGGCATAATAGGGTTGGGTGGCCTGTGAGACATCCAAATGGCAGTGTTAAAAGGATGTTTGTTTACATGAGTCTGGTGCTCAGGAGGAAAATATTATAAATTTGGAAGTTATCCATGTATAGATGGTGTTCACAACCTGGAGATACACCCTATGCAATAAAGCATCCCTTATGTCTAAGGCATCTATGAGCAATGGATCAGCATTATAAACGTAAGGTTTTATGCCTGAATCCCAAGATTCTTTCCCCACCCCATTTTTCCATCTTCCAAAACTGAGCTTGATTATCCTTTACTTTGCAGGTGGACAAAAGCAGCATTTAACCAGTCATATACATGCTGTTAGAAACATGGACTGTATTCTGGCTCTGTCAATAGTGTATGTCCTTGGGCAAATCAATTAACTTCTCTGAGACTCAGTTTCCTCATTTATAGACTGTCGATAATGATACCTACCTAGCCAGTTGTTTTGGGCATTCAATGAGCTTATGTTGTTAAAGCATTTAATATAGTGTTTGGTACATACATTTGCTCGATAAATATTAGATGAAAACAAAAGCCCAGCTAAGATACCTTCAGATAATGTGAACGTATATATAACCAGGTTGCATGATGGGTTCAAGGTTTTAGAAGACGTATGTGTAGGCGGTGGTTATAGGTGAGTACCCATGATTATTTCATCAGTGTGATTTAAGCTGGTGCTTCACTTGTAATAATGGGTCCTAAGAATGTATTTGAATAGAAAACATTTTCCCCCTTTTCTTTTCACACGGTTACTGTAAATGGCCTTTTTGTTAACTCTGCACTCTACCAGTTGAATTTTGGGGCCCACTGTAACTCATGTTACAGTGGGCTGTCAGCATTATTGAAGTATCACCAGTGGTGGAGGTGGTGGAGCTTTGGAAGTTAAGCCTCCTCAGCGAGCCCTAAAGTGGCCTGGTTGTCCTTAAACGGTCACAGGTTCATGGACTTGCTCTTCACTGAAACCCCATCAGGACTCCAGCCACCCAGAGTCTTTCCTGCCTGGGGTCTTTGATGCTATCCCTTTCGCATGATGACTCCTTTCTTCCCTGGAGTCTCAGTGTCACGTCCTTAGACGGTCCTCCCCTGTTAGCCTACCGTTAGTGCCTGCAGCCTTTTCTCATACGCTTGTCACAATTTAATGTGTGTGTGTGTTGTATATTATCTGACTCTTCTCCTGGACCAAAGGGCCTTTAGAGCCAGAGCTGTACTTATTTTGCTCCCTATGCTGTCACTCTAGCCTCCCCAATATTTGGCACAAACAGCACACACACATAACGTTGTCATGCACCTACTTTGTAATAATGTCTTCCGATTTGAACTAGGATTTCATTTATTTTGTATCAATTCATAGGGCATCCACTATGAGTCAGGCACTGTTCTTAGTGCTAGGAATGCAGCAATAAATAAAGCAGATAAAAATCTCTGCCCGTGGGTAGCTTTTTTGCTGATGAGTCAGATATCTGTCGCTATGTGTCCCATGTCATATCCTCAGTTCACTTTTTTTGCTCAGCGTCACTTGACCACTGGGAGATAGGGGCTGTTTTCTATGAAGTTCCTTGGCAGGCCCCAGGGGCACTGAGGCCAGTTGCTCACAGATCACCCAGATTACATACCCTTAGATCAGTATTCTCTCCCTCCCTGTTTCATGCTCCCTGATCCATTTCCTTTCTCTACCCCTATTCTAGGAGATCACTGCCCAAAAGAAGCCACCTGCCTCAAGTCTTTCTCCAGCTCTGCCTTGAGCACCTAAGCCAACAAAGTGAGCACTGTAATTCTTTTGTCAGGCCACTTTCTCCATTGCTCTCAGATATTCTTTTTTGTTTTCACCTACCATTGCTAATTCAGGGGCTGGCAAATATCAATAAACATGTTGATTTTTATTTGATTTGCCAAAAGGAAAGACTAAAGTGTGTCAATCTACAGCCCAAGGGAGGCCAAAGTGACTTCTGGTATGCAGTTCACTGACTTGATATTATTATTATTATGGTCGGAATCACCAGGCCAATTAGTATTTTCTCTTCTGGTACCTGTTTTCTCTCCCTCTGCTCAACCCCACTCTGCTACCCCCATCACTGCACCCTTTACTTCCAGCAGCAGCAGGTCACCATCCCCTAGAACTGCTTAGGAGCCCATAGTTGGGGGCTCACTCAAGAAACTCTGCCTGCCACCTGCTTCCTCCAAGCTGCAGCAAGAGGAAAATGACATCCCAGGGGCAGGAGCAACACGTCTGTCAGATGGTGCTGGAGAACAGATGTCAGGACCCTGTTCCAATAGTCAGAGACTCCAAATGAATGAATGAATGACTTCAAATTCTGTACCAAACTTGACTGAAGCTCATGGATAGAGTGATAGACCGCTGGTAGAGGTGCAAAGAGCACCGGACATTTTTGGCAGACGAGAGTTGTAGTTATGGGCCTACCACTAATTTGGTGCTTCTCTGGTAATGTACCACTTTTCTGCCCGCAATTTCCTGAAAATGAGAATGTTAGACTAGGTGATCTCAAAGATTCCCCCAGGTCTACAATTGTTAAATTACCAAACTGGATGGTACCTGACCTGTCAGTTATACTTCAAATAGGTTTATTTTTTTTTTTTCTTAAAAAAACTTGCACTGTTAGTAACAGTCTACTCTAAATCCTCCCTTTCCCCCCCAGGAGAGATAGTTTCAGCTTCAGCTCAATCCCCAGGTAGCCAGGCTCATTGACAGTACAAATCTGTCAAGAACTTGATATTTTTGGTACTTGAAATTTTTGTTGGGATTACTATGCATAATTTACATTCAGTCATAAGAAAGAAAACACTGGCTAGTTTCTCCCTAATGATAATATTTTGCAAAACCTTAATATATCACAACTAGGGTACTGGCAGTCATACAACCTACCTTAGTCAATTTTTTCAGCTGCACTGAGTACTTTCTCTGTGTGTGCAAGTTTTTTTTTTTTTAAGAGGCATGTATTTTTATTTATTTATTTGTTTGTTTTTATTTATACATGCACTGGGTACAGTCAGAAGCGTGGGAGGGTGAGAGAATTCACCAGAGCCAGAGCAGGGAGCAGAGCAGGCAGAAGGACCGAAGTACACTGCTGGGGGGAGCAGCGGGCGGCAGGAGAGGTCTGCGCCATGTGGGACCCTCCTCTGGTGGCCAGGGAACAGCAGGGGATCAAACCGGCGCTGCAGAGGCCGCGGGCAGCTTCGCAACCCAGCGCTCAACCGCTGCGCCACCGGGGAGGCCCTGTGTGTGCAAGTTTGATAAAAATTTTATCATCTGTACCATCACAGCCAAAATGTAAAACACAAGGATTCCCTGCATTGCCTTTTTACAACCACACCTTGCCCTTCTTCTATCCCACCTCACTTGTTTTTTCAAAATCTTTTACGTTGAAATAATTTCAAGCTTACAGAAATGATCCAGTTGACCCTCTACCCACATTTACTGGTTGCTAATATTTTGTCCATTTATCACTTTTTCTTAACATTTTTATTTCTGAATCACTTGAAGTTGCGTATATCAGGATCCCTTTACGCCTTCATAATACTTTAGTGTATATTTCCTCAGAGCAGGACTATCCTTGTACATAACCACAGTGCAACTTTATCAACATGAGCAAATGTAACATGGATCCAGTACTTTACTATCAGGATTCCAAGTGGAATGTTCTTTGTAGGGTTTCCTTCCCTCCAGGACAGATAGTTTAGCACCGGGTAGTTTAGTTGTCATGAATCTTTGGCATCCTTTTAATCTGGAACGTTGAGCAATTTTTCTTTTTTGTCTTTTATGACACTGACCTGTTGGTAGAACACAGCCCTTGCTGTTTGAGAGTAGAGGTTCCCTGGAGCTTCCTCATCATTAAATTCTGGTTCCGCATCTCCCCAGGAGTACAGCACAGGTGGTGTGTTCTGAGGACATCACGGCCATCTGCTGTCACTGGGCGATGCTCATTTTGATAACGTGTCAAGGTGCTGTCCACTTGCCTCCTTGTATAGCTAATACTAAATAAGCCTAAACCATCTATGGGGAGATAAGTTAACCTAGCAAATATCTGCTCCCCAATAAACACCACCCCCATAGTTAACATCCAGTGCTGATTCTTACCTGAACCAATTTTCACTATTTATTTGCTGGTCTCTCAAGTCCTCCTGCAGCACTCGAAACTAGGTCGTCTAAGGTTTAGTTACTTGGGTCTTTGGTCCTGAGCTAAGTCTTCCCCATGTCTTCCCAATGCCCTCTATGACCTCTGGGCAGAGACCAGGCCGGAGCTGTAGACAGGGCTGCCTCAACTGGAAATGAGCTCATGTGGGTTGTACCGCGTTGAACTGTCCACCAGCGATTTGCATAACAGAACACTCACTTCCTGGGGTGTTTCCGATTCCTCGCCTTCCCCCCTGTAGTGGCATTTAGTCCAGACACCTCATCCACTGCCCCCCTACCCGCCTCCTGGCCCCCCTGTATGCCGAAGCGGTGCCTTCCTAGGAAACCGCCCGGGCTGCAGGAACACAGCCCCGGGGCTTGCAGGGCGCGGGCCGACGCCCCCGCCTCCCTCCTGCATGGCTCCGGACTGACACCCAGAAGCGCTGGAAAGAAACAAGCGCTCGCTCGGGGAGAGGTGTGAAAGCCTTCCCGACCCAGACGTTTCACGAAGTCCTTTTTCGTGCCCAGCGGCGCGGGTGAAGGCGCGGTGCGGGTCGAGGACCGCTGCAGGAGAGGTAGGAGGCCAGGCGGCTCCAGGGCCGCGGGACGCGCGCTCCGCCCGGGGGGCATCCTGGAGGGCGGCCCGCAGGTGGCGGCCCGGGGCGGCGGGCGGGCCCAGGGAAGGGGAGGGCCCGGCGCGCGTCGGGCGGTGACGGCAGCGCGGAGGGGAGGCGCGAGCCGCCCGCCCGCGGGGAGCCATGGCGAGAGGCCGCGCCGCGGCGCCCGCATCAGTGCCCGCGTCCGCTGCAGCGCCCCCGCCCGCCGCCCGGGGCCCACCCGGCCGCCGCCCCCGCGCGTGCCGAGCCCGTGATCCCCGCGCGCGGCGAGCGAGGCGCCCCCCGGAGAGGGGCTGCGCGCGGGCAGGCGGCGCGGGAGGGAGCGCGGGGGCCCCGAGCACCCCGACGACCCTCGCGTCGCAGACCCTCGGACCCCGAGCCCGCAGCGCCGAGTCGGCGACCCGGCTGCAGGAGGGCGCGGAAGCCCGGCTCCCCGCGGGAGCCCCGGTGCCCCGGCCGGCTGCTGCGGAGGGACCCGAGCCACCGGGCGGCCGGGGCCGGGGCCGGGGCCGGGGCCGGGCGGAGGACGAGGAGGAGGCGGCCCAGGGGACCCGAGCGCCGGTGCAGCCCCGCGCCGGAGGCCCCTGAGACCGCCTCCGGGGCCGCGCGCCGTGCGCCGCTGCGGGTAAGTCGGGGTCGGCGCTCCTGCGCCGCCGGCGCACCGGGTCCTGGGGCTGGCGGGGGAGGACGCGGCTGTGCCGGGACCGCCCGCGCGGGATGTGGCGGGAGAGGCCGAGCTCCGCGCCCGCTGCACCTGCGGGGACCCTCGCAGGCACGAAAAGGTGCCCCTGGGGCATTGTCGGTCACGCTGCGTGGCCTGGATTCTGGGCTCTGGTACTCTGTGACAGTGAAGCGACCTTCACAGAGCCCCGATCTGAGCCAGGCCAGAACTCCAGCAGCACCCCGATTTCCATGCACCCACAAAACTCATGTAAATGACGTTTCTGAGTGTGGGTGGCACCGGACAGATGCCTTTCTGGACCCCTTTCCATCCTGAGAGTTGGCAAGTTCGCTTTGCCGCTTTTTTTGACATGAGTTTTAAAATTCATTTCGAACCCCCAAGGTCAGCCTCTTGCAGGTGAAAAGAATTGTAGTGAAATGGATTGTTTCTTCTTTGGTAAAGTTGTGTCTAGGGAATCGCCCATCAGCAGCCGCCAGAGGGGCTGCCCTCTCCCTGTTCAGCCTCCTGTGTTAGAACCCTTGCCTGCACTTTTTCAGAAACTGAAATCAGCGTCCACTGTGAGCCATCTCCCAAGTATGAATGTTTAGGCTTCTGTTAAAAACATTTTTTAAATTCAGATGTGCCTCACCAGAAATATTTTTGTTACAAACAGATGTAAACGTTGTCAATGCTGTCTTGGAACCCCGAGGCTACCCCTCTTCCTGCAAATCTTTTGGTTATCTATGGCAGGGGGTGACAGACCCCACAGGAAAACAGGGTCCTTTCTAGGAACAGGGTCCTTTCCAGTTTTCAACAGAGCGAAAGAGAGGGTGGTGGCCAGACTGAGTGGCCCAGCCCTGGAGCAGTCTGTCCTGAGGAGGGCCTCTCTACCCTCTAGCTCAAGTGGAGGAGGACCAAGAGTTAACTTGAGGGCAGGTTCAAGTTGGTTCTGGAGTGGCTGATAGCATTTCTCTCTCCTTTGGGCTCCCCTGCCCTTTGATCTCTGACCCCAGCTGTATCATAGAAGTGCCCAGTCCAAGTGTAGACTGAGCCACCTAGAGCGCTGAGCCAGGCTGGAAAGGCAGTGCCCATGTGTAGCTTTATCAAGAACAGGGTTTCAGCTTGGCCTTAGCACTAGCAGTTTCCTGTTTGGTGCCCCGGGGACCTGTGGGATTTGGTTTCCCATCCCCAGCTCTCTTGTAGGGTGTCGCTACTCTGGCTGTGTTGCTTATATGACTTCTCTCTGCTATGCTAAAAAAGGACACTGACCTTGGAGTGGGAAACCTGGATTCACACTCCAACTTCTTTCTTTACTGGCGGTGTGACAGTGGGTCCTTATTTAACCTCTCTGACCTGGCTCTCCCCCAGGGGGGTTGCCCATTCCCCCAAACCAAACCAATTCAAACTTCATCCATTTGTTGTAAGGATTAAAGAGTGTTTTAAGTGAAAGTGTCCATAAACGTTTAACTGAATGATCTGGAAGGATTTTCAGTCTCGATTAAACATGACTAGGTTTGTGACTTGGTAAGCTTTGTGTGCCCCAACAGGGATAGTAAAGCAGATATTATAAAAGTAGTTATTCTGTCTCTTAAAGAGAGACAGGGTCAAATCTGATCATGTAAAAGGGTCATTGAAAAATAAAGAGCAGTTGAATTGAAAGAAGTTCCTAAACATTCAGTTTCCAAACTAACAGTACTTTATTGTTCACCTGCTGATTTAGCTGCATCTCCCTTCACTGCATTCTCAGCCTCTGACTCTCACCTTGAACATGGTAGGTGTCTCTGATAGTCGTATCCTCTTGACTTCCCCTTGACATAACCTGGTCTCCCCATCCTGACTGTGCTCCCTCGTTGGAGAGCAGACCGTGGGCTTTCTCTGCTCCATCATGATCTGCTTTACCACACAGGAGGTAAGACAGACAAGGAGGGCGAGTAGGCAGGTGGCAGCTCTTCCTGCAAGGGGCAGTCTCCCCCTTTAAGGCTCCAGCGAGAAAGGCTTTGGAGGATGAAGAGTTCAGTTAAACTCACTGATGGTTGCAGTTAAACACTGCAGTTGACCCTTGAGCAATGAAGGGGTTAGGGCCACCAACCCCCTGAGAGAAGAAAATTCAAGTATAACTTTTTACTCTTCCCAAAACTTAACTACTAATGGTCTGCTGTTGACATGGAGCCTTACTGATAATATAAACTATTTATTAACACATAGTTTTAAGTTAGTTGTATTATGTACCATATATTCTTACAATAAAGTAAGCTGGAGAAGAAAATATCATTAAAACAATTACAAGGAAAACATACTTACACTATTGTGTTTATTGAAGAAAAAAAATCTGTGTAGAGGTGGACTCGTGCAGTTCAAACCTGTGTTGTTCAAGGGTCAAAGGTATATAATCAAGAAGTTTGATAACCTTGGGGATAATGATACAATAATCATCCTCTCAAATATGTAATGATTACATGATCCTTGGTTTTGAAAATGGACCCTGATCTACATAATCATGCATATTTGGTATGCACCCTGATTTCTGTGTGTGTGGGGGCGGGGGCAGGGTGGGAAGGACAAAGAGGTGCACCTTTTCAGAAATTAAGATGATAAGGGGAGAACTATCTCCACCATGCCAGGGCTCAGGTGAGTTCTTAGATTTTATTTCCTACTCTGGGGTGAGTGTCTGATCTATGCACTGTCCAATGGATCCTCTGGTTCCTTGGCTCCTTTTTTTCCCTTCTTATTGAACAAATATTTTCTATTTTGATTTGCTTTCTTATTAGGCATATCCAAATGGAGGCCACCTGCACTGTTGAAAAGTTCAGTTTTATTGAAAGGATAGTAAATTATAGCATATGTAAAAATCTGAATACCCCTGAGCTACACATAGTGGCACACGATGCACAGCTGCTTAAAGAAAGGCTTTGTGTTTTATGAAGGGGTGTGTGGCATTACTATTCATTGGGAAGCTTATTTAATTATGTGTTTGTTAATAGTGCACCTGAGGTAGAAGAGGGTGGGACAAGGTGGAAGGTAGGTCCTTGAAATCCTTGTTTTAATTTCTGGCCCAGCATTCCAGGAAGGGCTGTTCCCAGTGTTCCCACTGTTTAATGGGGAGAATTCAGAGGAGCTCTGTCCATCTCTCTGACAGGACTGACAAAATGGCACTCACTTCTCAGGTGGTCATTCACAGCCTTGGAAAGACTTTTGGCCTCCATGTCTCAAGCTGTGACATGGATTGTACCAATGCTTCTTAAATTTACCCCATAATCTTCAGGACAAAGGAGCCCCCTGAGAAAGCGGGGTTGGGGAGCTCAGCCTGAGGTTGCCAACGCTTTTCAGTTACTTCAGTGATCCCTTTGGTGAAGAATAGAATGCAGAATTCGCCTTGTTTGTTTTATCATAAAATGCTAAAACATAAACATAAAATTGCTGTCATGAGTCTAACAGCACTTGAGGAAGAGGCACCTTATTTTTCCCTGGGGCTCTGGGGGGCTCTCTGCAGTCCTCAGTATCCTTACTTGAGAATGTTAGAGCTGGATTATATCTAGGGTCTCTTCTAGTTCTAGACTTTATCATAGGCAGTGACATTTAAAAGCAGACAGTAATCTTCCCAGAGGAAATGGATTTTGCACCAACATTTAAAAAGAATGCTCTGCTATCAAGGGGAAACAGGTATATTAGCACATAAAAGAACCAGAATATAAATTACCTAGATTTGAATGTTCAAGAAGGGTGTGCCATGAGTTCTCAGGGGACTTTGAAAAAAAACTTTTTGGAAGCAAAATCAGGTTAAAAAATAACCACGAGCATGTGAATTAAGTGGTATCCATTTTGCACGACATTCAGAGCACTTCATGATTGCATTTGTCCTCAAGTGCTAGACTAGAGAGTGCAGTTACTAGAGAATATGGTTAATATTCATTAAACAATGCTGCTGTCTCCTGGTTTATCTTCACGCAGATTAGCTGTTGGAAAATCCTACATTCAATTGCATGCAGGTTGGTTTATTTATATCACGTAAAGTGGATGCTAACTAGTGGAGGGATATGGAATTTAATTTGTTCTCTCTCCAGGGTTGGATAGAAAAAGCCTTCATGCACATGGAGAACCATTGGATTTTCTCCATCAGTTCCTTGGGTGGTTTTGTGAAAATTAAAAAGTCCTTCCAGGCAGTACTCCAACATCAACAGCATATACTATGGGCCTGATTTTTTAAAAGTAGCATTCTCCAAGCTCATTCAGTTTACTTTTGCAAAAAATAGAGGAGGCATGTTCCATTGTGGGCCTGCTTCCTTCTATTATGGACATTTGCAAAGAATTTCTAGTTTGAAATGTGACTAAAGATAAACTGTAGAAGGTTGGAAATGGTTTGACTTCATGTATGTTCCTGAGTCATGAATTTGAATCTGGAGAGCAGGTGAGCAATGATACAAAAACCATCCTTGAATTTAGGTTTGTCTGAAGGCTATTGGGAAACTTTCTGGGCAGTGGAGAGGAAACATTTCTCAGCCTCCAGGCCTCCCCAACATGGACTGTCCCCAGTGTGATGAAACAGATTGAGTGACTCCCCCGAGTTCATATTCCTGGTGGAACCCAGTTTGCAGGGACCTGGGCAGAGATGGCCTTGGAAAGAGAAAATGCTTGTAAGAGGGAGATCCTGACTTGTGATTGTTTTTGCCTGACTTTTGGTCCCTGCTGTCCTGGGGATGCAAGGCCTCGCTTCTCCATGTGCAGTGGGTGAGCCTGCAGCATCAGCATCATCTGGGAGTGGAATTTTAGACACACACCCCCACCACACCTGCTCACTCTGAATCTGCATTTTAAACATATCCTCCGGTGGTTTTAATTCTGACCCTCCTTTATGGTTACCCAGAAGGTTCTTCCTAGAAATACACAGCCAGACTCTGCCTCTGTGGGAAGAACAAGTGGCTAGCACACACTTGCTCCCTTGCCCTGCTTGGGGGATTCTACCTCTTAGCCCCCTCCCTAAGGAAAGGAGCTAGGGTTTCTCAGAAAAGATTGTTGAACCCATTCCCTCCCTAATGCCCACTTCTTCCCTTCCTTAAATTATGTGCAATCACTTGTAAATTGAGAGGTGCCAAAGAGAAAAGGGACAAACTGTCATTCTAGATCAGAAGTGAAGAGGTAGCAGTCCAGGATCCAGCTGGGGTTTATCCTCCCTACCTCAGCACACATCTAACACTTTTGATGATGTTCTGAGTTCTTGAATATATGCCAAAGCAGTGACTAGGCAGTTCTCCCTAGTGCATCCACCCACCCACCCAACCACCGACCCACTCTGTTGAGCAAATGTAAAGTGTCAGATCATGTGCCTGGTGAATATAGGAGATCACCCAGTAAAGCTGCAGAATGGAAGCCGGACAGCATGGAGTAGTGTGACCTTCCTGCCTTCCCCTCTTCCCCACCTCTTCCCTCGTAGGTCCAGTGCTCTCAGCCTGCAGTGCTCCTTCCATAACCTCAGCAAACAGCCTGGCTTTGCCAAATCCTTTTTTTGCTTAGAGGTGCCCAAGTCCCCAAGTCTGAGAGATGAAAGGAAATCCCTAATACAATGACCATCTTTTATTTCATTTTAAGAAACTGAGGTAAATGAACATAAAACATACCCTTTTAGCCATTCTCAAGGCTGCAGTTTTGTGGCTTTATGTCCCTTCACACTGTTGTGCAAAGGTCGCCACCATGCACCAGCAGCATGTTTCCATCTTCCCCAGCCAAAGCTCTATACCAATTAAACACTGACTCCCCATTCCCACCAGCTTTCAGCTCCTGGAAGCTCCATTCTACTTCAGACCTTGAATTTGACTACTTAGGAACCCCATATAAGTGGAATCATACAATATCTGGCTTTTTGTATCAGGCTTTTTCACCTAGTGTACTGAGATTAGGTTTCTCCCATGTGACGTAGGTCAGAATTTTATTTCTTTTTGAAGGTTGAGTTGTATTCCATTTTAGGTCTGTACTGCCTTTTATCTGTTCACCATCTGTTAAGGGATGTTTGGGCCACATCCATCTGTTAGCTGTCATGCTAATGTGAATGATGCTGCATGAATCCTGGATGTCCAGCTATTTAGCTGAGCCCTTGTTTTCACTTTATTTGAGTGTATATCTGTAGGTGAATTGGTGGAGCCTATAAAATTCTATGTTTAAATTTTTTGGGAGAATCACCGTGCTGTTTTCCTCTGTGGCTATACCATTTTACATTCCCACCAACAGGGTTCTAATTTTTCCATATCCTCATCAATACTTGTTATTTACTGTTTGTCTGTTTCTCTGCTATCTCATCCTAATGGCAGGGCATGGTTATTATTTGAGTCACTTTTCTTCCTTCATTCTAGATTTCTCCCAACAATAGCCCTGGTCTTTGCCATGCTTTGAGCTGTAAGAAGTCACTGAACAGAGGCAGGTGGTAGAAGCTCTTCTGTCCTGGCTTCTGACTGTATTTCAATGCTGGGCACATTGACTCTATTTAGTAAGTGTGGTGGGGCTCAGATTAATAATTTTTCTAGAAGAGGCAGGTGTTTTTATGGTCTGTGCCTCCTTTCCACGCTCACCTTTTTTGAGTGAAAATTGGAGTGATCTGAGATCAATGTGGAGAACAGTTAAATAGCACATTACCTTTCGTGGCTTTGCTAAATGCATGGTTCTAAGAATAAATTTGGTTTGCCCATTGGTCCTCGATTTTGAGTGGGGTCTGATATTTGCAGAGATTGGTAGCACAGTTATAAGGTGAAGGACCATATTTTTTTAATGAGAGCTCTAAGAATGTGGACCTTGTCTGCATTCACAATTTCAGACCTGGGGAGAAAATTGTAGGTTTACTTAAACAACAGGGACAGGTCGGTTTTTCTCATATTGCAGATTTGGAATTGGTAAACCTTGTCTGGGGGATTAAAAACTCCAAACAAATAAACAAAAACCCAAACCTAGGATCCAAGAGTATAATGATTCAGAGGATAGGTAGGAAAAGGAAAATGAGCAATTTGTGATATGTATGACTCACTGGTGCTGTGTCTATGAGTGTTACATTTGGGTGCAGAATTCCTGAGACAATTGGTTTACCAGCTCTCAGAGTAGAACAGAAAAGATTGTCATCTAGAGGGCGGGTATTTAATTTCAACCTTTGCACCTAGAATGTGTTTTAAATAAAGAGTTGCGTACTAAGGGAATCTCACAGTTCTGCTTTATATACATGAGTGGGGTGTAGCCTCGTTTTCGTTCATTGGTTAGAAAATGAAACCTTCAGAGCCTCCTCGGTGGCTCAATGGTTGAGCGCTGGGCTGCGAAGCTGCCCGCAGCCTCTGCAGTACTGGTTTGATCCCAGGCCGCCGGCAAGGGTCCCACATGGCACAGCAGACCTTGCCTGCCGTGCCCGCTGCTCCCCTCAGCAGTGTATTTTGTCAGTCTGCCTCTTCTGTTCCCTGCTCTGGCTCTGGTGAATTCTCTCACCCTCCCGCGCTTCTGACTGTACCCAGTGCTTGTATAAATAAATAAATAAATCTAAAAAAAAAAAAAAAAAGAAACCTTCAGATATAACAATCTGGATAAAATGCAACACCCCAAAGCCAAGTTCCTTTATTTCCTCTTTAAGATTGGTGCTTTGTTAGGGTCAGCTGTGTCGAAGCCAACAAGAACTCCTGTTTATGACAGCCGCTTCCTGAATTATTACTTTATATGATAACCTCATATGGTTATTAAGAGGGCTACATGAGTTAATATGTATGCTTGGTGCAGAGTAAGTTTTTTTGTGTTAGCCATCATCATTGTTGTTATTGCACTCCCTTTGATCCATTCATCCACAAGTAATTTTGCAGCACATATTCTGTGCCCCGCCTTGGGGAGTGTGCTGGCCTACATCTTTATGGTACTCACAGGAATATCCCCAGTGGCCTAATCTGGTGATGAGGGCTGTGATGTTTGTTCACCTGACAACTAACTTCCCTGCTTTGGCTTTGAAGAGAAAGGGTTAACTTTGCAAGGATCTCAGGGCATTATAAAAATCCCTTTGGACTTGATATTTGAACACAAAAATATCGAGATTTTCAAAGGTCTCTTATGGAAGAAGTGTAGTTTGGTGTTAAATATTCGAGAAAATATCTTTCTATTTGAGGAAACAGGTAGAACAGCGTTGTTAATTGCAATAGTGGATAAAAGGTGTGACCAGCAAGTCATTGGTAACATAGACTGAATTATTGACAGATGTGTTTATATTGTACTAGGAAAAATTTATATTGTATGTATTTTTTGTTTGTACAATATAAACAATATATGTTTATATATATTGAATGTTAATTTGAAAAACTTCTAGCTGGGTTAGTTCTCTCGATACTGGAAGAGAAGTGCTCATATCAAGGGGATAAAGAAAATAACTGTTACTGGGAGTTTAGTTATCTGCTAAGCAGAGTTTTGACCTTTGTGGTATAGTGAAAAATAGTAAAAATTTTCTATTGGCAAGAGGCAGCATGGCAAAAAGTGATCAAGTCTATAAGAATTTTCCTTACAGATGCAGAAGTTGCCTGCGTGTTGGTCACTAGGATAGAAAAGGGATGCAGTTTTCAGATTTTCCAGAGAGAAGGCCTCTGGCAGGGCAAGGGGTGTATTTAGGAGAGGTTCTGGGCTTCACCGATGTGAACGTGTCCCAGGCCATTCAAAACAGGACCCTCCAAGTCCTCAGCCCTGCACAATAGTCATGTTACTCCAATTCAGACTAATTTGGCCTCATCCTTCATTGCACCTTCACCCCACTGCTATCTCTTCGTCAAGCAAGACAGGGATCATGCTCAGCAAAATAAGCCGGAATGAAAAAAAGAAAAACACCAGATGATCTCACTCATGGCAGGAATTTAGAAAACCTAAATAAGGGACCAGGAAAAAGACTAATTATAATAAAGTAAAAATCAAAATCAAGATGGCCCCGGCCTCTTCCCTCCACCGGGACTGAGACCTGCAGTGGAACTCTGGCTTCCCTCAAGCTGAGAGGGTGGGAGTTAGTGATAGTGTGGATGAATTGAGTGGTATCAAGGAGGTAAGTCTTTTTTTTAACTTTTTAAAAATTTTATATATTTTTTACATCATTTTTCATTTTTGCACAATGTATGCATTTTCATCTTGGTTATAGTCCCCATACAATTCCCACCCCCCTTATTTTGACCCTAATCCCTCCCCTCTGCTCCCGTAGTTTGTCTCTGGTTTATAGTTGCTTGTTGATTTTGATTTTTACTTTATTATAATTAGTCTTTTTCCTGGTCCCTTATTTAGGTTTTCTAAATTCCTGCCATGAGTGAGATCATCTGGTGTTTTTCTTTTTTTCATTCTGGCTTATTTTGCTGAGCATGATCCCTGTCTTGCTTGACGAAGAGATAGCAGTGGGGTGAAGGTGCAATGAAGGATGAGGCCAAATTAGTCTGAATTGGAGTAACATGACTATTGTGCAGGGCTGAGGACTTGGAGGGTCCTGTTTTGAATGAGCTGAGTTTGATGTGCTAGTGAGAGTTCCCAGTGGAGCTGTTCAGGGCAGTGGAACAGCTGGGGCTGATGCTTGGAAGAGAGATCTGAGTGTGAAGAAGTGGTCTGGGAGCCATCCCTGTGTAGATAATGGTGGCACATGTGGAGAACTCACCAGAGATTGGCGTGAGACCAGAGTTCTGGGGAGGAGAGTGTTCTTGCCGTGAAGGGTGAGATTCATGGGGTCACTCTGTATGAGAGTCCAAGTTAAGGGCTAAAATAGTCTTTGGATGTGTTTATACCTATTATGTGTGTGAATATTTGTAGTGTTGTATCACTCATTTATCCGAGGTTCAGAAGACTCTGGCTTAGCTTTGTAAATATCTTACAATAACATTATGACTGTAAGAATTCTTTGGTCTTGAAAATTTTCAGATTTCCTCGCCAGCTATCATGTATGATTGTGTCATGGGTGTCCATATATTACCAGTTCCTGAAATTAGTGAGCTCCTAACTTAGAGATTTTATTGTGCTTCCTTGTGATGCTTACATTTCTTATTTGAGGTCTTATAGTTTGTAGTATTGGTACAATAAGATTATGATAACAGCAGGAATTGGAAATCACTTGTTTTAGAAGAGATTTCTCTGCAACTCCATCAGAATGGCCAAAATAAGAACTTTGACAATACTCACCACTGGTGAGATGGTGGAACAACTGGAAGCCTCATGCACTATATGCAAAAAAGAACAACCACTTGCAAAATTGGTCATATTTGCAAAAGCTGAACATACACATTATAATCTCGTGATTCCTATCTAAGCTTATCCTCAGCAGAAACCAGCTTTACTCACGATAGCCCCAAGGTGGGAAAAAAAACCCAAATGTCCATCAACTATGTAAACAAATCATGGTCCATCCATATGATGGAATACTACTCAGCAATAAAAAAGAAATACAATACTAATACATGTAAGAAATGAATGAATGTTACAGACAAAATGTTGAGCAAAAGAGACTATACACAAAGCATATACTGTATGATTCCCTTTTCAAGAAGTTCAAAAATAGGCAAAACTGGGGCCTCCCTGGTGGCGCAGCGGTTGAGTGCTGGGTTGCAAAGCTGCCTGCAGCCTCTGCAGCGCCGGTTCGATCCCACGGCTGCCGGGCGAGGGTCCCACATGGCGCGCAGACCTCTCCTGCCGCCTGCTGCTCCCCTCAGCAGTGAACTTTGTCACTCTGCCTGTTCTACTCTCCACTCTGGCTCTGGTGAATTCTCTCACCCTCCCGCGCCTCTGACTGTACCCAGTGCTTGTATAAATAAATAAATAAATCTTTAAAAAAAAAATTGGCAAAACCAGGATCAGAATCATGGTGGTAAGAGTATTGATTGTACAATAGGACTATGTAAGAATGGACTGGAATGTATAAGATAACTAAAGGTTCTAGTTATTCTAATTACTTTGGCAGCTATTTTGTTTTAATGCAACAGGATATGAAATACTTGTTCCATGTTTTTAACTGGATTCTGTTCTATCCTTCCCCCTTGAAGTCACTGAGAATAAGCCTCTCTCTACACAGACCTAATAGATAGTACTGAAAGCAGCTATTTGTTGTGTAATCTTTGGAGTGGTTAGTGACTGCTGGGTGTTTATTCTTCTTTCCTCGGTTGGTTCACCCAGTGTGAATTGCTATTTTTGTGGACAGGACTTGGACTAGAGTCAAGTGACTGCGGCCTTGCCTAAGGTACAAAATTTAAGCAAGGGGAGTTGCTGAAAAAATAAGTAATCAATATAAATAATAACATTTGGGTTAAATGTTTTTTTAAAAATTACTGATTTTTCCTTTTGCCATAGGCTCTGACATGACTTGGGTCTGAAGATGGAACCCAGAAGAGTCTCTTAGTCTCAAAAGCCATAGATTTGACCTGAATATGTGACTTGAAAAAGAGTGAAAGTGAAGGGACAAGACTGATGTAGCAACTGGTTCACTTAATGCCCTTAGTGTTTTGTGAGTGACAGCAATACCTTGTGTCTTGGAGAGGATTCTTCTCATTATAGTAAACATTCCAGTTAAAGGAAGTCATGTGCAGAAGTCCTTAAAATACATGCAATTATTATTTTAGTTTTTGTCAATTTTTCAGTGTTCCTTTGGCAAGGGTGGCCTTGTTGGTAAAGCAAAACTGGACATTGTCAAGGCTTAGATAGCATATTCATAGCGTTAACAGATAGAGAATACTGTCTTTTAGTGTGTGCCACCGTGTTTGACAGTAGAAAAAGTTAATGATTGCCCAACTTTTAGCTAATTCTTTGGTTGCTATTGATATAATGACCTGGTCGGCAAGGTAGAATCTAGTAATTTGCAGCCTCAGTGCTGCATGCTTGCAGCACATCCGTGCCATTGTATGTTACCAGGTGCTGTCGCTGAAAGGCAGGCTCCTTTGTCTGTGCCTGGTGAATAAGCCCCACGGATCATGTCTGTTTGGCTCTTAGTTGCGGTCAGGATGTATTGCTGAGGCAGAGACAGAGAGAGAGAGATCCCAGATTTTTTAGCTTCTCTCCCAATTGCTATGGATACCGTGTCAGTGCCAACTGGAGTCTCCTTTCTGCACTTGCCCTCAGGCTTCCCCTTAGAAGCTGAAACCCTTCTCCTTCCTGGTGCTAAGGTATGGTTTCCTCTAGTGCTTGAGGGCTTTTAAAAATATACTGTGATAGGGATTAGTTAAAACAAAAACAAAAACTATACCCAAGAGGGTTAATTGAAAACTTCCCAACTTTGTAAAACCTCTCTTTGTTTAGTCTTTCCCAACCCCCTTCCAATCTTGCTGTGGATGATTTCCTCCTAGCAACAGGCAGTGGTCAGTGGAAAAATCAAGCCTGGCCTAGCCCCCTCGACCCTCCAGTCCCCTTCCCCAGTCATTGAGTCCCCAGGGGTCCCCAAGGGTCTGCTCCCTGTACCCTGGCAGCCAGCATGCTTGGTGGCTACTGGTCTTTCTCTGCACGTGGAAAGGTTTTTCATCAGGAATTCCAGTTATTTCATGGAGACAGGGCCATTCAGAACTTTACTTTTGTCTTGTGTTAGCTTTGGTAAGTTGTGTATTCCAAGAACTTTGTCCCTTTCATCTAAGCTGTTGAATTTATGGGCATAATGATTATCCTTTTATTGTCCGGAAGATTTGTAATGCTATCCCTGTCTTTTAATTTGGTATTTGCATGCCTGCCCCAGGGTGTCTTGGCTCAGGAAAATGGGCAGGGTGGAGGGGCGGGGTGCTTGCAGGAAAGGGAGCGTGGAGGCCAGGAGGAAACTGGCCTAAGGTGGGGGTGCAGCGGGGCAGCGTCCCTCCCTGTGTTGGTCACCTCCTCGCTGAAGGAGCGGTCACGTGGGTGATGAGCTCATTAGACTGGGGACACCAGCTGTGCTATTATTAGGGCTTTTAAAGTCCCTGGCAGATGTCCTTAGGCGGAGTTCCAGCCTTATTCGTTTCCCACATATGGCATAATACAGTACATGGAAAAAGAACGACTCGGGAACAAATAACTTTTCCATGAAGCACATCGAAACGTTTTCCCCAGTGATTTTTTTCTTTTCCTTCTCTTTTGGCGTCACTTTCTTGGCTGTTGATTCTTTTTTCTGTTTCTTTCTTTCCCTCTGTCTTTGTGTTTTCTCTCTGTGTTTCGGCATCTCTCCTCTCCGTCTTCCCTTTATCTCTTTCTGTTTGTTCTCGCTCCTGTTTCTTGCCCTCCCCCTCCCCCTCTTGAGCCCCCCCCCCCCCCCAATTTCTGTGTTTTCATCCCCTGGCCCTCCCTTAGGGGCCTCTCCTCCTCCCGTACTTCCTTCTTTGAGGCCCTTTTGACTTAACCCCTTGTGGAACTAGAAAAGGACTTAGTGGAACATGAAGAAACTTTGCCCATTTTAGATTAAAAGTGAACCTCAGTGTTTCATAGGAAGTATAACGAGTGCAGGTAAGTCTGAGGGTGACCATTCACTGGAGATTGGCAGAGCCTGTTTTAATGGCATGATTACTAACTGCCCCCTTCCGTCTTTCCATGAAGCCAGGGCTATAGGGCCACTGGACTCAAAACAAACTGATGAGATGCCCAGATTATTCCGTTTTATCTGTGCACACAGTTCGTGTGTTGTTGGTTTGGCTGCTCACCCCTCCTGCCTGCCCCCTTGTCCTGGACCCACTGGTCAGTGTGTGTCAATGAGCTTCCATGTGCCTCCTTCCTCCCCACTTATTTTTATAGTAACTCACAACTCAGCTTGGAGGTACAAGGTAGAATCAGTATCAAATTGGCTAAATTATTGTTCTGAGGGACTGAATTTCTGTACAAAATGTGCTGCTAGATGATAAGAGCTCAATGTATATGCTTCAAAGTTCAGGATTATGTGAGCTCTGTTAGAAAAATTTCCTGCTGTTTTTTATCAAAGTACTAATATTTTGACGTACTTACGTTATTTTTGTAGCTACAGCACAAGACTTAATAGCCTGATCACATTTTTAATTTCAAATATAGTGAAATGGTACAAGCATATATTCATGCCATTTCTTACTCTAATGATGTCTTATGAGTGTCTGAGGTAGATTTTAAGAAAAATTCTATAATCTGGGAAGTATCATTGTTTTGGGAAAAAAATACTCTCTTGGATTTTAAAAAAAATTACTTAGTTGTAAAAAAGATTAAAAAAAGCCAAAAACCTAAACTACAGAGTGAGATCTGCATGAGCAGAAAGACACTGAGCTGGGCAACCAAGTATTCATGTTGATTTCTCTGCTAATTTAGAGATTTGGGGGGGGGCGCACAGAAACAGCCATTTTTCATTTCTCTAACTCTGGGCAACGTCAGTGTTAAGGTGGGAGCCTCGTCTCTCAGCAGCAGCCCCTGTGCAAACAGCCTGGGGTGCAGGTGCCCGAGTGCTGGCTAAGGTGCCACACACATCCTCATCACATCCCGGTGCGTTAATGGATGGTTTATGTTTATTCCTGAAAAAGAGGGTTGGTTCTAATTTGGGAAATCCTCAGCAGGTAAGAGTTAGTATGTAAGGAGACTCCTGGCAGAGTGG
The DNA here is from genome assembly GCF_014898055.3 of Talpa occidentalis. Classification (NCBI taxonomy): domain Eukaryota; kingdom Metazoa; phylum Chordata; class Mammalia; order Eulipotyphla; family Talpidae; genus Talpa; species Talpa occidentalis. Next base: position 30,006,433 of record NW_023600993.1, read on the forward strand.
GGGCACTGGAGATTAGAAGAATGACTGCTTCCCCGGCCAGGCATTGAGATATAGGCCAGTCTGGCCTGGGAGCTGGCGAGAGAGAGAGACACTAGTGCGTTAAGGGTGTATGGTGGAATGCCACCTAGTGACTAGGGGAAAGTGATAAGGCTGGTGCTGTAACAGCTGCGGTGTCTTCAGGGAGGTTGTGGGTGAGAAGAGACCCAATAATTTGTGAATCCAGCTGTGGAAAGATACAGGGGTGGGGCAGAGGAAACAGCAAGTGCTGAGGCCCCTGCAGGAATGCCAGTGTGACTGGAGCCCCTGGGAAAAGTGGGCACAACAAGGGCAGTGGTCAGAATCCCACTGCCCTCCTAGGCCATGGTCAGGGGTTGAGATGGAATATTGAGTGTGATGGGGAGCAACTGGAGGATTCTGAGTGACACGAATTGATTAGTTCCCTGCCCTCTCCACTGTTGGAGAGCTGGAGTTTGAAATAGCAGTGGAAGCTGGGAGAGAGAAGAGGGGTTTCTGTCGATGCAGGCCCAGGGAGAGCTGCAGCTCCAGGCCGGAAGGACGTGAGCTGTGCCAGGGCATAGAGGTTCAGGACAACTGGCATGGGTGTGAGGAGGAGCCACAGGCAGAGTATAGGTGCTGTCTCAGGTCTCGCCTACTTTCTAAATGGAATTTTAAACATCAGAAAGCATTTCCATAATTTAAAAAATCTGAATGTTAAAAACAGTATGTGTAAATTGTCAGTCAAGCAGTTAGCAGGGACTGCTGGGGTTACAGTTCCTAATGGCAGAGAAGTAAGTGGAGGCAGTGTTCCCTGGAGCGAGTATAGAGGGTGAGGAGGGACAGGAATGCTGTTTTCTTTTCTAGCTGAGGAATTACTTTTCTTGGCAGAAGGAAAATCTCAAACTTTATCCCAAATCAGTATGAAGTAACCATTGAGCAGATATCAAAGAAAGGGGGGTCCACGCGCCTCAGAGCACAGTAACAATGAGTATCATTAACCCCAGTGATTTGAATTTTCCAAACTGAAAAAATTCTGAAGGTTCTTCAAGTGATTCAATAATATTTCTCAGCGTGTTTGTCAATTCTGTGTGGACACAGCGCCTCCTTTGAAATTTACTGTTTTAAATATGCTTCTCACATATTAGGGTGGGGTCATCGTGGTGATTCCAGTTGGTTGACAGTGTGTCCCCTTAGTAAGGATCAGAATTTTAGAGACCAGTGAGAGTATAAGAAGAGTAAATAGTTGGTGCAAGGCTCATTCATCATCGTCACTCTGACTCACCCTGATTCTGAGATTGTGTCCTTTCCTGAAGGCTGCTGGCCTGGAAGACTGCCTGGAGGGGGAAATCCGAACACTCTCATAGCTTCCGAGAAGCATGTGAGGGGCTTCCTCTCTTCCGTCTGTGGGCTTGGAGGGGCTGAGTTAGAAATACCTAATAGGTTCCCTCTTAACACTTGTGCTGATACCTCACGCCTCAGAGCCTTGGAGGCTGAGGTTATTATTAGCAAAGAATGTAAAGAGTGCGTTCTCTGGGAATCTGAAATGTTTGAGGGCAGAAAGCCACGCTGTGTTCTGGTGGAGGGAGGTAAGCTGAGAGCTGGCTGATTTGGGGGTGCAGTGAGTGAGGGTGAGTGGGGCTTACCAGGTGATTCCAGCAGGTGCTGTTGCCTCCCCCACCTGTGTTCCCGTGTGCCATGCAGAATTGCTGCCCTTTGCTATTTATGGCCAGGTGAGTCTTGCCAGGTACCATGTGAAGCCCTGAGCTAGTGCTCCCATTCACCCAGCCTAAAGAGACTTCTTCCCTACCTGTGAATTCTTCCAGGCTTTTCCATCCTGTCTTACTGACTGAATGAATAAATGCCAAATTATGAAGAGCCAAGTGAATGCAGATGGTCACCTCACTCGTTCACATTAGCGACGAGACTACTATCCTATTTTGTTTCCTCAAGTTCCTGTCACTCTCAGGCTGTGGTACCGGTAAACCCCGGTCCTCCTTTAAACGAAATCCATTGTCACTGGAATTAAAACACTGGCTGCTTTGTTTGGAAGTGTGGACGGAAGGGATTCTTTCCTGTTGAGTATGATCATATCAGCCCTCTTAAAAATATAAGTTCTGGACTAGTGTTTCCTTAAAAACTCATATTTTGATGTATTTGTTCTGGAACGTCATGTTCAGGGCCCTCTTTAATGGGCTGTGGGCAATGGCTGTGGCCTTGCAAGGCGGCTAGCACAGTGAGCCATTCAGAAGGACAGCCCATCACTTATTAGCCAGTGACAGGAGGCCCTTCCCCCTCCCCCTTGGAGATGGAGTTGGCGTGAGGAGCAATTAGAGAGCCCTTGCATGGGGGTGAGGGGCTGCTGGGGCATGAATAATGCAATGGACCCTGCCTCTGTGTGTGGGGCCCAGTGGATTTGGTGTTCGGAAGCCTGAGTCTCAGATTCTGGGCCCAGCGTGTTTAGGCCCCGCCACCCTCAGGAAGTTGTTAGCAAGTTGTTAGTTGTTAGCAAGGAGTAAGACTGCAGTGTGATGATGCGATTCATGTTTTGATACGTAGAAAGGTTTGCCGTGTTCTTGTGGCTGGCAGTACTTGGCAGGCGTGTGGTGATGGGGACCTCTGTACCACACCCTTTTTAGACTGGTGACATTCCTGTCTATGTCTTCTTCCTCCTTCCACCCCCAGGCTACCTACCTCCCTCGGAAAAGACACATCTGCTCAAGGTCCTTGTCCTCTGACTGACTTTGCATCCGTCTGCATTCGGACGACACTCCTAACGCCCTGGCCATCTTCTCTCCACTCTGTCTCACCCACCTCACTGGCCACAGACCAGACTGTGTCATCGTCTGAAGTTATAGGTTCCGCCCCTGTGTCCCGAGTATAACCACCCCGCTCTCTGAACTCCAGTCCTCCCCGTCCTTTGTACACGCCTCTTGTCCAGTTCCTGGCTTCTACCGCTCTGAGCACCTGTTGTCCTTTCTGGGAGCCTCCTGGCAGAGACCGGCCCCTGCCTGGCTAAGTGCAGGAGAAATGATGTCATTATCTGCCACCCAACAAGATGGCCCCATAAAGCAACTGCAGCTGGGCCATAGACCCTGCCTGCTGGTTCTTTTGTGTTTCCTCAGACTTCTCTCTCTGCTTTTTGCCACAGCGACTATTCTAGACTTCCGTGTCTTTCTCGAACGCCTTACCCTATGCCTTCAGTAGGTACCCCTAACAGAAAGAGAAGAGCAGACTTGCTGTCCAGCCATGTGAGTGTCTTCCACCCTAATACCTGTTATGTGAAATGGGAAGACCCTCCCCCTACCTGAAGCTGATTTGCATCATCCCATTGGATTCTAGCCTCTCCCACCTGTTCAGGAGAGCCTTCTGGTCTGTCAGCTCTTCTTTTTGCCTCTTCAGTCTCATTCTGTCTGTGTATTCCATCCTACCATCCTGAAACACACTCAGTTCTCTCCCACCTTTGTAGATCCTGTGTTTCTCTCCAGCCATCTCTCCTTCCTCCCCTTCCCTGCCGGTGGCACTGAAAGGTCCCCTCCTCCCTGACCCTTCTGCCATGGGGCACCTGGGCCTGTGATTCCACCCCCAATAGCACAGCGAGTTTCGTGCTAAGTCCAGGGCACACCTAGTGCTGGCCTTCTTGACCTTTGACAGCACAGACAGAAATGCTCTTCTCTTCCTGACTGCTGGGAAGCTACGCCTTCCTGACTTTTCCTCCTACCTCTCCCGCCTCCTTGCTTTCCTTTTCCTTATGGCCTGCATTCTCCTCTGCCCCATGCAACCTTTGAATGGTGGTGTCCTTGGGGTGTGTCCTATCAACTCAGGTGAGCATGCTGCCTTGCACACTGGCCCTTGAGGCCACCACACCTATGGCCTTGGTTGTCCTTACTACCCAGATCTTGGCTCCTGAGTTCTGTACCCATTTACCTACTGCTTGCACACTGCACATCTCCATTTTTGATGCACATACACTGCCCAGCTCATCACCACTGCCATTTGCTCCCCGTCTCCCTCTAGCCACAAGGAGGGCACCACTGTTGTCAGATACTCAGGCAGGAACCTGGGTCTTTCCTGACTCCATTTTTCTCACTTCCATGCCTTCGATCTGTCGCCGCCCAGATCTCCCTGAATGTCCCACTGGGCTTGGCTGCTCTAATATTTGCTCTGTTCTGTTGCTAGGGTGACCTTTCTAAAGTGCAAGTCGGATTCCATCACTCAGCTGCCTAAAGCCCTCAGGAGCTCCTGGTAGGGCTAGAGAGGCTCCTGCCCCTCCTTCCCTTGCTTAGCCCTGCTTCTTAACTGGGCTGTGCCCTCCCACCTCCTGGACTTTGCCTCTGCTTATAGAGCCTGCCCCCATCTGCCCCTTTTCTCTGCACAGCCTGTTTTGGCAACCCGGCTAATTCCTGCTCACCTTTTAGCTCTGAACTGAGATTGGCATGAAACACCTTTCCTGACCCCAGGTTACCCATCTGTATCAGCACTTTCCTCAGCTGCCTATTACTGCTGTTGTTTTCCAGTGTGGCCCTTGGAAGGTAACGAGGCTTCACTTGGCCAATGGACAACCTGCAGGTGCCTGAGCTGGCATCAGCCCTGGTCCCAAAGTGCTGTTCTTGCCTGTATATTAGAGGGGGTGCAGCTCATTGAGAAGATAATTTTCTCAAGAGATTGCAAGTTACGCAAGGGAGGAGTTTTGTCAGGTTCATTTTCCGCTATATTCCCCATACGAGTAGAGGCAGACGGCGGTGCCTGGCACAAGTAGGTGCTCAGTAAATATTGAATGGCTGGGGAGCAGAAGTGAGCTCTTCAATCTTAGCTCAGTTTCCATCATGCTTAAAGCATGTCCCTCTCCCAGCTCTTAGATCTAAAAGCTGCTCTGTCCCTCTGCCAGGGTGACGGGAGGACACGGGTTTGGAAGTGGGCACTGATGCGCCCGAGCCTTGTCTCTCTGCCACTCCCTGTGCTCTTTTTTATCACACATTTGTGAACCTTTTAAAATCACAAGTTGTAATCACCAGGGCCGTGTAACAGAATTCCTGGGTCATGAGATAGCGTGTCTGCTCTGACTCAGGTCTCAACTGGGGAAAGTTGACGTGTTTCTGGTGCTGAGAATCAGGCAGAGGCTCCTACCTGCAGGCCAGGTCTGCCTCGCTACATGGAGGTTCTTTCCAATCTTCTAGGGAGGTTTTCCCTTGGAAAGTAGCCTGGAGAGCTCTGAGTCCTGTGGTATGGTATGGAGACTTTTTATAATCTTAGGATTCAGGTGACTCCTGATTCTTGGTGGTTCATTTATTGGATGCATTTTTATGGTGTGCCCATTTTATGCCCATTCTTTTTAATGATCTTATTCACTGATTTATGGGTTTTATTTTCAGCCTCCCTCCCCACCTCCCAAAGTGGAACAGAAGCTACTGGAGTCCGAGGCCCCATCTGTGATGTTCCCTGTGAATGCTCAGAACCTAGCCCAGTTCCTGGCACGGTGTGTTTCTCTTGAATGAATGGCAGGCAGGGTACTGGGTTGGTGAGCAGACACAAGCCTCTGCCCTGTAGTGTGTACTGCCTGGTAGTTCCGTGGACAATAATGCAATTTCACAAAGCTGTAATGGCAACTGAGAGGCTACTGTGCTGGGAAAACTATCATGGGGGCTTGTGGCTTGGGGAGTTTGGGAAAGCCCCACTGAGGAGTCGAGAGCTAAAGGAACAGTACCTACCAAAAGAGGGTGGCAAGGCCTGGAGGGAGCAGCATTGCACCTGTTGGGAGAGCAACTTAGAGCAAACAACCTAGATAAAGCGGCTGGGCTCTAACATCTGCCTCTCCTTTCTGAGAACAGACATTTAGTGAGTGTTTACATGGATTATAACATTTTATCCTCCCAGTGACCGTTCCTGCCACCCCAACTCCAGGTGGGTTCTGGGAAACCGAACCAAGTAGAGGTTGAGTAGCTCCAGATACTGGACCTGTTCCTCCTTCCTGAATTGTGCTGTGATGCGCTAAGATGCCATCAGTCTTGGATTCCCCAGGGCCAATTCTCCAAAGGACCAGAGAGCTGCTGGACCATGTAGACATAAAATCAGGATGATAATATCCTCAGCAATTTGCCTGACATGGGTATGGCTTAGAGAGGTCCCTTGCTTTTTGTAAGTGGGGGGATTGAGGAAGGCTCAAATGTAAAGGAAGCAGTGGTCAGAGTTTTGTAGTAGTTTACAACATGCTTGATAACATAAGAGTTTTTGTGATGGCATGAAGGAAGGGTCCAATTTTGTTGTTTTGCCTAAGACTATCCAGTTGTCTCTGTACCATTTGTTGAAAAGATTATTCTTTGCACATTGTATTGGCTCATTAAAACTTACTTGGTCATAGATGTAAAGGTTTATTTTTGGACACTCAGTTTTTTTTTTTTTTTTTAATAATAAATTTTATTGTTATATTCCCCATACAATTGCAGCCCCCCATTCTGACCCCAATCCCTCCCCTCCCGCCCCCACCCCCAAAAAGTGTCTCTGGTTCATAGTTTTTTGTTGATTTTGATTTTCACTTTCTTATAGTTATTCATTTTCCTGGTCCCTTATTTAAGTTTTCTAGATTCCTGCTATGAGTGAGACCATCCGGTATTTTTCTTTTTCTTTTTGGCTTATTTCGCTGAGCATGATCCCTTCCAGCGCCATCCATGTTGCTGCAAATTGCATGTGTTTATCTTTTTTGAATGCTGAGTAATATTCCATGGTATATATGTACCACATCTTCTTGATCCAGTCATCTATTTTTGGGCATTTGGGTTGTTTCCAAAGCTTAGCTATTGTAAATAGTGCTGCTATAAACATAGGGGTGCAGGTGTTCTTTGGAATGGATGTTTCTGTGTCCTTTGGGTAAATACCTAGGAGTGGAATTGCTGGATCATATGGAAGCTCTATGTTTAGTAGGTCCAGAAATCTCCACACAGCTCTCCATAGTGGTTGGACCAGTTTGCACTCCTACCAACAGTGCAGAAGAGTTCCTTTTTCTCCACACCCTCGCCAACATTTGTTGTTGCTAGTTTTTTTAATATGTGCCATTCTCACTGGTGTAAGATGGTATCTCATGGTAGTTTTGATTTGCATTTCCCTGATGGCAAGTGATGTTGAACATTTTTTCATATGCCTGTTGGCCATTTGCATTTCCTCTTCAGAGAAGTTTCTTTTTAGCTCTTCTGCCCATTTTTTGACTGGATTATTTTCTTTGTTGTTGTTGAGTCTCATCAGCTCTTTGCAGATTTTTGTGATCAGTCCTTTATCATTAGTGTTGGTTTGGACACTCAGTTTTAATCCATTGATCTGCATGTCCTTATGCCAGTGATACACAGTTTTGGTTGCTGTAGCTTTGTAGTGAGTTTTGAAATCACGCTGTTAATCCTCCAACTTTATTTTTCTTTTTCAAGACTATTTTGGCTGTTATGGATCTCTTGTGTTTCCATTTGAATTTTAATATCAACTTTTTAATTTTTGTAAAAAAGGCAACTGGGATTTTGACAAGGGTCTAAACTGAACCAGTAAATCAATTTTGGGAATATTATTATTAACATTGAGTCTTGCAGTTTGTAATGTGGGAGCCTTCTCATTTATTTTAGATATTCTTTCACTTCTTTTCAACAGTTTGTAGATTTTAGTGTACAAATCTTGCACTTCTCTTGTTAGATTTATACTTGTTTTATTCCTTTTTTTACATGATTGTAAAGGTGAGGTTTTTTTTTTTTTTAATTTCATTTTTGAAATGTTCAGTGCTAGCTCCATTCCACTGATAAGGGACTGATCACAAAGATTACAAAGAACTCACATGGCTCAACAAAAACAAAATAAACGGGCCTCCCCAGTGGCGCAGCGGTTGAGCGCTGGGTTGCGAAGCTGCCCGCAGCCTCCGCGGCGCCGGTTCGATCCCCGGCTGCTCCCCGGCCACTGGAGGAGGGTCCCACATGGCGCCCAGACCTCTCCTGCCGCCTGCTGCTCCCCTCAGCAGTGTACTTCGGTCCTTCTGCCTGCTCTGCTCCCCGCTCTGGCTCTGGTGAATTCTCTCACCCTCCCGCGCTTCTGACTGTACCCAGTGCATGTATAAACAAAACAAACAAACAAACAAATAAATAAATAAAAACATGCCTCTTTAAAAAAAAACAAAATAAGCAATCCAGTCAAGAAATGGGCAGAAGACCTTAAAAGACATTTCTCCAAAGAGGAAATGCAAATGGCCAACAGGCATATGAGAAAATGTTCAACATCCCTTATCATCAGGGAAATGCAAATTATAACCACACTGAGATACCACCTTATACCAGTAAGAATGGCACATATCAAAAAAACAAGCAACAACAAGTGTTGGTGCCAATGTGGTGAAAAAGGAACTCTCCTACATTGCTGGTGGGAGTGCAAACTGGTCCAACCACTATGGAAAACTGTCTGGAGTTTCCTCAGTCTACTAAAAATGGAGCTACCATACAACCTGGCAATTCCACTCCAAGGGATCTACCCAAAGGACACAAAAACAGTGATTCAAAAGAACACCTGTACACCCATGTTTATTGCAGCACTATTTACAATAGGTAAAACCTGGAAACAACCCAAATGCCCAAAAATAGATGACTAGATCAAGAAGATGTGGTACATATACACAATGGAATATTACTCAGCAATCAAAAAGATAAGCTCATGCCATTCGCAGCAACGTGGATGGAGCTAGAAGGAATTATGTTCAGTGAAATAAGCCAGAAGGAAAAAGAAAAATATCGGATGGTTTCACTTATAACAGGAATATAGGGGAACCAAATAAGACATCAGTGTAAAAAAAAATAATAACGGTACAAAATAGTTCAGAGCAAAAAAAAGACAATACAAATCAGAGACATCCTGCAGGGGAGGAGGAGGGAGAGGGATCAGAGGGTGGGAGGGAAGAGCACAGGAGACTGCAGTGATGGTGCACAGGTGCCTTGGGGAAGGAAATTCTATGGGGACTCAACCTGAGGGGGTGGGAGGAAGCAAATACTGTTTAAAAAAATTAAAAAAAAAAGAAATATTCAGTGCTAGCACATAGAAATACAACTAATTTTTGTATATTGGTGATGTGGTCTGCAGGCTTGATGAATATGTGTACTATTTCCAGTGGTTTTTAGTGGGTTCTTAAGGATTTTTTATACACAGAGCATGTCATATGCAAACAGGAATATGCATAAAGCAAACAGCTTTACCTTCTTCCTTTCCAGTGTGAGTGCTTTTTATTTCTTCTTCCTCTTCTTCTTTTTTTTTTTTTTTGGCCTACTAAAAAAATCTCTAGTGCGCTGTTGAATACATATGGCAAGAGTGGATATCCATGTCTTGTTTCCTGATCATAAGGGCAAAATGTGGCAGTCTTTTCACTATTAAGTTTGCTACAGCTATGGGTCTTCATCAAGTTGAGGAAGTTCCCTTTTATTCCTAGTTTGTTGAATGCTTTTTCATGAAAATTTTGAATTTTGTCAAATGCCTTTTCTGCCTCTATTGAGATGGCCATGTGGTTTTGATCTGTTATTTTATTAATATAAGAAATGATTTTTAGTTACTGCTTCATTACTTTTTGATATTATTTTTCAGGACTTGTGTTAAATGAAAATGCTTTTCTTTTCAATGAAAGACTTTTGAGTAAGGATTGCTTCAATTGTCCTGCTTTATTCATTGAACTGAAAAGGTCCTTGTTCATTTTCTTTTGGAAAATGAACCCATGAAAGTGATTACTTCACAGTTTCTGTTTCACGGAAGGTGCACCCTTCTTCATGCTGATGGTCAGTGGACTGGGCCTCTCTCTCCAGCACTGATCATCTTTTGTTGCTGCTGCTATAATTATTGTCCCTAATATTTAATTAGATGCCGACCTGTGTTGCTAATTATGCTGATCTACTTGTCTCATCTTTTAAAAAGAATGGTGATCCCAGGTTCCTGTTACTAGAAGATGTTAGCCTCCTTTGTAAAGAATACTTAGGAAGGATGCTTCTGTGGAATTTGATCCCTGGAACTCACTTTTAGACTGCTGGCTTAGCATTCCTCCCCCTTTGGGATAAGGATTAGTGTATGTGCAGTCATTGTGGGTTTCTGGGCTGCAGCTTAGCAACCATTCACGGCACTCAGCTGTCTCAGTTTGTCTCTGCTTGTCTCTCCACGCCTCCTCCCTTCCCGCGTGTCCCTCTCCCCTCCCCCATCCCCTTGTCTTCCACTTCACCCCCTCCAGTCTGCCCCCCTCCTTTCCATTCCCCCTTTGCCTCCTGACCGCCCGCCCCCTCCACTGCCTCTCCTGATGTTTCCTTCTCCCTACATCCCTCCCCCATCCCACTTTTCTTCTGGCCCCTTCTTTTCTCTCCCGAGTCTCCTCCTCCTGACCCCTGACCTCCCCTCTCCCCCCTTGGTCTTGGGAATCTTTTGTCCTTGCTCTGACCCCAACCCCTTTCCACCCCCCAACTCCCCTGTCCTAGGAACAAATCTCTTCTGCTTCTGATGGATGTTGTCTTTGGCTTTTTGCCAGTGATTTTCTCGAAAATGAGATGTTGTGTACTGTTTTCCCCGTGGATGTGGGGAGTAAAGGGTTCCTAGTTTATTCGGCCCAGGCAGCTCTGTCTGCAGGGTCTGGTCATTTCTGAGGCACTCCCTGCCTTGATCCTTGGTGTCCCTGGTCCTCACAGTGACTTGCTGAGGGAAGTAGGTGCCTCTCCTCCCCCAGCATGGGGATTTGGAAGAGGACAATGCTTTGGACTCTAAGCACTCTTGAAAACTTAATGGTCTGCTTTCTTCACAGCCCTTTAAAATGCCTTTGGTTTGCAGGAGGCCGTATATTTTCAATAAAATGAAATGCTCGCTCTGGTCATAGTTTAATATTTTGAAAATGCAAACTCCAGATTTCCTGCAAATTAAATGTTGGAATTTTAAAATAACTTTTTTTGTATGTTACTTAGGTGTCTTATCACCCCCAACCCCATCTACTTTCCAGACTTTTTTGTAAAGCCATTTAGATGTTATGTTATATGGAAGGCATTTTATTTTCTCTGTAGAAGAGGGCAGCTTTCCTAGAAAGGAGAGTCAATAAATTGGATTCACCAGTGCAAGTTTTGTCTTGCTGTGCCAGGAGGTGCGGCCCTGGAGTCAGAAGCCTGTCTGTGCCTCTTGCCAGCTGGGCCTTCTCTTAGGCTTCTCAAGTTGCGGTCTTCTCAGTAGGACTGAGATAGGGTGCTTCCTTCATGGATGATGAGGGTGAGGGGGGTGCTGCAGGCTAGGTCTCTCTATTAGAGAATTATTTAGTAGCAAAACCAACCGTAAGCAGGCTGCCTGTTTTCTTCATTTACTTTCCTGTGTTTTTTCACTTGAATGACATGATTTTCCAGGATTTTTAAGTAGCCCCTTTTCAGAAATGAGAGCTGTAAAATCAATCTTCCTGAAGAAAATTAAGTCTGGTCCAGCTAACAAGAAAAAAAAAAAAAATTAAAGATGTGGCCATTTTGAAATGTGATCATTAAAATTTCTCAAAGCAGAAACCCAACACTACCTTAAGCTTCTGCTCCTGAGTGCACATTTTGTTGTGCTTTTATCTCTGTAAATATCTGCCTTTTTATTCTCTGGCCTTACTTAGATGCTGGATTCATACCTCCCTTTAAAGGCAAACTACTGTGGAAACTTCTAGAATATACTTCAAAGGTAGACTTACACTGCTATTCAATTCATTTAAACAGAAATCAAGCTCTCTCTGTGAGGATAGGCGTGACCTTGGGTCTGATGCTGTTGGTTAAGGTGAAGGCTGGCTGTGGGGCTCACTGGACTCTCCTTCACTGCCTGGGAGGGGGCTCCAGCTTTGGATCCACTTCTCACGTCAGCCTGCAACTGTCCTGTGAACCTCAGGTTATGCTGTCTGCCTTCCACCCTTCGCCAAGACTCCTTCACCTGCAATGGTTAGATTCCAGGCTTTCGTGTCCAGTAAATTAAAACACTGCTTAGTTTACTCTTTATTCAGAGGTGCTTCTGAGTCAGGCCCATCCTCTTCAGGGCCATTGTTATGCTCACCCATTACATATAAAGATAATTAAAAAAACTGGTGTGTTTGAGCTTTTTGCTTGTGTGAATTTTAGGTAATTGAGCAGTTTGGTATGTCATGTAATTGGAGTCCTTGCGCCTACACATCCGGGTTTGCAGAGAATGGCCCCTTGATCCTCTTGTCCTCCCTTCTGTCCTGCTGCCAGACCAGCGTCTAAGCCAGCAGTGTGTGTTCTAAGGCAGTGGTCCCCACACTGAATGGCAAACAAAAACTGGGCACGCACTTGGGTGGCAGATACCAAACTGGCAACTGGAGACTTAGCCTCCAAATCATGGTTTTGCCTGACTAACGCTTGCAGTTTTATTTTTATTACTTTCGATCTCCATAGAACATGTTTGGAAAAAAAGAAAGTCACACGTAGTTTTTGCATCATTCAGGACCTCCTAAGGCACTCTCTGGAGGGGATAGCTTGGGAAGGCAGGGTGGACTTAGCCAGGTGACAGGAGATGTAGGTTCTTGTCCGTGACCTCCCTGCTGTCTCCCCTGGTTGTGTGGCCTTCAACCAGACCTTCCCCCTCTGGAGCAGTAGGTTGGCTCATGTAACCAGGAACCAGGACATCAACCCACTGGTGCCTGGAGTTCCCTGCCCTAGTATTCCACTCCTGGGATGATGGAATTTAGAGGCTGTCTACTCAGTACTTGGAGCCTTCTGAGAGAAGAGAGATTAATCAATGTGTTTACAGTTGTTAAGGTTGGGGTTAGTCTAGAAGACACCATGTCTGCTAGAATTTATACTGGTTGTTTTGGGAGAAAGAAATGTAAATGTTTTTCCCCTAGACTGAACTCCCAACCATTAACCCATAAAACACAAATGGGTTCTATTTTTGGTGCTTATTGAGTTGTTTTCCCTTTTTAGTAAGTGTATACTTTTGATTATTGAATCTAAATATTATGAGTTTTGAATATTTTTCTGAGGACCCTGAGATAACTTTATTTTTTGTTCATGAGGACTCCTTTAATTTCATTTAATTTTTGAGGGATAATGGAAACTTGGATTAAAATTGGTAATACTTACATGTACATCTTATCTAATTCAGAATAACATTTTAGAGTATAATTAAAAAAATTGATTTATTTATTTATACAAGCACTGGGTACAGTCAGAAGCACGGGAGGGTAAGAGAATTCACCAGAGCCAGAGCGGGGAACAGAACAGGCAGAAGGACCGAAGTACACTGCTGAGGGGAGCAACGGGTGCAGCAGGAGAGGTCTGCGTGCCATGTGGGACCCTCGCCGGCGGCCGGGGATCAAACCAGCGCTGCAGAGGCTGCGGGCAGCTTCGCAACCCAGCGCTCAACTGCTACGCCACCAGGGAGGCCGTAGAGTATAATGTTTTAATTCACTCATGTTAAGGATGTTAAGCATGACCAAAGTAAGAGATTTTTTAAATGTATTTTTTAAATGTTTAATTGTTATATCCCTGAATTACCTTCATATATTTAATGGAGATGAGTGAGAATATAAATGGTTTCATACAAGCCAATCTTTTGGTAGATCTGGAAGGCAGAAAAAGGTACTCATTTAAGATCAGATTTTTCCCATTTCTATCCTTCATTTCTGGACTTGACATTAATCATGTCAAAAGGAAAGATTAACCCATTGATACCTGTGTCTTTTAATCTTCAGTATTGCTGCTGAGAAGTCCTTTACCATCCCAATTTCTGTCCCTTTGTACATCATCTCTTTTTTCCCCCCCTCTGAAAGCTGTTAGAAACTTCTGAAATTTCAGGGTGACTTTTGGGACTTTTTCATTCATTATGCTAATTACTCACCAGACCCTTTCTTGTTATTCTTCAATTCTAGGAAAGTTTCTTATACTGTTAGATAATTTGTGCCTCCTGGCTTTCCTCTCTTTTAATTTTGTAGCTCCTGGGTCTTGGCTGTTGAACCTCTTGGACTGATCCCCTCTTTTTTAACCTGTTTTAAAAAAAAAATCTTAGTTCTTTTTTCCTTTGAACATTTCCTCAGTTTTCTCCTCAGTCCTTTAATTTTCTTATTTCTGCTAACAGGTTTTTAATTTCTAAAAGTTTTATCTTATTCTCTGAGTTCTTCCCTTCCTCCCCCTGCTTTTTTTGAACAGTACCCTATTTTGATTTTCTGGATGCAATGTCTTCTCTCTTTGCAATTTTCTTCTGTTTCCTGTATTTTTTTAAAAAAGATTTATTTATTTATTGATACAAGCACTGGGTGCAGTCAGAAGCATGGGAGGGTGAGAGGATTCACCAGAGACAGAGTGGGGAACAGAACAGGCAGACTGACGAAATACACTGCTGAGGGGAGCAGCGGGTGTGGCAGGAGAGGTCTGTCGTGCCATGTGGGACCCTCCCTGGCAGCCTGGGATAGAACCGGCGCTGCAGAGGCTGCAGGCAGCTTCGCAGTTCAGTGCTCAACCGCTGCGCCACCCAGGAGGCCCTGTTCCCTGTATTGTCTCTGTTTCCTGCTTTGGTATCTCTCTTCAAGTTAGATACTTCCTTCTTTGGTGATCTTTGGTTGTCTGTATGTGAAGGATGAAAGTCCTGATTGGAGTTCTGTATGCAGAGTGGGGCTTGTTGATGAAGGCTGTATTTTGAGTCATAAGGCATTTTAGTCTTTTTTACCGGGAACTCTGAGTAGTTTTTTTCTTGCAACTGGTCACCTTCTGTCCCTTGCCTGACTGCTGTTGTTCTGTGAGTAGAGCTGGAGAAGAGCACTGGGTGAACTTAAACATACTCCCCTGGTTTTAATCCAGTCTCAGGCCTGCCTGGTGTACCAGAGCCCAAGGTTTCTGTGGTTCAACCTGTCTGACTCCACTTTTCAGTGGAGCGCCCCCTGCAGGCTCACTGTAGCTGCTTCTGAGCCACTCACAAGGGCAAAGCCTTGTCCAGCTGCTTCTGTCTTCTGAGAGCTGGTGGAAAATTTTCATGCTGTCTTATCTTCTCTTAGATTGTGTTTGCTTTTTGTGGTTTACTATATCCTTAAAAAATTTCCTCTTTGGGATGTAGGGACATAGGGAATTGAAGTTGAATGCCCTCAGGTTCATTTTATATTGTAGGCAAATTTTTATTTTTCTGTGCAGGAAAGTTAACACTGTACAGTTTATTGAGCTCAGTGGCAACATCTTTAGCTCTTGCCTTCCCAGGGGTGGCACATCTCTCTATTTCTGTCCTCCATGCAGTCCGGGTGGTCTTCACCAGCCTAGCCAGAACTCTTCTTTAACCTGGGAGGTTAGTACAGGTCTTTCTGTGCCTTTACTTTTGGTAAATCTGTAGGAAACCTCCATTCTATGCCTCAGGCAGCCCAATGGGATCCATACCTCATCATTTTCCTCTAGGTGGGGATAGTATTAGCCCTGTTCAAAGGTCAGATGCTCTGAGTGGGGACATCCCCTATATCTGCAGCTTCCCCTCCAGCCTGAGCCAACACCTGCTGCATTTTTATTGCTTGATCTGCAATCATGGACTACCTCAACAGCTGAGCAACTGTTTGATGGTGCCAAGACCTGAGTGAATAACCTTCAAAGCCACTTAGAGTATGCCCTTTGTCAATGCAGTTGGGTGAATTGAGTTACGAAGGAGAGGACAATTGTGAGTAATATTTACATGACCTCGGAGATTGTGAGACCACTGTATTTTAAATCATGAAAGACATCGGAGCTCTGGCTGCTTCATTGCCAGCATCCAGCACAGCCATCCAAGGTGGCTGAGATTTTTTTCCTTACAAAATTTCTCTCCACTCTAATCTCATTCTCCCTACCGCCCAGCAATACCTCGATACTCCAGTGACTCATGGAAACCTTCCATGATTTGAAGCTGCCCTATGGCCTCGTGATATGCTAGCTTTTGAGTTATTGAATCTGAGTTGAATTTAGATTATTAAATCTGTAGGCTCCATCATAAGTAAGGCATAATCAGTGAAGTTCAAATTCATAAAGAATTTAAAGATGATTAAAAATAAAAAGACCTCCTCCTTGGCAGAGGGCTCTAAGAGGTATGGTATCAGGCCTGTGCTGAAGAATTCAGTGTGTCTGTGTCTTAGGGACAAGTTGGGTGTGAAATTGCTCTTTGGTTTAGAGCAGAGGCCCTTATTACAGTCCCCACCCTGCACCTTCAGCCTCACCTGGGAACTTGTCTAAATGCAAATTCTTGGACTTTATCCCAGACCACAGGAACTCAGACCTGGGACTCAGCACTGTGTTTTGACAAGTCGCCCAGAAGGTTCGGATGCAAAGTTACTGTCCTAGATGATCTTGTAGACTTGCACAGAACTAACTCAGCTGTAAATTTGAGAGCTAGTCTTGTAAAGCCTGCAAAACTCTGCCCCTGGGCAGTGTGATCTCCCCTGAGACTTCCTTCGGAAATATCTCTCAGCATCACTGGAAATATCTCTCCAGAAGCTGCCATTGTTGAGCGTTTTCGTCCTCTGACTTGGGAAAGTACCAGCTGGACCAAAGACATGAGTTGAGTAACTTGCAGGAAAAAGTAGCTTATTATGTATGTAATGAAGAATGACCGAGGTCTGTGTGTGTGGCCGCCATCCGTGAGGGCCGTGGACATCCAGGTGTTTCCTTCAGCCTTTGCTCTGTGTGCATGTGGGTGTGCAGACATGTTTCCCCAGTTGGGATCACACCGCATGCCTTGCTCTGCATTGTGTCCTTCCTCCTCTCACATCCTGAAAGGGCCCGAGACGCCACTGCACGAGGGAAGATGGCAAAGGGTCCCAGGATTTGAGTTCCAGTTGTCAGAGGTCCCTGCACTCTGAGAGAGTTGGGTGCTGGGTGCTCCTGTGAAGTCATTTTCTCGTGGCATTTGGAGTTGTTGGTGTTCCCGGCTCATCTTAAGCCTTCTGTTAAAGGGGGGAAGCAGGGGGAGCCCGCTGACCAGGCCACTCCACTGCCATTTAGATTCCCTTACGCTGCAGGCTGGCTGAATGTTACTTTTTCATGTGCTGCCTGGAATGAAGCCGTCTGATTCTTTCCTCCCGAACAATGGCTGTTTTTATGAGTTCTTGCTTCTCCCAGGCAGTGTCCCACACAATGAAATCTTTTCTTTTCCATTTGTTTAAGCTGGTGGACCTTATGGACTCTGTCTGGTTGACTTTTATCTAATGTCTACAGTTAGTGTAGTGCAATAGCTAAGCTCATTCTTTGTGTGATGAAAACAAAAAGATGGATGGTGATACCCCCTATCCTCCAGGGGATAAAAAAAGGACCCTCTATGGGAAAGAGAATATCACAGTCCCGTTCAGAATTAGGGATTCCATTAGTAGCAAAGGAAGAAGGTAAAAAGAGGATCCTTGGGGCATATAGATGCATGGGGGCATGGGGGAGTCTCCTCTCTTGATGGGGAAACAAGGTAAACTCTGTATAGGGCTCCCATTTGGTGGTATGGTCTCCTCCCTTCCTGGATCCATGCAAAGACTGTGGAGGAATTCTTATTAGAGGAGCCACTGCCTCTCCACCCCTGCCAAGCCCCAGTAGTGCCAAGGGACCTGCTCTGAGCCAGGTTTTCCCTGACTCTGCCTGACCTGGCTCGTCAGACCTGGCAGGCCTGAATTGTTCAGTCTGAGCAAAGAGGGCTTCCCAGTCCAGGGAGACAGCCTTCCCTCACTCGTGGAGATTGCTGTCTTCCCTGAGTGAAACAAACCCCAGACCCAAGTCCTCTTTGCTTTTTGTATGACTGGTGATGGATTTACTGTGCACACCACACTGAAATCAGCCTACCTCACCCTGATGCTTAATTTAGCTGTGACAAGATCGCAGGATGCACAGAAGTCTACACTTGATTCTAATAGAAATTTTCCTAAACCTTCTACCTCTTCCTGAATCTTCCTTCTGTTTTCTAAGATGAGTTTCATGGAGTCATTGAGCACCAGCTGTTGTTGCCAGACAGGGACTTATCCTTAGGAAGTTTTGTGCATGTGTGTATGTGTGTGTATGTATAGAAGGTATATGTTTTTAACAATAGCTACCATTTACTGAGGGCTTATTATGTGCCAGGGGCTATACTAAGCACTTAGTGAACATAATTGGTACATCCTGTGAAGTGAATGAGCTTCTGTCCTCCTTTTGGCTAGAGAGTCAGACCTAGCCAGTCTCATGGCCTGTCCTGCTGTGTCTCAACCCCCAGCCTGGGAAGGAGAGGCTTATACAGTGTGAGCCTTGCAAACCAGAATCTGGAGGTTGGATTTTATTTTAGTGATGATGGGAAGCTGAGGTGGTGTTAAGCAGGAGGCTCAGAAATAACTTACCTCGGGTCACCTGCTTACAAGCTAACCAGTTGTGTCGTCAGGCCAAGAACCAAGGATTTCCAGCTTCCAGACTGGTGACTGGAAAAAGCAACATTATATTGGAAGATTCCATTATATTTCTGTAAAAATGCTTGTTCCCAACATGGTTGAAATACTTTGAAATATTTTGCAGTTTATGCATAGTGGAAAGTGAAGATGAAACTTGGCTATTTTATTGACTGAAGTAGGTACAGTCAAGTCAGCAAGAGGTGACTTATTGTACAGATTTATCGTTATATGATTAGCTCTAGAAATTCATTTATAATATATTAGCTATGGTTGTCCAGAGCCATAGACTTGTAGGGGAAAAAGTTATTTTTTAAATGATCATACAACGACAAAAAAAATCAATTTTTTTCTTTATTCTCTAGTTCTATTAATTTTGGTCATGTGTCAACTACCAGGATAGAGAATAGTTCTGACACCACAAGAAGCTGCCTTATGCCTACCTACTCCTTTATAATTATTCCTTCCCATAGCCTTAAAAAAATCTTTTTTTTTTAAAAGAGTTTGAATTTTTTTATGATTTTATTTATTTAATTTTTGTATAGAAGAGCTGGGGTGTAGGCCAGAGGTGGGGGGGGGAGTGAGAAGATTCACCAGAGACAGAGTGGGGAGCAGAACAGGGGGATTTACTGAGATACACTGCTGAGGGAAGCAGTGGGCAAGACAGGAGAGGCCTGCTGAGCTCCCTGCCCGGGGATAGAACTCAGGCTATCCTGGTGGGCCATGGCAGTGATAGCACTGAGACTTAACCCCTAGGCCACCAGGGAGGCCCCCTTTAAAAAGATCTTTATGGTCTCACTCATAGCAGGAATCTAGAAAACTTAAATAAGGGACCAGGAAAATGAATAACTATAAGAAAGTGAAAATCAAAATCAACAAAAAACTATGAACCAGAGACACTTTTTGGGGGGTGGGGGGCGGGAGGGGAGGGATTGGGGTCAGAATGGGGGGGTTGCAATTGTATGGGGAATATAAAAATAAAATTTATTATTTAAAAAAATAAAAAGATCTTTAACAAATAATGGGGTTATTAAGATATAACTCGCCTACCATAATCCTTTACATGTGTTAACAGGTGTGCTATCATCCTTGCACTCAATTGTAGAACATTTTCATCACCCCAGAAAGAAGCCCCGTGCCCTTTAGAACTTAGTCCATGTTTCCCTCAATCCTCAAGGACCAGGCAACCACTAGTCTACTTTATGAATTTGTCTATTCTAAACATTTCCTATAACTGGTCCTTTGTGTCCAGTTTCTTTCGCTCAGCGTAATGTATTCAAGGTTCACCCAAGTTGTAGCTTGTATCAGGACTTTATCCCTTTTTGTTATCAAACATTCCTAAATGATATTCCATTGTATGGATATACTATATTTTGTTTATTCATTCATCAATGCATGATCTTTTGGAGTGTTTCCCCTTTTTGGCTGTCATGAATAAAGCAGCTGTGAACATTCACAGACAAGTTTTTGTGTGCACATGTTTTCATTTCCCTTGGGTAGGTAACTATCTTGAAATTTCTAGAACATATGGTAACGTTTTGAGGAACTGCCAGACTGCTTTCCAAAGTGACTGCACCATTTTCTATTTTCCCACAAGCAGTGTATGAGGGTTCCAATTTGTCCACGTCCTTATCATCATTTGGTATTGTCGTGTTCCTTTTAGCCACCTTGTGGGTGTGATGTATAGAGTATCACGTTGTGGTTTTGATTTGCACTTACCTGATGATGTTGAACATATTTTCCTGTGATTATTGGCTGTTTGTCACACAAACATTTGAAATTATTTTAATTTAAATATATATCTTGGATAATTGTTTAATTTAGCCTTTTCTCCCATTTCACTGATTTTTAAAATATATTTAATATATATGTTTACTACAGCAGATTATTTCATCCAGGTGAAATAAATACATGATTAAAAACATTAATTATACAATTAAAAGCATTCTTCTTTGTTCTTTTCACTCAGAAATCTAGGAGAGAGAATTTCTGCCCTTTAATGACTCAAATGCAACATGAAAGTATGTGGTTTTTCATATCTTAAACTTTAAATGTGTGCCACATGCGGATACAATCTTGAGTGCTTGGATACTTTTTTTTTAATCACAAGTCCTTTTTTCTGGCCTTGTTTATAATAATAGATGACTCTGCATTTTTTAAATACCTTCAACGTTGACATTTCTGTTTCTACTTCTAAGGGTTTTAAAAATAAAAATCTTTTATGAGAGAAAACGCCAACTACCAAAATTGCCTCAAGTCAGAGAAGCCAGTTCTACGTGGATTTGAACCAACCTGTAACCTGAGTCATGCACAGCTGCTATTCATAGAACAGGGCCTGGTGAAGGGCACCTTTGGCTGCCTCAGGCCATTCAGATTGAACAACTTTTTAGCCAGCTCTGAGCTTGAGGATGGCAAATTTGGCACTGGCACCTCCTTTTAAGATGAAGTAATTAAGGTATCTTACTACTTGGTATTACGATCACGCGGGATATCCAGTGATAGTTTGAGTATCAAGGAAAGGACATATTCTTTTTGAAAAAAATTTATTTATGCATCCAAGAACTGGGGTACAAGCCAGAGGTGTGGGGGGTGAGAAGATTCACCAGAGACAGAATGGGGAACAGAACAGGCAGATCTACTGAAATATACTGCTGAGGGGAGCAGCGAGCGAGACAGGAGAGGCCTGCCGTGCCATGTGTGTCGGCTGCCTGGCCGGGGATTGAACTTGTGCTGCAGTGGCTGTCGATAGCTTGATAACGCTGACTTTAACCCTTGTGCCACCAGGGAGGCCCCTGTCTCCTCACTTTAAAATGTAGATCAGGGCCTCCCCGGTGGCGCAGCGGTTGAGTGCTGGGTTACGAAGCTGTGCTCAGCCTCTGCAGCGCCGGTTCGATCCCCGGCTGCTCCCCGGCCACCTGAGGAGGGTCCCACATGGCGCGCAGACCTCTCCTGCTGCCCGCTGCTCCCCTCAGCAGTGTACTTCAGTCCTTCTGTCTGCTCTGCTCCCCGCTCTGGCTCTGGTGAATTCTCTCACCCTCCCGCGCTTCTGACTGTACCCAATGTATGTATAAACAAAACAAACAAAAAAATAAAATAAATAAATAAAGCATGCCTCTAAAAAAAAAAAAAAATGTAGATCACAGTCATATCACCAGGCAGTTACAACAATTACATGAAATATTCTTTTTTGCTAAGAGCCCCTCTCCCCTTTAAACTCTGTTATCATGCGGCAGTTGCAGTGTAAACAGGGTGGTGGGGAAAGGGCTTATGGTGGGCTTGATATGTCAGCAAAAAAGCTGAAAGAGAAGGCCATGAGGATGCCAGGGAGGAGTTCCAGGTAGAGGGAACAAGTGCATAGACTCAGAGTTTGGAGGAACCGAGGAGACCGGTGTTTAGTCACTTCTTTTGAAATACTTGCTGAAATATTGAATAGGCAGCTCCATGAAAAGTAAATACAGATTACTGCATTGTACTTTATATGGTGATGGACAACCAAGGGGACATACCTTTGTCCCTTTGCATTCAGGAGGGTGGAGGCAGGGGAACATTGAAAATGTGGGGGGGCATGTAGCATAGTGATGGATGACCGCCTGCTCCCCAGCAGGCCTCTCTTACTACATGCTGTATGTTGTTGCAGGCTGTCGTGGTGGGGGAGCCTTCTCCTTCCCTTGAACACTTGCAGATGTTTGTCAGGTGTGCTCTGCTGTCCTTCGGGGCATCTCCTCAGCTTCAATTCAGGCCTAAATAAACTGACCCTAGATTTAAAGACTCATGCAGAAGGAGCATGTGAAAACCAGAATGATATATTTCAAGTTGACCTAAAGTTTATTTTTGTAAAAAAACCTCTTTATTATGGTATAATTTTAGATTTACAGACAAGTCGCAAAGAGAGTTCCCATACACCCTCGACCCATCTTCCGCTGATGTTAACAGCTTACATAATCACTGACCTTAGTGATGGGTTTGTGTGGACATACGCACACAGATAAAGACACACACACACACACACCACAGCGTGAGAGAGGCAGCTCTGTTATCTGTTGGTCCCTTGATAGTTCATCACACTCACCTCCTGTGTACAAAATGGACAGTGGCCATGCAGAAGCAGGCAAGGAGCAACTTTGAAGCTCAAGTTTCAAAACTGGAGATATGGGGAGAACAATCAGCTGTCTGGAGAGCTCCGAGTGTCATGTGAACTCAGTGCCACTTGAACTTTATTTAGTAGAAGATTGGCCTGAGATACTTAATATAGACATCCCAGCCATCATGTGAGAATTCCTTTCCGCTCAAGTACAAATACAGGGGAATTGGGGAATGTTCACTTTGGCTTGTGTTAGGCCAAGTCATCCCTCTTCTTTCCCATCTAATTTATGATTATTCAGAAATCTGAGAATATCTACCAGTTTATTATGAATCAGCAGCAACAAATCCATCCATCCATCCATCTACCCATAGCCTAGATTTTAACTTTATTCATTAGTGCTTTGTTTTGGATGTGGTCCAGGTTGCTTTGGAAGGGGACATTCAGCCCAAATGATGATAGGCGTTGTCACTCGCTCTGGGGCTTAGGAGGGAAGCCACGTGCTCCTGAGATGTTGCTGACACAGTCCTTCTAGAATGCAGCTGTCTCTCTTGGAGCCTCAGGGGCTGTTGCTTCCGGCCAACGCTGCCCAGCTGTGGGAGAAGGGGTGGTTGAAATTGCTTGAGGAGTCACGGCTGAGCCTGCTTATGTGTGCAGTGAGAAAATCCTGCAGGGAACAAAGTTTTGACAGTGGGCAAGTCACTCAGCCTCTAATAGCTCCACTTGCCTGTGGATGAAATGGAATTTTCCGAAAGCAGGAGTAGAAGGCTGCCAGTTGCTTGTGTGGACTATTGGCATTGTGAAGAGCTGCTCTACTAGAGGAGATGCAAGCAAAATACTTAGTACTTGTAATTCCTTTAGAGTAAGGGTAGTTTTTAATTTTAATTTTGAATTCATTTTCTTTCTACCAGGGCTGATTTCAGGAAAGTAAAGTTTGCATCCACATGTTAAGAAAAAAAAATTCCCATTATGCTCTTGGAATTAAAAAAATACATGCTTATCTCAGAGGTTATTATTTGTTTACTCTTTCAGAAGCTACAAAGCCAGTTGAAATACAGAATGATTATATTGCTGTGCCCCTCAGCGAACTTTTTGTTTTAATAGTATCACTTCTGAGACTTTCTTCCTCCTCCCCCTCTTCTTCTTTTCTTAATTTCTTCTTCTTCTTACTTATCTGTGCACTAGTTGGGAAGTGCACTGGTTGAGCCAGTGCTGTCTGTATGCTTAGAACAAGGTATTTCACTTGTGAGAAGGAGCAAAAACGAACCGGGTCTTCCACAAAGACTGTACAGTCTACTGCGAAATACTGTGTTCATCAGTGAACTTTTCATTTCGTTGGAACCTGTCTGGCAGTTTAGTTGCTATCCTCCAGGCCTCACAGGCTAGAAGGCATTTGTGTTACTGGGGGGGGGCGCTGTGCTTTTCCCATGTATTACCCCCTGCACCCACCTTGGGAGATGGAAGCCGTTGTCCTGTGTGTTGGGTGTGGAAGATACCTTCAGAAGCTGCAAAAACTCAACCCAGATCACACAGGTAGTGAATTCAGACACCTGGATCTGGTTTTTCCAATTCAAAATCCAGTGCCCATTCTCCTTGGAGTAGGCGGCAGCAGATTCCATTCAGTGGGCCCAGGTAGCCACGTGGAAACAACACATTTCCATACGGACGTGAAGTTTCCCAGCCATCCCAGCCAAGGCACCAGACCAGTGAGCAGTTCGAACTGTTGTAGATGCTGCAGGTCATGTTACCATCTGATGCAGTTTCACGAGAAGCCCCAAAGGAGGACACATAAGGACCACCATGCTGAGCTGCTGCTGCCCGGCAGGATTGTAAAACACAGTAACAGTGGGGGATTCTAGTAGCTACATTTTGGGTGGCTTGTTGATTCTGAACCCCAGCAGCCCCAAGACCAAGGTGAGGTAAGACCTGGAGGAGATGTCACAGATGCCTTCTGGATGCGGTGGCTGGACACATTACAGGAATGTTAATTGTTTCACAGAAAGCCTCATGTCACTGTCAGAAGACAGAAATAATTTTTATCCTCCTGTCTGAGTTACCCAAATCTAATTCCTAAAACTCTAAAATAATATTAACTGAAATCTGATAAGCTATGTGATTCTCAACTAGTATTTAGAATGAATGTCACTTTTTTATTAACTTCTTATGGAAAAGGTAGCAAATAATAAATACTTTAAGCAGCTTACAGAATACTTCCTAAAATCCTGAAGCTAACACATTTGTGCTAAACTTCCTGGAAATGAAAAACCTAGCTGAAAATGATTTTTGAAATGATTTTTATCTTCAAAAATGATGGACTTATTTTCAGTAGGTTAAGTAACTCTACTTTCTTGTTTCCAGTAGTTCGGTTGGGTAAAGGCTATTTAATGTGACACTGTTTAATTTTAATCAGAGGCCACAGAATTATGGAAGTTCTGGGAAAAGCTGTAAAACATGCCTTTCTGCAGATCTAAAGCTATGATGCTCGTTTGTCCCAAGCATTCCTGACCAGCTAGCCATGAAGCACTGGAATGTCAAAGCCCAGGGTTTCATCCAATTCGAGCGTCTCAGGATGAACTTTGCAACCCAGAGATTATATATCCTGTTGGGTTATTTGCCTGCTGCATAAAGGCTAACTCCTTTATAGCACATCCATGATAACAAGGGCTGGAACCTCTAAATTGGATTCACTCACCTGTCTAGAGCCTTGGCAGCGATGGCTGGGAGACTGGGACCTCTGTCTTGTTTCCATGTGGCTACTTGGGGTGCAGCCCAGAGGCATCCCAGGGTGTACCTACAGAAACTACAGTGTGAGTCGTTGTCCTTTGGAGCTGGGTGGGGAAGGACCTGCAGGTGCCCCTGCCTCTCTAGCTTTATCCCTTGAACCTGAAATTCCACCCGTTAAAACCTTTTGAAGGTTTGTATGCGCCTTCACCAAAAATCCATTCTAACAGTTTTAAAACCTTGTATAAACAATGCCTAGTTACAAACAACATCAATATATTCACATATTGCACCCCAAATCATTTTAAAATCGGCTGTATTCATACCACTATCATCAATAAACCCACTAAATGAAATTCTAGATGGACTTTTTGCAGTCCTTTTGTCCTTAAAATGTATCTGATTGAGTACAGAGTGTTATCTGCTGGCCGCCTGGGTGCTTTCTTTCCCCAGTGCTAATGTTACCAGTTTGCTCTGTGAACATGTTAACTTTGCTACAGGCAGCATTGGAGTCCTCATCTTCACCTACCTAATTTAATTTTTAGATTATGAAAACATAACATTAGATTATGAAATATGATCCAAAGTCCAAAGTATAGGAAAAGATCAACTCAGAGATACACTTCTTAGCTTTTTCACCCCATTCCTACTAGCCACAAAGGGAATCAATTTCCAGTAAGTTCATCTTGCATCTCCTTTTATAAAAACAAAGTGTGAATATTTTACTTTACCTTCTGTTTTGAACAAAAAGTAATTAGGCTTTTTATATCTTCCTTTTTCCACTTATATATTCTGGAGACTGTGTTAAAACCAGTTTACAGAGATCTTCCTCTTATATATTTTTTCTTTATTACTGTATAATATTCCTTTGTTGGTGGAATAAATTATATGTAAACATGTTGCTTCTGGTATGTCACTCTTAAAATTCATATCACAATAAATAGCTTTGTGTGGTTTTTAAAATGTTTTTCTATGATTTACCTATTTCTTGATCATTTTGAGTATTTTATTTTGCTGTCATATGGAATTTTATCTTCTACTGTATCTTCCAACTGGTTATTGTTCATGGACATGAAAGCTGTTGATGTACTAATAATATGTCCTACAGCTTTACTCAGTGGTTTTCATGTTTGAGTTACATTTGTTATTATCTGGGTTACATGATCATCTGTATACATTTTCTTATCAGCAGAGGTGATTTTATTTCTTCTTCTATGCTTGTGCCTCTAATTGTTTTTTTTTCCTTTTGTCAAATTGGATTATGTAATACTGCTGACACATTGTTCCATAGTAGTGTGGAGACAGTGGACATCCTAGCCTTGATCCTGTCTTTATTGAGAAAGCTGCTAAGTGTTTCTCCACAGAGTATGATGTTGGCTTTAGGAACTCTGTGTGTGTATGGGTCTGTGTGTATGTGAGTGTGTGCGCACATGTGTGTGTGTGTTTGTGTGTGTGTTCATGTGAAGAGAGTATCCCTCAATACTTATTACATGGAGTGTTCTTACTAGTAATGTTGTTGAATTTTGTGTGCATTTAGTATTTATGGAGATAATTATGATTTTGTTACAGGGCAACCCTGATATAAAATGGGTTGCCTGACTGTGGGTCTTCAACCCCACACTTAAAGGGGACTTAAACTGCAGGCACACACAAAGGTTAACAAAGGTTTATTTACAAGGGAAGGGTAATGTGGGCCTCCCCGGTGGCACAGCAGTTGAGCGCTGGGTTGCGAAGCTGCCCACAGCCTCTGCAGCACCAGTTCGATCCCCGGCTGCTCCCCGGCCACCGGAGGAGGGTCCCACATGGCGCGCAGACCTCTCCTGCCGCCTGCTGCTCCCCTCAGCAGTGTGCTTCGGTCCTTCTGCCTGCTCTGCTCCCCGCTCTGGCTTTGGTGAATTCTCTCACCCTCCCGTACTTCTGACTGTACCCGGTGCTTGTATAAATAAATAAATAAATCTTTTAAAAAAAAAAAAAGCTATAATACAAGGGAAGGGTAATGAGGAAATGTACAACTCAGGGAAAAATTAGGGAGATAAATTCTTAAATGTGTCATACCTGTTCTGCCGCCCTGGAATCCCATATGACCTGCCGAGACCAAACCTGCCTGGCCCAAAGCATGAGTCAAGAGAGTGTGAGACCCCCCCACCTCCAACATGGCTGGTTTTATTTACAAACACAGAAGATGGCTGCTTAATTCCTCCCTTAGGTCCTCGCACCCTCCCTTTGGGAATCATGGGATTTGTAGTTCCCAGTGTCTTAATGGAGTGGGGGTGGCATCCACAAAGCCTGTATGGAGTTTGCGCATCCTATTCCCCTAACAGTTTTCCTCCTTAGATCTAGTAGTATGTTTCACTGCTGGATTTTTAAATGTTGAGCCTTACTGACATTCCTGGAAGTAGATTCTGTGATACTTGCTTTTGTGTAGTAGTGGATCTTGTTTGCTCATTGTAAGATTTTGTTGTTGTTTATATTCATGAGTGAGATTAGTCTCTAGTTTATATTTCTTTAGTGGTGTATTATCAATTTAGGTGTCAGTGTTATATTTGCTTATTAAAAAGAAATTAATTTTATTTCTTATGCTCTGAAACAGTTAAAGTATATTTGGGACTATTTGGTCTTTGAAGGTCTGATGGAATCCCCTGTGAAATGTGTGTTGAACAGCACCTTGAACAGCAGAAAAAACTTCTAATTGCGGGAAGTTTAAAGATTTCTTGAACTTTTATGCTAATAAAAGTTATGCTAAGTTTTTATTAGCATAAAAGTTCCTATTAGTAACTGCTTGGGTTTTATGTTCACAAATGTAAGTATGAACAATCAGCTACCCAGAAACTCATCTAAAATTAATCCCTTTTTCAGAGGGATTTTTAACTGAAAACTTGCAAAATAACGTTGACATAAAAAAGAGGACCAACCAAGATTGGAATCACTATATTAGTGGAAGCAAAGCTATTCCAGAATTTTGCCATTGTCTCTGTGTAACATGCTAAAAGAGGTCAGGAGAAAATACAAAGAAAGGAATGAAACTTGATGTATATAAGGTACTAGGGAGCGGTGGGGACTGTAACAAATTAGAGGGCAGCTGCTTTCTAATTCCCGAGCAAAGGTCACTTTTCAACAGCACCTCAAGAACATGAGCCCAACCTGGGCTTAAGAGAGAATTTTTTAATGAGAAAATCTTTGACTTTTTAGACTTGGCAATTAATTAAAAATCAAAGCATAGAATAAGCCAAGCATAGCACAGTTTGTAAGGATGTGACCCCATAAGCTCTTCTGAAACCGCACTAGGGGTATCATTTTGAAGTTGTCAGCAAGTATCTTAGTTGGCTCTAATGTTAAATGTCCAGTTGTGAAGAGGAAGGACTAGGTGTGTTAGACTCCCAAGACTGTGGAGAGACTCTGGTTGTTCTCTACTGGGTCAATGATAGAGTAAGAAAAAGAAACTTCATCTTGGCAAAGCTGCATGTGGGCATTGCTCTGCCTGAGCCAGGAGGGTGAATAATGCAGAAGCAGTGCTGGCTGGCTGGGGGTGACTCAGCCTCCTCTACCCCTACCCATTGAGTTCCTAGGTAGTGCATTTCCTCCTTTCATTTCCTGTCTCGCTAATGCCTGTATACTATATGCTTATCATTTGTGCTCATCATGGCCTGCTCACCCTTTCACCCCCTGGAGATCTTCCCAGCCATGAAACTGTGTCTGAAGGCCAGCTATCAATACTCACTTGATGTGTACATGGCTGTTTGACCTGTTCCCTGGTAACGATCCTGTTATTTTTAGTGAGAGAGACTAATTGGGTACCTTTTTCTGGGGGAAAAATGTGGTTCCTTTAGCTCTTGGTGGCTCTGGTCTCTGACCTCACTGTTTACTGGGATATTCTTGTACAGAGACTTTTGGCTTCTTCCCACAATACCATACATTCCTAATTATTTGTGCGACTTCTTGAGTAATCTTGAGGTCTGCTTTGGATTACTCAGTAAAAGTGATGATAAAAATTGAGCTATGGTTTTCATTCCTTTCTCATCCTCTCCAGATGCTTGTGTTAGTGCTTTGTAGAGAATTTCTTCTTTTGCCATCAAGCTGGTTTATGTGCAGAATCTGACTTTTAATATGGAACAAGTGAAACCCACTTACCTCTAAAAGGATCTTTTAGAATTAATAAAATCAGGAGTGAGGATACTTTTTAACACATGTGCCTGAAGTAGAAATTATTAGCTGGAGGAACTTTTATGTGGTACAGTGTGTTTAGAGAATTATGACTAAGTGTTTTGTTTATCAGTTGTGGCTAAGCACATTCTATTGAAAAGACTTCTGTGTGTGGCTAAATAGCTACATCCAGGACTAGAGGTTTCTTCTCATTTGATCCCACAGAGAAGTCGGAATAGTGACAACTCCCGTTTCCATAGCTGCAGAATCTGTTTTCAAAACACAAGGCTATGATTTCATTGCCGCTGAGTGCACATGGAGAAGCTGATATGGAAATGGAAATGAAGCTTTATTCAAAATGCAATTTAGAACAAAAACTTCCTGTTCTCCTTTGATGTTTAGATGAGACTTTTTTTCCCTCTTTCAAGTTTTGCAGGTTTATGGCAGAAGTTGGCCAGAAAGCAACTTCTTCTGTCCCTTAGGGAGCCCCTCACACATCTCCTCATCTGCTGTGACAGATGACTTGGTGAAACAGACGATACTCCATAGTCACCACAATGGTTCGTTGTAAATAAGACGGGGGAGTGGGGTAGATTATATTCAGTAGGCTGGAGTTTAAAGGGTGAGTCATTTAATTCTTTATATGCTTATTGCACTTTAACTATGTTTTAGGCACACAGGACACAGCAGTGAATAAAACAGGTAGACGTGAGCCTTTAATCAGTTTCTGCCCACACAGAAGGCAGAAAAAATAAATCATGTGTGCTTGAACTTTATATGCAGCCTGATTATAGGGAAATGCCCATTAAAATAGGATCCTCACTTCCCCAACAATTAGCCCCCACTTTGGGGGATTTAGCTCAAAGCTTTCATTTACTGAGTATTTACTAAGTGCTTATGTTATAGGGCAGCCCCGATATTGAACGGGTTGCCTGGCTGTGGGTCCTCACCCGCGCTTAAAAGGGACTTATTAATACTCCACTACAGGTATACACAAAAGGTTAATAAAAGGTTTATTTACAAGGGAAAAGGAAATAAGGAAAACTTAGGGAGAAAATAGGGAAATAAAGTCTTTAAAGCGTCCTACCCGATCCGCCGACCTGGAAACCCAAAGGCACTCTCCGAGCTGGCCGGAAGCTCCGAGCTGGCGGAGAGCCAAAATGGGGGAACCCCTCCAAAGCCCACGTGTCTGGCTTTATACCAACCTGGCTGCTTAACCCCACCCTCAGGTCCCAGCCACCTTCCCTTTGGTGGTGATGGGATTTGGAGTTCCCAGTGTCTTTGGCTTTGGCTTGGGATGGGGGTGGAGTCCACAAAGCCTGTATGGAATTAGCTTTAGGACATCCTTTACCCCCTAACAATTAGACTGATTTGACTTGGGTGGATTATCTCATTTAATCCTTAGGACAGCCCTGTGATGTTAGGTATCCTTATTCCCATTTTAAGGATGAAAAAACTGAGGCATGCAGAGGTTTACTCACTTCAACTTGCCCAGCATCCTACAGTGACTAATGGTGACTGTGTCTAAAGGGGTTGAGCTTGTAGGGACATGCTGTAGGAAATGCATTTGTGCCTGTGTGCAGCAGTGAGGAAATATGCTCATACCCAGGCTGTTTAAGTGTGGTGGGTGGGTAGGAGGGTGCAGTGGTGTGTCCACGCCTCCCAGCTCTGAGGGCTGGGCTGTCATATTGGAGGACAGTCAAGGACCTAATAAGGAAAGGGGGAGCAGGGGTGTTGGCTGCAGCTCTGTGGGTGGGGATAGGGTGTGGGGCTGGAATGCCTGTGAAGATGAAATTCTCCTGGAAATAGACTTGAATTATATTTGTGTGGCTTATTTTTATTAAAACAGAGACATTGTATCCTGGACCCTGTCCTGTGACTTGTCTTCTTCCCACTTCATCCATCCTGAGTGTCCTTGCTTTGCCACCACGTGTTTGTCTGCAGTGTCTTTGGATGGGGTGGGAAGCGCACAGACCTGTTACCTGGATGGACCAGGCTTTCTTCCATGGAAATGCATGTTATTAGACGTTTTCGTTTTCCAGTTTTCCACGTTAGGCAATGCTGAGAAGAGGAAGGTTCATACCCTGCACGCAGTAACAATGTGTCCTTAGGAAATGTTTATAGAAATGGAATTGCTTCTGATGGGCAACACAGGCTGTGACTACGAAAAAGAACGTGCTGGCTTGATGGACAAGTTAGTAACTCGTGCTTGTTTAAATTTTATTTAATTTTCCTTTCATTTCTTAGATGATGTGTAATTTTTCTTCTGAAAACTGACTGAATTTTCTTTGATAACGATTCAAATACGAGCATTTTTATTGGGGATTTTAGCATTTTTCAGTGTGAAATGGTCTTCATGGTTTCTTGGAATGCAGTTGTCTTGAAATTGATAATACTGTACAATCTTTTTTTCAGTAGAATTGCTCAGTTTTTTGCTCCAACTGCCCTGAAAACTTTCAGATTTAGGCAAGTGGTCAGAGAACATGATGAATGAAGTTGATGTTTAGTTCCTACCTTTGTTGGGGGTTTTGCTATGTGCTACGGTATGAGCCGGGCTTGGCTTCAATAACAGCTATACCTCTAGGTTCTTGGGGCATGGGCAAGTGACTTATAGCATCATTTTCCCTATCAATCATAAGGCAGGCCCCAGGCAGGCTTACATTGCCTGGGGTGACGTGCCCAGGCCTGGCCAGACACACCGAGAGCCTTTAGTGCCCTTTTCCTTACTGGAGTCCTCACACCCTACGAAAAGCCAGCGTCTTCCCCGGGGAGTGAGTGCAGTAAAGGCCGGCACCTGTGGAGCTGTGATTCAGAGATCCATTCTCTTGCCCTCTTGTCCTCCCTCACCCTCAGCCCACATTCCTGGACTTCTTTCTCACCCTGGTTATTATATTAACCTTAAGCTCAAGTGTGACAGCTCGGCAGCTGCTGCTCTTGGCCGGGAGAGGGTTATTACTAATTCAGGCCTGCTCCCTGGAAGGGCAGGTGAGGCCTAATGTGCCTGCCTTCTCCGTGGACCTCAGCTCTCCTCTCCCTGGCTTCTTGTTCCCAGATTCCAGACTCCTCCAAAGTGGTGGAACATCTTCAGAGTAACAACTTTCTTGTTTGGAATCCCAGACATTTCCACCCAGCCACCCCACAGGGATTTGGTCTGAGGTTAGCACACCTACACTCTCTGGGGCTTGGGCCCCTCCAGAATACCTTCTGCTGCTGTGGGGAAGGTCTGGAGAGCTCTGCTGCACTTTTGGGTTTTCTGATTGGAGTTCGAAGTGGGGCAGGGAACAGACACTGCAGTGGTCCTGCCTGTCGCACTTGCTCATGCTCCTGGCTGGAGGGTGAGGTGCGGAAAGGCCACCGTTTGTCCTGAGGTGATTTGAGAGCACAGAGCAACCCTGTCGGCCTGGGAGTGCTGTCCCTTTGAGAGCCAAAGGCCAAGCTTTGAAAGGCTTGCCCAGTTTTTAGGGTTTCTGCACTGAGCCAGCTGGTCTCGCTGAGCTCACTTTGTGCCGGGAGGCACGTAGAGATTCTGTTGCGGTCGAAAGAGGAGAGGCGGGTAAGCGAGGCTATGCAGCTTCCGAGCCTGGGTGCCTTGCAGGAGCGGAGCTATTTATGGCGCTTTATAAATTTGCTGTCGCCAGCTACAGAGAGGGGGACTGTTGCGTAAGGCTGTTAGAGTGAGCTGTCTTTTTATTCTCTTTTCTTGATTCTGGAAGACCTGGATGGGCTTACAGGAGGCAGCATGCTGGGCATTTCTATTCTCTCAGTTGTGGCAGAATTATTTTTGGAAGCTGGGGAATTTGGTCACATGACAGCAGTTTTCATTCATGAGGCCTGATCAATTAAATGGGTTTGTGGCATTTATTGTGGGGGGCGGGCAGCACATGTGTTGGTGGGTTTGCTTGTGTCCTAAGCAAGATTTGGACAGGAGAAGGCTGAGCTATAGGACTGAACTGGGTCAGAGTAGTTTTTTTCTCCAGTTGCCTCGAGTTATGGAAATTTTCTTTGAGTGATTCTTGATTTTTTACAAAAATTGGGTTTTTTGGGGAGGAGGGGCTTTGGGGAGGTGTTCACTTTCTCAGAGCCAGAAAGGGTATAGTCTTCAAGGTGGCATTTGCTATGAGTGTGTGTGTGTGTGCATGAGCGTGTGGAAAGACTTGGGTGACAGGTGCTCCAGGGCAGCCCCTTCCCTGCCTTAAGTCATTCTAGTGGAAACCCTGACAGCATCTGCTGTATCCCCAGTCATCCTGGCCTCTCCTTTCCTAGAGATCTTAGCTGGTCACAAGAAGCCCTGACAGTGGGCCCTGAGACCACCTGGCATCTCCTCTGCTGTGCCTTGGCTACCTTGAGGCAGCTCTGGCTTTCTGGCTGCAGGTGCTGCTATGGACTCAGATACTTTCCAGTCTTGCTCCATCATTCCCGGAGTTAAAACTTTGAACAAGTCACTTAACTTTCCCCAAGCTGTTCCCACCCCTGCCTCACAAAATGAGAATGGTTCTGCATTTTAAGTTATAGCGTGGACTTGTACGAGACCAGTGGCGCCGTGCATGTGAGCGGGGTGGTCTTAGGGTTGCTGACTGCTTCCTGGCCACCTTGCTCTTTCTGCCACCTGGCACCATCGCTGTAAAACTGCAACTCATCTATCTCCTCCTCAGCCTCCAGCTGTTCAAGTTTTACATAATATTTTCCACTACTTAGCCACTTGCATAGTTATTTAAGGCACTGGCCTAGACTGATGGGCAGGCCAGAAGGTCAGTTGAGGTAAGAGTGATAAGGTGGAGATGCAGGGGAGGAGCAGACATATATGGTCACCCAGTAGGTGTCCGCCAGCCAGCTTGGCCTGGAGATCAGACCCATGGTTGGGCTGCATATTTCTCACGTGGGTTTACATGGTCTCAGTGGCATCTTTGCGTTGTGAGAGCAAGAGGGTGGTTTGAGAGACAATGGACAGATGTAGGTGAATGGTCAGAGGAATCACATGGATTGTCGGATTCTCCCCTGGACTGTGAGAAGCTGTAATGGAGAGAGCAGCACCTTTGGAGCCATCAACATCAAATCTTGCTTCAAATTCTGGACAAGTTCTTTTATCTCTACGAGTCTGTTACCTCGCCTATGAAAAGCAGATACTGGTATTATTTTCTAGGTTATGAGTGCTAAATGAGGTCTTGCATGTAAATTACTAAGCCCTGGGCCAACTCTGTAGCTCCTTTTACCATTACAGGAGTGCTGGGCCTGCCTTTGCTTTAAGTCAGCACACATTGGTCTCATCACCTTCTAAGCAGGTAGCGATTGGCTGAATTTGTGGCTTGAAGTAGCTGTAAGATGACAAGAAAAAGCGTGGCCCCTGCCAGAGAGAGAGGGGAGACCCCAGTGCTCAGGTACCTTCAGTAAGGCCCTTCATGGGCCAGTCGGTCTCAAGCATCAAGTTTGTGGAGTATACCCTGGCTTCAAATGTCTGATCCCCTTTTTGGATGCTGTCCAGTTACCTGGTTTTCTCACTCTGTTATGGCTAAGAGAGAAACAGCGCGTTGAAAGCATGTCTCTATGTAAATGTCTCAGACTTTTGATCCAGCCTCACGTCTGTTGTCCTAGACCTGGCAGACTACCCATGATCGTTTTGTCTCCTTTTTTCAGCAACTCCACAACCAGGAGTGGTTTTATAGTGGAGAGATACCTTGGAACCTGACCAAGAGTGGCGGTCTATAGGTGGTGGCTGATCTGGAACTTAAACCCAGGCCTTTGGGTCTCCATGTCAGATCCAAATCATCTTCCTTTGGGGCCAAATGGGTCTGCGTGATGGTGCATCTGATTCTGGTTTGCTTCTCACTATGTCGGGGGCAGCACAGGGTTTCCTGAGAGATACTGTGCCTTCAGAATAAAAGACCAGTGTGGGAGGCAGAATTTTTAAGTTGTCCCCTCAAGATTCCCATCTCCTGGTTAATCATGTACTAACCTAGGTACTTCTGAGAAGGGACTTTGCAGATGGAATTAAGCTGGTTGATCACAGGACTTTAAGATAGAGAGATTATCCTGGGCTATCTTAGTGTAATCTTAGGATTACACTAAAGGAACCCTTTAAAACAAAATGATCAAAGAGGAGGCTAAAAAGATGTGGCCGAAGGGAAAGATAGAGAGATTCCAAGGGTGAAAATTTAACATGCTGTTGCTGGGTTTGTGATATGGGAGCCACGGGCTATGACCAGAGAGAAATTCTAGGAGCTCATGGAAAGAATAAACAGGGGCCACCTTTAGGAACAAAGACCTCCTTCCAATCACAGCCATCAGGAAAATGGAGCTCTCAATCCAATAACCATTAGGAACTGAATTGGACCAACAACCTGAAAAGCTTGGCTACAGGTGCTCGTCCCCAGAGCCCGGGACACCCCATCGCGTTGTTAACCCTGGGACT
Source organism: Talpa occidentalis (assembly GCF_014898055.3). Taxonomy (NCBI): domain Eukaryota; kingdom Metazoa; phylum Chordata; class Mammalia; order Eulipotyphla; family Talpidae; genus Talpa; species Talpa occidentalis. Next base: position 30,042,112 of record NW_023600993.1, read on the forward strand.
GTGAATTGAGTTATTTCAAGCCACTGAATTCATGACACATTCAGCCTCGCAGCAGTAGAGCACGGATAGAATCCTGGTGGACAATTTGTTCCTTCTTGAGAACTTCTGCTGTACATAAACCTGTTGTTTAGAATTACTCAACTGTGACAAGTCACAAATCCCAGATACGTTGCACGCCTCTGGTCAGAAAAGGAAATCTCGAAAGCTTAGGTGCTGGCCAGGGAGGGCTTCACCCAGGTCTGTCTTCTTCTTATCACCTGTCTGACCTCAAACCTGGAGCTCTGTTCTGGCTTCTGCCTGACCACCTCTGTGAGCCCCTAGGAGAGAGTTACATGTGTTCTCAAAGGGCAGCTCTGCCAGTTCTCCTGCCAGTAGTCACCCACAGGTGGGAGGGAAAGGTTCATGCTAATATTCTGGGGGCGTCGAGGAGCGACTGATGAGGACCCAGAAGCCCACCTGCCTGATTTTGCCCTTTCTGGTGCAACCTCACTGAAAGGTGACTTGTTGATGCTCACTCAGTCCCTTCTTTGTTCAGAGGAGACGGCTGAGACTCCGAGGTCTCCGAGGTACCAAGCCACAAAAACCACCTGCTAGTCTGGGAGAAAGGCTTAGGAATAGGACACATGTGCTTTGTCAGCAAAGTTGAATTCAGCAACAAACTGGAGTAAGGGGGAGCCGCCTGTCACACAGTCTTTTGACAACTTGGGGGCTGGAGTGGGTGACCACAGGGCTGAGAAGAGAGAGGCAGGGGATCTGGGCCAAGTGCCTCAGGCACCAGCAGAAGTAATAATCTCTCAGCTCAAATGCAAAGCCCGCCCCCGTGTGTACTTTCTCCCTCTTCTTTTCCTGGCAACTCTTTCACTGAAAATTTGACCAGGTTGCAGAATTTCTCACTCCTCTGCTAAGAAAAATCCCTCCGTCTTCCTGCAGGCTCCCCAAGCAGAATCCAGTAAAGGAAACAGAGGCGCTTTCATCTCCCAGGCCATCCGCTCTCACTTTGCTTAGGCCTCATTTCTTTCTTCTGCCTGAAAGAAGCCTTTTGCTTGGTGTGCCCGGGTTTGCTGGAGCCAGAGAGCATCCAGGCTGCAGTGGCTTTGCTCCTGAACCCCGTGTGAAGCTTCCCCAATGCCTGTGTACATGAGAGTGAAGGGCAGACAAGACACAGGGCAAGCAACCAGGGGCCAAGAACTGTTCTTGCTGCCACTTCACCTCTCAGTTCGCTCTTTTGTTACCTCTGTGACCTTTGGAAAGTTACCCATCCTCTCTGAACCTCCTGTCCTCAACTGTTTTATGGGATTTGTAACATTACCCAGCTTAGAGGGAGGTCGTGGCAGCGGGTGGTATTAAGTGGAACTTCCAAAGTGCTGGGCACAGTGTTTGAACACCCACAGTTCCCAAAGGTAGTAGTATGGTTACGGTTGTGCGTTACACAGTAGTGTTCACATTATGCAAACTTAAGGACATTTAGGGGTTACTTCTCCTAGCTTAATGAACAAAGCCAGAAACTTGAGAAATAGTCTTTAGTACTACAGTTCTCACAGTTTGGTCTGAGGACCCCTGGGGTTCCCTGAGACTGGTTTAAAGGGTCCACGAGGTCAAAACTATTGATATTTTCAAAGACACTTTTGCTCTCTTTCTCCAATGGGTGATGATGCTCTTGCTCTAAGGCTGGTTAATGGAATGCATGCTGCTGTATCCTTGTGGTTTATTTTGATTCCTAATATAATATATATGAATAAATATAAGTCATAAGAACAAAAGCTCCTTGTGGTCCTCAGTAACTTAAATGGGTTCTGGGAACCAGAAAGTTTGAGAACTACTGCTCTAGAAAATGATACTTTACAGTTCATTAAAAAAAAAAAAAAAAGAAAGATAGAAAACCAAAGCAAGGAAAATTTAACAGACATTTTCCCTAACATGGGACAAATAGTTGATTCTGAAAGAAAACTTTAGCTGGGAGTCTATGACATTTTTCTCAACAAGAGTTCATTCGCATTATGAATAAACTCAGCCTGGGTGATAAAATTTCTGCTCTCATTAAAACAGACAAATAAATATATACTGGCTGTGGGGAAGGGGAACCTATCTATGCCTGGTGAAATGAAAGGTACCCAGAGATTAAACTGGATGTAGCATCTAGTCAGTGATTCAAATACAGACTAATGAATATGGCCTAACAAGAACAAGCCTGGAACCCTCAGGCAGAATTCCCAAAACACACTGAATAGCAGGGACCTGAGGGGTTGAAGACCTCCAGAGGTGACCCAGTTAAGCTACTCTTATGCAAAGACATTGTCACGTATTTAAAAATTTAAAGACCCCCATTGCCTAGGACACCCCTCAGGCACCACTGATGAACAGCCGTATAAAGAGCTCAAAGGTGAGGAAGACAAGCCGAAGCAAAAATGGCAATGAAATCAATAATGTCTCAACAGTGCACATGATTTCCAAACCTAAAGTAATCAGTTCAAAAGAAAAACGGAAAGGATATAAAAACTTCCTTCCCTTCCCAAAAAAAGAATTCTATAAACACACACCAAACTTTTCAAGGAACCTTAATAGTGAGCCAAACATTTTCTTACCAGAGAAAGACTTAAAAATTCTCACCGTGCTCAATTTGGCAAGAGTTCTAGGAAACAGGATCTTATGCATTACATGGGTGGGAGATAAGGAGGATCAATTCAGGACAGCCTGACCAGATGTGTGTGCCCTGTGGCCAGAGATTACAAGGGCCAGGGAGGTTTATCACAGTGAAATGCTAAGAACAGCTTAACTGCAATAGTTAAGGTGAGGTCATCAGTGCAGCTGTGAGAAGGAAGTTGCAGAGCAGGTATGAAGATGTCAACATGGAGAGATTCCCTAGACAGATAGTAGGTGACACATATTGATGGTAAAAGGTCTTCACATCCAAGACCAGGTTGAGCCCTCACTCAGACCTCCTTTAATGTGAATAGGTGCATTCTATTTGATCCTCTCACAGAAATTTGCAATGATTTCCCCCCTTTGCACATTGTCATTGTTGTTCTAAACGCGTAAGAAAATTCCATTCAAGTCAATATGTCAAACAAAAGGCCTGAAACAAGCGATTCTCAGGGAGGACTTTGAGCTTGCATCACACGGCTTCTGCTTCAGTGCCCATAAAATGAGGGAGTTGCCTAAATCACCGCTTCTGTCTCTCCTTTGCTCCAGTCTAGAGTGCCCATGCACTCGGTCCAGAAATATACTGCTATAAAACAGACAATTCAAGCAAGCATGAGATCTTTTCTAAAAAACCACATTTTGGAGACGATCACAAAGGCTCACACAAGCCTCAACAGGACACACGCTCAGCAGCTTTTTGAAGTCCACAGTACACTTTTTACATGCAGCAACTGGCAAAGTCTTCCTAAGCAGAGCAGAACTACTCCAACTTATTCTCTCATCTCCAACCCCAGTTCAAACAACGACGTAGAGCTGTGCGTATTCGTACCCATACTCCTCATGCCTCATGATGTGTGAAGTCTAATTCTCATTACATGACTTTTTTTTTTTTTTTTTTGGTCACAGTAGTAATTTTTTTTTTTTTTCTCAAATTGGGAAGAAAAACACAACATGAAAATTGGCCATCTTAACCATTTTTAAGTGTCTACCTCATCATGTTAAATACACTCACACGGTTGCACCAATCCCTTTGCAGCTGCAGAACTGGGAGGAAACAACTCCCATCCCATCAGCCCCTGGCAACCACCCATCTGCTTTCTGTCTCTCTGCATTCACTGTCCTAACTGCTTCATATAAGTAGCGTCATAAAGCATTCACCTTTCGGTTGACTGGCTCACTTCATTTAGCATACTGGGCTTGACCTGCTGCCTGAGGATGGGCAGAGTCTCCTGATACTGGGCATATGACTTTTAGAATGAGGTCTGTAGTTTCCACCCTATTCTTCAAGGAGTCCCCTAACTTCTTCCTGCTGTCTTAGGTAGGGGCATGTCTTAAAATTTCCTAAGAGTTAAGAATGTGACCACCTGTTGAAGGGGTTTAATAGAAAACATCGCATCTTGCATAATTTGGTATACAAATGAAATGCATGTAAATCCCATAGAAGTGCTCTGCCGGGGGTCTTCCGCAGCCTGCACAAGTAGCTCTTCTTGCACGTGGTGTGGCAGGCAGGGGCCCAGATAGCCCTGTGTCAGGTCAGGTGTCATCATTTCACAATACTGTGGTCCAGTTTCTTCATGTGCTTCTGGCTGCAGTAAGTAGACAGAACCACGCACTCCATATTGGTCTGTGTTGATACCTGATGGTTGAATGAACCTCACTGCCTCTCTTTTATTGAGGAGTTTGGAAAGACTGTGGCCCGAAGGAAACACTTGGCAGACTTGCAGTCTGAATTCACATCCTCTTCGCACCCATGTTTTCTCAGGATTTCGTCCACTTGATTCACACACTCTGAGTAACTTCTCCTCTCTCTGGATTGCCCTGTAGATTCCCTCTAAGGAGCCCCTGCTGGTGTGCCAGACCTAACGGGGACCGTCTACCCGACTGCCCCAAACTCCGGCAGCGGGGCCCCCGATGGCAGTGGGCACCTCCCCGTGAAACCTGCCAAGCTGGACGCCACAGCTCTGCACGACGACACTTCGGCCAACTCCGTGCCCCCTTCGGAGGCGAGCAACCATGCAGTCCTAGCCTGCAGCCGGGGCCTCCCTGAGGAGCTCTACATAAGCGAGGCTGTGGAAGATGCTCCCAGCTACAGAGGGTACCGGGATGCCTGCACCATCACCGGTACGTGGACCTTCCACTGCCAGGGACGGGTGGAGGAATGGTGGGAGGGAGGGGACATAAGTCAGAAGGACTGGAGACTGGTGTGGCCACAGGAGTGGGCCTCAGAGAGCAGCTCTCCAGGGGTGGCCTGGGAGTTTAACAGCAAAATGCCAAGAGTCTGAGCTTTGGGATAGTGAGACCTGCCACCCAGAAATGGCTCTGCCAGTGAATAATTCTGTGACATGTGTCACTCACTGACCTGTCTGAGATGAAGACAGCACCTCAAAGAACTGTGGAGGTTGAAGAGGTTGAACCCCCAGGCAGCATGCCTGACCCGTAGCAGTGGTGACGCTCCGTGTGGTTTAGCCCCCTGCCCCTCTACTGAGGCTTTCTTCATGCGTCAGGCAGGTATAATGACAGTAACACACAGTGGCGCTGTGGGAAGCTGCATGTAGGCCCCCCACCCTCCGAGCGCTGTCACAGTTTGCAGACATCACTTCTTACAGATGCCTGAGTCAGACGTACCTTCCCAGTGTCCCAGGGCGATGGCCTCCGGTCCTCCCAAGATACCCACTGCTCAGGAACGCCTGCTCCAGCTCCTGTTGTTTCCCAAGGGAACACTGAGACAAGGGCTTGGAGGGCTCTGAGTGGAGGTGGTGTCAGGTGGTGTGTGTAATAGCAACGAAGAGCATAATTATAGTTAAATCCAGCTCATTCGGGCCGAAGTTTGCCCTAGTTCTCACTTAGTCTGCATTGTTTGCCTCTTTGAAATAATGCCCAGTGACATTTTAAAATATGCAAATTTGCATCCAGTAGCTTTTCATCATTCTGTCTCCCATTTAAGCATTCAGGACCTCTGGTGTGTTAGAGGTTTCCTGAGTACGATGGGGCACAGAGGGGCCTGTCCCCAGTGTGGGTGTCCAGGCCCTATGCTGAGCCCCCAGCTACCGGCCCCCACCCCCCAGCCCAGTGACCGTCTCTCCACTTGTGCAATATCCACCCTGCTTGTGTGCTCCTGGAGGACACACTTCCCACATCCTTCCTCCCTGCTACATTGTCTGTCCCTCCTTTGCTCCTGGATCTTTCCTGTCAGCACAAAAGCATGCTACAGTCTCTCCCTTCTTAAAAGGAACCCTTCTGGGCTCTGCTTTCTGCACAGGCAGTGCCCTGTGACTCTGCTCCAATGTTTGCTGACTTCACTTTCCCTTCTCCTGCACCCAACAGGTGTGGGCTTTGACCCCCATGTCCCCCAGTGCTGAAGGCCCTGTTCAATCCAGGGGTGCGGCCTCAGCCTTGGTCTGGCTTGCCTTTTCAGCAGGCATTGACCCTGCTGTCCTCCCTTCCCCTGGAGGTTCTCTGCCCCTTGGCTTTGGTGCTGGCTCTCCTGGTGCTCCTACCTTGCTGGCTGCTCCTCTGTGCCTCCCAAGCCTGGGGGTATTGAGGAACCCTGGGGCTCAGCCCTTTGCTCTTCATGCACACTCACATCCTAAGTGACCTCAACCCAGCCCTGGGATTTAAAATCTGCTTCAGTGCTGACCACTGTCCACCTCCTGTCTGCAGACTTGCTTCCCCTAAGGCAGGCTGTGTCAGCCTAGCTCCACATACGTTTGCACTTGGATGCCTCACAGGCACCTCAGCCTCAGGTGGCCAAAAACGAGCTCCTGTCTTCCAACTGCACTGCATCTCTGTGGTCCTCCCAATCTTTGTAAATGGAACTTCTGAACTTCCCATTGCCCAGATCAAAAGCCTAGCAGCCTCCCTGACCTCTATGTTTCTTTCACACCCTAGTTTGCTTAGAAGTCTGGTGGCTTTCTCTTCAGAGTTTGTCCAGAGCTCAGCTGCAACTCAGCTCTGTAGCCCTCCCCCTCGCCCCCATCCTAGAGCCTTCATTTCAGGTCTGGAATGTTGCAGCGGCCCTCGCATCAGGCCTCCTGCTTCCACACTTAGCCCTGTGCAGTCCAGTCCTCAGCCAGCCATGAGAGCGGATTTTAAATACCAAGTCAGTGGTTTCACTTCTGCTCCAACCCTCTGGTGGGCTCCCATCCAGCTGACCTATGAAGGGCCTAAGTGGCTTCCCATACCTGCCTTCAACCTGTCCCCTCTCCATCCACACTGCTGCAGGCAACCTGGCCTCCCCGCTAATCCTGGACAGAACAGGAACATCTCTCCTCACGGCGTTCTGCTGCCTCCATCGTGGCTCGCCTTAACCCCAGATGTTCTCCTGATTCTCTCCTCACTTTCTCCAAGTAGCATTTCATTAGAGTCCTCTGTGGCCGCCCTACATAAGAGTGACCCATCTCCCCACCTATCTTTGCCATCTCGCTTTCCTGCTTTATCTCTCTCCCCAGACAGAACTCCTCCCCAGCCATGAATTACTATGCATTTGTATTTTGTCTGCCAATCTCGGGATAGAAGATATACTCCCCCGGAAAGAGGACTTAGCACACCCAGTGACTGAAATGGCACCTGCATGTGGCCAGTGTTTAGCAGACATTAGCTGGGAGAATAAATTGTGTTGTTTAGTTATTACTGCACCCCATGAAGTGGGTGCTGCTTATTACCTTTTACAAGTAAAGAAACTAAATCACAAAAGCTTCAGCATCCTACCTAGGGTCCTTAGCTCTGATGGGCAGGACTTGCATCTAATCCTGACCCCAGGGCACATGTTCTCTGTCACCCAGGAATGCAATCCAGTTGGGAGACGGATGAGCAAGTAGAAATTGGCTGTGCACGGTAGTTAATCAGGGGCATGCGGGGGCACACCAGGGAGAGTGCCTCACTGAGCCTTGGAGGGGAAAAGACAGGGAGGACCAGGAGGCTTTCATGGAAGAGGCATCATCCCAGATGCCTCTTCACTTGTCCATACATGTGAATTAGCTCCTGGGATCTAGTGTGGTGTCTGTGCCAGCAAGTCCAGGAAACATCCAGCTCGTTAAAATAGTTCCACTTTCTCTGAACGTGACAACCAGGGGCAAAGAAATGGCAGAATGCAGTGCTGAATCATCAAACCCTATAGGACGGGGTGACTGGAGGTTCTTTGCCAGGACATCTGTAGCAGACACTGATGGAGCAGACAGCTGAGAAGCAGAGCTTGGTACTGTCCTTGGCAGTGACTTGGTAAACAGGGCTGTAAAGATAGGCTCTGTTACATGTGTAAGGTGCTGGGCCACCAAGTCATTCAGAGCACCAACTGCTGAACGTCACATCAGGTGGTCACTGAGAGGAAGGCATTGAATGAAAACATTCTTGCAGAGATCAGGAGTATCCCCAAGAATGTGTGTGTGGGTCCCAAGGGCTTGGCCAGTTGCAGTCCTGGGAGACCACCTGTCCTCCAGCTTCTGATCAGTTCTCCATCCCCAGCTCCCCTTGAGCCCAAGATGAACAGACTTCTTGTTCCTCTATAATTTTATGGCCAACCCAAGTGCCCATCACAAAGGCCTGCTCCCCCATTCTAGGGATATCACATTTTTGGGAGTGTCATTTTCTGTTTGGGGCAGTTTAACGCGATGAGCTGATAGGGTGCCCAGGCTGCCTGGAGTTACGTAACCCATTGTGCTCCCAGGGCAGCTCGCAGCCTTAGGATTTGCCCCAACAAGCAAGCTCAGAAAACTGCTGAGGAGGGCGCGGGCGGGCGGCGGAGCCTAGCTGCTTCCTGGGCTGCGCTCCATGGACAATCCCTTTTCTCTCTGAACTGCCTTTGGAGTTGGTTTCTGCACATGGCAGTGGCATTTCAGTTCGGGCAGCCTGTGAGGGCCCAGCCTCTGCCAGGACTCTGCCGAGACAAACTCATGGGAACAGACTCCTGTGGTGAGTGTCTCGCTGTGCATCTCCATTCGTTTCCTTGGTGGTACAGCCAGAAAGGAGAAAAGACCCAGGAGAAGGGGGTTCTCTCTGGCTGGGCTCCGCTCTGCGTGGCTGGAGGTCCTTGGTCATGTGGTGGGGACGAGGCAGAGACCTCAGAGGCTGCTCGCGCTTGTCCCGTCCCCGCATCCAGGCTCAGGAGGCAGCTGGGGGGCTGGGAGCAGCAGCTCTGCGCTGGGACCAGGCCTGCCGGCGCCCACCTCTCCCGTGACCATTCCTTGCCACAGCTGACCAGGCCCTCTCGGTTCTCCTTGGCCTCTCCAGGGCTGCGATTTTCCTCACACTGACTTTATCCTGGTTTCTTAGAACTTTGGCTGGTGTCTCGGGTCAGCAATGAATTTCTGAAAAGGTGAAGAACAGACTTAGGTTGTGTCTCCCTCCCCCATCCCACTTTTGCTGTCCTTCCTTCCTTCTTTTTCTTGACTAAATGTTAGTGGCCCTGTCCCTTCCCTCCACACCCCGGTGATGGAGAGCTTGCTAATCAGCCCTGCTCCAGCTCGTCTCCGTTGCTGTGGGCAGACGTCCCTCCTCAGTGCTCCTCACTTCCTCCCAGCTGATCAGACTCTGACACTCGGTGACCCGTCTGGTTTCTGTCCTGCTGTTTTCCAAGGGCTGTCTGGGCCACAGACCATTAAATTCCTAAGAGATGTGAGCTCCTCTTGTCCCCTTCAAGTCAGTTTTAGGTTTCAAGACATATTAGACTCTGGAGGTGAGAGGTGATGGAGCTGCGTGAATACGTGCGTTTGTGTGTGTGGCTCAGGCATCTTCAGGCTTTTTCCATATTTGTTTTGAACCAGCATCTATTGGAGGACAGCATTTTGGGGGGTCTTTGAGGAGAGCTTGCCCTAGAGCCCTGGAGGTGTGAATGACTGCTTAAAGGAACAGTCCTGCCTGTGGGCTCCCTGTGGGGCTGCCACTTGGGATTCATTTCTTTTTCTATCCCTCATTTCAGTCATCAAACTCAATGATTTATCCTCTGAAATCTTGCTGAGTTAAACCCCTATGAACTTCTTTTATTAAATAAATTTAAGGTCTCGCTGATTAATAGCTATCCAGTATAAAAATTTGTAATCTACTTCCCATCAAAATTGATCATCTAAATTATTCTTAGTTGGCTAAATGAAACAGAAAAGAATGGACAGCCCCCATTTTTACATGGTGTGAAAGCATGAATTAGAACCTAGAGCATTGTGTTTTTTTTTTTGTTTGTTTGTTTTTAAAGATTTATTTTATTTATTTATTCATACAAGCACTGGGTACGGTCAGAAGCGCGGGAGGGTGAGAGAATTCACCAGAGCCAGAGCAGGGAACAGAATACGCAGAGTGACGAAATACACTGTTGAGGGGAGCAGCGGGCGCTGCAGGAGAAGTCCCTCGCGCCGCGCCGTGTGGGACCCTCACCTGCGGCCGGGGATTGAACCCAAGCTGCAGAGGCTGCGGGCAGCCCCGCAACCCAGCGCTCAACCGCTGGGCCACTAGGGGAGGCCTTGTTTGTTTGTTTGTTTGTTTGTTTTTTTAATCTAAGCTTGGAATTTGGAAATGTTTCCTTCTCCTTCTCTGAGTGGGGCCTCCTAGGTTTAACAGTTGACTTGTTTTTGCAATGGCGATGCCTATTATACTGATTCTAGAGCTAGCATTTAGTGTTTAGCAAAAACACAAAATCATTCACCTTGGTCTTTTAAACATGAATGATTTGGGGGCCTTGCCAATTGATCTTTTCTTCCTCTCAGTTCCTCCTCATTAGGCAAGTGGGTAGGATATTTATCACACAAGGTATTTGACATAAATCATTTTAACTAAAATGAATTAGTAAGATTCTTAACATGCAAGCTGGGACGTAGAGTTCCAGGTGCTGGATATATTTTTATCTTCCACCTAATTAGATTTTGTTCTGAATTAGAAACAAATGTTTGATGGATCTAATGTATCACATGTTCTTCTTTGCCACTTAGAACCATGTTAGGATGCTGGCAAATAATAAATCATAATCAGAAAAAAATTAAAGAGTAATCTAATTAAAGAGTGACTCAGAGGTGCTTTGGAGGGACTTGAAAACATTGATCCTCATCGTGGAGAGCATTCCCCATGTCCTTCCTTCAGCTGCTCGGTTTTCACAGTGGATTTACATTAATCTGACCTACAGGTGTGGGGGTGAGTGGGTGAGCATCACTTCAGTTCTCATTTCACTGTGTCCAGACCAGGGGACCAGGGTTTGGGGCAGTTGCTGACCAAGGGGCCAGGCATGGGCCTCTGCCCTAGGCCCAGGTGTGCTGTGGGGGCCCATCCTGGGATTCACTGAGGGAGGTGCCAGGATCGGGCCTGGAAGGCGGGCCTGGGTGTCCCCTGGCCGCACAGCTCACTGGCAACTCAGATTCACGCCCCAGGAGAAATGCTGAGCCAGAAACCTGTCTGTGTCCTTTCACTACCGCTCTCATTGACAAATGTGAGCAAATCAAGCTGAAATTATCAGGAATGGAAACCTTATAACTGTGATTAGGCCTGGAATAAATCAGCTTTCATACATCCTGACTAGCCAGGCCTGTCCAGAGAAACAGAAACAATAGGATAGAGAGTGGGGTAGATAGAGATTCTGTTTCTGTCTATTTATCCATCTATCTGTGCTGATTTCTAGAGCTAACATTTAATTTTAAGCAAAAAAGCACAGAAACATTCATCTCTGCCTTTTGATCATGCTATAAGTGATTTTAGGGGCCACTAGCTCATTTTGCTTCCCCTCAGTCCGTATGCATATGATGTGAGTGAATTCAGTGGTTTATTATAAGAATTGGCTTAGATGATTATGGAGGCTGACAGGTCCCAGGATCTGCAGCCAGCTAGCTGGAAACCCAGGAGAATCAGTGCTCTATTTCCAGTCCAAAGACCAGCAAGTTTGCAACCAAGGAAGAGCCTGTGCTTCAAGTTCAAGTCCAAAGGCAGGGAAAAGCTACTATCAGCTGAGGGCAGTCAGGCGGGGGGAATCCTTTCTTTTTCATGGGAGAATCCGCCTTTTTCTTCTCCTCAGACTCAACACGGATTGGATAAGACCCCTCACTTTAGGGAGGACAGTCTGCTTTACTCTATCTACCAATTTAAATATTAATCTCATCCAAAAACACCCTCACTGAAACACTCAGAATAATGTTGGCCCAAACGTGTACCCCATGGCCTAGGAAGCAGACACCTAAAATTAGCAGCCACAAAACCTCACAAGGCTGAGCAGTTGCCCTGTCTGGCAGGCTTCCAGGCTCTGCTCTGGGAACTCAGCACAGCCCTGCCGGGCCTGGGCACCTTCGTGGGGCGCAGAGTCCTGCGCCTCGTCCTCTCTCATAACATGGGTCCGTGGGCTTAACCCCAGCAGTGTTGTTTTCTGACCTGATTGCAGTTTAATGCCTTCATTGTGGATTTTCCTCTTTTAAGTAATTTCTTTTTTTTTTTTTTTGGTTACAAATTTATTCACGGTGGAGAGGCACAAATCTGACTTAACAATGCCCATATAAGACAGCAAACAAGACAGCAGAAAAGGAGTAACTAGCCAGCTGCTCTTCTCCATACTTTACTACCTCAACCTCTGTCCCGTAGTCGGAAGTCATCATTTCTCCCAAGGGAAGATTCGTAGGCTGTTTCTTCCACATGAAATAGCCATTCTCTGCTGAGGTTCCAGAACAGCCAACAGATCACAGGAAGAGAGTCCTTTGGGCCTCTGTTTGAAATCTTTTAAGTAATTTCAAGGAGGGTATTCAATTTGTGAAAATAATATATGTAAGTGGTAAAACTTGAAATTGTACCAAAACAAACCAATGCAGAGTAACACTGTTCATTTTGCATAGTTCTCTAAAAATTAATCAAGAAATAAAAAAGAACCCACCAATGGGGACATACCATGTACTCTGATCCTGATTTAAAAAAGAATGTTACTTAGGAATATTTCTTCATAGTACATATAATATTGCCTTATTCGTTAGCTATGTAGTCTCTCCCTGGTTTAATGGCATCATTATCATCATTCATTTAAGCCAGAAGGCCTCAGATGAATCTTCTTTCTTTAAAAATATATTTTAAAGGTGATGTTGGTTTGCAAGACTGTATGTGATTCAGAAATGCGGGCTCCCATCTCTTTGGGTGTAGTTAGCACACTGCCCCACAGCAAGGCACCCAGAGTCCTCCACCATAATCCATTGTGCCTTTTTCTCTCTAACCTTCCCCTGCCTCTCTGGTAGCCTCAGTTTTAGGCAGATTTCTAAGATTTGTTTTTGGTTTGGTGTTGTCTGGACTCTTTGTTTTATTTTTCTATATTCTACATATGAGCAAAACCATCTGGTATTTGTCCTCCTTCTGGCTTATTTTTTTCAGCATAATCCCCTTAAGTTCCATTCATGTTGTTGAAAATGGCACAAGAGTTCATCTTTTTTATAGCTGAGTGGTAGTTCATTGTTTATGTATATTTCACATCTTCTCAATCTACTTCTCTGCCCTTGGACACTTAGCTTGCTTCCCTGACTGTGGCCATTGTAAGTGCTGCTGCAGTGAACGTAGGAGTGCATATATCCTTTCAAATTTGTGCTTTTAAATTCTTCAGGTCTATACTGGAGATTGGAATTGCAGGGTCCTGTGGCAGATCTATTTTTAATATTTTGAGAAACCTTCATACTGTTATGACAGAACCTGGACCAGTGTATAGTCCCACCAAGAAAGTGAGAAGTTTCCTTTTTCTCCACAAGTCCTCTCTAGCATTTGTTTCTGGACCTTTTGATATGGGAGTGAGGTGGTATCTCTTTGTGGCTTTGATTTGCACTTCTCTGATAATAAATGAGCATTTTTTCATGTGCCTATTGGCCATTTGTATGTCTTCTTTGGACAGTGTCTAGCTCTTCTGCCCATTTCTTGATTGAGTTCTTTGTTTTCTTTCTGTTGAGTTATTTGAGTTCTTTATTGATCTTGGATATCAACCCCTTGTCTGATGTATGGTATGCAAATATTTTCTCCCATTCAGCAGGGCACACAGGGCACACAGTTTAAAATCTCAACCTGGAGGTTTTCCATGTTTATCAGATTTCCAGACCTGTACTTTTCCCATGCAAGGAGGCACTGTTTCTTGTGTGTCTTAACAAAAAATGACCTGTGTCTGATTGTATGTATGTCCCTTTCCCCCTTAACATTTTTTTTCTGTAAATGAGAACACACATTAAACATTGTATTCTGTGCCTCTTTCTACTCAGTTGTATGTATTGGAGACTTTTTTTTAGTGGTCATGCATCTATCACATTCTTTTTCTTGGTTGCGTAATATTCATTGTATATAAGACTCACAATTTATTAAATTAATTTCCTTTTAATAGACATGTAGGTTTTCAGTAGTTTGCAAATACAACATGGCCTTAGGATGTACCTGTGCTCCCATGTATTTTACCAAATAGGTGGCGAATGTACTTGTGAGAGTTCCTAGAAAGAAAAGAGACTTAATTTTTTTTAAAAGATTTATTTATTTATGCATACAAGAACTGGGATATAGGCCAGAGGTGTGGAGGGTAAGAGGATTCACTAGAGACAGAGTGGGGAGCAGAACAGGCAGACTGACTGAAATACACTGCTGAGGGGAGCAGAGGGTGAGTCAGGAGAGGTCTGCTGCACCATGTGGGTCTCCTCCCTGGCCGGGGATCAAACTCCTGCTGCAGTGGCTGCAGATAGCTTCATAGGTTGTGTCTTAACCCCTTGCGCCACCAGGGAGGGCTGAGACTTCACTTTTGATGTTGCCAAGAGGTTCGATTTTTTGGATTGTTCAGATCATGTGGGTGCACACCTCTGCACCCAGGCACTAGGAAACATTTTGCTCTTTGCCAGCTGAGGTGTAGAAAGCAGCAGTGCATGTGGTCTGGGTCTTTGCTCCTCTCTGTGGAGTTTGAGCATCTTTTGGTATTTGTTAAAGGCATTGTAATTTAATTTATTTTTAAAAAATATTTATTTTATTTATTTATGCATACAAGAAGTGGGGTGTAGGCCAGAGGTCTGGGGGGTGAGAGGATTCACCAGAGAGAGAGTGGGGAGCAGAACAGGTGGATTGACTGAAATACATTGCTGAGGGGAGCATGTTTGTGAGGATGATAGTGTGTGCATTGAGGGAGGGATACCCCGGGACCACTGTAAGCACACAGATGAAGACTCACACTCGGGTCACCCCATTTTCCCTTAGGCTGCCCTGTAACAAAAATACTTAGAAAACACTGAAGCTCTTTAGGAAGTTTGGTGGAACTTGCTGCATCCATCAAAAGGTCTCAATTAGAAAAAAAAATGAGGAAGAAAAATAATAAAATGTCTTTTCAGACTTTCTGCATAGTGACCTCCGCTTAAAAAAAAAAAACAGCTACTAATTGATTATAGAAGTAACTGACTCTTGGACCTCCCTGGTGGTGCAAGGGGTTAAGCACCGCACTATGGGGCAGTCCACAGCCTCTGCAGCACGAGTTCGATCCCCGGCCGGCCAGGGAGCAACCCACATGGCACAGCAGACCTCTCCTGTGTCGCCCGCTGCTCCCCTCAGCAGTATATTTTAGTCAGTCTGCCTGTTCTGTTCCCACTCTATCTCTGGCGAATCCTCTCACCCCCCACATCTCTGGCCTGTACTGAAGCTCTTGTATGCATAAATAAATGAATCTTTAAAAGGAAAAAAAAAGAAGTAACTGACTCTTCTGTGTCATTCACAAAAAATGAGTTTAAAGACATTTTCCATTCAGTATTTGTCTCAAGTATTTGTCTCAATTTCTTGATGGTTGTTGAGTTTCATGCTATAACTGGTTTTTTCTTCTTTTTTTGGCATATATATATATAGATATACATATATATACTACTTTTCCTTAGATAATGAGGATTTTTGTAGTGTGGGTGTGGTTTTGCCTCGGCATCCAGAATCTGTTGCCTTGGGTCTTCATTGAGTAGCTATTCTGGTAAAACTGTTCTTTGCCCACCCCTTCCCTCCCTCCCTCCCTTTAATAAAGTATGGTTTGCTTGTCTCTTAGGCTCATCCTAGTGCCTGTTGAAATCTTATTGGACATTCGTGGGATTTAAGAGGAAATAAGTGAACATTGGCTCATTGCACTGTCTCAAGGTGCCAGGGGGTGGCCCACCCCAGCCCGGCCTTGAGTGGTCTGTCAGTATTGCCAAGGGAGAGGACGCAGCTTCCCGGGGCTGGGCCAGAAGCACTTGGCTTGAGCCGAGAGGTTTGGGCGTGACCTCCAGGAAGCCCTGTAGTCCCAGAACTGGTTTCTTTATCCCTAAATGGGCATGACCAGGAGAACCTCAGGCTTGTCGTAGGTCCCCTGTGTGGTCTTTTCTGCTCGGTGCCTCGGCAGTGGTGCCTGGATGGTGGTCAATAAGCAGTGATTCCTTTTACTTATGGCTCAGCTGAATTTGGGATTTTGTAAAGCTGCCTCCAGCCTGCCCACCTCACCCTGCCTTGGAGAGGCCGCAGCCGTCTGCCTGTGTATGGTCTCGGGGGCCAGCAGACATTCTGGGTGCAGAGGACTATCTCAGAGCACTTTCATTTTCAGCTTCCTGTCCCTCCTTTCCTTCCTTCCTGTCTTCCGATTTCCTCTCCTCACTTGGTCCCTCCTTCCACCTCTTCTCCTCCTCCCTCTTCCAGTCTCTTTATCTCCCCTGTGTCCCTTCTTTCACCCTCTTCCTTGCCCCTGTACACCCACTTTCCTCCCCACCCCCATTCTGCCTCTTTTTTCTTATTCCTCCTCCTACCCCATAAAAACAATGAGAAAAGATTTACAACCAAGTTAGGCCTAGGCTGGTGTGGACAGTAAAGCTTTGCGACATTTCTTTGGAACTTCTTAGGTAAAGACAAGAGGTTACAGCTCTCAGGGCACAAAGGAAACTGTCCTGTATCCCTCTTGGTTCTTCTAGGCTGACGAATAACCAAACAAACATCAGACAGATTGATAACAGAAAAAAGCCAAGATGTTTAATAGTAACATGTCTACCTCCTGTATACATGGGAGAGACCCAGAAGACGTTATTTTTTTTTATAATTTTCAGTGATTTTTAAAAAAGATTTATTTATTTATGTATCCAAGAGCTGGGACACAGGCCAGAGATGCGGGGGGTGAGAGGATTCACCAGAGACAGAGTGGGGAGCAGAGCAGGAGGATCCACTGAAATCCACTGCTGAGGGGAGAGCGGGGAGACAGGAGAGGTCTGCTGCGCCGGATGGGTAGCTCCCTAGTCAGCTGGGGATCGAACTCATGCTGCAGAGGCTGGGGATTGCTTCACAGTGTGGTGCTTAACCCCTTGCACCACCAGGGAGGCCCCAAGAGACCCAGCAAGACTTTAGATGTCCTCTTAAATGGCTTAGCTGAGACCAAGGGGGTTGGGGGAAAAAGGGTATGCAGGTGGGGAGTTTATTGGCAAAGTCTGCGGACTTAAGTTCTGCCTTCTCCCATTGGAAAGATATAAAAAGATAAGGTCTTACTGGGAGAGATCCCAACACAGACAGTTTCTAGATAAATATGAAAAGCAACATTTGGTGAGCTTCAGCATCCCTCCTGGGGGAAAAAACCTTTTGCCAAAAAGAAATTTAGCAGTGCAGAATTTTATTTCCCATGGTTTCTGGGTTACCAGCCCCTCTTAAGTTGCCTGGTGTATATCTTGTGATCAGGAAGGGGCTTCCTGGTGCTCGCCAGGATACTCTGGGTGTAGCAGGAGGGTCAGTAGAGGTGAACCTGTGGGTGCACTAACGCGAGGGGCGTAGCTGTGGCCGGCTCTCACTGTGTGCAGTGCGATGGGTGAGTCTTCCAAAGTTTTAGGTTGAGTTAGATGGGAAGGGATGAGGCCTGGGGCAAAGCGAAGGCTGTGAGTCCTGTACATCTTCAGGCAGTAACCTGACCGCTGGGGAGAGAGGGAGCAAAGGAGGGACAACACACAAGACCTGTCTCCTCCCCTAGCAGGCAGTTCAGATTGTCTTCACTGCCGGTTTGCACTCCATTGCTTCACCTTATTTCTGCTCGGTTTCACCTTACTTCCCCCCGGGCTTGGTAAAAGTGACTAGAAATGGACAAGATCTGCAAGTCTGTGCTGCCTGCTCCTCTGCCTTTGCGGGCGCGGAGGGAGTGAGCCCATCCAGGTGCGGATGCAGCACCCCCTCGTGGGCCAGCAAAGCACTTGCCACTGGCGTGGCCTCTGCCCTAGATTAGAGTTCATTCATGTCTAGAGAGCTTGGCAGGTAAGGCAGCCATGGTAGTCGTGCCCAACAGTAGAAATCCCCATCCCTTCTCCTGCTGACCCATCCAGCTTTATTTTGTTCTGTCCTCATCTGCTCCTTGCTGGCGCTCATGCCACAACCTGTCTTTGTAAGGGAGGGTGTTACAGCAGCCGTGTGCCGCTTGCTTAGACAGTAGGGGATCGTGGCAGTGTTGTAATTTCATTCCCACACAGTGAGCTTTATTCCCCTATCAGTGGTTGTACTTTTTGTGGTTTTAAATTGGGTGTGTATGAGGTTTTGCCGTAGAAAGGCAGGGCAAGCCACAGTGGCTCCTTGAACATTTATTCCTCACTGGTGGGGAGAGGTCACCTAGGATCGCCTGGCTTCAGTTCAGCTCGGCTCCACCTGTCTCTCATTTGGGAATTTGAGCCGAAGGGGCAGAGACTATCTAGGGCCTCTTGGCAGAGGGTGGGAGCTCAAGAGGACAGACACAGCCACACAGGCGTGCTCTGCTTGGACATGCGATAAGTTATGGCCACTCACCTGCCACTGACCGAAGCAAGTTCCAGGGTGTTGGCAGAATGTCAGGATGCAAAATGATAGATTGTGAAGCACAGGGAGGGCAGGGAGAGAAGGAAGGATTGTGAGCAAAATGAACATCCTGGATTTAAGAAGATTCTCGGGTGCCCGGTGCGCCTTACATGGCTGAGGCTTACGGTGACCTCTGCTGATTCTCGAAGCCTCCCTGGGGGTGGGGGAGGCTTTTGGCTCTTACAGCCCAGGACTGGCATTGGCGCACTTTCCCTCTAAGGGCTGGAGAGAAAGTACTTTAGGTTTGCCTAAACCACCCAACTCTGCTGTTGTAGCCAAAAGCAGTCGTGGGCAGTACCTAAGGGAATGGGTGTGGCTGTGTTCCAATAAAATGCTTACTTATTAAAAAAACAAAACAAAATGGGGGTGAGGGGCTAGACTTCCCTGTGGACTGTAGTTGACCTAGAGTATCAAGGCCTGATCTGTATCAGGACATCAAATTAACAATAAGAGAGAAATAACCCTTTTTAGTTGGGAAACCAAAAACAATTCAAAGGGTGATTGGTGAGCCCAGTAATACCGCACCCTGTCAGCATTGTTCAACCATAAATAGTTGCTTCATGTCTTTGAATTCTTAGGACAGACAAAGCTTATTGTTTCTAGACAGGGAAGGTCATTTTGCTGAACACACTTTCAGTAGAAATGTTTGTAAAGGGTATTAGAAACTCCTGGAGCTTCCCAAAGTTGATATGGAAAGCAATTTACCCTTTCTCATAGGTTCAGGTTTATTGTCCATAAAGTGTTTCTCTTATCCAGAGATTTCGCAATGCACCTAGGAGCAGAAGGTACACTCAGTGACCCTGCTTGCACCTGGCCATGTTGTTTTTCTTTTCTTTTTTTTTTTTTTACTTATAACTAGGGCGTAGGTCAGAGGTGCAGGGATGAGAGGATCCACCAGTGGGGAGCAGAACAGGCAGATCCACTGAAATATACTGCTGAGGGGAGGTGGGCGAGACAGGAGAGGTCTGCTGCGCCATATGGGTCAGCAACCTGGCCGGGGATTGAACTCAGGCTGAGGCTTGTCACCTCACCACCTAGGCCACCAGGGAGGCCTCACATGGCCATGTTTTGTGCGGGTGGGTGTGACTGCTTCCTCCAGATACAGATCATACATCATATAGTTCATGCATAGAAGCTGTATAATCTGATAGGGTTTTTTTTTTTTTGTACTTTCATAGGGTTGTGCAGTCATCACCATAATCAATTTCAGAACATTTGTCACCCCCCAAGAAAACTCTATTCTCTTTATCTGTGATCCCCTACCTCCTGCAGTCTGCTCCCATCTCCCTATTAGGGCTGAAATAAGCTTCCAGAGTGACTGCTTGGTTTCTGCTGCCTCTGACAGCTCCAGCCCTAGCGTGGAGAGCAGAGCCAGGGGTCTTCTTGAGTGGTCAGGGCGCTGTTGAAGTGTAAGCCTCACACACACTTCAGGTTTGTGTGTTGTGACGGTGTCACCTGATGAGATATTTTCACATTTTCCCTTTGTGTTAGCTTTATGTAGCTTCATTTATGTTGTTTTGTTAGGAGGTTGTCCTCTGTAATTTTCTGCATTTCAGATTGAGATCTGTGTTGGTTTGAAGCCGGGCACAAGCATGAAGTCATTTCATTCTCAGGCTTTGTCTCGTCTCTGTTGTTTAACTGTCTATTGTAGACCATGGCAATATTTTTTGGATGAGTATGGAACCTTTTAATATACAGATGACCTCATTTGATGTTTTGAAAAAGTAACCATTGTTCGTTTATAGACAGAATTTCCTGTTCAGGAAATAATGTAGATTAACAATAAAACAGTTGGGAACTCTGAATGGTAGAGGTGCAGGTGTAATGGTTTTCACAACATTTTTGTTCTAATAATAAAGTTTTCCTGATTTGGTACTTAACTTTATGTCAGGTTTACGCTTTAATGCTGGTGGATGTCTACTGTTCACTAGGGAGAGCTGACTACTGGGAGGGCAGGTGCAAGGACATGGGCTTGAACCCTGCCAGCTGCTCAGGCTGCCCCAAAAGCAGCAGAGAGTCTAACTATAAATATTGGGTAGAAATGTTTCTGGAAAATAGAAAGTGCGTATAAAGTGTATAGAGTTAATGATATGAAAATGGAAACTGCACCCCCCGTTTCAAATAATGAACCCAAGAACTGGGAACAAATAGAATACATGAGTTACCCTGTTGTTTTTTGTTTTTTTTTTTTTTGCTATAGATAATTACAGAAGTATATAGACTTACCTCCTCTTACTTTAAAGGTAACTACACTTGTCAGTAAGGATTAGGCTTAGCTGCATGGAACAATGCCTTTACAAGATAGGATGTATTTTTTTTCTCTTGCATAAGGGAAATTCAGAGAGAGACTCTGCAGTGCTGGTGCAGCCCTACTGTCTTTGGCAGCTGAGACTCCACCTGTCCTTTAGTTCCATCGTACTAGTTGTGGTTTCCATCCTTAAGGTTACCTCATCAAGGCTGCTGAAGCTTCAGCCATTATGTCCACACTCCAGACTGTAGAAAGGCAGCCCTTGGGAATTCCTCTTATATCTCATTATCTAGAACTTACCTGGTTGGTCACACCTTGCTGCAGGGGAGGCTGAGAAATGTGGTCTTCCCAAGGGACTCAGGGTTTTGATACTACAAAATATGGGAGATTGTGGATAGTGGGAAGCCACCAGAGGTGCATACTGTGCCTTCTGGAGCAGAACTGAAATTGTGACATGAACCTTTAAAAGCAGTGTTCCTTCACCTTTCACATCATGAACCACACAGGGAATTGGTGTTTTCGTAGTGCGAGGGGTGAATGGTGATTGATGGTCACTCACAGCTGGAGCCACCCTCCACACCGCCTAACATCCTTCATTCCCAGCTCCGTTGGAGGAAGCTGTCCTAATGTCTAAATTCTGGAGTCTGGTGGTACATATTCTACAAAACAAAAGACAGTCAAGTCACAAATCCTCAAGAAAGTGGAACCAGAAGGAGGCAGCACAGCATAAGATCAGTCACATCTCATACGGTGTCATGATGACAGAGTCTCAGAAATGGCTCGAAAAGTCAAGCTTTGACCATGCACATATAAAGAGTCTCAAAGTGCTCAGAGTGGAAGCTGGGAAGAGGAGGAAAATGCAGAGGAAGCAGAGTTAGGAGGAGTTATTTAATCGGTCAGATGAGGATTTTTAGGGCACCCTGGCTGGTGTCCAGGGCTTTGGCCTCTGCAGCCATGTCTGTGCTTGGCCAGCTCTGTGCTATGAGTCCAGTTCCTCGACCGCTCCCTGCCTTGTCTTCTCCTTCTGTGTAGCAGTAATGGCCATTGTCTACTCTGAGGGCTGTGGGGAGGATTAAGTGAGTTAGGATGTTTAATTGCTGATGGTAGTACTCTGTAAGTGCTAGCATGGCTGCTGTTGTCTTTATAAGAAGTACAGCTGCATCCCTGCATAACTCCTGCAAGCTCCATAGAACCCAGTGGCTCAGATATAAATTTAAGAACAAGCCACTAAAGTGCTGGAGGTAAGCATTATTCTAGTACTTTCCAGGTAGGGAAGGTCATCCAAAGCATGACAAGAAGGCCAAGCTATAGAGAGAATGATGGACCCATTTGACTTGACAGTGCAAAATTAAACTTCATCCAGGCATTCTTGCTGTAACATGATATATTTGCTCTTGAGAAATTTTGTGTGTTCTGCCTGATAGCAGGTTATGTGACTTTGTAACCAGCACAGTAGCAAAAAGTGGACATGGGGCCTGGGCCCTAGGGGGACTTGGAGGCAACTCTGCAGAGGAAAGGGACCCTGAGGCCCTGAGGCTCTAGGAGGGTGGACACAGGAGGATGTGCAGCCCCGTATGAGCTGAGAGCCACGCCAGGCTGGGTGTGTTGCCTACATGGGGAGGCCTGGTGTAGTTTCTCCTGAATTCCTTTTCACAAGGGCTGAAAGGGCTCCCGCCTGTGCAGCACCGAGCTAAGGGCTTTCTGCTTCCTGGTGATGGTTGTACTCATTCTCACCGTTGGGCTCCCCTTGCCCAGGAAAATCCATATGTGAATTATCAGTGCCCCTGCCCCATGGGCACAGCCTCCCCTCTTAACCAGGCGTATGAACTCCTGATAGGAGCATGAGTGGGGTATGAGTGAGGCGGGAGAAATATGAAAAATGAGCAAGGGTGCAAGGTAAGTGACAAGCTGTGGAAAATAACCACAACATATTTGACAAAGAATCACTATAAAGTTTCTCTCTACGACAGTAATAAACTCCCTCAGGGAATAAAAATAAAGAAGGACATGTATGAGCAACCAGTCATAGCACTACAAATGGCCAGTATGTGTGTGAAAAGATGTTGAATAGATCAAGAAATAAATACAGATAGCACAATACAAATGTTATTGGTAATAAAAATAAACCTATACCAGACACCAATGACTATCAGATTTGTGACCAGTGTCCCCAGCTGTAGTCAGATGCCCCCTAGAGGGCACTGTGAGAATTATCGCTTTATGACAAAAAACATCTCCGTCAAGAGCCAGTCCAGGCCAGACCATGTGATGCTGTCTTTTGTTGTCCTGGCTCAGCCCCTTGCCTGAGGGGCTGCAGGCGCTTTTGAATGTCCTTATCACTGCTGGCATGGTTCTGTGACTCAGCTTACTTTATATGCTTACCCAACACTAAAAAGTAACCCAAACAAATCACACCGGCTAGTCACATTTAATTTTTTTTAAAAAAGTATTTGACCTCAAATGGCCCTGGATTTTAAAGCCCCTTTTTATGCCACTGTATCCCCAATGGTACCAACCCCCCTCCCTATGGGGTGTGCCAAAACTCCAGAAAAGTTTGGGGAGACAAATTTGTAGGAGGCCAGACTCACTTCCTCCTCCCAGCCCTGACTTTGTAGGATACATTTTTTTTGAATGAGGAAGCTCAAGTGTATTTATTTCTCTTATCATCATTCAAGCAAATAATAATGGAGTTTTAAGAAAAGTGTTATATAGTGTTGTAATGCTCCCCCAAAGCTCTTCTTAGCAATACATAATTTGAAAAAGTTTCATGATTGGAAAAATGATACAGTTGTTAAAAGCCTACCTAACACCATCACGTGGAGCAATTTTAATAGGTTGATATAATAGTTTGGATTCCACAGAATGGATCCTACTTATAAAAGACACAATGCATGCATAATTGTAGTCAATCCAAAATTTCTCTCCCCCACTAACTTTATAAGTGTTTATCCCTCCACTATGTTTAATTCCATCCAGTGTATCTGTAAGTACTATTGTTTTTTCTGTCCAGTATTTCCTGAATCCAACCTCTTCTCCCACCGCCGTCACTCTACTGAACCGTCTCACCACCCCCCACCCTAGCCCTTACAGCCTGACCACATGCTAGTGGGACTAGCCTGTATAGTCCCTGGATCAGATGTGGTGTTCTAGTGGAGGAGTGGTTTTCCACTGCAGATACCTAAGTGAGTTCAGAACCCGCCTGCCATGGTCCCAATGTCTGGGTGCTGTGGCATCTCTTCCTTCATCTCTATTTCTCTCCCCCTCACCATAGCCTCACCTGCTGCCTCAGATCTGTCTTTGCATTTACTGTTCCCTCAGCTTGGAACACTGTTCCCTCAGACCCTCATTCTAGTTTTCTGCAAAAATAACCCTTACCCAGAAATGAACAAATAATTGATTTGTCTGGCTTTATACTCCTTATTTAAGTTGATGAGTTACTTAGAAACTGCCTTTTTGCTAAAGGTAAAGATTGTGTTTGGTGATGCAATGAACATCTTTGAAAAAAATTCTCGAAGATAGAGCTGTTACCATATGGAAATGTACAGAAAGAATTTATAGCTATTTATGTACCCCCATTTATATTTAATTACCTTTGTTGTTTTGATTTCAGATCGCCCAAATAATTGAGCATGGGTGTGATCATTGTTCAAGCAAGGACACTTAAACAAAATCTTTACGGAGGTATAATTTACATACCATGAAATCCACCTATTGTATGTGAGCCATTCAGTGATTGTTTTAGCATATTTCCAGAATTGTGCTGCTGTCAGCGTGTCTGTGCCATTTTTCATTCCCATCAGCAGTGTATAGTGGTCCTGGTTTCTTCACGTCCTCTCTGACCCATGGTGTTGTCTCTTTTTATTATAGCCATTCTAGTGAGTGTAGTGCTATCTCATTGCGGGCTTCAGCAGGGAGGCTTGTTTTTTTAGATTTCAAAAAATTCTGTTAAGATTCATTCTTCATCTACCATTTAAAATGTATGATTTTTTAAAAAATGTATAATTTTTAAAATGTATGATTCAGTGGCATTTAGTATATTCACATGTACAAGCATCACCATTATATAGTTCCAGAACATTTTCATATTCCCCACAATAAAATCCAGTACAATAAACAATCACTCCTCATCTGCTACCACCAACTTGCTTTTCATCTCTATGAATTTGCCAGTTCTGGACATTTCATGTAAATGAATATAACGTGGTTTTTTGCAACTGGTTTCTTTCACTTTGCATACTATTTCCAATGTTCCTCCATGTCATAGCATGTATCAGTACTTTATTGCCTTTTATGGGTGTGTAATATTCCACTGTGTAGAATATTACAGTTTCACCCTGTGAAACCCCAGGGACCCCAAACTGTTAAGGGAAATAACCTATTTTGTCTGTCTTAAAAGATTTAGGCCATTTGTGGGCACAAAGGCAAAGAAAGCAGATTCCTAGTATGCTCAAAGATATCTTTAATTGGTGTGAAAATTTAAAGGACAGAGAAAGAGAAAAGAATGGATTTTAAATTACAAATCCCCCTCCCCCAATCAATCTCTGAAAATTACCCATTCCCTCATAGGGAAATGCCAAGCTAAATAGGTTCAACCTAAAATGGGATGCCTGAGGCCTGAAGCACCAGAACAAGTTCAAGGCATATATCAGCAGGAACCACAAGAAAGGGGCTAGGCAGAGGTCCCAGAGATCTGGAACAGAAGGAGAAGCCCAAAATTCAAAATGTGCCATGTAATCCATTCTTAGGTCAAGATAACAGTTGCCATTATTTCTGTCAAAAGCACTAAAGCGCCCAGGACCAAGGACCAGGAGCAGCATTCCCAAGCGTGTCTCACCCGTGTGTCTCTCTTCCACATGTCTCTCCTTACTCCTTGGTTCAATGTCAGTGTGTATATCCACCTCATACTTCCTTCTTTCCAGACGGTCCCCCATTCAGAAAGTCCAGTTCACCGCATGCTGGGAATGGTAGTCCAAGGCAACTGATATAAGTGTGGGCAGGGTAAGTGGTGCCCTGTCACCGTGCTGCATCTCCGCAGAGATGCATTCTGTGTTGGATAGATGGATGGAAATTTGTTTATCCATTAATCAGTTCTTGGACATTGGGTTGTTTCCAGCCTTGGCTACTGTGCATGGGTGTCCTTGCTCAGCCTCCATGTCCTCTCACTTTCCTCTGGTGATAGCCACTGTCCTTACTATCCTTATAGTGAGTTCTTTGAATATTCTTAAACTTTCACTCCATATATTTTTCCTTTTCTTGTCCCAGAGATGCCCAATTTCCCCAGTCTGAGAGATGAAAGAAATACCAAACACAGCGACTCTCTCCCTATCTATTTATATAAAATAATGGTAAACTATACATAATATAAAGACAACCATTTTAGCCATTTTTAGGTGTGCAAGTTCTGTGGCATTAATACATTCATGTTGTTGTGTATATGTCACCTCCATCCATTTCCAGAACTTTTTCATCTTCCCCAGTTGAAACTCTGTACATCTTAAACACCAACTTTCCATCCCCCCAAGTGGTGCTAGTCTTGAGGAATTGGACTATTCTAGGATCTTCACAGGAGAGGAATCATACAGTGTGTGTCCTTTTGTATTTGGCTTAGTTCCTTAGCATAATGTGTTCAGATTCATCCATGTTATACCATATGTCAGAAGTTCCTTTCTTTTCAAGACTAGTATTCCACTGCTGGTAATGTATACATGTTATTTGTTGATAGACACTTGGGTTGCTTCTACCTTTACGTGTTGTGAATTTTACTATGAACATGGGTGTACAAATGCTATGCTGAAGTCCCTGCTTTTACTTCCTTTGGATATATACTCAGAAGTGGAATTGCTGGATCATATGATAATTCTATTTTTAAGTATATGAGGAATCTGATTATGCATGTTTTTAACTTTACTAGACCCACTATAAACATTTTATGTATTTTGCACTTTAAATTTTTTGGATTCCTTTCTTCAATTTAATCTCACACGGAAGATTACTGCTTTGAAGGTTGTGACAAATTTTTGGTTCTCTAAACATGCTGTCAAACTGTTTTCTGCAAGTGTTGTTCCAATTTACACCAGCTCCATCTGTCCAAACACTAATTCAGCTGTGAGCACTTTAATTACAATCATACTGACACTGGTTGTTTTCATGTAAAAAAAATCCCGCTGGTAATTTAATAATTATAAGATACAGCATACACACTTTTAAGAGAAATTATCAACAAAACTGAAAACTATAGCGTTTTTTCTTGTTTATCCTCTGGTAACATCAAGTCAAATAAGCAGTGACATGCCCCATTTCTAGAACATTTTCCTGGAGGTTTAACTCTGGACTAGACTTTCACACACTAGTTTTTCTGTTTCTTATGAAAGAGATTTCTGTATAGTTCTAGCTTCTGTGTTAGTATTAGAATCAGTCTAGTCTGTAATATAGTATCGTCTGCACCTGCAGATTTCTATACAAGGTCCCCGGGAGTTATGCTGAATTTGGTTGTGACATTTTGGTGCTTCTGTGACTGGATTCTTCCTTCTTTGCTTTGTCCTGCCTCTTTTTGCCCTTTTATTGCACAACACACTGGTGTGTCCGGATGGACTTGCCTCGTTCAGTTGCATAAGATTGCACTTTGGCCTCAGTCAGAGACCCTGCTTCTGGACAGACAGGTGGATCAGCGTTCCCACCACGGTGCTCCAGTTGGGGTATGTATCTTTGGGGCTGGTCTTCATGTGCGGTTAAGTGATGGCTGCATACCTGACACCCAGTCTTTGTGAAATTGAACCAGTGCAGTTTGTCTTTTTTCTTAGAGTTGCTTCTGGTGGTGAATAGGGCACAGGCAGTCCGGAGAACTCCCTGGTGCCACATTTGTTTCTCTCCCAACAGTAATGTGATTGGCCTTTTCTGTCTGTCTTCCTTCTGGTGCAGAAACCGCTTTCTGCTCATAGCAAGTGCTCTGCCCCTCAGTGGGGTGTGGCAGAAAAGGAAGAGAAAGGGAGAGTCGTACCTGTTCCTTTGGGGTGGGATGTCACCTGGGTGGTGATCCAGGAAGAAGGGAAGTAGGACTATCAGTAGTAAGAACAGGTTCTCGTGACCAGTCCCACCCTACTTAGCCCAGATCTCACTCAAATCCTTGAACCTCAGAGGGCCTCAGTTTCCCCTTCTGTAAGAAGAAGGGTGAAAGAAGACTGGCTCAAGGAACTCCCACCAGCTCTTGGAAGGAGTCTGAGAAGTCTATTGTGGAAGTGGTGGGAGGACAGAGCTGGCCGGGAGATGTCCCATCCTTTCTTACTGTTTGAATGTTGAGTCACAGGCCTTATTGATTGATTGATTGATTTTTTTTGAGATAGCAAATTTAGTTAATTAAAATCACAAGGGACTATTGTTAACTCCCGAATGTGTAAGAACCCCTCAGAGGACTTGATATAAAAATCAGTCCCTGGACCCTACCCACATAGATCTTGGCTCCGTTGGAGCATCTGGTGATGTAAAGACCCCTCTTGGAGAAGCTGAAGGTCTTCAGTGAGCAGGTGCCTGCCCTGCTCCCTGAGCCCCAAGTGCAGGTCTCGGGAGGGTCCCTCAGCTCTGCCAAAATGCCCACAAGTCAGTGAAGGCAAGAGAAAGGCTACCTCTCAGGCTGTTCCCTGGAGGATCCTCACAAGGGGCCTCTGAGAATGAATCACGTCTGAAATGGGGTCAGAAGCCCTGGGCTGTGGGGTCTGGCTCAGCCACTTCCTAGTGAGGTGACTTGGGCTTCCCACACCATCTTTGGGACCTGAGTCTCCTGGATTGTATAGTGTGCTCCTAATCCTCACCCTGCACTGCCTGCTGGTCTATGCGAGTAAGTGAAATGCCGGCACGGCACTTGACATCAGTCTGCGGATGCTTTTTGTGCACTGACAGGCTGCCAGTAGGCAGAGGGCTGCGTGAGCAGCGGGGCTGTGTCAGGGCCGGGGGACACTGCCATTTCCCGGGCCCCCAGTAAATGATGTGGTGGAGGCCTTATTTTTTTGCTCTCATGATCCCCTTGTAGTTTGTGATCCCAGCTTCTGTGGTGTAGAGAGTAACTGCTGATACTGAGTTGTCTGAAGCTGCTTTCCCGAGGCACTTAATTATATGGCCCTATGATGGAGAGGACTTTTCTAGAATGGTGTCTGTTAGATACCAATAACAAAGTGTCATATGTCTCTGGTAACACTATGGTCTGTGTATGAGTCTTTGCCCTTTAAGCCTAGTAATTAAAAAAAAAGAAAGAAATTATTTCCAAATGTGTAGAGAATGAGTTGCACGTGGCCGAGTAGGTGAGGCGTCCTGTCTTGTGAAGCTTGAGGCCATTGCTGGGGGTGCAGTCACTGCCAGAGGTAATGGGCGATGAGAGGATTTTGCTGCCCCCAGCCAGAAATTCCCCAGGCACAGACTGGACACACTCCTTGCCCATGGCTGGTGGCCAAGGAGAAGCTTGGTGGGTAAAGAAATGGAGTGGGGTTGGCATAGGGAGGGAAAAAGTTACAGAAGAGATGGATTTTCGTAATTTGACCAGTTTTGACGAGCTTTCCTTTTGTCATTCTTTGATAAATTCTACCTTAAGTGTAGACTTACCTACATTTAAATGTTCTACCTTAAATGTAGCCTGGAACTCCTCCCAAGGCCCAGAGGGAGACACCAGGCTGCAAACTCCCCAGGTGCAAACTGGAGGCATGAGTTTAATTTGGCCCCTGGGTGTTTACAAAATTTTAAGTTAGTAGACAGTATTTAAAAAAAAAATAATCAGGGAATCTCATGTAAAAAAGCAGGTTGCTGGCCTCTTGGAAGAAGTGAGCATAGGAGGGCAGCATAGCTGCCAGTGAGCCCACTTGGGCTCTGCCCTAGGTGTCTCCGCTATGCGATATGTAGGGCAGGACAAGAGCTTTCCTGCAACCCGATGCCTTTGTTCTACAGATGAAGAAACAGAGTCCCAGACACAGGATGACCTGACTTGCTGAGGTGACTGGGCAATGCTGGAGGCAGGGCCTAGGCCGGGTTCCCTTGCTCCAAGAGCCTGGAGCCAAGCTCTTGCTCACCCAGGGCCTCTTGTACCTTCCAGCAGGTGGCAGTGGTGGCGCTGACAAGTCTCACGGTTGCGCTACTCACTGTGCCTTTCTGTTTCACCCTTCTGATTTTGCCAATTTTCTCTTGCTAAGTTTTCCTTTTTGTCCAGCTCTGTACTCTCTTGCCTCTTATCCCCCCACTTCTCTACCCTGTTTCCCCAGCATCTCCTGGAACCTGAGTAAATATTTGCAATACTTTGCTCCAAGACATCTCTGCTTCCCTCTTCTTCCCTGCAGCTTCACATATCTCTGTTCTCCTGTTCCAGTATGTGGACAGGAAGAGGACCAGAAACCCCCATAGAACTACCCTTACCCTATCTGCAGGTGGCCCACATGCAGGGCATGTAACTGCATGACCCTAGATAAGCCGGCTTCTTCGAAGAGTCCAGGGATCTATATTTTACTTGAAGTTCTCTGGTTTTCTAAATGGTGGACACTTAATTTAGAGCTGTCGTTTCTGCTGTGAAATGTTAGCATGGTCTTGGGAGCCTGGCAGGTTCCATGAAATGGCCATGTCACCTGTGCATCCTTGCAGAGCTGTAGATGGAGCGGCCTCCTCCTAGCCTACATGGGGAGGATTTGGCCACATGCGGCATAGAGTGGCTGTCGCTCACCAACAGCCCCAGACCTTCCCAGGCAGCCCAGATGAAGCCCTAATCCTTAGGCAGGAGAGTCCATTCTAAACCTTATGCCTTGGAGAAAACCTAGAACTTTGAAGAAGTGAGAGACCATTTTTGTTCCCTGGCCAAAGTGATACCTGGGACATTCGTCCTTGAAGACCCAGTCTTGGTACTGATAGGGGCCTGAAGAGACCTCAACATACTCAATGGCTCCTTCTCCCTGATGCTGAAGGCTTGGACCTTTGTCCACCGAGAGAGGCAGAGGACCCACATATTAGAGCTGCCACCCATTGCTGGCTCTTCCTTCCCTTGGCTCTGCTGTTCATTCAGCACTTACTGAGCACTTGTTTGTCTGACATGGTGCTGAGGGATGGTTCAGGTGTAAAGGAGAGTGATTCAGAGCTCCTTCTCCTAAAGATCTTACAGGCTGTAGAGAGGAGACTGTGAAACACTTAGAACACTTTAGTGAAAGAATCTGTGCACCAAATACATAGCCAGAGGGGAGAGGTCAAGGGAAGCTTAAGATACAGGGTGACATTTGAGTGATATTTTGAGATGGAGTTTGCTGGGCAGTGAAGAACATTCTAGGCAGTTAGACAGCTGGTGTAAAAACCAAGATTTGTGCAAAAAATGGGTTCAGAGAATGGTGAGAAGTTGGACTGCCTTAACTGAAAGGGTATTGGAGAAAATAGCAGCATCTCAGCTTGTTTAGAAGGGCTGTCTGGCTATTCATTTGACTGTTTTAACAGAAACCAAGATAACAGTTGCTTCAGTAAGGTAGACAGACATTTCTTTCTTCTTAAAAGTGCAAGTGCAAGGTGGCCCAGGCATGTTGTGCTCCACCAGGTTGTCTGGGCACTTGAGGTTCCTCTGGTAGTGCCCTCGGCATCACCTTGTCTATTCGGAAGAGCACCCCAGGACCAGCCCCGTCTCTGCAGTTTAGCAGGTGGCAAGGGCCGGACTTGGAAGTTCTGTCTACATTCTGTTAGCCAGGCAAGTGGACATACCTTAGTGCAAGGAGAACTGGGAGAGGTAGTTTTTAGCAGGGTGGCTGTGTGTCCAGAAACATCTGGGGCTTTGCCACAAAAGGGAAGTAACAGAAATTGGATGTTGGGAAAGACCAGTAACCTCTGTTTCTGGAAGGTGTGTGTGACTGATGAAGCACTTTATAGGGAGCTGGGAAGTTTATAAATGAGGCCAATACTGTGATTTAAAAGGCATCTCTTCATAGACAGGGGTACAGAGCAACTGCCCTGGGCCTGTGCAGTAATCACAGGACGGGGAGATGCTGAGGGGCAAGTCCACCCTGACTGTCTGGCTTGACATACCGGGGTTTTGTGGGGGGTTCTTGGTTGTTGCTTGTAGATATGCCAGAAACCATTGACTTGGTGGGTTCAATACTGAGGTTGATTTGAGATTCATCTGAGCACATATTTTCATAGCTTGTTACTGATAGAAGCTGGCACTGTGGAGAAGTGACGGCCATGGAGAATGTAAAA
This sequence comes from Talpa occidentalis, assembly GCF_014898055.3. NCBI lineage: Eukaryota > Metazoa > Chordata > Mammalia > Eulipotyphla > Talpidae > Talpa > Talpa occidentalis. The sequence continues at coordinate 30,073,943 of NW_023600993.1, forward strand.
GCGCTTGCCTCCAGGCTGACATCTGTTTTACAACAGGAGCTTAAACAAGCTCCAAGAGGGCAATGGGCCTGTCCTCAGGCTACTGACCCTTCATGGTTCTGCAGACACGTTACTTCAGTTCTCGGCTCTACTTCCTGTGCTCTAGAAGGAAAATCACCCTCATACCATCCTGATCTGTCAGTGTGGTTGGTTAACTGAACATCCCGTCACATTTACAAAGGCTTCCACTGCTTTAGAACAAATACTTCCTTGCTGAGGCTGTCCTGGGGACTCCCCTATATTTCTAGCGTGCCCACCTGGAAGGTGGGCGCAGCCTTCAGCAGGGCAGCTGAGTCTTGTCACACTGGCTCTGCCACGTATTTTGCCATGAACCTGGACCAACAAGCTCTTCCATCGCCTCTGAATCTCAACTTCCTTGTCTATAAAACAAAAACAAATATCACCTATGCTCCAGGTGCTGGGAAGGTTGGAGAATGGTCTGAATGTTTGCCAATCTGTGCTTGGCAGGCTGAAAACATTCCGGCAAGTCTCAAAGACTTCGTGTCTACTAGTCTCAGACCTGGGATGTGTGTTGTCTGTGAGATAAATATGGTGTCCCCTCTCCATGGGAGGTCCCCTGCAGAGTCCATGGGCCCTGTAGCCAAGGTCAGGGAGAGCTCCCTGAACAGTTTCCATGATCTTCTCTTAGGCCTTCATTCCAGACATCTGACAACTCGCTGATGTTCGATGTTTGGTCATGTTATGGAAAAATTAAACACAAAGTTTTTAGCAAAACATTTTGCCACAGTCTCAGCTTTTGGTATTTTATCTCAGTAGTCATCAGAGCTATTAAGGAAAACGGTATCTCTTGGCCACAGGGACCTGCACTGTAAATAGTTTGACCTTCGCCCTGGAAATGTGTAAGGACAGGTCGCTCAGCATTTGAGCAGCTGCCGGCATGCTCCCCAGTGACACATTATCCTTAGAAGGGATTTTTTGGGTGTCTCTGTGTTCTCTTTCACCAAGTAGCAGTGACACCAGAAGTGTCCAACCTGCTGTGTGGTGTGTCATGCAGGAATGTGTTGGTTCTCTATTGTTTTGGGGACAAGTTGGCACTGCCTTTTGTGGAGCAGATGTGTTTTAGCCAAAGATGCTGCCAGTTGGGCATTAGTTCTCCTGTCCTCGTGTGTGGCTCAGTCAGATGGAGGCTATCCTATAGCTGAGAGGAACTGTGTGGGAACTTACTTTCCTCTTGATTGTGAGAGGGGAAGATACTGTCTTCGCTGAGCCCATCTTGATGGTGTTTTCCTACTAGTGGGAGATGAGAAATGTGTGGCATCTCCTGTCTGAGGCTGGGCTGTTGGCTCTGGTAAGGGAAGGACACAACTCGTATTCACCACAGACCTTTGCAAAGTGGCGGAGCAGCTCTGCTCTGGTTTTCTGGTAGCTGAAATGCCAGGCACACGTGCTGCGACATTTCCCACAATTAGGTGGAGAATCCCAGGCTTTCAGGTGTTGTCCTGCCTCTGGTCCCCAAAGCTACCAGTGAACACCTTCAGTTTCTACTGATAATTTTCCTTAGGGCTCAAAAAATCATGCTGACTTCCCGAATGAAAATGCTCTACATCTTGAATCCAGTGAGAAGTACTGTGTGGTGGTGGTGGCCACAGGTGCTTTCACTGGGCTCCAGCTGGTCACTGAATGCTCTCTTTACCTATTAGATACTTTTGGGGGGCCTGTTCTGAGGCCTTCTTATTAATTAGAAAGGAGACAGGATTTTGGTAAATCTTTAGCATAGCTCTACAGGCACAGGGGTCTCCTGTGTGAATGGCTCTGTGGTTTCTCTTGGTTCAGGCAGAGAGAGCAAAGGGACTGGTCCTTCCTGCCGTGCCTGTTCTGGTTCTCCAAGGAATCCCTGCCCCGGGCTCTTCCTGCTCTCTCCTCAGCTAGCTTCCAGCTTCAGGGGTCTGTCTCCTCCCAACATTTGTACCCCTCATTTCCTCCTTGTTGTAGAAAGGAACCAGTTGCTCACATTTATGCTGGGCCTTCCTCCTTCAAATTGAGGCCACCTTCCACATTTTAGGACTGCCTCATAATTTAGACCTCTTCCTTATTTCCCCTGCTATTGTGTGGTTTTATTTATCCCCTGTGTTTTTTACCTTGCCCTTTCTTAGACTTTGAAGAGGAGCAGGTGAATCACACACAGAATCACAAGGAAGCATGAATCACACTCTGTGTTCTCCACCTTGATCCAGGCTCGCCACCTTTGCTTCCTACTTCTAGGCAGGAACTGGTGCAACAACCTTCTTAGAAATTGACCCCATTGCGTCCTCATCTAGCTAATGGTTTTTCTTCATTGAAGGCTCGTTCCTAGAATGAAAACTGAGTTAGCTCTCTTCTCTTTCGGCGGTGGGCACCATGGACACCTCAGCTTATTGTAGGGTTGACAAAGACCACTTCTACTCATACCACAGTCTATTGTCATCGTTTGGAATACTTTCTGTGAATTGGGTGGATATCATGACCAATGTCAGAATTAGTCAATGATTGATCTATGCTTACCCATTAGTATTTATTTCTTCTCCCTTGGGTAGAGGAATGTAAGACTGGGCCTCATCTTGGGTACGTACATTTTCCCTATAGTCATGTCTACAATCTAAGTAAAAGGCCTGCTTTGATGTGCTTTGTATGGATTGCTTTACATTCATTGGCATTTTGTATACCCCTGGCCACTGCCTGGGCCAGAAACTATGGAGGGGTGTGGGTGGAGGATCAAGGATGACACCTGGGGAGATGACCCAGAACCTAAAATACCCAGAATATAGAACATACTAAGTAGTAATAGAAGCTCAGACACAGTGCTCTGTGAGTGTAGAAGTGAGAAGGCAGATCGATTCTGTTTGGAGTGTTCAGAATACCAGTCTGTCAGGGGAGAGGTGGTATTCAAGTCTTGCAGTGGTTAGAAGCCCCATAAGAATACAAGGGTTGCAAGGTCAGTACCATGATGGCTGTGTTTACCATGTCTCTGGTGCTCAGGACCTGTTTGTGTGGATGGATAGAAGGAATTGTAGATGGATGAACAGATGAATCAATTAAATGAAGGCAAAATCCTGTGTGGAGGAGACGCTTGAGTGACAGAGTGGCAGAAAGAAGCTAAGCGTATCGGTGCGGTTATCACTGGTTTGGCTCAAGTATAGAGTGGTTGACAAAGAATGGCCGGAGAAAGGGCTGAACAGAGAATTAGCCCAGAAGGTAAAGGAGAATTTTGGCTTTACTTCTCAGAAAGTGGGCAGCTAAACAGCAGGGACTATTTCAGGCAGATCTTGGCAGTAAGCATGCCTAATTCTAAGATTCCAGACTAGAATTGAAATAGGTTAGAAAGATCCTTGATGGGGCCGCGCTGGCCTTGCCACACTGTGGTAAGTAATTACGTCACCTACTCCCATAGCCCACGAGGCCAGTTAACAGCAGCAACAAGGACATAACCAGTTCCGGGCTCTGATTTCTCTGTCTCCTCTCCCCAGACGTGTGCAACAGCACCGACCTGCCGGAAGTCGAGATCATTAGCCTGCTGGAGGAGCAGCTGCCCCATTACAAGTTAAGAGCTGATACCATCTACGGTTATGACCACGATGACTGGCTCCACACACCCCTCATTTCTCCAGATGCCAACATTGACCTCACCACCGAGCAAATTGAAGAAACACTGAAATACTTCCGTAAGTCGCGCCCCCTTCTCCCGGTGACAGCGCGGAGCTGCCTGTCATGGCCTCAGCTAAGATCTGGCACGTGGCCTATTTTCCATGCATGAAAAGGCAGTCAAAGAGATGTGGCTGTAGGGGTATGCCACAAAAACACCTTGGTCTTAAGTGCTCTGAATAGAAAATATAGAATTCTGGGGATAAGCATGCCTTTTGTTTGGACTGCCTTTCTCTTACTCAGACGGAGGAACTGGAAAATACTCCCACTTTGCCCCTTACCCAAAATGGATGCAAGGCCTTAGAAACCCGTACTGAGAAGAGTTGTCGTCATTTAAGACAAAGTTGTGGGTTTTCTGGGCCCGGGTCTGTGTGCACGGCGAGGCACGTGGACAGGGCTGATGGTGTCTGTGGGAAAGCCTGGCCTGGCCATGTGTGGGAGAGTTGGGATGTTGCCGAGCAGCCCCAGCCCTCGACGCCCGCAGAGCTGACAGCTGGTCAGGTGAGCAGCTCACGAGACGACTTCTGCCCAGTGCATGCTGACGACAAGGCACGAAACCTGGTTTTGCAGACTCAGAAAGATGTGATAATTAAAACAATTCCTAGTAATGATGTTTTTGGTGTTCATTCCAGAGGTGCCTTTTTAGGAGTAATTTTTCTCTCTAGAAATTCTTGCCGGTCTGATGAGATGGGTAGGACAGACCAGTTCTCCTTTGTTTTGACACCTCTGACTTAAAATTCAAGTTTACTTGACCCTAATCTAAATTAGTTATGCCACTTTCAAAGTGACATCGTTTATGTATCAGTGTGTCATTGTCACCTTTAGAAACAAGTGTGACTGTTCTGCTTGGAGATAGCTTGGTGCAAAAGTGGCTACTAATGCATTTATAAAATTTTCTGTAATTATTTTCACTTGAATTTGTGAAATCATTTACAATAAACAATAGGAATGAAAAGCTGCTTCTTTGGAGTTTAAAGTTTCTTCTGGCGTTTTCAGAGTTTCTCTATTAAGTATTAATAAGAAAGGAATTTTGCTTGAATTGACCTATATTTTTATGCCTGATACTAACTCTGCAGTCTTTATGAACATCGCAGATAATCAGTTTTGCTGGGAGTAAAAATAGAATAACCTACACGAGGATAGATATGAAGCATGTTGGACTTGCGCTGATGTTCGGGTTGAAGCTTCAGAACTCCTTCTGTGTCTTGTCACGTATAGGAAAGTCTTTGCAAGTCATTTTCGTTTACTTGCGGTCTCTGTACAAGCAGAGAGGTAGTCTTGGGTGGAGCACGGTGCAGTATGTGTGAAATAACCTCCTTAGTGACAGCTTCACAGAATTCACAACTGAATTACTTTCTGGGGACCCCTGTGTGTGACTTATTCATCCTTGAGCGAAGCCCCTGCCATTATTCTACTGATTGCCTCATAGTCTTTTCTGCCACAGGAGGCTCCTGGACCCCTTCTCATAGACACTCATGTTGGCTTTCACAGTGTGCTTGGAACCCCATCCATGGACAAGACTTGGCTATTTTCAGACAACTTAATATGTGTTGCCTCACTTCATCCCTGTAAAATGTCTGCAGCTGGGGAGGGCTGGTTTTATTTTTGATGAAATGGGAGTGTGGAGGACTCACAATGTTTATTCCATAACACCCATCTACAGTCTCTAAAATCCAAACAGTAAGACTTGAGCAGACTTGGTGGCTTGCTTTTGTTCATTTGTTTTGCTTTTACTTAGATATTTAAGAGGGGATTTGGCATTAGATACCACAAACTCTAATAAAATTGGAAGAACCAATATAAGCAGTGAACAGAGACTGTGAAAGTTCTTAGAGTATGGCTATATCCAAGGCTGGCCTTAGTTCTGTGGTACCTGTGCTTAGAGCAAAGTGGTGTTTGCTGGCTGTGGATGAAATGATTGATCAGGTGTTAACTCTTACATACAGTACCTTCTAGAACAGGGCTCTCACACTGAGGTGCTGGGTCCCCTAAAGGACCCACAAAGAGAAATTTAGGGTCCTGTAACCTTACAAAGGGATAAAAGACGACATCTTTCTTGTCACAAACTTCTCCCTGAATTCCAGTATTTCTTTCAGTGCGATCATACAACACAAAGCCAGTGGTGTCAGCAGATCCTGTGACTTTGTCACCAGAAGAAATCATAAATATTTTCATGTCATGCTTCACTGTAAACAGATAGTTTGAAATACCACCTTTACATATCACTGCTTTGAAATCACACTCATTAGATGTGCTGGTACTTCATGTTATTTATGCATTAATAAGGAAGCACTTTTAACATGGTCTATTTCTTGTTCTAATAACCTCATTATTAAGATAGTCGGTCTTCTTTATAGTGCTCAGGGAAGTTATGAGGTTTGCCCAGAGTCACATAACTAGGAAGGGGGAAGGGTGCCGAGTTTCAGACGTAGGCTGTCTGGTCTCCTTTTCACCAGTCTCTTAAAACAGGTAAATAAGAAAACAATTTTAGTTTAAGAATAAAACTCATTTGGTAAATGTGAAAAAAGGAAAACACCCTTGATTACAGAATTGGCAGTAACAATAGCTCACTTGTTTATAAAGTGTATGTCCAACATTTTCAAAATGTCCTTTTTTTCTCACATGCATACTTAGCCTGATTTAGATTCATTTCACCATGGGATTGCCTTCTTCCCTGTGAGTTTTGCCTCTGTCCTATTATTAGTGTGTGACTGAAGGGTGTCCAGGGACCCCAAACTACTAAGGGGTGCCTACTATAAAAAGGGATTCAGCCATCCAGAAACACAAAGGCAGAGAAAGCAGACTCTTAGTGTGAAATATTTTAATAGAATAGGTGTGTGGGGGAGAGAGAGAGAGGATTTCAAAGAATAGTTTGTCCCAATAAAACTCAAAAAAACTACCCATCTCCTCATGGGCAAATGCCCAACCAAACAGATTTGTTCCAAAGTGGGGCCGCTGAGGCCTGAAAACGTGCCACAAACCTAAAGTACCTTCAGGTAGGGAACTACAGGAAAAGGGTTAGGCAGGTCCCAGAGAGCTGTTGGTGCCTATAGCCTCAAACTTCAAAATATACCTCATCACGATGAAGGCTGCCATTGTCCCTGCCAAGGACCAGGAGCAGCTTCCCCATGGGTCTTTTCCAAATATCTCTTCCAAGAAGTGTCTCTACATGTCTCTCCTCATGTGTCTCCTTCCAGCAGTACCAGGGTGCAAGTGGAAGCCAGAAAAGCCAGAGAGTTGATTCAGTTACATGGCCGCTTAGCTCCGCCCCTGGCTCCCAGTGATACCCTGTGCGGAAAGCCAGGTTCATGACATGCTGGAAGTTGTAGTCCTAGGCTCCTGAGATCTCATCAACATGGAGATGGTGTGTGTGTGTGTGTGTAGTTTGCAGCATCATCAGGGGAGGAGTTCATTCACTGGCCCAGAGTTTACTCTTCTTACTGTTCCTCTACCACGCTGTTCTCTAGTTTTCTCTTCCCTGTGTGCTGCAGACATTCGTCATCACTTAACATTCAGCCATGGAGCTTGCTGTGTTGGTGCCTATAGCTCCTTCTGATTCCTCATTTCCAAGAATTGCTCTGTGTAATCTTTTAGGGAGGAACATTGGTTGAGAAAAATAACTCAACCAATGTCTCAACTGCATGTGATCCACTGACTACTTTCAGTCTGAGTTTACCTGGAACAGTCTTTTTCCTAAGGAGAAGAGATTATGAAGCCAGTAAGAGTTTCAAGTCATCATGGCATTGTTTGCTTTTACTGAACAATTAGTATTAATGAATCAGCCAGTGCATATCTATAGAGGGCCTGGCATTTACCTGTGACCTTTCATGAGTGTGACTTCTTTGAGTTCTCACTGGGGCTTTCTGCCTAAGGAAGTGAAAACATCTCCTGAGCTATTGATTTTTTTGCATGACCCAACCAGTGACTTTGCCCTGGGCTGGGCTGGGGTAGGAGGCTCTCGGGCCTTTGCTGGCATCCCGTACAGACTTGCCAGCCTTGCATGTGTGGGAGGAGCAAGTGGGGCCTGGGACCCTGCATGTGTAGCCATCTCCCTGTGCCATTTTAATTTTTTTTTTGAAATTTAATATAAATGAGAAAAAAAAATTAAAGACCATTCATCTAGTCCAACCATAATCACATGCCTGGGATCCCTGAGGCCTGAAGGGAAGTGACTCACCAAGCTCGTAAGGCTGGCATGGACAAGGGTTAGGGCTAGATCCTCAGTAGTTGTGCCCATGAAGTGGAACCTAGATGCCACACCCCACTTCTGTCTTTGTTCTTTTACTTACACCCACACAGTCACAGGCTGAGCGTGCATCGTACAGGCCGATGTGTCACAGTTTACTCAGGTGGAACTTGCGCCAGGAAAGTAGGAATCTGCAGAGCAAACTTGGGGACCCAGAGCATCTGGCCTGGGGTCTGACTGGTGGGAGTGGGCTCCACCCTGCACAGCACACCTGGAGGTTCCTTCTTGTTCTCCATGTGCTCTGGAGCACACTGACCCAGTGGCCACACTCCCTTCTGGACACTCACTTCACTTCACTGCCTCTCTCTCTGGCCAGTCCTTCTGATCACTTTCATCAGAGTTCCCTCTTCTTCTGAACTTATAAATCAGTGCCTCTCAGCCCTGATGTTCCTATAAAAACAGTCCCATCCTCAGAAATAGTCATCTAAAGCCTGTAATTCCCTGTCCCCAGGGTACCCTAATGTGCCACTCTGAAGATTGGAAGGTCCAGCCTGCTTCTCTAGGTAGACTATCAGCCACCTGCTGGTGACTCCTAAATTTATCTGCCCCTGGTCTCTCCTTCCTCCTGCCTCTCCTGCTCCAGGCTCAGCATCCAGTCATTAGCTTAACATGCCCACCCCCCAAAGTGGAGACTTTCCCTCCACATGTGTCTTGCTAAATGTGCCATGGTTTATTCCATTCCCATGACCTCCTGGCCACTAGCCAGCCCTGCAATGCTTCCTCCGAGTATATCTCACACTCGCCCCTCACCCTGCTGCCATCACCCTGGGCAGAGCCACTGCCACCTTGTCCTGGGCTGCCATACTGCTCTCCACTTTTGCTTCTCTGCTAAACTCTTTTGATTCACTAACCTGGCTGATCTTTTGATCTTTTTTTGAGATCCGGTTGGGTTATGCTGCTCTTAGGCTTCCCATTGCTCTTTGGATAAAATGCAGGGTCTTTAAAGACCCTGCTCTTGGCTCTCTCTGTGTTCACTCTCATTCTACCCCATACCTCTCCACTTTCTTTCCTAGTCCTTGATTCTTAATACAAATGTCCCCTCCTCAACAAAGCCTTTCTAGACCACCTGATCTGCAGCAGCCCATGCCCATTACCCGCCCCTCACCCCCCGCTTTTTTTTTTTTTGGCGTCATAGCTCTCATCCCTCTTATTTGCGAAGAGGGCTTATTGGTGGTTATCCAAAATATTAATAAAGATTCACCTCTGATGAGGGCTTCCTGTTTGCCAGGGTTATACTGAATGCTTCCCCTTCATGCACAGACCCTAGATTTGAAGGACATGACCATCTTTTTGTTAAATGGGTTTTTAAATATATTCATCCACATCTCATTGACCACTGAATACTTGATTGCATCTGTCAAGGTATTAGACTTAACTGTCATCGAAACAGTTTTTTCTTTTTGTACTGTTCATAATTGTATAATTCATTAACAAGGAAAGCAGACACGAGCAGATTCGGGAACAGACACTGGTGGTAGGGAAAGAGCTCAGTTCCTAGGAGCCCAGCTGCCCATGCACACATGACAGTGGTCTGCTGGCCGGAGTCTCAGCAGGCGGTGGGCACTGGGCAGTGGCCTATCCAGGACTGTGGCCTTTTGGTTAGCGGTCACCTAGGAGTATCTGGAGATAGAGATGACAGTAGCACGTACCTTCATTCCAACCCCAACGAGGAGCCTCCTTATCAACAAATGTGATCTTCTGAGATCTCTTACTGGAGGTAAGAGGGTGATGATTCAACATGAAAACTCTTTTTCAAAGTTTTTCCCACTGGCATTTTTACTTAATGAATACAAGTGAATCGTGTAAAGCACTGTCCTTGTTCTCCTCCTCTGACCAGTCAGTCTTCTGTCTGGGGTCTCCATGCTTTCAAACCTCCATTGTTGCCAGAATTTCATACAAGCTGAACACATGCTTGTCCTCTGCCTCTCGGGTTTACTTAGCGCCCACCCAGCCTCCACGGAGCCCCAGGTCCGCTGCGAGGGCCAAACCCCTGTCCCATCCCCTCCTTCCTCAGCGCCATCCTCTCCCCCTTCCTAAGCCCACCACTCTCCCCTGGCCTCACAGGTGCCGGGTCAGAAACCCATCACCATGAGGAGGGCATGGAACCTCTCTGTACTCAGTTTTATTTTTAGTGGGTTTAAAAAAAAAAGTCTGTGATGATGTGACCCTGGGATGTGGCATGGATCTCTGATTCTGAGTGGGAAAAGCATGGATGTTTCTTCCTATTTTACAGATTAGTGGAGCCTCCCCCATTTGTTAGCTTAGCACCCAGTCTTTTAATGAACATAAATTATCTTTTAAAGGAGATCTTAAAAATAATATTCCGTCTGGTCTTGAAAGCATGCTGATTTTAGATAACTTGGAAAATAAACAAAGTCCAAAAATGACTTACTTAGCAACCACTAGTCATTTTTGGTGAGATATTTCTAGTTTTTTCTGCCAACAAATGTTTTACATATTTGGGGACATAATACTTTTTTAATTTAATGGTATATCTGGACTACTTCCCCATAGCATTAAAATTCTTGAAAAACAACAGTTTTCACCATTGCTTAAAATGCCATCCTTTGTCTCTTACCACTGATCTATGATTAGAAATTTACGGTATTTCTAATTTGTCCTCAGGAAATTGGCCTCCTCCTACAGAAGAATTTGTCCACCCAACTCCTGATTTTCTTAAAGTGTATTTCTAGATACTGATTTACTGACCTCAAAGATGTGATTTTTTAAAAAAATTTATTTATACAGGAACCGGGGTACAGGCCAGATGCATGGGAGGGTGAGAGGATTCACCAGGGACAGAGTGGGGAGCAGAACAGGCAGGTGGATGAAACACACTGCTGAGGGGAGCAGTGGGCAAGACAAGAGAGGTCTGTCGCACCATGTGGGATTCTTGCCGGCAATCGAACCTGTGCTGCAGAGGCTGCGGACAGCTTCACAGCACAGTGCCAACCACCTGCGCCACCAGGGAGGCCCAGATGTGATTTTTTTAAAAGTCTCTTTGAACTATGTTTTTTCTTAGATTATGCATTTCTTTAAATTAGTGCAGTAAAGATGGCTTGCTTTTGGTCAGTTTATATTGCGTCATGGGATTAATAGGGAACCTGATACTGAGTGAATGAATCAATAGGGCATCATTCCATGGCGTGGTAGGAGGTAATAAACTCTGTGGTGTTTTCCTCCCCCAAGAATGTTCAGTGGATATTAGCAGATTGTTAGGTACCTCCTCCTTTGGACTCAGAATTATTTTTGGGTTTCATCTCTAATTTCTGCTGGGTGGTTTATAGGTAATGATGGTGACTAAGGAAAGGAAAGGACTTCCAATGAGTGTGTATTATATTCAGGCACTTTTATTCTTCCCAGCAGTCCTGGGAGGTGTAGACCGTTCTTTCCCACATTTTAAAAATAAGGAGGCAGGGAGTCCTGGGACACTGGGACTCTCCACTGCCTGCCCAGGGTCTCACAGGAAGGTGTGCAGCAGCAGAGTGTGAGCCTTGCTGGGCTCTTCTCGGCTCCTTCTCTTCCTTAGTAGGATGTTCTCAACACCGCGGGCCTTTCTTTCTGATTTAGTGGTTTGAAAAGTCCCCATCTTGCGGGACTGAGATGGACAGAATTTCACCTCTCCTGACCTCTGAGTGTGATCTTCTCAGCTCTAACCAAATCCTGTTACTCCCAAGACAGCAGACTGAGCAGTGCTTAGCAGCAGTTTGCCTTGAAAACACCAAATTTGGTCTGTAAGAAGTCTGAATACATCCTAGATGCTTTCTTACAAGATAACGAAGGAGAAGAGTGCGTTACCTTTTTCTTTATCATGTAAGTTGTTATCCAGTAGTGAATGTTTGGAAAATGATAACAATAAGTAATGGTCGTGAAGGGGAGGACTAAAGTTTATGTATCATAAATCATTTCAAGAACATCTATCTATCTGGGCCTCCCACACTATGAAGCAATCCGCAACCTCTGCAGCACGAGTTCGATCCCCAGCCAGCCAGGGAACAACCCACATGGCACAGCAGACCTCTCCTGCCTCGCCCGCTGCTCCCCTCAGCAGTGTATTTCGGTCAGTCTGCCTGTTCTGTTCCCCACTCTGTCTCTGGTGAATCCTCTCTCCCCGCTGCATCTCTGGCCTGTACCCCAGCTCTTGTATGCAAAAATAAATAAATCTTTTAAAAAAAGGAACATCTATCTATGTACTTACACACACACACACACACATTCTTTACATTCAAAATGTTATTAAAGGATCAGTTTGAACCAAGAACGGGCCCCCTCTTGGAGAGAACGGTAATGCATGTTACCTGTAGAAGTTTCCCTGGAATTGAGAGGTACAGCTAATCCATGTCTGCTTGAGGTTGAGGTAGCATCTCTCTGTAGTGAAGGTTCTTAGTTAGGGAAGGAAAGTAGACCCGGCCACCACATGCAGTCCTGTGTTAGAGACTCAGTGTCGCCTCCTACTGGCTAACTGTGTGATCTCGGGCAAATCACACAACTGCTTCCGGGCAGTTTTATTATCTGGATATTAGCATTAAACATTCTGTGATGCTCTGAACTATGCCTGATAGCTTTTTACTCTCGTCAAAAAAATGAAGTTTTTTGTTTTTGTTCTTGTTTTTAAACGGCAGTTTCCTTTTTGTATTTTGCTGTCTTGTTTATTTAAGAGACTTGGGGCTTTGTTGGTGTTAAAAATTTATAGTGTTTGCTTTTTCATATGAAAGTACTGTCCAATTGCTATCAGGTGTTTAGGGACAATTTTAAAAAGCTCTCAAAGGGAACACTGGAAATAATCACCTAGCATAGAACTTTTCTCATTAAGATTTAGATAGGTATAAACTTTATCTTCTAAAGGATTACAAGTTGTTAAAAATAATTTCCATATTCACATGAGGGTGGGAAGCTCATGTCTGCCTCATGTTCAAATGAAGTGAAATCTCAGCCCAGTGCCTTACATTAATAGGTGCTTAATAAATGCTTCTTAAATAAGGGAAAATTTAAAGACTTTGCTTTTAAATCAAAAGACAAATTTTCTCCTTTCATATCTTCTTTTTTGTAAAAAAAAAAAATCCAAAATTAAAAACCCACATATAGAATACAGAGATCACTTTGTCAGCACCTGCAGAGACTACCTTCATCTAATTGTCATCCAATGCACCCTCCATCCAGGGTGCATCCACTGAAAACAAAAACAGAGGCCCCCAGTATGTGCTGAGCCTATGCCAGTTAAACGGATAAATACCACAGGGCTGGCTTTCTGAAGAGGAGGAGGTCAGTAGTTTATGAGATGGTGACCTCAGAAAGCATAGGATTTGTGTGTGAGAGTGTGTGTGTGTGTGTGTGTGTGTGTGTGTGTGTTCAGGAGGGGTGCCATGTGGAGTACTGAGGCATCTGTTCTCACCCAGGCGTTGTGTGTGGTGGGTGGGATTGAATGAGGGAAGGAATAAAAAATGATGGGAATGGGGTGGAGGTGCCAGGATAGAAAAGGGGTCCAGTGGCCAGGGGAAATGTTTCATTATCATTTTATAATAATAATCCTGAAATGTGTGCATTATCAGATAAATAACTGCCATGAGTTTCTCTCATGTAAACATCCATGTTCCTGCTATGTCCTTTTGCCATTCCCAAGACCCAGGGCCATTTTGTTGTCAGGTGAGGACCCCAGTGAGCCTTGGAACTGTGCCCTCTCTAGCTTCCTCCTCAGTGAAAAGACTCTTCCGTGAGCCAAGTTTCACTGCTTTTAGACACACAAATACCTGTGGGGTCAAAGGTGGAAGCAGAGACGCCCTGATTTCAGGGTTACTCACACCTGTTGGCCACTGGAGGTTGTGGGGTCTCCATCCGGGTGCAGGCCTGGGTGCCAGGAGCTGGGGGGATTTAAGGGGCCTGTCTCTAGAAGGTGGTTAAAAGCAGCCACATGCAAGAGCTGACAGCTCCTCAAGCTCTGGGTGCAGTGTCTGGTGAGTAGGACAGCCAGGTGCTCATTCCAGATCTACTCACAGAGCCCCTGGAGTTACTCTGTCACCGCTCGCCTTTCATTCTTGCTCATCAAACCAGACTCCAGCATTGAATCGTCTTTCTTTTTCTTTTAAGAATGAAAATGCCTGGCAAGCAATTCTGTACAGATTGACCATTTTGCTTTTCATGTTAATCCAGCATGTCTAAGACAAAGCTGGAACGGACACAGGTGGGAAATTGATGTGATGGCTCAGCTTGCACCCCATCCGCTCCTCCTGGGTGGATGGACTTAGGCCACAGTGGTCCAGAGTGATGGCAGGAGCGGAATCGGAGCCTGTTTGAGCTTCTGGTTTGTATTTTGAAGACTGTGACATCTGTAGGAGACCAGTGGTCCCAGGAGTGAAACGTGCCATTCAGCCCTCCCAGGCTGCACACTGGGAACTGTGCGAGCTGTGTGTGGATGAACTCTGTTTCTTCTCTGTATCCTTCTCATGTGTATCAGTGATTTCAGCTGGGACACTGGGGTGCACTTCCCTATGACACACTCTACTGACTGCCTCTCCCTGCTTTGGGATGTTTCTCTAAAAGCCAGGCTTTGCTCTGCTCTGCCCCCTCCTTCCCCCTGGAGGTGGGATGGGTGCCTGCTTTTCCTGTGCCTGAAATGAGGTGGAGATGGTTTGGAAGGGGGTAGTTGACAGCAAGCTGTTCGTTAGCAGCCTGCCTTCTGCCACGAGAGCTCAGTGACTGGCAGTGGCAATGTTTTTTAAAATAATATAGATCAGAAAGAGAACTCTGCAGAAGCATCTAGCTAGTTAATTTTCTGTAGCAAGCAGCAGAAGGTGATTTTTTTTTTTTTGCAATCCCCATGGGACTCTTCAAGTGTTCCTAGCCCTCAAGGGGTTAGGAAGCCCCTTTTGGGCCTCCGCCTCTTCTGTCCTAAGCTCCTGGCTACACTGGGGTGCAGGTTGCTGGCCAGCAGTACTGCCTGAAGAGAGAAAAGCTGGAGACTGCTAGCATGTTCCAGAGGGGCCTTGGAACCACTGAGTGGTTCTGCTTCCAAGCAGGAGGGAGGAACGCAGGGAATCTTCCTTAATACCAACCAGATTGTGCTGATGCCTGGGGGTTGGGGGGCACAAGGGAGCTGATATATGACAACACCTGTTAATGCCTGAGACACTCTGGGGCAAATGTATAACTTCATCATTAATAATTTAATCCAGAGTTGTTAGTGTTTGTGCATCTTTTAAATGCATTCATTAATCATTTAAAATTGTCGTATATCCATATAGGTATATACCAGTACAGGTATAGAATTTTATATATATATATATATATATATATATATATATATGTGTGTGTGTATATATATATATATATATATATATATATATATATCTCAGTACTTAGTTCATTTGCTCACACAACTAATACTTAGAAACTCAGAAGTGTTATTAAATACTTTTAAACATTTACCTTTGATTACTAATGTATTTAATTAGATTCTCCTTAACATTGCAGAACAGATCTATTAGATCCTCTTAAATGCTTAATGAAAGAGAACAGGGATCTGACCTCGAGGACCAGGCTCCACCCCTCTGGTGCCTGGGTGTGGCCAGTGAGCACCCCCCACCCCCCCCAACAGGCCACTGCTGGTAGCCTGAAGTTTCCTCATCTGCCTCCTCGCTCCTCACACCAGCAACCTGATCCTCCCCACTACACTTAGAGAAATGTTCATATGATGATTTTTAAGAGCTACAAGTGGCAGAAACAGAACAGTCATACACACCCACCCTCCCCTACTTCTTAAAGTGGGTTAAAAATACCTTCCCATTATATCCTCTCTTCCTTTATGTATCAGTTGCCTTGTTCACTTGATTGCCTTTCCCATTTTCATAGTCATTGATATTCATGGCTTTCCAGGCTGCGGCCTGTTCCTTTTATCTGTTATTAACTGGAGTTTCTTTCTCAGTGTTCAGATTGTCAGGGCTTAACCCTGACAGTGCTTTTGAGCTGACTCCTCTGCCTTATTCTACCCCAGGCTTTTTGGAGCGCCCTTTGCTTTCTTGCAGCCCAGTGTTGCAGCCCATCTTGATTTTTCCTGCCCCAAGGCAGGCAACAAGGACCCCGCGCAAGGGCTTTGTTAGTGGAACCCAGATCTGGGCACCAGAGGGTTGACGAGCTGGTGATGGGTGACGTGGTGTCCTTATTGCGCCACTTTCCTGACAGACTTGGAAATAGCGTTTCTTTTGAGTATCACAGTCACATCGATATTTTCAATTTTGCCCTTACATTCCTGATTTTATTTTGCTCTTAAAAATTATTTTCAGTTTTTCTCTGCAAAATGCAACCTGAGTTTTGAGCTTCTTTACTTCTTTACCTCTTTCTTTCCCTGTCATTTCATCTGATCCTCAGATGTTTTCTCAATTATTGATGCAATAGAAATGGTTTCAAGGGGGGGGCCTTGCCTCGTTTACCCAGATGCTCTGGGGTTTTGCTGAGTGATTCTGGCCAAGGGTCTTAAACCTGCGGAGCCCCTGTCCTCACCTGCATGGTGTGCGTGGAGGTAATTGGGTCGGGAAGTCTGAGGAGTAAGTGAGCTGTGCCACCCTGAACGCCTGACACGCAGGCAGCACTTCCTGACTGGTGAAAGGTAGCTGACCGTGGCAGGGAGACTTCTCTGAGACTTCTCTGTTCCTGGGGCCTGTTCCCATTCCTGCCCCTCCTGGGGTAGAGCAGTGGGAGGGCAGCGGGAGCCAGGACCATGGGGGGAGGTTGCTTTTTCAGCTGCAGTGAGCCCGAGTGGAAAGGGGACTGTCATCCTCAGGAGTGGTGGACTTTTGGAGGAAACTATGAATTTGAAGGTAGATCAATCTAGATCTTAATCTCAGGACCATCTCTGTGGAGCAATGCATGGATTACTGTGTCCATTATAAGCCTCTAAAATGGGAGTTTTGGTGCAGATGTTCCTTGAAACTGCTTGACGTATAAAGTTCACTCACAAATGCTGCTATTCCTCTGTGCTTTTTGATATACTCTGTTGTCTTTCCCATTTTCTTAAAAGTAAATTGGATATGTTCAGTTCTTGAAGTGAATGTCAGTTGTGTTCAGTGATGCATCACTGCTTAAAAATGGGTCTCCCTGCCCTGACTTCACACCTGCCCATTACCATGAACTCACCGCCTCTGAATGAATGATGCTGGGGAAAAGCTAGTAAATGACCTTTCTACTTCATTTCCCTAGTTATAACTTCAAAAAATGAACTCTTTTTAATTGCTTGTACTAGTTTATTGCCTTGTTTTAAAGAATTAGATGATGAAAGTGGTCGCAACTAACCTTTATTGCTAAGTCACTGTCAGGCACTGTATTAGGTGCTCTACCATGCACTGATTAATTACAGCTCCCTCCATCTATGTGACAGGTATTGTAATCACCCCATTTAACAGGTAAGAACTCAGGTTTTGAAGGTCACAGAAATGGCGAATGAGGAGCCTGGACCAAAGGCCTGTCGAAACGATTCCAAGAGCCCGTGCTCTTAATTGTGAAGTGAAACTGCCTCTGTCTGTTGTGTGTCTGTCTTCTTTCCATCTACCCTATTTTTCTGCTGTTATGGTGATGTGGTATGAGTAAAATATTTAAATAAATATATGGTACTGTAGGGTGCATGTGCCAAGCCTTTATTTGAGGGGCTTCTGACCTCATCTGACATTCTGACTTTGCAGTTTGCATTTCTTGTTCTTTTATTACGTCTTCATCTTGCAAATTCATTTTGGACCCTCAGACATATTGGATTGAACCTGCTGTTTCAACATGCATGTTGAACATGCTGGTTTGTGAGGAGTCTGTTAACTGTTGATTGGCCAATTTATGAGACCCATGATTATCTTTTTTAGAAATACCTTAAGGAACTTTAAACAAGCTAACCCTTGAAAACCTGGGGACACCAGCCTCGGCTGTCGGGAGGAATGACATCTGAGAGTGGTTTACTGTGGGGCTGTTGAGAGGTACATCCTTACCCGAGAGATGATCACTGGCCACGGGGAAAGATGAAAGGTGTTCAGATAACAGGATGGTCATAGCCAGAATGAGAGTATTTTGTCTGCTGACTTTAAATAGGCAAATATCCTAGGAAATTTACAATGTCTATCTGAGTTGGCCAGGGCCAGGGAGAGAGACGAACAAGGACTAAAGTAAGTGAGCAGGCACTGGGGTCTGATTTTTTCTTTGACACCGAAGACTTTGGAGTTGGGTTGGGAAAAGAAAGGAGGCCAGAGGGACAAGGTAGGTGACAAGCAGGGACAGTGGGGCCAAGGGCACTGCCATTCCCATGCCCCACACATTTTCTCAACTTTCCCAAAAGCCTGCTTACCACTTGAGCCAAAATTCATCACAGGCTGTTTTTAACTTGAGCCAAAATTCATCACCAACTGCCATTAACTTTCTTCTTCTGTGACGTGAGGAGGTTCTGCTGTTTGGTGATGTTAAAGGGGCAGGAACTCGACATTCCACAAGGGCACAGGACCTGCTCTCGAAGCATGAAATCAGTGGGTCCAGTCAGCCACCTGGCAAGTGGAATGGTCTGCTTGTCATACCCTGTAACTGGCGTGCAGGCCCGGCCTGGTGAAGAGAGCCACACCAGGGCCCTAACGTGAACAGGAGAGGCTTCTGGAACACAGGTGGGGATAGGAAACCAGCTTTGGGGGTCTCACAACACTTAATGACTCTTTGGCTTCCAGTGATTTAGGAGGGTTGAGATAGAGTTCTCAGAGAATAGATTCTGCTCAAGAGTCAGCAGCTATGGTGTGGGCACACATATATAGTTCTCTTAATTTTCTGCTACTCATCCTCGCAGAGACAGATGAACACAGCACACACACACACACACACAGTGTATAATATATACATATATGTGTGTGTGTGTACATCTCTATACATAAATACAGTCCTGTCTCTCTTCCCCTCCATCTCTCTATCCATCCAGATGAAGAACTTTGCCATAGGACGTGTGCTCTGGGGACCAGCGGTATTGCCAGGATGTGGGAGCTTGTTAGAAATGCAGAGTCTTGGGCCCAGCCTCAGACCTGCTGCATCAGAATCTGCATTTTAGCAAGGGCTCCAGATGACTCACGTGCACAGTCAAGCCTGGGAAGCCTTACTCTAGAGGCCTCTTAACAGAGGCATCTCGTGCCATTGGGAGGACAAAGAGAGTGTCCCTGTGTGGTCACCCTGGAAGGAAAGAAACTTGTTGTCCCAGTAGCCATGGAGAGACTCTGCACTGTTAGTCATTTGCAAATTATACAATCCTGAGGAGAACATGAAGGGGAAATCAGAACCAAGTCCACACTGCTGCTGTTGACACAACAGACTGTTCCAGGCCCTGCCCAGCAGGCCAGTGAGGTCCCACAAGTAGTTTTGATTTAGGGCAGCAGTTTTAAACTCGGATTTTACCTCATGTATGTGTCTGATTTTTAGTTGTTACTTCTTTGGGGAGTGAGGACGGTGCTTCTGGCATCTAAGTAGAGGAAGCCAGGATAAATATCCAGCTAAAGATCCTGCAGTGGTCCAGGACAGCTCACACCACAGAACTGTCTGACCCTAAAAGTAAATTGTACTGAAGTTGAGAAACCTGGCTTTAGGGGATGAAGTTTAACCTATAGTGACTCTAAAATCTTTCTATCCAGGACCTCATTTTAATGAAATATTTCAAATGTGGGAAACCCTTAGAATGAATAAATGTTTTTTTTTTTTTAAAGATTTATTTATGCACACAAGAGCTGGGGTCCAGGCCAGAGATGTGTTGGTGGGGGGGCTGGGGGCGGGGGGGGGGAATGAGAGGATCCATCAGAGACAGAGTGGGGAGCAGAACTGGCAGATCTACTGAAATACACTGCTGAGGGGAGCAGGGGCTCCACAGGAGACATCTGCTGTGCCATGTGGGTAGCTCCCTGGCTGGGGCTCGAACTCGTGCTGCAGTGGCTGCAGATAGCTTCATAGTGCTGCGTCTCAACCCTTTCGCCACCAGGGAGGCCCTAGAATGAATAAAGGTTAACTCCATTTTTAAAAAAGGAAATAAACATTATATATATATATATATACACACACACACACATATACACACATATTGTCTATATACACACACACATATATACACACATATTGTCTCTGTAAGGGCAGTTTCAAAGCCCCATTCAGAGCCCCATTTGCTTCCACCCCAGCGATACCAACCTTTGCTTCGAAGGTGGGCAGTTTGCTCCTGGTGTGTGTTTTGTTCTTTGGGCACACAGGGAAGTACATGGAAATACACGGAGCAGCATATGGGGCACATGAGTCCTTGGGAAGGGTGTTCTGCATTTGCACATTGCAGCCTGCTTTTCCAGAAGTCGAAGCAAAGACAGGGAGAAAGGACAGTACTGTGTCTTAATGAAAATACTTTCGTTTTCCAAGCAATTTACATTTCTTTTAACCGGTGTCCAAAAATTTAAGAAGAGATGTTTAATATTTCGTATCAGGTCGGGGAAAGAAAACCACAGGTAACGGTTGCAGATCTTAAAATTGACAATTTTCAAAGTGCAGACTCCATGGGGACCCGGAATACAACAAATAAACCTGACCTGACATCTGTTGGAGGTGCAGGGAGTGACAAGGCCCCCCTGGTCCCCTGCACCTCCTTTCTCCCTGCGTGTTACCTCTTAGCCCCACATCTCCTCCATCTCCGCATCATTTTTCAGAGCCAGCCAGTTTCTATGGCAACTGTTAGATTGAAAGATGAGCGGGGAGCGGGAGGCGAGGCTCCAGCGAGACCTCCGGGTGGTGGTGTGTGTCCCTGACGTCAGCCTCCTCGCTTCTGGATAGGAGGATTCTGGCTACTCCCATTCGGGGCTGCTGTCCGGAGCCGCTTTATTAGCAGGGCTGCCAGGGTCCCTGATCTCTCTGCCAGTTGCCTCCCCTTTCACGCCTCTCTTATCCCCCTTAGACTTCTGTTTTCCCCTTTGCTCCCCCTTTCCTCTTTTGGCTCGGGACTGCCTTCAAGGATGCACCGCTTAATTCGGGTGTGCCTCGGGATGCTCTCCTGCCTGGCGGTGTGGAAGGGCAGGGAGGCATGGCAGCGTTTTACTTGATGTCGATGGCGCCGTGAAGTCGTTCGCTCCTCTGCAAGAATCCTGACTATGCAGAAATTTATTGAAGCGGATTATTACGAGCTGGACTGGTATTATGAGGAATGCTCTGATGGTAATTATGGCCCCTGCAAAATAGAGTGAGGATGGGTGGGGACATTGTCTCCCCGAGGGAGGGAGGGTGTCCTGAAACCTTCCCAGGAGAAGGGCGGGAGGAGGGGGCACTGGAAGCAGCGCTGCCCGCAGCCCCGCCTGGCCCTGCAGGTTCGGAAGGCGCAGACAGAGATGGCAAGTGGGCAGGGCTCCTGCCCGGGGCAGACTCCTTTGAGGTCTGTCCTGCTGTGTGCGCGTAAGAGGAGATAGTGTTAGCTGCCCAACTGGCAGGCATCACACTTCCTTCGGGTTGACTTCTCTCTGGGGTGAGGCGTGAGTGTGGTGCTGATGCGATGCGTGTGTGAGTGTGTGTGCAAGCGAGACGTGTTCACCGACCTCTGTGCGGTCACCGTGGATTCGGGAGGTGGCTCTCTGGGCGGTCAGCTGCAGGCCCGAGAGAATCCGCCCTTTTCCTGAGCCCAGACCTGGTGCCATCGGGGAGGATGGAGAATGTGCCGAAGCAGCTTCCCACCTCCCAGGCAGTTTAAATGAATCCTGCTTGTGGGATCCCACAGAGGCTGGGGGTGGGGAGGTGTTGGGAAAGGCTGGGAGACCAACCATTCTGTCACCTGCTCAGTTTGTGCAGGGAGGGTGTGGCACATTCCAGGGGACACTGGTGGCGCGCGTGTGGCTGGACAGGTCTCGGGAGGTTGGGGCACATGGGAAATAGCGGGAGGTGCTTTCTCACTGGGTAGGGCCTCAGGCTGCTGAGTGTTGGGCTTCAAAATCGTGTTTGACAGTCTGTTTTCTATCATCTTTAATTTCTTCTTTAAAATAACCCTCTACTCACAATCTCTCTCTCTCTCTCTCTCTCTCTCTCTCTCTCTCTCTCTCTCTCTCTCTCTCTCACACACACACACACACACACACACACACACACAAACACACAAACACACACCACACAATGGATACACAATAAATACACTTTGAGGGTCTGTTCCCTGGTGATAACGTTCCCAGCCCCACATGAGCCGTTTATAGGTATGAGAACTGCTTTTTAATTGAATCGGGAGTTTTGGGTTTCTCTCACCATGACTACATTTGATTAACCTGAGGGATGAAACAGGCTGGAGCTGTCCTCATTAGTAAACCGAACAACTACTTCATTATCTCTGATCTGTTGATTTCTGCTTTGACCTGGACTACAGGAGAGGGGCCGGGAGGCTTTCTTGGTCGGGTGATGGTGGTAATTAAATGCGCTGAGAAACTTCCTCAGTTGAGTCCCACTTTCCCTAACGTTAGGTAAGATGGTGTCAGTTAGAGGCCCTGAGTAGTGATGATGGCAGGCAGTTCCCAGGGTCTTGAAGGAAAAATGTCACTGAATTGTTCTTGTCTTTTGAATACATTATTTTTGAAGCTAATTCACATCCTGTTACCTGGTTCCAAGAGGCAATTATAGGGAGCCTTCTAGTTTCCTTGGTGATTTGTGACTCACTGAACACTCTATAACTCCTAATTGATACGTAACATTATATTAGTTTCAGGTGTACAACATAATGATTGGCTATTTGTAGCCTCCATAACTTTTTTTTTTTAAATATAGTGTCTTTTTTTTAAAAAAAAAAATATTTATTTATTTATACAAGCACTGGGTACAGTCAGAGGCGCGGGAGGGTGAGAGAATTCACCAGAGCCAGAGTGGAGAGTAGAACAGGCAGAGTGATGAGGTACACTGCTGAGGGGAGCAGTGGGCGTGGCAGGAGAGGTCTGCACGCCATGTGCAGTGCAGAGGCTGCAGGCAGCTTCGCAACCCAACATTTAACCGCTGCGCCACCGGGGAGGCCCTCCATAACTTTTTGAAGTAATCCTTATGTCCATCCTCCATGGGCCTCTGGGTTGGGGAGCATGGCTGCAGCAACCTCCCTGTTACAAGACTGAGGATGAGCTGGGTGTGGCTGTGGTTCCCAGGGAGCTAACCTAGGGCTGGAGGAGGAAGGTTCCCCATGTCTTGCCCAGTGAGCAACCAGCTCTTTTTATACCCTTGTGCTCAGAAGTAAAGCCAGTCAGGGGCCTCCCCGGTGGCGCAGCGGTTGAGCGCTGGGTTGCGAAGCTGCCGGCGACCTCTGCGGCGCCGGTTCGATCCCCGGCTGCTCCCCGGCCACCAGAGGAGGGTCCCACATGGCGCGCAGACCTCTCCTGCCGCTCGCTGCTCCCCTCAGCAGTGTACTTCAGTCCTTCTGCCTGCTCTGCTCCCCACTCTGGCTCTGGTGAATTCTCTCACCCTCCCGTGCTTCTGACTGTACCCAGTGCATGTATCAAACAAACAAATAAATAAATAAAAACATGCCTCTATAAAAAAAAAAAAAAAAGAAGTAAAGCCAGTCATTCCAAGTGGCCAAGTCGAAGGGCTCTAAACTGGGTATCTCTCCAAGGGATTTTCTTACTCAATCATTTCTCAGTTGAATCTTTCGGCCCCTGGGCACCTGATGTCTCCTCCCATAGAAAAGGAAAAGGCAGGAAGTCATAACTCCTTTCTCTGCCCAAAGGTAAATAAATAATGGCTTGTGATTACCATCTGAAGGCATGTTGAGCAGAGATCTTTTCTTTGCGCTCCATTCCCATTTGAAGGAAGGAGAGAAGGTCATTGGGACAACTGGCATTTTCATAATCTTATTTTAAAGGTAGTTAGGTATCCCAAGACTTGGGATAAAAGGACCACAAACCCAGAAATAATCTGGTTTAGGAAATCAACAAAGGGAAAGCCGGGTATCCAGAAATGCTAATGTGTCCTTAACTTATTTACACATTTCCTGCTTGTTGGGGTTCTTTCCTAGCCTCAGGCTGAAATGCAATTTGCCTCTGTTAATATGCATCTTTAAGATCACAAATCAGTCTGTAAATAGTCATTTCTTCTGGTCCTGTCCTGACCTTCCTTCTTTGGTTGACCAAGTAGGAATAACCTGGTTATGCGTTCTCTCTCTCTCTCTCTCTCTCTCTCTCTCTCTCTCTCTCTCTCTCTCTCGCTCTTTTTTTTTAGATTTTATTTATTTATTTATACAAGCACTGGGTACAGTCAGAAGCGCGGGAGGGTGAGAGAATTCACCAGAGTCAGAGCAGGGAGCAGAACAGGCAGAAGGACTGAAGTACACTGCTGAGGGGAGCAGTGGGTGCAGCAGGAGAGGTCTGCACGCCATGTGGGATTGAACCGGCACTGCAGAGGCTGCCAGCAGCTTCACAGCCCAGCGCTCAACCGCTGGGCCACCAGGGGAGGCCCTGCTTTGTCTCTCTTATTTGAATCTTTAATGAGGGAAACTTCTAGGGAACTTTCCAGACTAATAAAAAAGATGTCAAATATTTTGAAAAAGATGCAATATCATTATTTATGTCAGGGTTATTGACTTGCACCTACATTGCAGGGTTATTAGCGCTGGATTATATACATGGGTGAGAATGTAGATTTCAGGACCATTAAGATTCCTCTTTTAGAGTTGGAGTAAAGAAAGGGCTTCTGTTCTTTACTACCTTTGAGGTTCAGGAGAGTTTTATTCAATCTTGAGTACCTGTCTTGCTCCCTCCTTGCCCCTTTACCAGTTTTAGTCATAGAACCTTAAACTCCATTCCCCACCCCCACCCCAAATGCACACAGTAAAGACTGTCCCAGAAGGTACAGGGAGAGACTTGGGGCGGGGACTTAGAATAATAAGAAATTGGAGGGATTGATTGCCCAATACCTGAACATAATTTTTAGAGATTTGAAATAGCCAGTGATCAACACAGCGAAGCAATAGCCTTTGTAGAATTTGCACAATTCTCAGTAAATATACTCAGAGTTTACAATTTAAACTCCTGTGTCAAACAGGGCCATGGTCACCCACCTCGGATGTGTCCCAGCTCTAATTGCAAAACCTCTAAAACGTGGCACCTCTTGAAAACCAGCCACTTGTCAAAAAATCGAGTCCTTAGACTCACTCCAACTGTGAGAGGCCCTGGGAAATGCTTTCGGCGAGTGTTTCCATCAGGTGTGTTTGGAAAACTCAGGCAGTCGTCAGTGGAGACCCGCATAGACACACGGGGCTGAAAGGCGAGCCCATCGATCTGTTGTGGAAACCCTGTGTTGTTTCTTGGCTGCTTAGGTGGCTAAGTGGTCACTTAAAAAAGAAAGAAAAGTGTGCTTACGAAGAGTGGGAGGCCTTTTTTAGGTCTGGGTTCGAGTATATATCCTTAAGTTAAAGAAACAGAGCACATGCTCTAGTCATGTAGTCCTTCTAGAACTAGGACGGCAGGAAGCGCGCGGGCCGGGCCTCGGCCTCCCAGGCTGGTTTTCCACTGGCTTGCTCTGTGGTCGGGGCACCTCCAGGGACCCCTGTGAGCCTCTGCTGGTCCAAGTCCCCATCTGGAAAACGGGAATGCCCACACCGGCCAGAGCTGTGGTGGGGAGCGTAAGGAGTACACGGGAAGTAAAAGTTGTTGCAAGTGAAGAGGTACCGAGTCAGCGTTTAATTTCATTTTCACGGAATTAGTACTCATTATTATATTCTTTTTCAAAATCACTTTGAACAGGGGAGTGGTATTTTGAGCCAGGCATAGTATCTCGAGCTGTTTCTTGCTGCCGCTTCTTTGGTAATTACTCACCCTCATCTCCCCCTTGGACGAGGCAGGAGGTCTGAGTCATGTGATCCTGTGCTGGGGAAACCTGGCAGCTCTCCTGCCCACCTGTGGCCATGCACGTGCCTCTTTCTCTTACTGCTTTTCCCAATAAGCCTTTCCTTAAAAAAAAAAAGAAAGAAAAAAAAAAGTGGGGGATGCCTAGGTAGGTTCCGTGGAAGTTGTCCTTAGGGTTCCTTTCCCCCTAGTGAAACTCAGATAGTAGCCAGCCCCATCATGTGTGCTCTGTTACGCTCTCCATTGCCACCACTTCCAGCCGCCACCCCCGGGTCACCCCAAGGTGGGGGCAGCCATTTGTGAGTGGAGGTTTGGTAGAGGTGTTTTAAGCATGAATTGAAAAGCTTTTACTACTTTTCTGAGATGTTTTCCCCCCACTTTGCTTCCCTAAGTGTCAATGTAAACAGCCCTTCACTTTTTCATCTTGTGCTTATTTGTGGGGTGCACCTGAGGAGGTTGAGATTGACTTCACCACCCCCTACACAGCACTCCTCTGAATGAATAAAGTGATTAAGAAAAAGGAAATGGGGCCTCCCCTGGTGGCGCAGCGGTTGAGCGCTGGGCTGCGAAACTGACTGCAGCCTCTGCAGCACCGGTTCAATCCCCCGCAGCCTGCGAGGGTCCCACATGGCGCGCAGACCTCTCCTGCTGCCTGCTGCTCCCCTCAGCAGTGTACTTCGTCAGTCTGCCTGTTCTGCTCCCCGCTCTGGCTCTGGTGAATTCTCTCACCCTCCCATGCTTCTGACTGTACCCAATGCTTGTATAAATAAATAAATAAATCTTTTAAAAAAATAGTTAAAAAAAGAAAAAGGAAATGAAATGTATATGTCTGACTTGCCCTTTTGACAAGGACTGTTGGTCCTGAACAACACAGGTTTGAGCCACTTCAGTCCATTTATACTTAGTTCTTGCTGGGTACCTGCGGGTGGTCCTCCGCGCCTACAGGTTCACATTCATCAGCTCAGCCCACTTCCTGCATTGGTTGGTTGAGTTTGTGGATGTGGAACCCAAGGATACCGGGAGGCAAACTATAAGGGACTTGAGCAGTCACAGATTTTTCATAGGTATCCACGGGGTGCCTGAAATCAGTCCCCCTCAGATACCAAGGGATGACTACAGTTAAGTTTTTGGGGAGTTGAAAATTACAGGAGGATTTTTAATTGTGGGGGGGATCAGCACCCCCTATCCCTCCCCCATCTACCCCAGGTTGTTCGAGGGTCAAATGTTTTTATTAACAGTGCTGGTAACGTAGATACCAAGTCCTCCTTCAGATGCAGAGGAAGAGAACTGTAGAGCTGACGAGAACAGAGCAAGCCCCGAGCCCAGGCTCTTGGAATTTTTGTTTCTCTGATTTATTATTTTACTGTCATGAAACAAGGGGGTCCTTGAGGGAAGCGACCCTCAGTACTGGGCCTGCTGTGCTGTTTGAGCAGAGAAGTGATATTCAAAGGAGGCGTGTAGACCAGTGGTGAGAGAGGGGCACAACGGAGGCGGGGGTGAAGCGGAGAAGGAGACGCTCTTGGCAGAAGCTGTGGTGGGAGGTGAGGCAGGGGACAGGCTGCAGGGGAGACCCCCACCCCCAGTGCCAGTGGAGACCACAAGGGCAAAAGCTGGCATCTGGTAAAGAAGGAGGGGCCTGCCTGGTGGCGCAAGGGGTTAAGCACTGCACTATGAAGGTGTCTGCAGCCTCTGCAGCACGCGTTCAATCCCCAGCCAGCCAGGCAGCAACCCACATGGCGAGCCAGAATTTTCTTGTCTCTCCCGCTGCTCCCCTCAGCAGTGTATTTCTGTTGTCTGCCTGTTCTGCTCCCCACTCTGTCTCTGGTGAATCCTCTCACCCCCCGCACCTCTGGCCTGTACCCCAGTTCTTGTATGCATAAATAAATCAATCTGAAAAAAAAAGGGGGCACCTGTAGAGTGGGGCTGTCCTGTGGAACTTGTCATGGAAATGTTTTGTTCTCTGATGTGTAATTTGGTGGCCATTAATCACGATGTCTGTGGCACATTTGAAATGTGGATATTGGATTATATTTCATTTTAATCAGTTTAAATGTAAATGTAACTGGCCCCAATGGCTGTGACCACATGGACCGGGCAGGGTGGATTCCGGGAAGATGACTTGTAGATCTGGAGAGGACATTCCCCTGCCCCGCAGGAGACCCGTGACACCTTTTTCTTTTGTCCCCCAGTCCAGTGTTCCCAGGGGCGGGCACTCCCTGCCTCCCTTGCTTTGGGCCCACCTCAGGGCCAGCACCCACCCGGCTACTTGACTCTTTCCCGGACTGAGCAGCTTCTCAAGGGCAGAGCAGGGAAGCCCCAGCTCCAGGCTCCTGTCCAGGTGGGTGGTCTTGAGTCAGCCTCTCCATCTTGCGCCTGGCCCAGGAATTCCTGGGCTTTCTTGCTGGACTTTGGGGGTCATGTTTTGCTTTGGCTTTTGGAAAAACTGCTCCGTCAGAGAAGAGGCACTTTGGCCCATTTCTGCCTTTAACCTTGAAGAGAATGCGGGTGCAGATGCGGATCAGCTTTGAGAATTGCCTCATCTGCTCGCAGAGGGAGGGAGAGGGGGAGGAGAGATGTGCGGAATATTCTGAAGCATGACTAACCCCAGAGAAAATGGGGTGACAGGAGCTTCAGCATAAACTATGCACTCAGTGTTTATTATTTAATATATTTAGGCTTGGACATCATTTGCGTAGATTAAAAGATGAGTATAACTAACTCGGTTATGAGTAAAATCACTTGAGAGTATTCTCGAATATATGAAATTGACTTCTATTTTCATTTATATACACTGCGGCCTGGCCTCGTATCCTATAGTCTGATCACCAATCTGATAACTTGCTGAATGAATAATCCACAAGGTGGAGAGTCTCCCTCCCTTGCTTTCCCCCTTCCAGGACTTCAGACTCACTGTCATTTGAAATGAACTAACAAGTCCAACCTGATAACATTTGAGATTAAGGAAAGATAATTTTTTCCAAGTGTGTCATGAGCGTTGTATTCAAACCTTGTGCATATTTTTCAAATGCGATTTTGAACTGGCCACAATTTCTACTAAACCTTATTTTTAACAGAGAACACATCTTTAACATGATAAAAAATAGCAATCATTTTCAGGTTCCAAAAAATTGAGCAGGCCATGCACATGTTCCTAGGTTTTAATTTTTAAATAAAATCTTTATGATGCTCTGTTTTCCTTTTTACAGACACTCACATTTGGTCATATATTAGATTTTACATAGCAATACAGTTCAGCAGACATTTTTTAACTACCTAAGTAGGATCCTCAGCCCTAAGGATTCAAAGATGAATGAGAACTGGCCTCTGGATTTGTGTAGCCAACTCTTTATGATGGTCTTGCCTCTGCCAAAAGCCTCCTTCTTGTTACCTAAGGGCTGTGAACAGCAGATTCAGATGTCCTGGTGCAGGGACACCTGCCACTGTGTAGCTGTGAAGCACAGAGACGACAAAATATACTGTGACTCCCTGGGACGCCAGTGCTCAGGGCCACCCCATAAGTGGGTTTGATGGAAGAACCTGCCATTTTCACCCTTACAGGCAAAAATCAAGTAGTACAGAGGAATTGGTATTGAGAGATGCAATTAAACTGGATTCTTTTGCCAGGCAACATGGCAAGCTGTTAGGTTAGAGTTTTGTTCCCCCCTTATCCTAGCAATTGGAGATCTTTATACATTTGGCTGTGAATATACAGATTGAAGGTGAGAGTGGGATTTAAAAAACAGTAAATGCAAGGTATTATTAACAAAGAAAGCTTAACGTGGGTAACGGTTACCACATTTTTTTTCCCTTTTGCTAGAAATCACAGTGATCACTTCCTTTCCCATTTAACACTCTGCCAGGCTGTTGTCACAGTCGGACTTGTCTTGGCATCTGAAGCCCGCCCACAGGAAATCTCTCATCCGAAGGTGTTGGGCAATCATTCACCAGGGCAGTTCCTCCTCCAGAGCCCCACCTTTAGACAGGTGTACTGCTTAAGGCTTGGTTGGTTTTGCTCTGTGCAGTTGCTATGAAACTTCCAGGAAGCTACCATTCCTCATTGCTTCTGGGGGGAGGAAAAGCAGGGAGAAGAATCTGGAGGCGGACAGCTCGCCTGAGTTCCTACACCAGTCTGCCCGCCTCCCCTCTGAATCCACTGCACCTGGCAGGGTTGCCCTGGTGCCCGGCAGGGCATTCCCATTCTGACAGGTGTTTCTCCCTGCCTCACCCCTCCTCCCGGGTCTGGAGAGGGAGCCACCCCTTTCCGGGTCCACCCTGAGTAATGCTGGGCCAATGGCCCCGTGCACACTGTCCACTCTGGCTGAGCCAGGGCAGGTCCACAGCCCTGGCCAGGGCCCAGTGTCTGCCCCAGGGGCCCGGGCCCCAATGGCTCCACCAGGCAGGCAGCCAGCAGTTCCCCCAAGGACAGGCCCTTAGGGTCATGTTTTGGCTTTGGGGTGACTTCAGCAATGTCCCTGAGCGCTGTGGAAGGGAATGAAGAATGTTATGAATATGACTGCCAGGATGAAGAGCAGAAGCCTGCCCGTAGGCATCGTGAATCCCTGGACCTCTTGGAAGAGGGTAAATTCTATACTTTGCTCCTAACGAATCCTTTTCCTATTAGTGTCTAACTAGGCTTGGCTGTTTTGCTGAATTCACAGCACTCTCTTATTTTCTTCTTGAGTTATAACTCGAGTCCTCAGATCTTCTGTGGTGAATGGCTTAATGGCACTGGGGCAAAACCACCACCAGTGCTTCCAGCACCTTCGGAAGTCCCCTACGCACTTTCTAATTCACTCCTCCCTTCTGGGAAACCATTTACCTGACTTCCATCACTTTGGGTTTGTTTTGCCCTATCTTGAGCTGCATAAATGGAGTCAAACAGTGTGTATTACTTTGTGTCTGGTTTCTGTTGCTTAAATTTGGTCTTTGAAACTCAGGCGTGTAGCACGTATGAGTAGTTGTCATCTTTGGTTTCTGCTGCTGCTTTGTGGAATTCCGCCTCTCTGTTTTAAAGTTTCCTTGTCACTGAAAGGGTTTTGCTAAGTTAATGGACAAGAGAGAGTGAGTCATTATTAAATATGTTTCTAATTTAGTATTGTTTATTAAAAAGATATTGACCACTGATTTGAAATTAGGATTGTTTTTAACCTAGAAATAGTTCTGATAGAAAAGCACGTTGAAATTGCCTGGAGCCCACCACCACACTTTCTCAGAGGGATGAGGCTTTGATGAGAGAGGATATTAAAAAAAAGATAAAGCCCAAATGCTGGGGCTGAATTTCCTCTTCAGGGGTCGGTGGGGAGGGGATCTTTGGGGTGAAGCAGGCTGTTAAAACAGTGACTACTGCATGGTTGGTCTTGGTCTCAGCACTAACACTCAGAATGTCTTTTCAACATTCTGCTCTGTGATGGTCTATTTTCATGTCTCAATCTAACTTTCATTTTCAGAATTATTTATCATCAAACAGAAATAGGGAAAAAAACAAAAAGAACAGAATTATATATAATCAGTCATTTGCCAAAAGTGGTTTTCTTCGAAATATTGTTATTTCGAAGAAATATTGTTATTTCGAATATTGTTCCAATTTTCTTGGAAATATTGTTAACCCTTCATCGACAGGGCCATTCACTTGGAGAAAGCGGGGAAACAGTGGGAACAGCCAAATGAGAGCAGGGGCTCCCTGCCAAGGCCTGGAGCAGGGCCTGGCCCTTCATGAAAACCATGGCGCTGCAGGGAGGCCCGTGGAGGGGGTGGGGGGTTCCTGGAGGCCATCTCGAGAAAGGCATCTGACTGCTCTTGTAGAACCAGGCCAGACCTGATCTCACTGGATCAGCGGGGCCCCTTAAAGCCAGGCTGTTGCATGTGCTGCCTGGGAGCTAGGTCAGAATGCAGACTCTCAGGCCCCACCTCCGACCCATTGAGTCAGAGGCTGCATTTGAGTAAGATCTCAGGGGATCCCTATGCACATGGAGTCTAACATGAGCTGCTGCCTTAAAGCACGGTAAGATGACTTGCAACAGTCTGGTCTAAATTCAGGGCTGTGCAGGGTTCTGGAGCAGCGTCATGCATCCTAGTCATGAGAAGAAAGAAATTTGTGTTGTGTGTATTTTCTGTGTCTATATATCTATCTGCCTTAAAGCATTTCTAAAAGCTGAGGGCCAAATGATGATGATGGTAGCTAGTATTTATCGTGTTCTTAGCATCATCCTGAGTACTTTGTGTGGATTCTTGTGTTTAATTCTTAAAACAACAATGTGTGGTTAGATAATGTTATAATTGCATCTTTAAGATTTATAAGAGAAAACTTAAATAACTCGTCTTTGTCTACACATCGAGGAAGAGGTCTCAGCTCATGGCTGGCTGGTCCTCCACTCTTCACCACTCACAGTGGGGTCCCACTGCAGCAGCAGCACATCACCCCATAGGGTAACATGTGAGAAATGCACAGTCCCGGACCCTGCCCCGTATTGCTGAGTCAGGCACTCTGGTGTGGGACCCCAAAACCTGAGTTTTAACATGGCTCTGGCTGCTTCCAGTGCTGGTGCATGTCTCATAGATACCAGGGTCTTGAGTTTATGGTTACCTTCCATGGGGTAAGGGAGGAACCCCGAGCTCTATTTGCTGTCTCAGGATAGGCTTACAATTTCTTCCTTCACTCTTGTTTCTTACCATCCAATTTACCTCTTTTCTCCCATAAAATATTTTTTTGCTGTCCTGTAGGTAGAATGTTAAAATCGTTTCAGGACAGTAATCTCAAAAGAAAGGCACCTTAATGCCAATGATCTTAGTTCTCTTTGTAAAGTGAAATTCACAGATTTTTGCACCCAGCCTGAGGAAGTCTGTGAGTAGGAAGCTGGAGATTTGGTCTAGAAGATTTTGTTCCTGTGGCCTGGAAACCTGTCCTGTGCCCCAGAGCAGGCCATTCCCTGGCCTGACAGCACCCTTGTCTTGAGTTCTTGGGAAGTGAGCCCCGTGGGTAGAAAGCAGTGCTTTGTGACTTGTGAAAATATGTGCAGGGTGTGGGCGTAACCCAGGAGTCTGAGGTGGTTTTAGGTGCTTTTTGTTGTTGCTTTTACTGTAAATTTACCTACAAGAAGTGCTTTTGGTCAGAAACTGAAGGTGAGAATTACTTTGGGGATTGCTCTGGTAGCTACGGATACAGGAGATATTTGTTCTCTCCTGGTCACCTTGTTGACTTTCTAAGGTCACCCACTTTATCTTTAGGACAATCTTTGAAATATACACTACTCTCAGATTTGATGTCAAAACAACATAACCTTGGAGATTGTCCATGTCCTGAGTCCCACAGCTATAAGCGTAGAGCAGACCCTGCCCCAGCCTTGGCGGCTGCCTTCTACCACCCCTGGGCCATGTAGACCCTCCTGGCATTGCCTCATTGAGTCCTTAGAGCCCACAAGGTGGGTGCTTGTGGGGAGACCAGGCATCCAGGAGAAGCCACTGGCTCAGGCCTCACATCTGGAAAAGGCAGTTTTGCTCTTGCTGGCTTTGGGGAGAGAAGATCGCAGGCCCTGTGCCTTCTGGTTCCAGGCAGCGTGCTGCGCGGTGCAAGCAAAAGCGACCTCAAGTGCGTTCATGCTGCATGGCATTGGGGAGAAGGGCTTTGCTGGTTCTCCCCAGTCCCTTCTCCTCAGGGGGAGTTGTTGTGGCCAGAGAACAGTAGGACCTGCTGGTGAGGGTGCTTGCTGGAGAGTGGAGTTCTGCCTCCCCTTCCTATGGTGTTGTGAGGCCAACTCCCTCCCACTGCTTTCCCGGGATGCCTAAAGAAGCCTGTCTG
The DNA here is from genome assembly GCF_014898055.3 of Talpa occidentalis. Classification (NCBI taxonomy): domain Eukaryota; kingdom Metazoa; phylum Chordata; class Mammalia; order Eulipotyphla; family Talpidae; genus Talpa; species Talpa occidentalis. The sequence goes on from NW_023600993.1 coordinate 30,107,478, forward strand.
GGTCATTTCTCCTTTCCCGGGCACTTCTGAGGCTGTTGCCCAGTTGTGATTTAGTCCCTCAGTTCCGGCAAGAGCATTCTCAGGCGGCAGGATTGAAAAGACAGGGCGGGAGGGTCTGGAGTCTACTGAGTGCACTCCCTGCGGGTTTAGGTTTTCTGAGCCCATCCTCAGAGATGGCTGTTGATTTCCCTGTGGGCTTCAGTATGTGGGTGGCGGCATCAGTCTTGCACAAAGGGCAGTTTTCAAGTGTTGAGTGCTAACAAAAACTTATCTGAAGATGCAGAGATTAAAAAAAAGCCAGTGGGCAGTGGGAACCTGGAGCCCGATAGAGTCCCTCAGGCCAGTGTGAGGTCTGTCTGCAGCTCAGCCCTGCTGGGCCAGCCAGATTCTCCTTGGGGTACAAGGAGAAGCCGAGTTGCATAGAGAGAGCACAGGAGGGAAACCCTGGGCGGCTGGAAGAGGGCTAAGCTGGTGGAGAATGACTGGATCCAGATATGCTGAACCCTGAAGGTGGTAGCCAAGCCTCAGGCCACTGTGGGGTGGACCGGCAGCCTCGGAGGAGGAGCCATTGCCCTGGGCCTAATGTTGGTGTTGACACAGTGTGGCCAGCAGTATGGAACCTTGCTATGCAGGACTCTCCTTCAGGGTTATAGACAAGGGAGGAGCAGACATGCTTATCAGTACCAACCTCAGCACTGTTACAAAGGTCCCTTTGCTCATGGTTTTCAAATAACCTTGGTCTCCTGCTTGGGGTTTGGTGTCAATATCCATGGCTACCCCATACAGACCTTGGCGAAGTCAGCTGCTCACGGCAGTTCTACCGGGGTAGGGTGCCAGAGATCCCCCAGAGCCTGCCATAGGCAAAACTCACTCACACTGTATTTTGGGGTCCCCTTGCTGCCCTGCCCACACGGGGGCCTATTCCCTGGCCCTGGGCCACTCCCAGCCTTCTAGCATCTGAACTCCCCAGAAGCATCTTCACCTGGAACTTCCTGCTTGCTCCTGGGTATCATGCTAATTTATGCCAGTGTCTTACCTTCTCCATTAGACCAAGGAATTCCTGGAGAGTAAGATTCACTAATTTACTCCCCAGCAGCCTGCGGTTTAGAGCACCAAGTTGTGAGTCAAGTAGACCAGGCTCTCCTATAAACACTCTGTGATCCTGGGCAGTTTCTTCACATCTGAAATGTGGACAGTCGTAATTCTTTCCTCCCAGGGTGAGTGTCAGCACGAGAGGCGACAACAGACACGCAGCCCTCAGCAGTGTGCCAGGGCCGCTGAGCAGCCATCAGCCATATGATTCACGACCCTCATTCTATGCCCCGGTGGAGAATGGCCACCATAAATCAGCACTGGGTGTTTCAGTCCCGTCCCGGGCGGGGTGGGTGGTGACAGGTGACAGCACCAACAGACCAGGTTCAAGTTCATGTTATGTCCTATCTGACCTTGGAATAGCCACTTGGCCTTTCTCTTTGTCTGCTGTATTAAATGGGAATCACATCTATGTTGTGGGGGTGGTCTGGGTTTATATGAAATAATTCCTGTAAAATGGGCCACGCTAGCAGTTGGCACAGTGTCGATACCCAGCCATCACTTCATTTCTCCTTCCTCTCACTTGCTTTGGTGCCCTTCTTTCAGCCACCTGGCAAGGGAAAGTGAGCCAGTAAAATGGTCACGCTATTTTAGTTTCAGTTAATAGTGCTGATGAGCAGGGGATAGAACCAGAGCTGTGCTGTCAGGTCTCTGCTCTTGGCGTGCGATGCTGCGCTCTCACCAGCAGCACAGACCTGGCACCTGGCAGACGCCCTTTGTCGTGGGCTGGGCTCTGGGCTGGGCTCTGCCCCCGCTGCTGTGCCAGAGGCCATTGGCGTGGCTTTACTTGAAACCCTGGCTGCCAGAGGCTGAGTGATAAGCCAGCACCTTTCACCCAAGAGAGCGCGGAGGTGGCCGGCAGCCTGCCCACTGGCTTCTGGCTGCACACCACGGTTGTTCACCTTCAATTTGATCGCCCTGATCAAACTGATAGCTCCCCACTCCAGCCCCAGGGTGGGGTGTGATATGTGGTCATCTTGGAACATTGAGATACCCACCAGGGTTTATGTTTTCCCTCCTCTCTAGGGTACTGGTTACAAATAAGTCTATCTTTGAAATGACTGGTTTGGGCGTAAAACACAGCCTGCCAGGGTTTGTTTGTTTTGGTTTGTTTTGTTTTGTTTTGAGGATCAACTGTGTATTGACCCAAAATGGTGACTCAGCTGCTTTCGTGTGACTTACACAGCCTAGGTGGGAAGGGACGTGCAGCATTTGTGAGAAATAGGATCGCTGTGACTATAGCACATTGTGACTAGAATAAAGAGAATCTGTTGTGCTGTGATTTATTTTGTTTTAATTACTGTAAAATGAGCGTGTGTTTTTATTACCAAGTATGGTGTGAGCCCTCACCCCATCAAGGGCTGCATCAAAATCATCATTTTTTGTTTTTGTTTTTTTAAAAACCAATTGTGGGCCTCCCCTGGTGGCGCAGCGGTTGGTTGAGTGCTGGGCTGCGAGGCTGCCCGCAGCCTCTGTAGTGCCGGTTTGTTCCCCGGCTGCCGGCGGCGAGGGTCCCACAAAAAAAAAAACAACAAAAAAACCCCCAAATAATTGTCTCTTACCAGTCGTATTAGTTAAAACACTCGGAGTATTGGACCAAATCTAAATGTTTTGACGACAGATAGAGGCAACAGTCGAGCAAGGGACTTCGTTTTTGTTTGTTTTTGGTTAGAAGAACTGGGGTATAGGCCAGAGATGCAGGGGGTGAGAGGGTTCACCAGAGACAGAGTGGGGAGCAGAATAGGCAGATTGACTGAGATACACTGCTGAGGGGAGCAGCCAGCGAGACAGGAGAGGTCTGCTGCGCCATGTGGGTAGCTCCATGGCTGGGAATTGAGCTCAGGTCATCTTGGTAGTAGCGCTGAGACTTAACCCCTAGGCCACCAGAAAAGCCCCTACACCGTCCCATTTTAAATGGACAATTTTGATTTTTAGTATATTTACAGAGTTGTGCAGTTTTAGCACATTTGCACCCCCCAAAGTAAGACCCCTCATGCCTTAATAATCCCCATTTCCACCCCCAATCCCAGGCAACCACTGATCTGTTTCTGTCTCTATAATTAGCCTGTGTGGGATGCTTTACAGGACTAGAATCATACAATATACTCTGTCTTTTATGTCTCACTGCTGCTGCTACCGGAGTATAAGGTTTTTGAGGTTCATCTGTGTTGTAGACTTTTTCGATACTTCATCCCTTTTTATGGCTGACTATCACTCCCTTGTATGGCTACATGCCACATTTTGTTTATTCATTCACCAACCAAATTATTCGGGTTGTTTGCCCTCCTTACCCTGTGAACACCTTACCCTGTGAACACCTTACCCTGTGAACAGGACAAGTATTTGTTAGGTGTACTTCCTGGAGGATCGTGACCAAGTGCAGGCATGCTTTTTCAACTGAAAACTGCCACTACTGACTGACTGTTCTTTTCTCCGACACCTAAGCACCAGCTACCCTCTCATCCGGGCACATCAGAATTTCCAGAAGGGTACATATCTATTTTGAGAGTTTATTTGACATGCCCATAGTTCTTATAATCAAAATTACAGAAAATAAAACTTACTTTTAAAAAGCTAAGACTGAGGTACAGGTGATAGGAGAAGAAACTATTGGGGTGTAGGGACAGAATTTGATTCTAAAAAAGGTTGAATATCAGTGTTCTAAATAAGTAAATTGATTAAAGACCTTTAACTTAGAACAAAAACCAAGCAACCCAGAACACAGATCTGATGGGCTCACTGTCCGTGGGCATTGCCTGCTTGGTCTTTGAGTTCTAAGGAAACAGTGTCTTCTGGAGAGTTACACACACACACACACACAGGCACATTTACATATACAACTTGTACATGTATAAATATATGGTGCATTAGATATCCGTTTATTTTCATGCCAGAGAAACATAAAACTTGCATTGATGGGAGGAATGATATCAAAATTAGGTTAGGAAGTGATGAGAGGTAATTGTTCTAACAGCTGCATGAGAATTTTTCTTCTAAAATGCAGAACGTGAATGAGAAATGTAGTCTGCTCACTGTGGTTACTCAGAGAAGGCAGAGAAGGCTAGAATGTTTGGGGGCCTTCTCAGGCTTCTTAGTAGGAGGAGAAACCTGAATTCCTTAGAGGGAGCAGGTAGCAGGCTGGCACCTCCTTGCTGCTCTCCCCATCCAGTCTGGCCTCCTGGGTCCTCCTCAGGTTTTCCTGCTCCAGGTATTCAGTGTCCCGACCTCTGCAGCAGCCCCTGCCGGGCCTGCCAGCCATGCCCACCTGCCCCTGACCTCTTTCGGATGCCCATATCTGACCTGACCCTCTCAAATCCCCTGTACCTTCCTCCCCATTGTTTTCTTCCCTTTGGGGATTTCTCCCATACCTCAATTCCAGTTGCCCTTGAGCTTTCCACTGACTTGATCTCCTTGGCAATAGGTAGGGACTCCTTTCTATTTGGGGCCTCTCTGGGATTTCTTGGCTGGCATCTAATGTCCATGACTAGGAGATACAGATAGGTGCCAGCCAGCATTTATTCTCCAGATTGTTTTGAGCAGTTTAACGCCCACCAAAATTGCATTACTGATTTACAGACACCAGCCCCCCACTGAATCCAAATTCTGTCCCTACACCCACATAGCTCCCCCTACGCTGTCACCCCACTAAGCTGTGAAAGTTCAGTCACACATGGCCTCTCTGGTATGCTAGCCTGGGACTACTTACTCAAGTTTGGCTTCACGATTCTACCTACCTCAAGAATAAGCACTCGATTCTCTTCTCATCTCAAAGAGGGTGGTCTCCACTGCGATCTAGCGCCTCCCACCTCAGGGAGGGTGTCCCTGGCGCTGTGGATTGGAGGTATCTTCCCTGGGCACCTTCGTCCACCGCCACCGCAGCGGCTGTCCTGATGGCAGCCCCGTGCTGGGGCACCCTTCTTGCACCCAGCCTTCTGTCCCCCTGAATGGCATGCTCTTGTCCTTTGGTCCCAGTGAGAAGCCCAGGCTCTGTATTTGTTGATTCCTCTCCCACCCAGTCTTTTCTCTTAAACCTGTCAGGAAAAGAGACCACTTCTCTTTATCTCCCCTGCCATTTGGGTTAATGACCCGCCTTGGCACAGATCATTCTAAATGGCCTTGCCAGGCCCCTCACCCCCCTTCCACCCCCTTTTCTCTGAACCGTAGCCAGAATGTCTTCCGAACTACAACTCTCATGTGGACATTCTCCCTTTGAAACCCTCCAGTGGCTTCCCACTGTCCCATGGTAAAGTTCAGTCTCCTTCAAGGAGCCCGCACACCCTGACCCGCTGCCCAGGGTTCCCCCACCCCCCACCAGGGTGTTTCCTGTGGTCTCCTAGTGCCTGATAACAAATGCTGCTTCGTGTCAGCCTGCGCTCGGCAAGGGGCAGAGTGGCCTGTGGACCAGCTTTGTAAGAGCAGCAGCTGCGCTGCCTTTGCTGGGGCTTGGAGCAGAGTTCTCTCGCATTAAGCTTAATTATAGAGGCTTATGGCAGCTCATTCACGTTTTATTTTTTCTTAATGCATTTTTGGGTGGAAGTGGATTTATTTGGTAGCGCTCCCTGGGTCAGAACTGGACCCCCCTTTGGGGCGCTGTTCTCATGGACAGAGAAACCTGACCCCAGTTACTATAGATTGAGTGTCTAGAGTGTTGATGCTTCCAAAGTGCAGCCTGTACTTGTGTTACTGTTTAAAGGCATGGTTTGTGATTTTCCCACCCTCATTGGTATCACCCTTACCCCCTCATTTCTTGGAAGTGGAAACCCAAGACACAGCAATTATGGGGTTTGCCCAGGGCCTCCAGGCCTTGGTTGAGTCTCCTCTGCAAACCTGTCTCTCAGCCTGGGGTAAGGATCGCTCTTTCCCCAATGTGCAGATACTTCCTGCTGGGTTTATGCTTCCTCACCATAGTCGATTTGGGCCAGCCCAGCCCTGCCCTGCCTCCTCTGTGACCCTAGTCTAGTAGAGGGTCCAGACTGGTCTAGGTTCAGTCCCTGCCACCAACCTCAGTTGGGTCCTTAGCTTCTGGGAACCTCAGTTTTCTCATCTTTCAAGGAGAGTAGTCATCCCAACAGAGCCTCACCTGCAGGGCTGTGGGGAGGATTAAAGGAGAAAGAACATTAAATCCCCCTACACAGCAGGGACACCATAAATGTTAAACTGCTGCCCCTGCTGGGAGTCTCCTCTTATTCTGAAATTCAGCTGCTCCCTGTGTGACATTGGGCCAGTTGGTTGGAGACTGAGCCTCAGTTTCCCATTTGTAAAGTGGGGTGTGCTTACTGGCAGTGTTGCTCTGGGGAGTGACATAATCCACGTGCAGGTGTGGCACTGCCTGGCCACAGCTCCTGGGAAAGGGCTGCTGCTGTTACTCATTTCCCCTAAAGTCACCTTGCAGGACTTTCTTTTCAGTGTATGGTTTCTTTTTTCTTTTCTTTTTTTCTTTTCAGTGTATGGTTACTACCAAAAAAAATTTTATAAAGCGTGGAAATAATTGTAATACCATCCAACTGTCAATATTTTAGCAGCCTTCCTGATTTTTTCATTGTAAATCTGTAAATTTTGTAATTTATAATTTTATTATCAATATGTGCCTTTCTCCAGTTCCTCCTCCCCATTTGGGATTACATGTACTTTGAAAACATAACTGGAATAATAATTCACAGAAGTCGTGTCAACAGTAGTCTTTTATTTTTGCCTGTGATGTCTGCAGTCAGGCTCTAGGCCCTGGGACTTCTGAGAGGTTCTCTGCACCCCTAACTGAAGGTGAAAGGTGTAAGGGCACACCTAGCCTCTTGTCCCTGTGAGAGTGGTGACATTATGTGCCTGATAGGTGTTAATGCTGGAGAAACCACAGGTGTCCATTTTATTGGGTTCAATTTTAAAGCATTTAAAAATAACTTACAACAGGGGCCTCTCCAGTGGCGCAGTGGTTGAGCGCTGGGCTGCAAAGCTGTCCGCAGCCTCTGCAGCACCGGTTCGATCCCCGGCCACTGGCTAGGGTCCCACATGGCGCACACACCTCTCCTGCCACACCCGCTGCTCCCCTCAGTAGTGTACTTCTCAGTCTGCCTATTCTGCAGACTTCCCACTCTGACTCTGGTGAAATCTCTCACCCTCCCGTGCTTCTGATTGTACCCAGTGCTTGTATCAATAAATAAATAAACCTTAAAAAAAAATAACTTACAACAGGAGGGATCCTTCTGGTATAGAATCACGGTGCAGTTGTGTAGACCTTAATATGTGCATGTACACACACACACACACAAACACACATGAGTGCAGATATATTGGGGCAAGTCTTAGTAAGATCCATCAATTGTGTCAATGATGGTACCCTTGTTGTGACATAATTTTACAAAATGTTACCAATGGGGGAAATTGGGCAACACTTGTAAACTGGGATCTCTCTGTTATTCTTATATTTGCAAGGATTATCTGCACATGATTAACCAACCACAGTGATTGCAATTTAAAAAAGTGATTTAAAAACTGTAAGTGTAATTTCTGATTATTAATACAAATCCTAGTGGAAAAGCAACTCCAAATTTTGATCTCTTAGATTTTAGGGTGACAGACTTAGAGCCAGATCAGTTTAAAATGTGACCAGGTTTTTTTTTTGCTTCAACACAGCAGAGGACTTGGTCCTCCGAGGGGAGCAAGCAAGGGAGCATGAGCTGGCCCCACCCTATCCTCGTGAGGTTTCCACACAGAGGTCATTTGTAACTGCTGTGGGTCATTTCTGGTTGATGGAATGGACATGTCAGTGCCTCCAAGGTCAGCCTGGCTGCAGGGCTCCTCTGTCTGTGTCTGCAGGACAGGGTACAGCTTTAAGACTAACCCCTGACCTCTGTGTATCTTCACTTAAGTTTGTCTCCTGACCTAGAGCTGATGAACTATTTAGAGCAATTTTAACTGGACTCCATTTACATTCAATTAAATTCTGGTATAAAGCAACCCTTATTAATCTTTTTTGCCTTTCCCTGGCCTGGCAGCTCTATGGGAGGGGCAGGGAAGGAAGGTGCAGGGTCGCATGCACTCTCCTCCAGCAGGCAGGGTTCCTGCAGTGAAGTGTTGGGTGGAGGAAGGGGAAGAGGAACCCCCTCTCTCCTGGTTCTTTTTTTTTTTTTTTTAAGATTTTTTTATTTATGCATGCAAGATCTGGGGTGTAGGCCAGAGGTGCAAGGGGTGAGAGAATTCATCAAAGACAGAGTGGAGGGCAGAACAGGCAGATCTACTGAAATGCACTGCTGAGGGGAGCAGCAGGCGAGACAGGAGAGGTCTGCTGTTCCCTGTGGGTAACTCCTTGGCCAGGATCGAACTCATGCTGCAGTGGCTGCAGATAGCTTCATAGCGCTGCAACTTAACCCCTTGCACCACCAGGGAGGCCCCCTCCTGGTTCTTGAGAGCTCTGTGTTCTTTGGGTTTCCAATTTGCAACCAGATTTCAGGTCTTCTCCTTAAGTGAGAAAATCATTCTAACAGATCAGATTTCTCTGAGCTCATTCCCTAGGATGATCTCTACTTGCATTTAATAAAATATTTAGAGACCTATTGCATTCCAGTTGCAGTGTGTCTTTAGTAATGCTACCGAGCTGGCTTGGTAATACACTTCAGTTCCCAAATGCCTTGCATGGGCTGTTACTAAATATGGGTCAGTGCGAAGCTGAACCAAGTCTGCGACTCTTAAGGAATTATTCTTGAGAGTCTAGGTTAAGAAGAATTACTGAGAAGTTAAAATTTAGCCAACAGTGGCAGGTCTCAAAAAATTGTACATTTTGACCTTAAATCTATTTGCAGTCACTCCTTCCTCCATGGAATTAAGCCCCTGCCACCACCTTCTTGGTGTTTGTTGAACTGCAAATCCATTCCTTGCCGCTGATTTAGAATAAAACCACCCTGAGATTTTTCAGCAGACTAAAGCCTTCTTTCACCGCACAACTGGAGATAGTGGAAGGAGAACAAAGGCGTACAGTCCTAAAGTGGCTGCACGCAGCCTTTCATGACCACAGTCATTTATCTAGTAATGAAATATCTGTGTGTGTGTGTGTGTGTGTGTGTGTAGCAGTATTAATAATAGTGTTTTTGGCATGGATTTAAAAAAATCAAATGGAAGGAGAACAAAGATGCTCAGTTTTCATGGTAGGAAACTGGTTGCACAGCGTTGGATTTGAGACCATTTGGGGAGTTGGGGGCTGTGCCTTTAGAAATTAGACAGTTCCAGGGATCATGCTCAGCGAAATAAGCCAGAAAGAAAAAGAAAAATACCGGATGGTCTCACTCATAGCAGGAATCTAGAAAACTTAAATAAGGGACCAGGAAAATGAATAACTATAAGAAAGTGAAAATCAAAATCAACAAACAACTATGAACCAGAGACATTCTATGGGGGGTGGGGGGGCGGGAGGGGAGGGATTGGGGTCAAAATAAGAGGGTTGCAATTGTATGGGGAATATAAAAATAAAATTTATTACAAAAGTAAAAAAAAAAAAAAAAGAAATTAGCCAGTTCCAGCACCTTGCCTCAACACCACCACTAAATATGCATATGCGTGCACACACACACACACACACACACCCTGTCAAGGCTTTGTAGATATTAGAAATCAACTCCTTCTCCCCTTGCCCCTGTAAAGCTTGGGGCTCTTCTCTGAAACCCTGCCAGTGAGTTGAACTTGGCAAAGCCAACGACTCTTGTTCCTAATAGATAGACACAACTTTCGGCCCCCACCCCCTTTCAGTGGCGCTATAGTGAACATGTAACATTAGGTTAGTTTCAGGTGTGCAGCGTGAGTGGGATTTGCATAGACTGGGAAAGGATTGCCACTCTGTCTGTGAGCATGTCACCACACAGAGCCACAAATTTCCTTATGACAAGAACTTTCAAAGTCCTTTCTTAGCAACTTTCAAATATACGATAGTGTTACTAGAGCCTCTACTTTCTATGAGTCATTTGTTTGGCAGGTTGTTGTCATCAGTGATTTCACTGTCATTTTTTGTTTCTTGCAGTTTTATGTGCCGAAAGAGTTGGCCAGATGACTAAGACATATAATGACATAGACGCTGTCACTCGGCTTCTTGAGGAGGTAAGAGTTTTGGGGAAGGCAACGAATCATTTGTAATTGACTTATATTAGTTAAATATAACTTGTAAATATGACTTATTTTGTAATATAACTTATACCCCCTCTGGGGGTATAACTTAGCTGCTCAGTAACTGTAACTTTGTGAAAGGTATTTTAAGAAGGACTGCATTCATCACACAAAAGAGGCATCATTTAAATACCTTAAGGTTTAGGGTCTCCCTGGTGGCGCAGCAAGTTGAGCACCGCGCTATGAAGCTGCCCACAGCCTCTGCAGCACGGGTTCGATTCCCGGCCGGCCAGGGAGATTCCCACATGGTGCAGCAGACCTCTCCTGTCTGCTTCGCCCGCTGCTCCCCTTAGTAGTGTCTAGGGTCCATCTGCCCATTCTGCTCTGCGCTCTCTCTGTGGTGAATTCTCTCACCCTCCCATGCCTCTGACTGTACCCCAGTTCCTGTATAAATAAATAAATCTAAATAAATAAATAAACAAACAAATACCTTAAGGTTTAAACGAAATCCTTAAAACATGTACTGCAATATATTTTTAAGTGTATCCACAAAAATGTCTGAAAAAAATGCTTCATTATCTATACCTTTATAATGTGGTTTGTTTATTTGTTTTTTTAATTTACGTCGGGTTAAGGGAATGTTATGCAGTGTCAACATGGAGATGACAAAAATAAGCCAGGCAAGAAAAACTTAGGGAACTTGCTCAGGATTAGTTGAGCAGCTGGTATTTTAGAGGCTGTAATTTTCTGAATTTCTTCTCAGCAGCGTGTTGGCAGTTGAGAATTAAGGTGCAATAAAGTACTGTAGAAATGGGGGTTTTGGGCCTCCCCGGTGGCACAGTGGTTGAGTGCTGGGTTGCGAAGCTGCCCGCAGCCTCTGCAGCGCTGGTTCAATCCCCGGCTGCTCCCTGGCCACTGGAGGAGGGTCCTGTATGGTGCACAGACCTCTCCTGCTGCCTGCTGCTCCCCTCAGCAGTGTATTTCGTCAGTCTGCCTGTTCTGTTCCCCGCTCTGGCTCTGGTGAATTCTCTCACCCTCCTGTGCTTCTGACTGTACCCAGTGCTTGTATAAATAAATAAATAAATCTTAAAAAAAAAAATAGAAATAGGGGTTTCATGTGTGTGTCCCGTGCCTGGAACAGACCAGGGTATGTAGGTTCTTAATAAGTATGGATCGAATTCTTTAGACTGAAGCCACCCCTGATCCCCACCAACCCTTCAATGCGCAGATGCAAACTGTTAGCCTCTTGTTTCTACTCCAGAATAGAGACTATTCATTAGCCCTTCCAGGAAGAAAGGGGAATAAGGAGGGAGCCAGAAACCATTGTTAGCATTTTCAGGCAGTGGTAGGACAAGGTTGAAACATAGACAGAGGGCCAAGCAGGGGTGGGGAGACACAGGTTTAAGGAGGACATCTTTCACTTTGTTTCCTTGTCTCCTTCCCTGTTTTCCTCCCTTCTGCTTGTCCTACATTCTCACACCAGCTTCCAGTTCCCTCTGAGATCCTGAGGACTCACCTGCCCACCCCCCACCCCCCACGCCCCAAGGCCAGCCACTCCCCAGTAGGCCCAGCTGAGTGGAGTGGGGTCAGGAGCTGAGACCCTTGACCACCCACACATCAGATACATTACAAACTCCTCAGCCCCAGATAAAGTGGTCCTGGTTTCTGGCTGTGCCGGGAGGCATTGGCTCGGCCTAGTAGGCCGGGCCTTGGGGGGCTCTCCAGCTGCAGCCATCTGGACAGCTGGCATTCGCCATGTGGGAGGTTGGCTTGGTTGGCACCACTCACTTGAAATGGTTCACCACTGCCCTCTCTCCAGATCTTCCAGAGTTCCCAGCATCCGCTCCTCACTCCATAGCCAATCAGTCATCCACGCTCCTGAGAGGGGACCCACGTCTGTACCTTTATTTTTGTCCCAGGGCCACCCCTCAATCTCCAGGAGCCTCAGCAGTGAGACTGGAGTTTCTCTCTTTTCTGTTCATTCTCGCAGCATCCATGTTCCAAGCCCTCTGTATCACCATCCCCGAAACACACACCCAGTCCCCTTCCTGAGCTGCTGGACACTTGTGGGGCGTTTCTCCAGGTGGCTCTTATTGTGCCTTCTTGGTTTTATTTTCAGCAGCTCATCCTGGCAGGGTGCGTGCCTGTCTTTGTTTCGATTGTAACACCATTCTTGTCCTGAGAAGAATCACGTCTGCCTTAAGGCCCTTCTTTGGAACCAGGCGGGCTTCCTGGTTCAAGTCTGGTGCCCAGCCGTGGGATGGTTGTGTCGTGCTTCTCTTGGCCTCCCTGCCATCCGTCCCATCGTGGCTTGGGCTTGCACGCCTGTCACACCCGGGCTGGGCGCTCAGGCCGGGGACCTGCACACGATAACCAAAACCCGGCCCTTGGCCAGGGAGGAGAGTTTGTGTCTGGATTTAAGAGGAAGAGGATTCCGAGGCTTGCCCTGACTCACTGCTGCTGGGAATTTACCTTTGGGCAAAGCATGCCTCCTCCCCCGTTTTCTTGGAGAGGGTTATTCCAGGGCCCCTTAGTCATGCTTTTAGCCTGAATTGGTGAATGAGATGAGTCAGCTGCTGAGTGTGGGAGGCAGGCTGCTCTCCATCTCCAGGGGCGTGTCGGGCAGCACAGCGTTTGCTGGCAGAGGGGCTGACGTGCCTGTACAGTCTCTGTAAGCAAAGCCACGTTGGGGGGGACAGAGCAGAGCTCTCCGAGCTACCACAAGCTCCACCTGGCCATGTTTTCTGGGGAGTAAAAAAGCCAATTCTTCAAATAGCTTATCTCCATTGGCCTAAATTATTGCTTGGCAGTCTCTCAGTCTCACTGTAGTTGAGTCTGTCATTTCCTCGCCTTTTTCTTGTTTTTGGAAGTAAACATTGGTCATAAATTAGCTGATTATGAGAAGTGGGGAGTTCTTTTCGTTCCTGTTCTCAAGGAGAAACGCCACCAGCCTGTGCCCTTAGGTAAAAGTAGGGAAAAAAACAGAGACTCTGCAATAGCTTTTCAGCTTTTAAAAATTTCCCCATTAGCATTTTTACTCTAATTCTTTTCCCAGTAGAAAAATTTCTTTCTATTGAAGACTGAATTTTCCATGGTGATAGGGGAGAGCTCCCCTGGGGGGCAAGGAGCTGAGGAGGCCCTGGAATCTGAGATATTGGGGTGTAATGGGAAGGGATGAGGACCGTGGGTGTTGTGCTCAGTGCTACGCGTGTTCTGCCCACCTGGCGCCCATCCCTCTTAGGACCTGGCTGTGGGTGCCAACAAGAGCCCCGAACAGCCTTCAAGTATTAGCAGGGCCTGACCCAGCTGGTCTTCACTATTACTGTTTTTACTTGATTTGTTTGCAGTGGAATCAGCCTACAGAGTGTCTGAGCTTGTTGGAACTCAGCAGCTTGAATGCCTGATGGCAACACAGACCAGCGAGGCTGCAGCCTGATGAGCAGGAAGCCCCGCTGGGTACTGGTCTGAGAACTTTAAAGATCTGAGTTAGGGTCACACTGCTGTCAAGTGGGACAGCAGTTACGGGTTTTGGGACTGTGGAGACTTCGGGGGAGAGTCAGGTCATCGTGGAATCCAGAGTCTTCCTGAACTCTGCATGGACCTCAAGTGCTCTGCTCATAATTCACTAAAACTCCTGTGATAAGAAGGGTCTGCTGTAACTGCATTGAATAATTTGGTGGATGTGTAAGAAGTTAGAAATAAAAGCTGCCTTTTTTTTTTAATTATGCAACTCTCAATCAAAAAGCTGGAATGCTCTTTCATTCTAAGAATGTCTCAGCTAGCCTGTTCCTCCACCCTCCCCCATCCAACAGATGAGGGAACTGGGTCCCCCGGGGTGTTCAGTTAGAACCCCACCTTTCACCATTTCTGAGAAGAATGTCAGTTGCTATTACTCAACTAATTCTCAACCTATCAATAAGTTCTAACCTGTGTTTTGAGAAACTAGAATGTACCTAGTCCTTGTTAAGCTGAAGCTAACAAGGTTAGTGGATAGCTGATCAGGTAGGCCTTCTCCCCAGCTTCTCTTCTGCTCTAAACTACCTGTTCCCATTCAGCCACGCTTTATACCAAGTGAGAGAATAATTAGTATAAGCTTCTGAAATAATTTACTTGTCCATAGTCCTCCTCCTCTAGCCATCATGAGGTAGTCAAACTGACCACAGTGGCTAATATTCCCTCCAGCAGGGTGGGTCAGTCTGCTTCAGTGATGATGTCTACCCACCGCCCCCACTGTTGAGGACGTCTCGTGAAGCAGCTGTGTCTTCATGTGCCCCTGAAGATTTTCTTCCATTGTGCTTTGCCATCAGCTGAACCAACAGAAAATTCTAACGGGGGCACCTTAACACAGTCTGTCTCTGAAGTCTGCCAGCTTTGTGCAATGCCTCTCTATTTTGAAAGCTTTTTTTTTTTTTTTTAATATAAGCCTGTGTAACCTCCATTAGGAAAAGAAACCTGTGGTTATAGTTCAGAGCCAACAAGCATTTTTGTTCCTGCAAGGCAAATAGAAGGAACTCAGTAAATTCCAGCTTCACGTGTGCTGAAGAGGCTGCGTGTCGGGGTCAGCACTTGACTTTATTGTGAGAGTGCTGTGGAATGTGTGTGTTCATTCCTCCAGCACATAGTTACGTTTCCTGGTGCTGGGTCCCCTGATGCAATAGCCAGGCCCCAGGTGGAGAGGTGGCACCACGCCATGACCCAGGACTCAGCAGTGGCAGAGAAATGTGTTCAGAGGCATGTTTTTCCTGCCGAAGGCTATTGTTCCATTAGCTTTGCAGGTTCCCTCTCCTGCTTGAGGTGCGTGTCATTCCCGGCCATTCCGCTGGCTTCGCGTCTTTCTCTTTATCAGGGTATTGAATGCTGACAGGGATGATGAATTATTGATTCCTTTGTTATTTCTAAACACCCTTGTTCTCGTCGGTGAACACTGAGCACCGCTGGCTCCTTCAAGACACACAGGGTTTTTGAATCTCTGCTCTCGCCTTTTATAGAAAGAGCGGGATTTAGAATTGGCTGCTCGGATTGGCCAGTCATTGTTGAAGAAGAACAAGACACTAACCGAGAGAAACGAGCTGCTGGAAGAGCAAGTGGAACACATCAGAGAGGAGGTAAGCTGTGGCGGGGCTGGGGAGCTGCAGGGCTAGGGAGCCACAGGTGCACTGGGAGGAAGCGATGGGTGGGGACCCAGTCAGAAGGACCCTCACGAGGCCAGAGCCCAGTGCTAAGAGCGGCCTTCCACCACTGCCCTGCTCACTGTGTCTCCCTTCGACAGTGTGGGCCGATGGTGGGGCTGGGAACAGCCCTAGGCAGCCAGGAGGCCCATAGTGCCCAGTCCCAGGCAGGGCCTGTCCTCCAAGAGTCCAGACTGTCTCATAGGCTTGGAGACACACAGCACTTGGCAAATGCTCATGCAGACTGATACAATGAGCAGGGAATCCCGCATGGGGTGCGTGTGGGCGGGCCAGAAAAGGAGCCTGTCAGGAGGCAGCCTAGGCTGCAGAGTAAAGCAGCGACTGCACATTCATCCTTACAATATAATTTTGTGTCTGTAAAACAAAACAAAAAGTAGTGTATTGTTTTCATGATAGAAACCCTATTATTTCCATGCGACAAATCTTGGCTGATGGGCATCAGTGGTGAGAGGGGTGGGGATGTAAAAGCTTTAGGCTTATTTAAGGGATCGGGTTTTGGAGGAGCAGCACGGGTTTTCTGGAAGGGGTGTGGTGTGGGCAGGAGGAGGATGCCTGCAGGGCCAGACTGGGCTGGGAGGGCAGGGGTTACATGCTCAGCGCCAGCCCCCACTTTTTAGCTTCTTCCCTATCATCCTAGCTGCTCTTTCAAAGTGGATTTTAACTGTGAGGATCTTGCTTTCCTCCTGCTTGTTTCTCCTCCCTTATTTTCTTCCAGAAACTCTTGGGAGGGATGCCCTCAGCATGTCCTGAGATGTATTCAAATGTTTTCCTTGCGAAGGCTATCACCAGCTCTTTTTCTCTGAGTTTAATTATAGTTTTAATGTGATGCAATAGAGTTGCCACTCTATAAGAAAGGCTTTAATCCCGGACTTTCTGTAAAAGATGATCAGGAGGAACGAAGTTGACCGTACCTTCCCTGCCCCCAGCTTCGTGACCCGAATCCCCTTCTCTCAGGTCAGCCTGGCCGCTTTCTTGGCCCCTTCTGAGCAGAGGGACTTGCCACCCCAGAGCCAGTAAGTCGTTACCCTTGTCCCCTGTGCTGCTGCCCTGGCTTGGCGTTTCCTCCATTCACACCAATTGCATCCTATGCTTTGGGAGTGGAGATGCTTTTTTTTTCCCCATTGGAAAAGCATCGAATCTGAAATGTGTTCCCTTTGGCACATCATTCAATTATCAGTCTAGGTGTTGAAGCAAAAGCCATCTATCTCTCTGGAAGACATAATATGTTCACTATGTTGTGTAGAAAAGTTGGGATAAAGCAGACACCTCCCCAACTCAAATTAGAGATAAGAACATGAAAATAGCTGCAGTTCTCACCTCCAGTATTGGTTCCTGTTCATCGGGGCTGACTGGTGATAAGGCAAGGGCTAGTGTTTATGACATGGGTTTATTTATTTCAGTGTGATTTGCACAGCCGACCTAGCTGGGGCTGGTATGGCCCGTGTCTGGTGGCCGCCTCTTTTCTTCCAGTATCTGAAATTCCTATCTCATGACCCTTGATTGCAGAGCAAGGTCTGCCCAGCCTGGCCACGGGGACGGAGAATGGGGTGGCCTGGGAGGGTGCAGCAGTCACAGGGTGGGGCCGAGAGCTTCTCCAAGTGTTGAAGCCAGGAGGGTTGACAAGCTGCTTGTCGCTACCCACCCAGGGCTGGCAGTGCCAGGGTGCTGGTCCCAGGGGGCATTTGGTTTCTTCTTTCATTTGTTAACATGATCTGTTTCTCTGGTTGATCATCTGGTTACTTACAAAACCCATAAACTGCCTGTTCCCCAATCATCATTCCAGAGCCTTGTCATCTTAGCTCTGTACCCAAGGAAAAATTATAAATTTTGACAGGGTTTTCTTCCAAGCAGTAATTGATAGTATTTTTCTTAAACAGGCTCAAACTGAACCCTTAGTTTTCTTTGAAAAGCACAATTAAATGCTTCACTTTTAATGACGAATTTTTAAGATCTTGGCATTAAGCGGCAAGTGTTTGAGCAGGAGTTGGGGCGCGGTCACGTTTGGGAAGCGAGTAAGGCACCCCTCTGTCTGTGTGCAGGTGTCTCAGCTCCAGCATGAGTTGTCCATGAAGGATGAGCTGCTTCAGTTCTACACCAGAGCCGCGGAGGAGAGCGAGCCCGAGTCCGTTTGCTCCACACCGTAAGTCCCAGGGAGCCAGCGCTGTGGACAGTGGCCTTGGGTTGCCTGGGCAAGGTCACCTTTGCCAGCAGTGCGGGTCAGCTCCTCCCAGCCTTCTCCAAGCCAGGCATCTCCAAGTGCCTGAACAGATTGATTATACTATTTTAGTGGGCCTTGGAAAGACAGGGTTTACTTTTCCTCTTACTGGGTCTTCGCTTTTATTTGCCAGTTTAGGTTGATTTGGCCTGGCATGTTCATGGGTGGCAGGGTGGGCTGTGCTGTTGGAGGATAATACGAGGTTCTTTAGTCAGAGGAGCTGACGGACTATGAGAAGATAAGCTTCTGAGAGAGTCGGGCAAGCCCCCTGTAAGAAATATAGACCCTAGAAGCCCAGTGATCTGCGCTTGGAGGAGAGTGACTCACTAGCTGTGTGCTCTTGGCTAAGTTGCTTAACCTCTCTGTGCTTGTGTCCTCACTTGTAAAATGGAAATAATAATAATACTTTCAGTTCCTAGGGTCATGAGCATTAATTGAGTTATATGCAAAGTGCTTAAAACAGTTCTTTGCATGTGGGAGTGTTAAATGTCAAACTCCCAGGCTCTCCTGAGTTATGCAGGCTTCAGATAAGTTGATTCACCTGAATCTGAAGGTTATGCAGCAACTGCAAATTGTGCACAAAAGGTCTGATGTGGTGGCACCGGTGCATAAGTGGGCGCTGGCTTCCCTGGAGCGGGGCAGTCCCCATGACCTCTGGGGGGTGGGAGGAAATGTTTCCCCCTGGAAAGTGAAGGCACTTTCTCCCCCAGATTAAAGAGAAATGAGTCCTCATCCTCAGTCCAGAATTACTTTCACTTGGATTCACTTCAAAAGAAGCTTAAGGACCTTGAGGAGGAGAACGTTGTACTTCGGTCTGAGGTGAAGTATACTCCCTGCTCTTGCCCCTTCTAGAAGGGTAGTGGCCCGTCTGCCTTATTTGGCCAGAAGAACCATGGTTACAGAGCCCACAGTCCTTGGAACAGCCGCCTCACCTTAGCTCACAGCTACACCCAGTGCCCAGCAGGGGAACCTCAAGTACCCAGAGGTCTGGCTTCCCAAGTCAGCACACACTGGCCAGGCTGGAGCAGAGCGCCCGTGAATTATGCAGCTTGTGATGGCTGCATAATTGTGGCCAGAGTGGCAAACCCTCCCCCCTCACAATCAGCACCCAAGCTCCCACAGTCAGGTCTATCCATGAGTTCTCAGCGCCGCAGACATGACTTGCAGGCTCTTGTGTGGAAGCCTCATTTTCTTGTTGCTGCGTCAAGTTCTAAGGGAATAGTACATGGGATCTTGAAGACAACACTCCTTAGACAGTCAAGAAGGCTAAGCTGGCACAGCTTGCAGACTCATGCTTTGGAGTGTCTCTCATGGGCTGGTCACTGGTAGGCACTTTGCCTGCATCCTTTTTTGAAAATCTTTGCAAGGCTGAAAGCTGGTGACTCTGATTCTCATTTACAATGAGGAAACTAGGACCCAGCTGCTTGGTATTTTCATTTCCTTAGGTTGTGCCAGATAGTGAAGGAAGCCAAGATTGGCAAGTCACTGAGACTCCAGGCCCCATGTTACTTCCCTCACTGTCCCTCTCTGGAAACGCAGGCTCGTGCCAATTGAGTGCTTGTTGACTTATAATCAGTGAGCTTATGCTCTCTAGCCAGCGTTTAAATTTGGGCTGCCCACATATTGGAAAGACCCTCACATCTAGGCCTAACAGGATGCTCTTATGCATGCACGAGGAAAGTGTTATGTTCTAATGGGGGGCAGGACTACAGCCCATGGCTCCCCATTCCACTTTGGGGCTTCCCCTCCCAGCGTCTGCTGCAGGCAGGTATTCTAGCTCTGCACAGGGCAATGAGCCCCTCTGTCAGTCTTCACCTACAGCAGGTGGAGGGAGCCTGCCCCAGCCACAGATTCCGGCCACCGCAGCTGGCCTTCGGAGTGCAGTATTACTGTGGGACCAGGGTCTAACTGGGTCGTTTTCTTCAGGCCTCAGATCTCTATCTTCCTGCCTTTTCAGCTGGGACAAATTATCCAGAGTCATGTGATAGCTCTTGGGTCTTTGAATATTAATGCTTTCATACTGTACCTACTTTTTACTCAGCTGAATACAGTGGGTTTAACGCCACCCAGAGCCTTATAGGACAAAGCCTGGCACAAAGTAGGTTCATGGGAAGCATTGCCCATCGTTGTCATCTCCAGAACGCCTGCGGCAGGCAGAGCTGCACCCGAGGTGCTGTTAAGATTGCATGTCCCCAGGGTCCTAGAGCTCCATGTCTAGGAGCTGGGACCCACACAAATGAATAGACAGACCCATGCAGGTCTGTGGTTTCCCAGAGCAGAGAGCACGTTGCTTTCTGTGGCGCCCTCTAGTGGTGCATCTTTCCCAGCTTTGAAAAGCCCAGATTCATTCATTTAAGCAGGGAAGGAATTCCGGTTGGTTTTCTGTATTTAAGGGTACCGCAGGTAACTGGTGGGGAGATGACAAAGGACGACCTCCTAGACCTTGCTCTATGGCCCAGCCTTGCCTGCCCCACCAATCCATGCCGGGCCCCTGACCTGAGTCTCATCCACAGGCTTGCCAGCTGAAGACAGAGACCATCACCTACGAAGAGAAAGAGCAGCAGCTGGTGAACGACTGTGTAAAGGAGCTGAGTATGTCCATGGCTCTCCTGCCCACTACTGCCTCCTTTTACTCTGTCCATCTGCTGTCTTTGTCACTAGGCAGATTTGCACCGCTGTTGATGAAGAGTAGTCTTTCTGCCAGCCTGGGGATCAGCCACATTTCTCTTAAAACCAGAACCTTCCTGTTCTTGTGTGGCCACCCTCACCCTGATTTATGACAAATTTTGTGCTTAGGCTGTCAGAATCACGTTGTCTTAATTTCTCATGAGATGGATATTTCATTTTAATTTTCGCTTTCTAATGGAATGTTGGAATTATTGAATGGCCATGTTAGGCCCAGCTACAGTCTCAGCTTTGCAAATACAGTTGAACCTTGAACAACACAGATTGGGGCACCGCCCCTCCTTCAGGGCACAGACCCTTGTATAACTTTTGACTTCCCCAAAACTTAGCCTTACTGATAACAGAAACAGTTAACACATATTTTGTGTTATATACTGTATTCTTACAGTAAAGTAAGCTAGAGAAAAGAAAATGTTAAGAAAATACATTTATAGTGCTGTACTGGATGTATCGCTATCAGTCTGTTTATAAGAAAAACAATGTTAAGTGGACCTACCCAGTTCACACCCAGGCTGTTCAAACCCTGCAAGTACTTCCCCCACCCTCTCTGTTATATGTTTGCGATTTAAGACCAAAGGACAGGTTATTTTGAGTTCAGCAAGATACTAAATAAATAAATCACACCCTGTGTTGAAATCTAATAGAATGAGCTGTGGGTCTGCATATGGGTTGAAGACACCTAAGAGCACTGGGCGCGGCAGTAGTTCCTTTCTAGAACAGGGTGCAGCAGGGCTTCCTGTTAATAATACGAGCTGCTTATGTGTGGAACATGGTGATTTGGCTAGGGACACCTTTGTTGGGGAGCCATCTCCACTGACTCCTGAAGCCTGCCTGATCTCTTCTCAGGACACCACCTGGGTCAGTGGGGTCAGACACTGGGCCTGGGGGCTATCGCGGGGAGGTTGGGTTCTTTCTCATGACAGATTGAGCCAGAGGAACAAGGGTATTCTCGTAAGGTCCCTTCCATAGTTACCCTCTCCACTCTGCCCCTCAAGGACCCCCCCCTCCACCCCATAGTGTCATGAGGAGGTTCTTTCTTGTACAAATGACAGAGAAACCATTCCCTCTGATTCTGCAGATGGGGTTTTCTGACTAACTCTTGTGGTATTTCTTGGTCAAAGGGGATGCCAACGTGCAGATTGCCAGCATCTCGGAAGAATTGGCCAAGAAAACTGAAGATGCCGCCCGCCAGCAAGAGGAGATCACACACCTGCTGTCACAAATAGTTGATTTGCAGAAGAAGGCAAAAGCTGTAAGGTTCCCATTTCTCTGGTGGATACCCGAAAGGGGCACTTACCCCAGTGACAGGCCCCTTTAGCTCTGTATTTAGGTGTTTGTGCTGCCCCTGTGGAGAAAAACCTTGGTGAATTCAATAGTATAAAACTGGTTGTCCTCTATAAGGAGATCATATTTTCACCACTTATAATTTGAGAATAATCTGTAAGTGAATATAATTCACTAAGAAAAATGCTGTAGAGACCAAATTAACTGATAAAAAACCTAGCCAAGTATTTGCTCTTATGCAGGGCACCCGGCATGTTCTGGTGGGAAGACTTTGCCTTCAAAGTGAAATAAAAATATAAAAGACAAAATTATCATTGTAGATGTGATAAGATCACAATGAATCTTGTAATAAGAGGATAAAAGTTGGATTCTTCTAAGTCTCTTTAAAGAGGTACTGATTCGGGCCTCCCCGGTGGCGCAGCGGTTGAGCGCTGGGTTGCGAAGCTGCCCGCAGCCTCTGCAACACCGGTTCGATCCCCAGCTGCAGGCAAGGGTCCCACATGGCGCACAGACCTCTCCTTCCGCACCCGCTGCTCCCCTCAGCAGTGTATTTCTCCATCAGCCTGCCTGTTCTGTTCCCTGCTCTGACTCTGGTGAATTCTCTCACCCTCCCACGCTTCTGACTGTACCCAGTGCTTGTATAAATAAATAAATAAATCTTTAAAAAAAAAAAAAAAAGAGGTACTGATTCGCCTCTGCAATGTTTTCAGTGTGCCGTGGAAAATGAAGAACTCGTCCAGCACCTGGGGGCTGCCAAGGATGCCCAGCGGCAGCTCACGGCCGAGGTAGGAGTCTTCCCTCATTTCATCAGGCCCCAGTCCCCATGAGGGCACACCAGCCTCCCTCTCACAGGTCATGTCCACCTTAACATCTGTTTTCACTTTGAATTAAATGTCATCCTCAATCCTCATGCAGTTCCCAGCTCCCTCTATTATCATTACCAGTTGTGGCGCCTGGGAGGCTGGGCTGTACCCCAGCCCGGATCCCGGGGTGTCCAGGTTCCCAATGAACACGCCAATAGTTGTGAAGTGACCCCGCACACCACATAAATGAAGCTTTGTTCAAAGATGTGACTTGAAAGGATGACAGAGTTGACTGTCCCATCTCCCATTACTTTCTGGTTGTTTTTTTTAAATCTCACTTACCCATTTGTTAGTATTTTTGGAGATGGCTAATCTGCCAGCTTTTCCCAAGTGAAATACCAACTGAATCTTGGGGACTCCTTGGTGTTTGGCCCCAGTCCCACCCCAGGCCAGGGCTTTTGTTAGCTGTCTGTGACTTTCTGCCCGGGGGGGCCGGGGGGGGCTCCTGACACCTGGTGCTCCGGGGATCCTGACGCCCTGCACTGGCCTGGTCTCCTGCAGCTTCGGGAGCTGGAGGACAAGTACGCAGAGTGCATGGAGATGCTTCACGAGGCGCAGGAGGAGCTCAAAAATCTCCGGAACAAGACCATGCCCAATGCCACCTCGCGGCGCTACCACTCGCTAGGCCTGTTCCCCATGGTGAGCTGCCTGCCCTCTTCCATATTCCCCGTCCCACCAGGGGCGCTCGCAGTAGGAAGGCGGGTCTGGAGATGAGTTCTGTAGGCCATTTTGCACCTTGGATCTGGAGCTGAGGACTTGTGTGCTCAGGGCACTTGATGCTACTTGCCTCTGTTTTCCATGGCTTTGAATCTGTCATCTTTATCACTCTTGTCCTTAAAAGATACATTTAGTAGGGGCTAGATTTAGGAGGAACCTCCGATATTTGGGAGATGCTATTTAAACATAGTGGTTGCACCTCACAGGTACAAGCCAGTGGTTCTGCTGGTTCTTTGTTGGCTTATTACAGTTTCTCTGGATATTTCAGTATCCACATTCTGAAAAAAAAATAGTTGTCTCTACCACTGGGTGTGGCATTTTTATATTTTCATGTTATTTCCGCACCATCTTCTTTGGTTATCCCTGGCCTGCTTTGTTTCATGTTTGGGCTTTAGGGGAGCATGGCTGAGGAGGGGCCTCTCTCTCTCTGCGGGACTCGGGCTACTCAGGACTGTCCCCTTTGCCTGTCATTTCCCTGTGACATGTGGTGAACTTACTCAGACTCAAGCCCCCGGGGGCTGGGACCGTGTCTTCTTTGCTCTTTCCTCTCTCCCCACGCTTTACTACCCTGTCCCCAGCACAGCGTCTGGTATGTCATGGAATTGGCATACGCTTAATAGACTTAGATGCCCCGACAGACTGGCTGAAGAACAAGCTACCCAGAACTTTTATACTCAGGCTCTATTTCCTTGAAAAACCAAATTGTCTCTGAGGAAGAACTTTTTGAGAGAAACTCCCCCAAATGATGACTGTATAAACGTTTGTGCAACTCTGTCCCTTCCAAATCTGGCCTTTTCCCTGGCGCTTTTCCTACAGTCACCCACCCCTGCCTCCGTTTTCAAACTTACTTTTCCTCATGATCTCTTTGTTATTTGCTTTCATACATCAACATCAGGCTAGCTCTGTCTCTATTCTGTCTCTCCACCATCTCTGACTGGAATCTAAAGGGAACCAAACCCAAACACACGGTCCATAAGCAGCTCTCTGGGGGGCAGATTGGTGAACCGGTGATTCCAGGACTCCCAGTAAGGGAGCAAAGAACATTCTGTCCCTGAGCAAACACTCCCACCCCTACGCCCTGCTCTGGAGCTGATAACTCAGCTCCAGGCTGACCCTGTGGTTTGCACCCCCAGCCTTGGTTTCCCTTAGCCCAGGGTCATCACGGAACAGAGGTCTCCCAGCCGTCTTGTTGCCTGGGCACTGAGACTCCTGTTCTCACAGGCAGCCTATACCCTAAAACTCAACCATTACACAAGAAGAACTAAATATCTGCATTGGGATTTCTTCTAGAAAGCCTCTACTTTCATATTTGCTCAGGTGAAGCCTTTTTGTTTGCCTTTTCTGTAGCTGTTGGCACAGCTCAGTCTTGGAAGATGGCTATTTTTTTAATTTTTTTTTTTTGCCAATTAAATATTTATTCACGTTAATTTTATGGTTTTCTTTTGGTACCTTGGAACCAATTTTTTTTAATTTAAATTTTATTTTTATATTCCCCATACAATTACAACCCCCTTATTTTGACCCCAAGCCCTCCTTTCCCTGCCCCTCTACCCCCCATAGAGTATCTCTGGTTCATAGTTGTTTGTTGATTTTGATATTTTCTTTCTTATAGTTATTCTTTTTCCTGGTCCCTTATTTAAGTTTTCTAGATTCCTGCTATGAGTGAGACCATCCGGTATTTTTCTTTTTCTTTCTGACTTATTTCGCTGAGCATGATCCCTTCCAGCTCCATCCGAAGATGGCTATTTTTAAAGTGCATTCTGCATGAAAGGCATTTCAAGCAACCTGAAGCTTGTACTGTGCCCGTGTTTGGGGAGCAGAGCACCCAGATCTGCTTCCCCTTTTGCTCCTGGTCTTTCTGATTGCTGAATAAAACAGTGTGTAGCAACTTGGCCCAGAATCGCCCTCAGTGCCCTTGCCTTGTGGTAGGAGTCCTTAATCTGGGATCACAGGGGATTCAGAGGGACCATGAATTTAGTGAAGGCTGGCAATACACCACAGTGATGTCAGCACCCCTGTGACATCACTATTCAAAGTCACAGCCAGCTCCATAGAGCATTTCAACTGTGCGTTGCTCAAAATACCTTTTATGCTAATCTTCCCTTCAAGGTGACAGTGATCACCAGTCCCGGGGCCTGATCCAGCGTGTTACTTTATCATAAATGTCATTAATACTCCAGTACCTGGTTCAACACATCTGTCTTCCTTTTTAGTCCTGATTATTTTATTCATTTTAAAATACTATTCTGCAAAATGGGTCCTTGGGCTTCCCCAGACTACCAGAGGAGGTCATGGCCAAAGCAAGTGTCAGGTGCTGCTTTGGTTCTGTCTCCGCATGACTTTGTAATTAGGAGTTTAATTTCTTGTTTCTCTTAAGTTGTATCAGGCCCCTTCCTCATGCAAAACTCTCAGTGTAGCTTATATGCTGAATAGCAGTATTATGAAAAATAAAACACCTTACCAAAATGTCAAGCAGACCTAGGGAAGCCCTTACCATGGGATTGTATTTAAGGGCAATCTGTGGGCTATAATTGCTAAATAAAATTGCATATTCATAACCAGAAATTAAAAGCAAGGTCATTAACCCTTTATTGATCATGCTTCCCACTGACTGCTGTCAAGTCTCCCCACTTGGTTCCAGCTTCCAGAGTGGCATAACCCCTGGTGGCCTGTGGCAATGGATGCTCTGGACAGTCCCCCTGCACTATCTGCTAGGCCTCCAGTGGTTATGCACATTTAAATCAGTTGTGATTGGTACAATAAGAATTCAGTTCCTGGGTCTCACCAGCCACATTTTCAGTTCTCAGTAGCCACCTGTGACCAGTGGCCCCCGCACTAGACAGGCAGAAACAGAACATTCCCGCCATCACTGGGCTTTTCATGGATCTAGGCCTTCACTTCCAGTTGTCCTGCATGGGTGTCACCCTCTGAGGCCTCAGTGTGCACTTTCCTGCATGCACCTGGTCTGCTGGCATCTCCCTGTGCTAGTGCGAGGGGTCACTTGCCAGGCTCTCTCAGCCATGAGGAGTGGCTGGCAGTGCAGGCAGCAGTTGTTGAGTTTTAGTTCTGGGCCTGGCCCGTCAGGGTGATGAGAAGGCTATAGTGACTGGCTTCCCTGACCCACAAAATGTAGTCTTGCTAGAGAAAGACATAAATCAGGGTGCTAACTGTTCAGAGACGTCACAAGAACTTAACGTACTGGATGTCCCCTTGGGGAGGAGTGGAGGCTTACTGGTGATGAAGTGTGAGCTGATTAGTAAAGGTGAATGAGCCATGCATGGATTGCTGGTGGGGAGAGGAGTTTCTCTTGCAGGGGAGGCATGATTGGGGTGGGGGGACAGGGTGGGGAATGCACAGGAGCAGAGTGCCCTCCATAAGACCTTGTCTGGTAGCCACAGTGACAGCTCTGTGCTATGGCTAAGGAGACGTAGGGTCTGTTTTCAGACTCTTGAGCTAAATGGGCGCAAAGGGCCTTACGTAGGGGCTGCAGTTTATACAGGGACATCCTGCCCCTGTAACTGGCCTGGCCATGAGCCTGTTTAGAGACCCCGCCTGAACTGTGACTCATTTGTGTCTTCTGGCCTTTCCCAGGACTCCTTGGCAGCGGAGATCGAGGGAACGATGCGCAAGGAGCTGCAGTTGGAAGAACCCGAGTCTCCAGACATTGCGTAAGGCCTTAGGTTTTAGCTTCCCAGAGCCCTGTGACCCGCGGTGATCCAGACAGGTGATGGTTGGGCTTTGGCACCACCTGTGACCACAGCAGTCCTTCCACAGCTTAAGGTCCGCATGCAGGGAAATATATCACTCCTGCTAACTTCACCTTCAGGACACAACCACAGTCCTGAATTCAGTGGGTGCTAAGTCTGTCTACTTCTACCCTATACCTTAAGATCCACGTGAAAGGTACAGGAGGGCAGGGTGTTGAGGGCTCACTGTGGGTCAGCTGTTTTTTGGCTCCTTAGTTGATAGTTTCCTTTGAGGGAGTAAGAGGGTTAAACTCAAGGTCATTCCTGCATTTGCTTATTTATGGATGACACGTGTTCTCTCTAGTCACCAGAAGCGAGTCTTTGAAACGGTGAGAAACATCAACCAGGTCGTCAAGCAGAGGTCTCTGACACCCTCCCCCATGAACATCCCTGGCTCCAACCAGTCCTCAGCCATGAACTCCCTCCTGTCCAGCTGCGTCAGCACCCCCCGGTCCAGCTTCTACGGCAGTGACGTTGGCAATGTCATCCTGGACAATAAGACCAACAGCATTATCCTGGAAGCAGAGTCAACTGACCAGGGGTGAGCCCGCAGGGATTTTTAATTCTTCTATCTTGGGGGGAGAGGTAGTGTAGACTGAATGCAGATTCCAGTAATTAGAAGAGGGAGGCTGATGTGCATCACCTGGAAAATAAACACCTCTCAGTTCTCACATCTGTTCTACCAACCCCACAGGCTTGCATTTATCCTTGATAGTTGATATGTTAACCCATGTAAAGAGATAGGACAAGATGCAGCCAGGGTATCTTGCTCAGTTAAATCCTAACTGTTGGGCTGCAGGACAGGCATTGTTTCATGACCTCATCTGTAACCTGGATATCTGGAAGGCTGAGGAGGTTGAATACTCATTCTCGTGACCACAATCTGATGGGGTACAGGGTACCCTGCCAGTGCCGGGCACATAGGGTGTCCCTGGGGTGGGCCTTTCTGAACCCCTGCATCATCTACCCCGTGTCCCCCCCATGACAACATTGGCCAGTGTGTGCACCCTTTTTCTCTGACTTAAATTGATTCTCAGGAGCAGTTGGGTCAGCTGGGAAACTGCTTCACCAGAACTGTTTGTGAACTCGCAGCTCTTTTAATTCAAGAGGAAAGAAAGGCACCCCTTGAACCAGCTACCCTTCTGGTTACCAGGAACTTTGTGAGGTTTGAGGAGTTCTTCCTCAGGAGTTCATAAAGGTGTTTATAGGACTAAGGTTTCCTAGTATGTGCACATTTTCATTAAACCTTAGTGTTCCACGCCATCCCCACACCCCCACACAAGTGAAACCTTCGGAGGTGATTCTTCCCTCTGGGCAGGCAGTTTCTCTCGATTTCAACTTCTTTTTTTTTTTTAGGGCATGAACTATTTATTAGTATAAATATAAACTCCATGCAACATCATATTGGAAAGTGGAGTTAGTAGAATAAAAAATATATTAGTGTTTAATATTGATAAGACTGAATTGTAGTGCGACTTCAAAAAATAACTGAAAACAAAACCACAGTGCTTTTGAAGTCATAATATTCAATGGTAGCTACCATTCTGGACTCCATGATAATAACTCCCACCTATTTTACCTATACTTGCATTTTATATTAATAATCTCTAAGATTAAAAAAAGAGAAGAGGAATTTGAAGGTGAGAGGCTTAAAATAAGAACATTTTGCATTTAGTTCCAAGTGATTTCAACTTTTTTGTTGTTGTTGTTTCTGCAGTTTTTATTACATATGAGGCACTGTGCTGAACATCACACATGGGAACTTTCTAGAAATAATTATGCAGTCATTTCTAAACTACCAGAAAATAGTAAAGTGGTATTAGTTTATTAATGTGTGTTACAGTCAATGACATTCAGTCCCCCGTTGCCTGGGGCTTTGAAGTTAGGTTTCGTATACTTGCTCTTAAGCGAAGTTCTTATCTATGGCAGCCCTTCCTTGGTGGCAGTATCTTCTGTATAACAAAATCTCTAAGATTCATGTACCTTCAATGTATTGTAACTTAGATATCCTTTTTTATATTCTTTTTTTTTAAAGATTTATTTATTTATGCATATAAGAGATGGGGTACAGGCTAGAGGTGGGGGGGTCGTGTGAGAGGATTCATTAGAGACAGAGTGGGGAACAGAACAGCCAGATTGACCGAAGCACACTGCTGAGGGGAGCAGCAGACAACTTAGGAGGGGTCTGCCGCGCCATGTGGGTAGCTCCCTGGCCAGCCAGGAATCGAACTCATACTGCAGTGGCTGTGGATTGCTTCATAGGTTGCGTCTTACCCCTTGCGCCACCAGGGAGGCCCCCTTTTTTTTTAAATTTTTTACATCATTGCTCATTTTTAAACATTGGTGAAGGAAACTCTATGGGACTAAACCTGAGGGAGTGGGGAGAAGCAAATATTGTTTAAAAATGAACACGGATTTCAACTTCTTGCCTCAGAAAATCCTGCCGCCTCTGGCAAATGTCCCCAGAGCACGCCTGGCGGCGAGGCCTTCCTTGCACGCAGCACAGCACCCCCGGCTGGGTGTTCCTCACTCACCCTGTTTCCCGCCTTCTAGAAACGACGACCGCAAGAAGCCAGGGACGCCGGGCACCCCGGGCTCCCACGACCTGGAGACAGCGCTGAGGCGACTGTCCCTCCGCCGCGAGAATTACCTCTCCGAGAGGAGGTTCTTCGAGGAGGAGCAGGAGAGGAAGCTCAGGGAGCTGGCGGAGAAGGGCGAGCTGCTCAGCGGCTCCCTGACGCCCACGGAGAGCATCATGTCCCTGGGCACCCACTCGCGCTTCTCGGAGTTCACCGGCTTCTCCGGCATGTCCTTCAGCAGCCGCTCCTACCTGCCCGAGAAGCTCCAGATCGTGAAGCCGCTGGAAGGTGATCACAAGGGGCCTCGGCCTCTCTCTGTCCTCCTCAGCGACTCCCTGTGGGCCCTGATCCACCACCGCAAGGCGGGAAACCTGTGTAACACCTACTCCTTTTTCTTCAGAGATAGCCACCCGCGCTGCTGGTTTGAGTTCCTCTAGGGCGCTCGCCCCCGGCCTGCTGGCCCGGGCAGCGTGGCCAACACACACGCGGGCAGCCGGCCTCGCCTCGTCCAGCCAAGCCAAAGAGAACGTGGTTCTTCCCTTTGCCTTTAGAACCTTAGGAGTGCACATCTTTCCAAGGGGCAGAGGCACTGCTAACTACTCAGAAATTATTTAGATCATGCCAGGGGGGGGCCTTGATTCCTCAGACGTGTTGTGGTGGAGGGCAGGACAAAGTTTTTGTTTTTTTTTTTCCCCCAATGCCCATGAAAAAGCAGTTTGCCATTTGTGGGGTCATGTGTTTTGTTTGATCATAAAAGAAAGAGGGGGTGACTGCTGATGCAGAAAAGGGGTGACTGTGGAGATCAGTTTTATTCCTCCTTAAGCCTGTCTTTTCCAAAGGCAGTTGCCTTTTTGGTACCACAGACACCCCCATATGATTCTGCTCTTGGAAAAACGCACCTCTTTTTCGTTCTTTTCGTTTACTTTAGGCTTATAAAACTTCTCCCCCTTGCCTACCGCTACCCTGCCAAAAGCCACCAAGTTTTGTATCTTTCGTTTTTTTATTCCTTTAGTTTAGAAACCCATGTGAGCTTGAGAACGTATTTTAAAATTCTGTATTATGCTTCTGATGCAAAGGCAAAGCAGAATTTCTGTAAGGCTGTACTTCTCAACATTTTGGGGGTGGCCAGCTTTTAGGAGCATTTGATCTTACTTCTTCCCCTCCCCCCTGAACACTTAATACCATAGATACACTGTCTATGTGCTGTGTATACAGCAGGTCCTCAGATAACATTGTTTTCTTTGATGTCATTTTGTTAAATCATTGATGAGGGGGAAAAATGGATTCCCACTCAGGGCCACTGTATGTGGAGTTTGCATGTTTTCTCCATGTCTCTGTGGGTTTTCTCTGGCTCCTTGGGTTACCCCCTACATCCCAAAGATGTGCATGTTAGACTAATCACCCTAGTCAGAGTGAATATAGGGGTGTGTAGGAAATGTGCCCAATGATGGAAGGGTATCCTGCCTGGTTCCCACCTTGAGCCCTGAGCTGCCAGGGTAGGCTCTGGCCCCTGGTGACTGTGAACTGGAATAATTGGGTTGGGGAATGAATGAGTTGAAAGAATACAAATTATTGTTTCATGTTAGAAGTTGCTTCAGGTCTTATTTAGAAGTATGGTGGTATTTTTTATGACCAGAAATATGACATAGGAACTTAACACTTGTTTATGTCAATTAGCCTATGATAAAATTGGTTTCACTATATGCTGTTTCAATTTAAGTTGCAGTTACCAAGAATCTATTCACAATGTAAAGTGAGGACTTACTGTATCTCCGTACTCTGTACCTAAAAAGAGTACAATTCTCATCCCTCAAGAATGCATTTTCAACTCTTTGGGGATAATTATCATCCTTGCTGAGAATGTATTAAAGATCTAAGACATAGCAAGTCCCAAATTCTCCAAAGGAAGGAAGGGGGTGGGGGCTAATGTTTTCTTTTCATGATTATTTTTTAATTGTATAATTTAGGTCCTCCTATGATTTCAGGAAAGGGATGACTCATTCTTTTTTTAAATTGTTTATTCAGTTGTAAGCTTGGTGATTGTTTTCTGATCCACAATTATGTCTATTTTTCTTTCAATAAAATCTTCCATTTCTGCAATTTTACTTTCTGCCTTTTTTTTTCTTTTTTTTTCTTCTTTGTCTAAGATCATCGAAATTTATCATCTCTATCTTGTCTGTTTTCTATATTTGATTTTGTGTTCCATTAGATCATCTAAGAATGTTTTTGATTTATTTTCTAAGCTTATCACAGGAAGAGATTTTTATAAAGTTTATTCTGACCAATTCAACTTTTTTAACCTTGTCACTTAGATGACAGTATTTTTATGATAAGTTTATAGAGTAAGCGGAAAACCCATTAGATGTGCAAGGTAAACTTAATCTGTAGGACCCTCACCACCAGAGAGGTAATCACTTCCACTAAGTCACATCTAATCACTATGGCTAGTAACACGTCCTCATGGTAGAGATCCCTCTAGCTCCATTTTGTAATCCACTGACTTCTTAGCTATTTAAAATACAACCATATTTTCTTCCTCCCCTCCACATTATTTTCTGTTATGTAAGTTAGTAAGGTGATGTGCCAAAAGGGAAGCCTAGTGATGAGTGGTTACTGCAGCTCTACTGTGGATTTGCTTAAGTTACTTACCTCACATTTTGAGCCGCATCTCCCTTGTTTGTGAACTAGAGCTCATGTCTGCCACACAAGGTTGTGGTGAGGAGTAAATGTGGTGTGTTTTGTGTACTATGGCTGGCACCTAATAGGTACTTAATGAAACTTACACTCCCTGAACTTACCCCTATTCCAGCAGCTCAGGTCTAAATATTGGCCTTACCAATTTTGAGACCTGGAGAGGCCTAGTGCTGGGGCCATGTTCTTAGATCACCCTTTTCCATTGGCCCACTACGAAGCTGATAAGATTCCTGTGCTCTCCAGTGGCCCAGGTAAATGGACCAGGAGTGAGTCCTCTGGAGAGTGTTGGCTGGGATCAGAACAGATAGCCAATCTGTGTCTTCATCTTTGTCTCCCTTACCTATTTAATTAATCTTGCTATCTGCTTATTAGTGTGAGCCAGAATAGAGGGCTAGGTGTTTAAGTATGCTAGCACCCTTGTCTCTTGATCTTACCTTACTTGTTTTAAGCAGCTGAAGAACAAACAGTATCTAAGAGGAAAGAGATATATCTCTTTTGAAAAGCTGAGCCTGGCAATAACTTTTACCCTGTATTTTGCTCCTGCTTTCTGATTAATTATAACCAAGTTTTCCATATAAACAAGTTAATGTATAATTAAGCAAAAGCATACATTTCTAAGCTGTACGTTATCTACCAGGTTTAGTTCTGACTTTTAAGCCTTGGGTGTTCTCTCATATAAATGAATTGGCTTTCCTTTGATGACATGAAAACTTTTTAGTTAGAACAGTGGGGTGTAGAAGGAAAGCAAACAGAGGGAGAGGAGCAGGGACTGTAATTACATTTTCCCCACTGTCCACACCCTTGTTCCAGAAAACTTTACTTTGGTGCCAGTTAAGAACACGATGGTTGTTCTTTACCTGCCCAATTGCCTGACCCCAACCTCATTCTCATGGGGAAAGGAGGAGGTAATGGGAGGTAACTAATAGTATAGTGATTCTTCTGCTCTGCGCTTAACAAATAAAAGAAGCCAGACAGGAATGTGCTGAGAAAGAGTAGGCAAGAGGCAACACAGGCTCCGAACAAGATGTGATCATATTTGCTTTTAAATGTGTGCCTTCTTGTGTCAAAGGAAGGACTCAGGCAGTCGTAGATCAGAAGAATTCCTACATGGTGGTCCAGGTGCTGGCCATGGAAAGGAGGTGGGGTGTGAGGTGTTCCACCCAGCTGCTGGGCTCAGCAAACCCCCTTGCAGTGGAGATGGTCCATGAGCCCCACAGAACAACATAGCTCATATGACGTCAAGGTCAAAGTGAGGTGGCTTTCACCAGTATTCACCTTTGCAAAATAGAAAACACTTGTATGAGGGTTAGGGAAGCCACATTAGCAAGACCAGTGTTCTGAAACTCAATTCTATGAGGCCTCCTCACTGCTGGTGGAGAGGCATTCTCTATGGTTAGGAGGAGGGACACTGGAGCCAGGCTGGATTTAGCCACTTGCCAACTGTGCAACCTCCCATGCCACCCTGTTCCCAGTTTCCTCATCTGTAAAATTGGGACGGCAGGGTTATCATGAAGATGAAGGAAGTTAGTACATGTAGACATCTTAGAAATGCTCAATAAAAGTTGGCTTCTTACGTGAGTATGGGGTGCCCAAGGCTTGCGGTATGATGCGCCTTTCAGCATAACCTTTTTGTTCTAATCTCACTAAATTTCCCTAGCTATGCATTTTCAGGGAATGCAAATAATAACCCCATGCAGGTTATTGAGGCTTTTAAAATCTAGACGGTACAACTTTGTAGTCTCATTTCTCACTGGTGCCTGTGCATGATGGGTGGGGGGTGGGGTGGGGAGAAAAGGGGCGGTCTGCTGAACAGTAGAGGATTGAAGTCCAGCCCCCCCAACTCCGCTGAGTTCTTTCCCAGTACCTCATAAACATCTTAAGCCTCCTTCAGAAGCACGAGGAGATTTGATACTTCCTTGGCACAGTTCTTTACTTTGCAGTGTTCCCCTTCTGAAAGTAGAGGTGCCGTGGCCATGAGATACCAGAGATTTCTCATCATCTTTCTGAGACCCGTATGTGCCTTCCAAGCTGGGTGCCATATACCGTTTTTAAGATCCTCCCTCCCCCCCTGCAGTTTTCTTGCTAGGAATGTGCCAGTACTTCCAGTGAACACATGAACTGGGGGGTATTCGCTATTATGAGAGTGGTTCTCCAGGGGTGGCATGAGACATCCCATCAGCCCGAGTATGCATCTCTGGTGACCTTGGGGACACAATGCAAGGTTTACTACCCACTATTTATGGGGCTAAGTGGCCACTGCTTTGCACTTAGCTGGGTTCCGGAGCTGGAACGCAGATGTCATATTTTCAGACCTGCGAATGTTGGGGGCATGCACTGTGAAATTACTGAAAGCATCTGGGCTTTAGCAGTGAGCTCTGGCTGTACCATCACTATTACAGTGACTGAAAAGTTACCTAACCTCTCACCACATGATTTTGAGGAGTGAGTAGATGTAATATGTGTAAAACACGCTGCCATCTCGGCATGTCTCAGTAGAGGGGAGCTTTAAAGAAAAGATGCTGCTATGGCACCTGGGACCCGGGTCCCGTGACCAACTTCACATTGTCTGCAGAGCCTGCTTACGTGCCACATACTTCCGTGTGCTCTCCCTTTGGCAAGAGAGTCCACAGTGTTCTACAAATTCTCCATGGATCTGAGAAAGAAGCACCACAGCTCCAGCGAGGGTTTCTCATCCCTTTGCTATAGGGGGTTGGCCTGGGCATTGTAGGATGTTCAGGAGCACCCCTGGTACTCCCCAGTGTCAGTAGCAACCCCCTCTCCTTCTACAGTGGTGGGAACCAAAAATGTCTCTAGACAACCCCAAATATCCCCTGGGGGATAAAATCGCTCTCACCACCTATGAGAGAAGAGGTGTGTGTACCTCTTCGCCAGCTCATTTTTCTGTTTTGCATTTAGAATATTTTCTGTTGATAGTAGATTCAGATTAAGAAGGCTGCATTTGTTCTTGTGCACACTTGAATCTGGGATCAACTGAAAGTGGGTATCCAAGGGCTCTTGAAAACAAGCATTGGCAGCATGTACAAGTCTTTACCTTTTAGGTGGATTTACCATTTTCCAAATCCAAAATCCCTTCAAGACTGGTGGGTGGAGGTTGTCACCTAAGAAGTTACTCTGTGGTGAGGTTTTGGGGGGTGGTGTCTGCACTTGGTGCGCCCGAGGGCCGGGAGCTCCTGAGGAGATCTGCGTTTGCTCCACTACCCTGGACCACCCCCTGGCCCCACCTCTTGCTGTCCTTCCCCTTGTGTTTTGTCCTGACACCTACGCCCCTGGGTTCGCTCTCATGTTCCTGGTAGCCTGGAGGGATTCTTGCCCACCCAGCAGAGGGCCCCATTGCTCTGCCAGCAGTGCTGACTGTGCGGGAAGGTTCTTGCTCTCCCGTGCTGACAGTCTCTCCCAAAGCCTCTCTCCTGAGTGCAGAGTATTTGCCTGAGTAACTCCTCCAATGTATAAGGGGGCTAGAGGACCTAACCTCATGCGGCTCACACCTGGTACAATCTGCCCCGAGGAGCAGAGGCATCTCTGTAGCATCTGGGGGGCTAGAACCCCAGCCCTGAAGGCTCTGAGATGTCCCCCAGCACACACTCATGTTAGTCCAGCTCCCCAAAGCACAATGGCCTTGGAACACTTCTCTTTGCAGAGCCCCAAGCACCCACGAGGTCCTCAGGGACATGTTGCGGTGTTATTACAGACCTTGCACGGTGTCATCTGAGTGCTGGGGTCTGGTGTCACCAGGGAGATCGGCTCTTCTGCTTCAGACATCTGTGTGCTTAGCCATCTTCTTCAGTCACGCCCCTTTCGGCCAACTCCCTCACGCCGAACCTGCAGCCTCAGTTGCTGGCAGAATACAGCCCAAGCCAAGGAGGCAGTGGTCATGCCCATGCTCTATGTGCTACTTTAACTTCTTTCTGCTTTTCTCGTTTTGGGCACTGGGTTCATTTGACATTGTCTTATTCTGCCTGCATCTCCCCTGAAGTGTGTACTTGACATAGAATTGGTACACACAGTCCCCTACCCTGCCCTTTGTGCTTACCTCGTTTTTATCTCTTCAGTTTTTAAAGTGATTCTGTAATGGATTTGTGGGTTGACTTCAGCTGATTAAAATAGTCTGTCACCAAACATCCATGGTACACAGTATGACATTAATTTTACTCTGAAATTTTTTTTGAAAAACTGAAATTGGTGCTCCTTCTGGACATGGTAGGGTACTCACTCCTGTTTCACAGTGGGAAGAGCAAAGGCAGCTGCCCCGGTGTCCCCTTACCAGAGTCCACTGTGGAGCCCAGGGTCACGGGGCTCATGTTCCACACTTTGAGGGTGGTGGCGGTGTCAGCTTCAACTGCCATCCCAGCCCTCTGCCCTGCCTCACCACCCTTCTCTGCTCTTTCTCCTGCAAGGTTCTGCCACCCTTCACCACTGGCAGCAGCTGGCCCAGCCTCACCTCGGGGGCATCCTGGACCCTCGGCCCGGTGTGGTCACCAAGGGCTTCCGGACACTGGACGTTGACCTGGATGAAGTGTACTGCCTTAACGACTTTGAAGAAGATGACACAGGTGACCACATTTCCCTCCCGGGCCTAGCTACCTCCACACCAGTTCAGCACCCAGAGACCTCAGGTGAGAGGTCCCGAGCACGCGTGACTGTCTCAGGCAGCAGAAGTTACCCGAGCCGGCCTCAGGCTTGCCCAGAGGAGATGCAGGAGCCGCCAGCGGCCACGGAGGAGGATGAGGAGGAGGAGGGGTCTGGTGAGGGCACCGCGATAAGTCCTGTAAACCTGGCACCTTTACCAGAGGCAGAGTTCTGGGCCATTCTCACCTCTGTTCCGAGCGCCATCCGTAGTGCCTCTCTGTCTGTAGCTTCTGCTCGTCTGTGTGGGTGACAATCAAAGCATTCCATTGTGCGGTTCTGTTTTTTAATAGAGTCTGATGCCTCCTTTTTGTAACAAATGGGTGCCACTCCCTGCCCACCTTGGAGGTGCATGGCCCAGTGGGCTCTTGAAGCGGGAGCAGAGAAGGCTGCTAAAAAGAAGTGGATCACCCCACATGTCCTCCCCCAACACCAGCTCCCGCTTCCTCTTGTGGGTCTTTCCCATGTCTGAAGGGCAAACTCTTTTTGAGTGCCTTGGTGATTTCCAAGCTGAGCTGAGCAGAGTTGGGCAGTTTTAGGAGAAATTATGAGTGCTAGGACTGGTCAGACGGTGAGTGTGAGAATCTGTTATATTGAAATAGAAAGAAGCCTAGAAAATATTCAGACAACACTGGATAAATCAGCCTTTTCACCCTTTTAACTCGATGAAAGTACATATTTTATCTCCAGCTTACATATGTGTTCAGATGGATTTTTAAAGAGTTAGTTTTTAGCAATCTCCTTAAACAAACCCTAAGAGAATGTTAGTAATGTCTCTTCCGCTAGATGCATCTGGAAAGATCTTTGATCTCCTACCCGCTCCCCCCTAGAAGCATTAAAGATGTGACTGTGAGTTTGTAGAAGTAGCCACCTCCTAGGTATCGATGGCATGAAAAACTGGGGTCTCAGGTTGTTTGGTTCTGATTTGCCCCAAATTCCTTGGCTCTCTTGCTGTTTGTGCTGAGAACAAGGAAGCTCTTCTGGGCTAAGGGGGGAGACCCAGGAAAGGAGGAGCCTTTTGGTGACAACCCAGTGTTGTCATCCTCGTGACATTCCCAAGGTGCCAGATTTGAGGAAGACATTCATCTTTGTGATCACTTTCTTTCGGCAACAGCCCCCATAAAACATGAGGCAGCAGCTGAGCCAAGTGTCTGGGTGACGTCGTCTGTGACTCAGACACCTGTGGCCAAGGGACTTTATTTGGGAGCAACTTTCCTTAAGCTTCAGAAGTGTTATCAAGTAAAATGGATTTGTCTAGCACCTAGGTTTATTTATGGTTTAATGTATTTTGTAAGCAATTACATTGAATGAAAATGTTTATTATTTGTAGCTTCACACACAGGCAAGGGACCCCAGTTGTTGCCCCCTTCTGTTACCAGCACCAGTGCCCATCTGGGGGGCAGACATATCTTACCTGCTCTCCTGACACTGTGTCTGCAGAATTTGGGGCAAGGGGTGAGAGGTATCACATTGAGTATGACAGCCCCTCTCCAAAGCCCTGCAGGAGCAATAGAAGGAGAATCCTGTAAATTTAGAGAAGAACCATTACATGAATCTTTGAGAAGTTGTGCAGAAGGAATAAAGCACATCAAGCCAGCTAAAATTCCCTTAGACAGCAAAGGGAGAATGGTGACCTATGTCCAGCCCACTTGCCTTGCAGTGAGCAAAGTTGTTTATTGCTTCTTCCCTCCTTATTCCAAGCTGCAGCAGGTTCACCCCAGTGGCAACTATGTTTGAGGAGAAACCCATGCATTCTCAGCTGAAACTGCAGAGGGGTCAGGTTGAAAGCATATGATCAAGAAGAATTAGGAAAGGTCTGATCACTTAGATGAGTGTCTTTTTGAACTTATTTTTTGGGTAAGACTCATCTTTAAAAGCTTGATGCAGAAGAGAAAGTTGCCAACACTTACTAGGCTTTTTTCTCTATTGGGAAGGACAGGACCATTTTTGATTCTTGGGGTGTAAGAAACGCATCTCTAAATAAATTATCCTGGAGGTCCCAAGCAGAGTCACAGGTGGACAGATCAGTTACAGGAAGACAGCTGAGACAGACAGGGCGGCTGGGTACATCCTCTGTCTTGGGGTTTGTATCCAGGCTGTCCTGGGCTCTGCCTTGTTCCAGACTTGCGCTCGCCCAGTGCTTGAATTTTTTTGTTGCCAAACAGCACAATCCGAGACAGGCTTCGTAGGAGAAAACGTTGAAGAGAGAAGGTGATTAACTATTTTTCTTACTAGCATTCTGCTAGGAGGAAATTGGGAACACTGCCATAATGGGTATTTGGTCTAAAGACTGCTGTCGCATGGAGAAAGGGTTTTGCATACTGAAATAATATGATTACTATGTTTTGATGTATTATTGTATCATCACTTGCTGATTGATTTTTATAATCCCATGTCTTATAAAGGATGATTCCATGTTAATATATTGTAAATAACCTAGGTGATTAAAATGGACTGTTTAAAAAAATTTTTAGATTATAGTTCTACCTTATTCCAGTGACATATTTTGTGTTACTTTATGTAGAATGCTCATTCTGTCAGAACTAGTCATTACCTTGTCCTGTCTATGTTCTGAATTTTAGCTCTCTAGGGAAGAGTCTGTTTGTGTAAAGGATGACGACCAGAGTTCTAAAGTCATAGTTAGGTCAGAAGATGATTGGTTAGATGGATAACACAATTGAATTATCCTGGATCCTTAAAGGGGAGGAATTGATGGGTTTAAAGCACTGTAGGCAAAAGTGAGGCCATTCTATTTTAATATTCATACACATAGAAACCATTTCAAGTGGGGAAAATGCCCTAAAATAGGCCCGTATAAGTCATGGCATCCTGCCTGGCTGTGGCCCTTCAGTGCATCTGTGTCATCACAGGAACTGAGATCCTAAAGGAATTACAGGAGGCAACATCACATTTGGCTAAAACAGCCCCTGAAAATCCCCTAAAGCTCCTGCACCTGAGCCCCCAAGGGTAAAAGCCTGAACTTGTTTCTTTGGTGAGTTCCCTGTTGTCCAGGCTCTGCTCAGGAGCTGGGGAACAAGGCAAGGAGGGAAGGGCATGGCTCT
Source organism: Talpa occidentalis (assembly GCF_014898055.3). Taxonomy (NCBI): domain Eukaryota; kingdom Metazoa; phylum Chordata; class Mammalia; order Eulipotyphla; family Talpidae; genus Talpa; species Talpa occidentalis. The sequence continues at coordinate 30,147,332 of NW_023600993.1, forward strand.
TGGGCGAAGTGGGAAGAGGGTGAGTTAATGCATTTATGGAAACTGCAAACTGATCCAGGTCCACATGTTCTGTTAAGGGAAGAAAAGGAAGGTCAGGGCATTTTATTTTACACAAGTAACCACTTTTCATGAAGAGTGGGAAAAGACTATGGAAGCCTTTCAGTGCTTTGTGAAAATGGAGTTCCCATCTCCAAGATTTTCAGATGCATTTATAATTCTGAAAAAAAATATATTTTAAGAAGATGTTGATATGAGCAAAAATAAAAAGCTTGGGGTGTGGAATGGCCAGCATTTCTCCGACATCAGAGGTCCCCTCTGAAGCATCCTTTATGTCTGTATGTTGCAACTCACCATAGAACTTGTTGGGGGCATGTGCTTGGGCATCTGTGTGAGCTCAGGTTTCTCTTCAGTACTGGGTTCTACGATGACCTTTAGAGAGTAAAGCATCTGTTCTCCCCAGCGAGTAGACAGTCTGCCTTTCCCTGTGGATAGGAGAAGAGAACACAGTTCAGGTTGAATGAAATGCGTGAGCTGTGTAGACCGAGCAACCCTCACCCTGGTCCATGAAGCACACAGATAGTCCCCAGTGCAGATGGCAGGGTCGCCCATGGAGGAAGCTCCCACTTGGGACTGGGGGGCTGAGCCAGGGCAACCCCATGACTGGCTGCAGCAGCAGAATCTCAAATATCCCAGTTTCCAGACAATACCAGGCCCCATGGACCTCAGAGAAACACAGCTGTTCAGAACTATTTACCAAGTCTGTCCTCCCCAGCCTGAAAACCAGCAGGGTCTGCGAGCCAGTGAGCAGGGCAACTCTTATCCATATAAAACCCTCAGACACCCCCACGCGTGTGCTTGCATGTGGTGTGTTTCAGTATAGAGTCCACATGCCAGCGCCCAGGATTGTAGTTTACCAATATAAAGGATCTTGATTAATCAAGGATAGTGAAACTTAAAAGCTATCTTTTGGATTTTGACCAGTATCAGAATCTGGGGGAAAAAGAGCATTTAAAAACAATAAAGGTTTAGGGCCTCCCCGGTGGCGCAGTGGTTGAGTGCTGGGTTGCGAACCTGCCCGCGGCCTCTGCGGCGCCAGTTCGATCCCCGGCTGCTCCCCGGCCACCAGAGGAGGGTCCCACATGGCGCGCAGACCTCTCCTGCTGCCCGCTGCTCCCCTCAGCAGTGTACTCTGGTCCTTCTGCCTGCTCTGCTCCCCGCTCTGGCTCTGGTGAATTCTCTCACCCTCCCATGCTTCTGGCTGTACCCAGTGCATGTGTAAACAAAACAAACAAACAAACAAATAAATAAACATGCCTCTATAAAATAAAAAAAAAAAACAATAAAGGTTTAGGGTTTTGTTCCCCTATAAATTCAATCCTAAATAAAACACTTGATAAAAGCACTTGTGTCCATACCCAACCACCCTTCTCACAACACGCTGAGGCCTCCAGTTAGACTGAGACAAAGAGTTAGAATGAAGTAGAGGGGTGGAGTATTAAATCCAAGAAACCCTGCTCTTGGAGGCCTCAAAGTGAGCAACCTGAGGGGACGCTCAGTTCCCAAGATGGAGCTTCTGGGATGTGGTGGGGCTGGGAACTTCCAGGGTGAGCCCTCAGCCCCAGCACCTACTTCCTGTGAGAGGAATGTGTTACCTGGTGCTCTTTCTTTGAGAAATCCCCTCCCTGCAGCAGAGACTATACAGTCCTCTGGCTCTGCTCTGAGAGTGTCAGGAGCCTGAGGCAGGCGCTCACTGTCTCTGTTGTGTCCCAAGGAAGGGAAGTGTTGCAGCGGCCTGGCAGTCAGTGGTGACCGAGGAGAGCTGGCGGGTCCAGGCGTCGCAGTGGTATTTTGGAGGGGACCAACCTCTGGCTTTGGCACTCTTGACACTTGTTGATTTTCTTTGGTCTTCTTAAAGCTATCTATTTCTTCTGGGGAATGATGACTTCTGAATTTTTAGCAGCCTTTTCCTATCCCCAAAACCCATTTCTATAAAATGGGTTTTGCTTCTGCTAATGTAACTGTCTCTAAAATGTGCATCTTATAATACCGTTGCAATCGAAGACCTAATATATAATAGGGTGGAGGAGTACGTGGACATTTGTGATTTGTTTGATGTTCTGGCCATGTGTTCAAATGGGGTGCGCTTCTCATTGTAAATCCAGCCTTGCTTTGTTTTTTTGAAAATAACCTCTCTCTTTAAACTGTTCTGCCCTGACTTTTGTATTTGCTACATTTTTCTTTTCTCTCTCCCACCCAAATAACCGCTCATGCCCATTATTGGGGTGCTTTTCTCAGCCTTTTTCTTGCTTTGCTTCTAGACTGTATTGCAGCAAGAGATTCGTGATTGTTTGGTTGCCTTTTCTTCATAGCTTATTTCTTTTGTTTGTTTGCAGCACTTTCTCAGTTATCTGAGTTGCTAAGCTGTTACCATTATTGGTTGAGAAACAAAGATTCATAAAGGCTCTTTCCATATGTGTTGTTTTTCCCCTTTGCTCTTCCTGGAGCCTCCCTGGGCAGTGCCCAGTGCCAGCTGCCAGGGGCCACAGGAGGCCCCGCACAGAGATGGGTCGGGCCACAATCAGGGAGCAAAGCAGTGCTGCACTGCCCCTCCCATCACCACCCCATGTCTGTGCTCTGGCTTTGTCCCCCTGCCTCCTGTTGATGTGTCTCCAGCATTTTTTTCATTTCATCTGATTGTTTTTGTTTTGTTTAAAAAAAAAAAAAAAAAGCCTGCGTGTGAATCTGTAGATTTGGGGCACCGGTCTCTTCTGTTTTGTTTTTCTTTTTGTCAAATTTAAGAGAAAGCTTGCCATAAAGAGCTACAAGACTCCAGTTGACAGCCTTTTGGATCTTCAGAGTGCTCATGGCCTCTGATAACCCAGTCTGTTTTCTCCCAGGAGGTCTCTGGGGCTGAGCTGCTGCAGGGGCGGGGGCGGGCACGGTCACAGTATTCCATTGCGCTTGCTGTTTGGAGCAGCTTTTTTTTTCTTTTCCACTTTTTTCTTCTTTTTTTAACATTTGAGTTATGAATGAGGATGACTCTACAATCATGATGTCTCCTGTCGACTCTTCTTACTCACCAGCTTCCTGATGCTTGGTACTAATGCTTCCGTGATTGACTTTGCTCCAGATCATGGTCTTCAGCTGCCTTAACACAGCTTTAGAACTCTAAAATGGAAATGAGTGGAGGACAAATTGCTTCCCTCTCATTTTCATTAGAAATCAGATTTCCTAGAGAGGGGAGGAAGCAGCCGGAGGGCTGGTCCTATTTTACTGCTGCCGTTTGTCAGACCAGACCCGATCCTGGAGCCTTAGCGGCACAGAAAGCCTCAGGCTCTGGGTTTCTTGCCATGTTGTTGCTGAGGCAGCTGAGGTCTCATTTCCTACCCTGCTGACCGCAGATGGACAGTAGTGGAGCCAGCTCCCCAAGCCCCATTTGTGTAAATAAAAAAGGGAGGTGGAAGCCTTACCCGTTTCCAATGCTGAGCATTTCTCCACGCTCTGAACAGGGCATGGCTCCTGTTTGCCAATGAAATGTAAAGTAACAAAAGAAGGAAGCCAATTATGACCTCTGACGAGGGCAACCAAATTTACCCCCAAGAGCCCATTACAGGCCTCCCCCCAAGCTGGAGCCACTACTAGCCAAGTAATGCTGATGCGGAAGCCTGTCTGGATTGGGTTGGAAGCTGAAGTCCTATGCTCTGCAGAACGGTGCTCAGAGTGTGGTCCTTTCTGAGGAACCATCTTCAATGCAGAACATTTGCATTTCGCCTTCCTTGTCCAGATCCAGCCAACGAGGTTGCTTATCGCTTTTTGCATCTGTTAAGGGCCATGCTGGATTTTTACTTTTCTCGTGTGTATACTTGGATGCAAGGAATATGTTTTGTCTCCTCCAACCCCCCAATTTAGCACACCACCCTGGGAAGTGCATGTCACAGACCAACTCCACCTTCACCTTCACCACCTGCCGCATCCTGCATCCTTCAGACGAGCTCACAAGGGTCACGCCAAGGTAAGGGGCCTCGGCCCTGGGGGGTAGGGGTAGGGGGAGTTTGAGGTGCTCTCCACAGGACTTAACATCAAGAAAGGCCGAAGTAGAGATGACTTCAAAAAGTAACTCTAACTCTAGCCAACGTGAGCATCTCATGGGGGTTTGCACTCACGAATTCTGGGTCCCATCTTTCCTTTTGAATCAGGACTGCCATTAATTCAAAGCCGATTGAGCGAGATAGGTCCAGACCCGCCTCACATGGCCTTTTCTTTGGCCACTGAATAGATTCTTAGGCTCCTCCTGAGCCAATTGAAGCAGATACTGCCCTAGGCCCAAGGCCCAGTCCTGTTTTTTTTTTGCCCCAAGGTCTGCAGTAGAGCTTGGGGTGCTTTCACAGATGGGGTTATTGAGCCCATGGAAACCCTTAGGCCTCTGAAATAGACCTCAGGAATCATGCATGAAGGCCACACGCTAACAACTAAAGTAACAGGATTTGAAGACTGTACCATGTGCCCAGCATGGTCTGTTTGCCTCTGGTGCCTCAAGAAGCAACTGATAAAGATTGACACCATGTAGCAGGAGGACTTGTATGGCATGGGGGGGTGCCTGCTTGACTTGACTCCAGGCCTTCCACAGCTTCCAGTGAAAGGGAAGGTCTTCCTAGCATGGACAAGTGGCTCCCTCAGTCATTTCCTCCCTGGCAAGATGCCAGAGTTAACAGAAGGTAAAGTAGAAAGGGAGGGAGACAAGATGGGCCCACGCAGTGGGAGCAGTGCCCCAAGGAGCACCTTAAACTCTGAATAACTCTCCGCAGGTCATGTGAGAAGGACGCCGAAGCAGCCCTATTCCCTGTTGAGCTGAGAGGAGATGTAGGGCAGAGTGTGAGCCCACGGGCGAGGCAGGGGGTGAGCACACCGCCGGCAGGGCCTGCCTGGAGGGCCACGTGGAAGGAGCTGTGTGTGCGCACATGGCCTGCACTAACCAGGACTTAGGCGTGGATGTGTCTCTGTGGTTGTGCCTGCCTAACGTGGCCTTGGTGGTGGAAACCCCTAACCCATCTAAACACCTGGCCAAGCCAATCGTGAACACTAATCCAGGCCTAACTGAAGCTCTCACCAGAAGGGATCTCTAGATTTGAGCTTGTCTTTCCATCTCCCTTCCTGGAGAATCTGGCTTTCCCATCCCATGGCTTTTTGTTTGGAAGAGATCATTTTGAAGCCACGGCCAGTGCTTCCCCATGGGTGAAGCTGTGCCCTGGCACTCCTCTGACTGGCTGCAGGCTCAGGAGTGCGCAGGTCTGCATTTGTGAGTCCATGATGCCTTGTCAGAGATGGAGAACGCCTGCAAAGTTAGCAGCAAGAGGTGGCTTTTTACCTGGATTTGAAAAAAATGACACCTTGGAACCAAATCGAAAATCTCTCTAGGACTGGCCCTGTAATCAGATGTCACATCCAAAACTTTTTTCCCCTGTAACTCATAGATCAGTGTCCAGTAGAATCCCACCTCCACCTTCTGAAAGTCCACCTTTTAACCTTAGGGATCTGCTGCCATTTCTAATCCCATGTTTGTGAGTGTTCCTGACCTACCATCGTCCCCACGCCCGAGCTTGTGTGATGGGCCTGCTCTGTGTTCCTAGTCCTGGCAGCCAGCTGTGAGGCCCCCTGAGTGGGGAGATAGATGATGCCCCAGCTTGTACTTGCTTTTGAACTGTCCTTCCCATGGCGGGTGGGGTGGAATAAGGTTCTCTCCTGTCATTCCAAGGGGCTGCTCTAGAACAGATCTGATCCCTTTTGCCCAAGCTAACTGGCCCTCCCCCTGCCACACTGGGGAGAGAGGGCTCTGTCCCCCAGCTCCTGGGGACCACACTGCTCCAAGGGGCAGCTGCAGCCCCAGGTACCCTTAGGCAGGCACTGGAGCAGATCTCACAAGACTGTTTAGAGGGATGTCCTGCCTTGACCTGAGGTTGCTCATCCAGGAACAGTGTGGGGCTTCCTGCCTGTGTGACCTCACCTCATCCTGTAGCAGCTGTTAAAAGGGACCCTTTCCTGTCTAAGGAGACATCAGTGCTTTCCCCCGCCACCTCCTGTTATACTTCTCTGTCCTAACTTCCTTCATTGCTAGGTCCCAGATTCCAGAACATAGATCCTCAGTCAGCATGCCTTGAGTGGGCAAAGAGCTGCAGGGGCCCCTTCTGTAGTGGCTCCATCGATATGATCTGATAATGGGTGACATGGCTTTGTGTAACCCCAAACTCCACTCATCACAGAGGATTTGGACACCCATGGAAGGAGCACAGTTCTGGTAGTGTGGGTCACGGGCCTGCTGCTGTCTCCCCTGCACCCAAGAACCTTCCACCTGGGCTTGTCCCACCTTGTTTGGCCATTGGTAGGATACACTCTCACATCCCATAGTCCTCTTAGTCCCTGGTTAACTTCTTGCCTCAGGGAAGTAGATACTAGGTAGGAACACTGGATTTTGAGTAAATTTGGTAGGGGAAGAAAGTTGATTTGCAGAAGGGTCTCCTCCCATATCTCTGACTACCTTGGGGTTCAAATCCAGAGTCTTCCACTTCATAGCCAGGAGTGACAGTGAGTGAGTTCCTAATCTCTGAGACTCAGTTCTCTCATCTGCAAAGGGGATAGTTTAGGCCCCCCCACTAGGGCTGAGAGAAGGGTCTCCTGTTGACTTCAACCAACCCATGCCCCTTTTAAGGGCACAAAAGGCCTCTTTAAGTGAGCGAGAGGATGGACACAAAAAGAGGCATGGGGAAGCCTAGGCTGAGGGAGTCCTCACATCTTGTCCCAGGCCTGCTCTGCACCCCTGCAGGAGAATGGCCATGGACCCTTTGCATGGTGCTCGTGGGCATTTTCTGATGAGTGACCTGTTGTCTTTTCCTGTCAGCCTTAACTCGGCCCCGACTCCAGCTTGTGGTAGCTCCAGCCACTTGAAGTCCACGCCGGTAGCGACGCCATGCACCCCACGGAGACTGAGCCTGGCTGAATCCTTCACCAACACCCGTGAGTCCACCACCACCATGAGCACGTCTCTGGGGCTGGTGTGGCTGCTGAAGGAACGGGGCATTTCCGCGGCCGTGTACGACCCCCAGAGCTGGGACAGGGCCGGCCGGGGCTCCCTCCTGCACTCCTACACCCCCAGGATGGCTGTGATCCCCTCCACCCCGCCCAACTCACCTATGCAGACACCCACTTCCTCACCGCCCTCCTTCGAGTTCAAGTGCACGAGCCCTCCCTATGACAACTTCCTGGCTTCCAAGCCGGCCAGCTCCATCCTGAGGGAGGTGAGGGAAAAGAAGAACGTCCGGAGCAGCGAGAGCCAGACGGATGTGTCTGTCTCCAACCTCAACCTCGTGGACAAAGTCAGGAGGTTTGGCGTGGCCAAAGTGGTGAACTCAGGGCGAGCCCACATCCCCACGTTGGTGGAGGAACCAGGACCTCTCCTCTGTGGGCCCCCTGGCCCAGCGCAGACCTTCGTCCCTGGAGGCCTGGTACCCGAGGGCCTGCCTCTCGGATGCCCCACCGTCACCAACGCCATCGGCGGGCTGCAGCTCAACAGCGGCATCCGGCGGAATCGCAGCTTCCCCACCATGGTGGGGTCCAGCATGCAGATGAAAGCCCCCGTGACTCTCACCTCGGGCATCTTAATGGGTGCTAAGCTCCCCAAACAGACTAGCTTGCGGTGAGGATGGGAGGGGCCCTTCCTGGAGCAGACTGGTCTTACGCCCGCCTCCCTCTCCACCCCGCACCGCACTGTCCCTCTTCCCTCCTCTGCCCACCCCTCCTGCGCTAGACAAATCAACCTCGTGCCTAGTGGGGGAAGAGTGGAGACTGTGTAAAATGTGTACATAAGACTTGGCGCTCTTGGCCTCGCCCTGCCCGTCCTTGGATCCAACTGGAAACGCCCCAGCACCGTCCTCGCTCTGAGGACTCGCCAGTGCTGGCCTGCGGGCGGGGCGGGCAGGTGTCCTTTTCTCCTTCTTTCCTTTAAGAAGCACTGAAACTCCCAAGTGTGTTCTTATCCCATGGATAGGGACCAGTGAATTCTTGGCTGGCTGCCAGCGCTTCACCTGGGGCGCTGTCCCCTGGCATGGGCACAGCGCTTCCGGCCTGGGTGCCGCCGCGGCCACCTCGCCCACCTGGTAAGAAGCCTCGGCCTGGCCACATGCAGCCGCTGTAGCTCTCGTGATGGGAGAGCTGCTCGTTTCTTTGATGGGTGGCCCGGCTTCTCCAAGACCTACACTATTCTGCTTCAAGGGACGGTCGCTTCCTTTTCGAGGTGTGACTTTCCTTTCATGCCTTCCACCCGAAGTCATCCTTTGATGTTTTGTCATCAGCTCTCAGGCCAGACATCTGACCCAAAAGAGAATGTATTTCCACTTGTGCTGCGCCGTTCAGCAGCCCCTGTGTGTTCTGTGTGATTGGGGTCTCCCTTTTTTTTCTATTCAGGGAAGTAATGGTACTAGATGGAAGTCACAGTGTCTGTTTTCCCTCTGGACGACACCGGCATACAGGTTTCCAACACCCCAAACCACCAGTGAGGTAGCAGCCTATTTCTGGAACCCAGTGTCACAACCACGTTGATTAGACAGTGTAAGAACAGGAGATGGGGAAGGTGGTGAGATTTGGCAACAGCGAAAGAGAAAGAGAAGAACCACAACCAGACGCGATACCAAACTGGTTCAAGGAAGGATGGAGGCTTGGCGTCCTGCTGGCGCCAGTCCGTACCCCAAAACCTGACACTGGTCCCCGGGCCATCGCTCATGTGGTCTTCTGTGGCTGCCATTCTGTGTCCACGTTTTGCCTTTTTGTTTCAGAACAGAGTGATCACAGCCAGCCATCTTCCTCCGCGCCCCCTCCCCCAGCCCTTTGTCTCCTTGTGCCACTTTTTATCCTTAGGGAAAGGTAGAGGTGCTTGTGAGGAGAGCCGTGAAGGAACAGGGAGCCTGGTCCTGTTGCTGTCACCTACCTACAAAGTCTTGAATTTTTATTTATTATTTGTGTGTGCTATATTGTAAACAAACATCCTCTCTCCTTTCCAGCTCCTGTCACAGTGTCTCTGTGGCATCCCAATCCAATAACTTATTTATTCTAATCTGAGGACCGCACTGTACATCAAGGTGTGCCATGTCCATTTGGTCCAGACATGGATGGAAGGATCACCTCATATGCAAATGAAACTCACTTTGCATCCCACATGCCCCACCACCCCCCTTAGCAAAAGATGTGACCTTCAGTTGAGTGAGTGTAATCTTACATCCACTGAAGATGCTTTGAGAAAGTCCCCAGGAACAAGCTTTGATCCCATGATTTCAGACTGTTCTCTGAACATGAGGGCATTGGTTAATTATGTTTCCAACTCTCCTTACTGTAGTATGTGTGCACTCACTGCAAGGAACTTATATCTTTTTATTTGAATGTATTTTAAAGCAGTAGGTAGAATAACAAAGGAATGTGAAAACCCTGAACTGAATGGACCACTTTATGTATTCAGAGAGGAGCCACCCTTCATCACAAAGGAAATATCAGTGTAAAAATCAGCAATTTGGAGGTTGCAGTATTTAGTGTAGTAAATAAAAAAACGATCAACCTTGTGCAACCACTACCAAAAAGTGTGTTGTAATGCATCAAAAATCAACAATAAAATTTTATTTGCTCATGAATATCAATAAAATAAGTTCAAATGATGGAAACTACATTGGTATTCTGAATTGTATTTATCTTTTCATGGAGGAGATCTTTCATGTAAGACTTGAAGTTATTCTGCTCTTTGGGGAATTTAAATGAAAGTTATATTTTAAATACGGTACTATCCACCTTTTCTTTTAAGATAACACTATAATAACACTATACCTGAGACAACTTTCCAGTCAACCTGAAAGTTTTTACTTTTCAGGGCTGCATACTATTCCACCATGTGCACTCACCCACTGTGAATATATATACACCCCTATGGGCAAGTTCCTTATAGCTGTGTGTTGAGGTAATTCTAATCTTTTTTTATATTACATTGCATATACACAAATTTTCACATATGCGTGCACATATGTGGGATAAATTCCCAGATGTCGCCTCCGTAGAATTAAGAGAATTTAAAACCAAAGATGGTGGAGGGTCAGTCACCAGATAGAGACCTGTGGGAACAGAAGGATGAAATAAATCTATTTACTATTTAGAATCAGTTAAATTATGTAAGCAAACATGCTAGTTGGGGGCAGCATCTTGGATTTTTAAATCAAGGCCTACTATTTGGTAATGGTGTGACCTTGGGCAAGCCACTTATTTTCTGTGGGGCCTCCATTTATTTTTTAACCGGTAAAATGGGGACAATAATATACCTTCAAGTTCATTTGTCGTGTAAATAAGTTTGACTATCTACCATGTGCTTGTTCTAGGCAATATTTTAGGTAGTGGGCATAGGGTGCGTGACTTCTCGCGTGGTGTGCATGCACAATCTAATAAGGAGAAGGAAGACAACAGTGAGGGAGTGGGTGGTACTTTGGGCAGTTGGGAGGAGGCTCTGGAGTCAACCATGTGAGGTCTGGCACAAGAGCATTTGGACAGGGAAAGCAGGTAGTGCAGAAGCCCAAAGGTAGGCAAGACTGGTGCCTGAGGAGCAGAGAGACCTGTGTGGCAGGTAGGATAAGGGGAGAGGGGTATGGCAGAGATACCATAGTGCTCTCCAAATGACCCATCTTATCCCCATATTCCTCAGCCACTTGGTCTCAACAAGGCTCATGACTACTTCTTGCCAGTGGGCCATGTGAAGTAGAAAATCCATGCCTGGTCCTCCAGGCGAAAGGCCCAACGCCATGTGTTGAAATAGTGAAAAGTTGATGGAGCCTCCAGTCTGTGTCTGAGGAAATGTGTTGTCCAGACTGCCCTGCTCACTCACATTTGACATATGACCTGGGGGGAGAAATAGACCTTTGTTGTCAAGCCAATGAGTTTTGGGGTAGTTCATCAGACACCCACCCCCAGGAGTCTTTTAGCAAGCACCCAGGTGACCTTGGGCCTTGCAGGTTTGAGAGCCACTGTGCTAGGTCAGGTGGTGACAGGTGGGAGTCCTGCCACGAGAAGTGTGTTCCTTTCCTTGTCTGAGGGGCTCTGAAGTTGGACAGCTGCAGCCCTCTTGAAGGAGGGAGGAGGTTGGGTGGGTTTCTGCCCAGCTGGGGTCGGGGTGGCTTTCTGGTGACTGCAGACCTGGCCTTCAAGGATGGCAGAGCTTGCCTGGTGGAGAAGGCCTTCCACGTAGAGGTAAAGGTGTGGAGGAGGGTGGGAAGAGGCTCCTAAATGCAATCTTCAAAGCACTTCCTTCACGTAGAGTAGTAAGGGACCCACAGAGAAGGGCTATAGTTAGCAAGACCATTTTGTAAACACAGAAATAACTCATCCCGACCATCAGGTGCCTCCTGGTAGTGATATACTAGATGGACCTGTTACTCATGTGTTGTTCTGCCAAAAAGGCATCTGAGGATGACAATTGACAGACCCAAATTAAGGGGCATTTTATGAAAAGATGTAACTATTTGCTTTTAAAATGTTAACATCATGAAAACAAGACTACGGAGCAGTTCCGGGATAAAGGAGAATAAAGGGACAAGACAACAGTGCAATTCATGATCCTGAATTGGAAAAGATGCTATAAAAGCATATTGGGGGGGGGGCAGAAATTTGAAAATTGAGCATATAGTTAAATATATTGTACTAAAATTAAATTTCCCAAATGCAATCATTGTCCTGTGGCTACACAAAAAAAAAGGTGACCTGGTGGTGTCTAGCTAAAGGATCAGATAAAAAGTGCCTGACATCTATCAGCAAGACATCTTCAGATGTTTCTACACAAGCAAATAATATTTAAAAAAAAAAAAAGGAAGACAGGAGGAAAGGAACTCTCAAAAGGTGGGCAGCTAATACTCTTTTCAATGTAAACCAAAAATAAATGCATCCTCTGCCTTGGGGCCATGGCAGGAGGCTGCTTGTGGGTGTGATTTCTCCTTGTTATGCTGAATTTCTTCATGGGTACCCAAGCATTGCACCAGCCCAGAAGCTTCCCCGGAGGGCACCGCAATCCAAGGGGAAGTCCAAGAGGCAGTTAGTGGAACCAGAAAACAAAGATGTCAGATTCGTAATTATGAGGAAAGAAAAAGCTTGAGTATATGTTTTAGTATAAGAACAAAAGATGGAGGGCAAGCTGGCGTGTGAAGGAGCGGATTGAAGAGGGTTCCCACCCACCGCGGGTGTGGGAGCCCTTCACTCTTCCCTCAGCCTGGGTCAAGTCCAGGGTCTGGGCTGAAGCCCCAGAGAGCCTGGGTCATCAAGGACACTTGAGCTGGCTTCTCAGCAGGGCCTGAGAAAGGGGTATTGTTCTAGAACCGCACCCAGGCTTCTCACCGCCCCCTCTCACTCCCCGCCACGGGGCAGTGTGTGTGTGGGGTGGGGTGGGGTGGGGTAGAAGGGTCAGCAGATGGGTCTCAGTGGACAGATCCCCAGGGTCTGTCTCAAGTCTCTGGATTCAGACAGATGTGAGACTCACTTCCAAAACTTCTGGGGGCAGAGGCAGGTATGCCCTGGGGAGCCTTTCCAACAGGGACAATATCTCCCCCAAGAGTGCTGCATCCAGAACCTAGAAGCCACCTGGGAGAAGCTGATGGAGATGAAAGTTAGTCTTAATTACCTGAATTGATTGGGCGCTCTTAACAGGGATTAAGTGGAGATTTAGAAAAAAAATTTTTGCACATTTGAGCTCATGACGAAACTATCCTATCCAGAGAGGATTTATTTTCTGAAGCCAGTAGATGGCGCTGGGAGACAAGCCAAGGGACCGGGCCCTGTTCTAATCCTGTTAAAATCAAGTGGGTTTGCTGCCAAGGCAGGCGATTTTGCCCAGCCAGTGGAGACACCTGGGGAACTTCATGAGGCAGGTCCAAGTTCAGAAGGTGAGCTTGAGGGGCCACTCCAGGCCACAGGGACAGCATACATATAGAATGGGGGTAAAAGTGAAGAAATTCAGCAAAGAGCAGGGAGGAAACCACCTCACATATCCCTTCACAGCCAGGAGAGAGTGGAAAGCATTTGAAAAATTTGTTTACAAAATATATTCTGTACTAATGTGTAGCCATATTTTGAAATTCACCCACCCTGTTTTTCTCAAAAAAAAAAAAAAATTATTCCTATGGTTGAGCTCAAAGGGGAGGAAGTGTTTTTTCAGCAGGACTTGGGCATCCTCATGTCAGACACCTAAGCTTCAGGCTGACCCTGCTTCTCAAGTCTCCCAAAACACAAACCCAGAGAGGGCAGCTAGAGCCCCGAGGCTCAGCAATGCCTGTGAAAGCAGATGTGACAGGTCCAAAGAAGGTAAGCCTGGACCCTCCCACATGCAGGGCAGCTCAGACTTCAGCAGGACTTGGGGGGCAGGCAGCAGCAGCATTGGAGGGTAGGCACTGGCAGAAACTCACACATGGCAGGCAGAAGTTTAGGGACAGAAGAGAAAAGCCAGAAAACAGAAAACAGGCCTCCGCAAATCACCCTTGACAGCAAGGTCAGAGGAGCCGTGGCAGCCTGTGGTCACTGACTGTGCCCGCTGCCTGAGTTCCAGTCCACAGTGGCCTCTGTCACTCCTGGGTCATTAGCCTGTGGCTGGAGAAGTCACTGTTCTGCGTAGCTGACCGAGTCCTGCAGACACTGTGGAACTGGCCCATCAAGAAAAGTTTTAGGTTGGCACCTCCACCCCCATCTGCTATTTCCATTCTCTGAGGCTAGTCCTGGCCCAGCGTGACAACACAGGGGACACTTAGCCAGGTGACAGCAGCCTGCCAACCCCCTGGGACTTCATGTTGGATCAGTGGGTGGTCAGGGGTTGGTCATTGTTTTTTAATTAGTCCATCATGAGCCAATATTTTGTAACACAGTAATGAGGAATGGGGGAAAATAAAAATGAAATACAAGACCATTGTTTTCAAATTACTAGATTCAATAGACATTAAAACACCTTACAGAAATATAATAAGAATGAACAGAACAACAGGGAAAAATAAAAAGTATGAAAACAGTGCGTGTAATTCATTGAAAGTACATAGAACATGTAATAGAGACTCACTATGATGCCCGACTTTCTGTCAAGCTGTACTCATAGCTGAACAAAGAGTTAGTGAAGTAGTGGGTTTTCGTAGTAAACAAACTCACTTGGAATGAGCACTGTACCCCTGTCAAAACCCTAGTTCTGGATCAGTCAACTTTCTCCTGACCATACCAGAACTACTGGCTGCTGGAGGAGAAAATAAACCATGAGTATGGGTAGGGAGTGAATTAATCAGGCTTTTTGCACCACTAGCCTCTGTGGGTATCACCTGCAGCCTTGATGGTGTTGACGCAGAAGGCCATTGGGAGCGTGAGAGCAGGGCACAGGCGCCTGATTGTGGACACCTGTAGTACGGTGCGGGCATGCATAAGTGGGCACACCTGGGCCTGGAGGCCAGGGATATAAGGGTGGCGTCACAGAGATACAGAGGATGGCTGTGGGAGGCTGCTATGGGAGGGTGACGGCTTTGAGTGATTGCAAAGGGGGCAATGCCACGCTAGGGTGCCAGAGAGAGTCCAGAGAAAAGTGTAGGGATTTGCTGGTGGGGGGGGGCGGGAGGCACAGGACCTCCCTGCATAGCCCGCACCTTCAGGCTTGCGGCTACGGCTACGGGTTGGGGGCGGGGTGTCAAATGCAGCCTCCTACCTCCAGCTGGGCCTTCAATGTGGGCAGACAATCCCAGGTCTCCCTGGTCAACTGTCTCTCCTTTGGGGGGGTCTTCAAATTCTCAACTTCCTCATAGCTAATTTCTCACTCCATCTCTTCCTCACTCTCAGCAGAAGAACTTTCCTCTATTTTTTTTTAGGTATTGCTGCTATTTTTTTTTTTAATTTTAATTTTATTTTTATATTCCCCATACAATTGCAACCCCCTTATTTTGACCCCAATCCCTCCTTTCCCTGCCCTCCACCCCCCCATAGAGTGTCTCTGGTTCATAGTTATTTGTTGATTTTGATTTTTACTTTCTTATAGTTATTGTTTTTCCTGGTCTCTTATTTAAGTTGTCTGGATTCCTGCTATGAGTGAGACCATCCAGTATTTTTCTTTTTCTTTCTGGCTTATTTCACTGAGCATGATCCCTCCCAGCTCCCTCTTTCATAGAGAAGATGCATCACCCGGGAGCGCTCTCCACTGTGACCAAGCCTGTAAACTCACGCAGGCACACTCTGCTCTCCCTCTCCCATCTGTTACAAACAAGGTGGGTTCTTCCTGGCTCTGGCCCATTTCTCCATCAAGTCCTTGAATTTCAGCTCATCTCTCTTCCCCTGGGGCCTGATTTCATCCTTTGCCTTCAGTCACTTGTATTTTTAAACATTCTTTAGGAAGAATTTCATAAGAGTCAGGGAACAACCAGTATGTTCTCACCATCTGCATCAGTAGGACTCGTGGTGACAAACAAGAGGAACCTGCTGGAGGTGGCTGAAGGACAAGTGCAGCTTATTGAGGGATAATAGGTAGATTATAGACCCTCCTGAGGACAGCATCAGGGCTGGGGTTCACAAAGGGAAGAACTTGCCCCAGTCACGCCACCAGCCCACACAGAAGGCGGCCCGTCTGATGTGTGGAGTTAACTTCACTAGCTTAAGTCCCAGCTGCAAAGAGGTGGGGGGAAGCTTTCGGATCCCTTCTTTGGATGTTGTAGAAAACTATAAAACAGAAAAAGGACGGTCCTAGATGCCCAACAGAAAACTCAGTGTTGAGGGTTCACTACAGCCCACAACGAATTACATTCTTCTCCCTGACTTATCTTTAAAGCATAAACATCCTCATCCACAACAAACATTCCCATTTAGCACAAAGCGTGATCCTCCCACAGACAAAAACAACATGTGGTCTTCCACAGGAAGTTCAGGAGCTGCAGGAGGTATCCAGACCACACCCTGTTCCCTCAGTGCTGATGTACTGGAAGCTGTGGGCACATAGTCATGTAGCCATTTAACATAACTTAGGTAAAAGAGGAGAAAATCTTCACCACCGATGCCACCTCTGTCCTCCAGTGGCCAGAGTTCAGTACTTAGTGGCAGTCATGCAAAATTTCATGTTGGAAAGATCCAACCCCCAGGCAGCCACGCCTGTATGAACTTGCAGGGCATGCGGGTTAGTGAAGGGAGGAAATCAGGACTACCACGACAGCCAACGACAGCCGCAGGAGCTGTTTGCAAACAAGGACTCTAGTACCTGCCCGCACCGCTGTGACTATGGACTGAAACCCCAGGGTAGAAGCAGTCAGACCTGTTGGGGGGTTCTTGTAATCATCCAGGGGAGGGGTAATGATGGTGGCTCAGTACAAGACGGGGACAGTGAAAGTGGTAAAAACTGGGTGGGCTCTAAGTACATTTTGAGGTTAAGCCAACACAATTTGCTTCAAGGTACAAAGGAAAGACAAATGTGAAACTACTGCAAGAATTTTGGCCCGTCCATCCACTGAGTTGAGGAAGGCATTTGGGGGAGAAGACTTGAGGGGAGGGAAGCGGGGGTCATGAGCCCAGATTTGGACACACTGAGTTCAAAATGTCTAGTAGGCAGCCAAATGAAAGAGATTCCTAAGTCTTTTCCTTTGGACCCAATCGGTGGTTACCTCCCCTGAGAATCTGAAGGCGCTGCCGAGGGTGCCCCTACCCCTCATTTCAGCCTCTCTGCTGTGCTGTGTGGCTGGACCATGATCTTTCTGTAAATGGCTTTTGAATAAGTGAACTAAAAACTAAACAACATCAGGGGTTTCCCACATAGATCAAAGTTTGTCTCGCCCAGATTCCAAGTGCACAGTCCTTTTCCAGACAGTGGAAGAGAATGTTTTCCTACACACTGTGGTTGGTGTTCATTGGAAACCTATCTCATTAGTTCAATAATTGTAGATTAAATTTTGCTGTCTTGAAATGAAGAAATCCCTCAGAGGGACAGGAGCCTCCCCCTCTCTTGTTATAATCTTGTCCCAGCCCAGATTCAGCTGGACAGTGGTTCAAACAGAAGATGGGCTTTCCGATGGTCTCTGTCTGAGGAGGCTGCAGGGACTGAGGTGCATGTAGTATGCACTTCCCTTTGCATGTGGGTGTATTTCTCATGTTGTGGCTCCTTCTCGTAGGACACCCGAGGTGAATTCCCTAACAACTTCTTTTCGGCTTCCCTCTCTCCTCAAGTTCAAGTCCAAGTAATTATGGAACTCCTATTAAATATTTCTAATGGGGGAGGAAGCCAGGGTCAAGCCCTCCCTGGTGTCTCACCTAGAACAGGAGTTCATCAGGGTAATTTATGCATTGAGCCCATTTCAGCCACAGTGAGGACGCCTGCATTGGTTTGACAGTCCAGTGAGTGACTGTCCCTGGCCTCTGGTGTCACTTCCTTCAAGGAAACTTCCTGAACTCCTGTTTGTGGTTTATGAGTCCTTAAAATTCAAGGAGAGACACGGAAGATGAAGGTGAAAGTGGGAAGAAACAGATTTGCTATCAACAGACCTCTGTATCTCGTTTTTATGTTCAAAATACAAGATTGCATGTGCTCACTGGAACTTAACATTTTTACTTATTTGGACTTGTTTTTCCTTTCAATTTTTCTCCACTCAAATCTGGAAAGCAGAAGGTGCTCACTAATTAGAGGTAACCATAGTTACCAAGTTGTCTTCAAAATGCATGTCTTTCTTTCCCCCTTGGTTTTAATTCTACAAAAAGCATTTCATTTGTCAGTCATTCTGATTCTCTCTTCAGTTTCATTGGGTGATTTTCCAAACCCAGGAGACTTTTGGCAACCTTATGAAAGGTTCGAAGTTAAAATAACAAAAATAAACCCCCATTCTTAGAAAATAGTTCAAGGCCTTGAATTACCTACTTTTAAAACTAACAGTTGGGTGGGAAAACCAGAGGCTGACAGGAGAAAGGGTTCCCAGCCTGCAGATTTCAGTGTGCGCAGCTATTTCTCAAGTCCTTCAGGAAGTATT
Source organism: Talpa occidentalis (assembly GCF_014898055.3). Lineage (NCBI taxonomy): Eukaryota > Metazoa > Chordata > Mammalia > Eulipotyphla > Talpidae > Talpa > Talpa occidentalis. The sequence goes on from NW_023600993.1 coordinate 30,165,349, forward strand.
TAAAAAAAAAAAAAAAAAAAAAACTGTCCACTTGAGGGCAGTGTTATCTTCTGGAGGGCTGGAACCAAGGTCCATTTCCCAGCTGGGTCCTTCATTTGAAGACCCTCCCTGACACCTGGGCTCCAGTTTGCTGCAGGCGTGATGATGAGTAGTCCCTTGGAGGCTGCAGCCTGGGTGGCCTGCAGTTTCATTCCTGCTACTCTGTTGCTCAGCTCCCTCCCAGCCTGTTGGAGCACCTGTTGAGTTCTTGGTGAAGGTCCTGCGCTTTCTCAATCTCCCCCTTGGACTTGGTCTCTGTATCTGCTACCTGGACTGGCACCCAGGTACATGCCATGAGCCAGGTAAGGGCTTGTAACATCCCACACAAGTTGATACAAGAGAGCATTTGAATCCTTTCCAGATGGAAACAGAGAAAGATCAAGCACACTGAGCCGTCCATTCTGGCTGCAGTCCAGGCCCGAAAGGTCTGACCTACTGCTGATCAGCTGCTTATCTGCCCAGGCCCACCTGTGAGCTGTGGGCAGGAAAAGGTAGGAAAGACCTGGTCTTGCAGTTAAGATTATGGGCATCTTATTCTGTCAGTAGCTCTCATTCTCTCTTGGGATTTCCCAAATTAGAACTTTCTGGGGAGTCATGGTAAAGGATTCAAAATTAAGATAATAAAACAATCCACCCATTCTTAGAATTGATGTCAGCATATCTTCAGGTAGATTCTAGTTTCAGCAGAACCTGCTGAGAGAAGGCTGGGAACAGTCAGGGGCACAGTGAACCAAGTCTTTCTTGGACATAACACAGCTGGAACTTGAAGGAGGGTCAGGGGCATAGCCAGCCCCATGAGATACCCTTTGGTTCTGGCTTTAAAAGTGCAAAGGGGCGGGGGTGGGGGGGGGGGCTTCCCCGGTGGCGCAAGTTCGATCCCCGGCTGCTATTGTTCCCCTGCCACCGGAGGGAGGATCCCACATGGCGCACAGACCTCTCCTGACGCCCGCTGCTCCCCTCAGCAGTGTACTTCTGTCCTTCTGCCTGCTCTGCTCCCCGCTCTGGCTCTGGTGAATTCTCTCACCCTCCCGCGCTTCTGACTGTACCCAGTGCTTGTATAAACAAACAAACAAATAAATAAACATGCCTCTATTAAAAAAAAATATATAAAAAAAAGTGCAAATGGGGACTCCTAATATCCAGTGATTATGAACATTCATTGCTTTATGATTTCTTCTTTCTCTGTTCCCTCGTGTCATAAGTCCCCAGAGGGCCCACAGCTGCAGGGCTGCGTTCAGTCATGAGGTGGTGGGAGCCAAAACTCTGAGGAAGGAGAACTTTGTTCTTCAGTCAAAGGAGATGTAACCCCAAGAGAGTAGGGACACACACACACACACACACACACACACACACACGCACACACACGATGCTTTTTCCTCTTGTCTGTTCTGCGACAGGGACCTGAACAGGGGCTCAGACATGGAAATATGTGACAGAACAGGGTAACTGTGCCCAAGTTTCTGGGTGGAAGACAAAAAAAGGAGCCTTAGAGGACTGGAAAGTACTAGGGAGATTAAGAAAGAAGAATTCAGGAAACCCATAGAATTGTCTATGAAGTCCAGGGGGGAAAGGGTATACCTCGGGCCCTAATTAGCACACCAAACACTTGAAGGACTGAAGTAAGGAACAGCCCACCATCCAGGTCCCAGACTTCTCCCTGGAAGATGCACCCCTGAAGTGGAGCCAAAGAAAGGTGGAACTTCTTTGAAAACTGAACAGACATGAGAACCACAGCCATGGAAATTGGGTTGAATTTGAAGACTGAACCTGACCAGGCTAATCACTGATAAAACAAAAATATCAATATTATGAGTAAGATTTAAATAAGATCTTGAGTTTCATAATATAATATTCAAATTGTCCGGGATAATAATCCAATTTACCAAGCACACAAAGAACCATGGAAATTTCAATTTTTCTTGAAAAAGACAATCAACAGACACCAGTGATGTGATTTCACAGATGTTGGAATTATCAAGAACATTAAAGTAGCTGTTACAAAGTGCTCAGATGAGTCATTGCAAGCATGCTCAAAATAAACGTTAAAACAGAAAATCTTAGCAAATAAATAGAAGATATAAATGGAAATTTTGGAGCTGAGAAATGCCAAAGCCATACTAAGAAACTCACTGGGTGGGCTCATTGACAGAGTGGAAATGATAAGGATTCAGTGAACTTGAAGATAGGTAAATAGAAACTAGCCGGCGAGAAAAGAATGAACAAGCCTTTGGGATATGCGACCTCAGAACCCCAGCAAGAGAGAAGGCTCTGGTACCATTGGGACCCACTGATGGCAAAAATGGCAGCTTGTTGTCCAGGCTCCTACACTGAGGAGAGGAGGCACCAGAAGTCTCTGGACATTGGGCCTGAATCTAGGGGAGGGCACAGCCACCAGAACACCCTTACCTCCACCACTGAAGGTGACATCTTCAGGGAACTTCACCGCCTTAGTGAGAGGGAGCCAAGGAAGGCAAAATGCTGGACACTAAGTGGCCGCATAGGTGACCAACCTTGGTGATTGACCACCCAGGACAGACGGGGTGTTTCTGTGGTAAAGATGGCTGAAAAGTAGTTCTGTGGTCTCTCTCATGGCTCTGTCTCTGTAGAGCAGCACAGCTTGGATAACGATGAGCTACAGGTCCATCTACAAATCATACAGGGAGTTTGGAGAAGAGGAAGAAAAATGCCTGCAACCCTATGACCCTAACATGATTCTCTTTATTTTCACATTATCTCATTAAAAGGTAAATAACTCTAATGTAACCAGGTGGTCCTTTCACTTTACGTGGTCCAGTTATTTCCCATGATCTACGCCATCCTCATACGCACGTTTTTTTTAAAGATTTATTTATTTATTTATACAAGCACTGGGTACAGTCAGAAGCGCGGGAGGGTGAGAGAATTCACCAGAGCCAGAGCAGGGAGCAGAGCAGGCAGAAGGACCGAAGTACACTGCTGAGGGGAGCAGCGGGAGGCTGGAGAGGTCTGCACGCCATGTGGGACCCTCCTCAGGTGGCCGGGGAGCAGCCAGGGATCAAACCGGCGCTGCAGAGGCTGCCGGCAGCTTCACAACCCAGCGCTCAATGCTCAACCACTGAGCCACCAGGGAGACCCCTCATACGCATATTAAATGACTGCTTAATAGTCCAGTTCTCTGAACTGGATATAGGTTTATTTCTTTTTATTTTTTTTTATAATAGAGGCATGTTTTATTTATTTATTTGTTTGTTTTGTTTTGGTTTATACATGCACTGGGTACAGTCAGAAGCGCGGGAGGGTGAGAGAATTCATCAGAGCCAGAGCGGGGAGCAGAGCAGGCAGAAAGACCGAAGCACACTGCTGAGGGGAGCAGCGGGTGGCAGGAGAGGTCTGCGCGCCATGTGGGACCCTCCTCCGGTGGCCGGGGAGCAGCCGGGGATCGAACCAGCGCCGCAGAGGTCACTGGCAGCTTCGCAACCCAGCGCTCAACCACTGCACCACCGGGGAAGCCCTTTAACAATCCCAGACCGTGGAATTCTTCAATTGTTGCCACTTATTTGATGTTTGTGATTTTAAGCAAATGCAACAAAAACTATCAATGCTCTTCTTTTTCTGTCTTTGACATTGCTCTAGCCTTTCTGGATTTTAACTCCAGCAAAAGCAATAGGGCCAGATGTGTATGCAGGTGTGTGTGTGTGTGTGTGTGTGTCTCCTGCAGCAATCGCTTATTACTCTAAGCATTTTTTTCTAATGGGTATTCATTCTAGGTGACTACAGATAGCAATTTTAATCTGCATAGATGCAGCTTCTAGACAGGTTTCCAAGCCCCTTATCTGCCAGATGGTGGCTCATGTAGAAGTGACCTCATGTAGAAGTTCCAGAACTAACTGCCAATCCTTGTGCTGCTGCATGTAGGCAGAGTGCATCCTACCTCCGGCTTCCTCTTTGAAATGTGGGGTCCAAGGACTTCAAGATGGGGCCATGTCCTGAGCTGATGCTTACAAGGCTTCATGTACAGGTCCTGCCCCAGAGGAGTTAAGGAAGTTTTCTTTACTTTCCTTTTCCTGCTTCAGAAAAATGGTGAAAGACTTTGCAGTGGCAAAGGGGGTTCCTGGTGTTCTTCCCAGTGGGAAACTGGCCGTTTATCTGATGATGCTGACATCTGTGTCTATTGTGACTATTGTCCCCTAAAGATAAAATTCATTTCTGTCCTGGATAACAGAGTATTCCAAGCATGACATTTTGCTGACCTACAGATTCGAATCCAGTTTTGTGTCTATTCACATACACCCTTTGGTGCCTGTGTGTGTCCACCCTCCTGCTTCTCCTTTGAAATGACTGTGACATCTGACTGCTCCCTTTATCAACCAGGGAGTTAAATGGCATCTCTGCTATGTGTTTATTTTGTATTTGCATGGGTTATGACTTTATCTTTGAAAATGCTGTGTTAACACCCAATCCCCTAATGATTTATAAATCATTGATTCTGACCAGCCCTTCATCATCCTCACTGCCGATTTGACATTAAATTCCACGTCCCTCATCCTTCCTCACTCCCAATACACAAACAATACACATACAGGCACACTGTCTCTTGTCCCTATATACATCCACTATGCCCTACACACTGATTAAAAAGAAGTGTTTTTTTGCAGGCTATGTATGTGTGTGTTAAACCTTAGGCATCTAGATTTTTTGGACTAAGACACGAAACTGTCTTACTGTGTTGGAGACCAAATTGAAGGGAGAGACTGAGTTAATAACCTCAGAGGAAGCAAAAGGGTGTGTTGTTGATTTAGAGTTGAAATTTTACACTGAATCCTAACTTCAGCTCAAGTGAAAGAACTGCACTGATCTGTCTTTCATCAAGGAAGAAGCATTGAGCTCCAGGATAGGGACCCTCCACAACCAGTTATCCACTTGCTAATATATCTGTTTTCAATGTCTGTTCCCTTTGGGGCTGCATGTCCTACTGCTTCAAGCTGCCTGAGGGTTTTGCTGGATGAGAACCTTGGCTCCTGGAGGCCTCAGCCAGATACATGGAGAGACTGCACTGTGGTGACTGGTATTAGGTCTTCTCTGGGTGTCCCCTGAGACCAGGCCCCTTTACTGATCCCTGCAGAGACCTGACAGAGGCATTGACTCACAAAAGGAGAGCTTCTGCACTGGTAACTACCAGAGCCAACTCCCCTCATGCCCGCTGTCTCTAAAATATGGAGGGACCCATAGCCTTTTCTCTAGATCATCACAACTCCAGGTGCTGGTGCAGGACAGGACCAGCAGCATTGACATCATCTGGGAACTGATTCAGACTCCAGCCCAGACTAGCTGGGTCAGAATGAGCAGTTAAACAGGATTCCCTGTCTGATTCATATGCACTGCAGGGATGAGGTGCTGGAGTGGAGGTCACCCTAACTTAGGAGGCCTCACATTGTGATTCTAGTTAGCTGGGGAACTGGGCCAGTCACTTTCACCTCCCAGAGCCTGCTTCCTCCCCTTGTGAGGGAAGGGCAGCAACCTCTGGGCCACATGGGGAGATCAAATGCATGCCAAAGCATGCCTAGTACTGCTCCATAATTTTTTAAATGTCAAGAGAACCCCAAAGCAAATGCAGCTGAGAAGATCCATAGGGACTGGCAGATGGAGAACTCCATCCCAACATGTCTTCCCTGAGCTTCGCCCAAATGAGTTTTCACTCCAGGAGGGGCAATGGAGCCGGGAGAAGATCTAATGGGGGCCCAGGGATCAGGGTGGCTAAGACTGGGCCTTGGCACTGACACAGGTGGCCCAATAATGGATCACCTTGCCTGTAGCCCGGAAGTCAGCTCTATGCCCCACCCTCATTTCTCAAGCCCCTTCTGGGAGTGTCAACTGCAGAGATTGCTCCTTGGGCACCAAATGTCAGGCTCCCCTTCCTGAGGACTAAATAAAGGCTTGGCTTTCCATAGATACAGAGGATGAAGGTGTAGAATGAAATCACTTTAATAGCATAGCAACACTGTAGGACCAGGAGTCACAGACAAGTGAAACTTTTTGTCTTCCATTTGTACAATTTCTGCTGAGGTGCATGGTGGAGGTGGACAATCTTACAGATTTTTCACATTGAGAACTTAATAAATAGATACTTAAAACATCAAACATCAGAGACAATGAGTTAGGAGTGTGATTGTTTTCTTATCCTGCCCTCTCCTAGCCAGGAGGAGGCTTTCAGTTGTGCTGATGAGGGCTGGGTCTCGTCTCCTAGGAGGGGTACTCATACTCCTCGGCGCTGCGCCGGCCAAAATCCATCCAGCCCATGTAGTCCCGGTCACTTATCCTGTGGCTGGGGTCCAGGCTCTGCAGGTTCTTAACAATGGACATTCGACCAGAAGGAGCTGCGAGAGGCAGGGAGGAAGGAAACATGGACATTATATCGAAAACCACCATTGGTTCAGTTTGTAAAGGAGAACAAGGAAGAAGCCAAGCAAAAATGCAACATGCATCTTTTTCAGGGTATCAAAGAGCTATCAAGTGGTATTGCTGGACTGAAATCTAAGGACAGGGGAGGGGCCTGTGTCTGGGTAACAGATGAGAGGGCAATATTTACCAGCCTGTGATCAGTAAGTATTTAGGTGGATTCGTTGCCCTCTAGTCTTTCAAAGCTGGGACCTACCTAGCTTTTCTCACTCCTCAGGGTGTTTTCTGTGATGTAGTTGGCCCCCAGCAGAAACCAAGCAAGGATTTCCCCTATACTTACCTGTTTCTTAATATCTCTGAGCACACCAACCTCTTGTTTAGATAATGCAATTGTAACATTTTGATGTTTAAATGATTTTTAAAAAGACATTAAGTTTGCTAGATATTTGTTAGGTAAGTACTATTTTAAAATTATTCATTTGAAAGCTACTTCTTTGTCAAAAATAATATTGAGAAAAAAGTGTACTGGCAGATAAAAATCTTGACACCTCGGTAACACTCAAAAAAGGATGGGCGGAGAGGTCATTTTATTCAGCCATTTTAACTGAAAGGCAACAGGTGAACCTGAGGTGGGCCCTTTGGGAGGGGTGTGAGTTCTCTTAGAAACAGGGTAACATTTATGTTGAGTGAGTGGGGCATGAAGAGGTGGAGCCGTTCACAGTCCTGGCCTACAGGTCCTGGGAGAGGCCTCTGGGGCATGGAGTCAGTATAACACCTTCGCTTGTGCAAACTACAGGCCCTCAAGGGCCTCTACGGCAAGAGGGAAGGGCTGCTGTATGATTCCCATGGTCATGGGAACCACTTTGCCCCACCTGCCAGGATTCTGGCCATTTTCTGCTTGAGGCTGCCCTGCCAACTGCTGCCCACAGGCTGCGTAGAATCAGACTCTGTCTTGTTTCTTAATAAATGACTGTAGGGGCAGTTACTATTTCTGGAAATCTTTTGGAAAGTTAAATTAAAAAACAGAAACAACTATAGAGAGTGATGTCGTGACCCTTTCTTCCTCCCCTCCTGGCTTCCTCAGCTTTGGAATTCAGAGCAACCAGCAGAGCTCTCCAGTCTGTGCAGTTCAGTTGTTCAACATCTTTCAGGTGAAATATTAGTCCTTGGCTTCAGCACAATGTGCAGACCCAGTTATCCATACACAGTTGCAGGGAAATATGGCTCATCTGCATGCTGCTAAAGAAGGCCCACGGGAGCACAGGTTGGGTCATGGGAGTCGCACGTATTCCCGCTCTGACTCCCCGTTCCACACACAGCTCTGTGCTGAGGTTGCATGCATTTTCCAGGCCCTGACTACCCCCTCTCCCCCAATGTTGACATACTAGGAACTTACAACCAATTTATGGAATTGAATTCAAGGGCCTGGCTCCTTTAAACTTTAAAGCTCCAAATGCACAGTACAACTGGGAAGCTGAATGGCTTCCAGACCCTTGGGGAAGGGCAGGACTCTCAGCCCTGCTGCTGCCTAGAGGTGCAACCTCATAGTGCAACCTCTTTCCACTCACAAAGTGATGATAATAGAACCTACTGTGCAGGACTGTTATGAGGACTAAGAGGGACAATACAGATGGCTTTGCCAGGCATGGGGCAGGTGTGTACTAGGTGCCCCCCTGTACCCCAATACAATTGCTTTTCCTCAGCTCATAGAAAGATCTGCAGACAATTCCTAATGACGAATTCTTTAGGCTGCTCAAAGAGTACCTTATCTTACTTAGAATTCTGAAGCATAATAAATACTGTAGTTGGGTAAAAATCTGATATGGCTTCAAAATAAGTAAAGTACTCAAAGAAACTGTGTGGTACTTATATGTGTAAATATTTGTCAAATAGAAGAGCATGATTGTTTTCTGGCTGGCATCGATCCTGGGTCCCAAGCAACTGCCAAGCCCACCTGAGTTTGTTTGGCACTTTAGACTGAAGGCAAAATGGAGAAAGGGTGTGGGAAGAGGCACTGGGAAGAAACTTCCAGCTAAGATGGTGCTGTTGAGACGCGGGTCAAGGGGTAAGTCAAGCATCAGTTCCAAATCGCTTGGTAACTGGCTTCTTCCTCAGGATTGTTTCTAGTGGTTCTTTCCTGAAGGTGGGTTCCAGATTAGGATATTCCAACCTCGTCTGGCTGAAGTTCACCCCCATCCAAGGACAGATATTAAATTACTTCCCAATAGACAATCATGAGGAACCCAAAATGTTTTCAGGTTTTCTGACTAGCATTCTGACTAGCATTCCACCTTTTTAAATTTAGTCAGCAGGAAAGCAAAACAGAAAATCATACTTGGGGCACTTCCCCCTAAAGAGGAAGAAATAAACAAATCACATTCTGTTCTTTCCTTTTGAAATCCCTCGTTCAAAAATTTCCCAATTTCACCTTCATATGAAACTGCAGGAGAGTCTGGAGAGCCAAGCCTTCCATTTTCTCACAGCCCCCTCATGCCACAAATTATGGTTCAAATCCAGGCGTGACACACCAGTGCCTCATGGGAAAAAAGCCCATCTCCTGCCCTCCCAGCAGTGTTGCTGTGGTTTATTGTCCCACTGTTCTTGGTCCAGTTGAGAACACTGGGCCCGACAGCCACCAGTTCACCGTCAGGGTCACTGGGGAAGATGTGGGTAGAAAACAACCTGTCCAGTCATACTTCCCAAGGTCCCTAAAGATGATGAATCTCCTCTGAATCACATCAACAGCTGGAAGGGACAGAGTTGTGCTCTAACCCCATTCCATCTTTACAGATGAGAGCAGGAAAGGGACAGAGCTGTGTATCCGCCACTCAGCAAGTGAGCTGCAGAATCTCCTTATTCCTGGAGAAAGACTTCGATGCTAAGAAAACAAGTTTGTTCAGTTCTTGCTGCAATTGGGACCATCTCTCCAAAGACAAAACAAAAACAAACACGTCTCTTATTGGGTAATCATTTTAACTCACTGCCAAGGAATCAAAACTGCTCTTGATTCTTTCCTCCTGTCACATACTTTGGTGAACACTGACACTTGGGCACATCTTTTTAAAGTGTTGTCAGACCTCAAGCCTTCTTAGCCTTGATGGCTCCTGCTAGAGCCTTCCCAATGTCAGTCTCTGGGTGGCTCCTGGTGCCTTTGCATTTCCAGTAAGAGGGTATTCAGTGGACCCACCCTTTTGAGGGCATTCAGTAATTCTATTTTAATGTCTTAATAATACGGTGTTGAACTTAAATTGTAACGATGGCAAAAATTGGTTCAAAGAAAGCTTTTTAAAAGGTTTCCCTGGAGAAGCATGGAATAAAGGGAGAGGAGCCCACTGGGCTATGGTAGAGGATTATTGGGGCTTTGGTAGTGGGTGTGAGATGACAACATACATTTCTAGAAGAGTGAACTGATACCCCTCTAACACGCAGTGTTGTAGACCAACATTTCCTCAATAGACACAACTTTAAAATAAAAAATTCCCCTTACTAAGTCCTCCACACTGGCTCTCGGGTCTCTACAAAGGTTTCCTAACGGCACTCTCTGGTGGAGAATAGCTCAAGAAAAGAGTGAAAAACCCCTTTTAACTAAACGTGTCCCCTGTGTTTCCTCCACCAGCCACACCTTAGAGGGGAGGGTCGGGACAGAAGTCAGGGAAGGCTACAGCCTGCTTACCTTTCCGCGCCTGCTGCACGTATCTGGCCAGCAGCGCGCCCAGGTGTGCTCGCGGATCGCCGTCCACCCTCTGCACTGCCCTCAGCTGCCTCCGGGGCGCCTCCTCTGCCCGCTGCGCCCCGAGGTCGACAGGCTCCGCTGGGGGCACCGGCTGCGCCAGGACGCGGGCCGCCAGCACCGCCATCAACACGCACAAGCACACACCGCTGTTCATGGCTGCGGAAAGAAAAAGGGAGGGGACATGAACGAAAAGGTGGGGCATCCGCGGACTCTCACTGGGTCAGGGCAGCCGGGCAGGGAGAAGGGTACTCGGTCCAAACGCTCCAGCGCCGCCAGGCTGGTTGGTGCAGGCGCGAGCGCTCCAAGCGCGCAGACCCGGAGACCCGAGCCCGGGGCTCCCAGCGCGCCCGTCCAGGCGCCCCCGGACTGCCTTTTGGGGGAATCGCACCGGTGCCCCGGGGCTGGACGGAGACCTGTCTTCTGCTTGTTTCGCAGAAGGAATGTCTCCCGGTTTTCTTTAGTTTGAGGAAGTGTTTGCACGAAACCGCTATTCTTCTAACTGGGAAAGCAAAAAGGTAAAGATAGCGTGAAAAATAAAAGGAAGACTCCAAGGGGGAAAGGAGACGCTGGAGGAAAAGTAGCACTTTTCCAGATAGTCAAGAAGTGGTCAATCGGGAAATAAATGGTGGGAAATAAAGAGAAGCAACATTTAAAAGGTGGGAGCAAAAGATAAAAGCTTCATCTGTAAAGTTTCTTCAGGAAGAAACTTCAGTTCCCAAGAAGTTCTTGGGAATTGGCGATACACCACTAAGCAAAACGCAGACAGGGTTTTAAAATTTTTAAACTATTGACTCTGTTCATGGTCATTGGTAAAACGGCTGTGTGTTTTTTTTTTAATTGAATACATTTAACATGTAACATTTTGTAAATTTAAGGTGTACAGCATGTTTTTATATATGTACATAGGTGAAATATATTACATATATAGTGGTACGGTTGTCTATGTATCGATACTCATCCCATTGCATAATTATGGTACAATATTGTTTTCTATAATTCATTATACTGAGCATCAGATCTCTCTGGCTTAGATCCATGAGCAAATAAAACACTTCACTTTTCTACTTGCAAAGCCCTGACATTTTCTGCAGCATAGCATTTAGAAAAATTAAATATTAAAACCTCTGGGTAGTTTATTTGAAAAGATTGCAAAGTACCCTGCACTGCTGTGTAACATCTACCAAACCCCACATTGCAGCCTAATCCTAGCAACTAGATTGCAGTGCGAGCGCATAAGAGAAGAACAAAGCAGACTTGTAGAAGTAGCTACAGCAGCTCTACTCACCCAGCCCTCGCTGTTATTACCGACTTTAAGAAATGTCTCTCTAGCTGTCAGAAAGGAGACACAGAAAACAGAATAATAAAATGGAAGGGGCACACGATTGAAGACAGCATTCTTCAAGGATACCTGCGTCTTGGGCTCCTGCCGGAGAGTGGAACCTACCTTTGGAGTAGGGCGAAGCTGGCTTCGGGTTTCCACCGCTCAGCAGCAGAGGAGCCAGCCAAGTTCAGGGTGGGCGGGCGGCTGCGTCTTAAATAGCCCCGCCCGGCGCCGGCGGCCAGTCTCCTGTTTACCCAGCGCTGACGCAGGCCCACAGCAACACGTGCGCGCAGGGCAGCCGCTGGGGCGGCCAACGATTGAAGTGGCTCCTGGAAGAGAGGGGGCAGTGGCCTGGGAGAGTCGGGTTAACCCCTCGCAGGAGGGGTGTCTGGTGTCCAGCATCCCCCCTCTGTCCCCAGAGCTTCTGGCCCCCAACTCTGTGGAGCTCATCTCCCTCGCCCTTGTCAGTGCGGTGCCCGCCAGGTGGGCACCAGGTGTGGGGACTCCTCGAGGGAGCAGAAAGTGCCGGCGTTTTGTCTGCTTTCGGGACCCGATGGGAAGGAAATAAAGCGGGGTGGGTTGGCCAAGTGTCATTGGGACATGGACAGGTCATCTGGCCCTCTCTGAGCATCTGGCAGGCAGCCCTGGTCTTTCCACCTGTGAATGGGCTCCCTCGGGGCCTACTTTCTTCTCAGCCACTTGAAAAACCGTGGAATTCCTCCATGGATGAGAGGACAGGGTTCCCGCACTGGTCGAGGAAGGGCTCCCGCCATGCCTGGCTGTTGGGGTGCTGAGCCTCGATTCACCCAGCTGCAAAATGAGGGTGACACCTCAGAGTTTGGGGAAGAGCTGTATTTTCTTGCGCCAGGATTAACACCTGCCCGCGGCGCCCGCAGCTCCTCGTCGCCAAGTGGCGCCAGCGAGCGTCCCAAAGACCTCCCGCACCCCACTCACTCCCGGTTCCTCGCGGGCATGGGCACCCGGCCCTCCTCTGAGCACGACCTTCGGCACCTGGCCCAGGCCCCGTCAGAACTCCGGCGATCGGACTTTGAGAACACGGACCGCTTGTCACTCACCCTACAGAATGGGGCATGGAGGAGCGGAGACCCCAGTGCGCCCTCGCTGGCACGGCTGCGGCCCTGGCTCCCCAGCGGGGCAAAGCCGGCGGCGAGTGGTGCTGGTGGTCTGCACCCATCTCCCTGAAGTCTTCAGAGCTGGAGCCTGCAGCAAGTGCTGGAATTCGCTGCGTCTCTGCAAAGGTCCTGCCAAATCATTTCACCAACTGCAAACTGAGGCACCGAAGAGGCAGCGCGTTTCCAAGGCGCCCACTCAGGCTACTCCCTGCCTCAGCGCACCAAGGCCTCTCAGCCAGACCTGGCCGGGGCGCTATACCTGCCGCGTGCAGGAATCTGCTCTCCTGGGGGTGTCGGAACATTGGGGATGCCTTCCTGCAGGCCAGGGTGGGGGGCTGCTGGGGCACCTTGGTCTCCAGTTGCCTCCGCCTTTTCTAAACCGTAGAGGCTGAGTGTTTCTGCCATCTACAGGCAACAGTTTTGAATCAGTTTTTAAGTCCACTTAAAATACTTAAATACTCAAATGCTTTCCAGAGGTTTTTCCATGAATCTAAGGTTTGTACAGTCCAGTTAGGGAAAGTGGTTTCATTAGTGACTGTGGTCAAGACATGTTTGGAAACAAACTTATTACAGCCCCCAAGTAGGGCTTGCTCAAACACCCGTAGTTTCTGACCAGGTAGGTTTGGGGTAGAACCCAGGAATTTGCATTTTTCTGGGGGTGCTGCTGCTCTTCTCCTGACCACACTTTGAGAAACACACTTTGAGTTGTCCTATTAAAACAGTTGTTGACCCTTCCCTCCATCTTTTTAATACTTATTAAACATATGCTTTGTCCCAGACAGAGGTTGCAGTATGAACAAGGGCTGACAATATAATGGGGAAGCAGAATAAACAAGCAACAAACACCCCCAGGTGATTCTGAGGTATTTAGGAACAGTGGTGGAGGGGTCAGGATGGTGGGAGATGATCCCAGAGAAATGTGTTGGTGAGGGCCTCCCTGGTGGCACAGGGATAAAGCACCGCACTATGAAGCAATCCGCAGCCTCTGCAGCACAAGTTCGATCCCCTGCCAGTCAGGGAGAAACCCACATGGCGCAGCAGACCTCTCCTGTCTCGCCCGCTGCTCCCCTCAGCAGTGTATTTCAGTCAATTTGCCTGTTCTGTTCCCCATTCTGTCTCTGGTGGATCCTCTCACACCCCACATCTCTGGCCTGTGCCCCAGCTCTTGTATGCATAAATAAATAAATCTTAAAAAAAAAAAAGATTGAGAGACCTCTCTAAAAAAAAAAAAAGAAGAATTGTTTTGATGAGGGAGTGAGGGAATGAGGTTGGAGTTTTAGAAAGAAGAGGCAGTTGTCGTGTGGAAGATGTTCTGAGCAGAGACCCTGGGAGTCAGGGACTGGGGATCAGGCCCAGGGGAGGGGAGCAGGAGGAATCTAGACAGTGCTCAATGTAGAAGAAGCCATTACAAAGTCTTTTCATAGCCAGGAAACATAATAAGCTTTCTGAAAGTAATGTGTTTATCAGAGAACATACAGAAAGGAATTAAAGAGAAAATAAGAAAAATTCCACTCTCCAGGGACAGCCCCCGCCAGTGAACCTCTTGGTGTTTGAGACTTGGTGACTGAGGCTCACCTGCCAGTTTGGGCACGAGGTTGGGTGGTGGAGGGTTATTCAAGATGGGATTCGGGAGAAAAAGCCAATTTGGAGTGGGGGGTGGGTAATGAGTCCAATGTGGGCCTGAGTTCCTGGGGTGTATGTGTGGATGGTCCAGGAGCAGGAGGGAGCAGGTTGGACACCTGAGCTCTGAACTCAGAGCACAGAGCACTGGTGGTAGACCAGGGTAGTGGCTGTCAGCCCGGAAGTCAAAAGGAGTATCTAGCAAGGTGGATGAGGGGGGAGGGCATCTCTAGGCAGACCCCTGAGGAGTGACAGCAAGAAGTACCTGAAGGAAAGGGAGCTGTAAAATTTCAGAGAAGGAATGACCAAGAGGCCAAAGTAGAAATGCCAGAAAAAGAAGCCAAATGTGACAAGAATAATCAGAGGCCAGAAGAGCTCAGGCAGTGGGTCTTTTTATATGTATGTAAAATTGCAGCCACTTCTTCAGGAATGGGAGTTCTCAGCAGGGATGTGTTAAACAGATCCCCTGGGAAAAGAGCAAATGAAAAGGAGTCTAAACTCTCTGACCACAGTAATGAGTTTTCCTTCTTACTGGATCAGTTTTCTTTCTGGATAATTAAGACCATTGCCCTAAAGCAAGATGGACCTTAACGTGCATTTAAGAAGAAGAGTCCAGTCACTAAAAAACATTTGCTAAGACCTCCAGAGGCTTATGCTGCAGCTGCAATGGGGCTGGGTAACTGCAGGCTAATCCCACTGAGGTTTGTGCGAGAACTTTTGATCATACCTCATTACCAGCCCACCTATGGCAGGGAAGAGAACCTGAGGCATTTACAGACCAAATCCCATGTCTCCCTGGGCCGAGGGATGCTCCAAAATGCTCCCCTTTGCTTCCCAAAAGGCCTCCCTGCTCTGGCAGTGTCAGAGAATGCCTGGGCAGAGAAGAGAGAAATGGTGGTTGGGATGGGAATAGCTCCAGGTTGCCGAGGGACCTGGTCTGGGCTGTTGTGGCACAGGGCCATAGACTGGGGATTCAAGCAACAGACAGTTAGCCTCACAGTCTGGAGGCTGAGACCAAGGTCAGGGTGCCAGTGGTCTGGGTCCCCACGGTGATCTCTTGCAGACAAGCTGTCTTCTTGCTGTGTGCTCACTTGTTGGAGAGAGAGCAAGACTAATTCCACCACCAGGGGCCCCTCCCTCCTGATCTTATCTAAACCTAATTACTTCCCAATGGCCCCCTTTTCTTTTTTCTTTTTTTTCTTTTTTTATAGAGGCATGTTTTATTTTTTATTTGTTTGTTTGTTTGTTTTTTGTTTATACAAGCACTGGGTACAATCAGAAGCATGGGAGGGTGAGAGAATTCACCAGAGCCAGAGCGGGGAGCAGAGCAGGCAGAAGGACCGAAGTACACTGCTGAGGGGAGCAGCGGGCGGCAGGAGAGGTCCAGGGATCGAACCGGAGCCGCAGAGGCTGTGGGCAGCTTCACAACCCAGTGCTCAACCACTGAGCCACCAGGGAGGCCCTGGCCCCCTTTTCAATTATTGTTACAGTGTGAGTGAGGGCTTCAATATATGAATTTTGGGAAGATGCAAACATTCATTCCAAATCAGATTGCCACATTGCTTGTATTTAGGAAGTATCTTTTTTCTCTCATTGGCATTTCTATGAGATTGGTGGAATCAGGGTATCTTAACTCTGGGGAGAAACTTGAAGATGCACTCATTCAAGGTGCACAAATCCAAACTCTACCAGACGGGAGTGAAACAGGCTGTGTGAGAGCAGCAAAACCAATTCACAATGCTAGATGTCAGGTGGAACATGTAGGTAGTTAATCCCACGGGTTCCTTGGGGCACCTGTATGCAACACCTCACCTGAAGATGAGGGTGCTGGAGTGTTACTGCATCAACTCCAGTCACTCCCCAGTTGAGGGCAGCTCAGGGGAGTGGGCGCATTAATTCCCTAGCAGTTCTGGCCTGCTGGGTATACGAGCCAAAGGGGTTTCCAGCCTCAGGGGAAGCTCTCAGGGGCAGAGCTGCAGCTCATGATTGGAGCACACAGATACTATAAGGTCTGAGGGACTTTGGGGGAACCATCAACAGAGCAGCCATGTTCCTCTAACACTTTGTACTATGCAATGTTAGCACTTGCCACATTTCACCTTAATTTCCCACCACAGTACTTGGTACTTAGCACTTGCCCAATAAATATTTGTTGACTGAACTCTTTGTCTATATGACCATCCATCTGCCAACAGGTCAGAGAACAAGAACCGTGACATATTCACCTAATGCAAGGATCGTGCTGGACACGGGCTAAATGATCAATAAACATTTATGATCAATAAACATTTGCCAAGTAAACAGCTCTTGTCCGTTTAGTTGACTAGATTTGCAAAGCAGATAGGGGTAAATGAAAAGTCATCACCAACCTGCGGCTGGACCATTGACTCTGCGATAATCACAGGGATTGGCTCCAGCACCATTTCTTCTAGTGGGGATCTAAGAGTCCCCAGAAAGGAGATGGCTAGATGGCAGAAGGAGGGCAGGTCAAAAGGTTTGATCTCCAGGCACAATGAGCAGTTACTTTTAAAACTTATGAAAAGCCCGGAGGAATAGTCGTTGCCAGGGAAACCAGCCACCCAAGGCCTCAGGCTATCCTTTGTCTCACTCTCCTATGTAGATGTAGAAACTACTTGAGGAAGATCTGTGAACAAAGACTCAAATTCTTTGAGGGGCAATCTGGAGTTTTTGCAGTCCTGTTGATACAGCTTCCTTCTGAAGCCTGGTCCCCTCAGCAAAGGACACCTGCAGTGTCTCAGCTCCCCCACATAACTAGCCCACCTGGTGCTGAGGGCCTCATGCACCTACTTTGTGCTAATGTCTGGACACACAGCTGTTCCAGGATAATCTTACTGGGTGGCATGGTGGTGGGTGTGGTGTGGTACATATATCTGAGGAGGTGTGAACCCTTATCCCAAATCATATGTAATATAAACCACTATTACTACATTAAAAATAATATTATTTGTTTTTTAAAAAGAATAAGATTTAATGTTAAAAAGAGTGGTATTTGGAGACTGGGTATTTTGCCATGACAATAAGCTCTATTTAGATTTTCACAGCGTCCTTTCCTTAAGGGGTAGCAGGAATCTGCAGCTTGTGCACCAAAATGTTAAGAACCATCAGTCTAGAAATGGGGGACCTGTGCATGTATTTCCCCAGCATCTGGGATGATGCATGGGGGAAGGGGTTTGTTCACCAGCTCCTGAGACTTCCCCAGAGACAGCTAGCAATAGACAGACCTCCAGATGAGTGGGGAGCTTTGGGGTGCCAGGGCGGCCGAGGACTTGCAGCAAGTGAGATGCAAGTCTCTATCTGCCAGACTGTGTTTGTTATGTAAGTTTCTGGAGTTTGGAGCAGGGAGGAAAAAGAGACTCAGTCTTCAGCAAGAATATTGATTTAGATTTTGCGTCCCTAACTTAGTTTGGGTGATCCCCCCAATAGAGGCAAGTGATGTGCTTGGGAGGCATCCTAGGGACCCCCACTGAGAAGGTGGGGACATGAGAAGGGGAGGGAGGAAAGTAGATATGTGTGTTATGAACAGGTCACTGCTGGGGCAGGTGGACACAGTCTTGCTGGGGCTTCTCTGAGGAGATATATAGAAAATACCTCAGGTGCTTTCTGGAACGTTTGTTCATGGTTCCTATGTCCTATTGTTCAAGGGTTACTATGGCAGGTAGGGGGCCTAACGCAGGCATGGATGAGAGATGTAGGTACTGGACGAAGGAATCCATCTGCCTATTCAGGAACTGTCCGAGCAGCTGCAGGTGAATTCTGGTGAGCTGAAGGCGACTCTGGGGTGCCCTGCAGCCCCTAAGTGCAAACTCAGGAAAGGTCCCATTACACTCACAAACTGTAAAAACACACAAGTCTCCCTGATTTGTTCATTATTTTATTAAAGAAATTTTTTTCAGTTAAATTTATTTACTTTCTTATATCATTGTTCATTTTGGGACAGAATTTGGTTTCTCCCCTCAGGTGTAGTCCCCATAATTCTCCCACCATCACATTACCTGTGAGCCATCACCACAGTCCCTTGTGCTCTTCCCGCCCCTTTTCTGATCCTTCATGCCGCCCTGCTATATGCCTCAGATCTATGGTCAGCTTGCAAGTTTTGTCCTGATTTGTTCTTGTTGTTTGGGGAACTTATGTGTAAATAGTACAAATATTTTGCCCCAGAGAAATGTTCGAGAGACACATCCTCTTCCTCAGGTTGGACATGCTTCTTTTTCTTTTCTGACTCTGGGAACTTCACAGTGAATACTACATGGAACTGAAGCCAGGGTCCCCTAGCTGTCAGCATAATCCCAACAAATCACTTTGGTTTCCTGACTGTGATGCTGTGTTGGCACCAGTGTTGAAACAAAGCAGGCAGGGGCCGCCACCTAGGACACTGTGAACTCACAGCAGTGAGACCTTTGCTGAAAACTTGCATTTCAGCCCTTTCCACTTTCAAAAAGGCTGGTTTCAGAATGAGATACTGAGGAGACAGCCGGGAAGATGGATGGTGGTGAAAGGCATCTTGGGAACCTCTCCGTTCTAGAAATTCCTGCCAAGCCTCCTGAGTCTGACCACTCACCCTCACTTCTTAGGTCAGTGACCACACAGCAGAAAACCACACAAAGGCTCAAGTCCAATAGCACTTTCAGATTTTAGGAGGCTCATCCCAGGCTCCCTGTGATGACCCTTGTATAACAGGATGCTAATTTTAAAAAGAAATTATGCATGCAGAGAGCAGGAGGGAAAGTGTGGCTCTTTCTTGGCAACCCTCATCGCTGTAAGAGTTGCCAGGCTGCTAAAGGCATTCGCCTATGCTGTACACACAGCTGGGAAAATCAGAAGTGAGAAGCCGGGTTTGTTACCAGCCAAAACCCTGGAACTCACAAAGCAATCTGTTTTCCTTGGGAAGGTACAGATGGGTCTAACGGATTCATCTAGAGAAATTCTGCTGGCTTCATGGATATGGCTGTTTCTTTTTCTTCCACCACCATAACTGTTTGCTTTTTTGCTTTAAAGAGGACTGTGCAATAGGCGCTTTAAAGAGAACTTGCCCGCACAGAGCAGGTCCTCACATATTAATGTAGATGCTTTAGCAGATGCTAAGGTGCCTGTGTCTCTGCAGCACTTTCTTGTGTATTTCAATCTGACTTCCCAATCCCAGTCAGTCCAGTGCTCTTTACCAGAATGTTCTCTATGCTGCACTAGTACCAGGAGTAGATTGCAAGTGCTGAGGATGAATGCCTCAGGAACAGCCATCAACTGGTTACTAATGGGAAGTAGAGCACGTGTAGCCCAGCTCTCTCACTCCTGCTGGTGGGGGGGTAAGTGAGAGTCATGTTCTTTGCCTGCTTCCTGAGCTCCCCAGTAGGGTTCAACCACAAGGGCACAAGGGCCATGGTGGAGTCACTCTTAATTGGCTGTTTTCCCTACCCCGTCTTCGCTTCTTTATTTCTGTTTCCATGTGATCCCCAGGATGACCTCACAAACAAACCACTTGCCCTCAAAGCCTTTGCTCAGGGTCTATTTCTAGGAAAACTCAAGCCATGATGGTTGAATTATTAGTATCTACCAACCTGAGTCATATCTCAGTGTAAGAAATATTCCTTATACTTCTGACCCCTGTCTGTGGGCTGTAATCTCCCTGCAAGCTGTGTGACTCAGAGCTAGGGGTCTGCTTTTTATGGGGGGGGGGTTAACATGCCCCTGAAATATTTTGGCTGGGTTCCCCAAAAGTAACCCTGAATCAGACAGTGTTTCCAGGGGAGAAACCTGGTAGAAGAGTTGGGAAAGCAGAACAGAGAGGTGGAAGAAACCAAGACAGGATATGACCCCAGATGAAATCCCACGGAGGGTGGCCCATAGCTGATGCTGCAGGGGAGAGCTGGCATTTACTTTGCATCTCAGTGACATCCGGCTTGAGGCAAGGGTATTAGTTTCTATACTCCCGCACTTGTTAGTCTTTGGTGAGGAAAGCTACCGGCATTTCTAGTTCTCTGTAGGTGTGGGAAAGAGACCCCAGTAGTCTGAGCATAGTCCTCTTGATGGAGTAACAAATGGAAGGTATTGGAAGCCGGCGAGGGGAGCACAGAAACAACAAAAGGGACGCAAGGACATCCAGGCAGAATGGCGTCCACTCAACAGATGCTCGTAAGCAAAATCAGGACTATGGGCTGGAATTCACTCCAGGGAGTAGAGATGGGATGGGATTGGGGAGTAGGTTATGTGGGTGTGGTTCAGTCAAACAATTCCAGGTGGGCAAACTTGTTCCTTTTGAGACCTTCCCACCACTGTGATGTGCAAATATGCCCTGGCGTTCTTCCTGGTGGTCTGATGGGTAGCTCTGAGAGCATGTGCACCATCAGAGTAAGCATACATGGGGGTTACCTTCACGGTCAGTCTCTGCTGGAAGGGAAGGAGGAGCCCCAGGCTTGTGAAAAATTCTTCCCTTCCCCATTGATATTATGAAAGACATTCCAGCTCCTATGGCTTCCCGGTGGACAGCCCATATAATTATTTGAATGATGGGAGAGAGTCACTTCACACAGATTGGTTCCCTCCCTCAGGATGCAGTCTAGAATCCGAGGACTGCCTTGAGATTACAAGTCCAAGAGCATTATCTTCTCCCTTATCCTTGGGACAGAGATATTCACAAGAACCACTGGGCCTGAGACAACACTAGGCCAAAGGCAGTTCCTGCAGCAAAGGGCTGCATTCCGGATGATTCTCGTTCTCCCAGATGGGTGGGTGTGTGGCCAGAGCAAGGGATGACCCTCAGGAATCCCATGCTATAATAGCTTCATTTTATGAGTAATGTGCTTCTAGTGCAGTTTAAAAACTCTGCCAACCAGCAGGTCAATAGTGATGCAAATTTGAAGTACACTTGAAGTTATCAAGATGGGAAGAACAATTAGAGACTTAATGAGCAAATTGCTCCCTTTTGGATATCATCTAAGTGTGTATATGGTTACCATATTTTCTCAATTCTAAGATGCAGGTATTCAATGCATACTTCAACATTTGAAATCAGGACGTGTTACGTCTGTGGCATCTTACAATCAGTGGAGATCAGAAAGCCTGAGGTTGCATGCAGACGTGCAAATTTGGCTGGGTTGTTCATATAGATTTGACTTCGACTGAGAAGTGTACTTGGTTGGGTTACGTGTGTTGATTTTAAACACTAAAATAGGAAAACATTTAAATGGAAAGATTATGGTACAGTTTGAAACTATAGGTTATAGCAGTGAATCCTGGAGATGTTGTCATTGTCAGCAAACAATAGTCAAGTACTTTATACAGATCATAGAAAGGAAAATACCTACAAGCAGATGAAGCTGTGTTGCATTTGTGTTGAGATACTAACAAAATGTTCGCCAAGTACCCTCCAGGTCATGCAATGGAAGGCAGGAGAGATTGCCAAATTTCTCTGAATAGATGAAATTCCAAAGCCACAAGAGGTGTGACTGATATATATATCAAGCAGGATAATTACCAAGGAATTACATTTAATCAACAGCATTTTTGCTTCAGTGTTCCTAAAATAATGGTGTATTTTATAATCAACAGAGTCTTAGAATCCATGAAATGTGATATATTGACAATGACACCTGATGGCATTACCTGGAAAACAGATTTGGCATATTGTGGTGCTTAGAAAATATAAAGCACACACAAAAAAAATACACACCTCCTTTGTTTTTTAACCCTTCCTTTAAACAATTACAATAAACAATTGTCCTGTAAGACTGGACAAAACATGTGAGACAATCGTTTCAGCACAAGACAGCAGACTGTGCAAGATTCTTATTCCTGCGAAAAGAGAAACTCATCCTTGTCCTGGCCTGTGCCTGGGACACTTCCCAGACTGCATCAGGAAAGTTGAGCCTAAGTGGAACAGAAGGGTCTGGGTGGAGGATGCAAAGAATGGAATTTGGGGTTTCTGGTGTGACTGGAATTAGTGGAGCAGGACGCCAGGGAGAAGGGGGTACCCACAGGTAGCAGTGTGTGGGGCAAACTCCCACCAAAATACTGAGAGCTAAACCAAAAAGGCAGAAGTTGTAAAGTGCTGGGGAATATTGGGGTTCTGTGCAGCCAGGTTGCAGAGATCTTACTGACTACCCTAAACAGTCAGCTGATACCTCAGATGGGACACATTTTAGGAGTAAGCCCACACCCTACATGGAGGGTCATATCTCTAGGACATGAACAAAATGGCTGGCCCTGACAATGCCTGGCAGGATCAAAAGGATCCACTAATAATCTGACTATCTGTGAGAGCAAAGCCTGATGTTCCCAAAGGAAACCTAGTTCAGGTTTCTTACAATCTATCTGTACAACATCCAGCATATAATAAAAAAAAAACTACCAGACAGGGGAAGCAAGAAAAGAAAAGCCACAACCAATAAAAAATGTATTAGATACCTTGAAATAATGCAGATGCTGGAATTAGCAAACAAGGACTTAAAAAATGATGCAAATATGTTTAAGATTGGTACAAGAAAAGATTGACAGAAAAAAATGAACCGATGGGTAAAAAGACTAGAACTTTAAAAAGAATTATTCAAAACATGTATAAACTTAAAGGATAAGATCCACTGAATGAGTGGATATACCATGAATTAGAAATGGAAAGCTGTAAAGGAACCACTCTGGGTTACTCTGTTGAACGGTGGGGTGCTGGGCAGTGCTAAGAGCACAAACTTTGGGTCCAGACTGCTTCATTTCAAATCTTGGTTCTTCTCCTTAGTAGTGAGACCTTGGGTAATTTGCTTACCTTCTCGGAGCCTTAGTTTTCTCATCAGTAAAAAGAACATGATCATAACAGGAATACCCACCCTTTCGGATCATTCTAAGAGCTAAATGAGATAAATGTAAAATAAATGTCTCACATGTGCTAAGAACTTCCTTTTATTATTTCAAATTTTATAGGTTTTGCCCCAGAATTCCAATAGAGTAGTCTTTTTTTTATTTTTATTTATTTATTTATTTATTTATTTAAAGAGGCATGTATTTTTATTTATTTATGATTTTTATTTATTTGTTTGTTTGTTTTGTTTATACATGCACTGGGTACAGTCAGAAGCGTGGGAGGGTGAGAGAATTCACCAGAGCCAGAGCGGGGAGCAGAGCAGGCAGAAGGACCGAAGTACACTGCTGAGGGGAGCAGCGGGCGGCAGGAGAGGTCTGCGCACCATGTGGGACCCTCCTCAGGTGGCCGGGGAGCAGCCGGGGATCGAACCGGTGCTGCAGAGGCTGCGGGCAGCTTCGCAACCCAGCGCTCAACCGCTGCGCCACCGGGGAGGCCCTGTTCATGGAAATTTTGTCCAGAGTTGTTGAATGTGTTCAACTTCTCATTTTCTTCATGGGGAGAAATAAGGGTAGGGATTAGTGAGGGATGGAAGGTGGTAGTGGTGAGAAAAGAAGGAAAAGTACACAAAGAAAATGTGATTCTGCTCCTTTGGTTAGTTTTCAATTGAAAACACTTAAAATCAGCTTTAATTTGAGGGAGATTTTTTATTTAAATATGAATCCAAATTCTTCTGCCCCCCTCCCCTCTCCCTCAACCCTCAAGGCAGTGAATTAATATTTTTTCCCAGGTGAATATTTCAATTTCACTGACTCCTCATTTCATGACCTTGGGGGACTGAGCAGTTTCTTGAAATTAAATTCGGTCAAGTTGTTTACACTATTCATAATATGAAGATGTTATCTGAGAATATTCAGGCTTTAGAGGTTGATATAATAACATTAGCCACCTTATCATACCTTAATAAAATTACTGATTTTTGAGTCATGCAGAAATATGAGCTGAGTGGAGGCGCAATTGTGCTACAGTATTTCTCATTTGAGTCAGAGATTTTCCAAGGGGAATAATTGAAATAAACCACCAGATGTAGATGCAGAGATGAAGTTTTCTTAAAACTTCTGTTTAACTGTCATCAACTCAGTGGAGATTTCCTAATCAAGTCTAGACCATCACAAATTTATCCTCATTTTCTTTTTAGTTATGTCTTAATGTACTGTATTTATTTCTAAATCATAATACTGTTTGTTCAGTTTCTGAGAGCAGGTACCTTGTTTTACATTCCTTTCTATTTAGTACCTAAATGCCTGACATACAAATATTAGCACTAGTGAGGCATTAAACATCTCTTTATGAATAGCATCATAATTCAAGTTATCACTGTGATTGTTCGGCTGCAAGAAATAGTTATTATGGCAATCTGGGTTCCCAATTAACCAATGCCATGGTAAATTTAAGATTTATAAAACTAACTAAATGAATAATTTTGTAATTCTTAAAGAAGTTGAGGTCATCTTTGCTTAGGTGGCTATAGAAGAACAATCATTTTATTCAAAGAAAAAAGGAAATCCTAGCAAAGAAAAATATAGGCATTGAAATAAAAGCTCAGTTAGTCAGACCAACCCCTCCGAGGCACGCAGACCGAGCACAGGTGCCCGGGAACATTAATGCCATTAATGCCATTTGTCCATTATCTCCTCTACCTCTCCCACCTCCCCTCCTGCACTTCTGCTTCCTGGGATCATCTCACAAATCTCCACAGCCAGCTCCCTGTCTCAGGGTCTGCTTTTGGTGAAATCTAAACCTTATAAGGAAGCTTTCATGTTCTCAATATAGTGTAAATTCAATATATACGGCCTTGTTAACTTCTTGGAGAATGGGAAAAGGGTTGAATTTGGGTCTAAATACTAATAAAGTTACTCAAAGGAGGTGCAAAGCATTAGTAGAGTGGGAAAGGGTAATGGAGTGAGCAGTTGAGACTGGAATTCGTTCTATGGAGGGGAGTTGACTCCTTTCAATCACGTTACTATCTTCACACGGCCCAGATCAGGAATCACCAAGAGGTGGCCCGGGGATGTGGGAGTATGTGTGACAGGAGGGACCATTCCACTGCCCTGGGAGGGGTTGCCTTTGAGGGAGTCAGGTCACCAGAGCAGCCTTCCTGGGCAACCCCAGCCACCCCGCAACCACACCCTGAACTTCCCGCCTCATTGTGCCACCTTCCCCTTCTGCTTCCCGCTTGGGCCTTGCACTGCTGGCCTAGACTCTAACACCCACCCTCAGCCTGTCTTCTGGCTCCCAGCTGGCCTGCTTCCAGCTGCCCTACAGTCATCCTGCTGGCCCTGCTGGTGCTACGCCAGGCCTCTCCCATCAGGAACTGCCTTCAACTGGCAGATGCAGGCGGCAGTGAAGCTGTGGTGTGAATGACCACAGACGGCTCAGCGGGGTGTTGGATGATCAAAGCATGAGGATATTAAGCCAGAATCAAACCCTACTCCCTCTAGAAATTTCATACAAAATGGATGAGGCTGCAGGTGATCTCCCAGTCATGCCTGAAGGCAGGCTCTGACACAGATAGGAAGGGGGAGTGATGATGGAAACGCAGCCTCCAGTCAGCAGGACCAGAGATAATGCATTCTGAATCATCAGCCTGAATAATTGCCTCTCTGGTGAAGACTGCCTCCAACTCCAGGGGCTCACACTGGGAGGGTTGTTGGGAGCCTGCCAGAGAACAAACTGGCTTTCTCAAAATGTCTGTTTTTACATTTCCTTTGGCTCTTCTCGGGGATGACAGAGCCATCTGCCCAGCCTATAGGATTCCTTCAGCTACTCTTCTTGGCACCATAACTGGCTCCACTGACTCTGGTGCTGAGCAAATATTTCATATATTTAGTGGGTAGCCCACTGTTTACATGTTGACTCCCACTCTGAGCAAGTAAAGTAAAGTTCACTCATGGACATATCTTCTTTCTGGAGTGTAGACCACTGGGAGTTATTCCACATTAGCCGTCCCCCCTCTTGCTTTAGTCAACATTGTCATAATAATACCACATAACAAATAATCTACAAGCGTCGGTGACTCGTAGCAACAAATGTGAATTTTTAAATGTAAATTCCCGACTCTACAGAAAAATTGGGCTAATTCTGCTTCAGGCTCAGGATTCAATTTCATTTTCCCCATGTATGATTTATTCTGGGAAATAATGAATGGGAAACAGCTTCCTGGGACATGTTCTTCTCATGACGACAAGCCAGAGCCAATGGGGCAGGTCAAATTAGGTAAGCACACTTGACGGCCCTGTAGAATGAGCAGAGGGCACATGGACTCACTTTTCAAGTAAGGCCAAGCCCAAGGTCAGGGGAGCAAGACAGTATGCATGGCCCATGATGAAGCCGTGGCGAGTGCAGAGAAGGAAACGAACAGATACACATCTCCCTAACCAGCTCACGGAAGGCAGGCAGCTGGCTCCTCCTGTGTGCCTTCATTCAAGGCACAGGACATCCAGTGGTGCCCTTTGATAACTGTACTAGTCACTTAGCCTCACGAAAACCTCCTAACATTCAGTTGCCCATGAATCTCTTAAAAATGGATTCCCCAAGTGGTCCTGAAATCTCTGTTCTCAAAAACTTCTCCAACCAAGACAAAGCTCTGTTTCTCTCCACGTGGGGATCAGGATACAGAACAGAGGGAAGGACACAGGAGTGCAGGTTTCTCCCCGCCCCCACAGCTTTTTTATGAAAAATATTGAAGAAAATATTGAAGGCCAAGTCCACATTCAGCAGGATGTTAGGACTGGTTGCATGTTCACTCACCCCACAGAGGCATTGAGGGACCCCGGAGAGCCTGGAGCCTAGATGGGAGACAGAATACTTCCTTCCTGTGCAGGAATGCATGGGTCAGATAATTGTGATGCCCACCTCACCCAATTTTTTGTGCACAAGATTGTAGGGGAGAAACACACACACACCCACCCCTTTCTTTTTCCTTTCTACCATTATTGCCCAATTGTATCGATGAGGAAGTAGGCTGACCTTCCAGTAGGGTCAGGAGGAAGGGAAAGCTATTGTATGAATTTTTAAAAACATTTGCTAGACTTGGGGGGAAGAGGTGATGATATGGGGACGGGGGTGGAGAAACAGAAAAAAAAGGCATTTGCTAAAAACACAGAGAGCATAATAAAGAGAGCTATAAAACGTGTGTATTCACATTTTAAGAGGTCTGTATATTGAATTTTATAGCTCTTATACTTGTTTCATAGTACAAGTGCAGTCTTAAAAAACGAGGTTCCAAAGAACGACCCTAGGTTTTTGGGAAAGAAGGAATTTGGGGAACATTTTCCAATGTACCTTCCTACAAAAATTGGTCTGATTATTTCCACCTGCCCTTGAGAGAACAGGCTTGAAAAGAGTAAAAAAAAAAACTAAAAATACTTGGCCAAGCATAGCGCCAATATGTGGCAGAACAAGGACCAGGAAGTAGAGGGGTAAAATGGTCAAAGCAGAAGTTTCAGTGTAAGCTAGATTTGCTTTTGAATCACAGGCATATCAGCTAAAATCTTTTTCCTAGGTGGAAAAGTGCTCACTAAGGGAGGGGGAGAAAGAATCTCAAATTGTGGACTTTCTGAAACCATAAACCTCAGGCACATGCTAGAACGTGATTATAGGCGCCCCTTTCTTCTTTGAATATCTTTCATGGAAGGTCTAAATTTTACAGGTCAAGGCCAAGAATGATGATATTTCATTCATCATAACTCTCCTTTCCCCCCACCCCCAGATCTATTTTCTTTCTGTAAAGGTCAAGTTCCCCTCTGCTCTGAATAAATTACAAGCTGGCATTGATCTTTCCTCCTGCTGCAGAAGCAAGATAGCACAGGCAGGGCAGAGCAAGATAGCACAGCAGGGCAGGGCATTAGCCTTTCCACTGAGCTGAAGAATCTGCTTTACCCCAGATGAATGAGAACTGTGGAGGTTCACAGAGAGAAGACAAGTTTGTGACACTGCAGATGGCAGCAAATGGGAGAGGGTTTTTTCTTCAGATAATAGTCTTTTGGGTTGGGATGCTGGTTCTTTCTCTTTCTCTTTCTCATGGATTCTGACAGCTTCCCAAATGCTACCTTCCTTTACTATTCTTCTTACAAAGCTCCTCTTGATTGTGGGAAAATGAATCCACAGGTTTGGATGGGCCTACAATTCCTCTCCTCACAGGATTCATCATTGTGAGCCAAGGAGCAGGCTGGGCCATTCTCTGAGGACTGGTTCACAAAGCAGCACTTAACCCAAGTGGAGCCAATCAGAGTTCCTCTCTCAGAATTGTTGTATCACCATTGGAGCTCTGCTCCTTATTTTGTATAAAATAGCATCAGTAGGGCCCTTTGTAATCAAGAGCTATAGGTGGTCATCTTTCCAGGAAAGGCAAAGGCAAGAATCTGCCTGAGAATGAGGGGTGGGAAGGGAAGGAGTAGGAAGGAGGGGGAAGGAGAGGAGAGATAGAGAACATCCCTTAACATCTGGAACCATCTGTGCTTGAATTTCCTAGTGATAGTTAATAACATTCAGTTATTTTGTATAGGCTTGTTTAAGCCTTTCACATTAAATTAAACCTGGACCCTGACTTCTAAAAACTCTATCATGTTTATCCAGGTGAACAGGGGAAGGAATGTTTTTTTCCTGAGGGGTAGGAAGGATCTGTGTGATAAGAATAAAAGACCCACAGCCCTCCTGGGAAAGGCAGCTTGGTCAGGACCCTTGAGTTTATCACCATCTCCTCTCCTGCCATGTCTAGAGATAAATCAATAGGACCTTTGCTCTAGAAGGCTCTGGAGTTGTTCAAAGATGCTCAGTAGTCTCACCATCTCCTTTTACTGCTCCCTTGTGAAGGAGATGAAGGGAAAACTGAAGGGGACTGGTGTAGGGAAGAGTCTTAGATCATCTCTAAAAACACAGTGGCACTACCACTGGAAGTGGGAAGGAGACACGGGGTGAGCCCCAGTTCACCTAGATGTACATATTCAGAACAGATATGTCTTAGTCATGGCCTTGAGGAGGTCTTGTGTGTGGGGGGGTAGTGGTGGTCCACACACATGAATCTGATGCCCTCTTCAGAATACCCATCTATGAAAAGTCCATTGTACTAAGCAAAACCTGTCTCTCCAGGGTCACAGCATGTTCCACGCACACTGAGCTGCAAACACAGTGCTCTCTGGCAAGAGCAAATGGCAATCCCCTTAATTTCCCTGAGCCTCATTGTCAGTGACGTGGTTACATGATTATGGGGGGATCTAATCCTGACTTACAGAGGAGGGCTCATGTGAGGACAATATTGCTGTGGTTTCCAGCTCTGGGAACCCAAGAAAAAGGTACTCAGCCAAGAGATGTGAGATGTGGCTTTGCAAATTGGTAAACCAAGCCTTCTGAAATTAGGTTGGGTCTGAAAGTAGTTGAATTAAGAATAACAATTCACTAAATAACTTTATTGAGGTATAATTAAAGTACACTAAGTCCTCCCTGGTGGTGCAAGGGGTTAAGATGTGACCTATGAATCTGTCCGCAGCAACTGCAGCAAGAGTTCGATCCCTGGCCAGGGAGCAACCCACATGGCGCAGCAGACCTCTCCTGACTCGCCCGCTATTCCCCTCAGCAGTGTACTTCGGTCAGTCTGCCTGTTCTGTTCCCCACTCTGTCTCTGGTGAATCCTCTCACCTTCCACACCTCTGGCCTATAGCCCAGTTCTTGTATGCATAAATAAATAAATCTTTAAAAAAATAAAGTACGCTAAGCTGCACATAGACTGTGTATTTGATTGCTTTTGACTTACCCTTGAATTACCACCTAACTATTTCTTATCAAGATCAGAACAAACTTCAAACTGAAGCACAAGAAATGCCAATATCGCTAAGCAATGGAGCAAATTAGTAGCAGAAATGGCAAAATTGCTGTTTTGGGCATTATCATTGAAGCCAATGGTGAAATTTTTCCTTAGGCACTAATCATGATCACTACTTTTTACAAAAAGTAGCTATGATCCAATCTAGAAGCAGAGGAGTAAAGACAATCTAAATTCTCATCCACATCTGACTCAAAGAAAGTGTTTGATACAAACATGTTTTGAAGAGTAACTCATTAAGTGAACATTTCAAAGTCTCTGAGCCTGATTGGACAAATTCCACTTGGAGATGGCGGGCAATCTTTCTGTCAAGAAGGGCCAGCAATGAGCAGGCTCTCTGAGGAGGACATGGGTCTATTCACACACCTGGCATTGGCCACAGAGTGAACATGACCTGCCACTGCCATGAAGTCAGCTACCTTTGGGATATCATTTTAGGTTCAAAGGCAGTAAAAAAAAAAAAAAATCATTAAAACTGTCATGATTTACATCTATCCACAAATAAACCATAATCAATTTCCCCGCATGCATCCACTCTTGGGTCATTAAATCTTGGTGAATTCGATTCTGTTGTTGAACAAATACCATCTCCCACATCTTGGATCTCTTCAATGTTTCAGGGCTGCAGGTGGTCAATATATACTCCCTGAAAAATCATTTTGCTTATCTTTTATAAAACCACATTGCAGTCATGTTAGAAATTAATGTCAAATGAATTGGAAATCAATTCTTGAGCCTCCTATCTGGGGAAGTGGTGGGGCACTGGGGGATGTACCTTGAAATCACTAGAGATAGACAATCCTCACCACTGTGGCTTTTTCCACACTATGAAGTAAATGTCTGGTTCTTGCTAGTTCCCCCAGCACATTCTTAGGCAGAGGCCATGCTATTTTGTCTTTATGCCCCGAGTCCCTAACCCAGAGCTAAATAAATGTTTATTGAATAAAGAAATACATGAACCAGTTACTGTTGAACATTCATATTCGTCCCAGATTTTTCTTAAACTAGGTAAGGGCCTAAAATCTTCATTACTAGATATTCTTCCTTTGGGTTTATTATTCCCCTTAAAGCATAATTCCATGAATTGGATTATTAGATTAAGTAGTATCAATATCTTTTTATCTTTCTTGTGTGTTTTACATTGCTTTTAAAAGGGATTTTAAAATCTATTTGCAATGTTAACATCTCTGAGAATGGCGCGACCAGATTTTATGTGCAGCTTGACCTGATGCAATGGGAAATACACAGTGTTTCTGACATGCTCTTGTCCAAGATTTGAACCTAAATTTAGAACTTTTAGTTTTGGAAGATGAGTCATATTAAGAACATCTGACCAGGTCTCTTCAATCGGTCAGCGTCATGAAAGAATAAAAAGGGGGAGAGGTAGGCTATTCTAGATTGAAAGAGACACAAAAGACAGAACAGCAAATGTGGTGTGTGGACCTTGATTAGATCTTGTTCAAACATATTAGTTAAAAACACATTTAATGGATAATTAGAGAATCATGAATTGGAATAATTATCAGATACCACATTAAAGAATTACTATTAATTTTGTAAATTATGATCATGTTACTCTGGTTATGTCAGAAAATACCCTTACTTTTTAAAGATGCATACTGAAGAATTTAGGATGACATGATATGCTTTTTAAATTTTCCTTAAAATATTTCAGCTAAAAAAAGATAAGGGAAAAAAAAGATAAGACATGCTAACATGCTAAACATAAATTTATGTGGGGGTTTATTACAGTAACCTTTTTCAACATGTTTTTTTTTTTCACTTTTTTTTTTTTCAGCATGTTTAAAGCTTTTCGTTGTCTTCAACATGTGACTTACATTTCATGATCTAAGATGGCTGTTTAGTTCTTGCCATCCATTTGCATCCCAGAGAGTTCAGAAGTATAATGGGTCAACCACTCCTTCCTTGTGAGGGTATGACGCGAGGTGACTTAGGTTACTTCTGCTCTCATCACAGTAGCTAAAACAAGTTCATATGGTTCAGAAAGCAAAGCCTGAACATTGTCAGCTTCTGATGGGAGCCTGTGTATGACTAAAACTTGTTTTCTTGCTAAAAGGGAAAGAGGAGGCTGGATATTAGTAGTCACAGTGTTCTCTGTTACAATCTACCTCTTAGGTCTCCAAATAGCCTTACTGTATAACACCCTTCTCCCCACACACGGAACACAGCCGCTCCATCTGGTGTTGTTCTTCATCTATTCCAAGTCTGGGACTGAGCATCTCTACCTGAAGATATAGGCAGCACCTGGACTCTAACATAAACATCGCCTAGGCCTTTTTCTTGTTTCGACTTCTTTATCCTTTTTTATTGTATTATTTTTTGTTGTGGTAACATTGGCTTACAACACTGTGTATGATTTAGGGGTGTAGGCCCACACCTTTTCAGATGGCTGTTACCATGCCTCACCCACCACCAAGTTACCAAGGTACCATAATCCTCCACTATAGACCATTGGGCCCTCTTAATGTTTTGGGCCCTTTTGTGCTGCCTCCCGCCCCTTCAATTCTACAGTCAGATTTCTAGGTTTTGCTTTGGTTAAGTTTTGTCTCTTCATTTGTTTTAGTTCTTGACTCCCAAGTCCAAATCCAGGCTCTCCACCTCAGCTCATAGCAACCACATTGTTCATTTTGATCAGGCCGAAAGGCTGGAGTCATCCTTGACCAATCTTTTCCCCTCACATGTGACCTGTGATCCATCAGCATATTCTTTAGATGTATGACCACTCATTAGTACTTGATGGTCTGAGAACTAATCTGTCTCACCTGGATTATGCCATAGCAACTGGAGCAAACCTTTAAAAATATAAGTCGGACTACAACATTCCTCTGTTCAGACCCTGTATGTCAACATAACTAAGAATCCCCTTCTCTGCAGATTGACAGTTAGCATGGGCCACAAGGAACATTCTGTACACAACTTAGGCCAACATAAAGGGATGACCATGTCCCACTGGAGTGGAGGCGCTCATGGTTGGCAAATCCTTTCTTTCCAAGCAACTATTAAACTGGTCAAAATAATTATGATACAACAACTATTTCAGGGCTTTGCAATAGATCAAAGGCCAGCAACAAATTGAAGGTATTTATTTATTAAAAATTGCTGGACTTTGAGGTAAGAACAGTAGGAGCTTAGTTATGCTTAAAATGGAGTTTGGCATGGTAGCTAGGAAAGAAAAGTGGAGACCCTCTGGTGGAGCCATTTCGTGCTTTAACAAAATGTAAACACACATGACACCTGAGGCTACTCTCACTGCAAAATAGTGAAACGAAGAAAATGATATTCCACACTGAGTCTCTTTTCCTTCCATTTTTTTTTCTCTCATTTGACACTACTGTTGGTATATAGACACAAATAACTTGGTTTTGTGTTCTTTTTTATTTAAATTAATAAAGGCAGCTTTCAACTTCCTTTTTCCCTTTTTTTAGTTAAAAATGGTTTTGGAGAACTCCCTATGTTGATAAACATGCATTTCCCTCATTTTCATTTAGTGGATGAATGGCATTCCACCACTTTCATTTTGAAAAACAGGCACAGAGAAATTCCATAAATAATGTATATAACTCTTCCCCTCCTCTGTTAGGTCAGTTCTAGCATTTTTGCTTTGCACAACAATGTTTTTCCCATTTGTCTAACACTCTGCTGGCTCAGATGAAGAGAGTGGCAATTGATTCAGCAGATGGAATAATCACCCTCTTACATTAGCCACCACCTGCCTTCTAGACACATCATTTTAAAAATACTGATTACTTAAAGCTTCTAATTAGTGCTACAGAGTAGCTTTGCACTATTATTTTAAAGATTCAAGTAGCTTCACATTAGTAATGAAGCTTTTAACAAGTTGGATGGTGGTTTACAAGGGATTTGATTCACAAGCTCTGGGGACCCATCCCTGGCCTCTTCTCCTACCCCTGGCAAACCAGTGCCGCTTGTCTCTTCCAGTCTTAATGTGGGAGCCAACACACTAGTTCCATTTATTACTTCAAAGGACATTCTTTTAATAAATGATGGTGGTAGCTCCCATTATTTCATCTTAAGTCCATTGCTATGCCTTCCGTTAGAATTTGTATTGATTGCGCAAGGCAGAGCACAAGAGCCAAACTAGCCCTAATGCTGCCCACAGCAGCCCTTCTTCAGCCAGCCCTTCCTCCCAACCTCCCTGACCCTCCTGGTCCCCACCTGAGAGGGGAAATCCTATACTGTCAAAATATTCTCAAGGATGTAAAACAGTGGTACTTCTTTAAAAGAAAAATCTTTGTCTATTAAAAATAAATACTAGTTCCAATCTCACAGGTTGTTTTGAAGACAGAATGAGTGGATATGTGTCAAGTGCATAATAGCTCTTGCCACAACTAGTCACTCAACGAAGAATGCTTTTCAAATTAGTTATTGTCTTGTTATCTAGTAGAATATCAACAAGTTGCACATAAGTTGTATTAGAAAGCATCACCTTAAAATGTGGTGCTTGGGTACACTTGGGCTCTCTCTTTTTGAAGTGGGAGGCAAGAATGAAGCCAAAAAAAATGCTATGATTTTAGTGTCTACAGGACACAGAATCATTCTGTGACTGCATCCACAGTGAGGTGTGAAATCAGTTCCTACTCATTATTAACCAGCAGTGGGCAATGATCTAACCCTTGAAATGGCTCCTTAGACATATCAGAGCAGGAAGCAGTGGGCGATTCTCAGGACAGGGAGCTGAGGGTGCAGATGCCCAGCTGATGGGGAAATCACAGGGGCTGCATCGCATGGGGAAGGGCAAGAGGCCCCATCGCAGTGTGTGCAGCAGGTAACATTTGGTTTGGCCAAGTCCCCTCTGCTGACAGCCCATCTTAGTCACAAAATTAGCAGGGGAAATGGACTGGTGGCTGCCAATGTGTAACTTTCAGATGAAGCTCAGAAAATAAATTCCAGTTGGTTCCTACAGAAGCAGGACCCCTTTGGGCATGATTCCTTGAATTCCCTGCCCAGGCAGTGGCCGCACAGCATGTTGTTCGCCTCTGCAGGCTCATTTCCTACTCAAGTGATGACTCTTCTCCAGCAAACAGGGGTCTTTTTGGCCTCAGCTGCCTCCCTTGCCACCCCCACCCCGCCCCCGTGCTTCAATGCCAAGGACATCCAGCAGGTCTTGCAGAGTTGCTCTATGTCAGCTTCTCATCTCTGTTTCCTGCCTTCTATTCTCTTGGCTCAACTATCTAGAATTTTCAGTGCTAGTTCTGTAACAGGGTGGTCCCCAGGAAAGGGGGAGGTTTCAGGTTCCCTGCCCCACCCAAGGGAGGGTGGAGCTGAGCAGGGAGAGAAGCAGCTGCAGAGGAGACTGAGGAAGGAAAGATACAGGTCGAGAGCCTGAAGGAGACCTGGAGGAGGCACATGGAATGGAGAGACATGTGAAGAAGCTGCGCTTGCCTCTTCGTCGTGGACTGGTTGAAACAGATGTGGGTGAGAGACCCGTGGGGAGGTGACAATGGCGGTTTTTGTCTTGATGTTGATTTTTCTCTTTTCCTTTCAGACTTGTCTGGTTGTTTCTGATCCTTTTCTGTGGGTCCCCACAGGAAGATTCTTTAGACTTGTGGCAGGATTTTGGGCCTTGCTCTGGGCCAATCCTGCTTGGGTGGACTTTTACTCTTGGATGGGTAACTTTGGGTACTTGATTTAGAACTATATTCTTTGCCTTTCCTGTATTGATTCCTAATTGTATTAAAGTGCCTTCCCATTAAAATCTCATATGTTTTGTATTGATGCGGTGGATGGCAGAACCCATTTAGAGTAGGCAGATTTGTGGGGTCTGGGCTGCCCCTCTCCCTTCCCTGTAACCGATTTGGAGCCATCTGTGGTTAGTCAGCCCCATGGGGAAATTGGGCTTCCCTATGGCACTGGCTACCATAAGCGCAAATGTAATTTTTGGTTTCTCTAGTGTGTTTGTTTCATATGTAGATTTGCTGTTGAAAAACTGGCTTGTGCTTTGTGAAGATTCTGTGTGTCTGTGTGTAATTTGTTTGTAGTGACTTGCTAAGAGATTTGCTTTTGTGGAAATTGTTCTGTGCGGCAGTTTTACTCAAAACATTAGGTAGTACATTGGACCATGTGGCTAGGTCAAAGATGGCATCTGAAGCCACTTG
Source organism: Talpa occidentalis (assembly GCF_014898055.3). Lineage (NCBI taxonomy): Eukaryota > Metazoa > Chordata > Mammalia > Eulipotyphla > Talpidae > Talpa > Talpa occidentalis. The sequence continues at coordinate 30,201,390 of NW_023600993.1, forward strand.
GCGGCTCTGGTAAAACTCACAGGTTCATGTTCTTAGGACTTTGGACCTTTTTTCTTTTGTGATCTCTGCTGTCTAGTTAACATTTCTAAAGGCAATAATGATTCTTCAGTGATATGTTGCTTTGTCTTCGACTACTTCCTGACCTCTGCCTGAGGGGTTTTGCAAGCCAACTGCAGAAACCTGGAATCTCCCCCTGACCTGGGGAACACCCTGTTACAGTTCAAGCAACATCTACCTTGTTTTCATCATTCAAGTCTATGATTTTATATTTCTGAGCAATATATTTCATCTGGCTGCTTTGTCCTGTGCTTCCAACCTAGTGGTTCTAATTTTGCTGGGCAGCATAGTTTGGTGCCATCCATGATTTCCATACCTTGCCTTGGTCACCCATGGCCTGCCAGACACCTCGCAAGTACAGCGGTTCCATAAAGTTCCAAAGAAATTCAGTGTTTACCTTTCAGGAGTTTAGGGTGCACAGATGGACAAGAAAAGGACCTCCACTTGGGCGCTGTCTTTTTTGAGGGGGAGGCAAGAATGAAGCTAGTCACTGGGGTACAATGTGGTCTGTGACAATAAAGGAAAATGTTCTGAAGTCACAGAGGAGAAACGGCCATCATTATGGGAGCGGGAAGGTCACAGGACATGGCCAAGTATTGGGTGGTCAGGAAAGTCATGATGTATTTTTTTTCTATGTTTTTCAAGCAAAAATGAATCATGACTTTTCAGACAGTCCAATATTTGCTGTTGCCTTTATTCCCTCCTTTCTGGTAACACTCACTTTGGAGAACCTCCCTCCCTATTCCTACCCAAGCCACCGGGAAGGGTTTGACTCTACCCTCAGGCCCAGAGGCTGCCAGCCTCAGCACGAAGCAGGCAGCATGGAGGATGGCTGACAAATACAGGTTGTACGTACTCTGTTCCCTCTGTTTTCCCTCTTCCCTTCTCCCCACTTAAGTCAACTCTGTGCTCATTGCTTCTGGGGAGGCATGTGGCAAGTCAGAAAATAGACCTACTCAGAAAGTGTTGCTAGCTTTGGCTTTACACTTAGAAGAAGTGAATTCCTGAGAATAATCACAGTCGAATAAACATGAAAAGAGAAAGATTTTCCACAGACTGAAAATAGATTGTTCCAGCTTGTGAAGAAGAGGAGGGTATGTGAGGCTGTGGTCCTAGAACTGGAGCAGGCACTGCCCTGAGGCCTGGCAGCCCTGCTGGGGAGGTGACAAGGCCCCAGACAGAGACACATTGAGAAAGGCTCCTGGCGCAGGTGTGGCAGAGAGCTGCCTGGCCCAAAGGAGTCAGGAATAAAGACAGAGGCCATGTGACTCCCCAAGGGCGCTAATGACCAAGGGCCAAACAGCTTTCCCAGGCCTGATGTTGTTATGTTACAGGGCAACCCCAATGTGAAATGAGTTGGCCCAACTCTGGGTCCTCACAGCGCACTGAAAGGGACTTCTAATGAGACTCAACCACAGGCACTCACAAACAAGGTTAATAAAGGGTTTATTTACAAAAAGGGGAAATGAAGGAATAACTCAGAGAGAAAGAGAGAGAGAGATAAATTAGTGAATGCATCCTACCAGTTCCACTGAACTGGGACCCCAATAGCACACTGAAAGCTGTCGAAAAAGCAAGGACCCCCGAGGCCCACATGTCTGGTTAAATACCAACCCTGGCTGCTTAACTCCACCCTCAGTTCCCAGCAATCCTCCCTTCAGTGGTGATGACATGATGGGATTTGTAGTCCTTGGTGTCTTGGATCTCTTTGGTCAGGGGTGGAGGTGGGGTCCATAAAATCTGTTTGTGGAGTTTGTTCAAGACATCCTTTCCCCCCAACAGTTACAGAGCAGGGTGAAGGGCACCCCAGGACCTCCAAAACAGCTTGCTCTGAATAGGTTCTGCCATCCTCCACATCAAGACAATACATATTCTAATGCATAAGACCTTTAATGGAAAGGAACTTTAACATGATTCTTGTGCGATAAAAAGATGAGAAGGGAAAGATAAAGAATATAATTTCCAAATCAAACACCCAAATTTACCCATTCCCTGGTGGGTAAATGCCCTGCCAGAAAGGGTTGGCCCAAAGCCGGGCTGCTGAGGCCCGAAAGTCTGTCTTTACCTTCTTGCCACTTTAGGCCACTGCTTGGCCTTCCCCATGCTGTGGGGTGAATGCCACCAGCCTCTCGGTTACCCCAGCCATCTTCTTGTTACCCCAGCAAGTTCTGTGATTCTTTCTGCTTGCGACCCACAAGACCTCAGGTCTCCCTTTCTTTTGCAGGCCCTTTCCCTCCCCCTCTTTCCTCTTTCCTGGGTCTTCTTTATGTTAGGGTGTGTCTGTTCTGTTTGGAAAATCTAGTTGCCCTCTGGCAGATGTCTGCATTAGCCAGGCCCTCAAAAGGTAGCCATGGAGATGCACCTCTGAGAAGCCCAGGCAGAGAACTTGGAAATGCTCCCTTGCCCTCAGGCCATGGAGGCCTTCCATCTGCTGGTAGAGAAACCATCTCCTTTTCCAAAACAGAAATCTGACAACACTCCCCGCTCTCCACTTTAATTTGAGCAGCACATCTTCTGGGAGCAGAGGACAATTTTTGGATTCCCTCAACCCTTCTGTAAAATAGCTGAGTAAACAGACTCAGCTATTTTACAGAAGAAGAAACTTAACTCCAACCTCCTAGCTGAGGGACAGGGAGATTTGTGACTGAAGTTCCCCTGTGACCTTGTCTTTTTGTCCCTGCTCAGAGGTGAGGGCAGTTCACACATAAGGCTAATTTTTTAAAAAAAGATTTATTTATTTATGCATGCAAGAGCTGGGGTACATGCCAGAAACGCGAGGGGTGAGAGGATTCACCAGAGACAGAGTGGGAAACAGAACAGGCAGACTGACTGAGATACACTGCTGAGGGGAGCAGCGTGCCAGTCAGGAGAAGTCTGCAACGCCATGTGGGTTTCTTCCTGGCCGGCCAGGGATCGAATTCGTGCTGCAGAGGCTGTGGATTGCTTCATAGTGCAGTGCTTATTAACCCCTTGTGCCACCAGGGAGGCCTCATAAGGCTAATTTTTAAAGAAGATAGGCAGGCATATGCTACCACATCAGGCAGTTGAATTACAAAAGGATCTCCTCTGGGGACAGACTTAGCACAGTCAGGATCTCTGCCTCCTCCCTCCCCTGGAATACCCCTTTGTGCCTAGTACAAGCAACAGACTCTTCCAGCCAACCCTGGTGGGAGGCAGTAACTGAGGTTCAGCTTGCCCTCCTTCCAGGCTCCAAAAGTCCCTCATCTACCTTCATGACAAAGACCTAACTGGACATTAGAAGTGACTGATACAAATATGGGCCGTATAGAGTATAGTGCGGTAATTTACTTCACACTTCAGGAGAGGGCCACATTGATCAATTCAGATTATTTCAAGGTCACATAAAATACATTTTTTAAAAAAGATTTATTTATTTATTTATACAAGCACTGGGTACAGTTAGAAGCACAGGAGGGTGAGAGAATTCACGAGAGCCAGAGCGGGGAGCAGAGCAGGTAGAGTGACGAAATACACTGCTGAGGGGAGCAGAGGGCGGCAGGAGAGGTCTGTGCACCTTGTGGGACCCTCACCCACAGACCTAACTTAACAGCAGGTCAAGGAGGCCCTGCATCTCCTTCCTACCTTCATCCTTTGAAGTTTGTCTTTAGCTCTCTGAGAAGCCCTCTTCTCACTAGCACAGCCCTAATGGCCATGAGAAGAACAGTTTTCTGTCTGGATATGGACCAAACTCTAAAGGGAAAGATGGATTCAGAATTGCACCATTGCAGGAGGAAGCTGTAAGAAAGAATCAGAATCTCCTTAGAAGCTCAGAGAAGGAAGACGTGGTATCTAAGCTGAATTTTAAAGCACACTTGGATCTATCTAGATAAAGGTGGGGAAAGTGTAACAGGGTGGTCCCCAGGAAAGGGGGAGGTTCCAGGTTCCCTGTCCCACCCAAAAAGGAGGATGTAGCTAAGCAGGGAGAGAAGAAGCTGCAGAGGAGACTGAGGAAGGAAGGAAGCAGGATGCAGAGCCAGAAGGAGACCTGGAGGAGGCACTTGGAGCCGAGAGACACATGAAGAAACTGTGCTTGCCTTTTGGTCGTGGACTGGGTGACACAGATGTTGGTGAGACCCGTGGGGAGGTGACAGTGGCAGTTTTTGTCCTGATTTTGATTTTGCTCTTTTCCTTCCAGACTTGTCTGATCCTTTTGTTGTTTCTGATCCTTTTCTGTGGGTCCCCACTGGAAGATGCTTTAGACTTGTGGCAGGCTTTGGGGCCTTGCTCTCTGCCAATCTTGCTTGGGTGGACTTTTACCCACGAGGGGATGAGTAACTTTGGGTGCTTGATTTAGAAACTAGATTCTTTGCTTTCCTGTATTGTTTCCTAATTGTATTAAAGTTTCTTCCCATTAAAGTCTCATATGTTTTGTGTTGATGTGGTGGATGGCAGAACCTATTTAGAGCAGGCAGGTTTTGGGGGGGGGTATGTTGTGCCCCTCTCCTTGCCCTGTAACAAAAGGAGAAAGAAATAACTTTAGAGAGAAACAACAGCACCGGTTAATGCAGGGGGGCATGAAATCATGTGGCTCTTATTGATGTCTGAAGGAAAACTTGTTATTATTAAAGTCAAAGATGCTTGTGAAAAATGGCAGGAGGTGAGGTAGAGAAGTCTAAATTACTGATGAGTTTTGGGGTCAAGCCTCAGAGTTTCTGAGGAAACAGGGTCATTGGAGATTTGCACAGAGGAGAGTGACGTGATGAGCTCTAAAAAATCACTCTGGATTCAAAGAGATGGGGAATGAAAGGCCACTTGGGAAGCAATCCTAGCCATGTAGCTACAAGTAAGTGAGGTTGTGAACTGGAGTGGTGACGAGGTGATAGACAGCTTGGGACAGATCAGAGGTACCTAACAAGTAGAGTCTTCTCAACTCAATGGCCATTGGATATTCAGAGTGAGTCAAGCAGAAGGGTCTAGTACATTTCTAGATTGCTGGAATGATTGACTGGGATGAAAGGTGACTTTTGGTAATTTCTTATTACAACCCTGGGAAACTAATGCAATAATAAATTAAGCTTTGTACATCTTGCTCCTGGATGTATTGATTATCCATTGCTGCAAAATGAATTACTCCAAACTTACTGGCCTAAAGCAGCAAACATTTATTAACTTAAATTTTCTGTGAGACAGGAATTTAGGGAAATCTTAGTGGGTAACTCTGCCTAAAGTCTTATGTGATTTCAGTCAAGATGTTGGCCAGGGATGCAATCTTCTAAAGGTTTGACTAAAAGGAAGATATGCTTTCTACACTCAAGGTGGTCCAGTCACATAGCTATCAGGGTATCATTTAATAAGGTTGAAATCTAAGTCCCCAAACATTCCTACTGGGGAAGAGATAGGGGCTTAGTTTTTAACTTTATTAAATGATAACTGGGCATTCCTCTGAGCCTCTGGCCTCACCTTGATCTTCTCCCCACAATAGCCAATGGCTGAGGGACTCAATTTCTTACCTCATGGGACTCTCCAAATGACTGCTCATAATATGGTAACCTGATGAGAGAGAGGGAGAGGAAGGGAGAGAGAGAGAGAGAGAGGGAGAGAGAGAGAGAGAGAGAGAGAGAGAAATTAGGGCTTTTATGAGCCACTCTCAGAGGTGTCACACTGTCACTTCACCATTTTATTCATTAGAAGCAAGTCACTAAGTTCAGTCCACATCCAAAAGGAAAGAAATTAGACTCCACATCTAAAAAAAATGTTTCAAAGAATTTGTGAACATCATTTACAAGCTGCCACACTGAGGTGTGTGGGAATTCCTGTGGAAGTACCCAGAGAAATCACAGGCTCCTTGAGCTTGAGGCCATACTCACTGGCCCCGGGGCTGCAGGTGGACTTGTGACAAGTGAGCATGAGTCAGAGTTGAAGGCTTTGGAGTTAAAGCAGCTGCAGATTATGCCTAGTTTTAGGGTATGGACATGATGCTTTTCCTAGAGTATTAGGTAAAAATAATACTAAACGTGATTTTTGTAGGTCAAAAAAAGTAGACTACCAGGCATTTTGTGTGATTTAATTTATAAAACTACTGATGGAAGTCCCTGAAATTGGCTTTCAAGCCAAAGAAACTGGTTTTTATATTCTCTTCTAACAAAAGAGCTACTAGGCTTTCTAGTTTTGTATTTTTGTGTTCATCTCTCTTGACTGCTCGTTCGCTTTAAAAAAGTAGGCTGTTTCATTGGAAAAAGTGGATCTTACCATTGGGAAGTTTTTTTTGCATTTTCTGTATCTCAGATAGCCAAACTTATGACCTACTCTGTCAGTCAGTCCTTGTGATTGAAATCTAGAAGTTATTGCTCCTAAATTCAGAATCAAACAAAATTTGAAAATCATTTTCTTAACAAACATATTAAAAACAATTACTTTCATATAGCAGCAAATATATTGCTGGTTAGTGTGTACACCTTTGAGAGCCCTGCCAAGCTGACTACTGCACTGGCTAGACTATTGCACTAACAGGAGAAGAGGCATTTTAATAGGCCAGATACTAAATGAAAACCATCCCAAAGAATTACCATAATATCCTTTATATCTTATAATTTTATGGACTGACGCAAGTAGCTTCTGTCTGTCAAAGGCTTTATAAATGGCATGGAAAATAAGTACCCCGTAGCTGGCATCTATTAACAAAATGAGCATCCTGGGCACACTATTTCATAAGTCCCACTGGCTCCCAGAGGTATAATTAGGGTTGAATTTTTCATGAACACAACAGCATTGTCTTTGTCCACTATGCTGTGCTTTGTGCGTGCCTGTTTCCAGCCTCCGTGCAAGAAAACAGAAAAGCAGAGACTCATGTCCTTAGTGAATGGAAGTGCCCAGGGCTTCCTGGAAGGGTCCTCAGGCCCCACCATTATTTCAGGGGCCTCTTTTAAGGTAGCGCACCTCCTGACCACCCCTGCTTTCTCTGGTGCCCGCTGGTGCTGAGCGAAGACTCAGCACCTCCTGCAGCATTTCTCCAGGGTTTTGAAAGTAGGAAAAAAAATAGAAAAAGACCTTTATTTTGGGTCATAAATAGATCTACTTACTCCTTGATTGTCACTAAAAAATATTAAAATTAAAAACAACACGGCTGCAATCTTTTTTCTGGTTATAATTCATTCTTCCTCCATTTGTCTTATTCCATTGGGTGGTGTCTGGGCCTATTTTGCAGTCATGTTTGAAATGCATTGCCAATGGAATTCAGCAGCTGTTACCCCTAGGAGAATCTTACCAAAATATAAGCTTAATCATGCCACCCCCTGCTTAAAACCTTTCAGTGGTTCCCTATACCTATGCAAGAGCATCCAGGCTGCCTGCATGATCTGCCCCTGATGGCCTCCATCTGTATTTCGTGCTTCTCTGCTAATAGGCAACCTACATTCCTGCCACTTACAATTCTCTAAAACTACTCACAATTCTCTAAATGTGCCTTTCCTGGAACACAATTTCCCCTAATTCTCCACCTGGCTAAAAGAATACTTTAAAAGTTAGGTCAAGTCTTCATAAAATAGAAACATTTCAACCCAAAGGCCACCTTCTTATTTAATAAGGAAATACTGAAGACACTCCTGGTAGACAAGAACAAGGCAAGGAAGTAACTTGCCACTACTCTTTGCCAGCAGAAAAAGAAAATATCTAGGAATAAATTAGAAATGTGTAAGCCTTTATGTGCAAAACTCTAAAACAGCCCTGAAAGTAAGAGAAAAAAACAGTATATTTAAACCAATGAAAGACATAATGCATTCTTAGAGAGGATGACTGTGTCATAAAGATTTCATTCCTGCTGTAGTTATTTAAGGAATTAAATGTGATTTTACAAAACAGCGAAAGTCCCTGCCTCCCCTCTGCAACTTGAAAAGATCAATGTGAAGTTCCTAGGGGAAAAATGCAAAATTGACCAAGAAAACCCTAAAAAGAAGAAAAATATTGGGGAGTAGGGTCTAGTCTTCCCATATTTTAATATGTGCTAGTGTAACAGGGTGGTCCCCAGGAAAGGGGGAGGTTCCCTGCCCCACCCAAGGAAGGGTGGAGCTGAGCAGGGAAAGGAGAAGCTGCAGAGGAGACTGAGGAAGGAAGCAGGATGGAGCCAGGAGACCTGGAGGAGGCGCATGGAAGAAACTGCGCTTGTCTTTTGTTCGTGGACTTGCAACAGGGTGGTCCCCAGGAAAAGGGGAGGTTCCCTGCCCCACCCAAGGGAGGGTGGAGCTGAGCAGGAAGAGGAGAAGCTGGAGAAGAGACTGAGGAAGGAAGCAGGATGGAGCCAGGAGACCTGGAGGAGGCGCATGGAGCCTAGAGACACGTGAAGAAACTGCGCTTGTCTTTTGGTTGTGGACTGGGTGACACAGATGTGGGTGAGACCCATGGGGAAGGGACAATGGCAGCTTTTATCTTGATGTTGATTTTGCTCCTTTCCTTCCGGGCTTGTCCGGTTGTTTCTGGCCCTTTTCTGTGGGTCCCCACTGGAAGATGCTTTAGACTTGTGGCAGGCTTTGGGGCCTTGCTCTGGGCCAGTCCCATTTGGATGGACTTTTACCCACGAGGGGACGGGTAACTTTGGGTGCTTCATTTAGAAACTAGACTCTTTGCCTTACCTGTATTGTTTCCCAGTTTTATTAAAGTTCCTTCCCATTAAAGTCTCCTATGTTTTGTGTTGATGCGGCGGATGGCAGAACCCATGTAGAATAGGCAGATTTGCGGGGTTTGGGCTGCCCCTCTCCCTGTTCTATAACAGATTGGGTGACACAGATGTGGGTGAGACCCATGGGGAAGTGACAATGGCAGCCTTTATCTTAATGTTGATTTTGCTCTTTTCCTTCCGGGCTTGTCTGGTAGTTTCTGACCCTTTTCTGTGGGTCCCCACTGGAAGATGCTTTAGACTTGTGGCAGGCTTTGGGGCCTTGTTCTGGGCCAATCCCATATGGATGGACTTTCACCCACGAGGGGATGGGTAACTTTGGGTGCTTCATTTAGAAACTAGACTCTTTGCCTTACCTGTATTGTTTTCTAGTTTTATTAAAGTGTTATAGGGCTGGGAGAGGGGCAGCCCAAACCCCGCAAACCTGCCTATTGCCTATTCTAAATGGGTTCTGCCATCCGCCGCATCAACACAAAACATAGGAGACTTTAATGGGAAGGAACTTTAATAAAACTAGGAAACAATACAGGTAAGGCAAAGAGTCTAGTTTCTAAATGAAGCACCCAAAGTTACCCGTCCCCTCGTGGGTAAAAGTCCATCCAAATGGGACTGGCCCAGAGCAAGGCCCCAAAGCCTGCCACAAGTCTAAAGCATCTTCCAGTGGGGACCCACAGAAAAGGGTCAGAAACTACCAGATAAGGCCGGAAGGAAAAGAGCAAAATCAACATCAAAATAAAAGCTGCCTTGTCACCTCCCCACGGGTCTCACCCACATCTGTGTCACCCCATCCACGACCAAAAGACAAGTGCAGTTTCTTCACGTGTCTCCTGGCTCCATCCTGCTTCCTTCCTCAGTCTCTCCTGCTGCTTCTCCTCTTCCTGCTCAGCTCCACCCTCCCTTGGGTGGTGCAGGGAACCTCCCCCTTTCCTGGGGACCACCCTGTTACAAAAGTTCCTTCCCATTAAAGTCTCATATGTTTTGTGTTGATGCAGTGAATGGCAGAACCCATTTAGAATAGGCAGGTTTGCGGGGTTTGGGCTGCCCCTCTCCCTGTCCTGTAACACTAGAAGTTTTGGGATTTGGTTTCCACCTTCAATCTGATCACCTTTCCCTTCTGACTTTCAGGCTTCCTCATGGTTTTTGCTCATGGCACCCTCTCTTGCTTCTCAACATGGTTATGAATTTTTAAAAAATACATCTTAAATGTCCAGGGATTTGTGTGGGGAGACTGCAGTGGATGCATATTGTTCTCTTGATCCAAGAGATATACTTTTAAAAAAGTATACCAGACAATTAGGCAACACTGATAAGGATGCCCTTGGGTTCCCAGAGCAGAGAGACAAAAGCTGAAAAATTAGGATCTGAACTGTTTTCTATTTGCAATTCTAAGGCTGAAAGGGAGGGACACTAGGGAATCCTGGTGATCTTGAATGCCATTCCCCAGGAGGTTCATCTGTTACCAGTGTAATGACAATGGCTTTGTCATTCTTTGGTGATGCTGCCATGCTCTGGAAAAGATCCAGCTCATTGGTGCTCAGAAGTTAGATCAATCACATTGATTCTAAGGTGACGAATGATCCTGAGGCACAACCCAAATCACTGATAATTGCCATTTTATCAAAAGAAGACACTTTAAACAAGTTTTAATAGGAATGTTGAATTTTTACAGATAAGAACTGGGAATTACAAGTGGGAAAGAGTCACAATTGTGGAATAAGTTGAATTTATTTGCAAACTGATAGGGAGCTGGGTGATTCAGGAGACATTAGCCATCGAAAGTAGCAGAAGTAATTTAAATACCCACGTTATTCTGCCTTTCCCAGCAAAGGCACTATACTGTGTGTGTCTTCTACCACACAGGTGCCCCTTCTGCCTGATTCCTGACCCTTGGAAGGCAAGAATGGAAACTCAGCCTAAGGAATTCTTGACTTTGCAGGTGATGCTGGTGTTAGGGGGAAAGGATGTCCTGAGATAATCTCATACAGGCTTTGTGGACTCCACCCCCACTCCAGACTAAAGCCATCAGGACATTGGGAAAGACAAATCCCATCACCACCAAGAGGAGGGTGGCTGGGACCTGAGGGTGGAGTTGGGCAGCCAGGTTGGATATAAAAACCAAACACGTGGGCCTTGCTCTCTCTCTGGCTCGCGATCGCTCGCCTCCTGGCTTCACCGCTCCTGGCTGGCGGCCAGCTCTCAGAGCGCCATTTTGGGATTCCTGATCGGCGGATCGGGTAGGACTCATTTAAAACTTTGTCTCCCACTTTTCTCCCAGAGCTGTACATTTCCTCATTTCCCTTTCCCTTGTAAATAAACCTTTTATTAACCTTTCGCGTGTGCCTGCAGTAGAGCATTGATAAGTCCTTTTAAGCGCGCGGGTGAGGACCCACAGTCAGGCACCCCGTTTTGTATCGGGGTTGCTCTACAACACTGGGACCTGGGTGAGTCCCAGCAGATGTCTCTAACACTTGCTTCTCACTCCAGCACAGCTGGACTCAGCCTGGTGGAGCTGCTCAGGGTCACAGAAGTTGTTACAGGAAAGTATTCCTTGTATATGGATCATCGATTTTGCCAGTAAACTTAAAAAATAAACAAACAAACAAAACCCACAGTTTTATGTCAACAAGCAAATAAATACATACATATTATGGAGGAAAATGCAATGTCAACATTAATGTTTAAGTTAAAATACAAGGTATCAAAGAAATAGGAGAATCATGCGGAGTTGCTTTAGACTTTGTCCTTATACCTTTCAAATAGTATTTTATTTGTTTCTCCTCTTATCTTGGAAGTTTCACTGCAAACCTAACCACATCAGTAGAACAAATTCTACTACAACCGGAGGCAGCAGCACCTGTGGTTTGTCTGTTCTTCTCCCTCTAAGCCCTGAAACCTGCAGGATCAGCTCAAAACTCCCAGAACAGGAAGGAAAGAAATTTTTTTGTTCTTGCTCTTTTTTCATTAACTCCGTTTGTAATGTAGAAGCCCACGAAATTCCATAAATTTCATGTGGGTTCTAAAACTCCAAGGAGAAAATGCAGTACTTCGTGTGTCCCAAATTTATTTTTTGGCAGCACGGGTCCCCCTCAGAATGCACATGCCCCACATGGCACCCTGCGAGAGAGTTCCGAGGCAAATGGGACATGTTGTTTTTGTTTTGTCTTTTGCTAAGAAACCCAGGGGATTCTAGAATGTGAGGCTATAAGCAGGGAAGGGTTTTTGCCTTCAGCCTCACCCTTGGACTTGAGCCCTGAAGGGAAACCTGCCTCTTATCACAGATTTGGTAGTTTTTTTGGTGTTTTGTTTTGTGTTGTTTTTTGTCTTTTTGCTGTCTTCTGAGCCCCAGTTGACAGCTGTCTGTAGGTGGCTAAGCTGAGCGTTGATTTCACTTTGGAGGAGTCAAAGTCCCTGCAGCTGCATAGCCACAGTCTTCATCCATGATGCATGAGCACGGAGGCCCAAACAAAGCATTTGTGCCTGACGAGGTCTGTGGGAGCTGATTAACCGTCCAGGAAAAATGAGGCGCATTTTCTCCTCTAAGAGTTAGCATTTGTCATTACTCTGATCCTGTCATTGTTCTGGGCCTTCATTCCTATGCAATTTTGTACTTTCTAGCATTTCACGATTAGAAATGAAACAAATTGAACTCCTCTTATCAACCAGGAATAGTGTGCGCCCAAGGGCTTGGAGGATGGGCATGTGGTGTGGTAGGTGGAGCAGATTCCCCCCTGGGGGTGAGCTTGGGACTCATTCAGTGATTGTCACTTGTTTCTTCAGCAGCAGTATCAGATTAAGTCCACATGCAAAACAGATAAAGCACAACTGTTTAAATCTGTGCTGGGTGAGGGTACCAGGCCTGACTACTTCCCGGCCCTTAGAGGATCCTCAGGTATCTCCAAGGACACAGAACCTGCAGTCACATTCAGAAGGATAAGTGGTGAGCAGGGTCTAGAGGGGCTGGCTGTGTCAAATGGTCAAGTGTGTGGTGGTTTATGGACTGAGATGCTCACAGCAAGATTTGCACAATGAGCCTTGATTGTGTACTTCCCCCAAAGCTGGCTTAGAAGTGAGGATTTGAGTGCAAGTCGTTTATGTGGAAGGGGGCAGGAAATTGAGGAGGGGACGGAGAAAGTTGTTGAGGCAAGAGTAGGCAGTCAAGCGTATGCTATTCAGCCAGCTACGGCAGCAGGAACTTAATCCTAAGAGGAACTTGGAGGTATGGGGCCGTGGGGTGATAGAGTTGGAGGATTTGTACCCACCATGGTTTACAGGTTGGCTCTGGGAGATGATATTTCCCTGGTTCTTCCCATTCCCTCCCCATGCAGACAAAGTGGGTTCTGAAAGGACAACCCTTGGACAAATATGGCAGACGTAAGTCAGACTGACGTTGTGCCCAGAAATGGCAACGGTCCCCCAGGGTCATGTGGGTGAACACTAACTGTACCACCTAGAAATGGTCTTGTCAATGGATGTGGGGACAGCTGAAATGGCAATTGTGTTTATTTCTCTGTCCACTGCCTCTTCCCAAGTGTCCCAGCACTTTCTAGATTCATCGGCAGCACCATATAGTCTGCTCTGCCGTCCTCACTTGAACACTATTGATACCGGAACTGTAGGTTTTCAGGCCTAGTCTCCCAGCCAGGAATGATCCCAGGCTGCAGGGGCAGCGCTGAGTCCCAGCTACTAGACCACCACGGGTTGGTGTCTCACGAAAACGAAGCAGGAACATCACAGACACTCAGGCAAGCAAGCAAGAAGAGACAGGTTTGTTTAGAGAAAGAAAAAGTTTATTGAGGAGAAAAGAAACAGAAATAAAGTGGGACTCCCAGGCCATGGAACCATGCCAGGGAGTGACAAGGAAGCGAAAGTGGAGTCGTGTCTCAGGGAATATAGACCTTCTTTCCCTCATTATTCTAAAGCTCCACCAGTCTCTTTACAATTGGTTAGTTCTCGGAGGTCTCACTCACTGCCTAAATGTCTCTGTGCCCCGGAACAAAGTCTCTGTGTCCCAACCCATATCTTTTTTCTTCATTGCCCTCTATTTGGAATGTCTTATTGACCCTAAGGTCATAAAATACTTAATGTCATAAGTCCTGGGATGTTTGATTAATTCCCTTTGGAATTTGTTGTCTTATCTCTGGAGCCTTCCTTAAGTCTCCTGAAGTCCCTGCACTGTCCTTGAGGCTGCCTAATTATCCCTAACTTGCCCTAGGATTCACTATCCTTGGGGACAGTCCTGGCCCCCACTACAACGCCATGTTTTTCTACCATAACATGACTCTCCCTATTGTGTAGAGGGAGGAAAGCCCTGCCCTGAGTCTCTATCCCTTGGTTTCTGAAATGTCCATCTCCTGGTGATCAAAAAGCAGCCAAGTATATCTGCTCATAGAGAGAAGCAGCAGTCCTAGTTCCAGAAACTCCTAACAGGACTGGATCAGCTTTCTAGCAGAACAGGATCTGAACTTAGTGTCTTCTGGGAAACCAGGGCCATCCATGTGCCAAGAGGCTGTAATTTTACCATGCAGGCGGGGAGACTTGCAGTGATGATTAAGACATGAATAAAAAAAAAAAAGAGAGAGATTCTTTTGTTTCTATGCTCATTAGGCCTCTTTTTGATGACTATACAAAAAGTGCCATTCAGACAATTAGTTTAATTAGCAGATTAAATAAATTAATGGTTTCATTCCAGGCCCCAACCCACATGCTGGGCAGTTGATCATAACTGGGCAGTTGATGTGCATCTCCGGCCTCCCTTCCTTCCCACCACCTCCTTTCTCAGGAACATGGCACCTGGCTGGTCACTGCAAAGCATGGCAGAGCTCAGGTCTGTGAGGCCCAGGGTCAGCTCGAACAACCATAGTCCCTCAGGGAGTGCCCTGTCTGGAGTAGGGAGGAATAGGTGGAAGTCAAACATCTCAGTCTCTAAACAATCAAAATCCATCCTACGCAGGACCTTCTGTATCCCTCGTCCTACCCGAAGGTCTCTATTCACCATTCATGGAGCCACTGCCACTTCCCAATCTCAATGTCTCCTTCCTGCCACCCATTTTCCCCTCTTACTTCTGCCGTTTACATCCTAACTTTTCCTCAGCACCCCTGTGTCTCCTACATGAGGCGTTTCCTGATTCATTCAAGGCCCGTAGCCTACACTTGTGCTATAGTATAATTATTTTATTTTGAAAACCAATGCATTCATTTACTCTTAATATGGAATAAAATATAAAAACCTCCCACCATGCTCTCCTTCCAAAGCTGTTTCCAGAGATAATCACAGGCAACAACTGACAAAATTCTGAATGTTGCTCAATGCTTGTTCCTTTCTCTTCATATAATGCGTCCTGGCAATTTTCCGTGTCAGGGTTTATAGAGGTTGGCTTTGCTCTTGTCAGTGGCCAGTGACTACTTGATGGGTCACACACTACAGAATACTATAGAAAGTTTAAGAAATGTGAAAGTAATGGAGTTAAAATGCAGGTGTTTGTGAATGAACTTACTCCTCTCCTCCTCCTTTTTTCTAACTCTCACTCCCTCATCCCCTCCATTGCCCCCTCCTCTTCCCTTTTCACCTTTATATCAATTAGTGGAGTGTTAAGTCTATTCACATTATGTCATTCTCAGTCTCTTGCATTCTGTCTTTTCACTCTCTGAAATACACATCCATACCCATACCAGTACTTCAGTTCTAGAATGTTTCAACTATGTAAAAGATTAGTGAACAACACAGCAAACATCCAAACACAAATGCCAATACTTTGATATTTTTCTCAGATCTTAAAAAAAAACAAAAACAAAAAAGTTATAGGTAAAGCTAAATCTTATCCCCGAGTCTCACCTTATCCCTGGGAAAACCTGATGTTGTGTGTCTCCTGAAAAGATGCTGTGTAAAGGACACAGCACTCCCCTTGATGCCAGAAATATTTAACTTGGACCCATTCAAGCATTTGGAAATAATTTGAATCAAAAAGATATCCAGGGAAGTAGAAGAACAGGTGAAGTGAACCATAAAGAAACAGTTGAATTAGTCCAAAATTTAAGACATTTTACAAAACAACTGGCCTAGTCTCTTAAAAAAAAAAAGCAATGCCGTGGGGAAAAGGCAGGGGATTTTTCTAAATCAAAATAGACTAAATGGACATAGCTAATAGAATGTTCGAAGTTTGATTGGATTTTAGTTTTGCTTTGCTTTTTATTTTTTTTTTATTATTTTTTTTAAATTTTCTAGAGGCATGTCTTATTTATTTATTTATTTGTTTGTTTGTTTGTTTGTTTGTTTATACATGCACTGGGTACAGTCAGAAGCGCGGGAGGGTGAGAGAATTCACCAGAGCCAGAGCGGGGAGCAGAGCAGGCAGAAGGAACGAAGCACACTGCTGAGGGGAGCAGCGGGCGGCAGGAGAGGTCTGCGCGCCATGTGGGACCCTCCTCAGGTGGTCGGGGAGCAGCCGGGGATCGAACCGGCGCCGCAGGCGCCAGCAGCTTCGCAACCCAGCGCTCAACCGCTGCGCCACTGAGGAGGCCCTGCTTTGCTTTTTAAACGTTATGAAGCCATTTGGGGGACAATGAGGAAATTTAAATTTGGGTTTATTTCTGGATAACATTCAAGATTAATGTTAATTGTCCCAGGAGTTATAAGGCTATTGTGCTCATGTAGCAAAATGTCCTTATTCGCAGGGGATACATACTGAAAGAATTGAGGGTGAAGTATCATGACGCCTGCAATTCACTTTCAGCAAAAATAAAAAACATGCACAGAGATAAAGCAAATACAGTAAAGGATGACAGTTCTTCAATCTAAGTAGTGAGTTAGAAATGTTCATACAATTATTCTTTTGACTTTCCCGTGTATTTCAGTACTGTTGATAGTGAAACATTAGAAAATGCATTGGTGAAAATGAAGCATGAGTCCTACTTTTTAGTAGGAACTTAGAGCAAACAGAGGGCCCCAGACATGAAGGTAAAGCTTACCTCACAGAAGAATGCCAGTCACTAGATACAGAAAAATGACAGAATAACATCATTTCATCTGCGCTCCAGAAACTATTGATTTAGGCAACTATTGATTGTATGATTATACAATCATCAGATGAAGAGTTTATGGGGAACTAAACATTCCCACGACACAGAGACACACCACATGTCATTTCTAGTAGGGGATCCCTCACCATCAACACCTTCAGTCAACAAAGTGTAGGAAACCTGCTCCTCCGTGGGTCACGGTGACCTTGAATGTATCCACACCGGCAAAGCTGTGAGTCACAGCTAATCTGGTCTTGGCAGAACACCATGTGATGCCCCAGAACACAGGGGAAGGAGCTGCAGTGAGGTCTTCTCCCACTCGCCTCCCAAGCTCCCCTGGGAGGTGGTCATGGTCTCTTGTGACCTCCCAGGTGCCCATGAGGTCTGAGGCCTTCTGCCTTGGATTGTTGCTGCAGGGCAGAACACTGCTCAGCTGCAAGTCACATTTGGCTCCTCAGCTAGCACTGCTGTCTTCCAGTCCCTTTTGTTTCAGGGATGCCTTCTGGGTATTTGAGACAAAGTTTGGGGTAGCTGAAGCTTCAGCTTACTTCCTTTCACTGTCTGCGCAAGGAATAAAGTGTCTAAAGTGACTTGTATCTTCACTGATCAAATCACCCTTGTATGTGAGAACCTGACAAAAGTGTTTTCTGGACATTAAGGTCTTCTCAAAATGTACTGTGAAGCACACACACAGCATCAAAAACATGCAACTTCAAAATGCCAGCATCATCCAAAGGGAGACTATGCCAGATTAAAAGAGATTTAAGGACATAACCAGACATAATATGCAATTCTTGATTTGAAACTAGTTTGGGTAAACCAGCTAGCAGTGTTTTCTGGTCAACTGGAGAAACTTAAATATATAGTTTGAGTATTAGATAAAATGAGATTTTTCTAAATATAAGAATGCTTTACAAATAAGTGGTTTACAAAGCTTCATGGTATGAATTCATTTTGGTTAAAAAATGTGTATAGGAAAAGATCTCAAAGAGTGTATCAGTCATCAGTTGCCACAATAATACTGTGTAACAAAATAACCCCAAAACTTATGTGGCCTGCAGCAATATGCATTTATTCCCAGCTCTCCCCTCTGCAGGGCATCTGGAATTAGCAAGGTTGACATTGGTGAGGCTATGGGTTCAGCCTAAATCTATATCATCTGTCTTTCACCCTCCTTGGACCAGAACCTACCAGAATCGTGTCCTTTTCTTGTTGAAAAGCAAGAGTGCAAATTAGCTAACCTACTGCCGTGCCTGCGTGCCAACTCTGATTGCATCATGTCTGCTATCCTCTCCCTGGCCAAAGCAAGTCACATAGTCAGGTCTGAAATCAAGGGGCGGGGTAGTTGGTCCATCCACCATAAGGCCATGACAAGGTGTGATCTGTAATACTACTGAGAGTGGAGAAGTGGGACCAAAAATTTAATCTACCATAAAGGGTATGTACTAGACCAAAGTTACAGCGGTAATTTTTTTTTTTTGGCACTGTCATCATTTTATTCAGAATTTTGATAGTAGTAGTAATTAGTATCTATCTTTCCAAGTTAAGAGACCTAGGGCTATTTCCAAAAGACTTCAAATAAGAAACTCCTCAAACTTTAAGAAATATATGGCTAATTTGGAGGGAGCTTTTATTTGCACAATGACAGCATGCGGACAAACCCAGTAACGAGCAGGCCTGAGGCAGAGCACAGAGCTGTCGCCACCCCACAGAAAAGCTTGACAGGGAAGGGGCTGCAGTGAGGGCTCCAGCAGGGGAAGAGCCGGACGGGCCTGTCCACTATTCCTCTTCCTCCTCGCCCCAAGACTCTCTCTCGAATGTGTAGGTCATGAAGCAAGCGTCGAGTCTCTTGGGGACAAGGGGACGCCCTGGTCTCACAATATCAAAGCCCAAAAAACTGAAGGTACGGAGCAAGGCAGCTCTGTCATCACGATTTTTGTGGAAGCAGATGAAGAAGTGGTCAACGTGGAGCTGCTCCTCGCAAACTCAGGAAGAGCTGCAAAGCTGTCTTTGCTCCCCTCTGGCAGGGCCCCACCAGGGATCTCGATGTAGAGGCAGGTGCTGCTCAGCACCGCTCTCCAGTGAATGTGTTTGGTGTCTGTGAGGCTGGACTGGACATTGAAAATCCTTGTCTTGTTATTAGACGTTAGTTCCTCTGTTACATTCAGCCGATTATCTCAGTAAAATAAATAGCTGAAAGACTGTGATCCCTCTGACTATTCCCTGGCCCACCTGGGATCTTCAGGGGTGGGTGAGGGACATCAGGAGCACCACCAAGGCCCCGGACCCAGGTTACTACAGCAGTTGAGGGAGACCCTGGAACTCTCGCTGCTGCGGCCGCCGCTGCTGTGCAAGCTGAGGAGCCACACTGTGTCGCTGGCATGGACGGTAGCGCTGGGTTTCTCTCCCTCCTTCTCTGTGGCGAAGCTGTGGCTGTTGAGGATCCTCTGCAGGGAGGATTTCACCATCTGGCCACTAGCCACCGCAGCATGCCATTCCCTCCAGCAGTAATTTTTAAGTGGCAGATGAAATCCATTTATTTTTTAAATTTTTATTTCTTGGCATTTTCTACAGGAAACATACACTGGATATTCAAATCATGAAAAATTTCACTTAAAAAATAATAAACAAGATTCTTAGATTCCTTTTCTCTCCAACCCCCCCCACTCTCAATTCCATGTCAGCTAGAACTTGGTCCCTAGAGGAAGTCATTCATGCCTCCCTCCTGGCAGCCATGACCTGTCATTGTAGAGTTAATGGTGCATCTCTCATTTGGGATCAAGATCCCACCTCTGCTCTCCCTGTTTCTAGTTCTTTGCACAGGGTTGTGTTTCTAGTATGTGCTGAATCATCATTTGCTGAGTGAACAAGTGAATGTCTGTTCACTTTGAGCATGACTTGTGATTTAAATAAGTGTCATGGCGACCAGGCCCCTCTAGCTAATGGACTCAAGGTGTTTGCAATATTATAACCTGCTTTTTTCCTTTCATAATCTTGAGAATATTTCTGCATGTAGCTAAATCATTTCTTTTTATTTAACTAATATCCCATCATTAGGTATTTTTTCAAATTTCTTTTCATAAATAATGCCATGTAAACATCTTTGTAAATAAGTACTCTACTTGACTCAATAATATGGTTTGGATGATATGGAAGACTTTCAATATGTGGACAAATTGCTTTCCAGAAAGGTCTTCTCTGTGCATCCCAACCAACAGTGTATCAAGAGAGTAGATTCAGTGTATATTCCCTCCTCTTGTATATTATCACTTAAAATAATACTTGATGTTAATAGATAATTTAAAATGCTTTTCATTATTGTCTTAATGTATTTCCCCAGTTGCTAATGAGTTTGGAGATTTTTTCCATTGGCTTATTGGCCACTTGTGGTTCTTTCGTGAATTGCCTATTCGTGTTCTTGCTCATCTTTCACTTGGAATGTTCATTTATTCCTTATTGATTTGCAAGAGCCTCCATCCAATTTTAATGAAATGTTTAAATCCCCAATGCAGCTGTCAGAAGTGCTGATGGCTGCAGTTCTCTGCAGATCTAATTGTTTTAATAAGTCCTACTAATGACTCAGAGGCTAATGAAGGTGTAGATCTGATTGATGGAGCTTAAAAAAGCAATGTAATTAGAAGTTTCCTCTCCCAATCAAAAGAACCAACTATATTTACCAGTTCAACTTCCTATTTTTTTCCCCAATTTTGAAAAATACATTTAAATATATCCCACTGGTCTTGGCAGAGTGGTAGGGAGGACATTAGAGCTGTGTCTGGTTGTTATATAACTCTCCAATTAATTTAGGGTCTTACTTCCTCTTTTCAGCTTCATGCTTTGTTTTTAAAGTGGAAACTTCAGATCTCTCTGGTTCATTTCTACTGGGCTGCCTCTGAAAGCAGGAGAGAGGATGTCACCTAGCAACCAGGGCTCCACTTATAGAAACACCAACCTCGCCCTGGCCAAGAGAGGAAAATCACCAGTTGGAATAAAAAGTTTTAGCTTCGAACTAGAAAGCACAGAGGCACAGCACCTGGTGGGCTGCAAAAGTCAAGACCACCTTCCCAGAGGCACCCAGGATCACAGTGGGGAGCCTAGTCTGGTAGGGGACAGCTTCAGAGACACTCTCTGGAAACTCTGCTCCCCACTCTGAGGGCTGATGGGAACCTGAGTGCTTTCAGTTAGGGCCCAGACAGGAGATTTTAATTCCTGTAATTTTCAATTCCTAAATGATCTGAGACTTGTCACTTAATCTTGTGAAAGTGTGTCCCTGTGGTCAGTAAAGGGGGGGAAGACCCCATGGCCCAAGGCTTCACTCAAGAATCTGGGCATGAAGGCTGCTCTCTAGGGGGCCAGCACTATAGTTTGAGTCTGAGCAGGAATGTTAAAGCCCTGGGAGGCACTTGCAGTAGGTGAGGAGAGGAAACCCACACCTCCAGGGCTTTCTGCCTCCATATTCAGAAGGATGGTGTGACCCAAAGTGGGGAAAACTGGAGTTGCTAAGGTCCTGAGCAGAACAGAGGCTCTGGGTGGCTTCAAGTGTTGTGACCCTACTGGTGAACTGCTCCTATTTAGCAATTATAGTAGCTTTCGTTGGAATAATGAAACCCTAACTCATATACCCACACAAACACACACGCCTTTCATGGATTCCCTCCTTCTTGCTCTTGCTTCTCTTTCATCTGGGAACTTAGCATGACAGGAGTAGAGGAGGCCTTAAATGTTTTTCGAGGTTTGGCTTGTTTTCTCCTGTTGTGAAAAGACAAGCCCCGGGTAGCTGCTGATCCAGGGAGAATAAGAAGACACACTACACGCCTGAACTCAGCTGAAGCCCAAACTAGAGCTGTCCTGGCCAACCCCAGGCCCCCGAACAGGAAAAATGGAAGGTCTGTCATAAATCACTGGGATCCAATGACTGTTTAAGTGGCTTTATTGCAGCAATTCCTGACTAACATACTGTTTATTACTCCCTACACTGTTTCCTTCTAGATATCCAGGTTCCAGTATTTTCTGAGACCTAGTTGGTCAGCTTTGCCTTCAATCCTTTGCACTGTATCCAATCTTTCTAATTCATTCTCCTTTTTGCTGAAGTTAGTTGGGATTGATTTCTGTGGCTTGTAAATCAGAAGAATCCTGCCTGGCAGAGCTCATCTGTTAAATCTCCCCTACAGAATCACCCGCTCCTCAGTCTGAATTCAGAAGTTTCCTTATGGGACCAGAATGGTTGTTTGCAGCCTGTCCTGCATATCACCTCCCCCTCATCCCTTTTTTCCAGGTAGCCTGTGCTGCATCCAACTCAAACAAGTTGTGCCTTGGAAAGGTGCCTCATGTCCTTGACTGGGGGAGTCTCCATACATTTGCTTTGGCCAGAATATTCTCTCCCCATCTCCAATGGCTGGAGTTCTAGGCACCATTCACTCCCTATGAAACCATTCCTGACCCTCCCTGGAAGGCCCTCTCCCTTCTGCAATCCTGGAAGCAGCACCCCTAGTCCAAACGCTGCTTCCCTTCCTTTACAGAATTGCTGTGGTCCATTCCCCTCCTCGAGGCAGAACCCCAAAGCTGTCACTGAGGGGAAGCAGAGCCCCCTTCTTTTCAGTCACACCATTTCCTGACATTGGGTCTTATGTTTCCTTCTTTTGTATCAGTGGTTTCAAGCTAAGGGTCTAAAATAAGGGGTTCTCCAAACAGTTGTTGGTTATTTGAAAGCAGGCACAAACAAATGTCCATCTTTTCTAGATTATTGGGGCAGAACAAGCACATACTAGAAATATATTTTTGGCCAATGACATATTTCTTTCAGTCCTGAGGTGGGACATTTTATTTACCCTGTTCAAGGATGAAGTTGGGTCTGGAGTCAGCCATAAGCCAAACTTTCTGGGCGAGATATCCAAATGAAGCACCCCAACATTTAAAGCTCACTTCCTGCTGTAGTTGAATGGATCATGTCGGCCTGTACTTTCTGGTTTAGTACATGAATCTGAGGTCCAGTGTGGGGAAGCAAGAAGCCAAAATTCATGCAGACTGTAAAGCGCAGGGTGGAATGAGAAGCCAGATCTCCAGGCCGTTGGTGCTCTCTTTCTTATACAGAGTGGACAGTCTCGTGGCAAAGCAGACAGAAAAGGCCCAAGCTGGGTTTTTCCATTGGGTCTTCCTAAATAGCTGAGGGTAGGGCGTATATCTCCATCCCTGTGCCATCCTCTGTAGACACAAAGGCTGCTTTGCCCAGGAGGATACTTGAAATAATAGTGCTGCCCGCTGTCTGGAGCCAGCTGTCTCAGCACACTCAGGGTCTGAATGACAATTTCCTGCTCTTGTGATAATTGATGTCACAGTCAGTGGTCGTTCATGCCCACGGCTGTCCTGGTAGCCAAGGCTGGACCAGGCAGGGAGAGATGCTGGCACAGGAGTGCCCTGTGTCAGGAGAGACAGGGCTTCTGGAGCTACAAAAATCTGAGTTCAAACCCTGCCTCTGCTACTTACTGGCCCCTGGGCTTCTGTTTTCTCAACAGTACCCACCTCAGAGAGCTGATGTGAGGTGAAGACTGTCTGACACACAAAGCTGGTTTGTGAGCATTATCTTACTATATGGGGTAAGGAGGAGGTGAGACTGGGTCTTCCCAGGTATAGACCCTGAGATAAGTCTTCATCTGGTGAACTAGAAAAGTGAGTCTAGGGAACACTACAATGAGAGTGGGGAGTTAGATGGGGAAGGGAAGGCAGTGGTAGTGGGTGATTTAATGTGTGGGTTACCTCTGTGAACAGTTAGAACCTCACCAATGATGCCAGAAGACTGGGGGTGCACACTGCAGAGCTGTGCCCCTGCAGAGGTGGGGGAGCTGGAGCATTTAATCACCCATCTCCCATCTACCATTGGCTAAGGACTGCTGGGGTGGAGCATCATTGCTCCAAACAGCTGGCTCTCTGCACCAGCTCAGTGGGCTTCTAAAGGCAGAGAAAGCCTTCTTTAGGCGACAAGTAGCAGTTGCTGGGAACTGGACATCATGCAGTTGGGTGCAGGGGCATGGTCAGGTAGCCACAGCTTCTACTATAAAGACCTGAAACCCATCAGGAGAAACCAGATCTTTCCTTTCAGGTCTGAGCTTGAGCTGGAATTAGGATGCAAAACCTGAAAGTCAGGATTTGTTGCAGGGGGTCTGGAGGGTGAAGATGAGTCAGGAAAGTGGAGAGAAGTCCTGGACATCAGCCATCGGCTGTTGTGGAAACCCCAAGCCCTGTGTCCCTAGGTGCTGGCCACAGTGTGAGGCAGATCAGTTTTCTCTCTCTCATGATGACCTGAAGCAACTTGGAACACTGTTGAAAGACTTTCTCACTCCTTTCAAAACCCTCACCCTGTTTCCCTGACTCAGAGCTTGGTGCATGCTCTTTAGCTTGGAGTGTGAGAAACCCAGATGCATATCACAGGCAGAAATGGGTAGAGCGCCAGAGGAGGACCACTTCCTGTCAGACCAAATTTTAGGATGGGCTGAGCTAACCAGCACAGTAAGAGAAGAGCCACCTGCACAGGGCGGGGGCAGATTTAAGAACCCTGTGTAAGACAGAGGGGCTGTTCCTGTGAAGCCTCCCAAGGTGCAGTCTCCCTTACAGGTCAGTGGGTGGAAGAATCTGGAGATGCCTTAAGCAATGTAAGTCAGAAGTGTCAGACATCCCTCCCAGGGGCGGCTGTAAATGGATTATTAAGCATTCTGGGAACAGAATGCTTGGCAGATAGAATTACCAAAAATTTCTAGACTTGGTTAGTCCCATATATTAGCGTTGGGAAATGAGGAAATAATCTCAAAATACTTCATCATCCTCATGGGAAATGTCACCCAGGAAAAGGAGGGTTTTTTTTTTTCCTTTTTTAAAATTAATTTAAATTTTTTTACATCATTGTTCATTTTTAAACAGTATTTGCTTCCCCCACCACCTCAGGTGCAGTCCCCATAGAATTTCCTTCCTCAAGGCACCCATGCACCATCATCTCAGTCCCCTGTGCTCCTCCCTCCCTCCCTCTGATCCCTCTCCCTCCTCCTCCCCAGCAGGATGTCTCTGATTTATAATTGTCTTTTTTTGCTTTGTTGTGTTTTGTGCTGTTATTATTTTTTACACTGATGTCTTATTGGGTTCCCCTATATTCCTGCTACAAGTGAAACCATGCGATATTTTTCTTTTTCCTTCTGGCTTGTTTCACTGAGCATAATTCCTTCTAGCTCCATCCACTTTGCTGTGAATGGCATGAGTTTATCTTTTTTGATTGCTGAATAATATTCCATTGTGTATATGTGCCACATCTTCTTGATCCAGTCATCTATTTTTGGACATTTGGGTTGTTTCCAGATTTTACCTATTGTAAATAGTGCTGCAATAAACATAGGGGGGCCTCCCCGGTGGCGCAGCGGTTGAGCACTGGGTTGCGAAGCTGCCCGCAGCCTCTGCGGTGCTGGTTCAATCCCCGGCTGCTCCCCGGCCACCGGAGGAGGGTCCCACATGGTGCGCAGACCTCTCCTGCTGCCCACTGCTCCCCTCAGCAGTGTACTTTGGTCCTTCTGCCTGCTCTGCTCCCCGCTCTGAATCTGGTGAATTCTCTCACCCTCCCGTGCTTCTGACTGTACCCAGTGCGTGTATAAACAAAACAAACAAATAAATAAATAAAACATGCCTCTATTAAAAAAAATAATAATAAAATAAACATAGGGGTACAGGTGGTCTTTTGAACCAATGCTTTTGTGTCCTTTGGGTAGATCCCTAGGAGTGGAATCGCCGGGTCATATGCTAGCTCCATTTTTAGTAGACTGAGGAACCTCCAGACAGCTAGGAAAGGGACTTTTAGAAGTCAATTTCCATTATAGATTTCCTCAGCATTTGTCAATGTACGTATTGGTAATTATCAATGATAATAATGATCATTTTTGCTGTTTTAGCAAGTACCATTTCTTGAGAGCCTCCCAACTGCTGATTGTCCTGATATTCGAACCTCACAAGAATTCAGATATGAGAAAATAAAGTCACTGAGGGTTAGTTAGTTTGTGTGAGACTGCACAAAAAGTTAGTGGAAAAGCTGGGATTCAGCCCCAGATTTGTCAGTTTCCAAAGCCTTTCATCCTTCACTCCACTGGAGTGTATTGATTTCATTTTAGTGGTAAAATGTTATTCTCATAAAATACTGACCTCCTCATCTACCCTTCATTGTAATCAGAACTGGCAGAGCCACAGGGAACCCATAGTTTTGACTTTGTCAAAACTTCCAGATTTGGTGATGCTTCCATGCTAACCAATTGTCAAGGCTACAAATTTATAGACCAGATTCAGCAGGCAGATCTGTTCAGCTTGGCTTATCTGGTGTTTAAAATTAATTTGAAGTTATATTTGTAACTTGGGAGATTTGAAATCAAAATCAGGATTTCCAGCTCATTTTGAAAAATCAGAGGATTTTTCAAATCCTCTTCAGGCTCCCTCTTCAACCCTCCAACACCCTCACCTGCCCTATTGCATCCCTGACATTGGGGTAAATGCCAGGAGCCAAGAAACATCATATTTTGCCCTGTGTTGTTGGTTAGAGTAAATTAGATTTTTAAAATTCTTTTTATTCCCTCAATTGTGTCCTCAGCTTCCTGACCTCTGTAGACATTTAGGTTCTTGACACTTGAAAATCACCAATACCCTAATTCATTTCTTCAGCTATACTAAGAAACCATCCTGGGTTTTATCCTGTCCCTTCTCCTGTGCTCTGGGCTTGCTGGATAGCACAGAGACGCCAACTCAACTTCAGAAAACGCTTTCTTTTGAATGGTGGATCTAACACTTGTCATTGTGAGCTCAGGTGACTTCCTGCACTTCTCCAGCCTCAGTTTCCTGCTCTGGAAAATGACTGTAGATCACCTCACCCGAAACACTGAGAGTCAGTCAGTCAAATGAGCAATTTATCAAATATTTGATTCTTTGAAGTATTCTACTGTCATTAATCAGCTTTCATCTGGTTTCCAGAACAGGGTAGTACAGAATATTTACCTATTGTCTGCCTGGCTCTGAATGAAGCACCTTGGAAAGGGGGAGGCAAGAAGCAAGGCGAGAAAAGGCTGTAGAGAGGCGCTGGGGTGGAGGGTGCATGAGGAGACTGCATTCCTGAGAATGTGTTCTTTGTTACGAAGACTTATAAATAGGTTAACCTTATGAGTAAGAATTCATGAATGAAGAATATGCTCCTGAGATGTCTCCTTATTAAACACTGCATTATGTCCCTTTCCCTCCGTCTCTCCTCTCTCCACATTTAGGTTCTGAGGAGCTAGGACACACTGAATGTTCTTAAATGCTGTTATAAAGCCACAATGAAAACCGGTCAATGAAAGTCAAAAAATTTTTTTTAACATTTATTTATTTATGCATACAAGAACTAGGGTACAGGCCAGAAGTGCAAGGGAGGGGGTGAGAGGATTCACCAGAGACAGAGTGGGGAGAAGAACAGGCAGATCTACTGAAATACAGCGGGTGAGTCAGAAGAGGTCTGCTGCGCCATGTGGGTTACCTCCCTGGCCTGGGATTGAACTTGTGCTGCAGTGGCTGCAGATTGCTTCCTAGTGCTGACGCTTAACCCCTTGCACCACCAGGGAGGCCCTGAAAGCTAAATAATTAAGCAAAACAAGTAAATCTATCAAATTTGCCACTTCGCCATAGAAGAGCTGGGAGGATGAAGTAAGTTCATGATTCTGAGGTTTTTAACACAGCATTCCCTAAACAGATACTATTGGGCTGCTCAGAAGAGTGTGCTGCCCTGCCCGTCACAGCAACCTACAACTGAGTTAACTTTAAGTGTTTCTGTCCACTCCCCAAGTCCAGTCAAAATCAAGTTTCCATCTGCATGAAAGTGGCTAAGAAAGATCCCAAGAGTGTAGAAAGGAAAGAATTAAGGTTTTAAGAATTAAGCCAGGAAATCAGCTCATGTTCATGTGAACAGATACACAGAGGCCCAAAAACAAGTCCCAGGCCTGCGAGGGAATCTAGCCTTTGTGAGGAGAATGGTTCTTTGATGAACCAGGGCAACCTGAGCAAGAGGGGGCAGAGGTGGCCATGCTCTACCTGAGGAAGCTGGAGCCATTAAAAGTTGATATTACACAATCATAGGCCCTAGTTCCAGGTTCCAGTTCATCAAGCCACCATTAGATAACTTTGACTTCCTAACGACAATGCCTTAGTGGAGAGACTGTGGTTACCCTGCTGATTAACCATTTCCTCCACCCCCCACCCCAAGGCCAATTGAAATTAGTCAATTTTCTTTCTAATTTGTTCTGAGGTCCCTCAATGATTATGCTTATTCAAACATTTAATAACTTCTAGGACTTTAAAGATTCAGTTTCTGAACTTACATGGCCGAATTCCAGACCCAATGAATGACCCCTTCTCCAAGGTCATTGGCCCAGAGGGGCCTTCCTGTTTGAACAGTGCCCATACCCTCTATGGCTGTGGGTTCTTCCCACTGGCAGCCTCAGCTGCTTTCACAACACATCAGCCCTGGGTAGAAGGAAGGACAGTACTGCTGCAAAGGAGAATCAAGTTTGAAGTTCCCCAAGAGGCAGCAGGCAATTTTGTTCTTGATCAGGACTTATAGCCTTTCCTAATATTGTTTTAGAGGAAGGGGGGAAGTTCCTCCCCAGATTAGCCTTAAAATCTAATTGAGAGCAATTCTGTTGCCTAGACAATAGCATATTAAATTGGTTAGCAAATGCAAGAATTTATAAAAAATTATTCCTGATCTATGGAACTAGGGATCATCATAAATCATGCAGGATTTTTAGGCACACTTGCAATTTATCAGGCTCTGAAAACTCATTAGCATGTAGATGAGATGGGCAGAGGGTTGCAGGATCCTGATGCAATAGGACAATGGCCCAAAGCAGCAGAGTCTCTTGGTATTGAGAGTGCCTCTCCAGTGCCCTTGACCACACCTTATCCTTTTGTGACCCCTCACTGTGTGCGCATAGGGTAGATCATTTGGTGTTAACTTCTATTACATTGTTTCTTAAAATGGCAGAAGACAAATTCATTCTCTGTAGCTTAAACAAAGAGCAATATTTACAGGTGGATTTCACAGAGTCAAAAGGAAAAGCCAACCCAGGGCTGGAAAAGGTAGGGACCAGCATCAGGTCTGTGGACTTGTCAGCAGGTCTGCAGACAACCTTCCGGGAGGAGAGTTGAAATGAAGATATGAAATGAAGAAAAGCCTTGAAACACACTTGTGTGATTGGATTTACTTTGCTGTCAATGAGAAGAGCTTCCAAGGGTAGCATGGTGGTCCCAGGAAAATAGAAAACTCACTGGGGCAGGCCTGAGCCCATCTGTTAGCTGTAGCTAAGTCCTGGGGAGCCCAGCTTAGATGAGATGACTAGCAGACACAGACAAGGAAAAGCCCTCCAAGATCTAGATGGCTCATTGTGTAGAATTATCATGGCAAAAGCTAACTTGTGCTATTTCTAAACTATTCCCTTGATTCCCCTTTGTAAGTGTTTTCCCCAAGACCTGGATAAAATCTTGAATTTGTCTTTACTAGATTTCAGGATTTGAATTTGCATTGTTTCATCTAAAGCACAAGTAGTTATTGGTTCATTCATGAGTTAACTAAATCAAGAGAATATACAGAAATGCAATAAAAGATAATGAAAAGGGATGAATTGGGTCATATTCTTTGCTGGCCATGTAGAAAGATCAAAGCCAACTGGCTTAAAATTGACATATGATTTTGAACTTTGAAAGAAATTGGGAAAATGAAAGCCAACATTAAAGTGGCACATCTGGAAGGAGCCAGAATTTACTGCTGGGATAATAAGTTGGAACTTTCTGGAGGAAAAACCTGCTTGAAATAATGGAAAGTGACCCAAAATAACAAGTATTTAAAAGACAATGGCTCATGAGAAAGCGTAAGTGATTTACTGACTTCTTTCCCAGCTCCCAATTCATGGACTAGAGATCACAGTAGATTGTGAGTTTCACCAAAATAAACGTGGTTTTGCCCGAAGAAATAGTCACAGGGACTCTTTTTACATTTGCTCTTCAAAACACACAGAGAAACTTCCTGAAGTCTGAGTTCTGGTCCCTGACTTTCCTCAGTATCCAAATGGATAACACTCAGCTTGTGCTTCTTACTCTAAAAGAGAGAAAGCTGAAGTCTGTAGCTTTCTGTGAGGAGAAAGAAATGCCCTCCCAACACACTGTGTGCTAAGAAGTTCCTTAAGTTTTAAAGGTGTCAATTGTAGTAAAACAGCTAGCCTGTTACATTCTAGCAAGAAGGAATAAGAATATAGAGCCAAATTCAGAGGACACAAATGCATCCCCCCGTGTGTCCAGCATGGTGCTCGGTCTTGTACAAATGTATAGTGTTTCATGAATAGTTTCTACAGGCCAGGCAGACAATGTCCTGAGAGCTGATCTGTTTCTTTCTTCCCTTGCTTAACAAAGTTTTAGAAAGGTAGTCCTTAATCATTGAATTAGCCCACAGCACTCAATATAGGAATTCTGCTGTGTGTGTGTGTGTGGGGGGGGGTGTATGTGTATATGTGTGTGTGTGTATGTGAGAGAGAGAGAGAGAGAGAGAGAGGAAGAAAAGAGAACTGGGCCTCCATCTTCCTCATCTAAGACAACCTCCAATTTTACACAAACCAAGAAGTAGGAAAAAACACACCCTTTAAAGCATTAGATGTAAATACAAAGGCATCCACAGGGAGCTAAACACATCCCCCCACCCCCACCCCAACCCCAGGAAACTGAGAAAAAGGATGAGAGTGTTTATTTTCACAACAAAACTTATTTTGCTCTCTATATTATGAGCTTATATAACTTGATGAAAATGTTAAGAATTAGAAGAAACAGATTGCATTCACTTAAAGGTTTTCACTGCATTTAAGTACTTAACAAATCAACCTAATTAAGTCAGACCTCTTATAGGATTTGTAGGCTCTTTTTACTTTTTTTTTGGTCCCTTTTCAAGTCAGTCATTCTCCTGCAGAGGAAGGACAGTGTGAGGAGCAGTGCACCTGCTTCCCTATCCTCCTGGCTTGTAGGCATGGGGCCTGGGGGGGTCTCCAAGCCGGCAGGGCTTGGAAGCAGTGTAGGCTTCATGGCTGAGCTGCATGCACAGAGGTTAAGGCAGAACCGTGATAGATCTTCTCCTCCCTCAGATAGAAACTGCGTAGCCATCTACACAGGCCAGCGTTCAGGCAGCAGCCTCTGTCCTCCCTGCCCCTTGCCCCACTCAAGATGCAGAACTTGGCAGCAGTTTCCAAAAAGCTCCAGATGTCCTGGCGTCAGCGTTCCTATCTGGGGCTTTGATGGTCAAGTGAGAGACCACTGGCCTCTGCACCTTTCGCTCTCCCACCAGCTTTGCCTGTAACTAGTTCCATGGAGCATCTGGAAAGTCCAGAAGAGTCACAGCTAAGTGCCCTATGCTTTTGAAGCAAAGCCGTGACCTCTTCTAGAAATTGCTATTTTCCTTTTGAGAAGCGGTTCATACCTTGCGCTCAGCTGCCTGTAGGAAAGGGAGTAACTGGAATTGCTGGTGAGCCAGGTGTTTCTGGCTGTCCCTGCACAAAAGCAGCTTGGCCAGGCCACAGCTCACCATCAGCAGGTGAGAGAGGGCTAGAGTCTTGGGCCCTGTCAGGTCCTGAAGGCATAGTGAGTTGAGTGAACAGATGTCTGGGATTTCTAGGATATCTCTCTGCCCTCCGTCCTCCTCATGGCTTTGCAGGGGTTTCTTTTTCTTTTGACATTTGAGTTGTTTCTGCTCTTGAGCTATGACATGCATTATGAATTTATGAGTGACGAATATTAATCATGCTGCTATGAACATCCTGGTACGAGCTTTTGTGTGGACATGTTTTTAATTCTCTTGGGAGGAAGCGATGTGGTCTTGAGCTAAACCTGATGAGCATGAAATCCCCCTGGTCCTCCCACCCCCTCTGCCTGTCCTTGGAACCACCTGGGGATCTTTGCTCGCTTCCCTCTGAGCAGCAGAGGAGAGTATGAAGATAGAGGGATCTCCTACCTACTGGACGTCTTCCCATCAACTTCTGACTAGACAGGCTGACAGCATGGTGGGGAGTGGGGCAGGGGGAGCCAGCTGGGATCAGCCTCCTAATACCTCATTTTTCCCTAGAGCTCTCCCTGGAAAGCCATGTTTTCAACACAACAAGCTCCATCCTTTTCTCAGGCATCATAACACAGATGGCTGACAGCCCCACTTGACTGGGGCCCAATGGGCTGTGCGTGCTGACTGATTGACAGGTGGCACCTGGGCCCGGGGACACTGGGGCCTCTGGGACACAGGTTTCATCTCCTTGTGCCCTCCTACACACCAGGCCCTCTGGTCATTCACTCTTATGCCACCCAGCCCACTCTCTGGGCCTCTAGCTGCTCTATTTCTTTCCTCCCATTACATTTTTATCTTGGAAATTTGAAGCCATATACAACAATAGAGAAAAAATGTAACAAACCCTCAGACATCATCTCTCAGTTTCAAAATGTGGTCTGAGACTTGATGGTTAGATTTGACAATATGGAGATCATTGGGAAGCATGAGAGATGTGTCTCCAATGAATTGGGTGCAAGAGAGAATGGGAGGTAGGAAGAGCAGAGAAGGAACTTAGCATACTCTTGAAGAATCTTTTGAGGTAATGGTAGGAAATGAGAGGCCACAAGAAGGACTTTTTTTATGGGTACTATTACCTATTACCATATGATTTTATTGTATAATGATAGTAATAGTCAAACAGAGAAGAAATAAGTGGTATTACTTTACCCCTTGTTGCCTGCAGTCTGAGGGTAAGCAAGAGGAAATAGAGTCCAGGATCCAAGGGGGGAGGCTGGACCTAGCCTGAAGCATCACAGCTCCCCCATTAACACAGAAGGGAAGGAGGAGCATGTGGGGGGCAGATGTGGTAAGCAGGAGCCTACAGATGGTCTTATCTGATGGCTCCTACTTCCTTGGTGAAATAGGAAGCAACATTATCAGCCGAGGGTGGCTGAGGGAGGAAGTGTTACATATTAAAAGGGAGTAGAGAAAGTGTGAAAAGATTGTAAATGTAAAGGCCCACTTGATAATAATTGTCAAGAATTTAAACCGATACCAATCATCATGGTTTTGTAATTGTTCCCCTACTTCTCAAAGCAGCATAGAGGTGCTTGGTGCAAATGCAGAGAAGGTGAGGAGTTGGGTTTCCCCCAGTTGAATAGCCAGGTGAGCACATCAGAGAGAGGAGAAATGGGCAAGGGAGATGAGAGGGCATGTGTGACATCAAGAATCTTAACCAGGACCTTGAGCTTCCAGGGTGACTCTGGAATCTTAGCCAGGACCGGAGAGAAGGAGAATGTGAGGAAGGTGATGACAGTGCAAGGTGGTAAGATTGATCCTTGGAGGTTCTAGTGGAGTCAGTTGCAAAGAACTATTAGTGGAAATATATGCAGTAGACAGATATGAGATGATGCTCAAAGAATGAGGGACTTAGAATTGAAATTTTGGTGATGATGGAATTATTAGTAGTGACAAAGCTAAGGTATGGCCATGAAATTGGTGATTGAAATGAGGTGGAGGACAAGGTCTTTGCAGGCAGTGACCTCCAGGACCTTCTGTTCCTGTGTCAGGGTGCTGGTGACTTGTCTACATAAATACTGAGGCCACCAAGAATGGTGACTCTGGTAGAAAAACAGCGAGTCAGGAACCAAAAACCTTAGTGAGTGAAGGGACAGGAGGATGCAGGAGCAGCACATACCAGGAGCAAGAAACATTTAGGGAAGAAGAGGGAAGTGCAGTGAGAAGTAGAGGTTGCCTGCTCACCTCCAGCCCCAGATAAGAATCAAAACAAGAAACAGCTACTCATCACTCCTGTATAGCCGCAGAAAAACAAAACATGATTGTTGCTGCAATGTGGTCACCACATTGCCTTCTCTATTGACTTATTCTGTGTGGTTAAGTAAGTTACTGCATCTCTCAGGGCCTCAGTTTCCCAGTCCAGTGTCTACAAGGAACCAACATTCTATGCGAGTCACTTGAAATCTCCTCAGTGCAGTGTCTTAGTTAAAGACCTGAAGACCTGACTTTCTGGCTAATGCATGGAATGGAAAATCAATACTGATACAGTACCAGGGTTAGAGGGGACTTAATGGGGGAGCTGTAGTTTGGGGAGATACACATTCCATCTCCAACACTTACCAGGTTAGAGTAAAGCCGATTTATTTAGCCCCTCCAAACCCCAGCTTCTCTACCTGTGACATCATTATATTTCATTCCTACCTTAAAAGGCTTTGTAAGTTTTAAAAATATTGTATGTAAAGGCCTACATGTAATTGTAAAATTGGAGTTAACATGGTAGTTGCTACTGATAGAAGTAAGAGTAACATGAGTCGCTGTTATTGGAATTTCTTTATTCAACTTTGATCATTCTGTAAACCAGACAAGGCGATCTGGCCCGGGAATGAATACTCAATGCAATGTCCATTATCAGTGGACTTGAGAGCACCAAGCCCAGCGCTAATGTTGGGAAACCCTGGAGAGGCTGTTCCAATCAATACAGTAACATTTGCTTTGTCCTCGAGCCTCACGCCCATGTTGACACAAGTTGCCATTAGGGGACAGTGATGAGCCCTGGCAGAGGTAATGGGCTGGAAGAAGGCGGCAGCAAGCTGTAGTTGACACTTGAGAAGATAGTGTTTTAATCAATTGCAGGTTGTCGTTAATGTCTGGGTGAAGATCGGGTGGCGGTCAGGTGCATTATCACACTTGAACACTCCCTGGGTCACAGCCTGGGCTTTGATCAATAAGGAAATTACTATTGAGGTCTCATAATGTCTCATGGGCCTTACCAGCAAGTGGGCCACCAGCAGGAATTGTACTGCATGATTCATACCACAAATACCCTTTTCTCTAAGTGGGAGGGAGTCACACAAACCCAACTGACGAAGATGATGGATCATCACTGAGGTTGAGTGACAGCTCTGCCCCTGAAATTCTGACTTGCAATGATTCTTTTCCTTTCTGGAAGATTGAAACAAAAAGAGCTGACTCGCTTTAGGGCCTGGCTGTGTGTATGGTGGCAAGATTCCCTAATGTCCTCCACTTTGTGTCTAGTCTGAGCAGAGTGCCAGCAGAGGGTCATGTACACCCTGTGGCTTGTCCACATAAGAGAACACTGTGTAGTCCTAAATAATGGTACCATGTCCCCTGTCATAGACCAAGAAATATAGACCACAAAATATCAAGTGAAAAGGACAAGATGCCAAGCTGTATACACAGGAGTGGTCCATGTATGTAAGGGGCAAAATGTACACACACTGAAGTAGGGGAGGGTACACAGGAAAAGATTCACAGCCCATCCTAGCACAGGATTCTCTCAACAGGGCTACAGAATGATGACAAAAACTTCCAGTTCTGGGCATGGGGGAGGTGGAGAAAGGGGTGATGAATATTTGTCATTTCCTTCTTTATGACTCCCTGTGCTCTCCATGTTTTATTCCTTAAACACAAGTTTGTACAATTTTAAATGTGAAAAAAAAAAGGGACAGTCACTAACAGGTACTATAGCATTTTTTTTTTTTTTGCAACAGCTTTTTTAAAATGGCAATTTCTACAAATCTAACAGTAGGGGAAAATCAAAGCAAACAGTGCATCGGTACAATGCAATATTAACCAGCCCTGAGGCTGTGGGAGAGACTGCTGCGCTGTGGTGAAGTGGAGCAGGCAGCTGGCTCCTTCCTGGACAGCACCCAGTTCTTTCCTTCCGACACAAGGGCTGAAAGGTTAAGGACTATCTGAGGGGCAGGGGCTCCTCTAAGGGCCTGGCTTCTGATAGGCTGAGGGCTCTGCTGTGGCTTCTGTTTCTGTGTCCTGGCGACCGTGCCTGGCTAGCTCTACCGGCAGCCCCGCTCCATCCAGTGCGAGATCCGTGAGAACTAACCTTTGGAAACAAACCTCTTAAAATTAAAATATATGTAGGGGAAACGTTTATTACTGGGATTTTTTTTCTTTCTTAAAGGCACAAAGTACTATTGACAGCATTGTTGACAAAGGGAAAAGAACTTACACAGAAAAAGACCAAAAGGCAAGGCAAGCACAGCGTGATGGTCGTTGTCCTTGGGAACCAACGTCCCATCCTGGGAGGGCATCTCCCTTTTATGTTTCTGTGTTTTTCAAAATTTCTCCAATGTGAATACGTGTTATTGATAATGTTGAAAACCTTGTAAAAAGAGCAACCGTCTCTGGGTCTTCTCCATAGACATGCAGAGGATTTTGTGGGTTCCTCACTTGGATTTGTGTGTGTCAACATATCTTCCTCGTTTCCCTAGTTAATATTGACTTTCGTGAACTAGCTTGTTTTCCAGATAGCTTCCTATCTTCAAATCCTCCCTCTGAGATTAAATAATAAACCATGGTAACGGTCACGGTCATCAGAATAACCACCACAATATAAGAATACGAGTGGAGACCCGTGACCCAGGTTGGATAACTTGCTGGTTTATTCTGCACCCTGCTTCTCTGGATGAAGCAAATTT
This sequence comes from Talpa occidentalis, assembly GCF_014898055.3. Classification (NCBI taxonomy): domain Eukaryota; kingdom Metazoa; phylum Chordata; class Mammalia; order Eulipotyphla; family Talpidae; genus Talpa; species Talpa occidentalis. The sequence continues at coordinate 30,237,622 of NW_023600993.1, forward strand.
GGGTTCTTTTCCATCTGGAGCTGTGAAACGGTCAGATAATCAACAGAATCGCGTCAAGGCAGCAAAGAGAAAAGCACCTTCATCAGCAGATGCGATGGGGAGAGTTTGGAGGGCCGCCCTGCAGCTACAGCTTGCATCCATCCAGCCACCGTGACAGAGTGTCAGCGTACTGACAGTTCAAGGACCAGGAGGGCCTGCAGAGGGGAAGGGCAGGGGGAGTTAATGGAGGGGCTCCCGACAGTCAGAGCTGGGATCCCCAGACTCCAGAGCCCCCACGAGCTCACAGCCACATTCTCTGCGGGCTCTTGGAGCATTTGAGCCTGCGGCCCCTGCTGCAGGCATGTTCCCCAAATCTTTTGTGCCTCTCAACTCTTTCTCTCTTGCTTTCACCACCACCTCCTGACCTGATGCTCCCTGCGTCCTCTGCCTACCATCCCTTCCTCCATTTCTTTTCCGACATCCCACACTGTAAGATGGAGGAGGCTGAACGGAAAATGTGAAATCCTCCCCCTGACTTGCAAGCTAAGTAATGACTATTATTAACTTCTTAGAAGTGAGCTTCAAGCCCTGGGACTTGCCCAGGGTCATATGCTAAGTACTTGGCAGAAACCTGGATCTGAAATGGGAACGGCTTGTCCCCTAGACAGGGCTTTTTCCACCTTTCCATGCACCTGTTTATCATCCCACCTCCCCAAATTTTAGCACATCAACCCTGCCGAGACAGCTGGGTTGAGTTTCTCTAAGTTGTTTCCAGCCCCTGTGGCCTTCCCAGGACCCCAGGCCTCCTAACCCAAACTAGAAGCCGGGGCATCATGAGGCCAGCAGCAAGTCTATACACTCTTTTAGTTTGTCTCAACCTTCAGCTAGGCAGGCCTCCATGGGTCTTCTAAGGTAGGGGGTCCCACAGTTGAAGAAGGGCTGTGGCCTCCTACCCCTCATAGCTACAGAGCAGCAAGAAAAAGACATGCATTCATATTTTGCATTGCAGGCACTACAGAAGGGTGTTGGTCTCTTTCCTTCCTCTCTGCCCCAATGATGCAGTCACATGATCTGAGCTTTAGCTAAGGTATGGATGCTTATTAGCTTAATAAGCGTTCCTATCACTGGGGACCCTGAGTAAGTGAGAAGACCTTGATCAGCCTGGCCCAGCATATTTCATACAATAAAGATGATTTCAGCTCATTAGTGCTTATCCTTGATTGCCAGCCAAGCTTTCCAGTTAATTGGAAAGTTAGGACAATGTATGAAAGATATTTCACATACTCAGAAGACAGTTAGCATTAATAAGAGGACTCCTACTTTAAAATGCAATCTGTTCAATTAGTAAGGAGAATGGGTTGATGAGTAAGTGGTGTTGAAACCACTGACAAGCCACTTGAAAAAAACATAAAGTGGGTCTCTATCTAACTTCATACCAAAACAAATTCCAAGAAGATCAAAAATATAAGCACAAAGAAAATGAATCCCTACAAACTAATTTCTAGTATTTTAATGAAATTTTACTATAGGACTTTATTTGGACTAAGCACCATTCTAATATAGAGGAGAAAAGGGTTTAACTTCTTTACAAATGAACAAGGACATTTTATATAAACTTAGTAGTCACAAAAGATTGAAGAATTTCATTCTCTGAAAATATAAAATTCCTGCTTGATGAAAATACTACAAAACAGGGCCTCTCTGGTGGCGTAGGCGGTTGAGCACCACACTGTGAAGCTGTCTACAGCCTCTGAAGCGTGGGTTCAATCCAGGCCGGCCGGAGAGAATCCCACGTGGCGAAGCAGATCTCTCCTGTCTTGCCCGCTGCTCCCCTCAGCAGTGTATTTCGTCAGTCTGCCTGTTCTGTTCCCTGCTCTGTCTCTGGTGAATCCTTTCACCCTGCCTCGCATCTGGCCTGTACCCCGGTTCTTGTATAAATAAATCTTAAAAAAAAAAATACTACAAAACAAAGTCAAAATACAAATAACAAACATGAAAAGAGTAGTTAGCATAGATCTGATGGACAGTGATCTAAGCACTCTAATATATAAAGGGCATATATAAAATCAGTAATTAAAAAAAGAGTGTTATCATTCCAATAGAAAACTTGGCTAAGACTATGAATAAGCAGTTCACAACAAAGTCATGCAAAGATGCTCAACTTCCTTTGTAGTTTAAAAATGCAAAGAATGGAAGAATGGTATTACTTTGCAAATTTCAATTTCCAGGAACCACACAAATTTTAATGGTCCAGGCTGGTGAGTTGGAGAAACACAGACCCCCTCATAAGCGTGGCTGAAGGGGCTCCCTCCCCATGAGTAGGCAAGTTGAACTACATCTCTCTAATTTGAATGCAATTAGTAGATCCAGCAAATCCTCTGCAAGAGGTTTTCCTAAGGACACACTTGAAAGAACATGTAAGTTCAAAGAGCAAGATGCTCATCAGAGAATTGTTTGAAATACCAGCAGCAGCAATAAAAATGGGAACCTAAGTATTCATCAGAAGGGCCAGGCAGAAAATTGCTGGTTGCGTCCATGTAGCAAGGTACAAAGCAGCCACTACAGCTGCCACAGGAACTCTAGGGGATGATGTGCCAAGATTTGCAAGTTCTATTAATAAGTGAAAAAAGGAAGGAACAGATCAGAGTGTACTAGGGATTCCATGTGTACTTAAAAATATGTGTGTCTATTTCTCTATAGTTTATAAGATATATTAACATAATGATATCCAGAAGACTGCTAATAAGCTTATTTTTTATCTTTTCACTTTCAAGCACCTATGTTTTGTATTTTAAATGCAGACGTTTTATTTTTGGAAATAATGAATTAAAAAATTAAAAAGATTTTAAATGACTTCTAGGTAATGGCCCCAGAATGTCTTTCAACATGCAGGGGGCACTTTTTATTTGCCAAGAATAGAATAGATGCTCCAGTAGAGAGAGAAAAATCTCTGGTAGGACTGAGCTCCCAAAGATACAGAAACAGACAAAAAAGCTCTGACCTGAGAGGCACATACCCACATTGCAGATTCTGGATGGGATCTCACTGCCTACAGGGCTATGGGTGATGGCAGGAATGTGCTGAGTCTCCCACAGATAAGTCCTCCTGCAGGTCTTCCCTCCCCCACCGACGGACCCTGCTTGGAAGCCCTGTGTCAGCCCCCACAGGAGAACCAACAGCATCTTTTGGTCACCTTCTCTGTTGCTTTCTGGGTGACCCTTGCCTGCATCCCCACCTGCTGAGTAGCTTGGTGAGAGTTGAGGCTGGGACTATCCTGGAACCAGGGTCAATTCCAGTGCTGTGTTCCCTGGTAAATTATTCTCCCTATCTACACCTCTGTTTCCTGTTTTAAAAATAGGGATAAGAATACTCACTGCAGAGGGATTTGTGAGGATTAAATGATGATGTTTCTGTAAACAAAAAATCTACATTGCTACTTGACTGAAATAGTCAAGAAAATCATTAAAGGATTTCCTCTATTGTGAGATATCTTCTATTTAACATGCAAATCAGTGATTTATTAACTTTTGGGCAAAATAAACCTAATGTTAAGAACATTAAGATGTTCAACCTGGAACTGAGAAAATACGTGATTCTAGATCTAGCTGGATACTACAATGGCCAGAATCAACCGACTAGTCAATTGTGACTTGTGAGGCAGGCAAGGGTGAAAAAGGCAGAGAGAGGTGGAAAGTAGTGGTGAGTGTCTACTGGATGATGTGAACACCATGACAAATAGTATAAATGAAGGTGGCAGCAGCACACACTAAAAATGGAGGGTCTTCAGGGACTCCAATTGTTCCGTCTATGAGAAAGAACCAGATACACATATCAGAAAAATCTCCAAATTAAAAATTGAGTTAAAAGACTTCCATACCAAACTGTGTCCAGAGGGACATTTAAGAAGGGGGTCTAGCCATTACCCAAGTAACAGTGAACACAGACAAGAAGAAGTCACAAATCTGTCTGTTCGACAAGTACTGAATATGGTAAATTTGTCCTTTTTGCAAAGAACAATAAAATTGCTCATAGTATGTTCCCATAGCAGCACTAAAAAAAAAAAAAACCAAACTGAAAACTACCCAAACCCACTAATAGAAGAATGGATAAATTGTGGTATATCTATTAATATATAATGATAATATATAACATACAGCAATGAGAATGAACATATTATAACTATATCCAATAAAAACACATGTAATGTTGAATGAAAGAACATAGGGTCAACCACTTCTAAATTTTAGATTTTCCTAATCAAATATGTTCTTAAAGAAGAAACCAGAGTTGCAGTTACTTTCTGGCAACAAATATATAAAAATAGTGAAGACAGCTAATAATGTATGCAGAGTTCTTTCAAATCAATATGATATGATGACTGAATAAAAAAATAAAACAAAACAAGTAAAGAACTGTAACAGAGAAAACTCACAAAAATATATGAATACATAACAAACACAGGGGGAAACACTCTAGTGGGATTATATATAAAGCAAGAGAACATTAGACAAAAGTGTTACTCACTTTTCAAATGGTGGTAGTTTTATAACTGGCAAGTGCAGTACCATTTTACTAAACTTTGAATATAAGTAGAAATTGGTACAAGCTTTCTGGAGAGTCATTTCATTAATGTTCAGGAGATTCAAAAGGAAAAGTAGGAATTTATAGGAAATAAACAAATAGATACACACAGACTGTTTCAAGGATGCTCAGCTTGAATAACCCTAAACAAAATTTAAGGAGAAAAGAGGTTCAATTTAAGATAATTTTTCTGATAATTATTTCCTTCCTCCTGTGGCTTCAAGGTTGCAGAACTTCATGGTGTCTGCTACTTGACTTGGTAGTAGGACCCCACTGGTATGGGACTCAGAGGACCAGCAGACCAAGATGAAGATGAAACATAATGGGCAAAGGTCATTAAAAGAGGCTATTTTTTTTAAGATTTATTTATTTATGCATACAAGAATTGGGTACAGGCCAGAGGTGTGGGGGGTGAGAAGATTCACCAGAGACAGAGTGGGGAACAGAACAGGCTAATCTACTGAAATACACTGTGAGGGGAGCAGTGGGTGAGTCAGGAGAGATCTGCTGCGCCATGTGGGTAGCTCCCTGGCAGGATCAAACTTGCGCTGCAGAGGCTGCGGATAGCTTCATAGGTTGTGTTTTAACTCCTTGCGCCACCAGGGAGGCCCAATAGAGCCTATTTAAAAATGTACCACTTACCGGGGTCTCCCTGGTGGTGCAAGGGTTTAAGACGCAGACGATAAAGCTATTGGCAGCCACTGCAGCACCAAGTTAGATCCCTGGCCAGGGAGCTACTCACATGGCGCAGCAGACCTCTCCTCTCTCACCCGCTGCTCCCCTCGGCAGTGTATTTCAGTCAGTCTGCCTGTTCTGCTCCCCACTCTGTCTCTGGTGAATCCTCTCACACACCATACCCCTGCACCTCTAGCCTACACCCCAGCTCTTATATGCATAAATAAATAAAATAAATCTTTAAAATAAAAGAAAATAAAAATGTACCACTTACCATGCTCCCATCCCATCTTTTCCTTTTACAATTTTCTTGGCACATTCAATGGTCTTCTTTAAATCTGGATTCAGTAAATCTGTGGAGGAAATAAAGTGGAATGCTACCATACCACCACCTGGCAGCTAAGGCAGAGTGAGGTCAGGAAAGGTACAGGCATTCACATTAGAGAAACTTCCATGTGATTCCAAGAATAAATTTACCCAGAGATTTTTCTTGGCCAGCACTGGGAGGTATTATGTTGTGGTCATTTTTCACTAGACTTGTTTCTTTTTCATAATTCTTAAAATATTTTCATTACAAATGGATGTTTGGTGACTATTCTGTACTGAGCAATAGCGAAGCGGTGAAGATAGAAGGCCAAACATGATACATCATCAATCTCTGTCTTCATACAGTCTGCAGGCCAGATAAAGATTATCTAGACAATTGTAATGCAAAGAATGCTTGGAATAATGGGGGGAAGCAGCCTGATGTAGGAACTCTGAGTAGCAGCACCTAACTCAGTCTTGAAGAGTCTGGCAAGGGTTATTGGCCCAAGTGGCATGTAAGGGAGCAGGGAAGGAAAAGGAGTTGAGAGAGTCACGGGAGGGAAGTTGATGCAGGCAGAGAGAGCAGCATGGAAGTGGTGCCCCTAAGGAACCAACAGGTCTACACGTTCCACTTCCTCCTTCCACTCCCTCCTTGGAATGTGGAAGCCAAGGTCTCCCAGCTGGGTCTGCATAATACCCTCCCTTCTTGCCCATACTGCAATATCCCCTATCCCCAACGTAGTTGAGTTGTTTTTCCTTAAAACATGGCCCAGGGCCACCTGGTTGCCTATAAAACAGAACCCCAAATCCTTGACTTAGTCCAATTTTGCCCCAACACATCTTTCCACCTCTTTCTTCCTCTGTTGCTGTCCCCTGTGACTTACCATTCAAGTCAGGCCAAGGGCAAGAGACAACAGTGCCTACCCTAAGGATAGGAGCTCCACGCCTGATACCCTCAGCTTGAGGATCATATGCAGTTCCTCTTCCTGGACCCTGTTCGTGTTCCTTCCAAGCCTGGATCTACTCCAACAGGACAGTCCTGAAGAGCCTGCTCCACTCTTGTCAACTCAGACCTGAGTGCAATACAGTGGCCCCAGTGCCCAGCGTGACCCAGAGGGCAGGACATACCAGCGCATGACATGTGGCACAGGTTCTTGCCATGGTCACACCAGTCATTGTTGCGGATCTGAAAGAGGCCGAAGCCAGTGAAGTCACCATGCATGTTGTCGTAGACAGCAGTGGGGTTGAACTTGCTCTCGAAATAAGCCAGGCACACCCCTACGGAGGAACAGGTGGTGTGTGACTCCACAGAGGCCACGTGGGCGAGGGGCGGAGGGAAAAGAGATGAGGACAGAGGGGTCTACTCACAGTTTTCCAGCCTGTAGCCCTCAAAATAATGCAGCCCTCCTTCATAGAGTTTCTTAGCCACTGTGCAGCGCCCCATAACAGAAGTGCCACTTGGTGCCACCAGGTAGCCAAGGAGGGAGAGAAGCACAAACACCTTCATCTTCTGCAGGCCCCTGGCAACTCAGGGCAGCAGCAGGCAGGTGAGTAGGCAAATCACAGGTAATGCCTACTAAGATCACAGGGACAGTGGTTCCTCTGAAGAAAAAGAAGGGCACTGTGGGGTGGGGTGTTCAACTCAGTGTGTTCAGAAAAACGGGAGCTCCCTTGGCTTACCACAATGCCTTTTCCCAACCTATTTCTCTGTTTCATGTCACTGCAAAGCCAGGACGCAGGAGACCCTGCCTCTCCTCCTCCTCTTGCCCTATTTTCTAAGGAAATGGCTCTCTTGCAGGTCTATCCTTTCCTTCCAGCAAAACCTAATGGCTTCGCCTGGTTTTTTTACTCACTCATTTCTCTTTGACTGTAGATACAGATGCTCAAAACCTCACTTCCCCTTTATTGTGAAAGCAGAACATGTTTACTGAATGCATTTTAGAAAACAGAAAAAAGGAAAATTGGGCCCCACCTCTTGAGTACAAGCACTGAATCATTCCCATCATCGCTTCTATAATGGAATATATTCTCCATATATTAACCTTTCTGGAAACTTGTACCCAGATTGCGAAAAACAAGGCTCCACTGCACTTTTCTCTTGATGTCCACACCAGGAGAAAAATTCCACCACAGGTCCTTTACACCTGTTTTTTCTTCTGCCTGGAACATGAGTCCTTCAACTACCACATAGCTTGCTTTTTCTTGTCATGGCGTCAGCTAAAATGAGTTCCTCTCCTCAAAGAGGACATACCACCTACCACTATCCCATCACAGAAAATCATTCTTTTCTCCACAATTTAAGTCAATATCAGAAATTACCCCGCTCATCTATCTCCCGGGAATGCAGAAACCTGCTTTGTTTTGTTCCCCGCTTTGTCCCCCAAACTTAGAACCTGGTATGCAATCAGTGCTCCATGAATATTTGTTGAATGAATAAAAAAACAGAACTGTGGTTGAATAAACAATGAGTAAATTAGCTAAGTGTTTTCTGTGCTGGGTAACATCACACCCATCTCAGCTCCTGACCAACTCCACTGGCTTACCAATCCTGCAGCCCCTCGGTGCCTCCTCGGGCAGGGAAGTGGGGAGGAGCCACTGCAGCAATTGTGATTTTCCTTGCAGGAAAGTTGCTCTACCTATACTTAGCCCCTGGATTTTTCAGATGCCACTTTCTTGATAACCTATTTGCCTTCACCCAAGAGCTTCTAAACCGTGCCTTGCTCCATGGTCTCTCTTCTAGAATCTTTTCTATGACATCAGTTGCTATGCACCAGAATATTCTGAACAGGGAGACATATGTCACCATTGCATTTGAATTCATTTTCTTTGTTGTTGCAACAAGTCACCTCATACAGAAGCTTAAAAAACATGTATTCACTGTCTTTAGAATCTATAGGTCTGAAGTTGAACATGGCTCTCTGGCCTAAAAACAAAGTGTACACAAGGCCATGCTCCTTTTGAGGGACTCTAGGGAAGACTTCATTCCCTTGCTCATCTACTCCACGACAGATGAGTCTGTCATCTGGGCAGTTGGCAGAACAAAGTTTCCTGAGGCTATAGAACCGAAAGCCCTGCCTCTGGCTGGCTGTCAGTGGAGCACACTCCCAGGGGCCACTGACGTTCCTTCTTCTATCTTTAAAGCCAGGAAGGTCTGGTCAAACCCTCATGCTTTGAATCCCTCTTGTCTCTTCTTAAGTTGATATATCTCTCTGACTCACCCCTTTGCTTCTCTCCCTTATAACGGTGCTTGTGATTAGACTGGCTCACCCAGACAATCTGGGATAATCTCTCCATCTCGAGGGCCTTAACCTTAATCACCTCCGCAAAGTCCCTCTTACCATGTAAATAGCATATTCAGAGGGTCCAGAGGTGAGGGTGTAAATATCTCTGGGAGTTTATTATTTTATCTATATGGTATTCTTCTGGGCCCCAGAGAACAGCCCTCCAGAATGGAGCAGTAGGAAAAGCCCTTATTTTGTTCCCTGGTCCATGATGGGGTCAGGGTCAAGGACATCCTTTCTTGGAGTCCGGGCAACCTCATCTGTGACATGAGGGTATCAGCCTGGATTATTTTTAAGATCCCAAAAAGTTAAGAGAGATTGAGGTGGTTGAGGATAATATTGGCCTTTGGAAAACACAGAAGCTTTTCTGATTGACTTAGTTATTAACTGGGAATTAGTCAATTAATTGAAGTGATCAAGTGGAGAGTCATAAAACAAGGCATAAACACTGCAGCTTAAACTCATAAATGTACATTTGCTAACCAATCTTCACTGACAGCCTTTTCTCAGATAGGAGTTACTGACTGAAACACAAAGTTTTTGTTTAAATTACACTGCCATATTCCAGCGGTAGCTTCTGTAACATTAAAATAAGAACTTAAAGACATAGATCAATGTCTTCTAGGTTTCCCCTATAGATTTTCAAGAGTTTTCTAAACTTTCTTAGTTATATTGTCCATTAGCAAAGTATTTTTTTATTTTTTTTTTTTTTAAACATTTTATTTATTTATTTATACAAGCACTGGGTACAGTCAGAAGCGCGGGAGGGTGAGAGAATTCACCGAGCCAGAGTGGGGAGCAGAGCAGGCAGAAGGACCGAAGTACACTGCTGAGGGGAGCAGCGGGCGGCAGGAGAGGTCTGCATGCCATGTGGGACCCTCGCCCAGTGGCCGGGGAGCAGCCGGGGATAGAACCGGCGCTGCAGAGGCTGCGGGCAGCTTCGCAACCCAGCGCTCAACCGCTGCACCATTGGGGAGGCCCAGCAAAGTATTTTTTTAATAATTTACCCTTATCGCATCTTTCAAGGCACTCAACTTATTTTTTATTATTACCATAGAGTGACCATCTTGTCCCCATCTGCCTGGGAAAGTTGATCACTCTGCTTTAAGCCTTATACTCACATTAATTTACAAATTAGCACTAATGGGACATCTCTACTTTCTTTTCATCCTTCAACTGAATTTGCAAAAATCACTACTACTACCCATCACTGTAGGACTATTTGCAATTTTATGCACTTTTAAATGATTTTTCTAAGATAGCCTGAATTCTTACATCCCTAGTCAAGAGGGACTCTGTTCCTTCTCCCAGAGTCAGGAAAGGGGGCTGGAACTCCTTCAGGGTAGGTGTGGCTATTAGCACACCCCTGACTCCCCCACCCCTCCAGCTACAGGCCAGACTTCCTTTCCAGTGCAGAGACTTCAGTGCACTCTCTGGAGAGCCCTGGAAAGCACAAAGCACACTACTGTTACTTGTGAAGCTGAGGCAGAAATGTCGTGAATGGCTTAGGGCAGGGGTTGGCAAGCCACAGCCCACAGGCCAGATTTGGCCAGCACACTGTCTTCTAAATATTTTCTTTGGAAAGCAGCCACACTCCTCTCCCCCACCCCCTTCATTTATGTATTGCTTAATGGCTGCTTTTTGTTACTATGAAGCTTGAGTAGTTATGACAGAGAAAGGAGATTATGCAAAAAAAAAAAAATTTACTCTTCACCCCATCACCAAAAAAGTTTGCCAACCCAGCTTTAGAGCATGGAATTTGGGCCAAACCAATCTGACTCTGGGATGCCATTAATTAGTTGAGTGACGTAGGGAAGATGTTTCTCTTCTTTGCACCTCAGTTTACTCATCAGTAAGATGGGTTGTGGAGAGATTAAAAATGAGACAAGGTGGGTCTCCCCGATGCACAGCGGTTGAGCGCTGGGCTGCGAAGCTGCCCGCAGCCTCTGCAGCGCCGGTTCAATCCCCAGCCACTGGCAAGGGTCCCACATGGCGCGCAGACCTCTCCTGCCGCCCGCTGCTCCCCTCAGCAGTGTACTTCGTCACTCTGCCTGTTCTGCTCCCGCTCTGGCTGTGGTGAATTCTCTTACCCTCCCGCGCTTCTGACTGTACCCAGTGCTTGTATAGATAAATAAATAAATCTTAAAAAAAATTAGACAAAATGCATAAAGCTAAGAGCGATTACAGAGTAAGCTCTGAAAGACAGTGCTGTGGTTAATGTTCATATTTGTTTGGGAGGAAGCCTAACCAAGTCTAATAGTTCAGAGTAAAATTATTAGCTCATTCCATGAAGCGCTTCCCTGGAGGATGTGCAGGTAAGTTAAAAACCAGAACCTTCAGTTATCCTTCCTTAAGAATAATTGGAAAATGGGCAAAAGACTTAACAGGAAGTTACAGAAAGAAGAATGCAAAGGACTCTCAAACATGAAAACATACTGAATGAATCCATATTAAAAAGATCCAAATCAAAGTATCCCACTTTGAAATAGCAAAATCCAAATGTGATAATATACAGAGCTGGCAAAGCTTTGGGAAAATAGGCTTTCTCACACTCTGCTGGACTATAAATAGGTATAAAGATATGAGGGTCAGTTTGGCAATATCAAGCAAAATTACCTAGCCCCCAAATGATAAAATTACAAATGAATATTCCATATGACCCAGCAATTATACTTCTGTGCATTTATCCTAAGGTTCAACGTCTGTGTGTTGAATGATATATATGCCATATTATTCAATGAAGCATCAGAGCATTTGGTTAAAATAGGAAAATATTAGAAACACATATTGCCATCAATAGGAGACTGATTAAATAAGTTATGGATTACTGTCATTCCATGGAATTTCTGTCAGCCTTGAAATCCATGAGGCAATTCTTTACATACTGATAGGCTAAATGAGAAGCAGGAGACTTAAATCAGTATCTATGTATGCTATCATTTTGCAAAACAGGGTAATATGCATAATTGCTCGTTAACTATATGGAAAAATAGACAAGAAAATTATGGCAATGTTTGACTATGATTTCAAAACAAGTCTATAAATTACCTATTTAAAAAAATGAAAAGAAACATTTTAAGAGGTTTTAACGGCAGAGAAATAGTTTGAATAATTGTTCTCATGCTGGGAGTTTTAAACACACACACACACACACACACACACACACATCCCAAACAGTTTCGAGCAACTTGACAGCATGAATTTAATTGGAACTGCCTAGAATGAATTTGTTTTAAAAAATTAGGACTATGCGATAACCAAACAGCTGACCAGCAAAATCAGACCATCATTATAGCCAGACACTACTCCTCCTACCCGATCAAACCAGGACAGCCTACTCCTGTCTTTCCATATTCAATCAGTAAAAGAGCAGTTGGTTTTTTTTTTCCTCTTTTAGGGTAAATTGAATAACATCCGAAGTTATCAAAGTCAAGCATTGAGCCAAGCCATAAATGAATAAATGCTGCTTAGTACCCACCATACTGACCTCTCAAGTCCACGCTTTCCTGGGAAGTAGCAGAGAGCAGGCAAGTGTCAGCAGTAGAATCACGGGCTGCTCATCTTCCATTCCCCAGCCCAGCAACCCAGAAAAAGGGTCCAGTTGTTAACTTCCTTGGTCCCAAGTCGTCCAGCAAAGCTGGAGGCACCTCCCAAGTTAAGACCTAATATACACGCAGGCCACTTTAGCCTCCAAATCCAGAAATGTGCATCTAAGAGGGACCCTGCCAGGTATTCCACCATAGCTCTAATTTTTAAAAGGGTAATTTCTCAACTGCCATCCAACAGTGAGATAGATTTGGCTGGTTCCAGACGCAAGTCACTTATAAGAGTCAAGAACCCTGTATTGAGGTCTAACTCAGTCACTTCTGATCAGAAATGGCACCCCAGCTCTGAACTCTTAAGAGCACCCCTTTGTGTGCTTTTATGGGGTTCAGGTCCCTTAATCTGCCCCCACCCTTGACTCTAGCTGGACTTCTCCTGAGTCTTCTCCAACAGATGGATCTCCATCTGCTCTGAGACATCCCCAGATAACACAGTCTATAACCAGATGTATATCTGTGTCAATATCTGCATCTATATCTGTATAGCTTTTGCAGATAAATGCCTGGAGACAAGAAAAGATGCTGGCCATCCAATCTTACAACACTCAGAAACATCCGATGTAGACATTCCCTTTGAAATGTTCTAGCTTATGTGTTTTCAAAATTGTTTCTTACTGTGGAAACACAGAAGCAAAGCAATCTCATGCAGAAACCCTCCCTGTTCACCTTCTTGCTTCCTGTGCAAATGGTCCACTGGGGCCATTTGGGAACTTAGGGTGATGCATCCAGTTCATCACACTATTCACAGCTGAGCAAGACACAAATAGAACATGAACAAGAACCCAGACTCTAAGTCCAAAACAAATGGGCCTGAAAATACATTTTGGATCGTCCAGTCAAGGTCTCCCCTATATCAAAGAATCCTATAGAGCTTAGGCATTGCAAAGAAGGTGGGGGCTGCCCCTGGCCTATGGGTGGGTGTACGGCCCAGTTCTGCCCAGTAGGAGGTCAGGGGAGTGCACTGGGCAAAGGGGCTTCTGGGAATGACTTCCACTTAGGCAAGAGAGACCCAAGGGAGGAGCCCCCTCTCTGAAGTCAGATGCAGGGACCTGCTGACTGGAGTGGCTGCTGCCCTTTCTGACGAGGAACCTAGGGGGCGGCACTGACAAGGATTCAGAGTCTCACCCACTGATCCTGAATCGATACTTGCAGTTGCCCAGCTCCAAGCCTCGCCTACAGGAGAAAGAAAGCTCATGGCAGGAGCCCCCTTCAGTCACCGATTGCCCTTGCTGCTAAAAGCATTTCGAACTGATTTGAGGAATTTGTGTAAGTCTACCACACATTTATTTCCAAATCCCAGCACTTTTAGCTGTAGTGTTGCTGCCTCGTTGAAAAATATCCCACCCCATCTGAAATGGCATCAGAGAGAAAACAACCCCACTTTGGTGTGTTCATCAAGAGCTGGTCGGAGGCAAACTGTGTTTGCAGTGGTGAGGGCGGGGCAGGGAAGTGGAGCGTTTTCTTTTATGAACATTCTTATTGTCTAGGTCAGGACAAAGACTCCGCAGCTACCCAAAAGGCAGGAAGTAGAAGGAGAAAGATGTCAGGCTGTGGCAGAGAAACAAAGAGGACCCATCCCAACTGGACAGGGGGCTGGTGGTTCACCTCACAAAAGGGGTGGGGAAGCCCAACAGCAGCCCCCTCCCCACACCAACAGTGTTGGGTTTGTGAAAGGAAAGGAGTCACCCCAGACCTGTGTGATTGTGGTGAGGTGACTCATCACCCCCATTTGTCTGAGACTGAGAATTTCCAGGGATACGGGACTTTTGGCGTTAAAACTGGGAAATTCCTGGGTATAGAGACTTTAAAAAATGCTTTATTTGACTACGTGAGCTATGCATGAACTACAGCCCCCTCCTCCTAAACTGCCACCCCTATCACAGGGGAAATAAGCAGCAGAACCAGGCTGGCGCAGAGTTTGTGGGAATCCAGACTGTGTTATTTCCTAGTCATTGCATAGTAAACAGAAGGCAATGAATGACTCCAATGGGATAATACTTATATTTATATGACAGTTCTGTTTCCAGCATGATTATTTTCCACTGACTAACCTGTAAGTTCCATCAACTGGCAAACATGGGTGAATCACATATTTTCATACTTGTTCCTTTCTGCCCTGGAGGAACTTGCTTTTCATTTGAAGAGTTGATAGGAGAAAGCAAGTTACAATCCAGAAGTCTTTGTCCTGTACCAAAGAAGAGGGGCTCACGGGAAATGCCTGAGCGGATGAACACCTTCCCTGTGGCCCAGGCTCTTGGGGTGATTTATATGCATCCTCCCATTTGATGCTCGCAGTAGTTCTGAGAAGTGAGTACTCTTACCACCCCTTTTTACACAGGGGTGACTAATGCTCGCAGGATGTAGTTATCCTACTTAAGTTCACTTTTATAGTAAGTGGGGGACCCCACTTCTGTGTGACTCTAGAGGTGAATGTCTTAAACCCACAATCTGCTGTTGTTGCCTCAGGACCAGAAAATCTGAGTGGTCTTGACATAAGATGAGACACTTCAGCCTTCAAACCTGTTTCTTTACATGCAAAATAGGAATAGAAGTAGTGCTGGCATCAACAGGTTGTGAGAAAAGTTCTGGTCTACAATGAGCGCTCCATGAATGCCAAGGACAAGGGAGAGGAATTCAGCACAGATGTGGTGTAAGCAGGCCACACCGGCAAAGAGGAGGTGCTAACAGGCAAGGCTGAGAGCTAAAGAAGTCAGCACGACGGTTCTCAACCCTAGCTGCACCTCAGAGTCACCTGGGGGACACACCCCAGATCAGGTAAACATAAATATCTGTGAGTGGGACCCAGGCATCAGTATTTCCATAATTCTGCACATAATTCCAATATGCAGCCAGAGATGACAGCTATTGATCTGGCCCTTTGTTCTTAAGTGTGTGGACCTTGGAGGAACATCAGCATGGCTGGAAGCTGGTTAGAAAAGCAGTATCCCGGGCCCTACCCCAGATGTGCTGGACAGGAATCTGCATTGAGCAGATTGGTGTGATTCGTGGGGTGATTCGTGTGCACATTACAATCTGAGCACCCCCAGTCTAGCCTGTGGGTCATCCAGGTGGGTGAACAAGCAAAATGCCAGGCTGGCTTTGAACCTGATTAAAATCCAAAGTGCAAGCTGGAGCGGAAAATGAGGGGCAGCTATTTACAACGATCACTCACGGATAACCTCATCTCTCAGCAGATGCAAAGGGCAAGGGTGGAAGGTCTCTGTGTGTTTAAACTTCAATGAGTCTGCAATTGTGGGCACTCAGGAAGCTGAGGATTCTGCCAGCCGCCCAATGTTTGCTCATCTGCAGCTGTATCAGCCAGAAGACTAACATTATCTGGTGTCAACATGCACACACTGGGCCCTGGCCTGGGATTAGCAGAAAAAGATCAGCCTGTGTGAAGTCCTGGAGACACTGCAGAGAAATGATTCCCAAAGGGCCTCTCCTCACCCAGAATGAGCTGTTCTCCATCAGGGGGCCAACCGGCTGCTGAGGCAGGCTCTGAGGAGAGCGGGTGGCAACTGAGTCCTTACCACAGCCAGAGCCTACCCTCTCAGGCCAGAGCTTAGGCCATCTCTGTTGTGGCCTAGGTGTGGGAAGGGAAAAGGAATCTATAACTTCTAGAACCTGAAGGAATGATATAGACTAAATTCTAATCAGTTTACTACCTCCAGTCATCCTAACTGGTTTGCTGTCACTTGATAAAAGCAGCTAAAAAGTAGATTTTTCTATTTTATATTGAAAGCACTCAAGAAAACAGTACAAATATGATGTCTCCATTTTAAGGAGTCTATTCAATCTGGTTCAATATCCTCTGTGACTCAGAAGAGTCAACTCTTTGGGTTGGCCTGTGGTAATCTAACTGAAGATATGAACCCTCTCCCTACAAAAGTGACATAAACACAGACTTGCACCTACAACTTCAGGGAATTCACAGACCCCTGAATGGTTTCCTTGAACTCATCTCGGAGTTTCCTGGCTACAACTAAAATGAAATTCAGCTGGTTTGCTTCCCATCATTCACTCCGACTTCTGACCATGCCACATTTCTTTCTTTCAAAGTCTACCCACTTTCATCCTCTGTCCTCAAGATTGGAGCGTGAGTCCCAGGATGGAGCCACAGAGTGCACCCGCCCCCTGGTGACAGGGGCTGCCTCAGGAACAGCCACATGGACTCACCTGGGACCTGAAGCCTCAAGGAGAAGCACAGGCAGGACTGGAAGCAAGAAGGCTCTCGCCATGGGAGTTGGCAGATGGCAGTTGCCGCCTTCACATCACAGCAGACAGGCTTTGTGAGAATGGAGTCAACACAAAGCAAACAAGAGAGAAACCAAGTCCTGAACACAGCATTTGAGCCCTGAAGTCCCATCACATCCGTCCCTGGATGGGTTAGCAAATAAACCCAGTGAGCCCATGCTTAAAACAGTTTGAGTCATGTGTATTCTGATGGATTATTTTTAATTCATTGGATATTTTGATAGCTTTTCATGCAATCACCAATTAAACAAGTAATGTCACTGTACAAATGTTCTTTATGTCCTAATGCTGGATTTACAGCTTTGATAAATTTCTTCATTCCTACAGTTAGCCCTCAGCTTTTCCCAGACTCTTTAATAAACCCCTCCAACACAAGGTTCCAACTCTGATTGCTACCACTGTTTATCACACACCAGAGAACTGCAAATCGTGATGTCCTCTCATAGGATATTGCAGTAAGCAAATTATAGAAATCTGAGTACAGCAGCCTAACCTGGAGAAGGTCCAGCTTTGAGGAAATTACTTAACACAGAATTCTGAAATCAAACAGTTCAATGCTCTAATCATGATTAAAATATAACTTTAAATACGGTTATTCTTAGTCTTTTAGATTCAGGGAAGTTCATATCATTTTTTCAGTCTCTCTCTCTGTCTCTCTCCCTCCTTCCCCCAAACTGGAAGACACTCACCCATCCCAACTGGGGGAGCTCAGCGTGCTGCGGTGGAGAACCCACTCTCTGCCTGTGTTCTGTCCTCTAGTATGTCAAGTTCAGCATACACAGCAGGGAAGTTTTCTCTTTTCCAAAACATTTCCAGTTCATTAAAAAAAAAAAAGGAACAGGGCCTCCCTGGTGGCACAAGGGGTTAAGCACAGCACTGTGAAGCTGTCCTCAGCCTCTGCAGCACGAGTTCAATCCCTGGCTGGCCAGGGAGCAACACACATGGCGCAGCAGACCTCTCCTGTCTCGCTTGCTGCTCACCAGTGTACTTCGGTCAATCTGCCTGTTCTGTTCCCCAATCTGTCTCTGGTGAGTCTTCCCACCCCCTTCCCCATACCTCTGGCCTGTACCCCAGTTCTTATATGCATAAATAAATAAACCTTAAAAATAAAAGAACAGACCCTATCTCAGACTCATTGGCAAAACAGCTCCCCAGAATTGCCCTAAAGTTCATTTAAAGCATTTAATGGACAGTTTTTAGAAAATTCATTGGTGTTTAGCTGTTTCCTGAACTGTAAAATGGTGACAATGAACTGCCTCCTTATGCCCCTCTCACTCCTTCCTCCTCAACCTCTGTCCTATTTCCACTTTGATTTTTCTCCGTAGCCCTTGTCACTAACACATATTTTACTTCTGATTATGTCTTCCTCCAAGCCCCCACTAGAAGAGGGTAATCTGCAGAAAGGCGGTGATTTTTCTCTGCGTTGCTCCCTCTTGTACCCCCAACACTTGGTGCAGTGTCTGATAATGTGGTAGAAACTCATAATTACTGAGTGATTTAGTGCTTATCAACCTGGATTGCTATGAAGATAAAGTGAGTTTACTTAGAAAAGTGCCTGGCACCAGAGAAGCATTCAGTTAAGGAGTCGCTGTTACTACTATTCAATAGTTTGACCATCAGTTTCCAGAGACTGCTCATTCCACCCCTTGTTCTTTGGTGAAGGTTTGAACCTTCTCCACTAAGGGGGCATGTGTGCTTGTCCCGTGGCCATCGGAGCACATTCCCCGGACACTGTTCACCCAGCCCACCCAAAGGTTGAGTCCTCACTGCCCAGGCAAGGCCTTTGGGGTCCTCCTTGAGACTCCACCGGCGAGTAATCCTCCCTTCCCTTTCCCACTCCCCATCTCCTGATTCCTCTACTTCCCAACAACTTTTCTCCCCCATTCCCTCCCACAAGTCCTCCTTGCAGAATGTTTGGGGCCCATGACACCATCCTCCAGCACAAACCCCAAATATCCACTGCAGAATGGAGAATGCTCTGGCAAATGGCTCCCCCTCAGCCTCCGGGTTCACTCACTTACCTGTCCTGTGAAAACATTAGGAGCAGCGAGTCCTCCCCCGGCTTCCATAGCCTGTATGACACCTCCCCAGGGGTGAACTGTATTTGTGAACTTCTGAGATCTAGACTGTGGGTTCAGCCCTCTTTGTGGCCCCCAGTGGGAGCTCACGGGCTGCATGATGGATAAATGAGGGCTACTTCCTGAGTGGTCAGAATGTGTGGATGCCTTATCCATAGCCCGTGTTGAGTGGTCTGCACTATACATTTTAGGGTGTTCTGCTGGCACCACCAGCGATTTCATCTGTTCCCAGCTCCCCACCTGGGCAGCAAAACAGCCTTGCTTTATTTATTTATTTTTTAAGATTTATCTTTATTATTTATTTATTTATTTACACAAGCACTGGGTACAGTCAGAAGCGCAGGAGGGTGAGAGAATTCACCAGAGCCAGAGCGGGGAGCAGAACAGGCAGAAGGACTGAAGTACACTGCTGAGGGGAGCAGCGGGCGGCAGGAGAGGTCTGCGCGCCATGCGGGACCTTCCTCTGGTGGCTGGGGAGCAGCCGGGGATAGAACTGGTGCTGCAGAGGCTGCGGGCAGCTTCGCAACCCAGTGCTCAACCGCTGCGCCACCGGGGAGGCCCATAACAGCCTTGCTTTAGATTTGCTGAAGGAGAGCTACTAGGGAAATGAGACATCATCATGAAATTCTGTCCAAAAATATTTGACGGCCACAAGGAGAATGCAAGAGCTCAAGGATGCTGAGTGTTTCCTCCATCATGAGGCAGGTGATATCCCCTCAGGTTCAATCGTTTTCACAGATAAATAACAGGAGCACAGGGAGAGGTGGGAACGCCACGTGGAGAAAGGAACAGTCACAAAATCCCAAGGGAAAGAACAAAACCAGAAAAGCTTGTTTAAAAAGACAGACAGCAAACCTAGCGGGGGAGGGGGAGGGGGGGACAGAATCACAGTGACTGAGTTTTCTCAAAAATTGATGTAGCAATTAAAACAAGTAGGAATGGTTTAAAATAACCACTTTGACAGCTAGAACGAAAGTAAAAATAAAAAAAGGGTGGGAAAAAGAAAAGAAACCATCTGAGACCTAAAAGATAAAGGACATGTGTTTCATCCCAAAGAAGAACAGAAAAGATAATTTCCAATTAGCTGGGAGGATTCTGAATTTGGTGAGTGAGGGATGGGGCGTTCAGATTGTGCCCAGCCATCTACAGTGTTGAGGGGCGAGGATCATCCAGAAGGATTCTGCTCAGGGCCTGCTTTCCTGCTTAGACCCCCACTGTCTTCATGGCACTGTCAGCAAACCCAAGACACACCAGCCTCTTGGGAGACTCGGCCTGAGTCTTTCACCCTGAAGTCTAAAAGCTTGCCGTTCTCCCCAGGCCCTGTTCACACTTCCCCACGCTGAAGCACTGGATGATGAACAGGAGACTTGGGGAGTCCTTTAAAAGACACACATATCTGAGGCATCTTACCAGAATGCAGATTCCAGGCCACAGGTCTGGGGTGGACCCGGGGCTCAGCATTCGTTTTCAAATTCCCAGGTGACGCCGATGCTGCCGCTCCCCAGATTTGAGCCTAACACCCAACACAGCAGCTTCGAGCAAATCAAATACAATTCAAAATTCACCATCTCTGTCTCACCAGTCACATTTCAAGTATCCCACAGCCACCTCATGGCACGGAGTGGAACACAACCTCTGCTTACTCCAGAAAGCTCTGGGGAGCAGCACCATGGGCCCACAGCCTCCTCAGGGAGAGACCCCCCACTTCATTGTTGTGCAGAGTTCCCCAAAGCTGCTCCCTGAAGGACCCAGGAGTCCAGATACACAACAGACAGATCTACTATATAAAATAGGTACATGTATATTGTATATAATAGATACATACAATAAATATGTTTTATGAATATATATTACCACTTTATAAATAATGGTATTTTATACCATTTTTATAAATTTTTTTGACAAATAACAGTATTTTATACCATTTTATAAATATATATTACCATTTCTAGATCTAATTTTAAAAATTATTCTTTCAACTTCTTTTCTTTTACTTCCTGGTACAGTTTTCATTTTCACTTTCCACAAAATCAGTTTCTTATTTTCTCTTTAAATTTTTATTTTATTTATATCATTCCATTATTTGAAAAAATGCATTTGAAATGCATTTGAGAACGCATTAAACTTTTAATATTTCTGAAATAGCTGACTTATCAGGGGTCACACTCTAGAAACACTAGGAAACAAAGCCAGTCAGCTAGACACGCTGCACGACCCTCCTTTCGAGAGCTTGCTTCCTCCTTAGTATTCACCAGAAGTAGAAAACGCCCTCTTTGCTCTCACACCTTCATGCTGTTTAGGACCTACAAGGCCTTCACACGTGTTGTTCTGGGAAATCCTTCTTTCTTGATCTGCCTAACTTCTACACATCCTTCAAAACCCAACATCCTTCTTGGTCTCCTTCCTGTATCCTAGATCTGCTCTTCACTGCCTCTGTGACAGCATTCTTCCCATTGAATTCTGATGGTCTGTTTCCACCTCTAGGAATTTCTCCAGCTCAAGGACATGTCTGTATGGTCTTTGCATCCCCTTCCTAGCCCAGGGCCCCCTAAACAGTGACAGTACAATCTGTTAGAAGATGAATAAATGCTTGGTTTCAGTTACAGTACAGCTGCTTCACAGGGTTTTCATAAATAAAGAAATCTCCAACACTGCAAAAATTAATCTGCAGATTGAGGAAATGAATCGTTCATAAAAATAAAAGTGCTGTGAATGCAACTGGGAAGATTATCCTTTCTATGGAGACTAATTGCCCCCAAAGGGCTGATGGTAAATAATGAGTATCGAAGGATGCCAGAATTATTTATAAAGATTTGGCTCTTGCGGCTTTGGTAAATTTATCATGAAATGCCCTACAGAACACAAACATCAGTGTCAGCCTCTCGCTTCTGTGATTACAACTTGAATTGTAGTTAAGTTTCTGCCTTGGGCTGGGTTTCAGAAACATCAAATACCTGAAGAGAGAGAGAGAGAGAGAGAGAGAGAGAGAGAGAGAGAGAGAGAGAGAGAGAGAGAGAGAGAGAGAGAGATACCTAAAAGCTTTGGAAAAGTAAAGTACTGATCACTTGGAAATACATCTTTCAGAGACTGCAAGTCTTTGAAACATCTATTCCAAATCCCTACTCATTTTTCCTCCCTTTAACTTCTGGGCAGGAAAAACTGTTTCTTTTGAATTTAATGAGCTTCCAACCTAGAAATCAGGTGAATGTTAGTGATTCTTGAGAATAAAGAGATAAAACATTAAGGATTTCAGTTTCACTCAAGATTTGTGATTCCAGAGATCTCTCCCACCCACCTACCCTCCACCTTGCCTCCCCGTTCAGCCCTCAGGGCTTTGCCTGAAGGTGTGAAGTTTGTTAGTAAATAAGTTGAAGAGGTCAGGTGAGGTCATCCAGGTGGAGGTCATCGTCAGTGGAGAGGTGCTGGCCCCTCTACAGAAGCTCTGGGCAGAGGAAAGTGCTCGCCGTCCCTAGAAGGACTGTCTCTCCACGAATTCATGGAAAATGGAATTTTGCTGCTTGTGATTCTGTTCTCCTCTAAGATGGTAGAAGTCAGCTCTAGGAAGCAGGAAGCTCCCAATCCCCAGGCAGCAGGGGAAGGGAAAGTCTGAGCAGCTGCCTGGGCGTGGTGCCGGCTTAGCAGGGCTAACGCCGGGCTCCTGGCCTCGGTGTCGGCAGAGCCTTCGCTCTATTAACATCAGGCAATCACCTCCCAGGTAAGTGGGGACCTTCGGTTGAACAACAGTGTAGAGATCGGAGTGCAAAGGGAGCATTTGAGGGGGTTCTTTGGAGGAAACTTCTGGAGTCTCAAGAGGTGGGATGGAGAGCCACCTCTGTCTAGCGTGGGGACACCCGAGGATTTCCCTTGGGTTCTCCACAGTTGGAAGGCAACAGGGCCTACAGTTGTCCTCCTGCCCAAGAAATCAAGTGTGTGTGCGTGTGTGTGTGTGTGTCCTGTGGACTGGACATAGGCCATGTGAGTCCTGCTCAAGGGGACAATTGGGAGGATAAGGGCCCCCCGGGAAGAGAACTGGGAAAGACGGTGCCACTCTGGTGGTGGCACACCAAGTCACCTCTGCTCCCCTGACTCTGTCTACTTAACCTTAGTGGGGTCTCAAACCAGTTTGAAAAAAGGGGGCGGAGGGAAGAAGTTACTTCTGACCAGGGAAGCCTTAGCGCTGAGGGAAGTCTGAGCTTTGAGTGATGTATTAATCATGTCTTTTTGTTCTCTATTTTTCCAGAACGCCTGAGGAGCCTCTTCTCCGTGCTCCGAACAACTGTGTGTGGTACCCCCGCGCCCGAAGAGGTCACCACGTCTGAGGAGGTGAACGTGCGGGCACCTGGGTGCAGCGCACTGTGGCCGACTGTGGCCCAGAACTGCCGATCAAGCGATCCTCCTGCCTCAGCCTCCCATGTAGCCTGGGATTACAGGCGCGCGCCACTGCGCCCGGCTTTGTTCTCTATTTTTGAGGGCTATGACATCTTGGGCCTTGGCTGACCCTAGAGGGAATGTCTCTCCCAGGGCTAGTCAATTTTTAGACATAGTCTAAACATAAATATACTTGACCCAAACACCAAACCATCTTTCACACTTTGGGCCACGATCACCCAGGGCCAGGTAACAGGCGTCTCGGGACAGCCCCTGTGGCCCAGATCCTGCTGAAATCATTCAAACGAGCCAACCCTAAACCTGACCACTCAGCCCCATGAAAACTACCCTAAAGGCTCTTGCCCACATTTCCCCTCACTCCTCTGCCTGACCCTTGTGCTTCCATATGACCCCCCCTCCCACCCCCTCACCCCTCATGCTGTGGCAAGTCCCCTTCTCTTGGGGTCAGTGAGTATAACAAATGGTCTTTCTGATGCAGTTGTCCCCTTATCTGTTGGCCTCATTATATTTGAAAAGTAATAAAAACCACAATTTTGAAACAAGCAGAGGCTGAGGCATTGATGAATCTCTTTGATTGCTTGCATTCTTGTTATTAAAAGCGAGCCTAGGGCGATCTATTCCAAAGACTGAGTAGGAAACAAGTTATTCATATTTCTGTTCAGAGACTGGAGAAAGTCACTCCCCTGATAAAATTTAAAATTTATCATCTAAGACAAAAAAATAAAGTTACATTTTCATTATGACTTGAGTAGTACTTATTCAATATGCCAGCTCCCACTGTGTTTTAAATCACTCTTATTATTCACAGCCTGGGGGATTATTACACTTTAAAGGACAAAAGTTCTTCTACAGATGAAAACCTTCCATGGGCTTTGGAATAAGGAACTTTGCAAACGATCATCACATGTATAACAGTCTAGCTGTCCTGTGATTGTTTGAAAATGTTGGTGGAAAAGGAAAATGGGGGCTGGGTGTGAGGAAGGCAGCCAGGCCTGTTCAACCTGGATATTTTGAGAAGAACAAAATCAGTCAAATAGGAGAGCAGACATTCACCTGTGCCTGGCTTTGGCCCCGGAAAGTGAAGGAAGACTCTGGAGAGATGGAAACATGGACAGAGGGAGAGTCGTACTAGTGAGCTGGAGCATGGGCTGGGAAGGCTCCTGTCCACCCTGTGAAACCATCTGAGATATGAAAAAATTTGAGGAAGCCGGCCAGGTGCCTACCAGATGTCAGAAATGTGGAGCAATGTCTGTAATAAACATGCAGGGCCTTGCTGGTGTCAAAAGGGGTTAAGCACCGCGCTATGAAGAAATCCACACCCACTGCTGCACGAGTTCGATCCCCCGGCCAGCCAGGGAGCTACCCACATGGTGCAGCAGAGCTCTCCTATCTCACGCCCCGCTGCTCCCCTCAGCAGTGTATTTCAGTCAGTCTGCTTGTTCTGCTCCCCATTCTGTCTCTGGTGAATCCTCTCACCCTCCACACCTCTGGCCTGTATCCCAGTTCTTGTATGCATAAATAAATAAATCTTTGGGAAAAAAAAAAAACATGCAGGGGAAACCAAATTGGAGAAGATGCAACCAACCAGCTCAGAAAGTCCTGACCCCAGGGGAAGAATGTCCAGGGGAGCCACGTGAGCCCTTGTGCCCACACCACTGGAAAGAAAAACAGCTGGTGACCACACGGGGTCCTTCTGATGAGTCTCAGACTTTAGAAGCATGAGATCACCTGGCTAGCTCTTTAAAATGCTGGTTCCCGGGTTCCATCCCAAGTGATGAGGATTCAGTAAGTCCCATGGAGGCCCAAGAACCAACATTCATCAAGTAGTGAAATGCTTCAATTACACTTTTAAGGAACACTCCTTTAGCTGGTGCAATAGACCTGTCACCCACATGTGCCTGAGAAGTCCCTGATTTCTTCCTACACCAACCCTAATGCCTTATTCAGCACTGGCCTCACACCCTCCCTCCATCTCTGGACACACACACACACACACACACACACACACACACACACGAAAGGAAAAATCCTCCATAAGCCCCTCCCGAGTAGTGGAGATCTACCTAGGATGCTCAAGCAAGGTTCAAGCATGTGCCGTGGCAGCATGCATAGCATTTCCCTGCCAACCTCCCGTTTGTGCCTCTCTTCCTTGGTCTCTTCATAACACCATCAGGCTCCATCTCTCTCTTTCTCTCCTGATCTTCCCCAACTGTTCTAAATGTCTGGTCTCCTCTCTCCTTCAGATACTGCAGCTTTCAGCCAAATGTAACCCCTTCCCAGTTCTACCAACTCTGAGTACTCAGAATTTGCCAGCAAGATGCCCTCTACCTGCTAGGATCCATACCTGAACCTTTATTAGGTGAGCTGAGAGTAACAGCTTCTCCCCAATAGCCAGAACAAGGGTGGATTCCTCTCTGGTGAAGCATCAGTGGGGAGGAGGCCAAACAATTGACAGCCAGACACACCAGGAGACCCAAAGACAGGGTGATTACATGGGTGACAGAGGCCAGTGGGCCATCAGGAAAGTGCAAACTAAAACCACAATGAGAACCATTTTATTCTAGGATGGCTAGAATTAGAAAGTCAGATAATACAAGTGTTGACAAAACGTAAATTGGAACCCGCATATATCACTCATAAAAATGTAAAACGGTGTGGCTAATTTAGGAAACAGTCTGTAAGTTCCTCAAAAAGCTAAACTTAGAGTGATCCTATGACCCCACAATTCTACTCTGAGGTATGTACCCAAAAAGCAGAAAACATATACCCACACCAAGTCTTGTACATGAGTGTTCATAACAGCATTCTTCACAATAGCCAAAAGCCAAAAACAACCCCAATGTCCATCAACTGACAAAAGGATGAACAGATTGTGG
The DNA here is from genome assembly GCF_014898055.3 of Talpa occidentalis. Classification (NCBI taxonomy): domain Eukaryota; kingdom Metazoa; phylum Chordata; class Mammalia; order Eulipotyphla; family Talpidae; genus Talpa; species Talpa occidentalis. The sequence continues at coordinate 30,263,646 of NW_023600993.1, forward strand.
TATATCCATACACACTGAGCAGAATACAGGAGACTATTATTCAACAATGAAAAAAGAATGAGGTAATAATACAAGTTACAACACCACGTGAAAGAAGTCAGTCATGAGAGGCCTCCTATTGTGTGATTCCATTTACATGTAATGTCCAGAATAAGCAGAGCCACAGAGACAGAAAGCAGACCAGTGATGGCTGTGGCTGGAGAACACGGGGGGCAATGATGATTGCTCCTGGGCACAGTGTTTCTTTTTGGAGTGAAGAAGATGCTGTAGAATTGACTGTAGTGGTGGCCGCGCAAATCTGTGACTACACTGAAAACCATGGAGTTGTATGTTTCAAATAAGGGAATTATGCGGCATGTATGTTATATCACAATAAAGCTTATCAAATTTTTTTTTAATAGAGAGAAAGAAAGGGCTGTCAGCAGCGTACCACTGGCCTTTCAGACATGCAGGCCTGTGCTGAAAACCAGCTCCTTAGCTTACTGACTGTGTGGCTTTGGGTAAGTGACAACCTCTGTTTTTTTTTTAGCTTTTTAAAAATTTTTTATAGTGACAACCTCTTGAAACCTCAATTTCCTTCTCTATAAAAGAGGGACATAAATACCTACCACATGGGTTTCCTGTGAGTGTTGACTAAGATCACGTGTGTGAACTGCATAATGTGAAAATAGAACACAGACTAGATCCCGCTCGGTAAGTGGATGCTAATAGTAATATCAGTAATGGTAATAAAGGATGTGTCTTGCATGACCTCGGAGGTCTTTTCACTCATTAATTAATTCACTCATTCATTCATTTGCTCATTCATTCATTCAGTAACTACATACCAGACACTCACTTCTCTTGAATCTCACACTGTTCAAGCCCTGGGGATGTAGCTGTAAGCAAGAAGGAAAAATCCCTGCTTGTGTGAAGCTCACACTGAGACACAGGAAAGATCAGATCGGGACAAACAAGGGCCTCCAGGTCCTCTCCTCTCCCTTCCCCTCCCCTCCCCTGAGCACAATTCACTTTCAGGTTTTGTACACTGCCCTTTAAATAAGGTCATGTTTGAGGCTAAAATTCCCAAGACTTAGAAATCCTACATTCCTCGAGTAGACAAAAATTCTGCCCACTCTATTCTCAAAACATCTTGAGCTCCATTTGGGGGCAAACAGGGCAACTCAGGTGTAAATATTCCTTCCAAATTTCACCGTATGACATGATTTAAGACAGGCCCTCTTCCCAAGCCTTACAAAATTGAATTTCCCATCACTCTCAGTGAAAGCTCTGCTTCCTAGCACAAGCAATTCCAACTAGTCATCAAGATTCATGCTGCTAATAGGGCTTCATGTCTTTCTGATTCAGTTTGGAGCTTTCAAAACTGCCTTGATTAAATTTGGCTCTTCCGAAAATGTCAGTGGCTTTGATTCAGGAAGTGTGAATTCTCAACAAGTTTGCCAAGTGTAGGATGCTTCTCTTCGTCATACTTTCTTCAGTGACTAAGGACTATGTCTTACACAAATGGGTACATTTTTAGCCCAATGGCTGAGGAAAAACACTTGCCACAATTAAACCCCCATTTCTCTTTGTCTCACAAGATCCCTGTGTTGTGTAAGTCACGTCATACCCAGGCCCCCTGAACACATCAGCTGTGCAGGTTCTGTGTTTATTCAGCAGTGGCCCTTGGTCAGGACGACATGGCCTTAGCTGCTTCGTCTGCCAGAAGGTGTGCTTGGCTGCAACAAAGGACCTCCTTATTTTCAAAAGTGTCTGCAGCCTCCTCTGTCTCCTCATCTCCATCCTGATCACACAGCAGACTCTCTGATGCGATGCATTTGGCATTGGCTGACAGCGCAGACACAGTGATAGTCCCCTCTGGGAAGCAGCTCCAGGAGCTGGTTGCTGCATTTTCTGACAGATGACAGGGGAGGGGTATGAAGAGACCAGGTCCACCTGTCCTGTAAGAGCCTGAGAACTGTGACAATGCTCCCCACCCCCCCCCATACACACACCCACCCCACAACGGCCTAGAAACAAAGAACAGGGCTGGAATGGGAGTGATGGGGAGGCTGCAGGGGGATCAGATCATGTATTGTCGGGAGAATCTGGAAATCATCGCTGCATTTCCTCACGCATCCTGCTTCTTCCCCAACATCTGTGACCTCCTGGGAGGCGTGGAAGACAAAAGAATCTAAACCTTGGCTTGTCTTTTAAATTTTAAAAGTCAATTTTGAGTTGTAAGAGTCAGAAGGACTCAGGACATGAAATTTGGAGGTAATCCAAAAGCCTCAAAAATCTGTGATCCATCAGAGCATTTTTCCTGCTCCAGAGGAAAGTTTGCCAGGATGGAAGGAGGGAGAGCCTCTGGGGAGCTACGTGGGGACCAAGGGAGGTGAACACTGGGGGTTTCCCTGGAAATAGCCCCTTTTTCTGACCCACTGCCAGATGGAAACTGTGTGGGTGAAGAACATGACAGAGGCCTGGAAGGAGCAGGGGTGCCGGGGAGAGGGCGTCCCATCTAGGGTTACCAGATAAAATACAATCCATGGAACATACTTACACTGAAAAATCACTCTTTCTTTACCTGAAGTTTAAATTTAAATGGGGTACCTGTCATTTTATTTGCTAAATCTAATAGCCCTACTTTCACCTCACCCCTAGGGAGACCCTCAAGGCCCCCTTGAAGAGGAAGACAGACAAGGAAAGGCTGTGGGCTCACGGGCCAGTCAGCCTGGGGACCGCTGCCACCTGGCGGCTAGCGACAAGACAAGGAAAATGATCGATTATCCAAGGGAGCCCATTCTGGATCCCAGAAGTCAGGTGAGAGAATACAGCTATCACCTCCTGTGGGACCCATCACAGATAGCATGATGCGAACTGAGATGCGTCACCCAGAGCAGCTTTCACACACACACACAAACACACACACACACACACACATGCACTGCACCTCTGCACAAAAACAATAAAACCCCACACTTACCAGACACTTGCTAGCTACCAGTGTCTATATGCAGAACTTTATGCTCCACACTCTAAACACCCTGCACTTTCCCTTGTCATCACCTCTCATCCTTGGAAGCTCCCACAAGGTAGCACTTTTGCCTGATGAGAGAAAAGACAAAGAAGTCAAGTACCCCAGGGTCACCTAGCTGGCAGGTGACAGAACAAGGTGTGAGGCTGGCTGTTCAGTTCCAGAACCCACACTGTTCCAAACTCTGTGCTTTCCAACTCACATCACTGGGCATTGGCTACAACAGCAAGGCACAGAAACCTCAGTTAACAGTGACTGAAACACACCAAAATTAATTTTATCATGTTTCTATGTGTGTATATGCGTATACAACGGTATATAATACATTAATGTTATATAGTATTTTATATATATATATATATATATATATATATATATGAGATGCCAAAGTGGGCAGAAGCCAGGACTACTGTGCCAACTCCACAGAGTTCCTTCTACTTCCCTCTACCATCTGTCATTGACTTTCAAACTCGTGATTCAAGAGGGCTGCTGGAGCCTCAGCCATCACATCTGTGTTCCAAACAAGAGGAAGGAGGAAAAAGTATGGGCTCCCTCCTTGCCAAAATCTTCCTGGAAGCTCATGTCCCACCATGATGTTATTTTGCTGCAAGAGTCGCTGGAGGAAGTAATCTTGTGGTTGGTTGACAATATGCCCAGCTACAATTAGGAAGAAAAGGAGAAAGTGACTATGAGCAGCAATAGCTGTCTCTATTACTCCATCTCCAAAATGTTTGGGTCCCTGGAACTACAGTCCTCTAGGAGATTTCCCTGCAGCCCAAACCCCTTCCTCTAACTCCACCAGAGGTGGCTTCTCAAGGCATCTCCAAGAGCTAAGGCTGGAGGGCAACACCCAGAAAATTCCCAAGGACTCTCCCCTCATCCCTGCCAACCCCACTTTGAAGCACCCACTGTTCTGATTTCACCATTGATTCATTTGGCCTTTCCTAGAACTTCAGAGAGACAGAATTGCAGAGCTTAAGTTTTTGGTGTCTGTTCTTTCCTGCACTGTATCTGTGGATCCGGCCCTGCAGTGTACACATGGTTTGTTTCTTCTTTCTGCTGTGTAGTGCTCCAGTAGGCAAATGTGCCACAACTGTCCATCCACGCACCTGCTGAGGGGCACCTGACCTGTCTCCACTTTGAGTTATCATGAGTAACCTGCACAAGGCTGTTTATGGATATTGCTTTTGGTAAAATACCTAGGAATAAAATCACAGGTCAGATAGGCCTGAGTTATAGGACAGATAGACATTTAAACTGTTTCTGTAACTGTCAAGGGATATTCCAGAATGTTCACAGCATTTTACACTTCCCCAGGTGACATGTGAGCGTTCCACATGGTGTGTTCTAGGGAAGAGCCCTGAGGATGACACTTTGTCCTCACCTGGACCACAAGGGTCCGGTCCTGGCAAGATCACGCCGCCGAGGTCCTGGGAAGCTGTGGCAGGGGACCTTTTGCGGGGTAACCACAGGAGGCTCGGGCTATGGAATTCCAGAGCAGGAGGCCCCTACAGCACAGCCTGTGATTGAGGGAGGGTGGCAAAGGCATTCCTGAGATGGTAGAGACTTGAGCCCCACACTGAAGATGCTCAGGGATCTCCTGCCAGCTTTCCTGGCTGCACTGCCCCCCAGGAATGCAGGAAGACATCAGATATAAGAAGGGGGGTTAGCAGATGAGCTTCAGACATCCAGGATAGGCGCCAAAGATGAGTAATGGCCCCAAAAGAGAGCCAGAAATATCTTCCTCACAAATCCCTACATATTCTAAGAAGCCAGGATGCAAGCATCCCTCTGATCTGGAGGAGAAAGAATTTGCAAGGGTAGGAGATGGGGGTAAAGCTCTTCTCCCCAGTGGAAAACATATGGTTCTTGGAAGAGTTTTCCAACAGTCTTAGGTAGGAACTCTGGAAAACTGACAAGGACTTTGGTTGACCAGATCAAGAAGCATCTATTTCTTCTGATTTTACTGTCTCCCTAACATTTAGTCTCTGTCACAGGCTATGACTAGTGACAGTTGCATGGAAATAGGTTGTAACACACCTGGTCTCAGAGATGGTACAGCCTCGTAGTTAGTAGGAGGGGCTCTGAAGACCCCATTCTGGGATTAATTCCCCACTCTGCTGTGTGACTTTGGACAAGTTACTGAATGTCTCTGTGCCGCAGTCGCTTCATCTGGAAAATGAGGAAAATGAAGTAGAAAAATCTACTTCACAGATTTTTCTGAGGAGTAACTGAATTACTATATATAAAGATCTTAGAGCAGACCTGAAATATAACAAACCCTTAATAAATTATGATTTGGGGATATTGGGAATTTTAGTTTGAAAGTTCAGTTCTGACTCTAAGAAACTGAGACACAAATCCAATCCTGGCTTATGGACTGGAACCACTAAGTGACAGAGCAGTAATTCCCACTTCATCTGGGTGGCTCCAAAGCCAGGTCTCCATCCCTCACACCCATTCCTTTTATCTACTTGAAGTAAACTGGGCGGAGTGGTATCCTGCAGCCTTAGGACATGGTGCCAGTGCCACCTGGTGGTGATGCTGCCACACTGCCCAAGGCTGGGTTCCCACTGAAGACAGATGGAGATGTCCTCAGATCGGAGGCCAACCATGGGCATGTGACCAATGGATGTGACGGGTCCCAAAAGGCTCGGGAGTCTTGCTAGAATCTCTCCTTGAGACAAAGACTAGTCCAGGTTTGCCTGTGTTACTAATTCATCTCAGTGTTGTTAGTTTGTAGATTGGCTTGTGCAGAAGACAGAAAGGCCAAGGACGTAGGACAAGGACAGGTAGGTTTTGATGGGGAAGATACAATATCAGAGGGCCTCGGAGAGGTCGGCTTTGGGTGGAGCACAAAGTGGGAGCCTCCTTGATACCTTTGGCCCCACTTGGCCTTTCTTTGTCAACTCCGACTCTTAAGTGGAAGAAGGTGAGTGAAGCCCTTGATAAGGACAGCGTTCTGAATCCTGGGACACATCAGCCCTGTGTCCCTGTCCCATTTTATACCCTTGGGCAGTTCTACTCTCTTGGCAGTTAGTGTTCCTTTGGGTTGTTCCCATTTTCTGGAAAATGCTCTCCATCCCTTTAAAGGAGCAAAGTCTTTTTTCTTCTACAAGATCGTCAGAGGCAGTCCTGTAGCACAAGATGCATTGACAAAAGAAAAAACGAAAAGGAGGTTATAAACACGTGCCCCTAGCGTGTAACCTAGGGGACCAGGCAGGAACAAGTGGCTCCGAGGGGTATTTGGAACTTACAATGCATCTTAGGCTAAAGGAAAAGTTGGGGAGACAAGCTATGGGAAGGCGACTAGAAAAAGCACCATCACAAGGGCTGTGCAGAGACGTTTCTTGTGCAGCCACAGGTAACTCCTCCACTGCAAAGAGTGGCTCTCCTCTTCCTTCCTGGTCAGGTAAAGGAAGATGTCCCTAGAAATGGAAATTTCCTTTATAATAAATGCAAATTCCTTTGTAAAAAAAGGCAAAGTTGTGCCCTGTTTCTAGAGCACTTCCTAGATCTACTCATTTTCAGTGACCTTTAGCTCAAAATAACCCATATGCCGAGAGGCATCCTTGGGGGTGGCATGTTCTGATGACCCTCCACCACTCCAATACTAACACCTCTATGTAAGTGTATGACGATGGGACCCAAAAACCCTAAAATGTTAAGGGGTGCACATTCTAAGAGTTTGGCCATTCACAAAGGCAAAGAAAGTATACTCTTAGTGTGAACAATCTTTAATTGGTGTGTGGAGAGAGAGAGAAGAATTTCAAATAACAGATTTCCAGTAAAACTCCAAAAATTACCTATCCCCTCAGGGGCAGAATGTCCAACCAAACAGGCTCAGCTAGAAGGGAGGTCATTGAGACCCAAAAACTTGCCATAAATTTAAGGCACCTTCTATCAGGGAACCAAAAAAAGAGGTTAGGCAGGTCCCTTGTTAGGTCAAGCAAGGATTTCATCTTTGTGCCAACATCATAAAGATGTTTGAGGTTGCTGCTGGCATCAAACATTACAACTTTATGACAGGTATATATCACAAGGCAAATAAGTTTCGGGTCATCATATATAACTGCAGGTTTTTCGCTTGTTTTGTTTTGTTTTTTATTTATTTATGCATATAAGAATGGGGGTGTAGACCAGAAGTGCCGGGGGTGAGTGGATCCACCAGAGACAGAGTGGGGAGCAGAGGGAGAGACAGGAGAAGTCTGCTGCACCGTGTGGGTTGCTCCCTGGATGGCTGGGATCAAAATCATGCTGCAGAGGCTGCGGATAGCTTCATAGTGCTGTGCTTAACCCCTTGAGACACCAGGGAGGCCCTATAACTGGAGGTTTTAACAGCTCAAAGCTGCATCACTAGGATGGCCCGACTTCTCCTTAAGGTCCTGAGGATCTGTGCCTTTGGGTCACCCAAGGAGACCAGAGGATGACACCCAGTGGGCTCTGCCCTGGGTCAGGACGCTGTGGCTCCAACTGAGGCCCTGGGAGGCTGGATCACACCCTGCAGTCACAGGACCATGGAAAACTTAAGAGAACACCGTGGTCAGAACTACTGCTTATTAGAACCAAAACCTGATAGTAAACAGGTCCCTGAAATCCCTCCCCTTAGAACACCTACTTCAGGAAGCTTGCTTTTAGAAACTCGTTCTCTCTGCCTTTGAGATGTTAGTATTCCCCTACCCAGAACTGTTTTAAGGACCTGAGCACTATCTCTTTGAAATGCAAACATTTAGGGAAATGACATGCTGGCTCTGACCTGGTCCTTGTTCCCTCCCAGTCCAGTGGGCACCTTGCTAATGTGCTCTACCCCACCAAGCATAAAAATGGAAGGTGTTTGCTTCTCCTCCAGATAAATACCCATGAACAAACCCAGTCTCGGGGGAACCCCCCTTCATTCCCCTCCATGCTCCTTTATCTTCCCTTTAAAATACCATCCTCGGGCCTCCCCGGTGGCGCAGCGGTTGAGCGCTGGGTTGCAAAGTTGCCCGCAGCCTCTGCAGCACCGGTTCGATATCCGGCTGCTCCCGGGCCACCGGAGGAGGGTCCCACATGGCGCGCAGACCTCTCCTGCCGCCCGCTGCTCCCCTCAGCAGTGTATTTCAGTCCATCTGCCTGCTCTGCTCCCCGCTCTGTCTCTGGTGAATTCTCTCACCCTCCCGTGCTTCTGACTGTACCCAGTGCTTGTATAAATAAATAAATAAATAAATAAATCTTAAAAAAAAAAAAAAATACCATCCTCTCTGCAAAATGGACCCTCACCCCTGCAGCAATGATTATTATTGAACAGACTATTCTTACGCCTTTAACTAGTGTTGGGCTTTATCTTTGACAAGAGAAATGAAACAACTATCCACTGAGAAGGAGAGATGGGAAATGGGTTCCAACATGGCCAGGACCAAGTCCCTGATTCAGGCCATTCCAGGGCACTCCTTCATTCCTGCCTCTTAGACCCAAGTGATGTTCTGTGACCATATAATATACCCCTACTTCCTGCTTAAGCTAACTCATGTCAGTTTCTACATTTGTAATGAATTCAGCCTTCACTGAAAGCTTCCTCCTTCTGGAGAGGCCTTCTCAGGCTCTCTGCCTGGTTCAAAGCTCCCCATCTTTCAGCACAACTGCAGGCACTCCTCCTTGAAGCCTTCCCTCATAACCCCCTCTACAGCCCTGGTGCGTGCTTGCCTACCCACACGCCTTGAACATGGCCACACACCTCTTTGTTTACAGTTAGAGAAGTCCTTAGAATTGATATGGAAGTGCATGCCCCTCTGGACTACTATGCATTGTTTAGAGGAAACTGATACAGTTATCTAACATTGATTTTATGGGTGATAATTTACATCTCTGTAAGTTATAGACAGCTGAGAGCAATGCAAAATCATTCTCGCTAAGACATGTAAATAAATTCTGTGCAAAGGAGGAATGACTCTCCTCTCTACTTAAAAGTCAGTTTTGCATCCATTAGTACATTCATTTCAATATTCAACATTCCTAATATATCTATAAACGTGTCTGTTCTTTGGATTCTTCCCTCTGATCTAGTTGTGAAATTTTTATCAATTTTCTCACTAATGAGATGAATAAAAACTTTAACGTGTTTATTTTTATATCTGTACCGGAGTCATGATTTTTACCAGTTGTTGAAAACTTTCCTTTAATAGAACATTGTGGTATCTGGTTTTAATCCTCATAATAAAGGCTGCCAAGAACTGGATGCATCTGATTTATAGTGGGAAGTTTTGTTCACTACTACTGTCCTCAACCCCTAGTGCAACCCCTGACATATAGAAAGTACTAAAAAAATTATTTATAACTAAATGAATAAATCTTCTTGGCAATGGCAGGCAAAACTGTTGTCATCCCCATTTTAAAAACGAGGAAGCTGAGGCACATCACTGGAAATCAACAGAATAAGAATAAGAATAAGAAACCTGGATGTTTGAGGTCCCCAGATGAAAGTAAGAAAGCAGCGCTCACCCTGTGACGTGTGGAAGATTCAACTTCCACTCAGGGACCATTTCTGGCCGTAATCCTGAGCTGGCAGGCTAAGATTCCTTCCCTGTTTAGAGACCTCAGGTGAGACCACAGCATCCCAACTCTGGGTTTGACCCCTGACATGTCAGGGACAGTCTCAGCTTCTTTCCTCGATGAGGGATTACACACTCCAGCCCCTGAAGCATGTATTTATCCACATCCATTCACCTAAGGGATCACACAGTTCAAATTCCAAACTCACCTCTCTGGCTATGGGCACCAGGACCTAGAGGTTTTTCTCTTTTCTTATTTCTATTTTGTTTAAGTTCAACTCAGAAAACTTCGACTATTATTAAATCATTCATTCGTTCAATATTTATTAAGCACTTACTATGGACAAGGCATTGGGTATACAGCAGTAAGCAGAAGACAGAACACAGTTAACAAAAAGCCAAACCCAGTGTTCAAGGTCGATGAAAGGACCACCCTCAATGACAGAGGCAATGATGCAGCTGAGGTCTGGGGCAGACTGCAATTCCTGGCCTCCCTGTAGTTGCTTTGGGGTCATGTGACTAGTTCTGAGCAGTGAAATGTGGACAGAAGTGACTTAGTTAATGTAACCGTCCTGGGCTGTGACAGTGAAACTCACATGCACAATCCTCCAGGTTCATTCTTTGCTTGGCCATGGGTCGCCAGTCCCCGATGCAGTGACTGCAAAACGATGGTGCTTCCGTGAGTCTCAGATCCTGAGTGTATATTAGTCCCCCATTTCCTCTGCCAAGTTATACAGGAGAACTATTCCCTATAATAATTTGGGAGGTTATCATGGGGCTAGTAAACTAGTACTTCTAGGGGAAGCTTGGAAATGCAGCAATAGAAGGTGATATTGATCTCATTGGCAAAATATAACAAGAAAGAAAAACATTTGGGAAATCATTTGCCATCAAAAATAAAGAATTATGCAACTTGGAGTTTTACGTTCCCAAAAACAGTGACTTTTCTTGGAGATCCTAATTACTAGAAGATAAAATTGAAAAAGCTGCCAAGAATAAAACCCACCGAAACTCCAAATTTTAACAAAGACCAAACTAAGAATAGAGCTTTCCCACAGTCATCTGCTGGTCTTAAAGTGTCCCTCTTTTTGTTCGGAGGAACGAGAACAAGGGGGTTGGCACAGGAGAAAAAGCAAAGAATTATATTGAATCTGAGAACTAGATCTTAGAAAGCACTGTATTTATTGTTACAGAGACATGGAACTAATGGGGATAAAACAGACAATAAATCTACTGTTTTTGAACTGCCAAGAAAATTATCCTGGACTCAAAGAATACTGTGACTGCTCGCCACTCTGGTCCCTCAACTTCTTTTGTTAGGCAGGAAGTAGTTTGAGGATTCCAGGCAGCCCCAAAAAGAATACATTCCCAACCTCCACCTCCAATTAGCCAAGGACAATGAAGAAAGAACCTCTTCATAAGAAGAACCAAGACATAATGAAGAATCCTGCACCCCCACAATAGGGAAACACAATATTCACCCAATGACAGCTCAGAACTGCTTTTGAGATACATTTGTTGGTCATGGAAGAAGCAGTGCTATGAAGCTGGCCCGCTGCTCCCCTCAGCAGTGTATTTCTGTAGATCTGCCTATTCTGCTCCCCACTCTGTCTCTGGTGAATCCATTCACCCCCATACCTCTGACCTACACCCCACCTCTTATATGCATATATTAATCTTTAAAAGCAAAAGGAAAAAAAAAGAAAAGAAAACTTCTGCTCATGGGCAGTCACTCCACATCACCCTCCTCTTAACCTGCCCAGACTGAGGAGACCATCCATCTACTCTGTGTCTCTGTGGATTCACACACTACTGGATATTGTTGGTCATAGAATTTGGGGGTCACAGTTCTATACAGAAGTACTTGAGGCTGTAAATCTGGAAGAAATTAATAAGAGTGAGTGTGGACAGAGAAGGGAGATGGTCCAAATACTGAGGCGAGGGACACTGTGAGGTTTAGAAATCAATGAGATGAGAAAGAACTAACAAAGGGGCCCGAGAAAGAGGATTTAGAGAAGGAGGTGGAAACAAAAAGAGCATAGAGATGTAAAAGCCAAATGAATAAAGTGTGCCAAAGAAAAACTTAAAGACATTTCATTTGTGCACAGCTAAAAATGTATTCACATACCCGAAGAGAGAGCAGCCACATATAAATTGTCACTCTAAATAAAGGCAAAGGAAGGGGTTATAAAGCAAAACTCTCTTAACGCTTGTGGAATGATGTCTTGAATTCTGTCTTTGGGTAGGATAGTTGGCTGGAAGTCCTGGGGGGCAAGGAGGAGGCTGCATGCCCCTGAGAAAGTTGACAGAACTAGGGAAAGAATTTAGTTCTTTGTGGGGTGTCTGAGAAGCCCTGGGTAAGGTCTTTCTGTGGGGTCTCCACTTTCAGTAAGCAGATGGCTTTGGGGTCCCTCATTATGACTTCTCAGGCTCCTACTTGGTCAACCTTAGCTCACTGAGTAGCTGAGAAGGCTGCTGCTAGGATCACAGTTTCCTTCTTTTTTTTCTACCTTTCGATGTTTCTTAAGTATGTCCACAGTTGTATACCCAAAACCACAATCAATTTTGGAATACTTTCATCACCCCAAAAAGAAAACTTCTGGGCCTCCCTGGTGGCACAAGGGGTTAAGTCTCAGTGCTATGAAGCTGTCAGCACCCACTGCAGCATGAGTTCAATCCCCAGGCAGGGAGCTACTCACATGGCACAGCAGACCTCTCCTGTCTCCCGCTGCTCCCCTCAGCAGTGTATCTCAGTAGATCTACCTATTCTGCTCCCCACTCTGTCTCTGGCGAATCCACTCACCCCCATACCTCTGACCTACACCCCACCTCTTATATGCATATATTAATCTTTAAAAACAAAAAGAAAAGAAAAGAAAAGAAAACTTCTACTCATGGGCAGTCACTCCACATCACCCTCCTCTCAACCTGCCCAGACTGAGGAGACCATCCATCTACTCTGTGTCTCTGTGGATTCACACACTATGAAGCCCTTGGTGAGTGACTTCTCTCATTTATTACAGTGTCGTCAAGATTAATCCGCATGTATTGTCACTTCATTCCTCCTTGTGGTTGAATAATATTTCCATTTATGGATATACCATTTTTGTTTATTCAGTCAAAACATCTCAAAAAACTCATGCAGCCTCAACCTCTAATCTGTGGTTGAGCCACAGAGGTAGCCCTGGAGGGGGATTAGAGTTGAGACAGGGTCACAAGCTCAGAATTGTTCTCTTTGCCTTTCAAACATGGAACCTTACCCTGGGGTACTTGCTTGTGTCATTAATATCCAAGTGCTTTAAACTCTGGTTAATTACAGTACTTGGCTGTTGTCCCAGCTTTGGTCCTGGGTGGGGTAAGGCAGGTGTCTCACATACCACAGTCACAGGCTACAATAGTAGCTCCATCTGGAAGGAGATGGGTCATCTGATCTGACTCTCCCTACCACCTCCGTCACTAACTACTCTTGTTTGGTAGCCACAGGCTCAAGCCACAGACACCACTCTGCATTCTACTCCCACATTTTTCTGGTGGTATGCCCTCTGTCCTGCACGCTGACTCTGTGCATCCCATTCCTGCATATAGTCCCCAGATTTTAAAGTCCTCAATGTAGCTTGCGCAGTAGAGTTGACATCAGCAGAGAGGCTCCATATGGTAAGCTCCCCTCCCTCTCCTGACTTGACAGCTCCAGTATCGCCCAGGCACAGTTTAATTAGTTTCTCCTACCCCCTTCACCCAGCTGTTGCTCTTGATGCATACAATAGTCATCAGTTCATCACGCTGGGGTCATTGTCTTTGTTTAGGTGTAATTTGGTTGTAATATGGAGAGGAGTGAGCTTAGCCTCTTCACTTTATGCCTCTATCTTGCCGAAATTGTCACTTTTTGCAGTACCATTATTTAGTCCTCAGGTTGGGATAACAGCTGTAAAGTACCATTTAAGATGAAAGATTAGACAGGGGCGCAATGAAAAACAGGATATATGCAAATACCATAAGATGCTTCATATTTAGTTTCCTACCTCTCACCAAAAGAATAAATCTCACAAATTAGTTGGCCAATATTAGATAACCATGGGTCCTTTTATCTTAATTGGTTATTTTATTTCTCCTTTAGTGATCACCCAGGAATTATAAGCTATATTAGCTATTGTACAGGCACTCCCACACCCACCCCCTTGCTGGCTAGAGAACAGTTAAGGGAAGTTCTACTGTCTATGACTGCTTTAGTCATGGATATCTATAGTCTGTAGTATAATCAGCTTAATATATGGTCTGTAATATAATCTGTTGAGCCCCTGCTGCTTGAGTGTTGTATCTGTTATTTGGGCTGTAGTCAGGAATAAATGGTGGACCACACCCAGGGTCCAGGTCATAGTCTGAAGTCCAGAACAAAGTCCAGATCCAAGGGCCACGTCCTAGTCCAGGGACCAGGGTCAAGATCCTGGTCCAATGTAAAAGTCTAGGTCTAAGATCTAGATCCTTGGTCCAGATACAAAGTTCATGTCCACATCTCCCTTGCTGATCCAAGGTCAGTTGTCCATTCAAGTGCTCCAAACTTCAAGTCCAAGATTCACATCCATGTTCACAGACTGTGTCAAAGTTTAGAGGTTTGGGTCAAAGTTTCAATGTCAAAGTCATTTTGTTTGTTCTAGGTCCAGCTCCAAAGGTACAGTGTTTACATTTGAGGTCCAGGTCCAGGTCTGGAGCTTAGGTCTGAGGAATGAGTCCAAATTTGAGGGACAAAATCAGAATTCCATTGCCAAAGTCCAGGAGCATGGTCCAAAGTCTACATGAAAAATTGTCATTCAAGTCAGAAGTCCCTTTCTGAAATGCACATCCTTTGTCATATCTAGGAGAGGTCTGAGATCCAGGTATGAGATCCAACTCCAAGCTTAAAGGTTAAAGTCCAAAGTCCACGCCAAAGTTCAAGGTACTGGTCAAAAGTCCATATCTAAGGTTAGATCAAAGTCCAGATCAGAGATCTTGGTCTAAGATTCTGTTCCAAGATTAGAGACACTGATCCAAGGCCCAAGCCTATGACCAACAAGAGATCTAAATCCAGGTCCAAGTTCTACAAGAATATGATGATGCCCAAGGTATGGGTCCAGTTATGAGGTACAGGTTGAAGATCCAGATACCAAAACCTGCTGAGATTCATCTTATTTGGAACTTGTTTGCACAAATACTGCTTGGATTTGTTTTAACCTATTTTAACTTACAATGGAAACTTTTGAGAACACTCTGTGACTTGGATCTAGTCATCACAATTACTGCATGGATGTCTCTTATTTGTTCGAACTCAAAATAAGAGGCTCCTTTTCAGAATAAGTGTGACTCTCAGCTTCTTTTCATATATGCTGCTGAGATTCATCAATGTTGTTGAGAGGAATGTGTGTTTTTCAGATTTTGCTCAGATAATGTTGATGTTCCCCACAGTTTATTTTACGAAGCAATGAGAAGTTACTTTGGAGAAGGGTGTCTGAGGCTGATCTTGTTTGTACTAATGCTGCTTTGTTTCAAAACATCATGCATTGTTTTCATTTCCCCCAAGATGAAGTTTTCCCATTGTCTTGGTCCCTTCCCACACCAGTAAAAAGCGTAAGAAGACTCTGAAAGGTGGAGAGTGCAGACTGCCTAGGGACCTCTGGACTTAGGGACAACACAGTGGTGAGACCTTTGGTCTCCTTGCTTCCCACATACCCTGGACAGGGTATTTCAGAAGCTTCCAGAACTACAAATGGCACAGACATAAAAACTCCCAGAAAGCCCTGTTCTCTCAAATCAAAGGACCTTAAAAAGGGTGGTCTACCAACAGAAAAATTTGGCAATATTTCCTTACTCCCTGAATCAGACCCTGTCTCTGGCAGTTTGAGCAAAGCCATCGAGAAGAAGGGATCTTCTGCTCAACCCCCTCATTCCACTGAATAAGTAGCATGGGTGAGTCTGAGCAAGGAACGCATATTTCTTCTTTTCCTGGCAGAAGCAGCAATGCTCTGGTCCCCTCAAATGTGCTATCAGCAGAGCCCACAATGAGCTCAGCGTCCATCCCACCTGCATCAATGAAACTCAACACTGAAAACTGGGGCTACTCACCAGTCCACTGTCCCCCCCCCATCCCTGATGTTGTGAAGGCCAGTTAGGAGCTGAACCTCCATAAGCACCCAGCAGCAGCACACCCGAATGAGGCAGAGCGAGCAGGGCTCATTTCAGCATCGTCATCTGAAGTGCCCTCAGGCCCCACTGGGAGCTGGACCCCATGCCACCCTGCAGGGAGAAAGCCCTACGGGTCAGCCCTCCCTCCCCTCTCTCAGTGAGGAGCTGAACTTAAATCCCACTCAGTTGCAACAAGCAACTACCAGTAGACCCAGCAGTTACAGTATTGGGCATTTATCCCAGAGAACTTAAAACTCGTGTTCACAGAAAAACCTTTATGTGAATATTCAAAAGGCTTTATAATTGATTCCAATGTCCTTCAATGAATGAATAAATATATAAATTGTGGTACATATGTACTTTCAAATACCACTCAGCCATAAAAAGAATGAACTTTTGATACATTCAGCAACTTGGATGGCTCTCCAGGGAATTATTCTAAGTAGGGGAAAAATCCAAATGGTTATATACTCTATGAATCCATTTCTATAACATCCTTGAAATTACAAAATTACAGAAAGGGATCACAGACTCACAGTTGTCAGGGATAGGGATCAGGAAAGAGACAGGAGAGGGAAGGAGGGAGGTGGATGTAGTTATTTACAAAAGGGCTCCTGGAGAGACCCCTCTGGTAGACTGGACTGTTCTGTATCTTCATTGCTCCCAGGTCAGCATCCTGCCAACATCCACACAGTCCTTAGGAAGACTTTGGGGTGTGGCTGAACCTCCACAGGCATCCACTATGGTACTGGGGGATTTTACCATGGGAGGAGGCTGGGTGAAGGGCACACTGAATTGTTTCTTACAGTATAATTTCTTACTGTATGGGACTCTATAATTATCTCAAAATAAGACATTCAATTAAAAAGTTTTTCGAGAGCCTCCCTGGTGGTGCAAGGGGTTAAGATGCAACCTATGAAGCTATCCCCAGCCTCTGCAGCACCAGTTCGATCCCAGGCCAGGGAGTAACACACAGGGTGAGGCAGACCTCTCCTGACTCGCCCGGTGCTCCCCTCAGCAGTGTATTTCAATTGATCTGCCTGTTCTGTTCCCCACTCTGTCTCTGGTGAATCCTCTCACCCTCCACAACTCTGGCCTGTACCCCAGTTCTTCTATGCATAAATAAATAAATCTTTAAAAAAAGTTTTTTGAATACCAAAAAACTGTTATGTAGATACATCTTAATTTGTTCTTACAGTAAAAAATTACAAATCAGTTCATGATGTGTTTCTTGACTTCTTTTAGTCCAGGTAATCTACATTCGTGACTATATTTTAACCAAGCGTAACTACTTTTGAGACTAATTTCTGAGATTGAGTCTGTTTCCACTTAAACTGCTTTTTTCTCAAATGCTCTTTGATTCATTTTGCTTTGCCTGTGTCATAAGTAGTAGGTAGAGGTGAGAAGAAAATGTGTTTTTGAGTGTTTTTTCACATTTGTCTCTAGTTGCTCTAAAAAGCAGTAATAGGTTACTTTAGAGCAGAACATCTGAGACTGAACTGCTTTGTTCTAATACTGCTTCTTTCCACAAATGCTGCTAAGATTCATCTTTGTCTACAAAATTGTCCAACATGGTCTTTTAGAGCAATTTCTTCCCCAACTCTAGGATCCAATTTAGGATAAAGCCTTACATTTATTTGGCTGCCATTTCTACTTAGTCTCCTTTAATTCGGAACAATCCTCACTTTTTTGATTTTTGAGACATGGACATTTTTGAAGAGCATAGCTCCAGTGTTTTTGAAAAATGTTCATCCACTTGAGTTTGTCTGATTGTTTCTTCATGATTCGGGTAATGCGTTGGCAGGAATGCTACATAAATGCTATGTCTCTGAGGATCATATCGGGAGGCAAATGATGTCCCTTTGCTGGTGATGTGAGCCTTGAACACTTGGCTCAGGTGGTATCTGCCAGATTTTCCCACCCTAATGTGCTTGTTTTTGCTTTGTACTTTGTGGTTTCTTTTTTATAAGTAGCATGTCTCCATATTTGGAATATCCATACTGTGAGCAGAAGGGGGAATATCTCATGTGTTTGCCTGCTAAGATATCAATTCCAACAAGGTGGAATTTGGTGTGACCACTTTCCAGCTTCAGAAATGAACATCTCTCTTATTTTGTGTGCTTATCCTTTAAGCAACAGGAACCTGTTTTCACCCCAAGTCAAACACGCATAGGGTGAGTGCTGGTAGTGCCAGCATCTATCCGAGGGAAATCCAGTTCATCTACCATGATGGGCTGGGGAGATGGTCATTTTCCCAGGGAACTCCCAGCAGGAAAAGGACATCTTTCACCTGGGCATTCACTCACACCACCCCTCTCTGCTGCAGCAGAGGTGAAGATAGCCCTAGGTGTTCTTGCAAATACTGTTCAAATAGTTAATGTACCGTTTGTTTCTATGTACATGGACACATGTTATTTTTATTTCCTAGAAAGAGTTTTGTATTTGAAATTAATTTATTAGTAAAAAGAGTTCATGGGTCTACCAATAAAACATTATTGGCTTATTAATCAATACATAATTTTTAAATACATCATCATTTAATATACCCCCTTTCACTTTCAAAAGTATCCCAATTTTCTTAGATGTAAGATCTAAAGCTATAAAATATGGAGCAAAAAACTGAATGACAATTGTGTTAGCAGTGATTTTCTTGGATATGACAGCAAAGGCGCAGGCAACTAAAGAAAAAGTAGACAAATGGAACTTCACTAAAATTTTTTTAATTTTGCACATCAAAAGACACTATCCACAGAGTTAAGAGGCAACACACAGGCCTGAAAATTCAATGCAAATTTGCCCTTGAGAGAGCTAAAGTCCAACATATAGGCAGAGACAGGAGGGAAGAGTAGCTTTCAGCCCTGCTTTCAGCCACCACCCATGCATCAGCCCTTTCTCCATGTTCTGAATATCAGAGCCCTGAACCCCAAGCCCAATATGCCTCACTAATGCACAAGGGTATGTTCTTCACCTCAGTCAGTGGGTCAAAGTCCCAAGCCAACAACCAACCAGAGGGATTATTGCAGAATGTATCTCCATGAAAGGGAGCATCACAGTGCAGTGAATGGGCACCATTTTCCCTGCCCCCACTTACACCCTTGGACTACAATTCCCAGCATGATATGGGCTGGACCCCCTGAATGAGTGGCAGTGGAAGGAACAAAGTATACAAATTGATGGAACAACGGAGGGAGGGAGAGACCAACTCACCACCTCAATCTCTTCTCAGACCCCAGGAATTCAGCTCTTCACCCCCACCTCGTTCCTTAAGGAGCTGTCGGATTTGGAACCAGGCTCCTGGGAAGCTGGATTTGCCTCTCATCCCTTCTGGGTTGGTCTTTGCCAGCAAAACAAAACAAAACAAAACAAAACAAAACACAAACACAAACAATTCATGCTGTGACACACCTAAACCACTCCTGCTGCTTCCAGTCCATTCCCTCTGACTCCAAGGAAAAGCAGTTAAGCAACTTCAGAGCTAGTGTGAGTGTGAAGGGGGGTGGTGCTGGTCAAGACACCAGCCCTGCAAGGTGCCCTGTGTCCACTGGGGATTATGCAGGCCAACATGACACAACCCTGCCACATCTCACCAAGGCAGGAGATGGTGGTGCTCCAGGCGCTGGGGGGCCTGGTCACCTCCAAGAAAGGCATTAATCATCCTCCAGGGAAGCAAGGATTCATGAGACTCTAAATCCATCTATAGCTTAAGCTATATCTCTCCACTAACTAGAACATTTGATTATTCAGAACTTGAGCAGCCAAAAGGGAGAAACTTCCTGTGGAATCAGGAGCATATAGGTGTGTCCTGGGCCTCTGGGCCTCCAGAGCAATCACCAGAGCCCCATGTACTGTGGGGCTTGGGAATCATCTGCTTCCTCTCTGGGTTTCGGCTTCCTCAGAGATGGAGGGGGGCAAGGTGCCTCGCAGGGTGCCTCTTGGCTCTAACAGGCCTGTTATCTTTTAGCTCCTCTAGCATCTCCTCCTTGGTCCTCTGCCTTCATGAAGTAGGGGAGGGGGAGGAGGTTCAATCCTCCTCCAAACCACCAGTTGGCTTCCTGGGGCCTGAAACCTCCAGTTATCCCCCAAGCCTCCAGTCTTTCCCCAAGCTTCTAGAAGGTAACAGTGCTCCCTAGTCCTGGGGCTACCTGCATGCCACAGCTGGATGCCACTTGCCCAGGATGGTGCAAGAAGGCAAAGTACAAAATTAGGGCCTAAGGACTATGACATCCCAGGACAGGTGCATGAGAACAGTTAGCCCTGATTTATTATATGACCGTCCCCTCTCCTGCCTCAACTTCTTCATCAATATAATGGGCACAATATGCACACACAGAGTCCAGGGCCTGGCCTAGATTCCCCTAAACACCTATTCAGTTCTGCTCCCTGCCCTGGCAGGTTGCTAATCTGCCCGCACTGTGCTAATTCTCATGCCACAGGGCCAGCTACCCCTTTTGCACAGGGGAAATCTTAGAATTCCATCTTTAGGTGAATTGAGCAAGCCCAGCACAGCCTCCACCTATAAAGGCCTGGTCTAGCAGGAATCACATACTCCTTCTTCAGAGCCAACAGGGACAGTGGGATTGAGAGGCCCCTGAATAACTAGAAATTCCCCTATACAAGCATAGAGGCATTGCTGAGAATGAAAAATAAGCTCCTGCTGTTAGGTGGTATCACCAGCCCCCAGTGCTATTAGCAACCACCTAATTTCATGGAGAGAACTCGGAGTCTCAATAGCTTTGGACTCACCTCTGCTTCTGAAAAGATTATACTCATTTCTGAAAACGAATTGATCAGTTCTCATTGATTGACCTAAAAAATGCCAATCCATTTCTAGTACATCCTAGAGCTCTATTCTCATGCCTGGCCTCAAACCAAGTCCGAACCCCGACCTAGACTCAGTCCTGACCTTGTGGATGTCAGTATCCTAAAATAAACCTGAAAGCCAGCAAGACACAAGTGTTGTTACCTGTACTATAGTTTATAGAGATAGTAATATAATTATGACATAACACAGCATTGGAGTGAGTGTCACATTAAACATATGAGAATTGTGGGTGATGAGGAAGAGTTTCTTGACAGAAAAAGTTGGGTGAACTGAACACTCCTATTCATTTTGGTACCCCCAGAAGTCAGTTCAGACTGACACAGAGCAGGTCTCAGGAAATGTAAGAAAGGAAGGAACATGTTAGACCATGAAATGAAGAAAGAGAGCCTTCTAGAAAGAAGGAATAGCAACGCAGAAATAGAGAGTTGGGGGGCTGTGGCAGACAGTGGCTCCCGAGATCCCTGCCTCCTGGAGTGGACACTTCCTGCTTCCTGGTGTGGGCAGGAACTGTGACTGCTTCCAGTCGGTGGTACACAGGAAAGGTAACCTGTTAGATAAGATTACGGTGCCCATGTTGCTACAGTCACCCTCCCATCTCAGCTTTGAGGAAGCAAGCGGTCACGTTGGGGAGTCCTACATGAGAAGGAACCAGGTGGCCATTAGGAACCGAGGACAGCCCCCAACTGCCAGGACCCCCAACTTCAGGCAGAAACATGAGGCCCTTAGTCCCACAATTCCAAGGACATGAATTCTGTGAACAACTCCATGAACTCAGAAGCACATTCCCCTAGTCAAGACCCAGATAAGACCATGTTCTTGGCTGACACCCTGATTGCAGCGTCACGAGCCCCTGAAATAGAGGACAGTCAAGCTGAGTTCAGATTCTGAACCACAGAAACTATAAGATAATAAATGTCCATGATTTTAAACTTGTGGACACTTGTTACACAACAATAGATAACTAACCAAAGGCTGTACTGGGCCCTCTTGTCTTGGAGTCGCTGAGGTGGCCGAGGTGGCTGTCAGGTGACAAAACACTGGGGAGAGGGTTAGTATGAAACAGGTGATAATGACTATCTTTCACTGAGCAATTACTGTGCGCTAGGCATTAAGCTAAGTGCCTTAGCGTGCTAACTCAATCTTCACAACCCCTAGGATCTGGGGACTATTATTATCCTCATTTTGCAGATCAGGAAACTGAGGTACAGAGAAGTTAAGCACCTTGCCCAAAATCGCGCAGTTACTGAGCTGTAGAAGTGAAACTCAAACCAAGAAGCCGACTGCCTTGCCCTTATTTCAAAGTGCCTTGTCCCCCTCTCCAGGAGGGAGGGGCTGGGTGCCAGTCTGAGGAACTGTATGCTTCAGGTATCCAGAGCCCTTGGAGTGAGAACAGGGAAGTGGCACAATCATTGTGTGTTTTGGAAAGCCCTCTTCCATAGGTCGGCAAGAGGAGGAGGACCTGAGAATTATGGGTGACCACAGAGAGTTTCTTGTAAAGACAGGCCATGGGGAGACTTGGAGGCTGACACAGCTCATGGAAGACAGAGGAGCTGCAGAAGACACCCAGAATCGGGCACTTGGGGAAGGGCTAAAGAGGAGAGAACCAAGAGGCAAAGGTGAGATGCTGATAAAATGTCACCAAGGGGCCTCCCTGGTGGCACAGTGGGTTGAGTGCTGTGCTGTGAAGCTTTCCACAGCCTCTGCAGTGCGGGTTCCATTCCAAGCCAGCCAGGGAGATACCCACATGGTGCGGCAGACCTCTCCTGTCTCGCCCACTGCTCCCCTCAGCAGTGTATATCAGTCAGTCTGGCTATTCTGTTCCCTGCTCTGTCTCTGGTGAATCTTCTCACCCTTCTGCAACTCTGGCCTGTACCCCAGTTCTTGTATAAAAAATAAATACATTTTTTGGGGTTTTTTTTAATTTTTTAATTTTATATCTTTTTTACATCATTTTTCATTTTTGCGCAATGTATGCATTTTCATCTTGGTTATAGTCCCCATATAATTCCCACCCCCCTTGTTTTGATCCTACTCCCTCCTCCCCTCCTCCCCCGTAGTGTGTCTCTGGTTTATAGTTGCTTGTTGATTTTGATTTTTACTTTATTATAATTAGTCTTTTTCCTGGTCCCTTATTTAGGTTTTCTAAATTCCTGCTATGAGTGAGACCATCCGGTATTTTTCTTTTTCTTTATGGCTTATGTCGCTGAGCATGATCCCTTCCAGATCCATCCATGTTGCTGCAAATTGCGTATGTTTATCTTTTTTGAATGCTGAGTAATATTCCATGGTGTATATGTACCACATCTTCTTGATCCAGTCATCTATTTTTGAGCATTTGGGTTGTTTCCAAAGCTTAGCTATTGTAAATAGTGCTGAAAAAAAAAAGTCACCAAGACCAACAAGCCCTCTGGGGTCAGGGCTGAATCAAAGTGACCCAGTCCAGGCCTGGGCCCTGGCTACCTCCCCACCTCTGCCCTGTAGCCCAGTAGGCTGTTCTGCTTCCTCCTTGGGTATGGTGGTGCTGAGGGATACTGGTCCTCCAGCTAGCCCTTCAGCAAACTCTTCTCTCCCCCAGAGACTCCTGGGAAGTACACACCAGGGTAACTGTCCCTGCCTGAAACACACAGGCCCGGCAGGTCCAGCCAAAGCTACTATAGACTTCAGACCCCTGCTGTCCCACAGCACAGCTCACTCCACCTCCAACCCTTGAGCTTCTGACTCACCCCAACTCCTGTTGAGCCCATTTCTGCAGCTTCCACAGCTCCTACCAGAAAGGAAACAAAACCAGGCATTGATGGGGATAAGCCAGGTTTAAGGCAAACGCTGCAATTAGTTTTTTAACCTAGTGATTTACAGACCTCTAAGACATCCAGCAGCTGAGCCTCCCAGCAGCTAATCCTGCATTAGTTAATGAGGGTAGTGGCTTCCAGAGGGAGCGCCAGGCAGCTGGCACCTCTGGGTCACAGTACCCCAAAGTCAAGATGGGGGTTGGTGGCTGGATAGGCTCTGCCATTGGCCTCCACAGGAGGAAGTGGAGGGGCTCAGCATCACAGAGCTGGGGCCAGCCTGCCTGCTCCTTACTGCGTGTCCTCCCTCACTCTCCAGCCACAGCTCCACTGTGCTTTTGTGCTCCCACTGGCAACCCCTGGCTGTCCTCCACCAGCCTGCAAATCCCACTGGACTTTCACAGGCCAGCATCTCCATGGCAGCCTCTGAACCCCACTTGAGATGTGTTTTCCTTTCTCTAAGACACCCCAGCATTCTGATGGCCCTGACAACAATCTGCCTATTTTAACTGTTCTAGCCTTTCCTCCACACTGACCTGCCTTTACCTGGGGCTGAGTCCGGTTCAGCTGAGCCCTGTCCCCATCCAGCCTACAGACCTTCATTCAGGGCACCCCCTGAACACTTCGTGTAAGAGGAAGTCAATGCATGGGTGAGTATTTTTAAACAAATTAGCTAATATTTCCTCCCCTTTCTCTCCAACAGCTTGTGGACTTTGTCGCCATCCCTCAAGGAAATGGAGTAGAGAGGGGAGGTCTGCTCTCTCCTAAGCCTTTCCATTCATTGTCCCAGATTGTGTTTTTAGAAAGACTCAAATTAAGACCAATAGTAATGGGATTTTTTAGCTGGGCACGTGGTTACCCCTCCTAAAGTCTGTGTGTGTCAACTGTGTGACCATGTGACTAAGTTTTGGCAATGAGATATGAAAAGAGGGGGGCCTCCCCGGTGGTGCAGCGGTTGAGCGCTGGGTTGCGAAGCTGCCCGCAGCCTCTGCAGCCCCCGCTGCTTCCCGGCCACCGGTGGAGGGTCCCACATGGCGTGCAGACCTCTCCTGCCTCACCCACTGCTCCCCTCAGCAGTGTCTTTGGTCCGTCTGCCTGCTCTGCTCCCCACTCTGGCTCTGGTGAATTCTCTCACCCTCCCGCGCTTCTGACTGTACCCAGTGCTTGTATAAATAAATAAATAAATAAATAAATAAATAAATAAATAAATAAATATTAAAATAAAATAAATCTTTAAAAAAAAAAAAGAAAAGAGGGGCCACTCGCAGGCCACTCTGTTAGTACAAAGGAGTGTGCCCTTTCCTCCTCCTTTGCCCTTTCCCGCTGACTGGAAAGCAGAAGCAGCGTTGAGCCAACTTGGGCATATGGACAAGGATCTTCCCCTCTTGTGTCCACGCCCTTGTGTAACCTCCTTCCACACTGACTCAGAAGTGGCCCATGTGGCCACCAGAATATGGCAGAAGTCACAGTGTAAGACCCCCCGGGCCTAGTCACAGAAGGTATTGTAGCTTGCGTCTTGGCTTCCTGGATCCTTCACTCCAGGAGAAGCCAGACACCCCAGCAGAAGGCCCTCGAGCACCCCTGCGGCGAGATCCAGGTGGAGAGGTGCTTAACCTCCTGCAAAGCTACTCGTCTTCAAGTGAGTCACCTTGAGATTCACCTCCTGCCCCCATCAACCCTTCTGATGACTGTAGCCCTGACTTCAAACTTGTGAAGCTCTTACACCAAACCTACCCAGCCAAGTTGCTTCCAAATTCCACAGGCACTATAAGAGAGAAATAACTTTCTTAAGCTATGAAGTGGAAGAAGATATTAGATGACTATTATGTGTTAACTTGTGCCCCTGAAGTTCATAGGTGAACGTCCTGACCCTCAGTACCTCAGAATATAATGTTATTTGGAGATAGGGTCTTCATAGTTAACTTCAAAGGTAAAATGGGATGATAGGGGCCCTGATCCAAGATGATTGGTATGCTTATTAAAAAAGTCATCTGGAGACAGTCAAGCACACGGGAAGGACACCACGTGATGATGAAAGCAGAGATAGGGGGAGGCTTCTACATGCCAAGGAAGGACAAAGATTCCCAGCAAACTTCCAGGCCAAAGGCATGGAATAGATCCCCTCCCACGGCCCTCAGAAAGAGGCAAGCCTGCCGGCACCTTCCTCTGAGACTTCCCGCCTCCAGAACTGAGATGAGAATTCTAAGCTGCCCAGTATTTTGTTACACCTTGGCAACTAGGACAGACACATCCTGGAGACACAAATGTTCTGTTCCAGACCACCATTAAGCAACTCTCACAATAAAGTGAGTCACGTGGATTTTTTTGTTTTTTCCAGGATATATAAAATTTATGTTTACACTAGACTGGAACCTATTAAGTGTGCAATAGCATTATGTCTAAGTGAACAGTGGGCACACCTTAGTGAATGTGATACAGAGGCACACAGTGAGCACAGGCTACTGGAAAATGTCACCAACAGACTTGCTCAGGGCCAGGCTACCCCAAACCTTCAATTTGTAAAACATGCTATATCCGCAATAAGTCTAAGTACAATAAAATGCGTTTTGCCTGAACCATAACTGATGGAGATAATAACTGGGGCAGCAAGACAGAAGGACCATGGGCCCCAATATCACAGGGACAACCTCCATAGCAACTCCGGCTTCTATGTGCTCAAGAAATAAATGTCTATCTAATTAAGCCACTTTTCTTTGATCTCTATCACATGCAGCTGAAGCTGTATCCTAAGTAACACAGCATCTAAAACTTCCTCTCCACATGTCCGTTTTTGACAGCATCCACATGGAAATGGAGACCTACACTTCACTGTGTGGTGAGGGCTGCCTCCCTTCCCTGCTGACATTTAGCATTTCTCCAGCATAGCAAGCGGGGCGGGGCTGGCTAGCAGAGAGCAAGGCTGCTCCCCACCCTCCTCGCTCTGAAAGAGTAGCTCATCTTGGCAGAACTCAGGGAGAGGCCTAGGAAACCAATTCTCCCTGCTCTCTCTGCAGAGATGTGCAGAGGCTCTTTCTAGGGACAAAAAAGTACCAGATCTAGGAGAGATTCCACAGATCCGCAGGAGAGGCCGACCTTGGAAGAGTCAAAGGGAAAGCTTCTCTTCTCCTGAAAGAAGCTTGACAATTGCACTCTTCTGACCCTCAACAACTTGGGCCTGGGAGGCAGGGGTGACACAGGATTCAAATGCTTTCTGTTTCTTGTGACAAAAAGTCAGCACGCATTGGTTTAAGCAACTGAAAATTCCATGGCTAGACTGGCTTTAGGTCCTGTGAATTCAGGGAACTCTTTCTCTTGGATCTGATTTCTTTTTTTTTTTTTTTTTTTTTTTTAAGATTTATTTATTTATTTATACAAGCACTGGGTACAGTCAGAAGCGCGGGAGGGTGAGAGAATTCACCAGAGCCATAGCAGGGAGCAGAACAGGCAGAAGGACTGAGGTTCACTGCTGAGGGGAGCAGCGGGCGGCAGGAGAGGTCTGCGCGCCATGTGGGACCCTCCTCTGGTGGCCGGGGAGCAGCCGGGGATCGAGCCAGCGCTGCAGAGGCTGCGGGCAGCTTCGCAACCCAGCGCTCAACCGCTGCGCCACCTGGGAGGCCCCTCTTGGATCTGATTTCTATAGCTCAAATCTGAGGCAGGGAAATATGACCACAACAGGCATCCCTTGGATCCCAGCATGATAGAAAAGAGTGCTTCTTTCCCATAGTTCTAACGAAAGTTCCAGGGCCGGTGCTTATCGGCTGGAGCATGTATCCATCAGCATGGCTCTCACTGGTCAGGCCTGGAGCAAGTACCCACAACTGGAGCCAGAGTGAAGCATGAGTGAAGCTCCACCCAACCACTGAACCACACAGGGCAAGAGAAGGGGAACTGTAGTTTCCGCCCCAACAATCAAGGAGCCTCTGCCAACAGGCCACTGGATGACAGACGCGTTCTGGGTGGACGTATTTTTCAATGACCTGAGGAATACTAACAAAGTGACTCCAGCAACTGAATGGCCAGCACATGCCAAGCTGGAGCGACCTGGCTGTGGGAAAACATACCCCGTCACTCCATGAGGAGGGGAGGCAAAGACCACAGCCCTCCACTGGCCCCAGATTAAGGAACCCTCAGATCCAAGCTTTCCCATAACCTGGTGCTTCCCCTAAACCACAGATGGGACATTTCTTTAATGCATACAGAGCACTACTTTCCTCTTAGCCACCTGGTAGTTTCTCTGGTGGTGCCCCAATTGCCCCCAAATGTGATTTTGGCTCCAGCCTGCAAGTTTTCTGCCTTCTACCCATTTTCCAGACCCCCACTGTAGGTTACATGCACACACACATGCACACACACACTAACACATGCACACACACACATGCATGAGTATGCACACATTCCTCCTCCACCTGTAGTCCAAGGACCCCTCCCTGCTCCTCCATTTTCTTCAGAGCACAGTTCCCACCGAGCCCTTCCTCTAACTTGTACCACTGCAGAGGTCAAGCCCAGCCTGCAGGCCCCACTCTCTCCAGTGCCTCCTTGCAGAGGATTGTGGTCTCCCCAGTCAGCCTAGAGAATCCCTCCTCCTTGCTCCTTCTCTCCCCCTGCTCCCCCAAAGAACCTTCCCCTGCAAGGCAGAGAATAGCATGTCTACACACCCCAAGGATGGATAAATAATCTTATATCTGGAGCTACCATTAGGCCAGAGAACCAACAGCCAATCCAGGGTGGCTTCCCAAAGGGAGCAGCAGGTGTCAGAGTTCACTTGGGCCGCAGCAGAGCCACTGAGAGCAGCAGACAAGTGACTTGGGTCTGGGCAGAATCCAGAATAGGGAGGAAGTAAGAGAGGCTTACGTAGCTGAGTCTATTTTTACCCAGACCTGTGCAAACAGAGGTGTGGGCTGGTCCAGCCTGTTCTTCCCCTCTCCTGGTGCCTGGCCTCAAAGTCCCTTACCAGGTTGGCAGCACCCACTGGGTTGGGAGTCAGAGGGAGGGATGGGTGGAGGAAGGGCAGATGTGAGAACTGCCCCCAGGGACCTCAGGGACTCCCACTCAACTCTGGGCACTGTGGATTCAGACTCACAGGCACCTGCTTACCCAGAGCCAGCCACACAT
Organism: Talpa occidentalis; assembly: GCF_014898055.3. Lineage (NCBI taxonomy): Eukaryota > Metazoa > Chordata > Mammalia > Eulipotyphla > Talpidae > Talpa > Talpa occidentalis. The sequence continues at coordinate 30,292,062 of NW_023600993.1, forward strand.
GTCAGAGTGTCAGTTGGGCTTGAAATAAAAGCCAGAGGTCAGCCTGGGGTCCGAAGTCAGGCTGTACTGTGGTCTTTGATCAGAGTTAGATATTGTCCGGAGCTCATGAGTCACTCTGGGCTGAGGCCAAAGATCGGGATCAGAGGTACTGGCTCATGGTTGCAGTTAAGGGTCAGACTGGGGTTAAGGGTCAGTGTAGGGTTATGGGTAACTCTGGGTGGAGGGCCAAGATCTGGGCTAAGGATCAGTCCATGGCCCGTGGTCAGACTTGGCCTAGAGTCAGAGACAGGTGAAAGCAGGAAAGGCCTCCTAGGGGAACTCCTGACTGACCTTCACCCACATCCACTCCAAGCCTATCATCCCAGCCAGGGTGGCCAGGAGTCCTCCCTGAGTGGGTGATTGACCCAGATTCAGGCCCCAAGTCATAACAAAGTGTCCCTGAGATTGTAAGGATGAATGCACTCCTGGCAGAAGGAACAGCCCTGAGAAAGGCCAAGAAGCATGCCGCATGGCTTTCTGCAAGCCGAACCCAGTCTTAGGAGGAAGACCTCACACCAGACTAAGGGGGGCCATGAAGGGTTTCCTCAGAGAGGGAAGCATTAGCAACTTGGGAACAGAGAGAAGGTGGCTTCAGTAAGAATCATTCATCCCCTCAATAAATATGAACAGAGGACTTCCAGGGGACTTGAGATACCCTGGGACCAAAACATCTGAAAATCCTGCCCTCATGGAGCTTCTGGCTCCACAATAATAAATGCAGTCAAGCACACTCACAGGTAAAGGGCATGGGACCTCAGAAGGTGGGAAGTGCAATAAGGAAGGTGTGGGCTGTAGGGCCAAGAATGGCAGGGAGCGGGCAGTTTGCAGCATGAAGTAGGGGTCTTAGCATTGAAGAGTGAGGTTGGGAGCCATGGGGGCTACTGGGGAAGAGCATCCTAAGCAGAAGAAGCAGCAAAGACCTGAAGGAGAGGGGTAGGAAGGAGTTCTTGGAATTGCAGGGGACCCTGAGCAGCTAACAGGGAAAAGCGGAGAAAGTGATACGGAATCTTGTAGGCACTTTGAACTAAGGATCAACCGCATCTCACCAAGTTGAAGAAGTGTTTTAAGGGCCTCCCCTGGTGGCCCAGCGGTTGAGCACTGGGTTGCAAAGCTGCCGCTGCCTCTGAGCATGGGTTTGATCCCCGGCCACTGGCGAGGATGCCACATGGTGCGACAGACCTCTCCTGCCACGCCCACTGCTGCCCTCAGCAATGTGTTTCGTCGGTCTACCTGTTCTGTTCCCTGCTCTGGCTCTGGTGAATTCTCTCACCCTCCCACACTTCTGACTGTACCCAGTGCTTGTATAAATCAATCAATCAATCAATCTTAAAAAAAATAATCAGTCTCGACAATTATAAATCAGAGACATCCTGCAGGGAGGAGGAGGGAGAGGGATCAGAGGGAGGGAGGGAGGAGCACAGGGGACTGAGGTGATGGTGCCAGGGTGCATTGGGGAAGGAAACTCTATGGGCCCTACACCTGAGAGGGGGCACAAACATTGTTTAAAAATGAACAGTGATGTAAAAAATAAATAAAATAATCAGTCTAGAGAAAAAGTTGAAATAACACTACAGGGTCACAATCAACAGACTCCAACCAAGGGAGGCCAATGGATTAGACCAACTCAGTTTCTTCAAAAGAGAACTTGCAAGGAAAAGACAGGCTGGGCAGAGAGCTGCAGGGGGCCTCTGCTTTAAATTCTAATTGCGCACCTTATTAAACAAACAACTATTAAAAAATGAAAACATGTACCAGGAATTTGGGGTTTTTTAGGTATAAAAAATGATATTGTATGGCACTGGTACCATGGTCTTTGTTTGCTTATTTAGCCTTTATCCTTTAGGGATACATACTGAAATATTTATACACAAAATGATTCGACGAAATGACCACAGTTGGGCTAGAGGCACAGAGAAAACAAAGTGATGGGTACATGGAAGTTCATTCTATTATTTTAGTCACCTTGCATTTTTAAAAATTTATTATTATTTTTTTTTAATTTTATATATTTTTACATCATTTTTCATTTTGTACAATGTATGCATTTTCATCTTGGTTATAGTCCCCATGCAATTCCCACCCCCTTGTTTTGATCCTACGCCCTCTTCCCCTCCCCCACAGTGTGTCTCTGGTTCATAGTTGCTTGTTGATTTTGATTTTTACTTTATTATAATTAGTTTTTTTCCTGGTCCTTTATTATTTTAGGTTTTCTAAATTCCTGCTATGAGTGAGATCACCTCGCATATTTTGAAGCTTTTCTTAATACATTTAGAAAACAATAATACTCAATCCAGCTGCTGAGGTCAGAGATGGGAAGCGAGTGGCACGGAGAAGCAGAGATACCAGGAAGCTGCTACGGTGAGGGTGAGCCGGTGCACAGACCAGCCTGTGAGCAGGTGGGAGATGAGATGAAGATGAACTCAGATGGGGGTAGTGAGCTAGGGGGTGTAGGGGGCATAGATGAGTGTGCAAGAATTCCACTTGCAAAATGGCCCCCCTTGCTCCAGCATTTGGCTTCCTCCTGTGCCCCTTCCTCTCCTCCCTTTCAACTTTCCCCCCTCCACCCCCCCTCACCTCCCTCCCTTTCCATCCCTTCTCCCCCAGCTCTTTGTCTTCCCTTCTCCTTCATCTCTCTCCTCCCACCTCTCTTCTCCAGTAAGCATTTTCCTGGCCTGGTTCCCAGCCCAAGCAGGTGGTCCCACCCAGCAGGTTTTTCTCTGCAATGGGGTTGCCAGGCAGCTCCAATTAGATTCCTCTGGTCACCACCCCAGCCTGGGCCTGCACCCTTCGTGCTGAAGGCTTCCCTCTCCAAGTTAACCCCAAAGAAGGAAAAGGGGTACTGATCTCCAGAGGAAACCCCACCTTAGTCTAAGCACTTGTGGTCCAACTGGCGGGGGGAATGGGGTGCAGCTGGGTGGGCCCATCTTGGCAATGAGAGCATGAGATGGCCTTGACCATTCTCCTGAGGAATGATTCTTCTCTTAGGCAAATGATATCTCACAGCAGAGAAACATGAAAGCTGGGAGGGAAGCAGAAGTGGCCTAAGACATTTCAGTCCAGGTTTGTGTTTTTAAGTGTCAAGCCTGGAAATTGACACTGTGGGGTAGGACAAAGGAAGAACTTGCTTGGGATTCTGAGACTACCTTCTCTGAGTAGTGCCCAGTTCCTGCCTGTTCCCCTCATGAAGGGGACTGCACTGGACACAGGCCTCCAAGATTCTCAGGCTCCAAAGCCTCAACACTACACAGGCTGGACTAATAGGCTCTTGGCACCAACCATGCGCCCAGAGGCTGGGGAGGATAAAAAGAAGGGTGTCCCTGACACTTTCCCAGAGAAAACCACTCAGGAACTCAAGAAAGCCTCAAGTTGTTTTTTCTGCCCATCTGGTGTAATGAGGGAATAAGGCCAAAATTAATTTGAGTTCTGGAAAATAAAGACAAGCTTTTTTTTTTTTTTTCAGACCCCAGAATTTGTGGACTGAGATTCCACTCCAGTGGAAATGAAGGCTGGAAAGAGAACCGAGGACTGCTGGCTCCAGTGAGCAGGGTCTGGGCCAGGCCCCAGGGTGCAGGCTGTGGCCCCTGTCAGTGGAGGTGCACCAGCCCACCTCATGACATAGGGGCTACCATCAGTTCTGTGCCCCAGGGATCCCAAACTATCTTGTTTCCACAGAGAGGGTAGCCACACACTCCCAAGAGCTCAGAGCCCAGAGCTGGAGCTGTGATGATAATTATAATAATAAATATGATCACGGGATGTGGCTGTATACCTGTGGCCACAATCCAGCTGTGAGGACCCCAGAGACCTTGTTGCCAGACATCTGCAGCGGCATCTGCAGACATCTGCAGACTGCCCATGGAAGGCCAGTCTTTGGGCCTCTTTCCTGAATTGCTCTGGTTTATGAAGCGCATTCTCCACGTTACTAGTTAGGGTCCCCTCCTCCAGTCTCAATTCCCATGTGGAAGGTGAGATTTGCCTCTATACACACAGCTCCTGGGCCCACATGCCCTCCCTCGTCGGCAGTGCCTGGCAGCACCTTGTCTGAGACAAATCAACTGGCAACAGGCCTGCCCCAGGCCTTCCTGACAGGCAATCACACTATCCTCCATGTCTCCGCTCAGGAAGTATGGTGATTTTGCAGCCCAATGATCTCACTGTCTCTTAATTTTCACTGCTAAGTAATTCCACATGAATGAAATATTAAATTATTATTAAATTAATTCATCTAGTAATTTATGTACCAATATCCATTAAATTAAAAATGGAATTGCAGGACCTTCCTGGTGGCACAGGACTTAGCACTATGAAGCTATCACTAGCCACTGCAACACAAGTTTGATCCTCGACCAGGGAGCTAACCCACATAACCCACCTCCCTGTCTCGCCCGCTGCTCGCCTCAGTAGATCCACCTGTTCTGCTCCCCTCAGTCTCGCCCACTGCTCCCCTCAATAGATCCACCTGTTCTTCTCCCCACTCTGTCTCTGGTGAATCCTCTCACCGCCCCCCACGCCTCTGGCCTGTACCCCAGTTCGTCTATGCATAAATAAATAAAAATAAATCTTTAAAAAAATAAAATAAGAATGGAATTGCCATTTACTTGGGCTCTCTTTGCCTTGGTTTGACATCAGCTACACCTCACAGAACATGGGGGAAGCATCCCACCTTCTTTTCCTTCCTCTAGCTGTTGGATTACATAGAAATTGTCTGCTCCTTCAAGGTTATTGAATTCTCCTATAAAACTCTCTGGGCCTGATTTCCTTTTTGTAGTAAATTTAATCATTGACATTTTTCTAGAAAAGGAACCATTTCACCTACAAGCTGAAATATTGCTATATTGGCATAAAAATAGCCTAACAACTTTTAACATTCTCTATTCCTGGAACTGTGTGCCTTTTCTTGTCTGTGTCCACTGGTTTTCTTGACCAGGTTCAGTAAACCTTTGTCTGTATACTTCAAGGGGCAAGTTTAATTATTTCATTCATTAATTCAAAATTTTATTTCCATTTAATTACTTTCTGCTTTATCTTTAATAAGTCTTTCTTTACAGTTATTTTGTTATTTCTTTTCTAACATATTACATTGTAAATTTATTTCACTAATTTTCAAACTTTCTCATTCATTTTCTACAAATATATATATATGGCTACAATTTTAACCAAATTACTATATCTTAGGTCTTAATATCCATTGCTACTCATTTCTAAATCATTGATCATATCAATGGTGATATCCTAAATACAAAGCTACTTAGAAGGGTAATTTTGTGTGTGTGTGTGTTATTAATTGTGTATGTGTATGTGAAATATTTCCAAATATACAGGAGAAAAGAACAAGAAAATCAAACCCAATGTATCCATTACCCAGCTTTATCAGATCTTAACATAATGCCATTTTTGCTGTAAACATATTTTTTTTTTATAGAGGCATGTTTTATTTATTTGTTTGTTTGTTTGTTTGTTTTGTTTATACATGCACTGGGTACAGTCAGAAGAGCGGGAGGGTGAGAGAATTCACCAGAGCCAGAGCCAGGAGCAGAGCAGGCAGAAGGACCGAAGTACACTGCTGAGGGGAGCAGCGGGCGGCAGGAGAGGTCTGCGCGCCATGTGGGACCCTCCTCCAGTGGCCGGGGAGCAGCCGGGGATCGAACCGGCGCTGCAGAGGCTGCGGGCAGCTTCGCAACCCAGCGCTCAACCGCTGCGCCACCGGGGAGGCCCTGTAAACATATTTTAAAGAAATAAAATATCCCTATGATTTTGAACGCCCTCTCTCCCCCCCCCCACCCCCCGCCCCCGTATGCCTACTATGCTTGACAGAATTCTAAAGTGGCACCCAGGATTCCTGCCCCCTGGTGTGCGGGCCAGGTGAAATCCCTTCCCCTTGAGTGTTGGTGAGTCTCCCAATCAGGTAGCCCTATTTTTTTTAAAGATTTATTCATTTATGCATACAAGATCTGGGGTACAGGCCAGAGTTGTGCAGGGGTGTGAGAGGATTCACCAGAGACAGAGTGGGGAACAGAACAGGCAGACTGACTGAAATACACTGCTGAGGGGAGCAGAGCGCGAGTCAGGAGAGGTCTGCTGCGCCATGTGAGTAGTTTTCTGGCCAGGGATCGAACCCGTGCTGCGGAGGCTGCGGACAGCCCCATAGGCTGGGGCCTCAAGCCCCTGTGCCACCAGGGAGGCCTCAGATGACCCTTTTTTAAGAGGGTCTGTAGTTCTGAAGTCAGAGAATCGCTGAGCTGCAGCAGATGCTCTTGCTGATGGTGGGGGCGCTGTGGAGGAGAAAGCAAACATTGTGTGTTGTGAACTGATAATGAGGCTCATGTGACTAGGGCCTCAGAACAGCTTCTAGGAACTGAAAGTGACCCCCTTGGTCAACTGACAGTAAAAAAAAAAAAACTGGGGACCTCATTCCTACAGCTGCAAAGAATTGAATTCTGCCAACAATTTGAAGGAACTTGGAAGAGGACCCTGAGATCCATTTGGGATCACGGCCTCGGCCAATACCTCCATTTCAGCAAAAGACCCAGATACCCCACATCTGGACCTGTGAGCTACAGGAAATGTTTTAAAGGACTAAGTTTGTGATGATTTGTTGCGCAGCAGTACAAGATAAACACTCCTCCTGTGTTCCATTCCTCTCCCTCTCTCGGCACTGGTAAAACACTTTGTGGGCGTTTATCCTTCCTCAGCATTTTTGGACTTCTACTAAGTATTTATGTTTCCATAAAAGTTACATAGTACTATTTGCTTATTGTCAACTCATGTAAATAACATCGTATTGTACATAACATCCTGCCACCAGCTCTGGTTGTTCCCCACCCTATTTTGAGAGATCCCTAGAGGAAGACGTGACTTCACTTCATTAATTTTGGTAGTTGACTGGAATTCCTGAGGGAAGGGTATTCAAATCTTCCACATGACCGTAGACTTGACAATTCCTCCTTTTTTTGTCTTTTCTTTTCTTTTATATCATCAGATGCATGTTTGGTTGATTGAATGCTCTAATAACACGCACTCTCCCTCCTAAATTTTCCATCATAAATTCCTCTTCATTCTCATTGACTATAATGACTGTAATTATTCCTGATATCTGCTTTTATGCTTCTATTTACATGATTTTTATTTCCAATCCTCCCATATTTACAAACTTCTGTTGACTTGTTTTCTTCTTCCTTCTTCTTAGTTTTTTACAAGTTACACAAAGGCTTCCCTTTTTTTTTTTCAGTTGCTATCCATAAATTTTTTACAACACACTACTTTCTGATGGCATTCATTGTTACTTAAACGCCATGTCTGCCTTATCCCACCCACATTATCTTTCTTTTCCAGAATCTCTGCCCAAGGTCAGCCACATACCAATTCACAGGAATGCAGGGCTGGAATGGGGAAAGTGAGTGGGGGGACAGAGCTCTCCTGTGGAGCTAGTCTGGACCCTTCTGGTAACCTGCAATCCAGCAGTCCCAGGAATGCACTCTTTTTTTTTTTTTTTAAAAGATTTATTTATTTATTTATTTATACAAGCACTGGGTACAGTCAGAAGCGCAGGAGGGTGAGAGAATTCACCAGAGCCAGAGTGGGGAGCAGAGCAGGCAGAAGGACCGAAGTACACTGCTGAGGGGAGCAGCGGGTGGCAGGAGAGGTCTGCACGCCATGGTGGGACCCTCCTCAGGAGGCCTGGGAGCAGCCGGGGATCGAACTGTTGCTGCAGAAGCTGCTGGCAGCTTCGCAACCCAGCGCTCACCGCTGTGCCAGCCACCTGGGAGGCCCCCAGGAATGCACTCTTAGGTGCCCTGGGTCTGTGGTCTTGAGCACCCCTCTGGGACTCATCCCCTCCCTGCCCTAGTTACCCAGAACCTTGCCTCTAACTCCACCTCTCCCCAACACAAACTAGCTGAGTCCAGCTATTGGACCCCAGCTGGGAGCAAATGGGTCCTATGAACACACAACTCGTACCATACACAAGGGCACACACTCACGCTCGTCCACACTTGTACCATACACAAACGCACAAACACTCGCGCACACACACACAGAGAAGGATGCCTTCTTAAGCTCTTGACCGAGAGACCATGACTGCCATTTGGAACTACAAGGAGGAAAATGGTCCTCCCCTTTGGTGTCTTCCCAATTCAATCTGTTATAGAACAGGGAGAGGGGCAGCCCAAACCCCGCAAACCTGCCTATTCTACATGGGTTCTGCCATCCGCTGCATCAACACAAAACATAGGAGACTTTAATGGGAAGGAACTTTAATAAAACTAGGAAACAATACAGGTAAGGCCAAGAGTCTAGTTTCTAAATGAAGCATCCAGAGTTACCCGTCCCCTCATGGGTAAAAGTCCATCCAAATGGGATTGGCCCACTCCCTGTTGGCGCAGAGGTTAAGCACTGGGTTGCTAGGCTGCCCACAGCCTTTGCAGCACCGGTTCGATCCTCGGCTGCTGGGCGAGGGTCCCACATGGCGCACAGACCTCTCCTGCCGCCCGCTGCTCCCCTCAGCAGTGTACTTCATCGGTCTGCCTGTTCTGCTGTCCGCTCTGGCTCTGGTGAATTCTCTTACCCTCCCGCGCTTCTGACTACCCGGTGCTTGTATAAACAAACAAACAAATAAACAAACAAATAAATAAATAAATAAATCTTTAAAAAAAAAAACAAAAAAACAAATGGGATTGGCCCAGAACAAGGCCCCAAATCCTGCTACAAGTCTAAAGCATCTTCCAGTGGGGACCCACAGAAAAGGATCAGAAACAACTGGACAAGCCCGGAAGGAAAAGAGCAAAATCAACATCAAGATAAAAGCTGCCATGGTCACCTCCCCACGGGTCTCACCCACATCTGTGTCACCCAGTCCACGACCAAAAGACAAGCGCAGTTTCTTCACGTGTCTCTAGGCTCCATGCGCCTCCTCCAGGTCTCCTTCTGGCTCCATCCTGCTTCCTTCCTCAGTCTCTTCTGCAGCTTCTCCTCCTCCTGCTCAGCTCCACCCTCCCTTGGGTGGGGCAGGGAACCTCCCCCTTTCCTGGGGACCACCCTGTTACACTTCCACCGAGACCCCCCAAGGCCAAGCAATATGATGACAGACTGCTAACTCCCTCGGACCCAACAGAGCCCAGGGATTACTGAGGATGGGACTTTCTTTTTCAGTCATCTGTCCTAGTGCCCAGACTGGGAGCTTCTGAAGGTAGGACTTAAGTCTCTTTTCCTTGTCTCCTGGAGCAGGAGCATTGCCAACCCCTTTCATTTTCTATGCCTCAGTTTCCCCTTTGTGATAGATTTAGAGGTGCAGCACTTGGATTTCCCCTGAAGAAAGAGCTTGCTATTCAGTTGTGAGGAATGCATTGAGCTGACAATCCCTAGCGGCAGCGCCTTCAGGATCCCCCACAGCATTTGAGCTGAGGTCCTGTACTTCCCAGACAGCCTCAGCCACTGACTGAGCACAGGAGGATGTGCAGTCTGTGCCCTGGAGCCCACTGTCAGGCTGGCAGAGGCTCTGGAGATAGACACCACAGTCGGCTTCTCCCTGCCCATCCAGCTTTCTCCTCCATTATCTCTCACAGCATTCCCTAGTCATCTGCACCTCTGGCTCTGCAATCCTATCTCATCTTATTATCTGCTCATCAGCATGACCCACCTACAGCTGGCGCTGTCCCCTCCCCTGCCACATCCCTGCTCTAAGGCCTTGATCTAAGGATCAAGGGACTGCCTAGGCTTTTTCAGAATGGGAACTGGCTTCGTTTCCTCACCTGTCAAGTCAGGACAATGGTCCTTCACCTACTGCATGCTCACAAACTTTTCTCCCTCATGCAGCTGCAGCACCAACAACAGATCCCCTAGGGCTCCCCTCAAACAGTGCTAGTTCTCCTGGAGGGGGACACCCCATGTCTATGTCACTGTGACATCTCCGGAGCCCACAACAGGGCCAGGCCAGAGTAGGTGGTGATCCATGAGGGATGAAGGATGACACTTGACACGTGCTGTTACAGAGGGGGAGGGAGCACAGCTTCTTTAAATGCCTGCCTACTTCCCTCTTGCCCTCCCTCCACCAAAGCACAATTTGGAGTCCACATACATTTTCTCACAGAAAGAACTGGCATCCCCAAAAGGGGTAGCCTGGGGAGGTGGTGAACACATCAGACACCTGGAGCTGCCAGTCTCACTCCAAGCTTGAAGATATAAGATGTAGGTCCCTTCACCTCAGAAGCACAGAGAAAGCAGAGCTTGCCTGTGTCCCTGGCAGCAATGGAGATGACTCTGGAAGGGAAGTCTTAGAACCATGACTCCTAGCAGAGGTCCCAGTCTGGCTTTCAGCCTGCAACCCAAGGCCACACTGTGCTCCCCAGCCCCCCTTATCACTCCACCACAGAAACTCCCACATTGATTTCCTGAGCTGGGAGCCTCAAAGTGGTGAGTGCACGACTCAGGGAAGTAGGGGAAAGCCTGGGGGAGTCAAGGGTGGCACCTCCTGCTGGGCTCTGGCAGGCAGCCAGGAAGCCTGGCAGGTTCTAAATGAGTAACTGCAGATTTATTCCCCACCACCAGGCCTGTCATCACGGGGCATGGCAAGTGACTGCCTCTCTCTCTTCCCCCCTACCTTCTGCACCCCTGTGATTCCTGGCATCCCAGCAGGCCGGTGGGGCTTGGGCCAGAGATGGGACAGGTGCCAGAGTACCAGAAAGAGAGACCGCAGAACAGAATACCCCAGGAAGGAATCGATCCAGGGGACATGAGGACAAAGAGCAGGAGTGGCTGTGACCCCACCCTAAGCCTGGACAGGTGGGCAAAGGCCAACACCAGAGAGACTCATGCTCTGAACTGGGTAGGAGGATGGAAAACAGATTCAAGTCGCTGCTTCCCACCCACTCAGGAAGCTTGTTTTCCCACCTCCTGCCTCTGACATCCACCCCTCCCCAGCCCAGGAGTCTTCCCAGATCATCGGATAATTGAAAGGGTGGCTTCCTTATCAGATCCCACAGGACAACCCTGCCAAGGCTGGACCTCTAACTGATTTCCCTACTGCTCAAAACCAGGACTGGACCTGCAGGAACAATTAGTTGAAATGCAATCAGATTTAGCCTGGGTTGAATTTTTTAGGTTATTTTTTTGTTTGTGTTTGTTTGTTTTGTTATTTTCTGGTTTCTGCTCCTTCTTTTACTTCTGAATTTGTTTTCTGCCTTTTGATAGGCGAGGAAGGGTGGGTCTACCAAGGGAACAGTTCTGAAAGAACAAAAGTAATTTTCATTTCAAGGAGTCTGCCGAAAACTATTTTCCCTCAGCACCTTCCTGGGACTCTGGGAACGGCAAGGGCATAATAGATGCCATGCCAGTCACTCTTCCTGCCCCCAGCCTGCCCGCGGGGCCACGAGCTAAGGAGGGGCTTCTCGTGGAGTGCCCTCCAGAACTAGGGAGAGACAGCCTGCCCATCCTGTGCTGGCAGCCTAAAATGTTCTGCTCTTCTCCCTTCCTATCAACCATGTGTTGGACCTGGCTTAAAGGTCATATGGCAAAGTGGGATCTGGTTCCCTCCTTTTCCCCAGTCCTTCCCTGCTCCATGCACTGGCCATTGCCGAAGACCCCTGTCTTCAGAGGGAACAGAACTTCAACAGGCCAGGGACAAGCATTAATGGTGAGATGTCATTGTTCTGCAGCTGGCTGAGCAGGTAGTGAGAGTGGAAAGGCAGAGGAGAAAGCAAATGCTAGACCCCAAAGAAGCCCAAATGGAGGAGAGGTTGTGTGCTCATCCCTTGCAGGCTTTCCCCGGACTCCCCAGAACTCCACCTCACCCCAGGTCAGCGGCCGGCGCTGTGGTGAGGGAAGTCCTGTTGGGTCCACACCTGTTGGTGAGCCAGCGCCTAGGATTCGAGAACCTTTTAAGCGGCTGCTCATGCACGCCAAGTGTAGGGGGACCTGCATCCCTCTCCCCATCCACTGAACACCTCCCGTCCCCAGCCCCCTACCATCTTTACCCACCACTAGCCCCATCCCCCCCGCCCCTACAGCCACCTCCGCCCCTCAACTATCCGGTCTCCAGCACCCCGACAGAGGGCATTGCTGTCACTTGCGCTTGGACCTCAAGTCCAAGAGCTACCGGAAAACGCAGCCTGGGAACCCGCACCTCATTTCAGTGACAAGTAAACCGAGCTCTGTGTCCGGGAGAAGGGGATGGAGTGTGGGGGCGACAGGCTGACCCGAAGTCGCCCAGAAGCCCATCCGCCGAACCTTGGAAGTTGGGCCCTCGAGGCAGGTGGCCCAGGTCCTGGCCCTTCTCTGGACCTCAGTTTCTCCGCTTGTAAAACAGGGAAGGCAGGAGGCAGAGGGAGGTCTCCGGCTGGTCTTGGGTTCTGAGCTCACCAGGGGCCAGTGCGCTGGGAACAGAACTTCCCTGCCCGCTTGAGGGCGCTGGCGCTTCGGCCCAGCCTCCCACTCCAGGGGCCGGGACCCAGACACAGGAGGATGAAAACGCTCCAGCCCGTCTGGAGCGCGGCCTCCTCCAGCCTGACAGGGCTGGGAAGCCCAGCCGGTGCCGAGCGCGCCCTGCCAGGTCGCCTAAGCGCAGGGGCGGCACCGAGTGACCCAGAGTCTGGCCTTACTCGCGCGGGTGCTTCCCCGAGTGGCGGCGATTGAAAAATGGATCAAACTACGCGTCCCCACTCGCCCCCGGTGGCTTCCAGCCCAACAACGTGCGCAAAGCGCATCCGGTGAGATAAGAAGGGACAAATCCTGTCTCCAGCCCTCCACACCCTCCAGCCTAGGCGCAGGGGTGGGACATGCAGAGGCTGCTGGAGGCCTCCTGGAGGAGGCGGCTCTGAGGGTGGACGCGACAGCGCCCCGGAGTTGAGTCGAAGGGGCGTGCGGGGGTGGGAGACCGCAGCCGAGCTCTTCCAGACGTCGTGAGCCAAGCTGGGAAAGGCAGGGCGTGTTAGAGGATCAAGACTCCGGGGGCGCGGACAAGGGGCAGCGCTCGGTCACCTCCTCACTGCCGAGGGCTGACTTGGGGGGTTGGCCAGCGCGCACCAGCGCTCCACGCTGCCAGGGTCGCCCCGGCCCCGCCCCACACCTGCGCGGCGGCCCCGCCCCTAGGATCCATTGGCTAGACCTGCCGTCCGTCAGGCGAGCCCCCGGGGCCCGCCCCCAGCCCGGAGCGGCGCGTCCTCCGTCCGGGGCCACCGCGGCGACACCTCCTCGCCAGGCTCGCGCGGTCCACAGCGCGGTGCGCTGCCCCTGCGCGCACTGTCCGCGCGGGCCGCCCGCCGCGGGCTCGGGGCCGACCATGCGCCCGCCCAGCCGGCTGCCGAGCCTGCTGCCGACCCTCTGGCTGTGCGTGTTGGCAGGAGTCCTCGCCTGCGCTCTCGGCCCCTCGGTGAGTGTCCGCCCCGCCGCCCAGGGTCTTTGTAACTAGGAGCGGTGCGGGGCGGTGGGATCCGGCCGTCTGGCCTTACGTCTGTGCGAGGGGAATAAGACCCGTCTGGTCTCCCCAACTCCGCCTCGGGCCGAGTCTCCACCCGCGGAGTGGGGTCTAGAGCGTGCCCAGTCCCTCCCAGTGCAGCCTGGAGCGCATCCAGTTCCGTGCGGGAGCCGGGGGAGAGAGTCTCTAGGCTTGCCTTCCGCACGCTATGGGCGTGCGGGGTGCGTAGGTGGCGTGGTTACTGGTTGCAGGGTGGGCTAGGTGTGGTAGACCGTGGGTGGGAGGCTGGGGGTTATCTGTGCGCCGTGCGCCTCTGGAGGTGTCCAGGCATTGTGTATCCTGCACGTGGGAGAGTGAGGGTCCTGCCAGGAGACACAGTGCTGGGGGCCCAGGGACCTGGAAGGGGCGTTTGGGATCAGGTGGGTGACAAGCTGTTCCCCCCTGTGTCCTCCCACTAAGCAGAGCTGAAAGGCATGGAGGCCATGGAGGGTGGCGAGCAGTGAGGCGCTGGTGTGTTTATCAGGAAGACATGTGCATGGGAAAACTGAGCAGGGTGCCAACAACCAGCAGACAGTGGTTTCCCTCTTGTTCCCATTTCTTCTTCATCCCCACATGGGACCGTGTATGCCCTGATTTATGTGTGTCAGTGTGCCCCAAGTGTATTTGTGTCCGTGTGTTTCTGTGTCTCAGTCTCCCCTGGGCTGCAGGGCAGATAGATCCTGGTTGACACGGGCGCTGCATGGATCATCTCCCTCTCCGTGCAGGGAAGACATTAAGACTTAGTGGGTCTACCCAAGCCCATTTTACAGATGGGCAAAATGAGGCCCACCAACACCCGGAGCCACACCTATCCAGTCACACCTGAACAGCAGTTGATTTTCCTCCTACCCGGCACTTGAGGAATCTAGAGTTCCTGCTTGGGTGTGGCCTAAAACCCTAGGGTTGCATGTCAGTGATCAGTTCCAGGTGGGAGAGTAGAGTGGCTTGATGATCTGTTCGCCTCTCTCCTGTGATTACCTCCCTGGCCATCACCTCCACCGGGACAGGAATCTGTTTCTATCTAGCTGATGTCTGACACACCTTTGGCAGAGGTAGCTTATTGCTTGTCCTGGGAGCAGACCTTACAACCGTAGGCAGGAGCCTCCTCCTCTTCTCCCTTTGATAGCCATGAGAACCACCTCCTGAGCACTCAAAGCTTCACTGAGTTCTAGCCCCAAGTCTGTCACTCTGGCACCACTTACACATGTACCCTCAGTGTCACAGAGCCCCCAGGTCTCACTAACAACTCTCTGATCACCCAATTCTGGACGTTGATCACTCAAACTCTCCTTGGGTTACCAGGGATCTTGAGACCAACACTGGCACCCCTGAATACTCCTCCTCCCTGAAGACTCTCAGCCCAAGGGCAGAGTGGTTTCAGTGGGGCTTCCTCTCATTCTAGGCCATACCTGCCCCCACTTTCTGAGGCAGTCAAGCCTGGCTCCTCTAGTGCCTCCCCTGTCTTTCCAGAACTTACTCATTTAGTACCTATCTCCAGCACCTCCCTAAGCAGCTTGCCCTGATTGCTCCAGCCCATTTGGTCCTCCCCATTCTGACCCCACCCTTCAGCCCTACTCACCTCCCTGCCCAGGCTCTTCTGACCATCCCATGGAACCAACGGCTAAGGTTTCTCACCTCTCACACTCCCCACAGCCCAGAGCAGGATGGGGCCCACAGAGAGGAGAAGTCACGCAGCCTTGACTGGTAAAGGCAAGGGTTGAGCAACATCATCTCCCTCTTTACTTCTCCCTCCTCCCTACTGGCCACGATTTGCTTTCTCACTGAATGTACACCTAGCCATCCTGCTCCAGCAAGTGGGGGGGGGGGAAGGGAGGGGGAGGAAAGGTGTGCAAATGTTATCAGAGCCATAAAGTGGCAGCTGCAAAGTTCAGTTTGAAGGCCCCGGGCTTATCACTCCCGTATATGATGCCCTGACCTCAGCCAGGGAAAGGGAAATCTCTGAACAGGGAAGTAAAAAAAGGAAAGAAAACCTCCAGTGTCTCAGAAGAGGAAGTCTGCCCCAGGGCGATTCATCAGGACTTCCACTGCCCTGCCCCCAACACCAGGCATAAAAGCTCATCCCCGGTAGCAGAACCACTCAGGGCAATGCTCATAGAGGAGGAGAGACCCAGGCCCTGCCCTGGAAAGGTTGTCAGGCTGGTGGGGGGAGAAAAGACCTGTGCCCCAGGAGGAAGAGACCAGGAGGGTGTGGGCCTCCCCAAACTGGAGCAAGGGTTTGCAGAGAGGAGCTGTCAGGGAAGGCTCCCTGGAGGAGGCAAAACAATGCCCTGAAGAGTTCAGCCAAATGGACGCAACCTTCCATTCAGATTATAAAACAGCCTCCACCGGCCAGATCAATGGACCTGACCCCCAGAAAGAAGAGGAATCTTCCAGCTCCCCCCACCCCCTACCCCAGAAACCGGGATGGCCCAGGGGTGAGTGAGGCTATCTAACTCACTGAGGTGATTGCCTGTCAGCAGCTCCTGAAGGCCTGACTTACATAGACCTCCTGCCTGGCCACCTGCTCTCAACCTCTCCAGAGCTTGTCCACAGCAGCCTAAGCCTCTTGTGCCCCAGCAGGCCATCCTGCGGGCTTTAGGAGGCATGGCTGCTGTAAAGTGAGGTCTCCTCAAGTGAAGTGATCAACCCAGTTAGGCCTGCCCAGTGCTCCAGGGGACTGTGCTGGAAGGGCAAACTCCCATGACAGATGTCTACCCACCATCCTGGTGCCCCGAGATTTGGCCTTCCCTGAGATTTCGGGATCTTCCACGAGGAGTTCCAAGCTGAGGTCCAGAGGCCTGGCCCTCCCCACTCCAAGGCAACAGCCAGTTGATTGTGAGACTATCTCTAATTTCTCTGGAAGAGCCTCAGTTTCCTCATCAAGAAAATGATGAAGGAGGGAGATGGGAGGTGAGAAGGAAGGAGGGAGGTGAGAACCCTTGGCCCCCCGCACAGGGGACCTGGGAAGAGAGACTGAGCTGGAGACCAGCTCCACCCCTGACTGGGGCAGAATCTCTGCCTTAAGCCTCCTGACTTGTCTTCCGGCCAGGATTCTGTGAGGTTAAGACGTGAACGTGCTGCGGAAACTGTGTGACCGTCATTCCTTCCCCTTGATCCCTTAAAACTCTGGACATCATGAACTTTTATCCCTTGATACCCAGGGGTCCCTCAGACAGGCAGGAGTCCTGGGGATGGAGAGGAAGTGTCCTCAAGAGGTGACCGGCCAACTCGAGGGGTGAGGCTTCAGTGGGCAGCCTCAGTGGCAACCGCAGAGGCTGAGACTGCCTCTCACGTGGCCGCTCTCAGATGCAGCCAGGGCATCAGAGGAAGCCCCGTCCCTTTCCCCACTTCTCCTCGACCTCCCAGACTGCCCTGTTTGACTTTCTAATGCAAAGCCATTCTCGTGGCACCCGGGATGACGCACCACACAGGTCAATCATCATATATCTCAGGCTTATTTCAGAGACAAAGGGACACAGTTTAAGCACATTGGAAATTTTATTGTGAAAACTTTCAAACACACAGAAAAAAACTCAGGAGAATAGTATGATAAATAGTATGATAAGTACCCATTCCTTGGAGCAATGTCAACAAAATGGCGGTATAGGAACTTCTAGCCCTCATTCCTTTCCAACTCCCAGGTTTGACAAATGATAACCTTTATTTATTTGCATCATTTGCTTTTTTTTAAGATTTATTTATTTATTTATTTATACAAGCACTGGGTACAGTCAGAAGCGCGGGAGGGTGAGCGAATTCACCAGAGCCAGAGCGGGGAGCAGAGCAGGCAGAAGGACCGAAGTACACTGCTGAGGGGAGCAGCGGGCAGCAGGAGAGGTCTGCGCGCCATGTGGGACCCTCCTCCGGTGGCCGGGGAGCAGCCCGGAGAGGGGGGTGCGGGGGGGGTCGTATCGAACCAGTGCTGCAGAGGAGAGGTCTGCGCACCATATGGGACCCTTCTCCGGTGGCCAGGGAGCAGCCAGGGGGGATCGAACCAGTGCTGCAGAGGCTGCGGGCAGCTTCGCAACCCAGCACTCAACCGCTGCGCCACCAGGGAGGCCCTGCATCATTTGCTTTTTTGAATGAAGTGCTCTAGACATCATGAGCTTTTATCTCAAAGTATTGTAAAACGTGTCTAAAACTAAAGGATGTTTTCCTAACTACAATGCCATGGTCACACCAAACAAAAATCAACAGAGATCCCTTCACATCCAACCTTCAAATATCCCCAAGCAGCATTTAATCAATCAGCCCATACTTGTGGTGCTATTATCAGAGGCTTTGGTTTTATCACAAGAAATTTTCCAGCCTGTGTTACCATGTAGCTGCAGGGTGGGTGAGCACGGAGCTGGTCTTCACTGAACGGGACCTCTTCTTTATCTGCAGTGTCCATCGAGGGGCTCAAGAAATGCCTCCTGCTGTCTTAAAAGCTAGTTCTTCCCGCACAGTGGGTCTCGGGAGAGGTCCCCAAGCAGTCTCTGCATGTCTGGGGCCCACAGCCTCGTGGTTCCCTGGGTAGGTACCCAGTCCTCGCAGGTGGCCCCAGTGCCAACTCTGGCCATATACGCCATGCTTGTAAACTGAGTCCCTTCGCCAGCCATGCCCGGGATGACGTCATACAAGCAGAGGCTATAAACCAAATGTTTACCCTGCTGCCCTGCTTCACTGTTGAACCTCTGCAAAGAAAACCCTGAATGGCTTCGTGTGCAAAAGCAACCTTCCTTTGATGGGACCAGGCTAAGCCACTTGCATTCCCCTAATAACCCTTGTCCTGGCACCACTCTGAGCTGTAAAGAGTTCATTTTTACCCCAAGCTCAAATCTATGTCTTCCTCTTCCTCAGCCTCCAGCACACACTAGTTGTCATTCTACCTTCCCAACACCCAGGACGCAGCCTTCCCCAAAATTTGGGGATTTCGGCAGAATTTGAATTTGCAGAGAGGGGAGGTTTCAGATCATTGCAGAAAGGACGTGAAAGTTCGGGGAGAAGAGAAATGGCTGCAGCAGGGGGCACAGCAGCCTCTTGTCAGCAGGTAGGAAGCCTGGGGCCTGGGCTTATGCTGGCATCCAGGCTGAGTCGGGGCTGGGGTCCTGGTGTGGATGGCAAGACCAGCCCGGGGTGAAGGCTGGGGTTGGAGCTTCATTAATGACTGCTAACCCCTCTGGGAAGCCCCCTAGTGCCCTTCAAATTTGATCCTTGACACAAATGCAAGGAGATGGTGTGGCAGGTGTCCCCATTTTACAGAGGAGGTGGAGAAACTGGCCCAAGGTCACCCAGCCAGGTAATGACAGTCTGATTCCAGAACCTGTGGACTTAACTAGGCTCTGCCACCTTACTGAGAACAATGACTCCTTCCAAAGGGGCTCTGTGATGCCACATGCTGCCTTCGGGCTTTAGAGATAATTTCTAATTAGTAAAATGCACCAATCTGATGTGCCAACGCAGGAGATTCTCACACATGTGTACACCTGTTTAGCCACCACCCCAATTAAGCTATCACATATGCCCGTCGCCCCACAGGCTCCCTTGTGTCCCTCCTCAATAAAATGAGGCCTTGTTTCAACTTCCTTCAGTGTCCTCTGCAGAGCTAAGAGCATCTGTCTCCTTTTTTCTGTGACTTCTGGATTCTATGATCCACCTTTCCGTGTCCCTTGCCCTCTTTCCTGCTGTCCTTTTCTCCTCAGTCCTCTGCTCTTCCCTTCACATCCTTAGTTTCAAGATCTCCAACTCCTCACCCATCCAAACACAAAGCCAAGTGAAGGGAGCAGCCTGGGAAGTGGGTTGTGGTCCCATGTGCCTTTGGCCACACTGCTTTCCCCCTCGGTCCTCAGTTTCCCCTGTGACTCTTTCCTGCCCTGTTACTTCAGTGGGGGTGGTCATCTTACATGGGGGGGTGACTCCTAAGGCTACTGCCCTCCCCATTTCCCTGCCTCCTCCAATAGTACCAGGCAGGGAAAAGACCCTCCTTTGACAGACCCCAGAAGTGTAAATCATCCACCCTTGCTCCCAATGCTTGTAAATTTACAAGCAGGGATTTCTTTCTCCTGCCTCACCTATGCAGCCTGTTGCATTCTAGACCCCTCTCAGAGACCAGCTTCCCCTAGGAGGTACTCACACTTCCCCCCTCTCTGTTTTGTCTCCCTCAGCTACTCCTGCCTGAGTTCACAGGCTCTGGTTGAGATTGGGGGTTCTGATTTCAGGCCAGTAGCTGTGGTCTCAGGCTTCCCTTGAGGGAATTGAGTGACCCTCTCAACACCTGAGTACCTCTACAAACACCTGAGCGCCCCCCACTTCAGAGCACCTAACATCTAACAATGCTCCAGCATCTTCACTCTCAACCACACACAAACCCAGCCTTTGCCCCAGACCTCATAGAGCCCCATGTGGAAAGTAGGGTTTTCTTCCAAGCCCCTCACAGCAGGGGATAGAGAGGAGGAGACCTATCTGAGCAGGTGGAATTAACAAGACCTGGTTAATCCCTGCCCCCTACCAGAGACGGAGGATTCCACTGTCAAGTCCCTGGCAGTCACCTCCCACAGCCAGGCAATACCATGGCAGGGTACAAGAGAGCCAGGGGTGAAGACATACTATGGCCTTCCTCACCCTTGTCCGGGTCCCTTCTGGGTTCAGGAACTCTGTACAGGAAAGGTATTGGTGGTCTAGTTTGTCCTGAAACTCTTGCCTCAACCCAGTGGCAAGGTCAGGCTGACTTCAAGCTTTCTTGGAGGTAAGCATGGCACAGGACTTTGTGAGGGTTTGGGAGAAACTCCTGTTTTCTCTTCTCCAGAGTGAGTCAGGAGACAAGTTGGTAGAATTGGGAAGGACCTTGAATGCCAATTTTGAAGAGTGGGCTTTGACCCCAAAGCCATGAGGAACATCAGGGATTTGAAGCAGGAGAATGAGGATGGGGATACACTTTGTACAAAGATTCCCTCGGTTGCAGGGGCCACTGCACCTACCCAGGAGGGGGAACTGATGAGGCCTGGCTCCTGCTCACATTTCCCAACTTCCAGGTCCCTTACCATCCACCAGACTTTTGCAACCTTAAATGTATTGGGCATTTTCATGCTCCATACTTCTGCATAAACATTATTCCTACTTTCTGGAATATTCTGCTCTATCTCTGATGGTGCACCTCTAGTACCCATTCTCTGTGAAGCCCACACCCCATATTCTACCTGGGAACCTTTCCTTGAGATCAGTAGGCTTTGCTGTGTCCAGCTGGGAATTTTCCAACTTTGTGCGTTTGGAGTCCAGAGGGATAATGAGGATGTTTAGAATACGGAAATAAGTGGAAGAGGAAGTCCAAAGTCTGCCTGAATTCCTCAGTGATAAGGGTTAGAGGGAGCTGCCCTGGCCGTGGCTCCCAAAGGGCAATGGTTGACCAGATGGCCCAAGGCGAGGCCATGGAGAGAGGCTGATGCAGTCCAGACCAGTGGACAGAGGTTTAGGTCCCATCTGGAAATGTGCATTTTCTGGGTGACCCCAGGTCCCTCTTGGCTCTCTGTTTCCTCTACCCTCTTCCAGATAGGGTCTAGCACTCAATGAAATTGTGGTGAAAAGAGAGCTCATCTTTTTTTTTTTTTTTAATAATAAATTTTATTTTTATATTCCCCATACAATTGCAACCCCCCCCATTTTGACCCCAATCCCTCCCTCCCGCCACGCACCCCCCCAAAAGTGTCTCTGGTTCATAGATTTTTGTTGATTTTGATTTTCACTTTCTTATAGTTATTCATTTTCCTGGTCCCTTATTTAAGTTTTCTAGATTCCTGCTATGAGTGAGACCATCCGGTATTTTTCTTTTTCTTTCTGGCTTATTTCGCTGAGCATGATCCCTTACAGCGCCATCCATGTTGCTGCAAATTGCATGTGTTTATCTCTTTTGAATGCTGAGTAATATTCCATGGTGTATATGTACCACATCTTCTTGATCCAGTCATCTATTTTTGGGCATTTGGGCTGTTTCCAAAGCTTAGCTATTGTAAACAGTGCTGCTATAAACATAGGGGTGCAGGTGCTCTTTGGAATTGATGTTTCTGTGTCCTTTGGGTAAATACCTAGGAGTGGAATTGCTGGATCATATGGAAAGGAGAGCTCATCTTCATTCAGAGACACCCCAGGCTCCCAGGTTACCCCGGGGACCCCTGCCCCTCCTCTGCAAACTGCCTCTGAGGAAAGATTCCATGGCTGTGCTGCTGTGAGAACAGAGCTGGCTAAAGAGGTTGGTTCAACACCCTCACTCACTCAGAGAGTGGCAAGCAGGAGCTGCCGGGCACCCTATGATGCCCTCCATGATCGGAAAAGAAATATCTCTTGGCTGACAGCATAGCCCTGGCTGAAGAGGGCCCAGTAAGTAGGATCGCCCATTATCCAGTCCTTAGAGTGCAAGTCTGGACTCTTGATGACAGGGACAGAAAACTCAAGTGGCTCAAGCCATAAAGGAAGCTCGAGCACATCGCTAGGAGCAGAGCTGGTTTCAGGCGTGGCTGCAGTCAGAGGCTCAGACAATGCTGAGAAGACCCAGTTTTCCTGTATTTCTCTATTCTGCCTAGAGCTGTGTGACTTTCATCATTGTGTTTCACTTGGAGGCAAGATGGCAGGAGTAGCTCTAGCCCTGTATCCTCTGAGTTTGCTGGTCCAGTGGGAAAGAACAAATCCACCTGCCTGGTGGATTTGTCACAGAAATGAGCCTCCTGGTTCCAAGCCAACTGACTTGGGCCACATGCCAGGTACTGTGGCCTGAATGCTCTAACTGGCTCACGTGTGATCACCTGTTGACCCCTTCAAGAGGGTTCATTAGAACCCCATGAACTTGAATTGAGGAAGGAGTTGGTTTCCCACACAGAGATGAGGACATGGCACCAGAAGAGGGTGAAGGGTGGGAGGAGGCAGCAACAACAGGTATCTGCAACCATTAATCTTGCTATCATGCTGGGAGTGGTGGGAGAATGGGAGGCTTGGGAAGGGTCCAGAGGCAGAAGGAATCCTGTTGCTGCAGGAGAATGGGCATGGGAAAGTGCCTTGCAGAGAAGAACTCTGCAAACACACCAGGTAGACCAATCTTGCTTGGGGACACAAGCCAAAGTGGCCGTTTCCAGGCCCCTTCCAGAGACCACCTGGAACCCCATTTTTGTCTAAGTAACACTTATGGGCAAAAGGAAAAGCGTGTGACCCCAAGGAGGGACCACAGCACATTTCCTTTGAGTCTCACATCTTTTCTTTTAAACAGTCATAATCTATCCATGTTACTTTATATGCCAAGTTTTCAATGACTTGCCAGTTTGTGTCTTTATCCCAATTGGCTGGGAAAGTTAACAGTCCAAGATGGATGGAATTCATGTTAACTTGGTGACTTTCAAGCATGTGGCACATAAGCAGATGAGGTCTGGATGTTGGGAATCTTGTCTGAAAGACATTGTGGCAGGGAGGAGGCCTTCCCTTGGACCTGGGCTAGGCAGCCGGTGCTTAGCTACAAATGGGGAAGTTGGACTCTGAGGACCTCTGTGACAACGAGTCTGGTCCAAAATCCTCAACAAGGGGTGAGGAGCTGTCAAGGTGGAAGGGCCTCAGCTGTATGGCGTCTTGGGCACCAATTGGCCAGCTTCAGCTTGGACACCCTCTTCCCCTACAGCAATGGAGAGCTCACTAGCACCTGGGACTCATGCCCCAATTGGGTCAATTCAGAACAATGGTCAAAGACACCCTTGGTATCCATAGATATTACAGAAGGAAATGAGGGGACACCCACTACTTATACTCTCCTTGTAGCCTGACCGCAAGTCTTTGAGACAGTAAGGGAGGTGATTGAGGCTCATTATCCATCAAGGAAATTGAAGTCCAGGGAGATGAGGTCCTTATCCCAGGATGGGAGGGACAAGTTGGAAGAGACATCGAGAATCTCTCATTCTGGAGCAGTTTTCTGGACACATACCCACAGCCCTATTGAGGGCTGTGCCATTCTCTTCCCTAGGCAGAGACAAGGAAACCAGTGTGGGGTGGCAGCCACTTCCCTAAAGCCAGACAGGTAGAAGGTGCCATCAACCCTGGGTTGCTCCCTGGAGGCCTTCACCTGCCCTCCCCCCTAAAAGCTCCTAAGACGTGACTTTTGCTGGCTGCTCCTTGGCAGCCATCACCTCTGTTCACATGTCTGCTTCAGTGCCAATGTCCCCTTGGTGCACAGATCTGGCTTGCTTGCTCCCTGGTCAGGGCACAATGCATGGGAAGGGAGAAGCTCAAACCTTTTTACCCCTTCTCCCTACCTTCCAAGGGCAGGGGAGACCTGATAGGATGGTAAACCATCCAAGAGAGGCTTCTCTCATCTTCTTAAACCTCCTCTTCCTTCATTAGATCTGACATAGGTTGAATTATTTAGAACTAAGAAGGACACAGGTAAGACCTGGGCCAGAAGGGCCAGGCATGTGACCCAGGGGCTGAACATAGGCTCCTAGATTGGGAACAGAGTCTGAAAGGTGTACCCAGACTCCTGAATTCCTCCCAGTTGGCCCCCAGACCCCATGATGAGGTAGCACTAGCTGGGCCCTGCTCATCCGTGGAGACTGAGGCCAGGATAAAAGACTACCTACCCAAGTTGGAGAGCCAGAGTCCAGTTAGCCAGCTGTGGGCTCTAATGAGGAGCCCCCATACCTTTATGTAGATTTGTGCCATGCACAAAGAGACAAAGTTGTTACAGCCTCAACACTGTGAGGGAGCCATCATCTGGTCCTCAAGGTGGACTGAGCCTTGGGGACAATGGATAAGTGTTTGGGTTCAGATCCAAGTAGGGGTCAGCCTTCAATGCAGCACTGGGATCGGGACTCAGTCTGGGGTTGGGATTGGGGTTGGGGTTCATTCTCGAATCTGGGTCAGCCCGGTAACTGCTCGTGGAGTCTATGAGCATGAACAAGAGGTGGGCCCTGCACGGGCTGATGGGGCCCCATCCCTGTTTCTGTCCCCTAGGGCGGCCAGGCAGTTGGGCTGCAGCGGGAGGAGTGTCACCATCTGAAGATGATTGAGGTGCAGCGCAAGCAGTGCCTGGAGGAGGCCCAGCTGGAGAACGAGACAGCAGGTGAGATTCCCAGCAGGAAGAGAAACACTGCAGACCCCCAAGGAGACCCATTTTTTCTCACAGAAGCATATTTATTCCACATTTGTTGTATAAAGAGAGCACCCATCTTAGCAGTCGGGAGGGAGAAGGGTAAAGCAGGCAAGTCTGCACAGATCTGAAATACTCACCACAGGGGAGAAACTGAGGCCCAGTTCCTCCTCTCAACCCCAGGCTTTCCCAGTCAGCTAGACATTAAAGGGTGACACCTCCCCACCCCAACCCTCCCTCTGCAAACCAGATGAATCACTGGCTCTAATCCAGACCATCAAGTCAAGGTCACATTCAGAAGCTGAGCTCTTGGGGGCCCAGCTACTCCTCCTCAGGGGGCCTAGGGCAGCTCAGCCTCACTTTGTGGAGGATGGTGCCATGCGGGGGCCATCAGATCAGATGACAGCATCCTCTACTCTTCATCCCCCGCCCCCACCCCACCCTCCTGGCCAGAATGGGAGGAATTGCAGAGGACTATCTTCAAAAGGCTCACCTTGAGCCAGACTTGGAAGGAGGGTCAGGATTTGGAGAAGCAAAGAGGCAGGAAGGTGGGAGGCACCAAGGCAGACCGCCCTAGGGGAACAGGGGGATCAGTAAGGGGCCTGAGGCTCACTGAGAGGGAGGGGTGGGCTGGAGGCACTGTGGTGCCTGGGCCTGCTCTGGGTCTCCCTTCTAGTCTCCCTCCCTCAGCTGAGCTTACAGTTTTGTGGCAGCCTCACTCAGGAGCAGGGGACATCATCCCCAGCTCCCCCACCTCTCTGGGGTGGACAGTTATGTAATCCCCTGCCCCAGACCCTCCCTGTTGTCCCTGGTACCCATGCCTTAGGGTACCATAGGTGAGTGTGTATTGCCCCATAAATGGGCTTTGCCGCCCCCAGCTCTCAAGGAAGAGAAGTCTCCTGTCTCCTGGGGCCCCTAAGACTGAGGCCTGGGTGCAGGGGTGGCCAGACCCCACCAGGACCAGGTTGCAGACATGCCTAGAAGGCAGTCCCCAATGGCAGATCATGGGCGGCCCAAACTCCATATTCTAGGCCCCAATGCAACACCTCCCAGGCCCCAAGGGCAGGCCACCCTCGTGATCCTGATGAGATCATTGCTGGCACAGGGTGCATGTCAGATGCCAGGTTTCTGTCACCATGCAGCCAGCCTGGGATCCAGAGGAAGGCAGGTCCTCTGTGGGCCGCGGGTCGGCCCATGTGTGGGGCTCAGTGCGTGTCCATGCATGTCCCTTGTGTGCTTTTGGCCCATGTCTCTCTGCGACTGTGCCTGCACCTCTGGGATCTGTAACTGTGTCTGACTCTGAGCGTCTTTCTATGTTGGGGGTGTGTGTCTGTTTAAGCCTGGACATGCTTACACACGTCTTCCCGGTGTGCCTGTGTGCCTCTGTGTGTGTGCCTCTCTGTGAGGTATGTGTGTCTCTCCCTGTCTGTGTTTGCCTGGGGGGGGGGGGGTCTTTTTCACGTCCAAGCAAGCACACATGTGAGTATCTTTGCACGTGCCCATATCTCTC
This sequence comes from Talpa occidentalis, assembly GCF_014898055.3. Classification (NCBI taxonomy): domain Eukaryota; kingdom Metazoa; phylum Chordata; class Mammalia; order Eulipotyphla; family Talpidae; genus Talpa; species Talpa occidentalis. Next base: position 30,318,150 of record NW_023600993.1, read on the forward strand.
TATACACAAATCTTTAAAATGACACACACAGCAGAGGCCCCTACCCTACTCTGCCTTGCCACCCCCACTTTCCCATTTGGACTTTCCTGTTGAAGAGGTAGCCCCTACCCCCAGTGGGCACAGTCAGCCTAGACCCTCTGAGGGCCTAGTGACACTTAGGAGGTACCTATGAGGCCTCTCTAGCGTGTACACATAGAGAATACTCCCTCCAGGGCCCAGCTCAGGACAATAGGCCCTCCAGGTGTCCAGCATTTTCTTGGCTATCATCCCCTTCTCAGCCTCCTGATCCTTTTGCTGCCTCTTGCTTCCTCACTCCTCCCCGGCTCTCCCTCCCTGCCCACTGACCGGCACCCTAGCACCACTCACAGCCCGGCCTCGGTGGTACTGAGATTCCCCATGAGGCCAAGAGTGACCTCCCCTTGGCAGGGCCCAGCCTCCTCCTCCTCTGTGCTGCCTCTAGTGAAACTGTGCTCAGAGCCAAACACCCAGCTCCTAATCTACTCCCCAACCTGCCCCGGAGGTGGAGATGCAAAACGCTCAAAGCCTGGCGGGGACCCACACACAATAGGCGGTCTACAGAGTAGGGTGTGCCCAGCACTGTCAGAGAGAATGAAACAAAGTCCAACAGAACAGAATTCCCAAAGAAGCAGCATGGAGACCTACAGACGAGGAGAGTGTAGTTTGCTGGAGAAGGGGATGCAACTGGGGGCTGGTTACCTAATTGCTCTATGCCTCAGTTACTCACCTGTAAAATGGAGGGTTAGGCTATTCATTTAAGGAGGCAGAACAGTGCCTGCCACATACAAAGGCTACATAAGAGAGAGCTGATAGCAACAGGGTCCTGGACCTCATGCGGGACTGAACTGGCCTGAAGGGCCCCTGCATGGCCCCTAGAAAGGCTGGCACAGTAATAGAGGCGAGTCTGGCAGCCACAGTAAGGTCACAGGAGCCTCAGGCCAGGGTGGGGCAGGAAAGGTTGGGGTCCAGAAGGAAGGGAGGCTGTGCTGTCTGGCCAGGCCCCAGGGATCCAGGTGTCCTTGGTCTTCAGGACCAGGTGCCACCTGGCTGTGACAACCCCAGATGGTAACCCCTACCCCGACACACACACTACCAGCCCACTGCAGTACTCAGTGCCCAGACTCTTCCCTTGTGAGAAAGTCCCTCCACCTCTCCTTCCCAGGCCCCTTTCTTGAGAACTCATGAACCTTCGAACCTGGGCTGGGCCGGGCTTGGCCGAGCTTAGCGTTGACTTTGGCTCAGGGGTTGGGTTTCCTGCATAAATCTATGGGACTGGCAGGATTGCAGAGACAATTAAACCTTCCCCAGGGGCACCCGGCCTCTGAACAGGCAAAACCATGGTATTTGCTTCTGCTTATTAAATCAGATCCCTAGAAGCCCCTCGGCACACCCTTCTCCAGCCAGCTCCTGCCAGGTTAATCAGTACATGTGGCAGACACGGCCAGTGACGCAGGGTTTCTCTGCTCTCAGCATCACCCATCTCAACTTGTAGTTCTACTGAGTTGGGGACATCAGTGTTGCTTTGCGAGTTTTGTGAAGACTCAAGAATTAAATGGGGGCCTCCCTGGTGGCACAAGAGGTTAAGACACAACCTATGAAGCCACCCGCAGCCACTGCAGCAAGAGTTCAATCCCCAGCCAGGGAGCTACTTACATGGTGCAGCAGACCTCTCCTGTCTCGCCCGCTGCTCCCCTCAGCAGTGTATTTCAGTCAGTCTGCCTGTTCTGTTCCCCACTCTGTCTCTGGTGAATCCTCTCACCCCCCACACCTCTGGCCTGTACCACAGTTCTTGTATGCATAAATAAATAAATCTTTAAAAAGAAAAAGAATTAGATGAAGCCCCATATACCATCACCCCATCGTACCCAATATTTTCTGATACCTCCTTCACTGTGATAAAATGAAATTCAGGACACACTCATTCACTTTTTTTTCACATTCATTTTTTTAATGATGTTCCGGCTGTCATGTGATAGGAAAGTCAAAAGGAGAGTTACTTATAGTAAAATATCTTATACCTATTCAGCCACAATTACACTGAAAAAGAAGACAACATCTGAAGCTTGAACTTACACATAGAAATTCTGGGCACGTGGGAGTCTAAATGTAGATTGACATGCGGGGTGGACACTGACTCAGGCACCAGCATTACTGCAGGTGACATGATTTTGCAAAACATTGAACATCACTTAGTAAAGTCCAAAACACAAGGAAGCAAGTCTGAGCTCTCTGACTCAGTAGTTGCCTTCCTAGAAAACTCTGTTAAGTTAAACCCGTACATCTAGAACCTTGGCTTAGCATGTAAACTGGAGTAGGAACCCAGGTTCTGGTTATTACAAAAGGTTTCCACCCACACGAGTGCCCAGCAGCTCGTCGGAATTCTTTGCCAATGCTGAGCAATTCGTCATGGTGTAGGATTATGCAGATACCTGCTGGCACCTGCCCATCAAATGCTGGGGGAGGCCCCCCAATCTCTGCAATAAACCAACCCCCACCCTCACGCCCCACCACAGTTCTAAACACACTCAGGCAGCACTCCATTCCTCACTAAGGACTATGGCGCTGTAGCCCTGCCTCCTTCCCTGCTTCTGGCAGGTCAGGCCTGGCAGGTTGGCACCTCCCCTCTCAGCCTGTAGTTTCCTCCAGGTGGGAGCCTAGAGGAGGAGGGAGAGAGTGGGTGCCTGTGGGCACAGGCCCCAAGGCTGGAGACACGTGGTGCCCACATTGACTCAAGTGCCCTCTGCCTTCACCCGCAGGCTGCAGCAAGATGTGGGACAACCTCACCTGCTGGCCGGCCACCCCTCTGGGCCAGGTGGTCGTCTTGGCCTGTCCCCCCATTTTTAAAATCTTCTCTTCCATTGAAGGTAAGAGCCTGGGTTAGGGAGGAGCTGGTGGCACAAGTAGACTGGCTGGATGACTAGAGTGGGGTCTTATTAGGAAGTAAGGAGTAAGAGGGCAAAGCAAAGGGGTCAAAGGGACAGTAGCAATGGGCAGGGGGCACGTCCTGGAAGAGTATGCACTGGTGCAGGGTCTTTAAAGGACTCAGGATTTGATTCACTCTTCACATAAAGATAAGCCTGTGGGAAGGGCTCACTAAGTATTTGCTCAGCAATGGATAACTCATTGACTGGCGGTGCTTGATTAAGTTATGGCTCCCATGTTCCGTTGTTTTGGGCTGGTCACAATTCCGTCTTTCACTACCTGCATCCAATGACCTCTTGGGCTCTGCGAAACCACCGCCTTGCTCACACACCTCGCTGGGCTCTGCTTGAGTGAAAGTTCACAGGTACGGCAGGAAAGAAAAGAGGCCTCTCTCAGAAGTGGGCTCTCTTACTGCTGTGTAATTAAAGAGGCTGACCACATCTATTCAGTCATTCTTGCACTTAGCAAATGTTTATTAAATACCCACAAGTACGACAGGCATGGGCTAGACAAACGTGTATGTGTTGGTGTGTGTGTAAAATAACTACACTATGCCCCCAGGAGCTAATGTTCTCGTTGGAGAGAATTTTTTTGTTTTTTTTAAAGATTTATGTATTTATTTATACAAGCACTGGGTACAGTCAGAAGCGCGGGAGGGTGAGAGAATTCACCAGAGCCAGAGCGGGGAGCAGAGCAGGCAGAAGGACCGAAGTACACTGCTGAGGGGAGCAGCGGGCGGCAGGAGAGGTCCGCGCGCCATGTGGGACCCTCGCCTGGTGGCCGGGGAGCAGCCGGGGATCGAACTGGCGCTGCAGAGGCTGCGGGCAGCTTCGCAACCCAGTGCTCAACCGCTGCGCCACCCGGGAGGCCCTCGTTGGAGAGATTTTTAGCAAGGAAACAAACACTGGTATCTTAAATGATATGAAGGGCTGAGAGGGAGAAAAATGGGTGTGCTGCAACCAGAGGTCCAGGCCTTGTTGAGGGTGATACTTCAGCTGCCCTCTGAAGTCCTGGGCGGGAAGGAGTCACCACACTGGACCCTAGGTAGACTAGAGGCCCCTGAAGGAGAGAATCAACAGCTAGTAGCAGGAAAACCTCAGGAAACTCCATGTGGACCTGTGTGGCTGGAGCAGAGATAGCGCAAGGGACCAAGGGCTGGAAAGAAGGGCGGGTGGAGGCTAGCTAGGCCTGGCGGGTCCTTAAGGGTGACCCAGGACTCAGGCTTTTTCCTAAGTCATTAAGAAGCCACTGAGGTCTCCAAGCTGACACAGTCCATTTTTGGTTTTTAATGGGTAACTGGTTTCTGTGAGAAGAAAGTGTTCTGCAAGTGCAGATCCAATCAGGGAGGTAAAAGCTGATGATGATTTGAATTCCAGTGGAGCAGAGAAGAAAGAGACTTGCCTGAAGTCGGGTGGGTAGAGGTGGGGGAAGGAGGAATCGAACATGCCCCTCATGTCGAGGTTTGATGAGCTGGGGGGAGGAGAAGGCTGGAACGGGATGGGGAGGCCTGAGGGAGGAGCAAGCCGAGTGGGGAAGACTAAGGGCGAAGCTGGCAAGGGTGGAAAGCAGGACTTAGATAAGGATTCAGAGGGTGAGCCAAAAGAATCTTGGGCATTGCTCAATCCAGGTGACGCTCTCTGGATCTCAGTTTCCCTGTTTGTAAGATGGACCCAGAAGGCAGAGGACAAGATGGTTTCTTTGGGGCAGGCCAGTTTTACCCCCGCCCCGGGGCTCAGTGTCCTGACCTCAGCAATGACAAAGAAATGTGGGCGCCCTCCCTGAGGAGTCAGGGAGCAGTCACAGGCTTGCCGCATTCCAGGCCAGCACCCACCTAGTCCTGCCCCCCTCCGGGGAACCTGGTACCTGGGCACACGGGCAGCGAGCTCCTCTGGCAGCTCTCACCATGCGTCCTATCAGCAGAGCCTGGCAACCAGCCTCCTGTCGGATCCCTGGAAGCGCCTGCTAATTGCGCTCCTCCCTGACATGCTGCTAATTGCATTCCTCCTGATGGCTCTTCCTTCTGTCTCTGCTGGAATTGTCAAGGCAGCTCCTGCACTTGAGAACCTGGACTCCAGCCTACATTCTGGCTAACCCTGAGTTGCCAGTCTCAAGGGGGTCTATACAGCGCCCTTGAGCATATAAGAAAAAGGCAACTCTTCCTCAGGCGCAGGCAACTTCTGACCAGCACCGTCCTACTGACAAGCTGGATTTGAAGTAGAGTTTAGCCCCCACTGTCCATCGGCTGTACCTTTGGGCAGTTGACAACCTGCAAACCTGCCCGGCTGGTACTCAGCAGCCCTATTTCCTCTGAGAAATAGGATTAGCGGCTAGAAATGGGTGAGGGGCTGAAAACGAAAAGGAAAGAGGGTGTGCTTTCCTCGGCCAGTAGATGAAGAACGAGAGAGCAACTGACCTGGAAGTTTGCAAGTAAGGGTGTGCAGAGCGGGGATGATAGCAGCCCCTGCTCCTCGGGTAAAAGGACTAGGGAAGGAGTGTCCTCGCTGAGAGAGTCAGAGGGACCCTAGTTCTACAGGGAAAGTGGGGGGAAAATTATGGAAGTTTAAAGATTGTGGAGAGTTAGAAAGACGTCATCTACCCAGACTGAATAAGAAACCTGGGGGCAGGATCTTCATGTCTTTCATCTGGGGTGTTTTTACCTTCAAATATATGAAGAGACTTTTTTTTAGGATGAACCAGAGGATAGCTATTTTGGTTGAGGAAACTCAACATACAGTCTATGTTAACCATATTTCTGGGGTCCCTGGGTCACCTCCTTCACTCATCCCACTTCCTATGCATCATGAGGTTCATAGTGAAGTCTTTTTTTTTTAAAGATTTATTTATTTATTTATACAAGAACTGGGGTACAGGCCAGATGCGCAGGAGGGTGAGAGGATTCACCAGAGACAGAGCGGGGAACAGAACAGGCAGACAACCAAATACACTGCTGAGGGGAGCAGCGGGCGCGACAGGAGAGGTCTGCCGTGCCATGTGGGACCCTCGCCGGCCGGCCAGGATCGAACTGGCGTTGCAGAGGCTGTGGACAGCTTCACAGCGCAGTGCTCAACTGCCTGCACCACCAGGGGAGGCCCCATAGGGAAGTCCTGATGACAACCTAAGACTGCCTTGGCCGGCTGGGGTCAAGTGTCATTGACAGGATTTCAGCAGGGGAGTGGCCTGATTGGGTCAAGCTCAGTATGGGGAGCAGCTCAGATGGGGGAGAAAAGCAAGGAGACCCATCAGGGGGCTCTACAGAAATGAGTCCCATTTTCAACCTCCAGTCACAGAGTGATGTTTTTCAGACAGAGAGCCCCGGGGAGGAGTGGTTGGGCAATGTGTGACTTCCTTTTGAAACATGGTGAGCAGGAGACTGGGAGAAGTGTGGAGTGTCCCTTCCAACATGGAATGAAAGTCCCTTGCCCTTCCCACCTCACACATAATGCCTGAAAAGCCACTGAAGTCTCCAGGACTCCCCTTTATCCATCTGCCCGAATTAATGGAGAACCTGCCCTTACTGGCTTGCCACTACAGCACGTCACTTCATTTCTCTCAGCTTGGCATCCCTGTCTTTTAGTGGAACTGAGGGAAGCTCCTGATCACTAAACAGAAATATCTGAGATCCCTGTGGAGATGCTGATGAGTCAACCAGGTTCACTAGCTTACTTCATGGGCCTGGCCTCACTGAGCCCTCATCCCTACAGCAAGTGGGGAGCCCAAAGCCATACCTCCCATCCAGGATTCGATGCTTAGAGGGACTGCCCCCACCAGGCTGGGGCAAGTAGGAAAAGCAGACAAGGCCAAATCAGCCAGCCTTGAAGCTGGAACACTAACACCTCTGGCTTTGGGCACCCCTCTTGCCAGAGGGACTAGGAGCAAGACAGAGCTGGCGTCGAGTTTCATGAATTAAGCTAGTGAGCCTGTGTGACTCCTTAGATCTGAGGCGGAGATGGGCTGCAGTTTGATGGGGTAATTATTTGAAGCCTACAAGCTGGCCCTCCCGTAGGGGAGCACTGAGGGCCTGAGTCGGGGCAGCTGGAAGACTATTCTCCCACTCTGGGAGCCTCTCACTGGTTAGTAGTTGGGAGACTGCAGAAAAAGACTGCCAGGGCAGGAGATCTGCCCAGCCCAGTGCCCCTGCCTCATCGAAGCCCTTCCTGCCCTCGCCCACCTCACAGTGGAAAGAGATCCAGCCCCAGCTGCTCCTTCCTGAGTTTCTCCCCCGCCCTGAGCTGCCCCTCAGTTCCTAACCATAAAGTAGGGTAATAAGAACCTCTTTCACATGGTGGCCAAGTGGATTTGCAGAAATAGTTAGTAGGCGTCTGCCTGGTGTGGTGTGAGCGCACATTGTGGGAATATTCAGTGCACATTCGTGGGGACCCTCCCTGTAGAGGACCGCTGGGCCCTGCCAACAGCTCTGCACCTGGGCACCAGGTCACCTCAGTGCAAGTGAAGGCCAGGGTTATCTGCAAGACTCTGGGGACCCCACCCAGTAGAGCAGAGCTAGAGCTCTTCTCCAGAACTAGAGCTCCCAGCTGGGGGAGATCCCTCACCTGACAGGGCCCCTCTGCTGTAGCCTGGGACCTCCGAGAACAGAGGAGAGTGCAGATCCCTGGCTTCAACTTGCCTCAGCCCCAAGACCCTAGTGACTGCTTGCACAGGCCTTCCCCTGGGCAGGTTCCCCTGCCAGGAGCTCCCTGCTTCTTCCTTCTCCATTTATCAGGACTTAGATGGGTGCTCTTATCAAGCGTTACCCAAGCCCCATCCACCTCCTGTCTCATTTTTGGTCCTGCTCCAGCAGCACCAGCCCTGAGTATGGGAGGAAACCCAGGCCCCAGACCCCAACAGACTGGCTGAGGAGGACTCGGCACACGTGCAGTCAGATGGCTGCTGCCTATTCCCGCAGGAGGAAGAAGCCAGCTCCCCACCAGCTCCTGCAGTTATGTGACAAGGGTCAGCATTCAGCTCGTGGCAAGGGCCAGGGATCATTCTGGGTGAAGGATCCAGACACAGGATAGGAGTTTATGGTGCCACTGGGGCCAGCTTCAGACCATGAGGAGGGGCAGAGGTGAGCTCAGGGTTATCTGGAGGGGCTTCTCTCTGCCCCAGTTTCCCCCATGATGCCCTGGTTATCCAGATCAGGGCGGCTGGAACCCGACAGGGCAGGGGTCATAGCATTGGGCTGAGCACAGAGACAGCCAAGCCCCATACCTGCTCCAGAGATACTCCCTCTCCCTGGCCTCAACCTCTCTTTACCCTTTTCTCCACCCAGGCCGCAACGTGAGCCGCAGCTGCACCGATGAGGGTTGGACAGACCTGGAGCCTGGCACCTACCCCTTTGCCTGTGGCATGGAAGACAGGCCATCAGTTTTGGATGAGGTGGGCCTCAGTGTACCCCGCACCCCCAGAATGCCTTAGCTCACAAGGGCCCTTCTACTCTCCCACCAAGGGGAACTCTCGCCATCTATGTGGGAGCCGGGACTCCTTCCTCTGCAGGCTTGCTTTCCCATGGGCTCACCCCCCCAGCTTGCTTTGACAGGGAGCAGGAGAGGGTTTCATGAGGATGACTCTAAGCACCAAAGGCTGAGGTAACACCCCCAGGCCGGGCCGCCCCACTGCCTCTGGGGAGCCTTGCTGCAGCCCTGGATGTCATTAGGCAGGTGGAGACCATCTTCCCTGTTGCATGCAGAAGAGAAGCCAAAGTGTGGATCCCAGATGAAACCAGTCACAGACCCCCGGCAGTCAGCCAGGGAGAAGGAGAGGACCCTCTGTCCCGGCACAGGGATCTGCCTCGTTAAACACTAGCAGTGTCCTAGGGACATGGGCCCAGGAGCCAGGTGGGGTTTCTGATGGGAGGCCCCTCAGCTAGGTGACCCCCGTGGCTCTGGTGTGTGAATGTACATCTCTATGTGTGTCTGTGGGTCTGCGGTGACGTCTGCCCTGCCCACAGACATCCTCTCAGATGGTCTTTCACTTCTCCTGAGAGGGCAGCAATTTCCTCAGAGGTTTTCAGAACCCACCAGCACCTCAGGCAGCATCTAAATCCTCATAACCACCTGCCTCTGCTGCAGCGGGGGAGGGGGAGGAGAGGAAGGGAGGCCTTGCCTACTGACTGACTCTGTGTGTGTGTGTCTGTGGGGAGAGGAGCTGGCAGGGGAGCAGCAAGGAGCCCTCAGATTCCAGCTTAATCCTGCACCCCCAGAAAGACCAAATTGCCCTCATCCTGCTGACTGCAGCCCCTGAGACCCCCAAATAGGAAATTATCTCCCCAGTGTCTTGAAGATTCCCTCTTCCCTGTGTGCCTCCCCCCACCATGCAATGAGAGGGCTTCATGTGGGGGGTCTGAAGGGCAAGCAGTCTGGACCCCTTAGGGTGCCAAGCCCAGAAATGGCACAAAGGAGTCCTGAGCCCCTGATTAAGGAGTGGATAGATGGAACTGTGAGGTCTTTGCTTCACTTGGGAAGGAGCAGAAAGGGTTGAATTCAACCCCTGCCCCTACCCTGGAGAGAAGTTCTGTGCTGTCTGTGGAAACTGAGGCTAGGTCTGGGGACTATAGGGGGCCATTCAGCTGCTCTGGGGAGCCCTGGACTCCACCTCCTCATCTGCCATGACAAGGGGAAAAGGGCACCCGCAAACACCCCTAGGTGAGCTCATCTGCCCCCAGCCAAGATCTTCAACCACCTCCCTCTAGCAGCAGCAGACAGTGTTCTACAGTTCTGTGAAGACCGGCTACACCATCGGCTACAGCCTGTCTCTCGCTGCCCTCCTGGTTGCCACTGCCATCCTGAGTCTGTTCAGGTGAGATCCAGCCCCCACAACGGGCCTCAAAAAGACTGAGCCGGTTCACCACCGTGGTGGAGCCAGCCCAGGCCAGGTCACCCCCCAGGCTGCACAGAGTCCCGGCCCCAGCCCCCTTGCCAGGCCAGCCTCCCCTGGAGATGACAGGCTGCTCAAAGTGTCCTGCCTGTCAGTCACCCCCACAGGATGACCCTGCAGTGAGGAGGGGGGGTGGGGGATAGCAGGGATGGAATGAGGCCCTCGAGGCTCGAGGGCCAGGCTGCACATGGAGATGGGGCACCTGGGGCAGGGCTCCCCTAGGGGACAGGGTTCACGACAGAGGCCACATGTTCTCCCCACCCTACCCTTGCTCAGAGCACCAGGCAGAGTTGGTGGGGGGTGCGGGTCCAAGGGCCCTTCGGCCTCCCAGAACCGCCTGCCCCAGCAGGAAGCTGCGCTGCACGAGGAACTACATCCACATGCACCTCTTCATGTCCTTCATCCTGAGGGCCATCGCCGTCTTCATCAAAGACCTGGCCCTCTTCGACAGCGGGGAGTCAGACCACTGCGAGGGCTCGGTGAGGGCCCCCCACCTCCCCCCTGCTCATCTCCTCTCCGCCTTCTCCCTGCTTCCCCTCCTCTCTTCTTCCCTCTCTCTGGAAGGATGACCAAGCCTCCTTCCAACCCCACCTGGCAACCCCTGAACCCCTCTGTCCTGTCAGCAACACGAGACGATGCTCAGCCCTGTGGGAGCGCACAGATCTGCTCCTGCCGATGAGAACTCCCCTCCTCCATGGGAAACAACGGAACCCTTGGTGGCTGAGCCCAGAGCCCCATCTCATCCCTGTTGCTGATGTCCCACGTGCCCCTAGGGAACTTCCTGCCTGTCTCCCCATCTGTGCGGGACTTCCAAGATCCCTTCCAATTCTCCCCTCTGCTCTCTGTGTGCCAGGGTTCCTCACCACGCCGCCCTTCCCGCTGCCCCTACTTGCCATCCAAACTCACACAGTCCTCCAGTTCATCAGCCTAGTTCTGGGCCTTCCTAGGAAGTGGAGGTTAAAAGGCCCCCCCCAGCTAGGATAGAGAGCTGGAAACCAGCCCTGACTCCCACCTATTCCTTGGGGTGAGTGACTCATGGCTTCCTCAGTAACCCCAGAAGCTTATCACCATCTCAGGGGTCTGCAGGACCTGCTTCCCAAAGAATGAACCTCTAATGGCAAAATCTCAGGTATCTCGACGAGGGGGAGGGAGAGTCCCAAGGAGCCACCTTGACCATTCAGAGCCCCTCAGCAGATCCAGTCCAGAGTCAGACAGCGGGGCATGCACTGGAGCTTGAGGAGCAGGCTGGAGCCTGGGCCTCCAATGCACTTGTTAAGGATAATTGTGGAGACTGCCTTCCCCATTCATTAGCAGCTCTGCGAAACTTGTCTAAGAGAAGCACAAATAATCGTCCTGTTAAAGAGCAGAATTATTCTTGTTATAAAGCAAATGGGGGGAAGGGAGAAGTAGGCAGCCTGTAGCTGTAGGCACCGAATGCAGCCTGTGGAAGGGCTTTTCAGCCAAAGGCAGAAGAGGACAGGCTGTTCTCTGAGGATGTCTCAAAGCCAAGGGCACAGGAAGGAAGGGTGGGAACCCAGGTTGTGAGTACAGTGAGGTGTGGAAGCTCGAGGGCTTCCTGGAGGAGGGTGGTGGTTCTAAGTTCTGGCTCACAAGCTTCTTGGCTCAATTCTAATTAGGCCAGATGGGCAACCCAGAATCCCAATTGCCCTGCTCAGGGGACCCCATGACTCCTCCATTGTCCTCATCTCCCTGATACCCATTCTTCCTCGAGCCCCCAGAATGAGTTGTCCTCCCTCCTCCTCTTGTTCCTCATTTCCACCTCCCCTCCTCATCTCTCAGTCCTCATCTCTCCTTAACATTTCCATCTGGGCCTCCCTCCATGCCCTACATCCCCACACATTCGGGGGACTTTTGCACACTCAGGCAGGATTTCTCACATATGCCTCCTCCAGCTACCTTCTATCCTAATTGGAAGATGAATGAGTAGATGTGGGAGAAAGGGGTTAAGTGGATGGGTAGGTAGACGGGTGGCTGAGTAAACAGACATTTGGGTGACTGAGTAGGTAGAAGTACAGATGGATAAAGTAAGAAAAATGGGATAAATGATGGCGAGAGGGTAGGTGGATGGATGGCGGAACAGATTGATGGATGGGTGGGTAGATGAACACACGGATTGAGCTAGATGAATGGCTTGTAGTGGATGTGGTCTAGGTAGGTGGACAGATGAATGGAGAGGTAAATGAGGGTGAGCAGGCTGGGAAGATGCCTAGGTAGAGATGCACGGATGGCAGATAGAAAATGGGAGTGTAGGCAGTGGATGTCTAGTGGATGGGTGGGTAAATAATGGATAAATGGGTAGGTCGGTGGGTGGATGATTGGATGAGTAGTGGGGTGGATAGAAATATAGATAGGAAGATGAACAGATAATAAATCGATGAGTCTGTAATTTAAAAAAACAAGTATCAGATGATCTAAAGTCAGGGAGAATAGGAAAATCACTGAGTATTTTCAAAGGGGATAATGCAAAAACAACAAAGTGATTAAGTCAGCTGTACTGCAACTATGTCACCCCAGATAGACACGTGGGCCAGCAGGAACTCCGGGTAGCCCTAGTGAGTCCTCTCTGTTCCACCCTCTGCAGGTGGGCTGTAAGGCAGCTGTGGTCTTATTCCAGTACTGTGTCATGGCCAACTTCTTCTGGTTGCTGGTGGAGGGCCTCTACCTGTACACCCTGCTGGCCGTCTCCTTCTTCTCCGAGCGGAAGTACTTCTGGGGGTACATACTCATCGGCTGGGGTATGGTACCAGGGAGGGCTGCCAAGCTGGGGTTAGAGGGGATGATGCCTGGGGAGCTCACTGGGGGAGGATGGCAAGGCAGCCTACCATTTGAGGTCCTGCCGGGCTGCAGATCCTACCTGCAAGGCTCCCGGCCAAGGTTTGGCAACACCTCCCACATGTCTGGCCCAGGGCAGGTGTCCTTGGACAATGGCTGCACCTAGGGCTGATGAGTGGGAGACAGTCAAGGTCCATAAAAGTCCTCCCCCTTCAGCCCTTGAAACCCACAAGGCCACTGCTAGTCTATAAAGTGCCTCCATAGAAAAAGATTCTCCCTTTAGGTGGACAGAGATTCTCAGGCATCGGGTTCACTCCCTCGGTGCAGCATCTTTGCACAGTGAACAGTTTATGCTACTGTAGGATTGCAGCTCTGGAAACACCACCCCCCCTTTTCTCTCTCCTTCCTTCTCTCTGATTCTTTCTCCTCAATCTTTCCCTTATGTCCCCCATCCCCCCCTTCTATGCCCTTCTTTCTTTTTCTCTCTTTTGGCCCTGACAGGGGTGCCCAGCACATTCACCATGATCTGGACAATCGTCAGGATCTATTTGGAGAATTTTGGGTGAGCTCTCACCCCACCCCCTTCCTCTGGCTACCATCACTTGGGGCAGATCCCCAGGGTAGGATGAGGGGGAACTGGGAACCACAGACTCTGGGCCTGTGATCTCTAAAGGGCTCAGGGGCAGAGCCAGGGACAACCTCAAGGACTGCTGGCTCTCTCTGTGGCTGAGGACAACCTCTCTCCTTCTCCCCCACCCTCCCCTGCCCAGATGCTGGGACACCATCGACTCTCCATTATGGTGGATCATAAAGGGCCCTATTCTCACCTCCATCTTGGTAAGGCTCCCTCCCACACTTAGAGATGGGGAAACTGAGGCCCAGATTGAAGAGTCACCTCACCTGTGGTCACACAGGAGATCTGTGTCTAGGTCAGAACTGAAACCTTGGCTTCCCAAAAACCTAAAGCAGGATTGTCGCCATCCTTTCTACTCCTATCCCCCAGTTCTTCCTGTAGAGCAGAGAAAGCAGATTGGGATGCTCAGTCTTTAGGGGTATGAAATAGTTTCCTGAAGACCTGCCCAAAGAGGGAAGAGCTAGGGGAGAGAAAAGATGGAGGGGAAGCAGGGTCCTAAGGAAGATGAGAGGCCCAGGCTGGAGGCCCAGGCTCCCCTCTCTGACCCCCCGACCTTGGGCTCTACTCACCAGGTGAACTTCATCCTGTTCATTTGCATCATCCGAATCCTTGTTCAGAAACTTCGACCCCCAGATGTCGGGAAGAGTGACAGCAGCCCGTACTCGTGAGTGTGGGCCCAATGCCCTGGCCCCCTATGACCTCCACCCACAGTCCTTAAAATATCCCACATCTCCTTGAGCCTCCAGAGTCACCAAAAAGATATCTTGCTCTAACCCACCTCCACCCCCATGGTGGGGCTCAGTGCACAAGTGTCGGGCCTCGCCCTCAGCAGACTGCCCTCAGGCCCAGGTCTGCTTCTCCGCGGTCACCCACCTGGCAGGTGATCAGACCCAGGTGTGTACCTGCTGCCAAGCCAGGAAGCTAAAGAAGACAGTAGATAACCCGTGTCCGATAACCCATGTCTTGTTCACACCATGTGCCCAGTCCCTCGCATGTGCCTGGCGTAGAAAAGGGGCACAATAAATGCACAGTAGGTGAATGCCCTGGGGAACCCCCAGTCCTCAATAAGATGGCCATCTTCAGGGCTCAGTCCTCCCCAGTAATAACAGCTGCAGGTGTGTGATAGAGGGTTTTCCTAAGGGGGTGCATGTATCCTCTTATTTCATTTACACAGCCTCCTATAAATTGCCCCCATTTTACAGATGACAAAACTGACGGACAATCCCTTCTCCCCAAGGTTTGGGGAGCACGTGGCCATGGCAGAGGCAGAGCACAGTGTCCGTGGGACATTGATCATGCCCCTTGTTTAGAAATGTGCGAGGACTGTTCCCGATGCTTGAGAGCATGGAAAACCAGGCAGGTTTTTGTGAGAACAACAATGCTCAAAGATAGAACTAAAGAAACATTTTTAAAAGGGTGGCCGAGGGAAGGGAGTAGGGGGTCTGCATGCCCACAGATGGGAACAGGAAGTTATCAGTGTTGCATAGACAAGACAAACCTGGGATGTCCCATAGGGCCTTCCAGTCCTGGGATTCTAGAATGTTCTTCCTGGCCTGGCTTCTCTTTGGGGAGTTCTAAGATTTCTGGCTAGAATGTCAGGAGCTGGATTTAGGATTCTATTCTGGAATCCTGTGATTCTCTCTGATGAGACTAAGGCTCACGTTCCTGGTGTGGCAGCTTTCTCTCCCACTGGGTGTGTAGGCAGAGCTTCCCTTCCTGTCTGAGGAGGGAAGGCTCTGCGGGGGTCTGCAGCCTGCAGTCTGCTGAGGAGTACACATCAGGCCTGTGCACCCTCTCCTCTGCCTGTGGGGCCTTGTTTTCCCCAAGGTACACTCAAAAGATCTTGAATCAGAGGCAAAGACAGCTGGTCATCACCAGGTCCGTGTGGGTGAGATGGAAGCTGCACAGCTGTTAGCAGGCAGAAAGGGTGGGCAGAGTGGAGATGGAGCCCCCATGGAGGGGCTGCCAGCTCCCACTCTCCACCTCTCCATAAGCCTTCAACTTAAAGAAAGCCTCCATCTGTCTGCCTCGGCATGTGGGGTAGGTTTGCAGGCGGAGCGGGGCAGGTCGTGCTCAGGATCTTGGTGTGACTGGGAACTGAGACCAGGAAGGAGTGAGAGGGTCAGGGCCCTCAGGCTCAGGGCTTCACTTTGCAGAACTGGCTGCCAATGTGGGAGAGAGAGAGGCAGAGACCCTCCCTCCCCCCCACCATTCCCCCAGCCAGGGAACCTGGGCTGACACCGCCTGGACCAGTTAGGGGGTTCGGGGTGCTGAACCAGGATAAGCCCTGCTCCATGGGACAGGGACAATCATTCAGAGAGATATGGACGTTGCCCTAAGAGCAGGGTGGCAGCATATGTCCTGGTATGGGGAGGTGGGGGGAGAGGGAAGCCATTCCAGAAAAGGTGGCAAATCCCGAAGAAGTGGAGAAGCCAAAAACAGAGGTCTGTACTCGCTGACATCTTGGTGATGGATGAACAGGCACAAAGTCGAGCACCCACCAACCTTCCAAGGGGCCTCGGGCATGTGTGGTCAGCATCCCAACTACAAAGTTCCTCATTCTCAGTCTCCTATTGATGCACTGAACTTTATAGCACCCCACACATCTCTGAGTATACAGTGGGCTCCGTTTTTGTAATTTGACCAAGTATATATTTACCCCATTATACAGACTGGGGAAACTGAGACCAGGAGAGGGAAAAAACAGGGTCTTCTGGTGCCTGGGAACATCTCCCCATTAGCTGCCACAGAGCCTGAAATACCATCATTAGGCTTCATCCTCTGGGTTCAGCACTGGCCTTCCATTATACTCTGTCCTCTGGAAGGGTGAGAATAGGGGCTTCTCTTTCATGCTTCCTCCTGGGCAGAAGGACTCAAGTGCACTGAAGACAGGGGCGAGGACCAGGTGTGGATGTGTTGTTTCTAAAATAGCACAGTCCATCCTCACTTCCTGGTCACTGGCCCTTCTCCTGCGCCCCTCGCGGTCCCCCTGGCAGGCCCTATCTATCCACACGTGTGGATACACATACCCACTGCCTGCTCTCCTCTGTCCCCAGGAGGCTGGCCAAGTCCACCCTTCTGCTGATCCCCCTGTTTGGAGTACACTACATCATGTTCGCCTTCTTTCCCGACAACTTCAAGGCCGAAGTGAGACTGGCCTTTGAGCTCGTCCTGGGCTCTTTCCAGGTATGCACCGCACCATTGACTTAACTGGTCTTCTGGCCTTTAAGGGAATTCCACCTGGAGAAGTGTCTCTTTTGAATGTATTCTAATCTTTTCATTGTACTGAGTGTTAAGCACTTGCTATGTGCTTAGCCCTTTGCATAATCTGGGGAACACTGGGGTTGGGGCCAGCAGTGGGGCAGGCCTGAGGGCTCCTGGGGTATGTCGCTCACCTCTTCTGCTCCCTCCCTCCCAGGGCTTTGTGGTGGCGATCCTCTACTGCTTTCTCAATGGGGAGGTAAGTCTCTGCCGGACCCCAGGGTGGGGGCAGAACGCAGAACTCATATGGTTCTGGGGTCCAGAAGCAGAGCAAGGACAGATAAACCTTGCTATGCAGGTGTGGTCCTCAGACCAGTAGGTTAGCAGTGCCTAGGATAGGACCCTGCTAAAAATGCTAATTTCCTGACCCACCCCCATCTGCTTAGGATTTACATTTTCAGGCAATCCCCCAAGGAATGCGGGAGCATGTCCAAGTCTGTGAAGTGGTTGTGTAGAGCCCCTGGGGAGGGTGACGGCAGCAAGGCTGAGTAACTGTGGTGTCTTGGGCACAAACCACAAAAGCCCACTTGGATAAGCTCAAGTGAGCTGAAGGGTAGGAAACAAAAGAAGGGACTGCAGCCACCTTCAGGGAGTGTCCTCTCTAGCCACCCCCCTTACACTCCCCCCCACCCCCTGCTCCTGGGTCCTCTCTGCCTCCCACCTCCACCCACTCCAATGACTTGAATTGACCTTTGCCCCTATGGGTATCAACTCTGCCTGGCCCAGGTAGCATCAGGTCTCTCAATTTAGACGGAAGGGAAAGCAGTTCAATCAGCAGTGGACAGGGCTCTGCAGGGGCGCACCTGACACTGTCCCTCCTCCCAGGTTCAGGCAGAGTTGCGGCGGAAGTGGCGGCGCTGGCACTTGCAGGGCGTCCTGGGCTTGGACCCCAAATACCACCACCCATTGGGAGGCAGCAATGGGGTCACGTGCAGCACCCAGGTTTCTATGCTGACTCGCGTCAGCCCTGGCGCCCGCCGCTCTTCCAGCTTCCAGGCCGAAGTCTCCCTGATCTGACCCGCAGGAGCCCTGGAAGGCCCCTTCTGCCCGCACCCACCTGCCTTGAGCTGCACTGGGGGGCCACAGGCCTGCCTGGGCATGGCCAGCCCCAGACCTCTGCTTGGAGGATACCAGCCCCCAGGTCACTGCCCAGAAGCCCTGAAGACATTGCTCCTGTGCCGCCTGAGGAGAGCAGGGAGCAAGGATGAGCGTGTTCTCAGCACGCTGGAGCGCTGGGAGCTCCTGCCCTGGAAGATGTGGGGTGGAAGCCGGTCATCAGACACCTTTCCCAAAGGCCAAGAAACCTGCACACTCGCCTGACTCTGCCCCCTGGTATCTCTCCTGACCCATCGAAGGAAGGCCATGACCCCTCTTCCAACAGTGCTTGTGGGAACAGAGTGTGATCTGAGGGGACAAAGAACTTGCCGCCGCCACCCCAACAGTGCCTGAAATTGCACCTTCATTGTCAAGTTTCTTTGGGTTGAACAGTGCCACTGAGGCGGGTGTCTCTCTGAAGACACAGTCACCTCCCCCAGTGTCCTCTTAGCTGCCAGTTCTTTTGGGTAAATGAGTTTCTCTGCCTCAGGCAGGTGTGGTTGTGATATGGAGTTTTGGTTTGGGAAGCATAGGCGTCTTCATAGTCTCCACTAAAGAGGAGCAGGATGGTATTTGGGGTCCGAGCCCAAGTCCCCAGAAGAATGAGACAATGAGGGAGAGAGCGTCAGCCCTCCTCTTCCCCTGACGGCCCACGTCTATGCCAGCTACTAGAACAGACTCAGATGTGCGCTTGTGGGCCTCTCAGTCCCCACATCAGCCCAGCAAGATGGGAACCACTGTTTCTATTTCACAAATCAGGAAACCTAGTTTCACAGACAGCAGGGACCTGGCCTTGTTACACAGGCAGGATTTGAACTCAGGTCTGATTGATGGGAAGGTGAAAGCACAGACACTTCACTGCCTTTTGTACGTTGTCACAAATGATCCTCTTGGTTATATGATCACCACTGATACTGTTATTACCACTATCCCCATCCACCCTCCCTGGAGCGTGGCCGACCAGTCCTCCAGCCCACCATCAGCTGGGCCTCAGGCTGTGGTCATAGCATCCTGTGTCTGCCCTGCACCCCCATGACCACACAGCTTCCAACCTGCGCCACCACCAGAACTGCAAATAGGCTTGTGCAACAATAAATGCTGGGTTGAATGAGCTTGGTTTCATTGGTGCTTGATGTTCCTGTGTGGCCAAAAATGGGGAACAGTTTGCAAGTTGGGATCATCCTGACCATTGCAAAGAGGCATAGTCCAAATATCACTGAAGCTGGATGCTTTCCTACCCACCTTGGGAAACCTGCATTTCCACGTGAGGAACACGTAATTCTAAGGGCCCTTGAGTCACATCTGGTTGAGTGATATCTTCTCTCTTCTGAGCATGATGGAGTTATACCAGGTTGTCACCCCCTGAATCTAGAGATAGCCAAGAGGAGATAGCTCTATTTTTGGATCAACCAAAAAAAAAAAGCTGACAGAGCTGTCCAAGGTCTCAGAGGTGGTTTAGAGGGACATCTCAGAGGCCCCAGCCACTCCTGGGGACAAGGAACACACAGGCTCTGAGATGATCGTGTTTCCGTTGCCCAGGGTTCAGCCAAGAGGAGACAGAGAGGACAGTGCAAACACCACCCAAACAAGCAAGTGAGCAGAGACAATTGACCAATGGAAAGGTTTAGACACAGGGGCAGTAGGGTGAAGAAGATGACGTCAGTCATAAGAGATGTCTCCAAAACCATTGCCTGAGCTGACCTCTTTGGGTTCAACTTTTTGCAAACTTGCAAGGAGGTTTTCTTGCTGCAGGAGCAGGAGATGGATGCCAAACTGGGAAAAAAAGAGGCCAGAATGGACTAGCAAAGGCTTGGATCTGCTTGCATGGGTCCTTCCAGAGCCTATCTGACTCAGTACCATTTCAGGACCCATCACCAAGGACAGCTCTAATCTAGCACCCTGCAGAGGACCTGAGTCAAGGGTGGTCCTGGGGCAAAAGGTGAACAGGAGCAGGGGCAATCCTGGGCAAATACCCTTTAGTCAGTGGTCCAGCATACCCAGGTGAGGGGACTCTCCATCCAGAGCCATGCTCCAGCCAAGCCATGCCCTGGGCTTGGTCAGCTGTCAGACAGAGAAGGAGGTGGCCCTTGACTCCAGACTTCCCAGGTCTGGCAGAGAATGCCCCTTCTCCCTTCCCTACCCTGCCCAGGCCAACCGTGCTAGTGGTGCTGGTGGGATTCCCTGATAGCCTCATATCCCTAGTATTACAAGGCATGGAGGATGATAGACAGGGAATAGGCAATGCTCCTCTCACCAGCTGGGGCATGGCACTCCCTCTCTCACTGCCCTCGCCCCCCTCCCAACTCAGTGCCTTGCTGAATTGTACCCAGAGGCCTTGTCCACTGCCATATTCCTCAGTAAGGTCCAGAAGACCCAGTGCCAGATTTTCAGTTCCCATTCTGCTTCAGACTTTTTCTGGGATCATGAGCAGGTCCCTGTCCCTTTCTGGACCTCATTTTCTCCCCCTGCACAAGAGGGGAGGGTGATAGGTTGCCTCGTTTAGTCCCTGACTAAAATATGGGTGGCTAATGAGGAAAGGGACTGCCCAGAGTCTTCTACCCACTCTGTCCCCTGGGCTTTGGCAGAGGACAGCAGCTAGAGAGGGGAGCCCCAAGAAGTCTAGAGGTCCAGGTGATATGCAGAGCCTATGCAAAGAACTGAGAGATGAGCTCAAGCTGGTACAAGATGGGGATGGCACAAGGGGAAATAAACGGGTTGACCATAGATCCTAGAAGCAAGGTGTCTGCAGAGGAAAGGGAAGCACCCACTTTCCATGTCAGGGTCCCCACAGGCTTCCTTGCCTATGTGAAGTCCACATGTAGAGCCCTGACTAAGCTGGACCTGACCATTTAGCACAGAGCCTGAAATTCTACCACTCATGAGTCATGGCTTCAGGGTGAGGAGAGAAGGCTGGGGAGAGAGCAGAGTCACCAGCCATGAGGGTGGGAAGTGAGTGGAACAAGAGTGATCCAAGACTTGGACAAGAAAAGGGAGGACAGGGAGGGGCCCTGCCCTGAGGTGGAAAGTCCAGGGTACATATCCAGGAATGGGAAAAGCCAAAGCACTGCCTTGGGAGGGCAGGAGTCACAGGCAGAGATCCCAGGCTGCCTATGGGGTGGGGGTAACCACGAGCTGAATTTCTCCTGCACCCCTTCTTCCCTTCAGCTCCCAGTACCCCCTCCTGCTTTATGGAGCCATTGTCAAGCCAGATCAGCTCATCTCTATCGCCACCTGGTGGGCACTTTAGTAATTAGCCAAAGTTGGCCCCTGAGACCCCCAAACCTGGGGGTAGACCTTCTCTAGCAGACCAGGTGGCACAGAAGTTAGGTCTCTTTCCTAGCTCCCTTTCAGATCTAGATAAAATATGGAGGAGGTGGTGAGGACCCAGGATTGGTGAGACCAGGGACACCAGGAATCAAGGAGAACTGACTGTGCCCTTAGACCCATGCCTACTCTGGCACCGTGTCCCTGGCCCTGACCCTGCTGTGACCCCAGATATAGAGTAAAAAAGGAGGAGAGTGTTTTGGGGAGATGATGACTTGGTTTGGGACATGCTGAGTGAAATGTCTGAGAAACTTCTGGGAAGAGGCCCCAAGGCTCTGAGAATCAGGACCTAAATGACAGGGTCCAGATGGGGTAGGGAAACCAGGGAAGCCCCATGGGCTGGGCCAGGGTGGGGTTAGGCATCTGTTTCAGCCCCTCCATTCCCTCCACTCACCCAGGGCCTGTTTTAATGAGCTGCGGCCATCCCCCACTCCCACCTCCCCCCATGTGGGAACAGGAACTGCTCTTATCTCTCCCTGGGGAAGGGGCCAGAGCCACAGCTGGCAGTCATTAAACACCCTGATCAGGCCAGGGATGGCTGAGATATTAATAGCCAGGAGTCAATGGCCCTGGAGACACAGCCTCCCAGGGAGAGGGATAGTAGCCTTGGCCAGCTGTGGGATGAGGAGGACAGATCGGAAAAGGCCATCCTGGCAATGCCCCAGCCCCCATGCAGGACAAGATGGGGTAACCAGTGTCCAGAAAAGGAAAGGGACTTGATTGGGATCTCCAGCAAGTTATTGGTAGAATCTGGCCTTAAACCCAGCTCTCAGAGACTTGCCTGTGTATGTGAACTGTCACGAATGAGATTGGCAAAGTCAATTATTTTGCCTCTTTATTTAAACAATCTTGATATATTTTTAAAAGATTTATTTATTTATGCATACAAGAGCTGGAGTTTAGGCCAGGGATGTGTGGGGTGAGAGGATTCACCAGAGACAGAGTGGGGAACAGAACAGGCAGACTGACTGAAATACACTGCTGAGGGGAACAGTGGGCGAGTGAGGAGAGGTTTGCTGTGCCATGTGGGTTTCTCCCTCGCTGTCCAGGGGATCGAACTTGTGCTGCAGTGGCTGCGGACAGCTTCATAAGTTGTGTCTTAACCCCTTGCGCCACCAGGGAGGCCCATAATCTTGATATTTTGTTCATTATTTTTTGCAGTCATTTTACCTTTCTAAAATCATACATTAAAATATTGTTTATTCTGATTAACAAGTTTTTGTCACCGCCTTAAATTTTGCACCCAAGGTGAGTACCTCCCTTGCCTCGCACTAGTCCCAGGCTAGTCTCCAGTCCCAGCAGCCTTGGGTCCCAGCAGGCAGCCTGGAAAAAACTTGAAGGGCTCAGAGCCAGCTTCCATATGGCTCAGAGGAAAGAGATCCTGCCAAGGTGATGCCAACTAAAAATAGACAGCTTCTAGTTGAATTTAGTGGCTCAACGAAGTCAACATGGACCTACATCGTCCTTTCAGTAGGACAATGCCATCCTCAATGTGATGACTTTTGTCTATTGACTTAGCCCCTCAGGATTGCAAGATGGCTGCCACCGCCCCAGGCATCACACTCACACAGAATCCCATCCACTGGCAGGGAGGAGAATGTTTCCTGTGTATCTCCTTTCATCTGGGAAGATAGCTAACACGGAGCTCATCTTCTGCACACTCTCTTAAGTCACAGCCCTGCCTGCGAGAGAGACCAGCCTTCCAGAAGGGAAGGCTGAGATAGGAGGGGAGGGGAAGAATCTATCAGACATGTGTCCTGTTCTCACTCTCTGGAATGAGGTCCTGAGGGTGCAGAAGTTGAAAGTTGGACATAGAAGGGCCACCATGCCCATTAGAAGATGCTGCTAGAGAGGTGGTATGGAGGTTGTGGAGGGAGGTTCCATGCAGAAAATGGAAACGCTCTAGGTATTCTGTGTAGAAAGAGATTTAATGTAGGAATTTAAAGGAAGAAAGGCTTGAAGGAATGAATATTGGGGCACACCTCTATCCGCATGGTCACATCACCCCAACGGCCACCTGCTGCCACATAAACCAGATCCCACCATCAGCCACCACACTGCAGGGGAATGGCCTCTCCTTCTCCTGCTCCATGCACTGGTCCCTTCTGGCAAAGCCTAAGTAACATCCAGATCCCCAGCAGCAATAGATATGGGAAAGGTAGTGGTTAACCTTCCAACCCCTCAACTCAGCGGAATAAGGAAGGGGCCAACGAGGATGCCCAGTGGCAAGAATTAATTTCTAGCACAGGGCTTCAGGTGGCTTGTAACCTGGTCCTCAGCAGGTGGCCTGAGACAAACCTTGTGACCAGGAAACAGGAGCTGGTAGCCAGGAAGTACGAAACAGAGAAATGGCGAAACCAACACAGGAGGGGTAACGAGCTGTTCCCTGCTCAGTGTGAGCAGGAGCTCAGGAATGAGCTGCAACTCATTCTTCCAGGAATCTTCTGAGGAGCTGACAGGACATGCCTCAGACCCGTCCTCCCAAGGCACAGGACAGGATAACCGCTGGCCCCAGCACCTACTGCTCAAGGGTTGCCAGTGTCAAATCCCTCACACTTCCAGGGGTGGCAAGTGTGTGTCCAATGGGTTCTTGTGTCCCATACTGCGGGTCAGAAGAACTCCAGAGAAAGCGCTGTCTGGTGTACAACTGACAAGGAGCCTCACACAAAGGCCTTGTGCTGTTCCCTGAACTAGGGTCTCCATGAACACTCAAAATGGCCACTACAGCTGAAGTCTGTGGCTGGGATGACCCATCCTCTTGGCTGGGGCCCTCAGCCCTGCCCTGGCCGACCAGCTCCACATTGACTCACTCTGGCCCCTCAGACACTCCAGTCTCAGTCCTGTGTCCATCCAGCCCTGGCTATGATGTGTCCTGGCACCTGTGGTGGGCTCATCTCACCACTAGCCATGGCAGTGCCATGTCAGGCCCATCAGCTCCAACTCAGCTGCCTTCCTCATGCCCCACGGAGCACACAGGAACTCCTGGATTCCTTCCAGGTCTCTGGGAGCTGAGGGAGGCTTGGTGGTGCTACTCAGGCCATCAAATCCACAACACCACTCTAGCAGGGTCTTCTAATGGGCACAGTGGCCCCTCTATGTCCAACTTTCAACTTCTGCACCCTCAGGACCTCATTCCAGAGGGTGAGAACAGGACACATGTCTGATAGATTCTTCACCTCCCCTCCTGTAGTATCAGCAAGGCACAGAGCACATTCTCTATGATCCAGGCAGACCGGTCAAGGAGCATTCTGGAGTCCTCAGTGGCTTTTTCAGGCTTTTATTGAGCTTTTTACATCAAATGTAGTGCAGCAGTAGGTACATGGCAGGCAGGGGAACCAGCAGGTCTCCCAGCCCCCAGCAAATCTTCACTCTTCCTGGGCTTTCTGGCCTTCTCTCTAGTCTCTGCTTCTCTGCTTCTTCTTTGCTCCTCTGCTGGTTCTGCTCTTGTTCTACCGCTGCTGCTGTTGCTGTTTCTCCTACTCTACTGTCATCCCTGTGACACCACTCTTATAACCCCAGTCTCAGCCCAGGTGCGCCCACCCATGCGCCCACACCTACTCCAGGTGCCTGCCATTAGGCACATGTGTAGGACCGCAGGGGTCTGTCATTAATGCTAATGGCGGGAGGGTAGAAAATCCTGATAATTTTCATTTACCCTATACCTCCCCACCGCTCTCTAGTTACAGGGGGCTTTCCTCTTCCCCTCCGTCCTACCTTCCTCTCCTTGAGATGGCCTCACTCTCCTCCACCCTCCCTCAGGCTCTAGCTGGTGGAGTCGCTTTGGGAAAAACAATTTCAGGAGAGTCAGGGACCGGGCTCGAGCAGGTGTCTTTCGACTCTCCCACAGGTAAGAAAAGACTCAGGTGCTTCTGGCTTGCCAGTGACTAGGAGGGGATGCCTGCCTGCACACGGGAGGCTTGTTTCTGGGGCCTTCTGTTGTAGCAGAGCTTGGGTCCACAGACTCCATTTGGGTGTGGGGACCAAGAGGGCCCCACCCCCCCACCCCTGGCGCAGAGGCCTCGGTGCTGAGTGACAGAGAACAGGCACTCTTGAAAAGACTAATATTTACTCTTCAAATGGATGCTGGCACAGGCTGTTTCCTGCAACTGGCGTCTGGCTCACCCCACAGGATGGACACAATAGGAGGCACCCCAGGAGATAGGCAAACATCCCCTGGGGACAGCAGCATCCAGTTTGAGACAGGGTCTTTGAGACAGGGGCTGTGTGTGCCAGGGTCCCATCTGACACCACTCCTTTCTGCTTGCACACCTTCACTGCAGAACGCTCATGACCTCCCTGAGCTCTGTTGGACAGCTCTGTGAGAAAGTGCACTCTCACGCTGGCCCTGTGTTCCTTGTCCTGGCCCTTGCTCTGACCCCTGGGGCCTCAGGAAATGTGCCTGGAACAACCCCTCAGGGCAGGGTGGTCCTGGTCACCTTCAGCCCCTCTAGCTTCACTTCTCCAGGCTCACACTGTCTGCTTGGTGACTAGAACAGGTTATTTCTGGGATGGAAGTGAGGCCTATCCTGGGGGGCACCTCTGTTCCCCAGCAGCTGTGTTCCTTGTCCTCGTGAGAGCCCATCAGCTGAGCGCCTCCTGTGGGAAAGAGTCTCCGCCAGGAAACTACTGGTCAGGCAGCCTGAATGTGGAAGGGAGAGTCCCTAGTGGCCAGAGCAGGCTCCTACCAGCCCGCTTTCCCCTCTGGATCCCTCTTTGTACTCCCCCCTCCCCCATGGGTCCCAAAAGCCCTCCCTGACCAATACAGCCAGCCCCTGTCCTTGGCTGCAGTCCCCACCGCCCCCCTTGCCCACCAGAGAAGCCCTGGAAGCTCAAACAATGGCAGCTTGTGAGGCTGTAGAGCCCTCCAAGGCAGGCCTCTCTGGCCTCCTTAAGTCCAGTCAGAGCTGGTCACTCCTGGGCAAGTTTTCCAGGGGCACTGTGCCCCCTTCTGATTCCCCCAGGGCTCTCAGGCCTGACTACTGACTCTAGCAAGCTGCCCCCCCCCTTTTAAATTCAAAGTCACTATCTCCATATGCCAACTCCACGCTCCCAGCCCTTGTAGACAACCAATATATTTTTACAAAATATTCTGCAGACATGTACTTCCAATCTCATAAATGCATTTTCCACCCAGTTCTGTTGTGAAGATCCGCCCACGCTGCCACATTTCATCTGCTGCTTGTGCCTGCAGCCAGGGCTCGAGGTCAGTCCCAGCATGGACACCACACTGCTCTCCATCACCACAGACGATGCCTCAGTAAACATTCACTTCACATCTGTCCCCTAAGGGGCCTGTGCAAGAATTCCCCAGGGATATAACCAGGACTGAAGCTTCCACATCATGAGGTATGCACACTCGTGGGTAAATTCGGGAAGTAACTGGAGGAAATTGTCAGGGCCACCATAACAAAGTACCACAGACGGGAGGCTTAAATAACAGAAATGTATTTCCTCACAGTTCTGGAGGTTGGAAATTGAGATCAAGGTGTTGTCAGAGTTGGTTTCTCTTAGGGTTGGTTTCTCTTAGGTTTCTCTTGGGGTAAATGAAGTCGATCAGGCTTTTACGCCATTGGCCTCTGGCTATCACCTGCGGCCTGGATCTTGTTAATATAGAGGGCATGTGACTATGGGGCACTCATGCCTGATTATGGAGACCTGAGCACAGGTGTGTGCGCATGTGCAAGGGTGCACACCTGTGCCTAGGAGGCCAGGGGCTAAAAGGGCGGCAACACTCTGGGGAAAGGGCCTCAAGTTGCTGCCTCCCTACTGGCTTATGTCCTCTGTTTACCATCAGAACCTGTGAAAATGATGCCAAAGACTCCAAAATTCTCCTTCAAATTTCTAGAACTGATGGTGAGCCTACCTGGCTTGGGATGATTGCAAAATGGGGCCTCGTGGTGATTTGTCAGTGGGGATCGTCTCTCGGTGTTCCTGTGGTCTCTGTGTGCATCTATGTCCTGAATACTTCTTATCAGGACACCTGTCGTACTGGATTTTGACCTATCTATATGACTTTATTTTACCTTCATTTCCTCTTTAAAAACCCTTTTAAAGTTAGTTATGCTCACAGAACGGGGGAGTTCACATGTTATAACTTTTTCTTTAAGAAGATTCTTCAGTTACTATCACATTGTAATGGGGGCGGGCTGAGGGTTAGCACTTCAACATATTAATTTTGGGAGGACACAATGCATCCCATAACCGTGGCATGACTCTTCAGATTTTCATGCACAAAGTCCAATGTCCTCTCCTTGTAAACACTTAGTGTCAGCGAAGGTTTGCCAAAGGAATAGGCATTAGGTGGTGTCTTACTGTTTTAACATATTTGTCTGCTTTTAGTAATTTTAAACATCTTATACTTAACGATCTTTGGAGGGGGATTCTCTTCTGGAAAATGCCTGTCTTTCTATTGAGGTTACTATCTTGCTGATTTATAGGAATTGTTTGTACGGTTCATTCTTATTGGTGTTAGACATTGAAAAATATCTCCTCCCCATTCTTTTAGCTTTGCCCATGAAATCCTTATTTGTGATCAAATCCATTAGTCATTTTGCATGAAAGGTTGTGCCTGTGGTTGATTGGTTGGAGTGAAAACCACTCTTCCATCCCAGGTCACAAAGATACTCTCCGAGGTGCTCAAAATTTAATGACTTTTATTTCACCTTGCGCATCCCATCCAGGGGCAACCTAGAACTGAGTCCGCGGAGCCAGACCTCACATCCCCACCAGGTGCACCCAGGCAGGCGCCTCCTCCAAGCTTCACTCCCCTGAGGGCACCGTGGGTGCTTGGCTGCTACCTGGCCCCAATGGGGTGGGGGAGGGCCCAAGAAAAAAGAAGGCAATTCATCAGCTTGAACTGGCACCTAGCCCTCCTGGCAGAAAAAGGACCCTTCCTGGGCCAAGATCCCCTTTTATTCTTTGTGAGTGCTGCCAAGTGATATACAAACACCTTGTTCCCAGCCCAGAGGACAGAACTCTGGGCAACCCTGTCACTGGCTCCATAGGACAGGCCTCAATTTCTATGCCTGAGCGATAAAGGGGTTGAACTAGATGGTATCTAAAGACAGCTCCCAAATCCCAAAAGTCAATAGTCCAGGTGTTTATTTTGGAAGTCTGTGCCCGCTTCCAAAAGATTTGCACTCAGGACAGATTACAGAGAGGCTTGGGGTGTCCATGCCCCCATTGTGTTTAGAATGTGGTCAGGAGGGGTTGGTGCATTTGTTGCTTTTCTGGGAATTCTATCAGCTGTGACTGGAATGGCTTTTTTTTTTTTTTTTTTAAACGATTAGTCTTCTTTTTTTTTTTAAAGATTTATTTTTATTTATTTATACAAGCACTGGGTACAGTCAGAAGCGCGGGAGGGTGAGAGAATTCACCAGAGCCAGAGCGGGGAGCAGAGCAGGCAGAAGGACCGAAGCACACTGCAGCAGCAGGCGGCAGGAGAGGTCTGCGCACCATGTGGGACCCTCCTCCGGTGGCCGGGGAGCAGCCGGGGATGGAACCGGCGCTGCAGAGGCTGCGGGCAGCTTCGCAACCCAGCGCTCAACCGCTACGCCACCGGGGAGGCCCCCTGGAATGGCTTTTGCAAGAGTGCAGTCCCCTGGCTGCGAACTCCAGGATGTGTCTGGCTGCTGCGCCACCTAGTGACCACTTCATGACAGGGCTGGTCCTGAGAGAAAAACCTCATCACCTCAGTGTAGATAGGAGCCCAGAGCAAGGCAAGGGCAGTGTGGCAGGGCAGGGGCAGAGCCTGCACTGAAGGCAGGACGCCCAACCTCCAGGGCACTGCTGGCACTGATTCTCTGGTTATGCCACGCTCGTTTTGGACTCCAGGTTGTATTCCAGAGTCTGAGGATTTGAAGCTGAATGCAGACTATTCGACACTTTGTCCCTGTGTAGACTTCACTGGCTAAGAGGCACCGAATTTCTCTCTCCACACCATTATGCCAGACCCACATCACACCATCTAAAAAAATGGACTCGACTCATAATAATTGTTCACACAAATACAAGTTAATAAGCACCTTAGATTTATTCTTCTCCCACTCCTGAAACCACCGCATTTAATTTATATATACATAGTATATAAATGGCGATACAACATTCTTTACATATATTAACATAAGTTTAGGTTTCACTACTGTGTGAAAGTTTGTTAAAACATACTCATCATTTACTCAAAATAGATCTTTATTATTACATGAAAATGTAAAAAGCTGTGTCACATGGACAGCAAGCCTTCAAAATGAATATGGGAAGTAAATGGTTTTGCCCTGGTTAAAACAGCCTCAATCTTTAAAATAACAAAATAGAATCCTGGGGGGAGGGTCAAATGATATGAAGGATTTATTAAATAATACGTCTGAAGCAACCCCAGAATCACGGAAGGGTTAAAGGCGGTATCAAGCACAGATTAGAGGAACAGAATAGATTTAGTAATTTTACCCTAAATAAAAGGCGCTTATGGGCAACAGCTCTGCCACAGGTACACATGGGCAGATGTTTCCATATCCGGCCATTCCCAGATTTTACTGGCAAGCCCTTTTCCACAGGTTCTCTGCCAGTGAGGTTTCCCCAGCAACAGCAGTATGACATCACTGCTTTCAGATGGATAATCAGAACTCTTCACATTTGGGTCAGAACAGACCTGGAGGTCTGGCCCAAACTGCAGAACCAGGTACCCTGGGCGCTGGAGCAGACCCAAAGCCTCTGGTCCCAAGGGCTCTGTGCCTGGAAGGAAGGTGTAGTTCTGGGGAAGGAAGAGAGGCCTCCTCGACCTGCTGTCTGGAGTGCAAAAAAAAAAAAAAAAAAAAAAGGCCATTGACATTGCATTATTAAAAAATGCCCTTTTGTGTGAAAGCTAAAAGGCATGGTTGTGTTGCCTGAAGCCTGCAGAACCTCCACATGAACCCAAAGCCATTCTGTACAGAAACAACGGATTCACCCAGTATACTCCTCACTATCCCTTTGATGCCTGTGACAACAGGCCAGAAGGCTGCGTGATGTTATCAATACTGAACCAGGGCTGCCTGGGCAGTGACTTGCCCACTGAGGCACAGGACTGAGTGGAAGAGCCAAGTCACTCTCCAGACCTTCTGACCAACTGACCAGGACACTCCTCGCCTCCCTCATCTCTCAAGGGCACATAGTCTCTTCCTCTATCGCTATTAGCACTCCTGTGCTTAGTGGAGCTGCCCTGCACCCGTGTGGGATTCTGTACCAGAACATTTGGAAGGTAACATCTGAGCAGGGGCTTGACACCATATCAGGTATCCATGAAAACTCCCATCCTGCCGGCTCTCACCTGCGCCACACTGCAAGCAGCAGGCTCCAGGGCCACGCCCCCCACAATGAAGAACAGAAAATGGCAACCAGGACAAAAGTGCAGCATGTGGTCCCCACGTGCCATGGGGCAGCTGTATTGTCTCCAGCAGACAGACAGCGCCCAGCGCTGCTCCCCGCCTATCACCTGCTTCCTGCGCCCTAAACAGCTAGCCTTGCTAGCTGCTGTCTTTGACTCTGAGATGTGCCGACCACAAAAGTGCTAATCCAAGACACGATTCCCAGATATACACAGGTGCTCCTTGGGGTGCTCAGGAGATGGGGTGGGCCCCAGAGCAATCTGCTCCCACTTGGAGTTCCTACGCCCACCCTACTGATGACACTTAAAGGTGGCTTTCCAGCCCCTCCAGAGACTCTAATTGTAGCTTCTGTTCCCAGGATTGGGGTGTGTGTGGCAGAGGTGGAAAGAGGCAGGGGAGACCTGGAGAATGGGGGCACCTAGGAAAAGAAAAGGGAGCTCAAGGTGAGGAGGACAAAGATGATGATTCAATGTCTTCATCCCAGCACTCCTGACACCCATCTCCCACCCCTTAAAATGCCAGGCCTTGATTCTTGATGCCTGTCCACAGAGTTTGCAGATGACAGGGGTCCAGTAAAAGCTGAAGGGCGGGCACGTTCCGCCCACTGCAGACAGTGGGGTCTCTAAGTCCCCAGGGGGTATACAACCTGCAATGTGTCCTTGACAGTCTCTACTCAGGAAACAGTCTTGCCACAGTCGGGCTACCCTGGGGAAAAGAAAGCCAGAGTCTATGGCTTCATCGGCACACCTGGGGAGGGGGACCCTCTGGACTTTGGTGGCTTGATCGGAAAACTGTCCCAGACCACTGAGCCACATTCCTGCCGGAAACAGTAGGTGGGACATAACACATTCTGATGGCCAAGAGCTAGCAGCATCCGATCCCGGAAGGCACTTTTGAGGTTTTGTTTTCAGCAGTATTTCATCTATTCCCAGAGAGAGCCCTGTGAGGTCGGTTGGGCAGGTGGTATTTAACTACTGGGAAAACAAAGGTGCTAGCACGGCAGGGAGTCCCTGGTGGAGTGAGGCCTGTGCTGTGGAGCCATTTTCTGGCATCAAGGATGACACAGGGGCCTAGAGGCCCGAATCAAGCCTACCCTAAACCAGGTAATTCCCTTGGACAAAGTATCTAGGATTTCTTTCCTATCATGAGTCACTTGCTCCAGTGAGCTGAGGCTTCTTTTGGTTAGAGTTTATGTAGTCATTATTTTGTACTGTTTATCTAGTGTGTCTTTTCCCTTTAGTTTTCAAATGTAAATCTCAAATCCCATGTAGCTATTGAAAAAGCACATCCAACAGAGTATGGATAACAGGTCCACTAGAGCCTCGTGTACCGGAAGCATTCCTAGGAGGAGCTCCTGCTCCAGTATCAATCTTTACTCTTCACTGAATATGGATCGCAGGCTCAGCCCACCCCCCACCCCCCCAGAGCACCTGGAATATGGGGCACATGGCAACACCACCCCCATGGGCTGGAGAAGAAATTTTTAAGCTTTTCTTACCAAGTCTTAAAGCCCTCTTTTTTGTGCTTCTAACCTAAAAGGATTTGTCTCTGCTCCTTGACTTCCCATTCTACTTTACCATCTCTTCAAAATTATCTCCCAGAAAGTCTGAGAATTCACCTGCCAGACATGCAGAAAACTACGGAGTTATAAAATCAATGGAGAGACAACTTTGAAGTTTCTGAGGATGTTGCCAAAGTAACTTTCATGTCCAGATACTTGCTTAAAAATAGAACATTTCTATTATAAGAAAATAAAATTACTATGGCAACATTTTTCCCAACACAGTTACCAGTCACGTAAACTTTTTTTCAAGCGATACCAAGGTTGCTCGCTAACAATACACCACCAATTAACAAAAACCAAGTGCAAGTGAACTTAAAAGGATATTTTTACTTTCCCTATCAACTCAATAACTGCTGCAAAGGCTTTCAACCTTTAAAAGCTATCAAAATAGAGTCTTTAAAAATTTATCAAAACCACATATTTCATCCCAAAGCATCCCATGCAGTTGTGGTTGAATTCTTTAGATTCCAGACTTCTACCAAGAACAATCTAAAGGGCAAACTCCTGAAATGGCCTCCAGAATGGTACTGGACAACCCAGGCTGAAATTTCTGGAGATGGAAGAGACCTTGTTCAGAACCACATTTTGGAAAACGATGACTAATCAGTATTTTGACAATGAGAGTGAGAAAAGAAATTTTGAGAGTACAGGATCAATGATATGTTTTATAAGGACTTTAAAAAGTTAACACCCACTTAACGCTTGCTCATTAAAAAAAAATGAGGCCCTTGATCTAATGAAGATGAGTGGGAGACCCTCTGGGGACAGATACACAGGATCGAGGATATGTTATCATTAAAGTGACAGGCAATCGGCGGCTACATGTGGGGCTGACGACAGCGCCTCTCCCACCGGGGTGTGTTAAGTGCCGCTTGTGAATCCTGTGTTTCACCGACTCCAGTTTGTAGCCACCTATAAGGAATCCTAAAGTTCTCATTTCTGCTCATGCTTATAAGCCTATGATCACTAGTATTGGCTACTCAATTAAATTTTAAAATATTCAAATATACCCTTCAAATAAATACAGAACATGTATGTACCTATACAGTTCTACCACCATAAAAGGTTAT
The DNA here is from genome assembly GCF_014898055.3 of Talpa occidentalis. Lineage (NCBI taxonomy): Eukaryota > Metazoa > Chordata > Mammalia > Eulipotyphla > Talpidae > Talpa > Talpa occidentalis. The sequence goes on from NW_023600993.1 coordinate 30,351,066, forward strand.
GTACAAATTAAGTAAGCTCAGCTTTCTTAACCATTGTCTGATCTTAACTATGTCCTTCCCTAAATGAAAATAAGTTCAATTTATATTCAAAATATATTAAAGTATTTTAAAGGTATTACATAGGACCCAAATTATCAAAAAATGTAAACAAAATTTATCTGGCTTATATTTATGAAATCATAGCTTGAAGTTTTAAATTCACCCTGTACTCATCCTCTTGGAAAAAAAAAAAAAAAAACTTACCAAGTCACATTTAGAGTGAAAAGTTGATATGGATTTTAAAGTGGTCCTTGGAGACAACTGCCAATTACTATAACTAGTGTTACTAAATCTAGTGGTTTATTGCCTCATTCAATTTAAAAGACCAAAATAATTCCATTCTGATCTTCCATAATGCTGCTTCTGATTAAGCCCTCAGATTCCACCATCCTCAGTAAACGTGCTGACCAGGAGCTTCTGCAGCCACACTCAGCACACAACAGGGACTGGGTATCAAGCCAACCCAATGCCTTCACCTGCACCTCTTAGAAACCCCCAATTCTCAGCTTATTAGTCCAGTTTGGTAGAAGGAACTTCAAGGGTGGAAGCTTGAGGTGAAGTTGAGAAGCAAAAAGGGAATCACAGATGACCCTCAAAGGAAATCAAAGGATCCACTCATCTCATGATGTTGTCCTCACACTCCACAGTCAGATGGCTTTTCCTGGAGCTGCCTTGTCAGGATCTGATAGGAAGACAGAAAAGCCACTCCTATGTGGAAAAGGATTTGCCAGAGGTTCCTTAGTCCGTGCAGGTACATGTTGCCCAGGCAAATAAAAAGCAGCATCAGCACCACCTTCGTAGTCCTGGCAGGACTGTAGAACAGGTACAAATAACACTGAAATGATACATGAGAGGAATCCCAATCAGAGGTAATAACATCAAATGCAAGTTCACGTCTCACACCTGCCATACACTGTGTCATTTCACACACATTAGCTTTTTAAATTGAGTTAACTGTAATGAACCTTGGACTCTGTGGATAATCACTGGATAAAAGTGGGGCTTTGGATGAAAGAAGTGACACAAGAAAAGTGTGCACAAGAAAAGAGAGCACAGCACTCTTGAAAGAAGTGTAAGAAATACAGACAAAAATGCCCAGGCCATGGGCTGCAAAGAAAGAAAGGATGCAGGTGAAAGGCAGATAGTGAGGTCCGGATACCCTAAGGAGACGGACTGACCTACACATGAATTTTTCCTTTTTAGGAAACCATGGCAGGCAAGAAAGCCAGGGAGAGAAGCCATGCTTTCACTACTGTTCTGCTGTCAAAGGTCCCACTGCCTCAAACAGGGCTCTGCCTTTCTGAGATCAAAGTCCTTTCCCTGCAAAATGAGAGGAGTGGGCAGGATGAGCCTGAAGTTCTTTGACTAAGGACTGGTATTGTCTAAGACTTGAGCCAAGGACTTGGTGGAACAAAACTACAATCTAAAAACTTGCTGATGGTTCCAACAGAAGAAAAAAATAAGGCAATGGGTTTAACTGATTCACCAAAATATTAATATTTCACCCACCTGGAAAATGCAGGCTACAAAAGGAATAAAAAAAGCTAGAATATTTCCAATTTCCTCATGGGCCATCTACAAGACAAAGAATGTAAGAAAAGAAATATTTAGATGAAAGGAAATATTATGGCAGAGTACTCCTTACTCATTCTGCTCTGGTTGAACCTAAAAATCCCTGGCTGGGTGAGACCCAATCAGATCAGAGGTTGACCTGCAACCATCTTCAATGTCTTGGATACTCCATGCACCCTCCTGTCCCCAGCCATCTATGCTAAGCCCCCAACCTGAAATGTCCCCCAACCCCACCACCTCCCAAAATCATCTGTCATTACCAAGCTTTCTCTAATTCCCGCCCCCATAGTGATGTCACCATATACAGCTTGTGGTCTTAACCATCTTGCTGGCCAGGCACCTGTTCTTGTATGTGCAGACACTTGGAAGTATCTTCAGATGAGTAGTTACAAACAGTAAGAAGAAACTACAGCACACATTATTGGTCAGCATGTGGAACAGGTGATTACTGCCCTACAGCACAGGCCTGCTGCCATTCTCCTAACAGGCCAATCTATGTTAGTCTCCTGAGATTCAGCATCAGCAGGCCTAAGACTTTTATTACCATACACAAGTGGCAGCATTATAGCTCCATTTTTTAAAGCAGTATCTTTTTATGCTCATATTGGCTCTACCCTTTTAAAAAAGGTTTTGAAGAACTTCAAAAAGATATTTAAAAAGCATTGTTAATGGAAAATTGCTTTGAAATGAGTGGGCTAGCCAATCAACTTCCTAGTGTGCAATTCTTTGGCCAATAAATAGGGAAGGTGATATCTGGATTATATAAATCAGACTATAAGACAACTTTTCCTAGGGAATAAAGGAGCCTGATTGTTAAAGTCTGAGAATCAAACCTTTGCCCTGGGGAAAAGATCCAGCCCCTGGAGTGACTCCTGTGACCCCCAAGGTCACAGGGTGGTCTGAAGCTCCCCCATAGCAGGCTGTCTGCTTCTCAGTATCCCAGCAGGTACCTTGACTTCTTAGGACAACAGATACAAAAGAGCAAGTTTCATGTATTTCCTCAACTTGCTATAAAGTATAAAATCAGAAATAAAATTTTGTGAATTTTTAAATTTTAAAACCTTAGGACATAACCACCTTAAAAACAAAATGTAGCTCCACCAGTTTCTCCCATCATGTGCCCTTCTATTTAAACTGTAAAGAACAGGTTACCTGTAAAGAATGTTCTGCGAGATGAATTCCCCGAATGAGATTCAGAGCAGCACACATAATGTTGAGAATAAGGGAGAGGATGCCCAAGGCTGTCACTGGTTCCATTCGGAAAGTAGGAGCTTCACAAAAAAAATAAGTGTCTAGTGAAAATAATTTCTATATGAAAGAAAAATAAACAAAGACATTAACTAGACCTCCACTAATGATAAGTTCATTATGTTAAACACACAATTACAAACATTAATTTTAAAAGCAGCTGTGGTTAGGCAGGAGAAAGGCAAGAAATGAAGGACAGAATGGGTCTGGGAATCTGAGGTGACTTTCTTTTTTTTTATTTATTTTTAAAGATTTTATTTATTTATTTATTTATTTATTTATTGATACAAGCACTGGGTACAGTCAGAAGCGCGGGAGGGTGAGAGCAGGGAGCCAGAGCCAGAGCAGGGAGCAGAGCAGGCAGAAGGACCGAAGTACACTGCTGAGGGGAGCAGTGGGCGGCAGGGGAGGTCTGTGCGCCATGTGGGACCCTCCTCCGGTGGCCGGGGAGCAGCCGGGGATCGAACCGGCGCTGCAGAGGCTGTGGGCAGCTTCGCAACCCAGCGCTCAACCGCTGCGCCACCGGGGAGGCCCTGAGGTGACTTTCTATCAGAGCAAGCACAGGTTTTTCAAGTGCTCGATTTTCTTTCGATTTAAAGCAGTGCTTCTCAAGCCGGGGCGAAATGGCCCCTCAGTAGACATTTGGCAATGTCGAGGGACAATTTGGGTTTTCTCATAACTGGAGACATCTAGCAGGTGCTAAACATCTAACAATGCACAAGACAGCCTTACAACAAGGAATTTTCCAGTACAAAATACTAATAAGACTTAGGCAGAACCTAATGATTTAAAGCAATTTATGGCTTTATTTATAAACTTGTTACCAAATTCTGAAAGCATTTCCATTGTATACCTCAGCTAGTAAAATGCTCTACTCTTTTCCTGACAAGAGAATATTCAGTGTCATGTATGCTTCCAGAATTCATAACAAATGCTTTTTTTTAAATTATAAAATAATTGGGAAGAGGAGAAAAACAGATAATTTTAACTACAAGCTATTTCTGAAACTCTAATTAGAACAAATGATCATTCTCTCTTTAAATATAACAGCTGAGAGCCTCCCCTGGTGGCCCAGGCAGTTGAGCGCCATGCTGTGAAGCTGTCCACAGCCTCTGCAGCACCAGTTCGATCCCGGCTGGCTGGGGAGGGTCCCACATGGTGCAGCAGACCTCTCCTGTCTCGCCTGCTGCTCCTCTCAGCAGTGTATTTCGTCAGTCTGCCTGTTCTGTTCCCCGCTCTGTCTCTGGTGAATCCTCTCACCCTCCCGTGCATCTGGCCTATATCCCTGTTCTTGTATGCATGAATAAATAAATCTTTAAAAGTATATCTATATAATGGCTGAAATTGATTCTGGTTCACACAATTAAATGGTGTTCTACCCATTCTCTTACTATGCTCTTTTTAAATCATCCTTTCTTGTCCTTATATTTCACACACACACACACGCACACACACACACACACCCACCCCTACGGCTACCCAACTGATGATTATTGTTAGTGTGTTAGAGGTTCCAGTGAGCAATTCAAAGTCCTGTTAAAACAGAACATACTACCTATAAAGATTCTAGCCTCAGGATAATAGAGTGAGTCAAACCACAGTAAAATGTCTTAGCAACATGGGCAAGTTGACACTTTCTGGATTTGTTCCTCTTGTCTAAGTGTTTAAGAAATCTTTTTTTTTTTTTTTTTTTAATAGAGGCATGTTTTTATTTATTTATTTATTGTTTGTTTGTTTGTTTATACATGCACTGGGTACAGTCAGAAGCGCAGGAGGGTGAGAGAATTCACCAGAGCCAGGGCGGGGAGCAGAGCAGGCAGAAGGACCGAAGTACACTGCTGAGGGGAGCAGCGGGCGGCAGGAGAGGTCTGCGCGCCATGTGGGACCCTCCTCCAGTGGCCGGGGAGCAGCCGGGGATTGAACCGGCGTCGCAGAGGCCGCGGGCAGCTTCGCAACCCAGCGCTCAACCGCTGCGCCACCGGGGAGGCCCTTGTCTAAGTGTTTAAAAAACAAAACACAGGTGACAAAGTTACCCCTATCTGCAGAGATGGCAAAGGAGAAGCTTGGTGTCAATAACACAGTCTCCCTTCTATAAAAGTTAAGTTCATTCCCAAAATAAATTACAACTTATTAATTGGCATGAGAGCCATTCCAGGAATTTTACTGGTTGGATCTGATTAAAATAAAACACAAAGTTATGCCAAAATGTAAATACTTTTAATACACCACTTTAAAATTGAAGCAATTAGTTTAATATAAAATAAAATAATTAGACTGTTATACTGTAAACAGCTCTATCTTTCAGAGAAGGACTCAGATCTTACACCATTACAGAATTCTTAAAATGTAAATATACACTAACTTGGTTTACTTACTCTCTTGCAAAAAAAAAAGTAGGTATGTGCCAATGAACTGACTGCGCAGACATCTGATATTTTATATGCCCTTTGAGCTCTGTAACTTAATATTTGGATACATGTTAATTTATTATGTAATGGAAAATGGTGATGTGGGGCCTCTCCCCTGGTGCAGCTGTTGAGCGCTGGGTTGCGAAGCTGCTCGCAGCCTCTGCAGTGCCGGTTCAATCCCCAGCTGATCCCCGGCCACCAGAGGAGGGTCCCGCATGGTGCGCAGACCTCTCCTGCTGCCCGCTGCTCCCCTCAGCAGTGTATTTCGTCAGTCTGCCTGCTCTGCTCCCCACTCTGGCTCTGGTGAATTCTCTCACCCTCCCGCGCTTCTGACTGTACCCAGTGCGGGAAGGGAAGGAAAGGGAAGGGGAGGGGAGGGAAGGGGAGGGGAGGGGAGGGGAGGGGAGGGAAGGGAATTGGTGATGTGTATTAGATCCAGTCAACCATATATTTTTACTGTCTGGAAATGTGTGGTTAAAGTTCTGTGGGAGAAATAATTTGTTATTGTTCACTAGCTTGTAAAAATCTAGTGCAAGGCTTTATACATCTAAAAAGTTAATGAAATACATTTATTATCATTGAAAGAAGTGAGTTTAATTATGTGTAACTGTAAGCTAGCAATGCAGGAACCCTGCTTCATAATGTACACTGAGAACTTACTACCAGAGGAAGCCGTGGAATGCCGGGGCACTGTGCTCCTGCCCACTAACCCCAATCTTCAGATAAGGACTCTATTCACAGGGGTAGAAGGACACCCCCAGGTCTCATGGAGTCAGAAAAGAAGAGCCCTGGCTCTGACCTCTGCCCACTCTCGTGCCCACAGCCTTCCCCCCTCCCTCCATCAAGGAGAGAATTGCAATGTTTCACTACGTGATATGATGAGATAAGGATTTGTTATCTGTAAAAAGAGAGGGAGAGAATATACACAAATGTCTATCATTCACTAAGTGACTTCTAGTAAAAGAGAACGAATCCCCTTACAACATTTAAATTTGTAGACCTCACCCTGGTTAAGAAAATAACCTGCCAAGTCACTCTTCTGAATTTCATCAGTTGCTTTCCCTCAGATCAATCCACTGTCATTAATATTCAAGTTTTTTATAACAACCACCTGGAAACAAGATCAGTTCATATTAGATACCCTTCTCACCCTGGACCTCAAAAAACAGCTTTCTATTGAAAAAAAAAAAAAAAGACAAAAAAAGCAATGCCCATTTGAAACACTAATATCACTCATCTTCAGCAGCATCAGAGAATAGCAGGTCACGTACCAGGCTCTAAGTGCATCCGCGTGTGACCATTCATCATCCCATTTGCCATGTTTGTGTCTGCCAGAGTGAGAACCACTGGAGGCTGGAACGCGAGCTCCTCCTGAATTTTTTCTAAACTGCTCCCCATCTGAGTAGAACTTGCATAGTTAAAATGCCACTTCACTTTCTGAATGATGCTATCTGCAAAGACAGAGCAACCCAAATTGAGCATTTTCATCAGAACGGAGTACATAAGACCTACATACAAAATGCAGTTCTAAGCAAGTTAATAAGTCAGCCAGATTCTGACAAGTGTCAAGCTATACATAAAGGTCAAATGATGACCACATGTCATTACTAGTCTTATCAATCTCTTCAAAGCAGAATAATTATATGACATAGTCTGTCTATAAAGAAGGCAATATTGCCTTCCAGAACCTCAATGACAAGGTAGTCAGAGGATAGGGGGCTTGAATCTTAGCTCAGCTGTTACTCACATTCAAGTACAAGTTCCACCATCCACCACCCCACCTCCATGCTCTGGAGGCCAGAGAGTTAAACCTTGAAGCTTTCCATGCCACTTCTGTAACTGTGAAATCTAATGGCACAAAGCTATTCTTCAGTGACACATTATAGCACTTTCAGTGGTTTTCCTAGAAGGTCAAAGCCAAACCTAAAGTATAAATTCTACACCTACATAACAGAGAATAAATATGAAAGAGGTTACAAACCAAATTCCAGAAAGGCATATGGCCGGACAGCTAGGCCAATGTGGGTGTTGTCATAGGAAGCTGTGAATTCCCACCACAAGGTCTCCAGAAAGCAGAAAGCCATGGCGGCTGGACACTGGTGGGAGCAGATAGCCATGCAGGCCACATGCCCTGAAGAAGAAAAGCTGCAACAAAAGAGCAACGTGTACGTTACCAGGGGAGAGACCCAAGTATTCCCAAGACACACCAGGCACAACCTTGCCTTAATTCTGGACTCAGTAATCACATCTGTGTCATCTCTTCAGCCAGACCTGCCTGGAACTGCCTTTCTTCTACTGCCTCTATAAGGTATAGCATTATTTGCCACGCAGTGCATGATCACTCTTATTTATCCAAGCATAAGGGATGCGTGTCCCACTAGAGGAATTAACCTCAGACTATACTGCATCTATTGAGAAAATGTTATTCTTTAACCTATATCAATAGAGCTTCTAATATTAAATCATTCTGATATACCGAAATAAACCCTCCTTGATTGTGAATTTGTGCCTACTCATACACATACAACTGCTAGGCTTAGTTTCCTAATGTTTTATTTAGGACTCTGGTATCTATGAAAAGTAAAACTGGCCTATAATTTTCCTTTATTATACATCTTCACATGGTTGTGCTAGTAAGTATTATCTGGTCTAATAAAATCAATGCAGGGCTTTTCTTCTCTGGCTTCTTTTTCAGCTGTCATGATAGCATTTCAAGTTCTGAGGCCTCTCGTTCTGTCTGTGGTGTCTACTGACTCCCCTCATTGTGGAATAGCTCTTTTTTTTCTTTTTTTAAAGATTTATTTATTCATTTACACAAGAACTGGGATATAGGCCAGATGCATGGGAGGGTGAGAGGATTCACCAGAGACAGAGCGGGGAACAGAACAGGCAGACTGACGAAATACACTGCTGAGGGGAGCAGCGGGCGGCAGGAGAGGTCTGCCGCGCCATATGGGACCCTCATCGGCCAGCCGGGATCGAACTGGTGCTGCCGAGGCTGCGGACAGCTTCACAGTGCGGCACTCAACTGCCTGCGCCACCAGGGGAAGCCCATGGAATATCTCTTTTAGTGTTTTGTCATTTTTAGCTGAGAGCTCATCGCTATGAAGGCTTCTTTTTTTCCCCATAAGAATCTCTTAATGCCTGAGTTGTGGTGCATTTCCAGGGTGGTTCTGTGCTTCCTCTGGCCGGCTACTCTGGGAGTGTCATCAGTTTGGAACCAATACTGATATTTGAACCTTGGCTGAGTGATTCACAGACCCTGAGGAGTATAAACTCAAAGTCCAACCTTGCATGAGACACAGGGGCAAGGATTCCATTTCTTAGGTGAGAGTTATTTCTCCTTCCCACCCAAAGTCACGCAGATATGAGTAAGGCCTGCACTGGTGGACAGGCCATTTCTCACCTACCATCATCTCACAAGGGTTGTAGCCTGACAAAAATCCCTCCTTGATCCATGGGTCTGGCTCCAACACCTCGCCAAGGCCTCTCCCTTCATGGGTGCCAAAGCTCAAGCCCAGCGCTCACTGTGACTGATCACTCAGGAGCCTCAGTGTCAGCTCACACACTCACCTCCATGATACTCTGTTTCTCCTTCATTTGGGGGGATTTCTTGGGAAATCCCAAAGATTTCTCATTTGGGGGGATTTCTTTCAGGTTCCTCTATCTATTTAAAATAAACTTTACGTATTCATATTTCTGAGTTTTCTTCCTCAGAGAGGGAGTATGGTCCTTCCTACACCTTAATTGCAAAATTCTAACCTCCAGAGCTGTGCAAACAAATTTCTGTTGTCTAAGCAGTTTGTGACTTGGTTATGGCAGCCTAGGAAAATAATTCAACTCCTCAACTACAAAATAAGCTGTGGTACTGCTCACCTGTAGATAAAAATGTTCCTCTGTGAAAATAATGCTAAATATTTAATTCAAAATACAAATGAGTAGGACATTTAATACTCCATTTTAAAAAAGGCTGAAGCAGCTAGGATTTCATGTGAGGTCATAGACTTTTTTTTTTTAAAGATTTATTTATGCATACAAGAGCTGGGGTACAGGCCAGAGATGCAAGGGGAGAAGGGGAGGGTGAGAGGATTCACCAGAGACAGTGGGGAACAGAACAGGCAGAATGACCGAAGTACATTGCTGAGGGGAGCAGCGGGCGAGACAGGAGAGGTCTGCTGCACCATGTGGGCTGCTCCCTGGCCAGCCGGGGATTGAACTCGTGCTGGAGAGGCTGCGGGTTGCTTCATAGTGCAGTGCTTAACCCCTTGCACCACCAGGGAGGCCCCAGACTTTTTTTCTTAACAAAGAAAAGGCTTCCTATTTGTAGCACAGCACCAAGTTCCCACAGACTGTGAGTTAATCACAGCATATTGAGGAAAGGGCCATCAAGGAAGGTGGGTACCAGGCACCCAGAAAAAGAAATCACAAAGGTGGGCAGAGGCAGCTTGGTTTCTGCCCCTCAGCACCCAGAGTCCACACCACAGGGTGACCGCTGCCCCGGCATGCCTCCGGTACCCCTTTTCTGGCCAGGCCCCTTCTTGCCTGACACCACCACTGAGCATTCAATCAGGCCTGGACTTTTCCCATGGTTTTTCTGGTTTGGTGACTGAATCCTCTTTAAAGGCCCTACATCGTGTTGGGTCACCTAAGAGTTTACTACTCAAGGGAGCAAAAGGGATTTGGTAAGTGAAGTGTAAATACTGGAAAAGAATGATATAAAGTCTATAACAAGTTCATTTCGATATTTTAAAAGCCAGCCTTGCCCCTGATATCTCCATAGAATGACTAGCTTCATGCTCTTAGCCCTAAAATAAGAAATGATAAAACACTTGAGGAGCAGACCTTGGGGCCGGCTGCCCGCAATCAAATCCTGCTCTAACACCTACCAGAGGTGGAATCTCAAGTGAGTCACCTAGCCTCTGTTTCTGCTGTAAACACATAGAACACTATTTTTTAAAAAAGATTTATTTATTTATGCATACAAGAGCTGGGGTACAGGCCAGAGATGTGGGGGGTGAGAGGATTCACCAGAGACAGAGTGGGGAACAGAACAGGCAGACTGACTGAAATACACTGCTGAGGGGAGCAGAGGGCGAGACAGGAGAGGTCTGCTGCGCCATGTGGTTTCTCCCTGGATGGCTGGAGATCGAACTCATGCTGCAGAGGCTGCAGATTGCTTCATAGTGCGGTGCTTAACCCCTTGTGCCACCAGGGAGGCCACACAGAACACTATTAATCCACCTCAGAAGCCACAGAACACTTGGGTCATGCCTGGCATAGATAGCATCAGCTATTATTACTGTGACTATTGGTCTCTCCTGATTCTTACTCCTCTGGAACATCTCCTTTGCTATCATATCCAGTTATGCATTTCTCTTGGTCTCATTAGATTTGAAGTTCCTCAAATCAAGAGACCATACTTGTGCTCATTTTCACTCTCCTACTCCTGTTTCATATTAATTTTTTTTAATTAAAAAAGCAAAAAACTGAAGGCAAGAATTATAAGTCAAGTTTTTTTTTTAATTTTCTCATTCATGCCCTTTTCCTTCCCCCACGTTGTAATCTATTATCTCCTCCCCTGTCACCTTTTTTCTACCCCTGCATCTAATACAGGGAAAACGACCAAACCAAAAGTGTGAAAACTGGTTGAATCTAGATGTCCAGTTCTCCTGGGCACTCCATTAAGAGAAAGGCAGGCGATGGGGCAGTAGTGCCTGGGGCACCCATGACTCTAATGTTGCAAATTATTGACAACCATTATCTGGGGCTTAGTTCGACTTTTAATGCACAATATGATCAGCACAATATTACCTCATGAGGTGGCTAAAGTAACGCACATTTTGCTGATGTTCTGGAGAAGTGAAAATGCTCGCTTACTGTATCCTGAAGTGAAGACCTTCTGCAGTGCCACGACCTGGATACTGGGCCAGTCGCGAGGCTAACATCTTGAGCTGTCTCCTGCATTCCAGAAAATCTTGAGCGTGATAAAAGTCAGTGGAAGCTGAGAGGGGTAGTCCATCCCTCACCCTTACCACACAGGCAAAAAGGATCATGGACATGGTCCGCAAGAGAAGTCATCAGGACACCTGAGGAAAGCAAGGTTCTCTTGTTACTGAGGTCAGATGATGGTGGCGGAGACCTGACCCCTCTCTTGAAATGTCCACTCCAGGTTGCTTCACTCTCATCCCCACCGTAATTGCAAATTTTGTATTTATTATTTCTGTGGCCTCTACTGTTATGTTACTCCCAATCTCCCTTCATTATTCCCCTAGTTGTCTCTACTCACTTGCAACCTTCCTTTTCCTTCTCTCTACTGAATCGCTCCCTTTTCAGAATGAACCAGACAAGGAAGAAAGGAACACAAAAGTAAGGAGGCAGGGCCTCCCCGGTGGCACAGGGGTTGAGCGCTGGGCTGTGAAGCTGCCTGCAGCCTCTGCAGCACCTGTTCAATCCCCGGCCACCAGGCGAGGGTCCCACATGGTGCGCAGACCTCTCCTGCCACCCGCTGCTCCCCTCAGCAGTGTACTTCGTCAGTCTGCCTGTTCTGCTCCCCGCTCTGGCTCTGGTGGATTCTTTCACCCTCCCGCACTTCTAACTGTACCCAGTGCTTGTATAAATGAATAAATAAATTTAAAAAAAAAAAAACAACCAAAAGTAAGGAGGCAGGATCCGATGGACTCAGGAACAACAGCAATAATAGTGGGTAGCAAGATACAAGTAGCAAGGTGACCCCAAAGGGATGGAGTGCCCGACACTGCAGCAGTGGGGATGGATGTAGCTGCTGAGCAGTTTAGTTGCCATATCCTCACCCGCAGGGAGGTGGAGGAGGGTGAAAGGATTCTGAGCACGTAACCTAACGTTGGTGGCAAACAGAGCAGAAGGGGAAGAGGAACTGTGAGAGTCAAATGTGTGCTCCTACAAATGAGAGCCAGTCTCCACAATGATGACTGAGCTCCTACAGATGGCTAAAGAAGTCATTTAGCAAATTATAGTAAGCTCCTAAATATTTGGCTTGGATATGTGAGCACTATTAAGAAACAAAAAGAAACAGATCTGAAACCTCATGGTAAATGAGAAAAAGATGCTTCTCAGGATAGAAAACAGCCCTGGCCCAGCTCTGCTGGCAATCTGACTGGGTTTAACCTCCATACATTAACTCTGCAGGTGCCTGTGCAGGACAGGACCCGCCTGTGATTGCCCAATTAGGGGGCCATTACAGCTGAATTACAGCTTAGTGAAGGGGCCATTACAGCCACAGTGGGTCTCCCCATGTGCCCAAACAACCTATTTCACACATCCTGTTTGTAAGGCCTCCTACTTCACGGGATGTTGACAGGTATGTACAGAGGTGGGCTTTTCCAAAGAAGTCTGCCTGTAACCTTATTTGGCATCTCAATTCCCGTGAGCAGTAGGAAAGGGGAGCCCCCATGAGGCACAGTACTTCCTTCACCTCCATCTGTGCCTCAGTGTATTCTTCACCTATGTCTGCCACAACTCGGCTTCCCCATATCCAACCCCACAAGGACTGTCTCAAATCTACTCTTTCCATGAAACCACTGCAGAATGCGTCTCCACAAGGGTGGGGGGGTGGGACTGCAACACAGCGAGTGGACACCATTTTCCCACCCCCACTACACGGAGCTAAGACCCCAGTGGGCCATGAACCAAACTTTCTGAGCAGGGGGAGCTACTGGGTACTGGGGGCAGAGCTAAGCAGCCAGGTGAAGCTATGCAACACAAAAGACTTGCTTTTTCAGCTCTGACTTCCACCCAGAGATTTAGGGAAGAGACATGGAAGGAGGCACTTGAGACACATGGGTGAGACACAGGGGAAGGCTGTGATTGAGACAGCCCCCCTAGGTTGAGATAATGGCAGCCATTATTTTGATATTGCATTGTCTTTTGCTCTTTTTGTCCCAAACCTGCTCTAGCTCTTTCTGGTTGTTCCCCACCAGAAGGTGCCTTATTTTTATGGCAAGCTTTTGGACCTCAGCAGTCCCATTTTAGGTCAATCCTGTTTGGTTGGGCATTTGCCCATAAGAAATGGGTAATTTGGGATGTTTTATTAGGAAACATTTTTAGGACTATCCTTTCTTCTCCTCTTGCTCTATGCACACTGATTCTATTAAAGATCCATCACACTAAGCGTCTGTTTCCTCTATCTTTACGAGGCAGATGGCAGAATCCCTTTTAAAGCATGCACCCCTTAATAGTTTGGGATCCCTGAGTACCTCTTGGTCATGTGCTAACAAAACCCTCCCAGATTTGCCAAGCTGGAAACACTTCTTCCTCCTCTAAATTCCCAGAAAGTCTCTTTGTTTTCTATTTTGCTGATTGATCACTTTCACTAAGTGCAATTTCTAAGAATAAAGATCATATCTGAAATGGATGAATAAATAATAATTACTATTTTAATCACACAGAAAATGCAGTGGTATAAAAACACAGAGAAGGGAAAAAGAAAAATGAGTCTACCAACCAACAGTCCCTACACAGTCTGTTTGTCCCACCCATCTCCCCACACTTTTCATTGAGGAGCAAAAATGTGAAAAGTCCCAAGAAAAAAACTTCCACAAACAAAACTGCTAAATTGGGACCTCCCTGGTGGCCTAGGGGTTAAGTTTCAGCGCTATTATTGCTATGCCCTGAGTTCAATCCCAGCCAGGGAGCTGACCCACATGGCGCAGCAGACCTCTCCTGTCTAGCCCACTGCTCTCCTTAGCAGTGTATTTCAGTGGACCCGGCTGTTCTGCTCCTCACTCTGTCTCTGGTGAATCCTCTTGCCCCCACATGTCTGGCTACACCCGAGTTCTATGCAAAAATAATTTAACATATACAGACACTCAGACCAAAAAAAAAAGACGACTCAATGAGATATTAAGAGAGTCAGAGATGGGACAAAACCCCAAGGTGAAAAAGGAAAGGTAGTTTTTAGGGAGCTTAATAAATTTTATGCTCTTCTAGGGGAAAGTAGTAGGCACTTATTCCAACTGTGAACCCCCAAATATCTTCTCTATGGCAGTCTTTACAGAGGACCTGCCAAAGTGCCAGGTATTGTGTTAAATCATTAGAAAGGAAAACAGCAACCTTTCCAAGTGATAGTAAACTTAAGGACCAGTTCTACCACTTTTTAAGGGACCCAGAAGTCCCTCCAGGCTCTCTACTTCAACTATTTTATCCTCTGGTGATCAAACCTGCTTCTAAAACAATAGCATTGAAAATAAATAAAAACTCTGTTTTCCAGCCCTATCAAGTTACACAACTGTAACCTAGTAAAATCCACATCCATTTAAAAAAATATTTATGATGCTTAAATGAAGGTGGCATTCGCATTAACTGCCTCCTGTGTTCGTGTACATGTGAGTGTGTGAATGTATGGTATGGCAGCTGCCCAAGGACTGAAGGATTGTACATGCTACTGTGGCTGTGTCTAAATGATGACAAAAGCTTTAACAAATTTTTTTTTGTGGAAATGCACTTTGTATTACAAAGATGAAAAAAATTAATACAAATAGGGATTCACCTTTGTGTGCTCCACAGTGCTTTGTATATGATAGGGATGTGATGTTTATAAATTTAGATTATGCGCTATTATGAGACAGCCAAATAAGAGATCTGGCTACTGCCTTAAAAGAATGAACTGGGGACTTCTTCCAGAAAGACAGACTTGAAGTACCTTTTCCTCTTCCCACTAAATAGAACTAAAAACCTGCATATTGTATAGAAAGCAAACATAAGACAATTCTCACAGGTGGAGAGAAGGAGATGGGCCAGGGACCTTGGGGCCTAAGGAATGCTTTCACTCAGTTTTCTTTTTGCCTTGTATATCCCATTCTTGGTGCTGGATAAGCTGACAACCCAGAAACACCAACAGGCATGAACACACACTAAAGTCCAACAACAACTTGATCCACCCCAAAAAATCAAGAAAGGTACATTCTAGCAAACCATAAAGTTTTCAGACAAAAATGCTCTACTCCAGCCAAATACCACAGAAAAAAATCTCCATCAGCCTTGCCTGGTGGGAATGAGTTGCCCCCCAGCTCACCCATCCTGCTAGGGTAGAGTGACAGACGACCAAGTAGCGAGCCACGGGCAGCAAGGAGCCAACGGCAGCAAGGAGCCAACCACTCCCACCGTGCCCCTGGGAGACAGGAGGCCCATCTCTGCAGCTATAATGAGCAGTCCTTTCCCTACAGGGCGCCCAAATAGCCTGAGTTGAAACCTGGATTTTTACTCTTCCCTGGCAGTAATCAGATAGTATCCCCACTTCCCCTGGGAGAGAAGAGTCAACAAAGGCCAACTGAACCTGAGGATCTAAGTAAGATCCAGAGACTCATAACGTAACACCCAATGTCCAGGTTTCAATCAGAAATCACTGATCATACAAAGAAACAGGAAATCTAATTTAAACAAGCAAAGACTATCATCTGGTGCCAACACAAGATGACAGAGATGTCAGAATTATATGATAGACTTTAGAGCAGTCATCATAATGCTTCAACAAGTAAACTCACACAATGATATCAATTAATACAGAAAGGGCATTTGACAGAATTCAACACCCATTCATGATAAAATCTCAGCAAAACAGGAACAGAGTGGAACCTCCTCAACTTGATAAAAGACATCTACAAAAAGCCTGCAAGGAACATTACACTTAATGGTGGAAGACTGGATGTTTTCACTTTAAAATTAGGAACAAGGATGTCTGCTTTTGCACTACTCTTCAACACAGTACTGAACTTTGTACCCAGTGCAATAAGGCAAGAAATAGGCAAGAAGGAATATAGATAGGAAAGGAAAGAAAACAAAATCTATGTGTAGATGACCTAACTGTCTAGAGGGAAAATCCTAAGGGAAAAAAACAAAACAAACCTCCTAGAACT
This sequence comes from Talpa occidentalis, assembly GCF_014898055.3. NCBI lineage: Eukaryota > Metazoa > Chordata > Mammalia > Eulipotyphla > Talpidae > Talpa > Talpa occidentalis. The sequence goes on from NW_023600993.1 coordinate 30,367,222, forward strand.
AAGGAGTTCAATAAGTCTGTAGGATATAAGATCAGCATACAAAAATCAATTGTATTTCTATACACTAGCAATGAACACAGAATATTTCAAATAAAATACCACTTACAATCACTCCAAAACATTACCTCAACAAAGCTGTAATTTTTTAAAATAAAATACTTAGGTTATACATATAACCAATATGTGCAGAGCTTGTATGCTGAAAACTACAAACACTGCTGAAAGAAATCACAGCATTCCTAAATACATGAGGATATACCACATTCATGAATTAGAACACTCAGCATAGTAATGATGCCAATTTCCCCCCAAATTGATAGGCAAGTTTAATGCAATTCTTGTTAAAATATCAAGATAGTTTGTAGATGCGGTTAAGATTATTCTAAAACTTATATGGAAAGGCAAAGAAACTAAAATAGCTAAGGTAATTTTTAAAAAGAGTAAAGATGGAGAGAAGCTTAGTCCCAGTCCTTGCAGATTTGTTCTCCTTTCCTGCAACTAATGGGGAAAACTAGGTAGAGGGTATATAAGACCTCTCTGTATTATCTTTATAGCCAAGTTCCTGTGACAATAATTAGCTTAAAATAAAAGCTGGAAAAAAAGTAATAACTTAAGGTCCTTGTATCCCTTACTTAAATTATATAGCATTTTATGTTTAAATGGCATTTCTAATCTCTCTACTCTAGAACAATCTTTTCTGCTAATCAACTGTAATTCTGATGGTTTATGCATAAATGCTGAAGAGCATGTTCTGTACAAGTTCCGTATAAGAAAATTTACAATTACAAGACATTTCTAAACTGGAAGGTTTGGAATGAATTTAATGAATCTCAAGATTGATTAAAATAAAAGATGCTTGAAGGTAACTAGTATTTGGTTTAAAGCAGTACCATGAATCTGGAAAATCCTGCCACAATAAAAGAAATTATTATCGATTACACAACGACAAAGGCAGCCTCAGAGTGCTCACATGGAGATACTAGTTTGTTTTCTAGGTCTTACCAGTTCCTTTTATAGGCCAATGGGTCTTATAACCTGGAACCATGATGGGCACATATTAGGGAGCACTTTGGTCACAATAAGTGAGTGACCAAAGGGCTGGCTTATTTTTGCTCATTGAAACATGAAATGTAAGTTTGCAGATTCCCTGCCATATTTTATATTTTGAACACTTTCAACAATAAATCTCACTTGGAGAGCAAAAAAGAGATTTATATAGATGGAATTTTTTAAAGTAGAAACAAGTAGTAATCAAATATACAGCACCAGAGTTACTACTAGATTTTATAATTCTATTTTAATCTGTAATCCCTATTTCCTAAATCCTCTTCTCAGATTTATAAATTACTCATCTAATTATAAACTGCTCATGTCATAGATTATCCCTAGTCTACAACACTGTGCATCGCAGGAGGTCACCCTTGTTCCCAGTTTTTTTCTCTTCCTTTTACCCTAAACCCTCTCCCAAATCCTTACCATGTACACCCACCCTCCCTCCAAAAGAGAGAAAAGGAAAGAGAAAAACAGCATTAAATGACCAGGTCTCACAAAATAGTAAACAGGCAAAATGAATTTCATTTGGCATACAAATATTCAAACAAACGTCACATTGATATACTGCCCACTCAAATACAGAAGACAAAATTGAGTTGTTGCTTTTATTGAATTCACCTTCACCTATGAGACTTGAGAATTGATTACCTAAAATGTAGATCAAGAAGGCTCCTTTGTTTCACATTGTTTGGGGATGGGATGAGCAGGAGGGTAGAAGTCAACTCTGTCCTTTATTAGGAGCTAAGAAGAGTAGGGAAGTATACTTGATAGCAATTAATATATGCCAGGCACTGTGTTAGAAACTGTTACATTGATAATGTTATTTTGAGTACCTAACTATATGCGAGGTACATATAAAGTAAATCTACATTGCACAGGGGAGAAACAGTATTTCCAAGACTCAAGAAGTAAAGCGAAAGATTCAAACTCAAACTTCCTTACTCAAAATGAAATATTCAAAAACCTATGACCTTTCCACTACTACTTCTCTAAATCCAATCTTGGAATTACAACTACTCTATTTCTCTAAAATAATCCTTTCTCTTAAAAGTAACTAACACTCAAAACCAGTAAGAAAACTCTTAATAGGAGTACAGGCCTAGGGTTACACTGGTCATACTTGCTTCTCACTGGATTACTTTGAATAAGCCAGTTTTCCACTCTGACCATCAATCACTTTTTGAATGCGGTTATCTCTGAGGCTCCTAAGAATAAAAAAACTTGAAGACACCAAGCTGGACTCTGTACCCTAAATACAAACACTAAGAATTATAACAACATTATCCAAAGTGTATTATCAAGAGCAAACCCTATCAGGTTAATTTAATTCTATTTAGAAATATTAAGCCATGGGCCTTCCTGGTGGCCCAAGGGGTTAAGCACCGCACTATGAACAATCCGCAGCCTCTGCAGCACTAGTTCGATCCCCCGGCAGCCAGGAGCCAGGGAGCAACCCACATGGCCCAGCAGATCTCTCCTGTCTCGCTGGCTGCTCCCCTCAGCAGTGTGTTTCAGTCAATCTGCCTGTTCTGTTCCCTGCTCTGTCTCTGGTGAATCCTCTCACACACATCCTCACTCCCCGCATCTCTGGCCTGTAGCCCAGCTCTTGTATGCATAAATAAATAAATTTAAAAAAAAATTAAGCCACTTTCATCTACATTTTGATTTTACAATTATCTTTATGAGAATTAATCCTTTCTTCACAAAATTTAATGAAGATTTACCCTGTCCATCGGTATGAGCTTTACTTTTTTTCTGATCGTGTTACAAATTTCACCAGTTACTATCCACCACTGGGAATATTATTTTGTGGCTTTGAATTTTTCCAATCCTAATTTTTCCCGGACTCCTTTGTCCTTCTGGCTCTGAAGTCTAGATGTCAATGGACACAAAGGTACATCACCTCCTACACACCACACGTTCAGAAAACTGGTCCAGTGCATTCATTATCTGGTAATCCGAGTCTTATAATATCGGCATGCTACGGGAAGTCTTGCAAATAAAATAAAAGTTTTGCAATGATCCCGAAGTGAGCTTCCGGAGAATTAGGGAAACAATCACCCCCTCCCTCGCGTGGACACACCCCGGTTCCTCCTACTGCGAGCAGCGCCCGGTGCGCATCTGTCAGCTAAGGACGCCAAGAAGCGCACATCTCCGGGCATCCCGGGGTCCGGGGAGCAGCCGCCGGAAGACAGGGGGACAGATAACTCCGAGGAGCCCCAAGAATCCCAGTGTGGGAGGCCAGGCCGAGGGCGGAGCTGGCCGGCACCGGCCTCCACCTCCAGGCCCGCCCTTGCGCCACACCCAGCCCTGCCTGCGCTCTGCTAACGGGCCGCAGGGCCCGCCTCCGCCCACCAACCCTCACCTCGGCCAGACGGCGGCCTCCGGGAGTCAGCGCCGGCCGGCCGCGCCGCCGCGCCACCTGCACCACCCGCCGCTGCCTCGGCAACCTTAGCCCACCCGGCGGACCCGGCCCGGTCACGGGCGGCCTGGGCGCAGGTAAGCGATGGTGCGCATGCGTGAGTCTTGAGCCCTCATTGGCTGTTGCTAAGCGACACCCGCACCAGAACCAACCAATCCCGGAGCGCCTGCGCCGCCGGGGCCTAGTGAAGCGGCGAGCGGAGCGCTCCTTAAAGGGCTGAGACCCAAATGCGGACCCGCGTGTCTGGGGCGCGCGCCTCGCCACTGTCTTCCCTGCTCTTGGCTCTTACCCGCGTGGGTTTGAGGTCCAGGCCGGTAAGTCCCACGTCCGGAGGTTCGCGGAGGCCTCGCGGTCTCAGCTCGATTCCGGTCGGAGTGGAAGACTGAACTGACGTGAGGCGGCAGGGAGGCTCCGCGTGACGGCGCGACGACACACCCGGGCGTGTGTTCCGCGGCCCGCGCGCCTGGGCGGGAGATCCAAGATAGACAAAGCAAAGAGCACGGCCTCCTGCCAGCCTGGAGGTGCTGCCAAAGTCCGACCCTGTAGGGACCCGCCCCAGGCTGGGGACCGAGGCTGTCAAAAGGAGGACTGGTTGAAGGAAGATTGAGAAACAGTCCGACAGTTAGTCATTCAAAAAACGTTGAGCACCCACTGTGTGCCAGGCACCGTGCCGGGCACTGAAGATACAGTGAGTTTTAACTCTCTTAGCAGCTGTGTTAGAGAGCAGGGCAAAGTGAGAGCACACACCAAACAATTAAACCACGCGTGTTTAAATACAAACAGAGATATGTGCTCTTCCAAGAGGGGGAAGGTTTTTTTTTTTTATAATAAATTTTATTTTTATATTCCCCATACAATTGCAACCCCCCCCCCCATTCTGACCCCAATCCCTCCCCTCCCGAGAGAGGGGGAAGGTTTGAGAGAATATTTAGAAGCTTCTGGTATCCGTGGAGGGTTCTCTGAGAAATGACACTAGCTGAATAATAGCTAACTTGACTACTAGGGGAGAAGAATGTCACAGAGGGAACGGTGTGTACAACAGGTCTTCAGATAAAGATCCATTGGGTTTGACTTGGTTCCATGCAGTTTGGTTATAATGCCGCTGTGAGAGAAAAAAACGAAAATCTGGACTGATGTTGAACAAAAGCATGTTATTTTGAAGTCCTGCTTTCTGGTATAGCCTTGCTAGCCACAATCTTTGAAAGCTTCACTTGATATTACCTCAAACTGTATATGTCCACAGTTAAAATTATCACTTCCACTTCCAGTGCAATTTTTCCTCCATCATGTCCTATCTCCATAAATGGCATCACTGGTCTCTCAGTTGCCCAAGCCAGAACCCAAGATGTCATCCCTAAATCTTCTTTCTCCCTAACTTCTCCATTGACAAGTCCACCCCTACTGTCTTCCACTGCACACATTTTTCACTGCTCCCACCATCTCTTGCCTACACACCTGCAGCACCCTTCTCAGTGTTCTTGTTACTTCTCCTCTGGCTGCTCTACCCACTTTTCATCATCTTATAGCCCAGAAAAACTCTAAAAGGCGGGGCCTCCCTGGTCGCGCAAGGGGTTAGGACACAACCTATGAAGCTATCCACAGCCACTGGAGCATGAGTTCGATCCCCGGCCAGGGAGCTACCCACATTGTGCAGCAGATCTCTCCTGTCTCACCTGCTGCTCCCCTCAGCAGTGTATTTCAGTCAGTCTGCCTGTTCTGTTCCCCACTCTCTCTGGTGAATCCTCTCACACACACCCCACACCTCTGGCCTGTACTCCAGTTTTTGTATGCATAAATAAATAGATCTTTAAAAAAAAAACACTCTAAAAGGCAACTCTTACTTCATCCTTCTTCTACCATTGGCTCCTATAGCTGCAATGAAAGGGTCCAGACCCTAGAGTCCTGTCACCTACTTACTCTCTACTACTATAGTAAAATACCTGTTCCCCTAGAGGGCTTAATCGTATGTTGGACCACATTGGTCCTCTCCACGTGCCCCACCTTAGCACCATTTTATGTTATTATCATGCCTCGTTTATCTAAAGAGGAATAAGGCTAATAAGGTCCATTAAAGACTAAGCAAGGACTGCTCCCTGCTCCGATGATTCTCCTCTGCCCACTGTGTTTTCTGCAGAAACTTCAGGGGCGTATCCTCTATTATAGCATGGAGTAAACAGAATCGGTTTGGGAACCAGGAAGCCCTGAGCCCTGGGCATAGCTCATGCATGTTGCCCCCCTTCTCTCAGTGGATTTACCGCTCTGAAATGGGATGAAAACTGCCTCCCCATAGAGTTGCAATAAGAAGATTGCGGAGGAAAAGCCCAGCAAAGCAGACGAACCTATTCTGGATCGGGGTCACAAAGCTTTAGGTAGAAGAATTTTATCCCCAGGACCCTTTTAAGGAGTAAAGGCCTCCAAGATATCCCTCCTAAATAAAGTGCAGACTAAGCACTCTGTGCTGCAGGGAAAGCCGGGTTTGTCGCCTCAGCTGCCCTGCATGGGCTGAACAAGAAAGAAGACATGCACTTCAGCGTTTAGTGGTTCCAGCAGTTGCCAGCAGTAATCCAGCTTCTGGAAGCCTCTAGGCCCAGCTTCCTCCCTGTACCTGGCAGCAAACCACGTCTGCATTGTGGTGCATGACAGTATGGAGTAGCAGTTATGAGTGAAGGTTGTAAAGCCAGACGATCTATCTGTACTCGGATCCTGGGCAGGTTACTTAATCTGTTTTCTCATGTGTGAGATGCAGAAAATAATAGTGCCTTTTTGAGTTGTAACCTAGCAAGCATTATTATTGCCCAAAGGAAAAATGGGCATTTTATGTGAGTTTCTCCCTCGGCAGAGTAAAGCTGACATCAGTGTTTTCCTCCACCCTGCAGGATTTGGTTCGGCAGGAAGCTGCGGCCTGGGTTCATACTCCAGACAGACACCAGAATGATGGCGGGACAGGAGTGGACTTAGAGCCAGTAACCTGGGCTCCAGTCCTGACTCCCCTGCGGCCCGGGACAAAGCCTCCCGCAGATAGAGCGCGCTCTGAGCCTGGAAATGGACCAGCTGGTGCAGGCCCCGCCCCGGAGGTGAGCGCTCCAGTCTGCGCAGATGCCAAGGGTGGAGCATCAGCTCGGCGCTCTACGGGCGGGGTTCCAGGCGAAACATCGCTCTTGCGCGCCCAATCGCAAATGACGTTCCCCCCGTTCCCCGCCCTCTAGGCCGGAAGACCCAATCAACGTCGAACGTGGACCCCGCTGCGGCAGTAGTGCGTCTGCAGCTGCAGATTGGCTCGGGTCTACCTGCGCGGGGTCCCGGGGCCTGAGTCCAGGTTCCCACCTGGCTACGCAGGATGTCGGTGGCCTTCGTACCCAACTGGATGAGAGGCAGGGCGGAGGTTAATCAGGAGACTATCCAGCGGGTGAGCGCTAACCCGGGCCGAAAAGAGGGGTTCCTTAGCGGAGATTCCCCCAGAGTGCAAGAAACTTCCTGAGCGAGCGGCTACCCGGCTGAGACTTGTGGTGTCTGTAGATGCTGAGCCGCAAGCGTCGCGCAGGGTGACAGGGAATTCAGTCTGCAAAACCAGTGCGGCCTGGCTGGCTGGCTGGCTGGGAGAGGAGGTGGGTAGGGAGTAAGTGTTTCCAGCCATCGCGATGTTGCTCGGCATTGATGCTTTGTCTGATCTCACAGCTCCTGGAGGAGAATGACCAGCTGATCCGCTGTATCGTGGAGTATCAGAACAAGGGCCGGGCAAACGAGTGTGTCCAGTAAGTCCCCTCCCCTGACTCTTGATTTGAGAAGAGCAAGTGTGGTGATACCCCGAATTTGGAGTCATGGATTGATCCCAGATGAGACTGAGAGGTTACTTACCTGTCCAACACCATTAGTACATTGTGAAGCTTCTTCAAAACTTGAAGGATGCTCATTGCAAAGCCTCTGTCACAAGAAGCCATGTCATCTGTGACAACAAGGATGAGTGGGGACCACATGCCAAACTAGTTTCAGGCCATGAGAGAACAGTGGCTGCTTTCTCATCGTGGGTCCCTACCCCATCCTTTTTTTTTTTTTTTTTTTAGCAAGGGCTCATGCTTTTTCTGTTAAATTTGATTGCTAGGTTCCCCCCTCCTATTTCTAACTTTCAGATTGCCAGTAATACACACAAAGATCAATCAAATATTTCCAAGTTGAGCCAAAGGTAAAATTTGGACAGTAAATTAATGTGCTCTCTAACCATATGCCAAAATTAGAGAAAAAAGAATCAGTCTCTTATCTAAATGCAGTCTAGGACTTGTGCCCCATCTATTATAGGATAATGTGTCTCATTGTCACTGAAAACATGTTTAAGAAAGCTATGCTTTCTCCACCCCTAAAAAAAATCGCCTATAATCTTTCACTGAACAACTCAGTGAAATAATGTGATTGGTCTTTGGCAAAATCTTTACATTTTGACTCTGACATTTGGTAATCTGCTTTTCTAGTTTATAGTAAATACTTTCTCATACTTCTGTAAAGAAACTAGTTGCAAAATATTCCATTTGGTGCAGTGTGTCTCAACCTATGGGTAGGAAACATGTCAAAATCTAGTGGGCTTTTTCAGATTGCACCAGCCATGCTTCCTCACCCATAGTCTGATTGTCCTCGTCATGGGAAACTCTATCCCTGACTAAGAATTGCTAGTGTAGTAAGCTCACATTGATCAAGAGAGTGTTTCATCCCTTATTTACACTTGTTCAATAGGTATTTTAATAAGTATTACTGAGTACCAGGCAGTTTCAGTTACTGGAGAATCAGCACCAAGATAGATCCCAGCTCTGCTCTCATGGAACTGTAAAATCTACAGGAAGGAAATATGGGTGGGCAATATGGGTGGACATTCATGTGAATGTGCTAAGTGAAATAAGTCAGAAAATGAAAGGTACCTACTGGATGATTTATTTTTCTTTTAAGATTTATTTATTTATGCATACAAGAGCTGGGGTATAGGCCAGAGGTGAGGGGGGTGAGAGGATTCACCAGAGACAGAGTGGGGAACGGAACAGGCAGATTGACCAAAGTACACTGCTGAGGGGAACAGTGGGCGAGTCAGGAGAGGTCTGCTGTGCCATGTGGGTTGCTCCCTGGCTGGCCGGGAATCGAACTCGTGCTGCAGTGGCTGCGGATAGCTTCATAGGTTGCGTCTTAATCCTTGGGCCACCAGGGAGGACCCCTCTACTGGATGATTTAATCGTTTGTGGAATACAGATAACCAAAGCAAACTGACAAAATACAACAAAAGTTACTCTTAGATTGAAAAATACGGCATTACCTGAGCGGGGTGAGGAGGGGCTAGTGGGGTAATGTGATGGGGTAGTGGCACTGGAGCTTCAGTGGATGGTGAATGGAGCATGTGCACGTGTTGAGGTGTGAAGCTGTGCCTCTGAAATTACACTGTTTTTTTTTTTTTTAATTTATTTTTTTTAAGCCTGACTTTTAACTTTTATTTTTTTTAAATAATAAATTTTATTTTTATATTCCCCATACAATTGCAACCCCCCCATTCTGACCCTAATCCCTCCCATCCCGCCCCCCACCCGCCAAAAAGTGTCTCTGGTTCATAGATTTTTGTTGATTTTGATTTTCACTTTCTTATAGTTATTCATTTTCCTGGTCCCTTATTTAAGTTTTCTAGATTCCTGCTATGAGTGAGACCATCCGGTATTTTTCTTTTTCTTTTTGGCTTATTTCGCTGAACATGATCCCTTCCAGCGCCATCCATGTTGCTGCAAATTGCATGTGTTTATCTTTTTTGAATGCTGAGTAATATTCCATGGTATATATGTACCACATCTTCTTGATCCAGTCATCTATTTTTGGGCATTTGGGCTGTTTCCAAAGCTTAGCTATTGTAGACAGTGCTGCTATAAACATAGTGGTGCAGGTGTTCTTTGGAATTGATGTTTCTGTGTCCTTTGGGTAAATACCTAGGAGTGGAATTGCTGGATCATATGGAAGCTCTATGTTTAGTAGGTCCAGAAATCTCCACACAGCTCTCCATAGTGGTTGGACCAGTTTGCACTCCCACCAACAGTGCAGAAGAGTTCCTTTTTCTCCACACCCTCGCCAACATTTGTTGTTGCTAGTTTTTTTAATATGTGCCATTCTCACTGGTGTAAGATGGTATCTCATGGTAGTTTTGATTTGCATTTCCCTGATTACAAGTGATGTTGAACATTTTTTCATATGCCTGTTGGCCATGAAATTACACTGTTTTGTAAACAAATGGTTAATCAATAAAATTTGATCAAAGTTAAAAAAAATTCCTTTTATTGTCTAGTCCAGTTTTCACTTGGTTTTCTATTACTTAAAATAAAAATAATCTCAGATCTGATAAGAATGTTCTGTGAGGGGTGGGATGGTGGGCTAGCCCATGTGTCCCTTATATGCATCAGATCAATGTTACAGCATCATGATACATTTTTCAAACAATTGAAGTGTGTGGATGGGGTGCCGTGTTATACAAGGTATCTCTAATGTGACATCTGAGTAGACACCTGAGGTAAGGGAGCCAGCTCTGCAGGTAGATGAGGCAAAGAGCATTAAGTACAAAAGACCCCAGGAAAGAGTATGCTAGATATCTTTAAGACACAGCAAAGAAGCCATTGTGGCCAGAACTCTGAGCAAAAAGAAGGTCTTGGGAGATGAGATCAGGAAAGTAATTAGAGGCCCTAGTCACTTAGACCTTATAGGCCATGAGAAGGGCTCAGCTTTATTCCAAATAAGATGGAAGCCTTTGGAGGATTTTAAATAGATGTATGAAATGGTCTTGATTTAATTGTATAATGATCACTCATGCTGCTGTGGAGAATAGAATAGGGGTGCAGAGGTAGAACAGGGGGACCAGTTAGACTGGTCCAATAAAATAGCCTAAGCAAGAAGTGATGGTGGTTTGACCTTGAGAGGTAGCTATGGAAGTAATCACTGAGAACAGGTAAGATTCTGGATATATTTACCTTTTATGTGTTAAACAAGAAGGTTGATTGATAACACTGAGTCACCCAATCAGTGAGTGAATCATTCCACTGGAATGGATAAATTCTCAGCTTTTTCCATCATGTTTGGTAAAAATAGTCCTCTAATTTTTGCCTATTTTTCACTTGTAGGTACCAGCATGTGTTACATAGAAATCTCATTTATTTGGCTACCATCGCAGATGCCAGCCCAACCAGTGCTACAAAAACAGTGGAATAATCTTCCAGTTGACAAGTACGAGGAGTAATTCAAAGTAATCCATTTCCTATGAAATGGAGGTAGGATCTTTAACCAAGCAACTGCTTAAAACACAAATAAAACCTCTGTGACTTTTAAAAATGTGAAAATGTGAAGAAAGCTACTAAAGGAACAATTCTCAATGTAAATTTATTTTGAAATTAAGCTGAGTCCCTCGATAAGTTGACTCTGGTTGTCCTGTTTCCTGATATAGGCGTATTGGATATCAAACACATCATGGACATCTTTAAGCTTTTTAGTTTCTTTTTTTTTTTTTAAGATTTATTTATGCATACAAGAGCTGGGGTACAGGCCAGAGGTGCAGGGGGTGAGAGGATTCACCAGAGACAGAGTGGGGAACAGAACAGGTGGATTGACTGAAATACACTGCTGAGGGGAGCAGCGGGTGAGACAGGAGAGGTCTGCTGTGCCATGTGGGTCAGCTCCCTGCTTGTGCCATGCTACAGTGGCTGCAGATAGCTTCATAATGCTCTGACTTAACCCCTTGCACCACCGTGGAGGCCCCCAAGCTTATTAGTTTCAACCTGAAAAGAAACTGATCAGGTGTTAGTCTATCAGCAAGCATTGGCAACACACCAGGCTGAGCCCCTGCCAGGTCGACCTCTAACATGTGCTCCCTCTACTGGTTTATAGTTGTAGGTGCCCTGACTGTTCTTTCAGGTTGCTTTAAAATAAAGCTTGCCTTTCTGTGAAAGACTATTGTGGAGGAATAGGAATTTTCAGGTAATAAGTGTTTCAGTGGTGTTCCAGAAAAAGTAAGGATTTTAAAATATATATAACAACCATATCATGATTGCCAACAAAATCAATAGTGATTCCTAATTATCATCCACTGTCATCTAATAGACGATATGGGAAAGGAAAAATACCTTTTTCTATTTACTTTTTTAAGGTTTTTTTAAATTAAATATTTATTTATGCATACAAGAGCTGGGGTACAGGCCAGAGGTACGGGGGGTGAGAGGATTCACCAGAGACAGGGTGGGGAACAGAACAGGCAGATTGCAGAGGGGTGCAGCGGGCGAGTCAGGAGAGGTCTGCTGCGCCATGTGGGTCACCTCCCTGGCCAGGGATCAAACTCGTGCTGCAGAGGCTGTGGACAGCCTCATAGGTTGCGTCTCAACCTTTTGAGCCACCAGGGAGGCCCATTTTAAGGTTCTTAACTGGGGCTTTATAACGAAAGACATATGAACTAAAGAAAAGCATACAGTTATTTAATATAAGTTTAATTGACATGGAAACCTTCATAATGAAATGGAGATCCAAAGAAATAGTTAAACCCAAGTGGAGATGTTTAGTTTTGGGGGGAATGAAGGGATGAAAGAATTCATCAGAGACAGAGTGGAGAACAGGAAAGGTAGATTTATTGAATATACTGCAGAGAAGAGCGGCAGGTGAGATGGAGAGTTTGTCAGCACCAAACCTGAATGTCTTTATACTCACTTTGATGAACAGTGGAAAGTCATAGAAATGTGACAGGACAGACCGTTATGTGCCAAGGGTAGTAAAATAGAGGAAATTTAGCAAGGGCTTTTCATTAAATCTTTAGTGTCCCTCTGTCTTCAGAGATATTCTTTTCTCTAGCTACATGGAGAGCACCTTGTGAAGGTCTCACAACCGCTTCATGGGGGAAGCTCAGAGTCCTAACACCTACCATTTCTTGAAATCCCTTTAGTTTAAAATATTTAATATGCCAAGATGTGATATTTTGAAGTGTTGTTTCCTGAGCCCAGTTGATGTTCCGTTTCCTTCATTTATCACAAAATGTCTTCTGTTGATTTATCTGAATCAGGATCCAAGCAAGGTTCACATACTACATTTTGCCAATGTCCCTTAAATCTCTAAACACGCTTAATAGTTCCTTCTTTTTTTCCTTTGCCATTTAAAAACAAAAACAAAAAACAGAAACGAGGTGATCTACCCTAGCATGGCTAACATTCTAGTTGACTCTCCTAGTTGTACCCCTCTGGTGTCATGTCATGTCCCACTATTACTCATTTTCTCATTAACTAGTAGGTCTAGAGGCTTACTCAGACTCTGGTTTTTGTTCTGTTGTTTTTGTTTGTTTGTTTGTTTGTTTTTGACATCATAGGAGGTGGTAGGTACTTGTTTTTCATCACAGGGGGAAGATCTGATTTGATATTTTTTCAAACACCCAATAGCCTTTCACTTAATATCTACCCAGCTTTGATTTCATCAGGGATGGCATAATGCTGATTTTCTAATGCTGTCTCTCCTTCTATAAAGTTCTATAAAGAACTTTCCCTCTTTGAGACTTATGAGGCAGATAGTCATAAGTGAACTCAAAATTAGTACCTCAGGTACCTGATTGCTTTTGTTAGGCATCAGGGGTTGTAACCCTGGGATGCTCTGATGTGTCGACAGTGCAGAGTGACTTCATGTTGAACTCCAGATCTATCACTTAACCTCTGACAGCTGCTTTCTCACCTCTTGAATGGGGAAAATGAAAGTATATGTGTCTCCTGGGGTCATGAGATTGAGATGATAAGGTTGAGAAGTGGGCACAAGGTCAACACTCAGTGTGTGTGAGCTCTGCTGAGGTGCCTCTTCATTGCCTCCTCACCCACTCTGCCATCCTTAGGGGGCTAGCCCATAATTGGGCTACAGGGCAGGCCACTGAGGTGGGCCTGACCTTGTAAGAGCTGTTCACCACTGCTGCAGCCCATGCAGGCCAGGGTCAGTGACAGCGCCAGAAGCCCCAACACCAGGAAGTGTGGGCTCAGAGCAAGCCAGTATAGCCCATGGCAAGTATAAGCTTCCTGTTTGGCAGGGAGAGCAGCCTTGATGACAAAGCCCAGCTCTCTCCCAGAGGAAAGGGGTTTGTGTCCTGCTGTGTCCCCTCCCTTCTCTTGGAAGGCTATTTCTGTGTACATGGAGGGCTGAATCAGAAGTCTCTGAGAATAGCCCAGGCCTGAGAACACCCTATACTCTAGAGAACCCCTCTCAGAAGCATACTCTGGGGAAGCTGGCAGAGGCCAGCCAGCTGTCATGCTATGCACCCCCCACCCCCACCCCATCTCTACCTCTTTGCTTCCAAGCACAAGCATCCACAGTCCCTCTTAAAGGGCCCAGCAGTCAATAGAGCTGTAAAAAATGATTGAAGAAAGTCAACACCAAACCTGCTCAGGCTACATTAACCAGCCTCCCTTCTCAGGACCTCCTGCCTCAAGAAGTGAACCTCCATTCAGTCTGCCAGTCCTTTTCCAACTCTTGGCGTCAAGCTGATTCCCCGACAGTCCACTCAGGGTCTGAATCTGTTCTCTTGCTTTTCCGAGCCTGCTTCTCAGGGTTTGCAACTGTGGTGACTTTTGTCTTGATCACACCTTCCTGGGGTGAGGATATGGCAGCTCAAAAAAAGAACACAGATAATTAAAACATTAAGCTATTTTCCATTTCCTCATGAGGCCTCTTGACAGTTGGGTCTGACCTTTTGGGACTCCAAGTAATAATCTGGCTAGGGAGGAAATGGTGTTCCGTGCTATCTCTTGTGACTTTGAACCTTTGCAATAAATTTCTATTACCGAAGATTATCTGTAAATATCTTTTATTTTTAATCTGTAAATTTCTTAAGATGGGTACATAGTATACTCATATTATTGTTCTACTTCACATATAGCATGTATGTAATATAAATAATAATGATATATATAATACAGTTGCTGTCTTAAATCTACTTTAATAAAAGCAATTTTAAGTTACTCTGTCACTATGTTCCTAATGGAAATCCCACAGATTCCTCTGGACTAAATATTCTCTTCAGTCACTGAAACTTTCTCCTTCCTTCCTAAATCTTTAGTAAGAGACCAGGATCCAAAGGGAGGTTATTTCCATTTGTTTTCGATGCATTAATTTGATTTAAAAATACTGATCCACTCATATGTGCTGAATATACTCCAGTGAGGAGAAGCCAGACAATGTTCCTGCTTTTATGAAACCTTTATTCTTTTTTTTTTTTTTTAAATATTAAATTTTATTTTTATATTCCCCCATACAATTGCAAACGCCCCATTCTGACCCCAATCCTTCCCTCCCGCCCCCCACCCACCAAAAAGTGTCTCTGGTTCATAGTTTTTTGTTGATTTTGATTTTCACTTTCTTATATTCATTTTCCTGGTCCCTTATTTAAGTTTTCTAGATTCCTGCTATGAGTGAGACCATCCGGTATTTTTCTTTTTCTTTTTGGCTTATTTCGCTGAGCATGATCCCTTCCAGTGCCATCCATGTTGCTGCAAATTGCATGTGTTTATCTTTTTTGAATGCTGAGTAATATTCCATGGTATATATGTACCACATCTTCTTGATCCAGTCATCTATTTTTGGGCATTTGGGTTGTTTCCAAAGCTTAGCTATTGTAAACAGTGCTGCTATAAACATAGGAGTGCAGGTGCTCTTTGGAATTGATGTTTCTGTGTCCTTTGGGTAAATACCTAGGAGTGGAATTGCTGGATCATATGGAAGCTCTATGTTTAGTAGGTCCAGAAATCTCCACACAGCTCTCCATAGTGGTTGGACCAGTTTGCACTCCCACCAACAGTGCACAAGAGTTCCTTTTTCTCCACATCCTCGCCAACATTTGTTGTTGCTAGTTTTTTTAATATGTGCCATTCTCACTGGTGTGAGATGGTATCTCATGGTAGTTTTGATTTGCATTTCCCTGATTACAAGTGATGTTGAACATTTTTTCATATGTCTGTTGGCCATTTGCATTTCCTCTTCAGAGAAGTTTCTTTTTAGCTCTTCTGCCCATTTTTTGACTGGATTATTTTCTTTGTTGTTGTTGAGTCTCATCAGCTCTTTGCAGATTTTTGTGATCAGTCCTTTATCATTAGTGTTGGGTGCAAAAATGTTCTCCCAGTTGGTGGGGTTTCTCTTTGTTTTTGTTATTGTCTCTTTTGCTGTGCAGAAGCTCTTTAATTTGATGTAGTCCCAGCTGTTTATCTTTCTCTTCACTATCACTGCTTTGGGTGATGTGTCTGTAAAGATGTCTTTGATGTGCAAATCCCGTAGTGTTTCGCCTATATTTCCTTCTATGTATTTTATGGTTTCAGGTCTTATGTCTAGTTCTTTAATCCATTTTGAGTTGATTTTTGTGTATGGTGTGAGGTAGTGGTCAAGCTTCATTCTTTTGCATGTAGCGACCCAGTTTTCCCAGCACCATTTATTGAACAAACTTTCTTTGCTCCAATGCATAGTCTTTGCTCCTTTGTCAAAGATTAGTTGATCATAAATCTGTGGGTTTATTTCTGGATTTTCTATTCGATTCCATTGGTCTGTATGTCTGTTCTTGTTCCAATACCATGCAGTTTTGATGATTATGGCTTTGTAGTATAGTTTGAAGTCTGGGAGTGTGATGCCTCCATTTCCTTCTTTTTTTTTCAGTAGAGCTTTGGCTATTCGGGGTTTTTGGTGATTCCATATGAATTTCATCAATAATTGTTCTATTTCTTTGAAGAATGACATTGAGATTTTGATTGGAATAGCATTGAATCTGTATATTGCTTTTGGTAGGATGGCCATTTTAATAATGTTTATTCTTCCAATCCATGAGCAGGGGATGTCTTTCCATTTCTTTGTGTCTTCTTCTATTTCTTTTAACAGTGTTTTATAGTTTTCTTTGTATAGGTCCTTTACCTCTTTTGTTAGATTTATTCCCAAATATTTGATTTTTTTTGTTTCGATAATAAAAGGGTGGTTTTTTTGATTTCTTCTTCTTCAGATTTATTGTTTGTGTATAGGAAGGCTACTGACTTTTGCGTGTTGATTTTGTATCCTGCCACTTTACTGAATTGATTGATGAGTTGAATTAGTTTTTCTGTGGAGATTTTGGGGTTCTCTATGTATATTATCATATCATCTGCAAATAGTGATAGTTTGACTTCTTCTTTTCCTATTTGGATTCCTTGGATGTCTTTCTCTTGTCTTATTGCTCTGGCTAGGACTTCCAGTATTATATTGAAAAGCAGTGGTGAGAGTGGACATCCTTGTCTTGTTCCAGATCTTAATGGAATTGCTTTCAGCTTTTCACCATTGAGAATGATACTGGCTGTTGGCTTGTCATAGATGGCCTTTATGATGTTGAGGTATGTTCCTTGTATCCCCAGAATTTCAAGGGCTTTTATCATGAATGGGTGTTGCACTTTGTCGAAAGCTTTCTCAGCATCTATTGATATTATCATATGGTTTTTATATTTCTTTTTGTTGATGTGTTGGATAACGTTGATTGATTTTCGGATGTTAAACCATCCTTGTGCCCCTGGAATGAATCCAACTTGGTTGTGGTGAATTATCTTATGGATACATTGTTGGATTCTGATAGCTAAAATTTTATTGAGGATTTTTGCATCAGTGTTCATTAGGGAGATTGGCCTATAGTTTTCCTTTTTTGTGTTGTCCTTATTCGGTTTTGGTATTAGTGTAATATTGGCTTCATAGAACGTGTTTGGTATTGTCCCTTCCTTCTCAATTTTTTGGAAGAGTTTGTGAAGGATAGGCACTAATTCCTCTCTGAATGTTTGGTAGAATTCATTTGTAAATCCATCAGGTCCTGGGCTTTTGTTTTTGGGGAGGTTTTTAATTACCATTTCAATTTCGCTGCTTGTAATTGGTCTGTTTAGGTGTTCTATTTCTTCTTTATCTAGCTTTGGGTGATTGTAGAGTTGTAGGAATTTGTCCATCTCCTCTAGATTGTTGAACTTGTTTCCATATAACTGTTCATAGTAGTTACTGATTATTCTTTTGATTTCTGCTGTGTCCGTTGTGATTTCTCCTCTTTCATTTATGATTCTGTGTATTTGTGCTTTCTCCCTTTTTTCCTTTGTGAGCCTGGCTAGGGGTTTGTCTATTTTATTTATTTTTTCAAAGAACCAGCTCTTGGTTTCATTGATCTTTTGGATTGTTTTTTTAGTTTCAATTTCATTTATTTCTGCTTTGGTTTTTATTATTTCTTTTCTTCTACTGGTTCTGGGGTTTTTTTGTTGTTCTTTTTCTAGATCTTTGAGCTTCGAGATTAGGTTGTTTCTTTGAGTTCTTTCTTGTTTTTTGATGTGAGCTTCTATTGCTATATATTTTCCTCTTATTACTGCTTTTGCTGCATCCCATACATTTAGGATATTGGTGTCCTCCTTGTCATTCAATTCAAAGAATTTTTTAATTTCTTCTTTGATCTCCTCGTTAGTCCAGTGGTCTTCCAGTAGTGTGGCTTTTAATCTCCATGAGGTAGGATAGTTCCTTGCCTTCTTTTTATGATTTATTTCTAGTTTGATGCCTTCGTGGTCAGAAAAGATGGTTGGTATGATTTCAATCTTGGTGTATCTGTTGATGTTTGTCTTGTGCCCCAGTATGTGATCGATCCTGGAGAATGATCCGTGTGCGCTTGAGAAAAATGTGTACTCCGTTTTTTTTGGGTTTAGTGTTCTATAGATGTCTGTTAAGCCCAAATGCTCTAGGTCCTTATTTAGAGCTTTAGTTTCTTTACTTATTCTTTGTCTTGTTGATCTATCCATTGTTGATAGTGGTGTGTTGAAGTCTCCCACTACATATGTGTTTTCTCTGATGTCTGTTTTCAGAGAGGACAACAGTTGTCTGATATATTTTGGTGCTCTTTTGTTTGGTGAGTATATGTTAATGAGTGTTATTTCTTCTTGAAGTATTGTCCCCTTAATCATAATGTAGTGACCATTGGGGTCTCTTTTTATTTTTTTGAGTTTGAAGTCTGTTTTATCTGATATAAGTATAGCTGTTCCTGCTTTCTTTTTTGGCCCATTTGCTTGTAGGATTGTTTTCCATCCTTTGACTTTGAGCCTATTTTTATCTTTTGTAGCTAAATGTGTTTCCTGGAGACAGCAAAAGGTTGGGTTTTGTTTCTTAATCCAGGCTGCAACTCTGTGTCTTTTTATTGAAGAGTTTAGTCCATTTACATTTAGAGTTAATATTGATATGTTAGCATCTGTATTTGCCATTATGTTTGTCTTTCCTTTGATTTTATTTATTTATTCTTTTAATAACTTTTTTTTTTTTTTTTTGGTCTTCTTTCGTTGTTATTCGTCCCTCTGAGGTTCTGGCTTTAGGATTCCTTGTAGTATTTTTTGGAGTGGGGGTTTAGTCGCAATGAAATTCCGGAGTTTCTCTTTGTCTGGGAAGGTCCATATTCTTTCTTCATGGAGGAAAGAGAGCTTTGCGGGATAGAGTATTCTTGGTTGGCATCTGTTTTCTTGGAGTCTGTTGACTATGTCCCTCCACTCTCTCCTTGCCCGTAGTGTTTCTTCAGAGAAGTCTGATGTCAGCCTGATTGGTTTTCCTTTGAATGTTATCTGTTTCTTCCCTCTTGTCAGCTTCATTATTTTTTCCTTGTCCTGGATTCTTGGGAGCTTTACTATTATGTGTCTTGCTGTGTTTTTCCTTTCGTCGTGGAAGTTTGGTGTTCTTCTTGCTTCTTGTATATCAATTTTCAGCTCCTTCTTCACATTTGGGAAGTTCTCTTCAATTATATCCATGAATATTTTCTCTGTTCCTACATCTCTCTCCTCTCCTTCTGGAATTCCTATAACTCTTATATTTCCTTTCCTCATGGAGTCAGATAGTTCCCGAAGTCTTTCTTCATTCTTTTTCCTTCGTACTTCTCTTTCCTTTTCTGTTTTGGTTCTTTTTATTTCTGTGTCTTCAAGATTACTTATTTGTTCTTCCATTTCATCTATTCTGCTTTCATTGCTTTTCCCAGAGTTCTTTAGTTCCTCCATTAATTCTTTGATCTCCTGCATTTCTCTTACTTCCCTCTTTAGGGACTCAATTTCCTTCTTCTGATCTATCACTTTTTTAATCATGGCAATTTTAAATTCTCTTTCTGGAAGGCTCAGAAGTTCTTCCAAGTTGCTGTCGTTGCAATCTGGGGAGTGGTTTTCTTTTTGTGGTGTGCTTCTTTCCTGAGGAGTTTTTAGGTTGCGTGTGGTTCTTCTACTCCCTACTGTCTGTTTTCTAATTTGTCGTATGCGTTGGGACACTGTGTTGCTCGGACTGACTGACATCTTGGGTGAACTTCTCCGCTCCCCTCTGGCTCTTCCAGGAGCCATCTCTGTCTTCTGGGGGAGCTTTCTGCTGGTTTTAGGCAGTTTTTACTGAAGAAATGTCCCTGTTCTCAAATGGCGAAGTGGGATGCAGTCCCTGCGCCTCCGGTTTCAGGCACACTCTTCTGCGCACCCGGTCTGCCCCGGACGTGGGTGCCTGCTCCCTCTGTGGGCTCAGACTGCTGGTCGGAAGGGGCCTGGCGTGGAATAACTTCCCGGCTGGCCACTGGGTCCTCCAGAAACCTTCTGCCCTTTTCAAGCAGTCTTAAGAAATGTCCTGTTTTATAGGGTGTTAGTGACTTTTTTTTTTCCTGGTCGCTAGGTGGCGCCAGAGATCTCTCCTATTGTCCTTGGGGGGCTGTTTTTCGCCTCCCCCCACCCTGTGGGACAGAGAACAGAGCGGGAATGGTAGGGTACACCTCAACAGCTTTGGGGTGCTGTGTCTGCCTTGTGCCCCACCGTCGTGGAGAAACCACGCCCCGAATTTTCGTGCCCCGGGTCTCAGTTCAAAGCCCTCAGTTCCAGGACGCGGGCTGTAGCCCAGTTCAGTGGCGCGGGAATGGCGCCTTTTGCACCGCTCCCATGCCTGGACGCCTGGGCCTGCTCACTCAGGGAGGGACCTTCACCTCAGTGAGGACCTCCGCGCGTCTCCCCGCAAGCCTAGGTCGTCTCCCCGCAAGCCTAGGTCGCAGGCGCGGGGACCTGGGCAGCCGCGATCCAGGTCTGCACTTGATTTTCAAGCGCGCCGAGCGCGACACTTTCCCGCGCCAGCTTACCGGCAGCCCGGGCTGTGTGCGCGTCTCCCGGGGTCTTTGTTCTTCTCTAATGGCGCCCGGAGCCGTTCGCTCACCGCCGCGGCGGATCCTGCAGGGTTCACCTCAGCTCCCGTTCACGGGGTGTGGTGGCTGCAATAGTTCCTTTCCACTCCCAGTCCCGCTTGCTTCGTCGTTTGTTCTTGTGGGCCATTTTGGTTTGTTGTTTCCTCCTCTCTGCCGGTCAGAGAGTGCTGCCTCTGTGGGCGGGGGAGGGGAGCAGGGTTCTGCCGAAACCTTTATTCTTATATAAAGAATGCAGTGCAATATAAATAATCTGTATCTTATGGGAGACACGGACTATTTTGCTCTACAAAGAGTTATGACAGGGCGAGGTACTGGGAAGTATCTGAGTAGTGACTTTAGATTATGGAGTCTGGGGTGACCTGAGAAGGTAAAACTGCAGCTGGGATATGAATAACAAGGAACCTGACATATGAGCCTCAAGGGAACTAGCAGTGCAGGCAGAAGCAGGAGTTATGCGGAGACATTCCAGCTGTTTCTTTATCTCAAGTCCATTTATAGAATAGTATTCACCTATGTGGTCATTGATTCAATTATAACTTGAGTCCTCATTTGACCAGGTCCTGTCCTGGGCTGTACAGTGAAGAAAACGAAAGGAGGAGCTTTCAGAGAGCTCCTAAGCCTGGCAAAATGAGAGACTCTCAGGCATGCACTAGGGCACCATGCAGGACCACAGATGCCTGAGAAATCGCCCAGATGTTGAGGCTGCAGGGATTAGATGTGGCAATTATCAAATGCTTCTTCTGGATCATAGAAAAAGTTTGTTTTTTAATATCTGAGTGCTCTTTGTTTGCAAACCAGAAAATAATAGGATCTATCAGCATCCTACTCTCATTCCTTGAACTTTACTCCAACAATTTTGCTGAACTTTATACCTTTATTGTGCTCCCTAGCCAACTTTCAACAGTCCATATCTGTATCTGTTCTGGACAACTCTTTTAAAACTGGAAGTCTGCTTTGTCCAGGTGTAGTAGGCCAAAAGAAGCCAGGGGATTATCACCCTGAGCGCTGCCCTTGAACAGTGACTCAAGAGAGATGAGAGGATATATTAATATCCCAGCTCCTCATCCCTCCATGGGGAAAATTCTGAGATTCTTCTTCTGTACTGCTCGTAGAATTCCTCAGGATTTAGCTTCCGTGCCCACTGTGTTTGATGGCTTAATAGCACACACCTTGTTGACTACCTTCCTTGTTTTACTGCCCCACTCCCTAAAGAGTTTCCTGGGACCTCTTCCCAAATCAGCAGTTTGTACCCAAAATACTGCTTCAGAGTCTTCTTCTGAGGGAAACTGAAATAACCTATCAGTTATCTTAACGTCTTAAGACGTTTGTGGGTAGACCTGGATGGACTGGCTCAACTAATGTAGCTTCCATCAGCACCAGACAGATGAAATATTTTTATCCAATCTACCTGCAAAGACTAGTGTCTAGAAAAAGTGTCAGAGCCAAAGACTCAAAGCAGAAGTTATTGGACAAAGCCAGTAAATAAGTAGGGTCAAGATAAAATGAGTAAGCATCCCTATCTGATAAAAAAAGTGTTGCAGTGGGTTTCCATATGAATCTAGTGGGATCCAAACTCCCTCCTAAAGAGGATGAAGTAGCAGACATGGGTGAAAATAATCATATTTTATAATGAGTGGCAGCCATTGCCTCATTGGCCATCTGTGTGCTGTCATATACCATGTCTTTCTCCTGGTTCCAGGCTCCACCCTAACCTGGTCAGACATAATATTTGCGCATCGTCATGGCCTTCTTGAGAGTGATCTAGGGATAGGCAAATGAACATCATCAAGCCAATCAGAATCTTTCCCCAGGATTTTCTCACTTCTGGCAGAAAAAATGCTTTCCCCTCAGATTGCCAGGCTGTAAGGCAACATGCCTGAAGCTGCAATGTCCATGTCCCCTGCTACCCGCTCCAGGAGATAGTGACTAATACCATGAAGATGTTATTCTATTGAAATTCACATATTGCCATACCCCATCAAACAGTCTACTTCTTTTAACAAAAAAGACGATCTCCAATCTAAAAAAATGTGTTTTCAGATTTTCAACATAATTAGATTTCTGTCTCAGTATTATAGGTCCCAAGACACCTCCAGGTTTGATGATTCACTAGGACGACACACAATTCAGCACACAGTCATATTCACAGCTATGACTAGCAAAAGAATTCAAAGCAAAATCAGTGAATGGAAAAGTAGAGGAAAATGGGTCCAAACTTCCCTCTTTTTAAAAAAAAAAAAAAGATTTATTTATTTATACAAGCACTGGTACAGTCAGAAGCACGGGAGGGTGAGAGAATTCACCAGAGCCAGAGCAGGGAACAGAACAGGCAGACTGACAAAATACACTGCTGAGGGGAGCAGCAGGCGGCAGGAGAGGTCTGCACGCCATGTGGGACTCACCCGGTGGCCAGGGATCGAACAGGCGCTGCAAAGACTGCGGGCAGCTTCGCAGCCCAGCGCTCAACTGCTGCACCACCAGGGGAAGCCCCAAACTTCCCTCTTATAGTAGAGTCACACAGGACATGTTTATTACTCCAGAAATGAATTGTGACAATGTGAGAAAATTCATCAGGTGTTCATTTAGGGACTCGGTGCCCAAAGTTTTTATTAGGAACTGGTTATATATTCAACCTCTGCCTAACATATAGCAAAATTCCTGATTCCAAGAAGGAAAGAGAGTATTTGGCATAAACCATATTGTTTGCCCAAGTAGTTTTAGCCACTCTTAAGTAGTGAGTCACTCTTGTCACTTAGGGAAGGTTTTCTATAAGTGTAGAAAACTGATGACCATTCCAGTTCATTGCTCCCAGTCAAAGGCCTACCTTGTAAGGAAGTCTTTCTAAAGAAAGGAACCTCATATCTACTATATTAATTTTTTCTTGTACAATTTTCCATCCTGAGATCAAGGATATCTTTTTATTTAAAAAGTAGAATAAGCAAGTAAGTTAAAATTGTATATGTATCTTCCCATTGGATTACTTTTCCTTTGTTCACCTCTTTTCTCTGGGAGGCGGGGAGGGAGGTGGGATTGTATATTATGGGGGATATAGTAAAGGAGCTGAGAGGGAATAAATAGCCAAATGCACCATACATTGGAATAACTTTCTTAACCTGTTAATGTGGTAAATGATAGTTATAGATTTTCTGATGTTGAACCATCTTTTCATTCCTGAGTTAAAGTCAAATAGCTCCTCAACACTATGGGCTTTAAATACTGCTAAACTCTATTTTTAACATTTCATCATTTCATTTTGATTTTTAGGTCCATGTTTATAAGATTGGTCTATAACTTCTTTTTTTTTTTTTCTCAATAGAGGCATGTTTTATTTATTTGTTTGTTTGTCTGTTTATCTGTCTATACAAGCACTGGGCACAGTCAGAAGCGCGGGAGGGTGAGAGAATTCACCAGAGCCAGAGCGGGGAGCAGAGCAGGCAGAAGGACCGAAGCACACTGCTGAGGGGAGCAGCGGGCGGCAGGAGAGGTCTGCGCGCCATGTGGGACCCTCCTCCAGTGGCCTGGGAGCAGCCAGGGATTGAACCGGCACCGCAGAGGCCGCGGGCAGCCTCGCAACCCAGCGCTCAACCGCTGTGCCACCAGGGAGGCCCGGTCTATAACTTCTTATTGTCTTTTTTTTTGATACCACAAGATAAGTTAGGTAGCCTTCTCTTTATTTTTTAAATATTTTGATTGAGAAAAGGATTATTGATTCTTGAGAGTCTTGGCAAAATTTGTGTGTGGAACAATTTGAAACTTGATTCTTTTGGAAAGGAAGATTATATTTGTTCTTAATGATTTTGTTAGGAATAATTTCAATGATAAATAAAAGCAGAGGCCATAGCTCAAAATTCCCCATATTCCTATTATCTAGATGTAACAACTATCAATATTTTACCACTTTGGTTTCATTCATTATCCATTTAAATTTTTTTCATTTATGAAGTAATTTAAAGCCAATCCCAAGCAGATATATGCCTTTATCCCCAGATACTTCAGTATGCATCTCTAAAAAACAAAGAACATTTCTTACATATCCAAACTTTCATTATCACATCTAACAAAATTAAATAGATTTCCTTGGTTTCATCTAATGTTTAGGCTACAATCAAATTTTCCATCTGACTGTGTCAAAATGTGTTTCACAGTTATTTGGAGGGAGATTTGGGATTGCTAATTTAATTTCTTCAATGGCTACTGGTTTATTCAAGCTATTTCATTCATTTGAGTAAATTTTGGTATTTTCTGAAAAAACATTTCATCTAAGTTTCCCCACTAGCAGTTCTGATTAGTTTTGCCAGAGTTGTATCCATTGAACTTCCAAATGCTGATGTGATTCCACTTTATTTTTTTTTTTTTAATATTTATTTATTTATTTATACAAGCACTGGGTACAGTCAGAAGCGCGGGAGGGTGAGAGAATTCACCAGAGCCAGAGCGGGGAGCAGAGCAGGCAGAAGGACCGAAGTACACTGCTGAGGGGAGCAGCGGGCGGCAGGAGAGTTCTGCGCGCCACGTGGGACCCTCCTCCGGTGGCCGGGGAGCACCCGGGGATCGAACCGGCGCTGCAGAGGCTGCGGGCAGCTTCGCAACCCAGCACTCAACCACTGCGCCACCGGGGAGGCCCTGATTCCACTTTAAAAGGCTACACACCCAGAATCATTATCTGAAGATTCCACTGCCAAGGGTTCTCTTTCATGGTCATCATGGACACCAATTTTCTACCACTCTTAAGGATGAGGAGGGAAGTAGCAGTCAATTTTAGTGGATACTAGCTTTTGGCCTGCTATGGCCCAGCAGTTTCTTCATCTTAATCACAGACAAAATAGCATACCTTATCATCAAATCACCTGAATGTAATTTTAACTCACAGAAGGAAAAATATTTTGCGCAAGAAGGGAATTTAAGATAGAAAGTATTTCATCCTACTTACTTTACACGTGAAGAAACTGAACTCCTGAGATATCAAGGTGATTTACCCCAAGTAACATAATCATTAAGAGGAAATAGACTTTATGGGCATACTGAGATAAGAATAAACTTCAGGAGATACAAAGTACTCTAAGTACATCCCAAATTAAGTATTTTATTCTTGAGCTCTAAAGGTTACTTACATTGCAGCCAACTGTCCCACAGTAATGACAAAGCTGGCAGGGCTCCCTGCCTCTTCCACAAATTTTTGTATGAAAGTTAGCTTCACCAACCCATTTCATTTCCAAACAGACATGCACATCACGTTTTTCAAACCTGTAAGTGGTTAACTGTGACACTATAAGCAAAATCATAACCAAGATCACTAAAGTTTCTCAATTTAGCCTGTGTTACAAATGTGAAACTCAGGAGAATATTGCTCTGATAAAGATATTGTACTCCAGGGAGGTACAACCTGCTATCTCTGATAGGGCTAGCACTTTCCCTGATGGTGTATAAATGCCAAGAGTCTGATAGCACCTCTCACACTTGACACAAGTGACCCTGACACTGAAATTTACTATAAAGCTTCAGTAATCAAAATGATGTGGTACCTAGGATGGTGATTTTTTTTAAAAAAAGTGTTAGAGGGGATGTTGAGAAATTGGAACCCTTGTGCATGCCGGTAGAAATGTAAAATAATGCAGTTGTTATGGAAAAAAATAGTAAGGCGGTTCCTAAAAAAATCAAATAATTAAATAATTTTAAAAAATAATTTAAATAATTTTAAAAAATTAAATAATTCCACTCCTAGGTATATACACAAAAGAATTGAAAAAGGCCTTGAAGGGCTATTTTTACACCTGTATTCCTAGCAGCATTATTCACAGTAGCCAAAAGGTAGAAATCCAAGTGTCTATCAGCTAATGAATGAATAAACAAAAATGATACATACAGACACTGGAATAATACTTAAAAATGACATGGGTAAACCTCAAGGACATTATGCTAAGTAAAATAAGGTAGTCACAGAAGGACAAGTATTGCATGATTCCACTTAAATAGTCAAACTCACAGACATAAAGGTAAAAATGGTGGCTATCGGGCTGGCGATAGGGGAAAGGAGTTGCTAACCAATGAGTATGAAATTCCAATTAGACAAGATGAATAAATTCTAGAGATCTGCTGTGTAATATTGTGCCTATTGTACTCTTAAAAAAATCTGTTGAGTGTAGATCTCATGTAATGTATTCTTACCACAATAATGTAAAACAAATAAAAGAAGAAAAAAGTAGAGGTGGTTGCCAGAGTCTGGGGAGTGTGTGTGTGTGTGTGTGTGTGTGTGTGTGTGTTGGGGGGGCAATAGGGAACTATTGTTTAATGGATGCAGTTTGTTTTGCAAAATGAAAATGTTTTGTGAATGGATAGTGAGGGCTGAAAATGAATGTACATAATGCCTCTGAACTTTACATTTAACAACTGTTGAGGTGTAACTTTTACATAATGTATATTTGGCCACAATTAAAAATAATGGGCCTCCCAGGTAGCACAGTAGGTTAAGCACAGCGCTGTGCAGCTGTCCTCAGCCTCTGGAGCGCTGGTTCGATTCCCGGCCAGGGAGCTACCCACATGGTGCGGCAGACTTCTCCTGTCTCACCTGCTGCTCCCCTCAGCAATGTATTTCATCAGTCTGCCTGTTCTGCTCCCTGCTCTGTCTCTGGTGAATTCTCTCACCTTCCCGCGCCTCTGACTGTACTACAGTTCTTGTATAAATAAATAAATCTTAAAAAAAAAAAAAATTGGCACCGGCATAAAGATAGAGACATTGATCAATGGAACAAAATAAGAGTCCAGAAACCAGAACCACACAAAGTCAAGGTAATTCCATGGACAAAAGACAGTCTTTTTTAACAAGCAGTGGTGGGACTACTTGTATATCTGGGGAGGGGGTAGAGGAGGGAGAGGGTTGAACCTCAATCTCACACAATCAAGAAAAATCCTAATAGATCCTTGAACGTAAAACCTAAGACTATAAACTTCAAGAAGAAAAACTCTTAACGAGATGGGGTAGGCAGAGCTTTCTTAGCACAGAAAAAAACACAAATCATTAAAAAAAAATTCGATCAAATGACTTCACCCAAACTAAAAAAAAAAAAATGCTTTGCAGAAGCGACCATCAAAACACTGAAAAGACAAGACCTAGGGTGGGTCCTATATCAACAAAAGATTTGTATTCTTTTTAACCTTTGTAAAAAGAACTCTTACATTCATTAGTAAGACAAAGAAAGGGATTTTTAAAAAGCCAGGGACTTGAAGGAGGCTTCACAAGAGATGGGGACAAACGGTCTAATATAGGGGTGCTGTAAATGCACCCCAAGCAAGAGAAAGCAGGCCGAAGACCTAAGGCTTAATTCCATGACAGACAGACAAGCCGGGGCCTCGCGACCGCCGCAGCGCGCGGACCATCCACCCCTGGAGAGCCGAGCAGCGCGAGCAGCGCAGGGCGGGGAGGGGGGCTACAGAATCCCAGGCTCAGGAAAAAGAGGGGAGGGGCACAAAGGGCCGCGCTCTGGTACGGGGGCGCGGGCCGGAGGCTCCCCGCGGGCCCCCGGGCACGCCCACGTGTGCGCGCCCCTGCAGTTAACCAGCCCCTTCCCGCCCGCGCTCTCGCGGTACTTGTCCCGCCTCTCGCGGGATTTGGCGTGGCAGCGGGGCGCCTGGGCCCGGAGGAGTGGGTGGTGGTCCGTTAGCGGCGTTGGGCTCCGGCCGCGGTGGCGGCGCCTTCTCCTCCGCTCTCGGGGAGCCGCTCGGGCTGGAGGCCAGCCAGGTGAAGAGCGCGCCCGCAGGCGGGTGCGCGCGGCTCGGGAGCCGGAAGGCCCGGGGCGGGAGGGAGCCGGGGTCGGCCTCCGGGCTCTGTCGCGACGGGCCGGCGCGAGGCGTCCGTGGCGCGGGCCCCGCCCAGCCCCGCCCCGGCGCCCGCCCTGACCGCTCTCCTCCCTCTCTCTCCCAGCATTTGCCGCCGCGTCGGTCGAGATGGGGGCGCAGGACCGGCCGCAGTGCCACTTCGACATCGAGATCAACCGGGAACCGGGTGAGCCGGACACTGGGGGGTGCAGCTGGGCCTGGGCCTGCCTGGGGGAAGGGGAGGGGTCTGTCCACAGCAGCCCTCCCCCCCGAGCCTTTTTGGGAGCGGGTAGGCGCAGTCAACTCTCCCTTCACTCCTGAGCGCAAACCTTTGGAGGGGAGAGTGGCCCTGACACACCACTCCCACCCTACCCGGAGGCCGGGCCTCTCCTTTGCAAATTCCATGCCCTCCTGCACCCCTGCCTGAATGTTCATACCACGCCTGGCGCCAAGAAAAGGGATGCAGTCCTTGCAGGACTTTTTTTTCCAGGGACCAACCAAACACTGCAAATTCCGGTTTCGGTGTCTTGCTCTGTGCGGTGAGGTTTGGCCTCTTCTGTACTTCCTCATGCTTGTACATCACTCATAGATTAGCTCGCCTCCGTTTTCCCTCAAGTTTCTTTAGCCACAGTTTCTTGGTCCGTGGGTCTTTTCAAAGACATCTCCGTGACTCACCTCATCTCCTTCAGCTATGTGCTTACAGTACTGACTTAGTGTAGGTCTCCTGTGATAAACCAAAACATCCTGTAAGGACAGACTTGCAGTGTGCATGCACTTAGCGTTAATGTTTTGTCTTCAGGAAATGCAGCCATTCTTTCCTACATTTTGTTGAAAATAAAATGTTTTCTTCTAAAGAGTTGTTTCAGTCTAAGCAGATCATGCAGGATTCTGAACTGTTTTCATCCCTCTTCTTAGTATCCCTGACAAGCTTTCATGGGAGGCATATATAGTGTCTTTGTGCAGCATCTTGTTCAGCAGATTCTTATTGAGAGCCTGCTACTGTTGTAGGTTCTGGGATATGGCAGTGACTAAAAGAAAGGCCTCTTCTTCCTTGTAGTTTATAGTCTGTTGGGGGAAGACAGAAAACCAAGAAGAAAAAAAAAAAAGGTGACATGTAGGGAGACTATTTTAATGATAATGAGTTGATCAGGAAAGGCCATTTTAAGCACATGGCTGAAGGAGATGAGGTGACACTTGTAGATGTCTTTGAAAAGAGCATACTGGTAGAGGAACAACTAATACAGGGGCCCCTAGGAGGAAAGCAAGAAGCCCTGGGTGTCTGGAGTACAAGAGGGAGAGTATCAGGAAATGGCTTGTAGTTGGTAGTAAGGACTTTGACTCTGAGATGTGAAGATAGGTTTTGGGCAAAGAAATGGTGTGATCTTAGAAATTTTGTTGCAATCTCTTTTTAATATTTTGATGCTTTGTGGATCTTAATCCTTAGTCTACAGTGAATTCATTCTTCAGATAACAGGGCCTATGCTTTTTTAAAAGAATTGAAACCAGATTTCCTGATACATAGAAATAAGACCAAAAAAAGGTTCGGTAGCTGTGTACTTATTTTCTAGTACATGTTAATGCCCTAGATTCACAAATAACTTTTATTGTGAAAAATTTCCAGAATATGTTTGTAAATGTTGGATGAACTTCAGTCCTCAATATACAAGAAGATTGTATACAGGAGGATTGAATACCATTCTGGTAGAAGTGACTAGCACTCTTGAGAACATTGTGTTACATATAAAACAAGGAATGCTTACATTGGTTCCATGCTTATGTGCTTACATTATCATTGGTGAACCATTTATAATAGGTAATTTCATTTGTCAATCTCACATAATAATTCTAGCACTTTTTACTGTGTTATTTCATTAGAAGAGACTTGATTTTTGCACAACTTTTAAGTATCACTTCAGTTGTTTGAAGTAAGATATGTTCTGCTTTGTGGGATTTAACCTTTAGAACATGTCATTGAGTACTTAAATAATACTTTTGACTTCTATAGTTAATTATTCACTTGATGTAAAGTGCTATCTTTGATTTATTTTGATAAGCCAAGATCCTGTAAGAGGGCCTATCCTTTCCACACTAATGAGAGATCAAGAAGTACTGATAAAAACTGAGTTGAGGGCCTCCCTGGTGGCGCAGCGGTAGAGCGCTGGGTTGCGAAGCTGCCCGCAGGCTCTGCGGCGCAGGCTCTGCGGCGCCGGTTCAATCCCCGGCTGCTCCCCGGCCACCGGAGGAGGGTCCCACATGGCGCGCAGACCTCTCCTGCCGTCCGCTGCTCCCCTCAGCAGTGTACTTGGGTCCTTCTGCCTGCTCTGCTCCCTGCTCTGGTGAATTCTCTCACCCTCCCATGCTTCTGACTATACCCAGTGCTTGTATAAATAAATAAATAAATCTTTAAAAAAAAAAAAAAAACTGAGTTGAGTGAAATGCAATATATTTTCTTTTCCTTTACCATCACTGGATATCTGTGTATTTTATAGCACCAAATTAACTAAGCTTTTGAATTATAAAACCACCAAATGAATGCAAGTATGTATTAAAGTCTAAAGGTCTTTAGATGACAAGCACACCTCCTTTTATTGCACTTTGTGTTTCTTTTTATAATACCCTCCAGATGACAAGCACACCTCCTTTTATTGCATTTTGTGTTTCTTTTTATAATACCCTCCACCAGCAAAAAGATAACTTGCTGAAGGCTCAGATGCTGGTTAACATGTTTTAGAACAAAGTAGTTTAACTTAAGATACGTTCTTTATTTCCCCAACATAATGTTCTTGGTCTCTTAATAGACTACTATAAACTATTAGCTAGACTAGTGTAAACAGTTTCTGTGCACTGGGAAACCATAAGTTTCTGTGATTCACTCTATTGTGATACTTTATTTTTTTTTCTGTTCAGAGTATTTTCTAATTACTTAGAAGTGTTAATTTTCAAGTATTTGGCTATTTTGTAATTGTCTTTCTGTTAATGAGTTCTACCATTATGACCAGAGAACAGACTTCGTATGATTTCAGTTCTTTTAAATGTGTTAAGGTTTGTTATGTTTTATTTTGGAAAATTTCCACTGTGCATTTGAAAAGAAAGTATATTCAGCTGTTTTTGTGTAGAGTGTTCTATAAATGTCAGTTAGATCCAGTTGGCTAACAGTGTTATTCATGTCTTCTATAATGGCTAATTTTCTGTCTACTTGCTTTATTGATTACCAAGAGAAGAGTATTGAAGTCTTCCACTTTTATTATTTTGGATTTGTTTATTTCTCTTTTTAGTTCTGTTATTTTTTGCTTACTTTGAAGTTCTTTTGTTAGGTGGGTACACACACATTTTAGGAGCATGTCTTCTTAGTGTATTAATGCTTTTATCATTATATAATGTATTATCACCTCTTTTGTTCCTGGTAATTTTTATTTCTGTGAAACCTGTATTGTTGACAGGAATATAGTTATTCCAGCTTTCTCACTAGTGTTACAAACTTTATTACTGCTCACATGGAAAGTGAAATTTCCATTCTTTTACTTTTAACATATCTCTGCTAGTATACGTAAAGTATGATTCTTACAGACAGGAAATAGATGGGTCTTGCATCTATCCATTGTCACAGTCTTTGTCTCTTAATTGATGTGTTCAGACTATTTACATTTAATACAATTCATGATTTATATATTTAATATATATTTTTCTTCTGTTGTTCCCCCACCCCTTGCCCCATTTCAGTATCTGCATCACTGCAGAGATGCCATCTTTTCCTTTATGAGATTTTTCTGGTTCATAAAATGTTGGCAGATGTTGGAATTTATGTATTTTCTGTATTGATGTAATATAGTTCTGTATCTAGTTTAACTCCTGGAGAAATGTTGACTGTTTTATTGTTGATGCTGTTATATTCAGTGGTTAGCCCCTTTAGGTTCAGCTGCAAGTTCCTACCCCACCCTTTGCCTTCTGGGGTTAGATTCATACATGTGTGAATTAGCCCAGGAATTCATATACAACTATGGGATTGTTTACTTGAGTTCCCTCTCTGCTGAGATCTTCCCAACACATTCTGGCCCTAAGGGTTCCCATTCCTGGTCCAGTCCTCTGTAGAAAACCAAGGTTTTAGTTTCTTTCCTCTACTGTTCTCTGTGACTTTGTCTCTGAGAGTAAGAGGCAAGAAGATAGAGAGGAAAAAGCACTATGGATCTTCATGCCCATAGTTCCCCTGCTCAGACAAAAGGGTCCCTCTCTTTTAGAGTTTTATGTGCTTGCCTGCTCCCATGGCTGTCACTTGCATCTGCCACTGTAGAATTGCTTAAGGACTAGGACGGGAGAGAATGGGAAAAAATGAAACAGAAATTGAGGTTTTCCCCATTTACTCTGACCTGTAGAAGCCCTCTGCTTCCTAGATGATACAGAGGGTTTGCACATGCAGGTTTCAGATTGCTTTTGACTCTGCGTATGGGAGGAAAAACCAAATGGGAAATTCATAAACAATTTGATGGGCTTGTGTTCTGACTTAGTTTCCCAGTCTGCCTGCTACCATTTATTTTTCAGTCTTTAGATGATTGTTCTGTGCTTTCTATTTAAGAGGTTTGAGTTGCATTCAGTGAGAAAGAACATATTTACTCTGTCTTGACTGACCTCAGAATTTCTTACAAAATTTTTAAAGATGTTAACTGGTAGAAATTAGTTGATCTTTTTTGTCTTTAAAATACGTTCTTTTTTTATTTTATTTTTTTAAAGATTTATTTATTTATTTATTTATACAAGAACTGGGGTACAGGCCAGATGCGCGGGAGGGTGTATTCACCAGAGAGAGAGTGGGGAACAGAACAGGCAGACTGTTGAAATACACTGCTGAGGGGAGCAGCGGGCGAGACAGGAGAGGTCTGCCGCGCCATGTGGGATCGAACCAGCGCTGCAGAGGTTGCGGACAGCTTCACAGCGCTGCGCTCAACCACCTGTGCCACCAGGGGAGGCCCACATTCATGTTTTTTTTTTAAAGTATTAACATTTTATATGAAAAATGATACCCATTTTGAAAGTATAGATATGAGATCTTCATTGACAGTTCATTTTCTGACAGGTAGGCTTTCTCTTCTTCAGTTACATTTAATTTTCAAGAGTTGTTAATGATTGATTAAACTGAAGACCTCCCAGAGTAGTTAGGAAATAGAAATCTTGTTTTTTCCTCCTTTGGTGCCTTAAGACCTTGCCTTTTCCTTGCTGCTTTATTCAGATCATTGTACCAAGAACTGGTGTCTGCGAACCCATTGGACCAGGTTTTAGCTATCTATTGCAAATGGATTTAAGTCGCTTTATTCAAGAATGGCCATGAGGTTTTACATTTTAGTAGATACTGAAACTCCCAATAAGGTAGTTAAGGTTTGTAGATTGCCTTTGACACAGTCTTGCTACCAAAATGTAGCAAGAGCCAATCATACTTTGCCACACATGCTTGTTAGCAAGCAAGTATGACATACCTCTAAGTCATACAACCAGTTCTGTAAGTTTGATGAAGTCCCAATTCTGGTCTTTTCATTGTTCTGACTACTTATGTGAACGATTCCTACTCTTGAAAATTGTCACATGGATCTTTTAGTATTGGA
Organism: Talpa occidentalis; assembly: GCF_014898055.3. Classification (NCBI taxonomy): domain Eukaryota; kingdom Metazoa; phylum Chordata; class Mammalia; order Eulipotyphla; family Talpidae; genus Talpa; species Talpa occidentalis. Next base: position 30,401,270 of record NW_023600993.1, read on the forward strand.
TACTAGAATCCTCCCGAATCAGAACTAGACCTAGCACTTATTGCCGACCCAGCCTCAACTTCTACTCCCTAGTCGCTAAAGGGTACCTCTCCACATTCATATGTTTTGTTAGTGCAAGGGTATGGCATATCCCCGAATGTTTTTATTCAGTCTGATTGGTCTTAATACCACTAATTTACCAATAAAACTCAGTTCTAACATTTTTCTTGCTAATTATAAGGCCTCTGATTGATTAAAGATAACAAAAGCGCTTTTAGTAGCTACCTCTGGAAGATAGCCTTTTATTGCCCTCCTTGTGGGACTATCTTTCTACATTAAAGATAACTTTAAAATTCACGAGTTCTTTATATCAGGATGTCTATGTAAATTGTTTTAAAATAATAAATTGTAATGTACTACATTATAACAGAATAATATTGGTTGCTGGAAAAGTCATGACTTTTCCAACAACCCAGTAATATAGTCCTTCTGTTTGCAAATTGTGAGGGGCTTTAAATGAGACCTGTTGGGTCAAATTCCATTTTTTTTCCTACTATTCTGTCAGTGGTATACAATATTGTTTTCTTTGGGCTACATGATATGATGATAGACTGAATGCAGGAGATAGAAAGGAAAGAAATACTATGTCAGACGTTATGTCACATTTGCAAAAATGTAAAACAGTGATTCTGATCTCATTAAATTTTTTTTTCATTTTTTAAAATAAATTATTAAAAACTGATGTTAACATGCAATGAGCTTATTTTGAAATGAATTAGTATTTCTTAAAATTTCTGTTTTAATTTCTAATGTGGTATAAATGTCAGTAAATATAACCCATTTAAACAACCTTAAGTGTCTGTAACAGTTGTTAAGAATTTAGAGTACAAGGTTTGAGCCAAAATATTTGAGAACTGATGTCGTAGACACAACAGAACTCAAACACTGGGCTTTATCTGCAGACTTTTAAATTGGATATAATTTAACATTTATAGTTGAAAAGTAGCCCTGAATAGTTAAAGCAATTCTAAGAGAAAAGAAGAAAAACAGAGGTATCACACTTCGTGTTTACCTGCAAAATATGAAAAGACTCCTGTGTTCATAGCAAAACTGTCCACAGTTGCCAAGTCATGGAACTCACCTGTGCCCATCAACAAATGAATGGATAAAGAAATTGTGGAATATATACGCAATGGAATACTACACAGTTATTTAAAAAGATGAAATACTACCCTTGGGGGCAAAACTGATGGATGAAGGGATTATGGCAAATGAAATGAAGTGAAAGATATCGGATAGTTTACTTGTCTTTGTAATATAAGTAAGTAGAAAACCAAGTCTAAACCAAAATATAGCAAAACCAAGTCTTGGACTTAGAATAAAAATAATTTACTGGTTGTCAGAAGGAAAGTGGGGAGGGAGGTAGGAATGGGACAAGGAAGTGGATAGGGCACTGGCACGGGTGGTTGGGTGGAGGGTAAGTGGAACACGTACATATGGAGTAATAAAAATGTAATCCCCAAATTATTATAATAAAAAACTTGAAAAATAAAAGCAGTAAAAAAAATTGCCCATGTATCTTTTACCCAGAGTCACCTTATTTGCGTTTTATACCACTTACTTATTAATCTCTTTCTGCACATATATACCATTTCTGAACCATTCAAGGATAAATTGCTTATATCATGTCATGCTACCCCTGAATCTCTCATTGTGTGTTTAAGAATAGGGATATTGACTTATGTAATTACAATGCAGTTGTCAACATAAATTTACATTGGTGGAATACCTTTTTTTTAAAGATTTATTTATGCATATAATAACAGGGGTGCAGGCCAGAGGTGTGGGGGGTGAGAGGACTCACCAGAAACAGAGTGGGGAGCACAAAAGGCAGATCTACTAAAATACACTGCTGAGGGGAGCAGCTGGTGAGACGGACAAACGGCCTGCTGCACCATGCCGTGTGAGTTCTCTCCCTGGTTGGGGATGATAGAGCTGTGTTTTTAACCCCTGCGCCACCAGGGAGGCCCTGGTAGAATACTTTTAATCTACTGTCTCTAATCTACTTTTGTGTTTTGGCCTAAAAAGTCAATTAAAGCATTCTTTATCCTTCCAATACAAAATACAGTCTCGCATCAGATGATATATTCAGCTGTCATGTTTCTCTATCCTCTGTTTTTAGATACTCCTTTTTTCTTTTATGACTTGGGCACTCTAGAGGACTACACCCCCTCTTCCATTTTAAAATAGAATGTTACTCACATTGTATTTGTCTAAGGCTTAAAGATGGATTTCAAAAGTATTGACCAGGGTGTTTATTTAAAGAAATGCTTGATTTTAGAATTTTTCTTTATGTGGGCCTCAGTAATATCGTAAAATCTTCACAATTTATCAAAATAGATAAAAATGGGGATGTAGTTGAAATGAGTGAGTTTACTGCTTACAATTCACATACATCCAAGAAACAGAATTGAAAATGTATCCTTAGTAAATTGAATAGTGCGAAGTATTTAGAAGTGATACCAGTAAGTTAGTTTTAAGTAAAGAGGCAGAGAAATGTTTGAGTACTACTTGTGATCTTGGAAAAAAGCTTCTTGACATCTTTGTAACATGGAAATGTACTATACAATTTTATCTTAATGTGGTTCTAAAGATAGCAGTATGGCCACATTTGCTAATATTGAAAATTTTATCCTGTAAACTTCAGACTCACTCAAGATAGACTAATCCTTGGGGAGAAAGAGTGAGGGGCATATGGTATCTGATTTGTACTGGAGGAACAGAAGAAATGCTTCTTCCATCTCGGTCTTACCCTGCGTCATAAGCTTATGAAGAGTGACTGGATACAGTGACCTGCATTAATTAAATGACTTCTTCACTTTTTAGATAATTATACATTAAGTAGAATTGCCTACATAATAAGTTTACTGGGAAGAATAAATAAACAGTACAATTTTCTTACAGGTTGTGTTTTTGTAGTATGCATTTAATGGGATGGATTAGGGAGCATGATTTTAATGACACTGCTATTTGTGTTACCAATCAGCAAAGCGGGGAACAAGAGATATGGAAGGGGCTAGTTGAACAGCACTGCTCTTCTGAGTATTTTAGTTTTAACAGTAATTTACCACAAAAAGTATTACATTAATGATAGCACTGGGAAAGTAGGTCTAAATAAAATGTGTCATATTAGGATTTCCTCAGTGATGTGTAAGTTTTACAATTTACTCTTTTTTTTTTTTTTAAAGATTTATTTATTTATTCATACAAGCACTGGGTACAGTCAGAAGCGCGGGAGGGTGAGAGAATTCACCAGAGCCAGAGCAGGATGCAGAACAGGCAGAAGGACCGAAGTACACTGCTGAGGGGAGCAGCGGGCGGCAGGAGAGGTCTGCGCGCCATGTGGGACCCTCCTCTGGTGGCCGGGGAGCAGCCGGGGATCAAACCGGCGCCACAGAGGCTGCGGGCAGCTTCGCAACCCAGCGCTCAACCGCTGCGCCACCGGGGAAGCCCTTACAATTTACTCTTTCAGCTAAAAACATGCATTTATTATTGATGCTACTAAAGAAAAAATTATTACTGCAAAATGAAAGTCTCTGGCCCCAACTCCCATTTTCCGATGGAAAGTTATTTTTTTTAAATATTTTATTTTATATAATTCTTAACATCATTTTTCATCTTTGTACAATATATGCATTTTCATTTTGGTTATATTCCCCATACAATTGTACCCCCCCCCTTATTTTGACTCTAGTTCTTCCTCTCCCTGCCCTCCCTAATCTCCTCCCACCATAGCGTGTCTCTGGTTTATAGTTGCTTGTTGATTTTGATTATTACTTTGCATTGATTAGTCTTTTTCCTGGTCTCCTATTTAGGTTTTCTAAATTCCTGCTATGAGTGAGACCATCCGGTATTTTTCTTTTCCTTTGTGACCTATTTCGCTGAGCATGATCCTTCTAGCTCCATCCATGTTGCTGCAAACTGCATGTGTTTATCTTTTTTGATTGCCAAGTAATATTCCATTGTGTATATGTACCACATCTTCTTGATCCGGTCATCTATTTTGGGGCATTTGGGTTGGGAAACAGTTATTTTATATGTGATTTTTGAGAATGGCAGTGTTTCTTAAAATTCTATTTTGTTATTGTAGAGTAAGCTACATTTGCAAAACAGCAAACCTAGTATCTGGCACTGTTTAAGTTTAATTATTGCATGAGCACTTCGTCAAATTAAGGAGTTTTCAGATTAAGATTATTATGCAGACAAACTTTTTGTCATTGACAGAGGCAGAGCTCTAACCCAGGTTTTCTCTTACAGTTATATCATGACTGCAGTACAAAAGCTAGGGTTTAGTATTGTGAAGCTCCTTGAAGAACAGGTCAGGTTTGAAGGGACTGCTGCATTAGAATCTCATTAGAATACTCCTTGACCTGAGAGTGGAACTAAGATAGGAAAGGGGATAGATATGACAATAGGAAATTCTTTTTTTTTTTTTTAAAGATTTATTTATTTATACAAGCACTGGGTACAGTCAGAAGCGCGGGAGGGTGAGAGAATTCACCAGAGCCAGAGCGGGGAGCAGAGCAGGCAGAAGGATCAAGGCACACTGCTGAGGGGAGCAGCGGGCAGCAGGAGAGGTCTGCGCGCCATGTGGGACCCTCCTCTGGTGGCCGGGGAGCAGCCGGGGATCGAACCGGCGCCGCAGAGGCCGCGGGCAGCTTCGCAACCCAGCGCTCAACCGCTGTGCCACTGGGGAGGCCCCCGACAATAGGAAATTCTTACATAAAAACTTATTTATCATACTATCTTCCATTATAATTTTTTTTAAAGATTATGTATTTGTTTGTTTGTTTGTTTGTTTGTTTATACAAGCACTGGGCACACAGTCAGAAGCACGGGAGGGCGAGAGAACCCACCAGAGCCAGAGCAGGGAGCAGAGCAGGCAGAAGGACTGAAGTACACCGCTAAGGGGAGCAGTGGGCGGCAGGAGAGGTCTGCGCGCCATGCGGGACCCTCCTCCGCTGGCTGGGGAGCAGCTGGGGATCTAACTGGCGCTGCAGAGGCTGTGGGCAGCTTCGCAACCCAGCGCTCAACCGCTGCGCCACCAGGGAGGCCCCATTATCATTTTTTACAGAAAGGGATGAAAAATTCAGCTTTTGCTTCTTCCGTCCTTCCTAGAATTTTGGCTAGTATTAGTTGTTTGATTAATCACATTGGTATTATGAAACAGGTAAGCTTTTTGGCTTGTTCCCAGAAGTGAACCACATTTATAAACACTGTTTCTATTAGAGCGTGCTTTCTAAGTACCAAACCACCAATTTAAAGATGATTTTTCAACATTTAATATTTGGTATGGATAGTAGGGAATATTAGGGACAGAAAGGAATATTATGAATATTAGGGAAAGAAAGGATTATGACCAATACATAGTTAATTTGCAAATTCTAAACTATGACCCAAACTCTCGTTGCATCTGTTTGGTTGTTTTAAGTTGAAAAGAACTTATTTAGTATGTGCTCATTATAAAAATATTTATTAAAACATAAATCTGCCTTAAAATCCTGCCATGCAGAGATGATTACTAATCGTTTCTGAATATCTTACCTGAATTTTTTGTACCTGTACATACACGTTTTAAAAAATAGTATCATGCAACACACTATTTTGTGGCCTGCCCTTTTTTTTTTTTAACTATGGAGAATGTTCTGGACATTTTCCCATTTCATTAAATTAAGCTTTATATTGTTACTTTATATACATAAGCTTTATATAATTTTCATGGCTGTAAAGCTTACCACACATGAAAGTATCTGTATCAGTTAAATTATATGATAGTGTTGGTTGCTCACATAAACACTAAATAACAATGACTTAAAGCATAAATTTTACTTTTTTTCTAGCACATCTTCTTGAGAGGCAGGGCTGATAATGTTAGGAACCCAAGATCTTTGTCTTTTTTACTCTGTCAATCTTAATGTGGGGTGGATGGGTGAAGCTCTTGACAGAATAATTCAAACTTGATCAATACAGATGAAATGATGGGATTAGAAGAGTGATTTCACAACCCTCAGTATAATAAGTGATTCAGGAAGGGATACTCAACAGCGAAACCATTGGATTAAAAGTTGTTACGGAACTTGATAAGCACATTTTCAAAGTAACATCCCATTGATCATTTAAAAAGGATTGGGGAGTACCTTTACAACTGAGAGAACTGGCTAATATTTTAGCATCACCAGTAATGAATCAGACAGCTGTGTTTCCTTATGGGTGCAAAAAAGGGATAGAGATGGAGACAGACTGTTTTGGATTAAAAGAAACCAAAGTGTGACAACCAAACTAATACATAATCCTTGATTAGATTCCCACATTAAAAAAATGTTATCAAGGGCATTGTGGAGACAGTTGGGTAAATTTGAATATGGACTATGTGTTAAACTATACTGTTAATCACTATTCTATTTCGTGGGTATGATAATGATACTGGAATTAAGTAGAATATAAATTTTTAGCCACATATATGCTGAAGTAATCAGGGTGAAGTGTCATAATGCCTTTTACTCTGAGTTTGTTTCTTAAAAAAAAAAAAATACATTGCAAGAGCAAAATAAAGTAAATGTAGCAAAGCACCTTCATAGATTTAAGTTTTTAATATGAAAGTTTGAGCATGGGGGATTGCATTTTCATTCAGATAACCTTCAGGATCATCTTGTTAATTTCATTTATTATAAGTCCCCTTAGTTATTTTGCTAGAGTAGAAACTTAAATGAATATAGGTTATGTTTGAAAAATTTGACACATTTGAGTCTTCCTAAGAATAGGATATATCCTTTTATTCAGGTTGCCTTTATGACTCTCACATTGTGTAATTTTCTTTTTATGGGTCCAGCACACAGCTAAGTAGCTGGAGTGCTTTTTTTTGTTGTTGCTATTAAGGATGATTTTTTTCTGACTAGTTCTTATAGATCTAGATCAAGAATTTCAATGTCCCTATTAATATTTCAGTTCCTTTAGGTTTTCTAGGTGTATGATATATCTTTCAAATAATGATAAATTTGCTTTTTAATTTGATAAATGCTTCTCATATTGTTCTCTTGTCTACTGTATAGGCTAGAATTTCTAGAACAACATTAAATAGCAGTAATGCTAACAAGCACTTTTTGAGTTGTTCCTTACTTTAATGTTATACAAGTGTTCCACCATTAAGTGTAATGCTGGCTGTTGATTTCAAGGTGTCTGAGCATATGTATTAGGTTAAGGGATGAATGTTGGCTTTCATTAAATGCTTACAGTTTTTCCTTCACTTGATAATTTATATTAATAGATTTCCTAATTAATAGTGTCTTTTTAAAAATAAGATTGATATATAGAGTATTTTGTTTTATATCTTCATTCTCAGGCTTTGATTTCAATTTATTTTGCTTATCTTAAGAATTAGTTGATGTCATTCTTTTGGATGGTTACTTAACAGCATTTTAGTTTCTTTCCTAGACCTGTTTTTTTTTTTGTTTTTTTTTTTGTTTTTTTTTTTTATAGAGGCATGTTTTTTATTTATTTGTTTGTTTGTTTGTTTGTTTTGTTTGTACATGCACTGGGTACAGTCAGACGCGCGGGAGGGTGAGAGAATCCACCAGAGCCAGAGCGGGGAGCAGAGCAGGCAGAAGGACCGAAGTACACTGCTGAGGGGAGCAGCGGGCGGCAGGAGAGGTCTGCGCGCCATGTGGGACCCTCCTCCGGTGTCTGGGGAGCAGCCGGGGATCGAACCGGCGCCTCAGAGGCCGCGGGCAGCTTCGCAACCCAGCGCTCAACCGCTGTGCCACCCGGGAGGCCCTCCTAGACCTGTTTTTAAGTCTATATCAGCATGGAGTTAGAAGCCATGCTTTCTTATACTTCTTTTTCTTGAGTTTTAGTATTCTTTTATTTTGTTTTCCCCTGAAAAGAACTATCTTTGGGATTGATGTATCAAGTCTAATATTTTTCTGTATTCTTATTTTTAATTTTCCACTTTCGTTTTTATTAAAACCTTCTTATAATTTCCTTAGGTTTGCTTATTGCTTTTTTTATCTTTTTAGTTGAGTGACTAATTTCCCTTTAGTCATATTCATTTATGAAAATATCTGAGGCTGTATGCATTGATTGGGGTAAAGATGTTTAGGGCAAAAATTGGGATATTTTTTGCCTTGTGAAACCTAGCAGCTCTAAGATCTGACCTCGTTCTCTGCCATCCTAGTTCCTACAACTTTTTGATTCTTTGCTCTATGCTACTAACTACATGAGCCAGTAAATTCTTTTGATTTTTTGCTTGCACACTCTGCAGGATATTTAGCTGGGTGTTGATTTACATGTCATGAAAAAAACTGTATATGCCCCTGTAGCTAAAAAGTCATTTTGGGTTTTACTTTATTTTATATCTTACTTGTTTTCTTGCTATTTCCTTTGTTTTATATCTTTTTACTATGGGTTGCTCTTCCACAGTAATTTGAAAGATGCTGAATATATTTTTGTTTCATGGGTGATTCCATGTTTAAGTGTGCATAAAACTTGTAATTTCCTCTTTTATCTACTTTAGCAAAGTCTACCTGTTGGCCCCATTATGAAATATGAGATGTACTTTCACTGACTCAGCCCCTTCCTTGGTTTTTAATAATACTGTGATTACCTTCTCACTCCCTCCAGTTTAATTTAGCTTTACACTGCAGACATAAAAAAATATCCATTAAGTGAATAAAGCAAGTATGATATGGCATATATGCTACTTAAAAAATGTATCAATGGGGGCCTCCCTGATGGCGCAAGGGGTTAAGTCTCAGCACTATGAAGCTATCTGCAGCATGAGTTCAATCCCCAGCCAGTGAGCTAACTCACATGGTGCAGTAGACCTGTCCTGTCTCGCCTGCTGCTCCCCTCAGCAGTGTATTTCAGTCAGTCTGCCTGTTCTGTTCCCCACTCTGTCTCTGGTGAATCCTCTCATCCCACTCCCCACCTTTGGCCTGCAGTTCTTGTTTGCATAAATAAATAAAATAAATCTTTAAAAAATGTATCATGTTTGCTTGTTTGTGTTAAAAAACTGAACACATACACATGAAGTTAATGAAAGTGATTTATCTGTTGATGGGAGTTGCAACAACACTTCTCATTCTTTACTTTTTCCACTGTTTGATTTGAATCATGGAAATGTTATCTATTCAAAAGAAAAGGAATATTTTTAAAAGTATCTAAGAATAGTAAAAAATTTACCATTATGGAACTTCGTTTCTTAATAGTATAACATTTTTATCTTACAATTATAATTACTATAGTTATTTAGGTTTAATCCTGTGTTGTAATGGATTGCCACTTTTTTCCTACAAGCTTTTCCTCATTAACTCTTTGAGTCATACCTCAGAGTTAAATTTCAAATAGAATTTTCAGGATAAAATACAATATTTGATTAGCCATATATTGGTTCATTTTCTGTGGTAGCAATGCTCTGTGGTCTCCAGTTTCTAATCTGAGGTATCTGAAGCCAGCCTGATTTTTTATTTTTTGTGGGTGACATGTGTCAGCTGCCTGGATGCTAGAAGGAAATTCTTTTTCTTTATATCTTTGAAAATAAATAGGTTTTATTAAGCCATGTCTTGATGTTGTTCCACTTGTAACAACTTGTGCTGGTATATAGTGAGTAGTTTGGTCTTTATTCTTAGGTATTCCTTCAATTATGAAAGTATTTTACTAATCTCTATCTTTGAATAATCTTTTATAGTGCTTTTATTGCTGATATTATTATTGTTCAAATGTTTATTGAACACTTACTCTGTACCAGGTATAGTACAAATCAGTGGAAATAGAATGGCATGTGCAACAGATATGGTCATTATTTCCCTGCCCTCACACACATCAGGCCTAGGTTAGATATAAGTGCACTTTGTTCATATCACTGATGCATCATCACTTTAGTAGCAGTATAAGTCTACCATTCCCAGCTAAGATATGAGCTCCTCAAAATGGCAGTGTCTTGGAAAACCTGACACTTGGAGAGAATCTCAGTAAGTAGTATTTGAGTAGATGACCCAATTTTCTTGAGTTGTTGCACCCATCTCTTACGTCCCTTTTAGCTCTTGCTCTCTGCCTACCCAGTATAATCTCTTCCTGTCTTTGCTCTTACCCTCATCCCTTACTTGTAATTGTACAGTGATATGTGTCTTCTGTAGTGTATCACCTCCTACAATATTTTTTCTAACCAGTGTTTACTTTACCAATTATTATATATTTATGTTCAAGATATGATGACTCATTTTTCACCATTGCACATGCAATTCCAGTCTGTTTCTGAAAGGTGATGTTTGATTTTATCCAGATTCTGAGTATTTGTTAATTTTATTCCTGCCACCTAGTGGCTAAATCAGAATCTACAACATGACAGACTTCTGTCTGCAGCCAGTTAAAAATGTGTTGATCAATGACTGATTAATCTCATATCATTCTCCTGTTTTAATTATTATTAAGGATCTGCATGTAGGTATGTTAGGATTAAAGTCAGAAGTCATTCTTCTCTCTGTCAATTTTGTCCTTAGCTATGTATTTTTTTAAAGATTTATTTATTTAAAGATTTTTTAAAAAGATTTATTTATGCATATAAGAGCTGGGTACAGGCCAGAGGTACAGAGTGTGAGAGTATTCACCAGAGACAGAATGGGAAGCAGAACAGGCAGATCCACTGAAATACACTGCTGAGGGGAGCAGCGGGCAACACAGGAGAGGTCTGCTTCGCCATGTGGGTTTCTCCCTGGCCGGCTGGGGATCAAACTCATGCTGCAGAGGCTACGGACAGCTTCACAGTGCAGTGCTCAACCCCTTGCTCCAGCAGGGAGGCCCCCTTAGCTATGTATTTTTTAACCCTATAAACATCATTTACTGATGCTTACACAAACCATTTTCAGTGTATTTGTTAACATAATAGTAATACTGACTGATTGTAAAAGATACTAAATCCCACTAAACTGTAAGTAGTGTTTGTTAAATTACAAATATTTCTTTTTTTCAAATAAATTTTTATATTCCCCATGCAATTGCACTCCCCTTATTTTGACCCCAATCCCTCCCCTCCCCACCCCCCACCCCCCATAGAGTGTCTCTTGTTCATATAATTACAAATATTTCTTCACTCAAAAGCAGTATTAGTTTCCAGAGAGGCTTCAGCAAAGTTTACCACATTATAGGAGAATCAGGCATTTACTGTTGGGAAATGATATTGCTGTCACACTTTTTTTTTTTTTAAGATTTATTTATTTTTATACAAGAACCAGGGTTAGGCCAGATGCGTGGGAGGGTGAGAGGATTCACCAGAGACAGAGCAGGGAACAAAACAGGCAGACTGATGAAATACACTGCTGAGGGGAGCAGCGGGCGAGACAGGAGAAGTCTGCTTCGCCATGTGGGATTCTCTCCAGCCATCTGGGATCGAACTCACGCTGCAGAGGCTGCGGACAGCTTCACAGTGCGGTGCTCAACCGCCTGTACCACCAGGGAGGCCCTGTCACACTCATTTTCTCCATCATTTTGGGAGCCAGAGAATCTTCTGTTATGCAAATTCACTACCAGTCTTCTGTAGGTAACTTTAAAGATTATATCTTCAGAATATTTTCTATTTTGACTTTCAAAAATAAAAGTATATGTTCTAGGGCCTCCCTTTGGCTGTACAGAAGCTTTCAGTTTGATGTACTACCAGGTGTTTATCTTTGCCTTCACTATCACTGCTTTGGGTGATGAGTCTTTAAAGATGTTTTTGAAATGTATGTCTTGTAGTGTTTTACCTCATATGGTTCAACAAAAACAAAATAAACAATCCAGTCAAGAAATGGGCAGAAGAACTTAAAAGACTTTTCTCCAAAGAGGAAATGCAAATGGCCAACAGGCATATGAAAAAATGTTCAACATCCCTTATAATTAAAGAAATGCAAATCAAACCACACTGGGGTACCACCTTACACCAGTAAGAATGGCACATATCAAATAAACAAGCAACAACAAATGTTGGCGAGGAAGTGGTGAAAAAGGAACTCTCCTACATTGCTGGTGGGAGTGCAAACTGGTCCAACCACTATGGAAAACTGTCTGGAGGTTCCTCAGTCTACTAAAAATGGAGCTACCATACAACCCAGCAATTCCACTCCTAGGGATCTACCCAAATGACACAAAAACACTGATTCAAAAGAACACTTGTACACCTATGTTTATTGCAGCACTATTTACAATAGGTAAAACCTGGAAACAACCCAAATACCCCAAAATAGATGACTAGATCAAGAAGATGTGGCATATACACACAATGGAATATTATTCAGCAATCAAAAAAAGATAAACTCATGCCATTCACAGCAATGTAGATGGAGCTAGAAGGGATTATGCTCAGTGAAATAAGCCAGAAGGAAAAAGAAAAATATCGGATGGTTTCACTTATAACAGGAATATAGGTGAACCAAATAAGACATAAGTGTAAAAAAAAAAAATCACAGTACAAAACACAACAAAGCAAAAACAATTATAAATCAGAGACAATGCAGGGGAGGAGGAGGAAGAGGCATCAGGGGGAGGGAGGAGGACAGGGGACTGTGGTGGTGGTGCATGGGTGCCTTGGGGAAGGAAACTCTATGGGGACTCAACTTGAGGGGGTGGGGGGAAGCAAATATTCAAAAAAAAAAAATTTAGGGCCTCCCCAGTGGCGCAGTGGTTGAGCGCTGGGTTGCGGAGCTGCCCACAGCCTCTGCAGCGCTGGTTTGATCCCCGGCTGCCTGTTGAGGGTCCCACATGGTGCGCAGACCTCTCCTGCCGCCCCGCTGCTCCCTTCAGCAGTGTACTTCATCAGTCTGCCTGCTCTGCCCTCCCCTCTGGCTCTGTGAATTCTCTCACCCTCCCGTGCTTCTGACTGTACCCAGTGCTGGTATAAATAAATGGATAAATCTTTTTTTTTAAAAAAAAAATCTAAAATAAAAAGATAAAAATTCTGAAATGACTAGATTCTCCCCTTTGCTTTTTCCCTTAACTTTTTCTTCTTTCCCTTAAATATGATGATCAGCTTAGAAGGTTTTGAAATTGTTTCACAATCCAAAGCTATAGGCAAAAAGTGTTGGCATAATAAAGTCTTAAAGAATGAAATTTTCGCACATTTTATTCCTTAAGGATGTATATTACTCAGTATCTTGGTCCTCAAAGGAACTGACTGACATGAACAGGAGTAAATTAAAATCTTAGTGATATGATAAAATAGTTTAGTGATCTTAGTTAATCAAGTCATTTTTCATCTACTGAACGCTTGACCCACAGTTAAATAACTTTTTAAAAAAATTGTTACTTTGAGTAAATAAAAATGTTCATAATAGAAAAGCTTTTGTAGAATAAGGGGAAAGGGACTCAGGAAATTGATTGTAAATCAAAACCCCATTTCTTGTTTTTTTTTGAGACCCTTTCAGGGATGTGCATAGTCAAAACTTATAATAATAGTATGATTTGCCTTTTGCTCTCTCATTCATAAGCTGAGTTTCCAAAACCTACACTGATAATGTAATGATGTTACTGCTCTGACTGCTGATGGAACGTGTGTGTTGTGTTTTAAAAATTTCTGGGTTTTAATTTATAATACAGTAAATAGCAGTAGATACAACACATTTTTTTAATATTTTATTTTATATAATTCTTATATCTTTTTTCATCTTTGCACAATGTATGCATTTTCACTTTGGTTATATTCCCCATACAATTGCATCCCCGCCTTATTTTGACTCTAGTCCTTCCTTTCCCTGCCTCTCCCTCCACACACACCCCCTCCCACCCCCGTAGTATGTCTCTGGTTTATAGTTGCTTGTTGATTTTGATTTTTACTTTGAGATACAACACACATTTAAAAAGCAATAATATTTAAGAGTTTGAAGGAGTTCTGAGACTAAAAAGTTTGTGAAACATTTTTCTATGGCTTAGTTAAGTAGAATTTGCAGGGTTGGTCTTTGTCATTTTTGTTTACTGTAGGGAGTTTGGTTTTGATCTGCTTGCTTGTTTGTTTTAAAGCCATAACCTTTTCTCTTTCTGTTCTCATGTAATTGAGTTTTAATTGTGGATAGTGCAAATAGAGTAGAGCTCTTGTTCTACTTGTTAGTTGGCCAGTGATTGCCCAGTTAAATTCTAGCCTGTTAAATCTTTCAAAAAAATTAAAATGAATTAGAAAATTGAACTACCCAGTTTGTTAATTCTATTTATTTCTCCCATTTAAAATGTGATATATTTAATAAACTTGCTTACCTTTTTTTCCCCATCTGTTTTATTTCAGTTGGTCGCATTATGTTTCAGCTCTTCTCAGACATATGTCCAAAAACATGCAAAAACTTCCTTTGCCTATGCTCAGGTAAGTGAATTATGAGATTATTTCTAATGAAAAGTCCAGGTTTATACTTTTACTTCGATTTAACAGAGTAGATATTTTCCTTTAAGAGTAATGGACTGTAGGGCCTCCCCTGGTGGTGCAGTGGGCCTCTGCAGCGCCCTGTTCGTTCCCCGGCCTTCGGAGAGAGTCCCACCAAAAAAAAAAAAAAAAAAAAGAGTAATGGACTGTAAAATGAGCATAGCAAGTAAAAAGCAATTTTCACTGATATGAAATTAGTGAAGGATTTCTTAAAGGAATAAGAGGAGAAGGAAATGGTCTTAAAAATGAAATAGTAAGTGCAAGTATATGTAATGAAATCTCTGTACAGTGTAATTTATTACATAGTAGCTATCAAAACTGATTTGTTTTGGTAGAATTTTACAAATTTCATTACTTTGAACAAATTTCACATTCCAGGCTTCACAAGAAATTTAGAACTAAAAGATGGAAAGGCAGAACATAATGAAATTCTTTATCTAATTGCATTTATATATATTTTTTAAAGATTTATTTATTTATGCATACAAGAATGGGGGTACAGGCCAGAGGTATAGAGGGTGAGAGGATTCACCAGAGACAGAGCTGGGAACAGAACAGGCAGAATGACAGATAGAGTGCTGAGGGGAGCAGCAGGCGAGTCAGGAGAGGTCTGCTGCGCCATGTGGGTTGCTCCCTGGCCGGGGATCAAACTTGTGCTTCAGCGGCGGCGGTCAGTTTCATAGGTTGCGACTCAACCCCTTGCACCACCAGGGAGGCCCTGGATTTATATTTTAAATAAGTAGAAAAGTTGGAGAGGAAAACATTTACAATGTTACTTTAAACATAGAAAAAACAAATTGAAAATTTTATCTTATTTTTTTCAAATTGAAAATTTTAAATCCATAGGTAGTTACACACACACACAAATTTGCACCAACTCTTTGAATATATTCTTTACTGGAGTGTTAACCTTGTCTAATCTTTTTTTTCTTAGATAGCATGTAGCCTGTTAGACATAATTTAACATTTACATGCTGCTTTGTATTTGCGTCAGTGTGTGAAATTATCAATCACACTGTCTACTTGTATCTCTCACATCATGTAGGAGGAATTGATACAGAATTAATTGGACAGTACTTTTCATGGAAGGATATGTTTGTAGCTAAACTTCCTTTCTTTTTTTTTCCAGGGGAGAAAGGCCTTGGGAAAACAACTGGGAAGAAGTTATGTTATAAAGGTTCTACATTCCATCGTGTGGTTAAAAACTTCATGATTCAGGGCGGGGACTTCAGTGAAGGTAGAGCTAAAAGTTATTTTCTTTATAATTTCATCTATCAGTTTCTAAAGTATCTCATTCACTATTTTAATTGTAAATATTATATCACTTAGTATGATGTAAATATTAAGTGATCCATGAATAGTTCTTAGGTGAATGAATGTTGTAGACCAATAATGCTTGGAAAAAACAAAAACCTAAGACATTTTGTTTTTATACAATTTTAGTAATATAATAACTTGGTGAATTCTCTTATAACAAATGTCAGGGTACTGTCTGTCTATTCTAGAGTTTTGTTGGTGTCATTACTGTTTGAAGCAAATAGGTTACGGAGACCATTTTTTAAGTAGCATTTTTTCTAATAGGATTTACTTATATTTTAAAGATGAGATTAATTGAGGATCCTTAGAATTTTGATTATCTGCTACAGTTACTACTTGTTACCTCCTAAAGCAAATTGAACCATACAAATTATATGTATTAGTATGTTGATTTTTATTATAATTTAATGTAGGTCATTATTTGCAGGTAATGGAAAAGGTGGAGAATCAATTTATGGTGGATATTTTAAAGGTAAGGTTTAAATTTTGTGGTCTTTTTCAATTCTGATATTAAAGCAAGTTTGATCATGTACTTTTAATGAGAAGCGGTTTTACTCATAGTTCACTTTTTGCATGAAACTAATGCTGCATGAAAATACTTTATTTGCATGAACTTGGGGATAAAACTGTATTGTAATATATATAACTTTTAATTGACAAGATTAATTAAGGCTAACTTTATGGTTAAACATGACTTTCAGCATGGAGGTTAGGCAACTATATACATGAAAACTCCTATCTTCCTGCCTAAAACTGTCAACATATTCTTTTGTTTATAGAGAATGTGGTCTTTTGCAAAATGAAAAGGTAAGAGAACGAAGCACAGTAACACAAACTCCAATTCTGTTCCCTTGCACCCTTCCTAATAAATTTATGGACAGTCTGGGTCAGGTTGTGGCTGGATTTCTATATTGCTTGAAGACTTGGAAAACTCTGTATACTATTTCATACTTCATGCTTCTATATCTTTTTTCTTTTCCCAATGGGTTACTACTTCCCTATCAGGGAAAAGAATATAGTTGTGTTTTTTTTTTCCTAAACCAAGCAGTTTCTTTGCATAAAAGTTGGTATTTCCTCCTTTCTCAAAGGTTTGTATGTTTTCTTTTATGTACTAGAACTATATGATTATGTTTTATTCCTACAGTAGTAGCATTTGCATAAATCTAACTATTGCACTTGCCCCAAAAAGCCTTAGAAAAGTCAGTTGCAGAGTTGTATAATGGGATCCAATATTACTAGGTTTTAACATAATGATAGCTTCAGTGTTATAATAGTCTTTTATATTTCTTTTGGGGGAAAATGGATTACTACTGTTTTTCAGAAGCCTGTTCCCAAGGTAATAATTTTTAAAAATTTTTTTCTATGTTTCTGTTTGTTCTAAAGAAAGATATGTTTGTATGACTGTTAAAAAAGAAACTTAAATTAGCTTTTAAGATAATATCTATTGGAGTTAGAATCATCTTTAACTGATCTATATGACAGTTTATCCTTAGAGCTAGTAGGAAACAGCTCTTTAGCTGGTTCTATTAGCATGAAACAATTTGAAACTAATGCTCTAGGCCACTTTAATGTGGTTGTTTCCGGTGGCAGATTCTTTTTTATCTTAAATTTGTATTTTGCCCTTGAAATTTCATTTTTACAGGACTTTCTTCCTTAGATAATTTTGTGATCCTGCTGATGAGAAGGAATTTAATTTAGACATATCCCTACAACTTACGCAATTTTTTGTTCTTTTGCTCTCATAATCTATCTTCAGTTCAGTTGAGTAATAAATTTACTGTGCAGAAATTAAACACAAAGAGGATTATTAAGCTTTTCCCATGTTCTTCCATTAGTCAAGATAATTAGAAATTTGGAGGAAATGAGCTTTATAATAGAGCTATTTCTAAAATTTCTTTACCAGTTTTTCCTGAAAGTTAATAGCTAGAACATCATCTAGCCAAAGTATGTTGCTACTAAAAGTGACTGTTCTAAGGCTGTTTGTATAAAGTATTAAATATATGTTCTTTTCCTCAAGGCTTAAAGTAGTATTTTTGGTCTTTTTTATGCTTATGTTATTTGATTAGTTAAAACAATTTTTTTAAATATTCAGTCAAGTATCTTTACTGACCAGAAGAGGAATTTCATCCTTTGCTTTCTGTTTATTACTATGAACATTACACTATAAAGGTGGTTTATAATTGGACACTGACGAATTTGTGTTTTCTTCAAACAGATGAAAACTTTATTCTCAAACATGACAGAGCGTTCCTTTTGTCAATGGCAAATCGAGGGAAACATACCAATGGTTCCCAGTTTTTCATGTGAGTAGGCATAATTCAGAGATGAGCTTTTCTTAAACAGAGAAGCGCTGTTCATGAGAAAGATGGTATAGTTAAACCAAGTTTAATGGTAGAATTCTGTCAACTTGGATTTTATTATTAATTTCTCGTGTTATAGTAACTGATAAGCTCTGAAGATTGCTTCAGCATTCAGCATACATCCTGCATTTAAAGAATGACTTAAAAGATATAGCTTGAAGATGTACATTATTTTTAGGATATGTAACCTTAAGAAATTGGCTTTTTTGATTCTTACCAAATTTGGGGATTTGATTTACCAAAGTTAGCTTGGAGCATAAACTGCCAGTGAATGTTTAAAATTGTTTATAGGCTTGGATTAAGTTACTTTGGAAAGCAGCTGATTTGAATAAATCTTTGTGTGGTTGCCTTTTCTCTTAATGTTGCTCTTTGAGTCAATTTGAGAGAGGTACCATTACAATATTTTCTGATATTGCATAGAGATAGGTGATTTGTTATTGAGGAAACATTAAAAACTCAAACCTTGTGAGATTTCTATGGTATAGTTTTAGTAGAATTAACCCAATGTTGCTCTCATTTCTACCAAAATTTATGAGAGTATCACTCAGGAAACTTTAGAATGCTCATTAGCTTTTCTAAAACACCTCTATATGTACATACATGCATGCACAACAAAAACCTTAATTTCTTACCTGAAAATTCTAAATGCCTTTGGCACACTATTAGTTACATTGTTACCTAAAATATGCCCAAACCTTTGTTTCCATTATTGTCCCATGATATAAAGTAAAATATAATTCTCTAGCTGAAGTTTATTGCTTTGGATTGAAAATAAATTTCTAAAGTTGTGCTATGTATGTTGGAGAAATATTTTATTAATGGTTTATTAGAAAAAACTTTTTTTGGTCATCTTTCTGAATGGATGAGTATGAATGGCGCTTCCCTGTCTTTAAAGAAGTAAATTATTCATATAAAACAATTCTCACATTTAAAATTTGTCTGAAAATTAGATTCTCAACATGATCTGATAGTTCAGATAAGGGTCATTCTGTTCCTAAGAATGTCCTAAAAATGGAAAGCTGATGAAAATGGTAATGCTTGGAGTTGTATGGGAAAAAAGAAAGACCTATTCCTGTATCTTGTTTTTAATCCCATAGAGTATTAGTGACTACATGTTTACTTACTATAATATTTTTTTAATTTTTAACCTTCCCAAGGGCCAAAATAAAGGGAGATGTTTTGAAACTTTTTGAAAATAATAATTTCATATAGAAGTTGTTTGCTCTTTGATTGAGGTTTCCCATTTCCATTTTTAAGCTTATCTGAACTGTGAACATAATGATTCATTGGTCAAGAAGCTACCATCTGAGGGCTCTAAAGTTTCTTTTAGATTTCCTTTTTTATATCAGTACATTTAAAATTTGATTTATCAGGTAGCAGCAGCTTCTTCCCATTGTTACACACTGCTTAGCTTGTTTATAAATGTTAGATTACAAACTGGTGCACCTACATACGTTAATTAAAATCCAGTATGTGAGATTCTTCATTCAAAAAATTTAAGTATCTTGTTTCTGTATTTAGTATTTGTTTAAGTCTTTTCTAGGAATGTTTAATATCAAACAAAGATCATTGTTTTCTACATAACCTAATTTGACATTGGATTGCTGTTTTTTATAATGCCAAATGAAAATTTTAATAATAAGTTAGGATTAAAAGTTTTTATTTGTTTTCATATTTAACTGTAGGTTTCAAATTGCACTAGAATCACTGGAAACTTATGACTGAAAGAAAATTTTCATTTTGACATTTACTTCTGGAAATCATTTGCTGTGAAAAGCAATCTTGAAGTAATTTGAGTCATTTTGCACAAAGAAATTCTTGTCCCTTTTTTTAAAAGAAGTTTTTATGAGTGCATTTTATGCTGGCTGTGTTCCCTGTGGATTACAGGATAAAATCAAAACTAATGTTTACATTTCTAAACAAAATATTTCCTTGCTTTTATAGGTAGGGTAGGTAGAGTGGAGATGATAACCCATAAAAGAAAAATCTTTCAAAATCTGTCTTGAAAGGTCAGACCCTTTAGACATTGAAAGTGATATAAAAACATATTCTCTTCAGGTTGTTTATATGATCACAGTTAATAGTGCTAAACCTTGAGGTTATGAGGGTTGATGGTTGCAGAGCTATCAGATGGTTTCCCAAGGGTGGCTCCTGCTTTTTTACCCTCTCACTACACTCCTCATGTGGCACTTTGAGCAGCAGTTCTGAATTTGAAAAAGGATAGTATAAGAACTGTGCCAAGAACTGCCTAATTATATGTTCCATTTTATAGACATAATTAGGACTTTTAATACATTTTTGCACAATTGTATTTGCAGTTTATTTCCAAATCTGTTATACCGCAATTCCTAAGAAGTAATTTTGGTACTATTAGTGTATTTAGTGTAAATTTGGTGCTGTTAGGGTATTTGTAAAATATTCCTCAAGAATTCTTCTTTGTGCCTTAACTGTTGTTCATTAGTTACATATTGGATACCTCCCCTTTTGAGGCATGCATTATTATAAAGCATAATTTTCACATATTATGCAATTTCCCTTTTTGGGTGAAATGATTATGTTTACAATGAAATCAGATTTTCTTCTGTAAAGCTACTTGTCATTTTTCCAATAACTGCTTATAGCTTCTACTGTATTGGTCATAATAATTTTGCCTTTGGGGACCTAAGTAGAAGAAAACTGATTCTTTTTGGAAATACTGCTCAAGAAATGTGAAAGAAGTAATAAATATGTGGCACTACCCCATGAATCACTGAGGAAACAATGGTTTGTTCTTGTTAAGTAATTCAAACGCCTGAGACCAAAGTAGTAACCAAGTTAGCTTGGTATTTAGTCGTTTTATCCTTTTTTTATTATTTATTTTTTAATCCAAAGCTAGGAAGAAGAAACAATAAATGCTATAGTATTTAAAGAGTGGAAAAGGATTTAGAGATCATCTAGTCCAAACTTTTGTCCTATAGATAATGCTAAATAATGAAGAGAGCATATATAAAGTCCAGATATAGAGTGTTTTTAATAACCTGGAAGAAATTGAATGCTAGAAATAGAAAGTTGCACACTGTCAGCCAGCTGTATAAATCATACTCACTACTCTGCTCTTAATTTATTTTAGTTAAGTATTAGAAGCATCAAGCATTATTGGAAAACAAAATGCTTAGGGAAACTTTTTTCCCTTTGTTACTCATAATAGTCTATTAATTCTGGCCCCATTTTCATTGTCTTTATTCATCAAAAAGATAAAGAAAATGTAGCATCAACTAATCTTAAAAAGATTAGGCAGGTGGTTTATAGCTTTGTATTAAATTACATAGTTATCAGGAAGCCTTGGTTCTAATTTTACTATACCTTGAGTTAGTTTTGTATTTCCTTTTCTGTATGTAAAATATTTAACCCACTTCCAAAGGTAAACATTTTGATGTGAAATGTGAACATGAAAGGAAGAAAGTCTTTTGTAGATTAATCCTAAGTTTCTGACTGGGTGGAATGATTTATATGCAAACATTATTTTGCCCCAAGGGAATAGTTGTTCTTTCCTAATCTTCATCAGTCTGAATGAAAGGTGCTGCAGAGAAGCAGTAGGATCAGCTTGCCTAGATCAGGAGCATCATCAGTTTCTCCATCACCTGCTGTTAGAACATTGGTGTGGTGGTTACAATTGTCCCATCTATACAGGCCTTTATATCAAACTCTGGAGGAGAAGGACCTGTAGAGCTTTGGAAAATAGTCTGTCAGTGGCCCCCTCAGTGGTCGTGATAATTATAAAAATATAAGAGGGCAAGATATGTAGAGAAGTCAAACTTTGAACTTTAAACAAAAAGTGTCCTATTTTAAGGGTCATAAATAGGAGTATAGAGGAAGAAAAGACCTTCTAAACTGTGGTCTATGTCTTTGAAAAATCAGACTTCCTAGTGGCTGCTCAGCTGAGTGGAAGAAAAGGCCGATCATTTCACAGAAGTGGAGCAAGGGGAGTTGAGGGATGGTTTAATTTTAAGTGGTTTATATAAAGGGCTTACATTTTGGGGAGCAAACTGATTTTGGTAGAAATGCTTTTTCCATCCACATACTCATGAATTTGTGTAAGAGGACAGGCTAGTGTTGAGAAGTTCTAGCTTTCCCCCCTTTTTGGGGTGATACCTTCATAGGGAATTTCAAGATTTTCCATGAACAAAGATGTTTGTGAAACTTAACGGAAAGCCGAATTCTCTGAATAATTAAGTATCATCCTTAATTTCTAATCTTAATATTATATAGTGTTTATGTGATATATGTATTAGTAATATGGCAGGAATTTTGTATCTAGTTCTGTTTGGTTTGTGTTATGTTAACATTAGTGCTGAATTTTCAGAAACTTTTTTGTCTTGGTAACTTTTGGTATACATAAGTAAGCCACTATGGCCTGGCTAATTTCCATTGCTCTTGAACAAGCTTTTGTCACTTCGTACAGTTTGGTGCCTTTTCCATGATGGTGTGATAGTTTCAAGAATTGGAAGAAAGAATGGCAGGTTAAAGGTTCATTAGACAGAAATAGAAACACTAAGAGTCATTGTTTCCTACAATATTCATTAAAAACTATTATTTACAACATATTCTTTTTTTACTGTAATTCATGTATCAATGTCTTTACAGGAAATTCATCTCTTGCCTTTTTATCTTTTGGGAAGTTTCCCTAACATTCTAGTTCTTTTGCTTTATTATTTCATTGTTATTTTCAGTGGCTTAACTACAAAGTACGTAATGGCAGTGAAGAATAACTGCAGTCCACACACATTTGCTCATTAATTCCTGGTGGTGGTCTGTTGTGATGGGTGACCAAAAAGGGTTTCCAATGTAGATGCATGAAAGGTTCTATAACTATTGAACTGAATTAGAAAAAAAATTCCCTGAAATTTTGATCTGAATTCTCTTGACTAAATTCTTTCTGTTGAATTTGTTGCTTTCTACTGATAGCTCCTGGGCATTCAGATTATTTCTCAATACTCAAAATATATTATTTTCTTTTTGAGAAAGTTGACGTAACTAGTTTCTGGGATGTGCGAAAAGAAATGCAGTGTTTTGTTAATGGCTATTATTCCTACTGTAGTGTTACAGTGTTAAAGATCAGAACAGATTCCCACCTCCACCACAGGCTTTTTTAAAGCATATTCAACTCTACATACATATTCTATGTGAAAGAAAATTTAGAGCCCTCCATTTAAAAAGCTTTCTTGCTTTGCATAAAACTTGAAAATATTTAATTTCAAAGTTATATTGATATTAAAACATAGATTCAGTCTTGTCTTAAAAGTGTATTACAATTTATTTCTTGCCATTTTTGTGTAAAATTTACAGAAAGAGTGTTACATCGTGCGCTCCAAAGGTAATGTCTCATTACTCTAAGGCTCTCTTTTTCTTTCTTTGCTTTTTTCTCTTTAATCTTACTGTTATGTGCATTGAACCATTTTAATAAAAAAAACTTTCTGCTTGATCTGTATGGCAGCAATACATGTAAAACAAGTGTGTTTTATTATTCATGGTTAATCCTGGGAAGTATATTTTAACTGAGTGGCTTGTTTCCATCAAATTTCCCTACATCTTTGGGGAGGGGGACTGTATTGTATATAATGGTTTTAGATCTCATTTCAGTACAGAACTGTTAATTTCTATAAAGGCTAAAAGTGTCTTTGAAAATGGTATAAAATATAGGTTGCTCTTTGGAGTAACTTGATACTTTTCAATTTCTAATATTTACAAGGTTTAAATGAACCCTTGGACATAATATTTTTATAGTAGATTAAGGGATGAAGGAAACTGGAAAGCTAGTGCCTGAGTGATAGGAGAAAATGGAAATGTGAAACTGTTGAAAGCTTTTATAATTTGAAATGTTCTTTGAGGTTGTTTTTCCTTTAGGCACATATTTACAAGCATGTGTAAACTTACACATGTATGATAGTCTCTGGTCTTAAGATGCTAGCTTACTGAACATATGTCACCAAAATTTTAAACCTGTATAGTTTTTAAAGTTCAATAAAGTTAAGAGCTGGCAGGCTGAGATCTCCTCACCCATTTTATGTAAAATTGAATAGCTTGGACTGAGCATACCAATTCTCCCTGCTTTTTTTGTAACCCCATTTGTCAGTATCCATGTCTGGTCAGCCCAGTGCCTGTGAACCTACTTTGTATTGGGATTCCTGGAACGTAGGCTGAAAACACTATAGAGGACTGCTTTTTGTTTAGATACTTTCAGTATTATAACAGTAGTATGTAGTCTAACCTAGTTAAAGTATAATTTGTATTTCTGCATTCTGAATTGCAGATGCAGTAGTGGACTGAATTAATCACACTAATTTAAGCATAGAGAGCCAGCTGAAATTTGTTCTTGTCTTAATTTCTCTCCTTCATTATTGAAATAAAGGACCAAGTTTGAGTTTAATGTGACAAAGGTAGCTATTCCATCCTTAAATTGAGTCTCAGTATATTGTTACCTTACTGCAGTTAGCTAGAATGTTTTGTTCTCACCATTTCTCCAAAGGTTTGCCAGAAGGTGAATTTTATAAACTCCTGTAGCCAAGGTAGCAAATTAAATTGGGCTCTGTGTTTTAGAAAATCTCTAGTCTTCTTCCACTACCAGAAAATTGATAGTTGTGAGAAAGAAGAAATCAACAAAGTAGGAGGAATATATCTATCTAAACAGTAAACCATTCATTCTTTTCACTGCTACTTACCTGAGAGCCCATATATCGTAGAACATTTTTATCTTTAAAATGTTTGCTTCTTTACATCTTTCATACAATAGAAGCACTATCTACCATATGTACTAATTTCTTCCTATTGTTAGTGTGCTTTGGTAAAGTTTTATACTTATAGGAGGCACATTTCTAACTTAAAGTTAGGTCCAAAGGTAGTTGCTTCTGGTTGCTAGTTTAATAATTTAAACATTAATCTCTCACCAGTTTGCTACATTTCCTTCCTTCCTGAACTTCCCGTCCTTTCGCCTGTTTTTATTGATTTGCTTGAATTACCAGTTCTCAGTCCTTAGGAAGAGTTTGAGACAAGTGGTTTTAAAACCCAAGTTTCCCTTTAAAATTCTGCAACTTCTGAAGTTGGCATTTTAATTTTTTAAATTAAATTCTGTAGTGCTCCTAGAAAACTGAATATTCTTAATGTAAGTACAAGTGTGACAGTTTCTTGTAAAATAATGATTTTTTTAGCATCATTATTTTAGGTTAAATTTGTGTTTTGCTGACTTATGTCTTAGAATTGCCTTAAAATGAATATAAAAATTAGAAAGGGAGGGCCTCCCTGGTGGCGCAAGGGTTTAAGCACAGCACTGTGAAGCTATCAGCAGCCTCTGCAGCACGAGTTCAGTCCCCGGCCAGCCAGGGAGCCTACCCACGTGGGTAGCAGACCTCTCCTGTCTCACCCACTGCTTCCCTCAGCAGTGTATTTTCAGTCAGTTTGCCTGTTCTGTTTCCTTCTGTCTCTGGTGAATCCTCTCACTCCCTGCACCTCTGGCCTGTACCCCAGTTCTTGTGTGCATAAATAAATAAATCTTAAAAAAAAAATTGGTAAGGGAACTTCTAGTACAATTAACTGTTTTAACATGCCCTGATACCCACTGACCTTTCTCTCAAATACCTGTTTCGCATTCTTACAAACTAAGATGTTTATGGTATATACTTCTTAGTCTAGTTACCTGCTTTTGATTTTTTTCCCACTGCAATTCACATAATGTGGAGATCTGGGAAAATGCTGTGGGAAAACCAGCTTGGCTTTAAAATATCCTAACCACATGTGCTACATAGGCTTCCTAAGAGCATTAGTTTGTGACTGTAGAAGAAGACTGTTCGGTGTTTTCTGGGTCATGGAAATATAAAATGCCTGTAATGCTATCCATCATCACTTTGAGTTGGCAGATTGAAGGGGTTTGCTCCCTGTTGCATTTTCAGAGGTGCTGTGTGTGGCAGAATTTCACCTTAATTGAAGGAAGAGGGGCAGGGAGTTCTGAAAACAGAACTTCTTAAGGCCTACCTCCATCTGCCTGCCAAAAAAATGCAGACTGATTCCGTATGAGAAATAAGAACTACAAGAACCCAAATTAAGTGTGTGGGGCAGGTGTTGGTCACACTTTTCTTTTTGTAGGGAGCTTTATGTTCTTTGTTTAATTACCTTGATAAATTTAGAAGGTTTTTTGTTGTTGTCAGTTTGTTGTTTTGGATTTGAGAGTAACTTAAATGTTTGTTTATGCTGCATATTTCAAATATGTGTGTACGTATATATTCACATTGGAGAAATAGAATTTTATAATTCATTATAATCTTGTGGGATTTTTTAATCAGTAAAATGGTTACAGTTACTGTTTTCAAGGTTTTTAAGTTTAGCTGTATATAATATTTAACTTTACCCGTCTTTTTATCTTTACCTCTGTTTTCTACATGCTGTGCTTTAAAACTTCTGCCTTGTTCACCTGAACACCTGGTTTTTGCCATCATCTTTGTGTTGATGTTATTGCACCAGTACCACAAAACCTGCTCCACACTTGGATGGGTAAGAATTATGTGTTCTTTTTACCTTTGGGAGGTGTTTGATTGGCCAACCTAAAACAGATTAGATCATGAGTGAACCCTGAAGGACACATTCTTGAACCTTGGATTAATCTCTTAAAACCAAGCTCTTCCTTAAGGATGAAAGGGTACAGTAGTTTTGAGACCCAGTGGCTTTCGTGTCACTGATATCTTTACCTGGGCACATGAATGAACTTGTCAGCCATGACCCTATGAGGAAGATTTCTGAGTATCAAATGCAGTCTGTCTATTTTACCATAAAACAGTCAAAAACTTTTGTTTTAAAGGCAGAAAACTTAAAGTCCAGTTTGAGTAATTGCTTTTTTCCTTTTATGATGCAGATTTCAAGTTCAAAATCCCTTTTAATTCCTTCATATCTCAGTTTGCTTTAAGTTTTGTGAACATGTCACTTATAACCATTTTCTTGATTACTGTTCAAGTCTTAATTATCATCAAGCCAATTCTTACATGAATTTTTATTGTGACAGGGTGCATGTTGTCTTTGGACTGGTTATTTCTGGTTTTGAAGTAATTGAACAAATTGAAAATCTGAAAACTGATGCTGCAAGCAGACCATATGCAGATGTGCGAGTTATTGATTGTGGGGTACTTGCCACGAAATCAACAAAGGATGGTAAGGGCTTTTTTTTTTTTTTCTTTTGAGGTAGAGGGAGCTAGAATACAGGTGACTTGTGTTGAAGACTGTAACTTAAAAATACTTCCTGATTTCAGTATTTCAATAGTGGAAAATTCATATGTGTATCCAGCGTGATGCCTCTGTATCATATCCTGTATCACAAATCTTTATTTCCACTGCTACGAGCTTGGCCCTAACCATCAATATCTCATACCTGGACTATTGCAGTTGCCTTATAACTGTTGACTTTGCCTCTTTCCTTGCTCCTCTTTTAGCAGCAATAGCCTCCTACTTGATCTCTTTGCTTGTACCTTTGGCCATAAACAGTAACCAGAATCATCCTCTCTAACAACTCTCAGAAATCTTTACAATGGTTTATAAAGCAGCCTGACTTTCTGCTATTTCTGTCACCTCATTCATGGTCTTCTAGCCATGGTGACCCTTATTTCAGACATGCCAAACTCTTGGGGGACTTTGTGCTGGCTGTTCCCTCTATCTGCAACATTCTTCATTCAGGTTTTTTTTTTTTTTTTTTTTTTATTGGGGTAACACTGATTTATCTTTCCTTTCAGGTAACGTTACCCATCAAGCCACCCTTTAGTTGACCACCATAATCCATTGTACCTTTTCCCCACTTTGTTCTAACCTTTCTGGTAGCCTAAGTTTTGTAGTGAACTTTCTGGGATTTGTTGTTGTTTTGCCTCTATCTGTATTAGTTTCTCTGTATTCCACATATAAGAGACACAGTTCAGTATTTTTCTTTCTCCTTTGGACTTACTTCACTTAGCCTACTTTCCTTAGGTCTCTGCTCAAATATCAACCTAAACTTCACCTGACTCTCCCTGGTTCTCCTGACACTCCTTTCTGTTTTAGTACTTATCATTTGTGATTTTATACAGTTATTACTTATTTTCTTATCTAAACCAACTATAATAAAGATTTCATGAGGGCAAGGGCTTTGTCACCTTATAATCTCACCAGCAGATTGTATTATGAACTTGAAAAAGAGCACTTGAATTTTTAGTTTATAGTAATACATAAAGCATGTTTTATGATACTCAGTAATCACAGTTTTTGCTCTGAAAGGTTTGTACTGAAATCCAGTACTAATACTTTCATTAATATTTCTTGAAAGTTTTTGAGAAAAAAAGGAAGAAACCAACTCATTCAGAAGATTCGGATTCCTCTTCCAATTCCTCATCCTCTTCAGAATCATCTTCAGAAAGTGAAATTGACCATGAGAGAAGCAGAAGAAGGAAACATAAGAAGAGACCAAAAGTTAAACATTCTAAAAAGAGAAGGAAGGAAATAAACAGTTCAGAAGAGCCAAGAAATAAGCATGCAATGAGCCCAAAAGGGTAAGTGTGAAACACCAGCATAGTGTTACCTAAAAAAAGCAAACATCCTGGAATGGGGTAAGTATGTAATTCCATAAACTTTATTATCTGTTGTTGAAAAACAAAGGCCTTTTTTAGACTTTAAATTGAAATCTGGCAAATCTAGGGATAACACAGACATTTTCTGTCAAAGACTTATGTGTTTGCATGTAAAAATCCCTGAAACTCTTAGAAGAAAATTAGAATTGACTACTTTCATATTAGAATTTTAATACTGTGGGCTTTTTACTGGGTTATTTTCTTAGAGAAAATTGTATAATCTTTTTGGCTGCTTTGTAAGAGCAGCTTTGCTGTTTTAACATCTAATTTTATATGCTTTTATAAATGTAATATTACAGTCTTGATCAGTGATTTGGTTTGTTTTCTCTAAGACGCTCTGAGAGGAGTGATACCAATGAAAAAAGGTCAGCTGATTCAAATGCTAAAAGAGAAAAACCTGTGGTTCGCCCAGAAGAGATTCCTCCAGTGCCCGAAAATAGATTTTTACTAAGAAGAGATATGCCACTTGTCACGGTGGAACCTGAACCGTAAGTAGAATAATTAATCTGTATGTTTTTGTTTTTCTGATTGATGATTTTGTCAGCTCGTTGCAGTCGCATACTCATTTATTGAATATGAGCCAAAGTGTCAAAGCAGTTTGAAAAATGCTGTGGGACATACCAGAATAATGAATGACCCACACCCTGCTTTTCAGAATTCACATTCTGCTGGTAGGGAAATGAGTTGGGCAAATTGGTCAAGGGCAAAGTTTCTTATTAAAGGTCTGGAAAGATTTCATTACCTGTTTTCTTTACCTTTCAGAATTAGAGTGAGATATTTGGTTGTCAGAATAGGGAATTAATTAAACTGTTTGTATCTAAATGAGTGATAAAATACATCTCCCAGTTTGAATTGCCAAAATTATTTGCAGTGGTGACTGGGAATATTAATATTAGTATTATAAAGTTACTGTTAACTTGGTTGTGGGGGAAATAATCAAAAAAAGAATGAATTTGATATGTGAAAATTCTATGAATTCCAGTTTCAATGTCCGTAAATACAGTTTTACTGGAACACAGTCACATTTGTTTGTGCATTATTTGTTTCCTCCATTTTTGGTGCTACCATAGTAGAACTGAGTAGCTGCAACAGTTTGTGGTACTTTTATTGCTTTATACTGTTCTTTAGTACCCTACACAACAGTTTGGGCGCTATGCAGTTACAACTTTCCCAGTATTTCAAATACTATGTATATAACTCATCTATGTGAAAAGATATTTTCAAAGATGAAATATGTAAAATCGCATTACAGATCTGCAGTAGGAGAGTACTATCTATTTTGCTAGGGAACACTATGAACCCTAATTAAGTGTAATTCAGAAAAGAATTACATTTCTTTCATTAGTACGTCTGTATTAGAAAAAGTGATAATCAGGTATATTTTGAATTTGATAAAACATTTGTGAAAACTTTCTTTTTCTACATAATAACCTTAATTCTTTATTTTGGACTCCTTACAGAAAAATTTTGTCAACCCCTGCTATCTGGTGTTGTTAAGGTAGTTTATACCAGTGTAAGTGTAAGTGCACTTACAATTGATTATTAGTAATATATTTTTTTGGTCATCACTTTTCTTTGTTCATATGACATCTTTGGAAGTTATGCAGAATTATTGTAAATCATAATCGGCTGTAGTTGCGTCATACAAAAATGACAAAATTGATCTTTTAGGGCCTTTGATACTTTATTTTTTTTAAAGATTTATTTATTCGTGCATACAAGAATCGGGGTACAGGCCAGATGTGCGGGAGGATGAGAGGATTCACTAGAGACAGAGCGGGTAATAGAACAGGCAGAATGACTGAAATACACTGCTGAAGGGAGCAGTGGGTGAAACAGGAGAGGTCTGCCGTGCCATGTGGGTATCTCCCCGACCGGCCGGGATCGAACCCGCGCTGCAGAGACTGCGGACAGCTTCACAGCACTGTGCTCAACTGCCTGTGCCACCAGGGAGGCCCGCCTTTGATACTTTAATCAGTTGTTTTGGAGATAGAATTAAATGTGCTTTGAGAACTCATCATATCCAAGGATAAAATAAGAATTGCCAGCCATAACTTAGCCATCTTACTGATGTATCAGCAGTAAAAATCATTATCACTTATAATTTGCTTAGCAGAAGCTAGGTTCCACTCTTACTCTATTTATTTGTTCTCAATCTCTGCTGTACTTTAGAGTAAATTGGCAAGCTTTTTAAAATGCCAGTTTCTGAGCCATGCAACAAATAAATCAATGTTGTAAGGAGGATGTGGAGGAGGCAGCATTAGATCAGAATAGAAGAGTGTCCTAGGTAAGCATCAATTCTTGCTGATAACCTGTTAGGCAAGTCATTTGGCATTGTGTGTTTTTTTCCTTCATGAGGTAAATGGGACTAGCAGTTGCCTACCAAATATTCCTACTTAACTAGTGTGGATCAAGTGATGTCATAAATATGAAATGACTGAGGAAACTATAATATACTTTTATAGTTAAGATTTTCTGTGTTAACTGTTTCATCTGGAGCCAGATCCTTGGGACCTCAGAAAACTTTATGCAGTGGTTATAAGAATGAAGTTTCATTTCTTCCTGTGATCTTAGGCAAAAATCTTTAAATTCCTTTTCTGTAAAATGAAGATGATAGTAGTATCTACCTCATAATGTTGTGACAGTTAATGAGCTATTAAAATGCTTATTAATGCAGCAGTGAATAATCTGAAAAGGAAATTTAAGAAAGCAATTTCATTTAAAATAACATCTTAGGAATACTTAGGAATAAATTTAATCAAGGGGGTTGAAAGACTTGTGTAATGGAAATTATAAAATATTGCTCAAAATTAAAAGACATTCTGCATTCTTAGATTGAGATATTAAGAAAATATTAAGATATTAAGAAAACTTAATATTGCTAATATGTCATTACTGTTCAAAGCAAGTTATAGATTCATTGTAAACCCTATCAAATTCCAAGTCTTGTTTGCTGAATGGAAAAGTCAATGCCCAAATCCATATGGAATTGTAAGAGGGGCTCCTGAATAGCCAGATAATCTTGAAAAAGGGCAGAGTTGGAGAAATCATACTTCCTGATTCTAAAACTCTCACTGCAAAGCGGTGTGATATTGGCATAAGAATAGATAGATCATTAGAATAGAACTGAGAAGTGGATCCACACATCTGTGACCAACTGATATTGCCAAAACCATTCAGTGGAGAAAGGATAGACAATTGGATTACCACATGCAAAAGAATGAGGTTGGACCCTCTACTTCACATCATATACAAAAATTAGCCCAAATTAGGTCAACAATCTAAAGAACTAAAACCTTAAAACTTAGAAGAATACATAGGGATAAATCTTCATGACCTTGGATTTGGCATTGTATGCTTATAATTTGGCACCAAAAACACAAGCAACGATAGCAAAGAGACAACTCAAATGGGCAAAACACTTGAATAGTTTTCAAAAAAAGATATACAAATTACCAGTAAGCACATGAAAAGGTGCTTAACATCATTAGTCATTTAGGGAAATGCAAATCAAACCCACAGTGAGATTATTACTTTTGTGCTAGTAGGATGGCCATAATAAAAAGACAAAAAAAAAAAAACAACCAAAAAAACTATGTTGCTAAGGGTATAGAGAAATTGAGATGGTCATACGTTGCTGGTAGGAGTATGAAAATGATACCACCGTTATGAAAAACAGTTTATTCGTTCCTCAAAAAGTTAAACATAGATTTACCATGTAACCCAGCAACTTAACTCCTAGGTATATATCCAAAAAAATTGAAAATAGGGCCTCCCTGGTGCGCAGGGGGTTAAGACGCAACCTATGAAGCTATCTGCAGCCTCTGCAGCACAAGTTCAAACCCCGGCCAGCCAGGGAGCAACCCACATGGCACAGCAGACCTCTCCTGACTCACCCGCTTCTCCCCTCGGCAGTGTTTTTCAGTCAATCTGCCTGTTCAGTTCCCCATTCCTGTGAATCCTCTCACCCCCCACACCTTTGGCCTGTACCCCAGCTCTTGTATGCATAAATAAATAAAGAAATCTTTTTTAAAAAAGAATTGAAATAGACTCATAGATATTTGAATGATAATGTTTATTGCAACATTATTCACAATAGCAAAACAGTGGAAACAACCCTAGTGTCCATCAGCAGATGAATGGATAAATAAAATATGATCTCTACCTACAATGGAATGTTATTCAGCCATAAGCTAGAGGTTACCAGAGGCTGATGGAATGAGGAAGGATGGAGAGTTATGCTTAATGGGTAGTTTTTGTTGGGATGATGAAAATTTTTGGAAAAGTTGTATTGATAGCTGTATATCGTTGAATATAATTGTACACTTAAATATGGCTGAAATGGCCAATATTAATGAATATTTAACCCCACTAAAAGATACTTTTGTGAATCCTTATTATCATAATGCCTCACACGATAGTAAATATTCAGTAAAAGCAAGCCATTATGGTAATAATAACAGACACAAAACAAACTGAAGTATGAAAAGAGTTCATGGAGGGCCTCCCCAGTGGCGCAGCGGTTGAGCGCTGGGTTGCAAAGCTGCCCGCAGCCTCTGCAGCGCCGGTTCAATCCCCGGCTGCTCCCCAGCCACCAGAGGAGGGTCCCACATGGCACGCAGACCTCTCCTGCCGCCCGCTGCTCCCCTCAGCAGTGTACTTCGGTCCTTCTGCCTGCTCTGCTCCCTGCAGAGCAGGAGTATATCAGGATTCCCTTTGAACACTATTTTGAAAAAAGACATCTATAAAAGGATTTTGTTTAAAAGTAATACTGTACTTAAAATAATAGGTGCTAGTATTGTGTATTTCTGTCCAATTGGGTCATATTTTTCCCCTAAGTTGGGCATTTAAAGGGTTTGCTTAGAAAAATAGATTATGTGGAGGGTCTCATTCTACAAATCTCAGTGAATTTTTTTTCTACTAGAGGATCTTATTCTGCATTTAAACATTGAGAAAACTGTCTAGCATTTGCTTATTTTTAATTTTACTCTTTTCAGGAAGATTCTTGATGTTACACCTGTTCTAAGTGATCAGAAACCATCTGTATCAAAATCTGGACGGAAGATTAAAGGAAGAGGCACAATTGTATGTGTTAAGACTTTTCTTTTTAAAAACCACTTATTTAGGGAGGGGAGATGACAAAAGTAAAGAGGGAGCACAGTGGACTATGGTGGAGGACTATGGGTATCTTGGTGGTGGGAGTGGTGTGGTAACAACACCTGAAGAGGGAAATCCTATCCCCCTAAAACACAAAATATGCTGTAAACCAGTGTTGCCTCAATTCAAAATATTATTCTAAGCAGTAAAATGTCTGTAAGTAAGACCCTAGCTTTGATTTTTAGGTATAGTTCAGACTCTCTTCAGAGAGCTAATTGTGTGCGATGGTACTGCTGTTTGTTGTCAGTTTACTGCTATGTTTGAAATGAAATTGTGAAATGAACTTGAGTGGGTTGAGAAACTTAGGATGTTCACTAAAGTAGACTAATAAATGTAACCAGTGTAACTCAAAGAGGAAATTTTCATGTGTGGTTACTGGTGAATTTTAGTCTTTTCCCCTTTCTTTGAGTCCCCTATGCTCAAATTAACTTTATATACCTTCTGTATTTCAGTCATTGGTGCCTTTGAATGGGGTTTGAGCTTGGGTCTTATATCTAGCTCTGTCCTATAAATGACTGTAAATGAGAGGTATTTTAAAAATAGCTATTCATTTGTTTTTAAAGCGCTATCACACACCTCCAAGATCAAGATCCTGCTCTGAATCAGATGATGATGATAGCAGTGAAACGCCTCCTCACTGGAAAGAGGAAATGCAGAGATTACGAGCATACAGGCCACCTAGTGGAGAAAAATGGAGTAAAGGAGATAAGTAAGAACTTTGAGTAAAAACACTCCTATTCCTTAGAAGACTATAAACCTACTAAATTTCTTATTCAATTTTAGTAATAACCAGAAGTTAACATTATATAGCAGATTCTTTCCTGGACATGTCTTTTAGTCACTGATAAATGATAGGAAAACCTATATCTAGCGTAGGCATTAACAACCCCAGGGACTGTTGCTTTTTTAGAAGTGTACACATCTCTTAATCCTCATTGACATCCACATCGGAATATCTATTTTAAAAATGAACTGACCCCAGAATAGTTAGTGAAACTTATACCAATGTATATTCATATACATCAGTGTATGTATAATTGTTCATGGTAGAATTCTTTTTTTAATCTGGGTGTCTAACAGTACAGTTTGAAATTGGAAGAGGGAGGAATAGGTATGCATCTGTTGTGTGAAAGTGGTTTAGAAACAGTGGTACTAAGAATTCTCAATTTTGAGCCCTGACATTACCACTAAGATTGTAATGCCTACATCTGTTTTCTTATACTTTTTTTTCCTTGCACTTTTCTTGTAATATTCATGTATAATTTCTGTAATAGGTGGTTTAACTAAAACTTCAGGAGAAAGTTTTTATTACCTCTATGGGGGTGAGATAAATTGGTAGTTATGCTTACTTCTTAAAAAAAAGAGGCTTCTCTTAAAGTCCAGGCAACTATTCTGTATCTGCAGAGAATCAACAGAATTGTTTGGGAACTTGATTTGACTCTCCCTCAAAAACTTCCTGGAGGCACAGAGGGCTATAAGCAAATCACAGCCAGGAACTTTTATGTCAACAATGCTCTTGTGATTAGTTTAGATTTCAAAACCAGTTAGTATCAAATTTGGATTTCTTTGCTTAGTTTTGAAAAAGTCCTTTTGCAAGTGAATCTGTTGGTAGATGTCATTGTGTCTCTGTGAAAGTATAAGGTCAAGATCAGGCTTATCAGTTTTTGATTTATTTTTCCTACATGTGCTTAAAGTGTTGATGGAGTCAATACTCTGTTGTTACCTAGGTTTATCAATACATTTGTTTTGACAACAGACATATTGTAATTTTAAGGCATAGAAAACATGCTTATATATAACTGCACGCATATTATTATGTTCTTTTCTATAGGTTAAGTGACCCTTGTTCAAGCCGATGGGATGAAAGAAGCTTGTCCCAGAGATCCAGATCATGGTCCTATAATGGAAATTACTCTGATCTTAGTACAGCAAAACACTCTGATGGTCATCATAAAAAACGCAGAAAAGAGAAAAAAGTTAAGCATAAAAAGAAAGCTAAAAAACAGAAGCATTGTAGAAGACACAAACAGACTAAGAAGAGGAGGATTATTGTACCCTCTGACATAGAATCCTCAAAATCTTCCACCCGACGAATGAAACCCTCTTGTGATAGAGAAAGGAGATCTCGTTCCTCCTCATCATCATCTCATCATTCATCAAAGAGGGATTGGTCTAAATCTGATAAGGATGACCAGAGCTCTTCATCCCACTCTAGCAGAGACTCATATAGGTCGAAATCTCACTCCCAGTCTTCTTCTAGAGGAAGCTCAAGATCAAGGACTCCATCAAAATCTTCATCACATTCTCGAAGTAGATCAAAGTCCAGATCTAGTTCCAAGTCAGGGCACCAAAGGACAGCTTCAAAGTCACCAAGAAGGACAGCCCCTCAGTTAAGTGAAAATAAGCCAGTTAAAACAGAACCCTTAAGAGCAACTGTGCCAAAAAATGAAAATGTTGTAGTGCAGCCAGTGGTGGCCGAAAACATTCCTGTAATACCACTGAGTGATAGTCCCCCTCCTTCAAGGTGGAAGCCTGGACAGAAGCCCTGGAAGCCCTCTTATGAGCGAATTCAAGAAATGAAAGCTAAAACAACCCATTTGCTGCCTATCCAAAGCACTTACAGTTCAACAAATATTAAAGAGATTGGTAGTTCATCAACCTACCATAAAAGAGGAAACAATTCAGAAAGTGATCAGAGTGCTTATTCAAAATACAGTGATAGAAGTTCAGAGAGTTCACCAAGGTCTAGGAGCAGATCTTCTAGGAGTAGATCTTATTCCAGATCATACACAAGATCTCGAAGTCTAGCTAGTTCACATTCAAGATCTCGATCTCCCTCATCTAGGTCTCACTCACGAAATAAGTACAGCGATCACTCACAGAGTAGTAGATCCTCTTCATACTCCTCTGATAGCAGTGATAATGGAAGACGAGCGAAGAGAAAATTTAAATCCAGTGGGAAAAAAAATAACACTTCAAATAAAAGGCGTAGCAGCAGCTCTGAGAAGACACTTGGCAATAAATATGTCAAAGGCAGAGACAAGTCTTCCTGTCAGAGAAAGTATAGTGAAAGCAGGTCATCTTTAGATTATTCTTCAGACAGTGAACAGTCAAGTGTTCAGGTTACACAGTCCACCCAGGAAAAAGAGAAGCAGACTCCCATGGAAATGAATAATAAACCAGAGAAAAACAGAGATGAAGAGAAACCCAAGTCTGAACGGGAATGCTCCTGTTCAAAAAAAAGAACTCTGAAAGAGAATCTTTCTGATCACTTTAGAAATGCCAGTAGACCCAAAAGAAAGAATTATGCTGGGAGTAAATGGGACTCTGAGTCAAATTCAGAACGAGATGTAATGAAGAACAGTAAAAATGATTCCCGGCAATCTTCCGATAAAGAGGAAGGTGAGGCCACATCAGATTCGGAATCAGAGTTTGGTGAAATTCACATCAAAGGCAAACCCACAGCAAAGTCTGCAGCAAGTGCTTCATTGCCTGATAGTAATGGCACTTGGAAATCGGGCAAACAGCAGTCATCAAGCTCTGTTTCTGAGGATTCCTGTTCAAATTCAGAAAATAAGAGAGAAAAGCAACGGAGGCACAAACACGTATCAAGGGAAAATCTTAAAAGGGACCACAGCAAAAAAGTGAAAGAAAAATTGAAAGGGAAAAAAGACAAAAAGCACAAACCTCCAAAACGAAAACAAGCATTTCACTGGCAGCCTCCACTAGAATTTGGTGAAGAGGAGGAGGAGGAGGTTAATGAAAAGCAAGTTACTCAGCAGTCAAAAGAAAAAAAACAAGTTTTTGAAAACACTGAAACCATAAAAGAAAATATTCCCCAAACTGAGAAATCCTGTGAAGATGGCAACCTTCCAGCCAAGCATAATATGACAATTTCATCAAATACTGATCAGCATGCTAAAGATGATAGTAAACTGAGCACTTCTCCCAGAGCCGTAAATACTGAGGAACATGTAGCCACTTCTCCCCCAGACATTCAGCATATTGAAGAAAGTGTCCCCAGCAGAGTGGAGGATGTGCTTCAAACAGATGACAACATGGAGATTTGCACTCCTGACAGGAGCTCCCCAGCAAAAGTAGAAGGGACTTCTCCTCTGGGAAACTCAAGGCTTGCCAGCACAGATACAAGCATTGTTCTAAAGCAGGACAAGCAAAGGGAATCCCCTGAGGCAGAGTTGCTAAAACAGGAAAGCAGTACGTCTGACAGCAAAGCAGCGGGGGAAGTGGGGAAACCGGACAGCAGTGCTGGAGAAAGCACTGTGAAGAGGGAGGGGACTGAAAAGAGCCAGATCGGCCTCATGGATAATAAATGGAAACCCCTACAGGGCATAGGAAACCTGGCAGCACCGACTGCTACCGCGTCCAGTGCTGTGGAAGTTAAGGCATTGACTACTGTGCCTGAAATAAAACCACAAGGCTTGAGAATAGAAATTAAAAGCAAAAATAAAGTTCGGCCTGGGTCTCTCTTTGATGAAGTAAGAAAGACAGCTCGCTTAAACCGGAGACCCAGAAATCAGGAGAGTTCAAGTGATGAGCAGACACCTAGTCGGGATGGTGATAGTCAGTCCAGAAGTCCAAGTAGATCTCGAAGTAAATCTGAAACCAAGTCAAGACACAGAACAAGGTCTGTCTCCTATAGTCGCTCAAGAAGTCGATCACGAAGTTCCACATCATCTTATCGGTGAGCAATAATATTCCTTCCTTTTTTTTCTTCAGAAGGAGGGTCTGTTAGAGTTTAGCCTGAAAGAACATCAGAATTAGGACCAGATCACTATTTCCAAATATCTGGAAGGAATAAAGAGAAGTCTTGTGCTATGTGACTCAGAGAGCAGATTGAGGATAAATGGGGAGTGATTTCAGGGTAAGAAATTTGGACTCAATATGAAAAAACGAGCTGTCCGTTCAAGCTTTCTGGCAGTAGAAATGAGCTACCATGATAGGTGACGAGTTCATCTTTAAAGGTGTGAGGCTGCTCTCTTGCCTGTTAGTGATGCCTCAGCAGGGATCCTGAAATTACAGAATATAGGGGACTTGATTCTAACCCACCATTTTACACATATGGAAGGTGGGAGCCAGAGATGCCCAAGGCGCGACTTGTAGTAAGGGGGAGAAAGGGTAAAAGCAGTAGGCTTTAAATTTTGTATTTTCTTTGGTTCAGGCTGTATCTTAACTTTTATCTTCGTAGACTATATTGGTGCAGAGCATGAGAATTTTTAAAAACAAAAACTTGGTGATGGTAATAAGAATAATGATTTGTTTACTTTTCCTTGTAAATATTTCATGGTTTTACGTCATACCAATAAGTATATTGTACTTCATTTTCATCATTTGAACTTAAAATACAGTAAGAATCTTTCATTTTTTTTCCTTTATAGCTATCAGGCTCTTTCACCCTTTATAGCTCTTTCTTCCAAAGCTATCTCTCTAGTTCAGTTTCCTACCTAGGAATATTTCAACTTCTCTCTGCTTTGATTTTTTTTTAATCCATCTACTGTTAATGGATATTTAGATTATTTCCTCATTTGTTACTAAAAATAGGGTTCTTATGAACATACCTGTGCCAGCCTTTTCTATTTTTCTAATTCTATTCCATATAAAGCCTCATTCTCTTTCGTTGTCACATGCACTGTGAGGACTTAGTGAGACCTTTCCAAAAACCTTTCTTGTGTTTCCCCCTTCCTTCCTACCAGCAATTAATTTTAACAACACTGTTAATTAATATAATTACATTTTTTCCGCTTTTAATTTAGATCCAGAAGCTACTCTAGGAGTCGGAGCAGAGGGTGGTACAGCAGAGGGCGCACAAGAAGCCGGAGCAGTTCCTACCGCAGCTACAAAAGTCATAGGTGAGTGTGGGGATGCACCCTCCCTACTGCTCAAGGCCTGCACAGGTAGAGTGGGGCAGCTATTGAGAAGAGTCTTGTCACTGCTAAAAGCTAGACTGGCCTGTTTCCTCATCTGACCCTTTCTTTGAAAAACTATTGGCTTCTTAATGGCTATTCTCAGGATGGCATCTAATCAAAGTGAGGAATGAGAAGTAGAAATATGTAAGAGATGCTCTAACTACTGCCTTCCCTCCCTTACCTCACCCCACTGCATATTCCTTAACCTGCGTTCCCCTCTGCAGTCACCTCTTGACTTGGGCTAGAGGCTGAGATAGGAGGATTGTTGGGAAATGGGACCAAAGTTGGAGAACCCTGGTTTCTAGTTCTTCCATCTTCTTTCCCCTTTTTGCCTCTCAGGTATTTTCCACTGCTGCAGCTTCATGTTATGTCTAAGTGTCCTGCCTGTGCAGACCTTTCCCCTCCCCATCCAGTTAGAGCCTCCCAGTGACTTTCTTTATGTGTACCTCCTAGCAGACCTGCAGAAAATGAATTTTTTCTTATT
This sequence comes from Talpa occidentalis, assembly GCF_014898055.3. Classification (NCBI taxonomy): domain Eukaryota; kingdom Metazoa; phylum Chordata; class Mammalia; order Eulipotyphla; family Talpidae; genus Talpa; species Talpa occidentalis. Next base: position 30,441,532 of record NW_023600993.1, read on the forward strand.
AAACATGCTTTAAAATTTATAAATTTATGCTTTGGTATAAAAATAAGATAACTATAGCTATTAGAATTCATTGTGCCTTCTCCTTGATGGGCAAAGAAATGCCTAGATTTTTTGATACCACCTGTCCTGTCCTGATCCACAAGATGATGATTCTTCATGTGGTTACTACTAGGACATCCAGTAGGAGCAGATCCAGGAGCAGCTCTTACGATCTCCACAGTCGATCCAGGTATGGACAGAGGTTGGGTAACTACTTGTGGGGGCAAAATTAAAAAGGCCTTATTTATTAAACCCTTCATTAATTCCCCTTTAAAAAGTGTTGTATTTTATTGAATAATTTAAATGGATGTATTTATCTCTCGAAATCATATCCTTTCTAAATGAGGTCTTTTTGATAGTTTTTACCTATTGGCCCATTAGACTCCAGTGTCATGTGACAACTGATGTCAGATTATAATAGCAGGTGTTTATTTAATATAATGACTAATAAGATCAACCTAATTCTTACAACTCAGTGCTTATTTTACGACATTTTTCAATGCAAAAAATAAATAACAGTTTTCTGTTTAATATGATAAGTCTGACTTTGGGCAATTGTTAAATGTTTTCCACTACTTACTATGCAGATGTATCCTCAAGTTGTTACATAATGTTTATGTTCTAAGCTAGAATACTCTTAAGATCCTAAAAAGAAATGTAATATATGAATGTTTGAATTGGAAAACAAGTGTTTGTTGTTGCTGTTAAAGCAGGTCCTACACTTACGATAGCTACTACAGCAGGAGTAGGAGTCGAAGTAGAAGCCAGAGGAGTGACAGTTACCGCCGAGGCAGAAGTTATAATAGGCGATCCAGGTGGGTGTCTCCTTCTGAGCACTGTAGATTACTGTGGGCACTTGGCGGGCCAGGTGATAAACTAGAAGAGAACACATAATCATCTTAGGACAGAGATGCTTCTGTCTATTCTTGAATTTCAACAGCTCATGGGCAGCTACTAAGAGTAGCCTTTGTAGTAAGAGTTGCCAGGTAATGTTTTGGGTTGTTTTTTAAATTTAAAATGGATTTTTATATATTCATATGTCCTTGGAAAGACATTTCTTTTTAAGGAATAAAGAAATAAAGTCTTTAAATAAGGCTAGTTGCTAGAAATGGAAAAGCCAGTTTGTCAGTTTTTGGTTTTTTGTTTTTTTTTTTTTTTTTTTTTTTCAAATGATTAAGTTTCCATGCTTGAAATTGTAGGTCTTTAGCTTTTTCTTTTTAAAGATTTATTTATTTATTTTATACAAGCATTGGGTACAGTCAGAAGTACGGGAGGGTGAGAGAATTCACCAGAGTCAGAGCGGAGAGCAGAGCAGGCAGACTGATGAAGTACACTGCTGAGGGGAGCAGCAGCAGCAGGAGAGGTCTGCACGCCATGTGGGACCCTCCTCTGGTGGCCGGGGAGCAGCCAGGGATCGAACCGGCGCTGCAGAGGCTGCGGGCAGCTTCGCAACCCAGCGCTCAACCGCTGCGCCACCAGGGAGGCCCAGTTTGTCAGTTTTTTAAATAAAAAATGTAAATCATAATAACATGTCAGTCAGTTCAGCAGCAGGATTGATTTGTATCTTCTCAATTATTAGTAAACATTTTTTATATATTATAGATATCTATAGATATTATATATTTTATAACATTTTGGGTACTACTGCAAAAGTGTTTATTGGTGACTTTTTCTAATGTCCCTTTTCTGGTGGCTTCCAGTCTTACCTTGCATCCATCATGACTACAATGATCCTTGTAGAATATCAGTGTGATCTGTTGTTTGAAACTTTTCAAGAACTCTCCACTGCCTTAAGGGGCAGGTCTAGACTCCTTAGCACACATGTCCTCTCTACCAACCAATTCCAGGTGGAACTTTTCTATCCTCTCTCCTTGAATTTACTAGAACCTTTCTTCTGACTAGAAACATATCATCTCCCTTCTTGCCTCTTGAAGTGACCCCCTTGGGCCTGCAGTTCTCCATTGTACCCATCACCTCTGGAAAACCCTCTCTGACTGCTAAATTTGAGGCACAACACTCCCACCCCACTCTGTGTGCCTCTGAGCAAGCCTTTGCCTATTTCAGGCCCTTTCTGCTCCTAACTTCTTGTCTTAGCCTTTATTTTGTATCATCTAGGATCCCCATGGAACTATTTTTGATCTATTTTTGTTTTGCTGCTAGCATCTAGTAAAGTGACTGGCTCTCAGTAAATATTTTTCAAAATAACTGAGTGATGACCATAGCCAGGTCCTCTTGGCTTATTATCCTAGTGTTCCTTTCCCTGCCCCTTATCTTCGCCTCTTAGTGAGCCCCTATTTTGATTGCCTTATCTTTAATGAAACTTTTTTCATGCACCTTCCTCAGTCTAAATTAATTCCTCAGCCTAACTAATTGTTGTTCATTTTATTTTTTTTAAAGATTTATTTATGTATTTATTTATACAAGCACTGGGTACAGTCAGAAGTGCGGGAGGGTGAGAGAATTCACCAGAGCGGGGAACAGAATAGGCAGACTGACGAAGTACACTGCTGAGGGGATCAGCGGGCGCAGCAGGAGAGGTCTGCGCAGCAGGAGAGGTCTGCGCGCCATGCGGGACCCTCGCCAGCAGCCGGGGATCGAACCAGCACTACAGAGGCTGCGGGCAGCTTCGCAGCCCAGCACTCAACCGCTGCGCCACCAGGGGAGGTCCTGTTGTTCATTTTAATGTGGAAAATTATTCTTAGTGAATTTCAAGTAATTACCCAAGATACGATGTTTATTTTATGTTAACCTACCTACCATTTATCACCCAAAACATTTTTGCAAAGTTCACCGTGTTACCACAGTCAGTACACCACTCATCCTACACCGACTGTGCTGTGCCAAATCAGTATTGCTTTTTTAAGCCACTTACATCAAAAAAGATGCTAGGTGAGCAATTCAGAGGGTTGACATTTTAAAGTGGTTTTGTGTATTTGTTTTGCTTTGTTTCACCCTTATCTGCAAATGCCTGTACTGTCTCTAAAAATCTGTTTTATGTGCTTTTTTAATATACAGGAGTTGTAGATCTTATGGTTCTGACAGTGAAAGTGACCGAAGTTACTCCCATCACCGGAGCCCCAGTGAAAGCAGCAGATACAGTTGAAATGTCCTTTTTTTGATACAAATTATATCTTAATTGTAAATATCTGGTAACTTAAAAGTTTAAGAAACTTAATGGCAATCTGTTCTATTTCAATATTAGCAATGAATTTCAAAGATAGATACTTGTTACTTGTTCATTTACAGTGTGCAGAATTTAAATACAGCTATGTCTCAGAAATATTTTTATGCCATATTCTACAGTAGCCAACTATGGAAATTAATTTTATTTTCTTGAATCAAGAAATCATGAAATTTAAATATAATTTACAATATTATTTTAGATACACTATTTCTCCTATCTCATGTATTCCCTAGAATAAAATTCTTTTTGATTCGCTATTAAGGCTTTAGCATATATGCTGCCAAATATCGAATCGTGAAGGTGAACTGTTAAACGTAGCCAAATATTTATATATCACTTACACAGAGTCTTATACATATATGCTCCGAAAAACAAACTGCCCAGAATTGATACTACTGGTTGCAAGGAGTATAAGACAGTAGCTCTGGGGTTCTTAATTCATTCCTTCCTTCTTTGTTGTCTCAGAGGATCAGGAAAGTTGTCATCATATATCCCACTGTCTGAGTTACTGCAGGCTGGCGGGAAAGTTCAAAATAATAAACCAGCCTTAACTATAAATAGCTGCATTGTCTCTAAGGACCCAATGTTTTATGTGCTTTTTTAATAAATACTATCAGAAGTTTTGATTGTAAAAAATTGTATTCCAGTTTCATGCTTTGGTGCTTGGCACTTTTTGGTGCCCCCTTAAGCATTGTTCTTATCTACTATACATTAGAATCTCATGAGAGGGAGAAATGAATTATTTTTTCTTTATTTACTAGCACCAAACATAGTTCCTTCTGGGCTGTAATCACTTTGAATATTTGGAGGGTTTCTGCAAGCACAGGTATGGACTGTGGGGCCCCCTGAGGCAGGCAGGATTGGCATAATAGCCACTCAGGGGTACTGCCCATAAGTGATGTGTATGCCTGCCTCTGAACAAGTGATTTGAAGAGTGGACTTTAAAAGTAACACCAAAATCTAACTGCCACCTTCCTGAAGACATTTCACAGGGCTGTATTTCTAAATCTTTTAAGGAAGAGATCTGCCACAAAGCAGTTGAACTGTTTGAGCACCAGCATGTTTGTTCCTGTTTCCATCGTGACCCACGCTCACTCAGCGAAGCTTTGCCACAGGAATAAACTGGGATAACAGATGACATAAACTACACATTTTCAGTTTTGGGTGGTTCCTCCAAAGATGATTTGATCTGTAAAAACTGGTGTGGGTTTGTTTTTGTTTTTTTTTTTCTTAACCTTTAGTTTGTTTCTTTCCCCAAGTGTACTTAATCACCTTAGTGCCAGTCCAAACCAGTTATGCAGAAGAAATTCATATTGGATGCTTGATGTAGAACTCTGTGCCATCCTACCTCAGGCCTCGCCTGGGAAGTAGGAAAGAACCCTCATTTTGAGGGATCTGACAACCCTTGATGGATGAAGGGGTGACTTTGGGGGATAACTATCACTCATAGAAGGTTCATAAACAGGGTTATGCAGTTAGTTGTTTGCCAAGTTGACAGGCAAGAGTACATTAGACTAGAGGGTTTAAATCAAACATACTTATTAGCGAATGTAAAACAATGTGTGATTCCTACAAAGTGTTTTCAAAAGTTGCCTGCAAAGGAGAATATTGCTTAATAATACTCAGTGGGGGTGGTGGGGACAAACAAACAGAAACTGCCAAATTAAGAATAGTTATCCTCGGGCAGTATAGTAGTGGTCTGTTGCTGTTTAACAAATCACCCCAAACTTAGATGCTTAAAACAACACCCATTTCCTAGCTCACAGTTCTGTAGCTCATGAGTCCAGCAAGGTGTGGCTGGGTTCTCTGCCCAGGCTCCTCACAAGGCTGCAATCAAGGGTCAGCAGGGCAGCATTCCTTTATGGACACTCTGGGGAGGACTCTGCCTCCAGGCTCATTCAGATTACTGGCAGAATTCAGTCTTGCTGGCTGCCAGCCAGGAGCCTCACAGCTCCTTAGACTGCTCACTTTCGCACTGGTATGCTCCCCTTCATCTTCAAGCCCAAATGGCCCATCACGTCGTCCTTCTCATGCTTCATCTCTCACTGCCTTCCTCCTCTGTAATAAAGGTCTGTGTGACTTGATCAAATCCACTGAGACATTCTCCCCATTTTAAGGTTATCTGTGCCATAGAATGTAACATCAGCACACGAGCGATATCCCACTTCCTGGGATTGGGGCAGGGAATGGGAGAAGCATTTTAGAATTCTGCCTGTACTCACAAAAACTTCGCCCATCTCAACTGTGGGTGGAATTTTTCCCTGAAAAAGCGGGCTCTAGAAACCTTGTTTTCTCTCTTCATGGAACAGAAGAGCCCTGAGCTGCAGCATTCAACTTGTGTGTTTACTGAGTGAACTACAGAAACAGCTTTTCTTCCTAAATGGGATTGTTCTGTATTTTGAGGTATTTTTAATAAAACTGAATTATGTTGTGTATTGTGCTTCTTAGAAAATGCATTATTGGACTGTTTTTGTAATGTCCTGTTTACTGCAGTGAAACATGATATAGCTGGTATTGTTCAAAAACTGTAGAAACACTTTTGTACATATTGGCAGTGTCTTAATTTGTATACACTACATTCAAATTTCCCTAAAACTGAAAAGGGGGACCCTTGTAGAAATTAAAATATATACTTAGTCTAAGGTTGAGTCTGTGCATGTTTCATCTTCCTGTGCTCATCCAGACTTCAGTAGTCTTTCTGAAATGGAAAAGAAAACAGTCTCCTCGCTGACCCAGCCAGTTTGAGATTTCATCTTTCTGCAGCTTATTTTCTTCTAGCCGAGTGGACGGCTGTTAGCATGCCATTCAGCTAGAGACAACTTCAGGCGGTGGTGTTCACCTACCCACAGAGGTACAGATGGCTCTTGGTCTCCCTCCCCTGCAGACTCTGGATTCCTCCAGGCTTTGATGTTGCTCGCTAGCTGAGGTGACCTGCAGACAGATGTCTTTGCTGAGCAAGGAATATGTCCCCTCCCACTTATGAGTTGCCGTGTAGGGAAAGCATAATTACCTGCTGACCCAACGACAGCCTCCACATGCCCTCCCTGACAGTGGCACACCGGGACATAGCACTCACTCCTGGAGAAAACATTCATGGTTATATTTTTAGCATCCACTTGAGAATTCATAGGACAATTACAATTAATGTTTTTTTCCCTCAGAACTCAAAGGAATTGGTATTTTTTTTTAAGTGAATACAACATCTACAGCAAGACTTGCGTTGTGGATAGTCTGCTTTCAAAATTAATAGTGGACCCCAAAGGTTGGCAGTTCTTGAAAATAGTTAAATTTGGGTGCATTGCTTTAAAATGTATAGGAAATTTTAGAGTCAGTTTGCTATATGGGAATCCCTGTACGCTGTCAGGGGCTTATTTTTCACGCAGCTCCAGGATCTTCATTCACATTCTCATGGTGATCATCTTTATCAGCTGGACAGTATTTGGGAAGGTGTCAAAGGCTTTGGTCAGACTTGCTCTGAATTAGCATGGCACTTACTAGCTAAGAGAAATCAGAGAAAATGCTCTCCCTTACGCAACCTTTGGTGCTGGCTGAGCACCACCAGAAGGGACCAGAGGCTGTAGAGGTAAAGTGAGAAACCTTGCATGCTGGTTGTGCAGACTGGCTACATAGGGTCTGGAAGCCATGTGTACACAGTTGAAAATCTTGGTTTCAGATTGCTGATTTCCAGAAGAGGAAATCCACTGCCTGCTGCCCAGACAGAGGGGAGAGAGCTCTGCGGGACTAGGATAGAAAGAGCTAGGAGAGTGCTGAGAGAACTGCTGTCAGAAGTCCTTTTAATGTTGTCAAGGGTTTGAGGGCTGTCTCAGGAAGGAGCTGGGGACCCTGGAGGAGGCCTGTACCTGCTGGCCTCAGGATGGCCTATGCAGCTCCAGTCAGTGCCTGATGGGTACAAGGCAACACCTGCCTGGCCACAGCACATGCATACAAAGGGGCCTGCAGCTTTAATGGTCTGGTTTGGGGACAAGTTTTGGTATAAAGTAAATTAGTGCTCACTTGTCCTTGCCTTCCCTCCTCCCTGTCAATCAAAGGCCTCTAGTGAGGCCAAGCTTGGGAACAAGCACTTGTGTCTGGTGGAGGCCCTCAGGCTCACCACTCGCTGTCTATGGCCCATCAATCTCCAGCTCCACAGACTAAGCCAAGTTCCAAAGCCTGCAGGACCCAGGCTAACTTGGGGAGGGTTTTATCTCTTCAATCAGCCTGGAGTCCTGAGGATATTGTTGTAAAAAGGAGTGACCTGAGCTACGGAGTCTGCACCTGGAAACCTAACCCTGGGCCTCTCACTGTTCATCTGTCCTGAGAGGCACGCAGTCCTTAGATAAGCCCCGAGAGAAGGTATTAACATGGTAGCCCAGACATGAGGACCAGCGTGGAGATCTGGCTTGCCACAGGGCCAAAGGAGCATAGGGCTTCTGTTGGCATTTCAGCCCCCAGAGCACCCAGGGCCTCCTGCAACTAAAGTCTCTACTAGGTCAGGGTCTCCGAGAGGCTGAGAAGGGCTCCCACTGAGTTCATTGCCTCACCTCCCACATTTGATTTTAAAGGAAAGCCCTCTGTTCTGTGGTACAGTGATTGGGGCCAGAGCCAAACCACCCAGGTTCAAATTCTGCCCTGCTGCTCCTAGTTGGGTAACTAGATAAATTCTTTATAATTAAGTTCATCTGAAAAACTGGGATACTAGGAACTCTCCCTCCTAGAACTGGTTTGAAAGAAATAGAGCCCAGCATACATCAAAGTGGCTGGGGCGCTGGCCCCTGGGCTTGCCTCCAGGAGGAGGGGAGGAGTCCTGCAGGCTTCACGTGGAGGGCCAGGCTCAATCACTCATGAGGCCCAGTCCCTTGAACCAACAGGGTGGGAGAGGATCCTGGAAGCTGCCAGGGAGGCCTCGAATGCCAAGGCCATGACGTGTATGGGGTGGGGAGTTAGGGGCAGTGGGGGGGGGGGACTGGGCAACCTGCTGGTTTGCATTAACCACCCTCCCCCCAGCTCTGCCCCTGCAGCTGTGGGCTGTTTGTGTGCCAAGCTCAGTGGAGGCAGGAGACAGAAGCAACACCCCTCCAACCCCATACCCAGAGGTCTATGCTCCCCTACCCAGCAGGGTCCTGGGCAGTATCTAGTGGGTAGTTTGAACTTCCCTGCCACCCCACTGACCCCAAGCTGTCTTACTGGCTCACATTTTCTGGCACTGCCCACTCTGCTTTCCCTCCATGCCCCATTGGCTACAGCAGCTACACAGTTTGATGTCACACCAAATCACTTCCAGTTCCAGATGCTGAGCCGTCTCCTGCAGCCTGGTCTTTGTGGGTGCTATTTTTTACCTGGAGCACCTTCCTTTCTTTGCACTAGTTAATGTTAACTTACATGCTCCAGCTCTGTGCAGCCCCATTTGAACCCACCAGACTGAGTTCCTCAAATAGCTCCTTCCTGTGGAGTCTAGTGGGATCCAAGGGCCAGTCTCACAGAGCTCTGCCTGTGGCTCCCCCTGTGGATGGACTGTAAGCAAACTGGGATCTTCAAGGAGAATCGGCTTCTCTTTCCCTCTTGTCTCACCCAACCTCCAGCCCCCTTCCTTGGCATGACTGCCATACCCCCAACCTTGCTCACGCTGGCCACACCCCTTGCTAACTAGGCCTTGGCTAGGAAATGGACTGAGAAGTGTCCTGTGCAGGTGTCTCAACCAGGCTCCACCCAGCCTGTGGGAGAGGCCGCTGTCCTAGCCGCTCCTATCCCTGGTTCCCATGCTGGTACTTGGCTGTGTGATTTATCCTGCTCTGGGCCTCACTGTCCTGATCCAGCCAGCAGGTACACAATCCCTCCCTTGCCACCTTCCGGGCCACTATGTTAGATGAGGAAGTGGGCTGGGTAGGAGGATGAGGTAGAAGGCAGTCTTGAGGTGACAGGCTGGGTAGGCATGGAGGCTCTGTGACCTGGTCTCAAGCTTGAGACCCCCAAGAACTGAGTAAGCTATCTCTGCTTTCCCTATGGCCACTCAAGTGCAGGATATTTACTGTGCCCACCTCTATGTCCCTCTGTCCCCATCTGCGCCCCTTGTCTGTTCCCATCTCTTTTTCCAGCATGGTCTCCTCACCCTTCACCAGGCTGTGTGCAATCCTCCCCTTCCTCTTGGCATTCTCTGATCACTCCTGGCTTTGCCCCTGATAGGTTCTCTCCCTGGCTCTTGGCTGCTTTGTCTTGCGGGCCTCCCCATCCTGGCCTCAGGGGAAGTCCTTGCAACGTTACAGGATGGCGCATCAGACTATACATGTGGCCTGCTGTGATCTTGGCCTCTGCCCTATTTACCACCCTGGCACCCAGAACTGAGACACCTGGAGCAGTCCCCAGAGTACCTGTTCATTCATAAGGGGGCATACCCAGGAGATACTGTTCCAGCAGGGCATGGGCTGGTGTGCAAGCATAAGTGCATGCACGGGGGGAGGGCCAGAGGGTACTGTGTGGTATTGCCAGGATGAAGGCCATGTGAGTGACCAAAAATGGGGAGTAGTCAGCTTGGGGTGTGGTGGGGGTGGGGACATGGAACCGGCATCTGAGTGCATAAATCACATGAGAGGCCCAGAGACCCCCTCCCCACAGCGGGAGCCCAGTCACCACCTGGGTCTGCCGAGTCTAGCAGCCCGGTGGTCCCCCACCCTGTTGCCTGCTCAGCCTGGCAGTTCCTTTGCAGCCTCCTGCCAGCACAGCCAGCCCCCTGCCCCCACTGGTGTCCATGCCAGAGCAGCATTCCGCAGGCCTGGCTGCATCTCCCCAGCAGAGCTGGAGCTGGGAGGCTACTCAGCAGCAGTTGGGTCAGACAGTTGGGGGGCACAGTGGGGCCCGGGCCTCTGGCCTCACTCCTCCAGCGTTCTCTTCTCTTGGCCCTGTCACCATAAAGGATTTGGCGGGGCCCACTGGGGTCCAGGTTCTTGCAGCTCCTGCCCTGGGCGGCCCTGTGCAGCCAGAGGAGGCCACTAGGTAGGTACGGTTCCCCCACTACCCCGTCCTGCAGAGAGAGAGCCCTGGGTTGCCCTAGGGTAGAGACAGGGGGCTGGGCCAGATGGAGATTCACACTCACCCTCAAGCCAGAGCAGCCCAAGCCAGAGGGGGATTCGGCCCCTCAGCGTTGGATCGCTCACGGGAGCAGGTGGAAACCTTTTCCGCAGCTGGTTGGGGGCCCGGCGCGACCAGCCTCGCCATTTCAGGGCCGCCTCTGGCTCCGACCCCGCCTCTGTGGCGCAGCTGGAGGGCACGCAGGTTAGACTCCCGGCGAACTTCCCGGGGCCGGGGCTCGGCGCGAGAGTGAAGCCGGGGCGCCAGCGCCGGGGAGGGCGCCGCGGGGACGCCGGTCTGGGCGCCCTGGCGGCCGGCGGCAGCGCGGGCTGCCCCCGGCCGGCGCCCACCACGCGTGTCCGCGCCCCCCGCCGGCGCGCAGGGAGGCCTGGCCCTTTAAGCGTCCAGACGGCGGCCCCAGCTGACGCGCGGGCTCCAATCGGCGCCCCGCGCCCCCCGCCCGCCGCGCCGGAGGCTCTGGGGCCGCAGCTGCTCGGCGGCTGGACTCGCCGCGGCCCTGCGCCTCCGCCCGCCCGGCCGCGCCCCCGGGGGCCATGGTCGCGGGCCCCTGCGCGGGGGCGGCCCCCAGCGCGGCGCTTCATGGAGCGGCCCGGGCCCGGCCGCCGGGGGCAGCGCGATCCCGCAGGGCCCTGTGAGCCCCCAGCGCCACGGCACCATGGTACGCAAGGCCCTGCCTGTCCCCCCTCTTATCCGCCCACCTGCGCGCGCCGCCCTTCCGGGCGCCCCGCGGGCCGGCGCGCGTGGAGGGGCCGAAAGCATCTGCCCCCGCTCCCTGCCGCCCCGACCTCGCCGGGTCCCCTCGGGCCGGGACTGCGGCGCCCCGGCGGGGCCCTCGGCGGAGAGAGGGTTAAATTCCTGGGGTGGGGGCGCCGGCGCGAGCGGCTGTGGCCGTGCCGGGCACCGGCGGAGGGGGGCGCTTCTCGGAGCCCGGGACGGCGCCGCCCTCCGGCTGGGTGATGGGGAGGGGGGAGGTCGGATTCCCGCCTGGGCCTTGGGCCACGTGAGCTCTGGAGCCGCCCTGCCTCGGATTGGGGCGCCCGGGCCAGGCTGGGTGGGGGGGCGGGGACGCCCGCACTTCTGGTCCAAACTCCTGTGTGACCTTGGGCCGGTCCTGGCCCTCTCTGGGCCTCTTTCTCCGGGAAGGAGTTGGGGGGGCAGGAGCGCAGAGAAGGCTGACATAGACACCTCCTTCCCCAAAGGAGGAGCCTGGAAGTCATGAGCCTGTGCCCCTTGCTGGCCCGAGAGGAAAGGTGGGCCTGGGGTTGGGTGTACAGATGGATGCCAAGGAAGGCCCTGAGACAGGGTGGAGGGCTTGTGGTGTCCAGTCGGAGGCAAGGTACCCCTCGGATTTAGAAGGTTGTGACCAGGTGAGCAGCCTCAGCAGGTGTCCCTGGCACCCGGTCTCCTTCCTCTCCCTCATACCCCAGCCTTCCTTGGAGAGTGGATTTGAGGACATGAACCCCCTGGTAACTGGAGTGCCTGACCTCTCCTCTGGTCCTGCATCTTAACTTTGCTGGCCTGGCCTGGATGTGGGGTGGGGTGCACTGACTACAGCTGGCACAGCCAGATGGGGAGGGCTGTCTGTAGCTTCAGGGAACTGGCACATCTGGCTGGGAAGGCAGGCACAGCTGGTGGGCCCTGTATGGGAGGTGCCAGGCTAGGGGGCGGCTGTGCCCTGCTGAGAGGCTGCCAGTTATGCACTTAGGCAATATCAGTGTGTCCTGTCAAGGAAGTCCCCTCAGGCTGTGAGGTTCTCAGGCCCTCCAAAGGCCAAGGATGGTGCTCCTTGCCTGGGGGTGCCATCTTGGGGATGTCTTTTCCCTTGCTGAGGTCAGAGGCTTCACCTGGATCCTGAGACCAGATCTGCACCCAGGAAGGTTGTGCATTGCCCTTTCCCTATGACAAGCTGGCACTGGAGGGCATTCCATAAAAGGGGAGCAGGATGGACTGGGGTCCTGTGGCCTGGGTGAGATCCCACAACAGGCGTAACTGACAAACTACTTTGCCTGCCTCTATATGACCCCTGGAGGCTCTGAATTGCCTCTCTTACAACCCCAGTTGTACCCTGAACCCTCAGTTCAGTACCCTGAACCTGCAGGTCACAACAGCTCTCAGGGGAGGTGGCAAGTGGGGTTGGGGGCTGAGTAGTGACAGGGTCTGGGGAACATAGGTGATCCCCTGGGAAGAGGTTCTCTAGATGCCTTCTTCTGCTTTTCATGTCATTAGAGGGCCAAGAAATCTAGCCACGTGAGTAGTGTCCATTCTTAGCAGGGAGGAAAGGGGATCTCAGCAGTGCTGGGAGTCAGGGGTTCTGCTGCTCACCATGAGACCCTCCCATTCTGAGCCTTGATTTCCCCATCTGTGCAAGAGTGTTTGGTCCCAGAAGATGAATCAGAATGAGTCAGAGGAAAGAGATGGGAGGGCCTTGGCACTGTATTCCCCGTTAGATTGGCCAAAACTGGATGGGCCTATAGCCCTGAGACAGGGGCACATGGGTGGCTTCTTGGAGTAAGTGGGGAAAGGTGTGATGGTGGGAGAACTCAAGGAAGATGGTGTCTGTGGCTGGGGACCTGTGAGACTGAGATCTGAGGGAGCACGGGCAGGCGCTGCCCGGGGACGTTGGGTGTGGAAGGTGGAGCCCAGGGCAGATTCTTACTCAGGTGACTGAGAAGTTGAGCACAGGCACCACACTGGCCATCTTATGCTCCACTGGCATGGGCGGTAGGAGTGGACTGTGGTGGACAGGGCCAGAGTTTCATCCCAGGGCTTCCAGGGAGCAACTTGGGGGAGAGGAGCTGATGGCTTTGTGGCAGCAGGGCAAGAAACGCCTGGTTGGACACAGCCTGAGGAAGGTCAGAACTTGGAACTGGAAGGCTTGGTCCAGCTAAGCAGGTAGTCAGCAGATATTAATTGGACATCTGCTGTGCTGGACTGATGCAAGGGACTGGGCAGCCTTGCCTTCTGTGCTGCCTGCCTTCTGGGGCTGCTATGGTGGATCCAGAAATAATTAAGCAGCCACTGTTCTGAGCAATTCACAGGTACAGGACTTGGCCAAAGGGCCTAACAATCTGATCTGTCAAACTTTGAGGGCCTTCTTGAGGCTCCAGAGACCTCAGGTGGTGTGACCTCCAAGATAGAGCCATCTTGGAGCCTCTTGCTCTGGACTATCCCTTATCTGGGGGCCAAGCAGTAAAGGGTCTAGGGCAGGCCTTGGGGGCCTCCTGCCTCCTAGCATGGCAGAGAGGTATCACAGTTGTGTTCGCCTACTCCTGCAGAAGGCCCATGGGGGGAGTCGCTGGCAGCCAGGTCTGAGGCTACAGGCAGGGGGAGGGCCTGGCCCAAGCACTGGCTGAGTAACGAGGGGCTGGCTGACGTTCACCATTCACCCTTAGCAGGGCAGCAGGACCAGGCTGGGGAGGAGTTACAGGCCCTGGGCCTGGATTTTGTCACTAAAGTTTCTCCTGTAGCACTCGGCCTCGGCCTTGGGGCCCGCTGCTGGCAAGGTGAGGTTCCCTCAGTGGTAAAGTGAGGGAGTGAGCCTGATTTCAGTTCTTGGGGCAACTGGGGTTGGACAGGCTTGACTTTATTTGTGAGTGTGAGGGAGAGAACCCACAGTGCTCAGAAAACGCCCAAGGAATTGCTGTGTCCTTTCTGGGGTGTCTGCCTAATCCTGATTTGCCCAGAAAGGTCACCCCTGGATGGTTGGTCACCTTCATCCCTTTTCCTTCCTCTTCCCTTCTCTTCTGGAATGACTTTTTCTGTTTCACGGGGAAGAGCTAGAGGCCCAGGAAAGTTAACCCACTAAACCAGGAGTCTCATGGTCAGAGGCCGGGCTCTATGGGACTCAAATCCTGGTCCCCCCATGTCCTTGCTTGAGCGTGGGCCCTTTTTGTGCCATGTGGAGCCAGGAGTGGTGGGTGGGCTGCTTCCCGGATGGGGGCACCGGGCGCGGCCGGCCAACCTGACGTGTGCCTTCCGCCCCGCAGTTGCTGGTTGAGAAGACGACCGACTCACCGGCGGCGGAGTTCTCGCTGGTGGAGGACGTGGCACTGCACTTTGCCTGCTTGATGGGCCGCCTGAACGAGCAGCGCCTCTTCCAGCCTGACCTCTGCGACGTGGACCTCGTGCTGGTGCCCCAGCGCAGCGTCTTCCCAGCGCACAAGGGCGTGCTGGCCGCCTACAGCCAGTTCTTCCACTCGCTCTTCACCCAGAACAAGCAGCTGCAGCGGGTGGAACTATCCCTGGAGGCTCTGGCTCCTGGCGGCCTGCAGCAGATCCTCAACTTCATCTACACGTCCAAGCTGCTGGTCAACGCAACCAACGTGCACGAGGTGCTCAGCGCTGCCTCGCTGCTGCAGATGGCCGACATCGCCGCCTCCTGCCAGGAGCTGCTCGACGCCCGCTCCCTGGGCCCCCCGGGCCCTGGCACTGTGGCCCTGGCCCAGCCTGCCGGCAGCTGCACCCCAGCCGCGCCGCCCTACTACTGCGACATCAAGCAGGAGGCCGACGCCCCGGGCCTGCCCAAGATCTATGCTCGAGAAGGCCCTGACCCCTACTCGGTGCGTGTGGAGGACGGGGCGGGGGCCGCCGGGGGCACAGTGCCTGCCTCCATCGGGCCAGCCCAGCCCTTCTTCAAGGAGGAGAAGGAGGGGGGTGTCGACGAGGCCGGCGGGCCCCCGGCCAGCTTGTGTAAGCTGGAGGGCGGCGAGGAGCTGGAGGAAGAACTTGCAGGCTCTGGCACCTACAGCCGCAGGGAGCAGTCCCAGATCATCGTGGAGGTGAACCTCAACAACCAGACACTGCACGTGTCCACGGGGCCCGAGGGCAAGCCGGGCACTGCCACGGGCCCGGCCGCTATGATGCTGGGGCGGGAAGACGGGCTGCAGAGACACTCGGAGGAGGAGGACGAGGAGGACGAGGACGAGGAGGACGAGGAGGAGGAGGACGAGGAGGAGGAGGAGGCCGGGGGTAGTGGAGGAGACGAGGAGGAGGGGGAGGAGGGAGAGGAGGCTGGCAGTCAGGGAGAGGAGGAGGACGAGGAGGAGGAGGGAGAGGAAGGGGAGGAGGGGCACAGCGGGCAGGAGGAGGACGAGGAGGAGGAGGAAGGACACAGCGAGCAGGAGCAAGAGAGCTCGGAGGAGGAGGAGGACGAGGAGGAGGAGGGGGACGCAGGGAGCAGGCAGGGCCCCGGGGGGCCCCGGGGCGGCCGGGCAGAGCCCCCTCCCCACAGCCGCATGGCCACTCGGTCCCGGGACGGTGCCCGGCGCCGGCCGCCCCCTGAGGCTGAGGAGGCCGGGAGGCGGGGTGGGAAGCGGCCCAAGCCACCCCCGGGAGTGGCCCCTGCACCGGCCCGAGGGCCGCAGCCCGCCGACGGGATGGGGGCCAAGGTGAAGCTGGAGGAGAAGCAGCACCACCCGTGCCAGAAGTGCCCCCGCGTCTTCAACAACCGCTGGTATCTGGAGAAACACATGAATGTGACCCACAGCCGCATGCAGATCTGTGACCAGTGTGGCAAGCGCTTCCTGCTGGAGAGCGAGCTGCTGCTGCACCGGCAGACGGACTGCGAGCGCAACATCCAGGTGGGCGGCGGGCGAAGCCGGGCAGTGCAGAGCGACCCTGGGCCCCGGGTGTCCTGCTGCCCACGTGGCCCAGGGGGTTTGGGGAGATCAGACTTACCCCCCAGATGGTGAGCACAGCCCAGGCCCAGGATGAGCCAGGAGAGCTGGGCCCAGGTTCTCAGGGCGCAGACAGCTCGGGGACAGCATCAGGAGAGCTTCCTGGAGGAGGGAGTAGACCGGGCTTGGGCAGGCAGAGGAATGTGTAGATAGAATTGAAACAAACTGCACCCTTGGCCAGAGGGGCAAAGGGGAATGTGACTTGGAGAGAGGACAGGAGAGTTGGGAGCCCGTGAGGCCCAGGGACAAGGAGGAGAAGCAGGCCTTAGCACAGCCTCAGGCAGCCCAGCGAGGCCACTGTGAGTAGTTTCAGACTGCGCAGTGCACAAAAGCCCTGAAGACAGGAGAGAGTGTGCCTGGGGTGGGGTGTGGGGCATCATTTTCCACTTGCCACAAAGGCTGGCTAGAGCAAGGGCTGGTAGGAAGAAACCCCTACATTCAGTTCTGGTAAGATGCCAGCTGGCCTGGGCCTAGAGAAGGGCTGGATGAGAAATTTGGGGAGAGTAGGTGGAGCTGGGGGAGCCCGAGGGCTGCCAGGCCTTGGGCCAGCCTGAGTTATTTTGTGGCGACCTGGCCTCCCAGGGCGGGGCTCACACAGGGCTGCCAGACAGGGTTTTACCTTTTGCAGCAGGGAGAGGTATGGGGGCAGGTAGGCGGGTGCTAATTACTTGGAGTAATTGCTAATTGCAGTGCTCCAGGGAGAAAGTGTTGCTGGAGGGGTTACCTGGTCTCTGCCCCACCCGTGTGCACTTGCTCCCACTTGCCTGCCCTCACGGCTACCCTCTGACTCTACCTGTCATACACCTGAGCCTGCCCCCTGAAGGGGAACGACTCTTGTGCCCCTTCCAAACCGGGCAGTGTCATCCAACTTCGGCCAAGCCGCCAGGCCTCTGGAGTGGCCCTACTGGCATGGGCAGGACAGGGGCCCCAGGGAAGAGGAGCAGGGGAGTGTGCGCCCGATGGTTTACACCATCCTCCACTGTTTGATGGGCTCCAGTGCCTCCTGCAGTGCCCCCGGCCTGCCCTTTGGGCCTCTCTCCTTAGGGATGTCTGTGCTGAGAGGGCATCAGTCCCCACTGGGGGAGACAGTGGCGATAAGGCACCATGTGTGCCGGGACCTGTTACCGGGGAGGGTCTTCCAGACTGCATAAGCTCCACACTCACTGTGGCCCTGCAGCCAGTCAGTGTCTTCCTTCTGTAGAGATGCTTGTTGACTTGAGAACAGAGGACGTGGTCCCTGACCCCAGTTGAGTTCAAGGTTGAAAATGGGCCCAGGCTGCAGCCCTGGGTGAGTAGGAAAGTGTTCAAGGCATTAGTGTCCCCAGCTCAGACATCATGTTCGGCTGAACCTTGGACATTAAGAGCTCTTTCCAGCTTAGTTCGGGGGCTGGGGGGGTGAAGGGGACAGGGAGTGGCGTCCTAGAGAGGGGCCATGACCTGCCCTAGGTCACATGGTCCTAGTTCAGAACCCAGGGCCTAAAGTGCTCTCGTCCCACAGTGTGTGACATGTGGCAAAGCTTTTAAGAAGCTCTGGTCCCTCCATGAACACAACAAGATCGTGCACGGCTACGCAGAGAAGAAATTCTCATGTGAGATCTGTGAGAAGAAGTTCTATACCATGGCCCACGTGCGCAAGCACATGGTTGGTAAGTCTAAGCTGGTAGGGATGGGACCCGAGGACAGGACTGGACCAGCTGCTGTGTGTGTGCTGGGGAGGATGTCATATTCAAGGGCAAGGTGAAGGGGCGAGAAGGCCCTGTCAGCTGGGAGGCTGGTTGCAGTGGCAGGCGTGCCTGGGCGGGCTCTGGGGCCAGGACTGCCGTGTTCGGTTGGGCAGGTTGCACACTGTACAAGGGCTCTTGGAAGAGATGACAGGTGGGGGCCAGCATCCAGCTGGCACACTGCTAAACAGACTGTGCATCCCGGCGTGGGGTAAGGAACACCTTTTCCTAAATTACACCAAGTTCCGTGTGGGCTGGCACTGGCTCTGTCTCAGTTTGAGGACAGCTGCACCTCTGATTCTCACCTTCTAGCCCTCTGTAAAAAGCTGCTTAGCCTTGTCTGAATGCAACTCTCCTCCAGGGGGTGACACCTCGACATAGGAAGGAGGCCCCCCAAGTGTATTGGGCCACCCCTCTGCCATAGGCCTGGCTGGGAGTCTGGTATTCAGTTGACCCTCCCTTCCTTGCCTGTGCAGGAACTGAGGCTCAAGTGAGAGGTGACCAAGTTGGCAGTGGGTTCCTGGCCAGGTCTTACCCTGTTTCTTCACCAGACAGTGCCAGTGGCCTCCAGTGTGAACTGACTAAGAGCTGGGGTCCTAGGGTCTGAGTGATCCAGGAGCATGCTGGGTAGTCCAGAATTAGGGTCCTTTCTTGCATTGGACTCTCCAGCTCAGAGTTCCAAGGTGGCTCTCCCTATCTCCAGTTGCTTCCTCCCATTTCTTGAAGAGTTTGTTGGTCCTCACCATGGTTCATGAGACGCCCTCTGAACTGCTTAGAGCCCGTGGCTGGGGCCCTTACGAGTGTCATTCCCTGTAAAGTCTGGCACCTTCCCAGCCTCTCTCATAGAAGAGGATACTGAGTTCCAGAGACCACATAGGGAGCCAGAGGCTGGGTCAGGATTTTTTTTTTTTTTTTTTAAGATTTATTTATTTATTTATTTATTATTTATTTTATTTTATTTTATTCTGGGTACAGTCAGAAGCGCAGGAGGGTGAGAGAATTCACCAGAGCCAGAGCAGGGAGCAGAGCAGGCAGACTGACAAAGTACACTGCTGAGGGGAGCAGCGAGTGGCAGGAGAGGCCTGCATGCCATGTGGGACCCTCGCCGGTGGCCGGGGATCGAACCAGTGCTGCAGAGGCTGCAGGCAGCTTCACAGCCCAGCGCTCAACCGCTGTGCCACCGAGGAGGCCCCTGGGTCAGGATTTAAGCTGAGGACAATCCCACTTGAGATCCTCTAATCTTTCTCAGAAGCTTTAGGGGTGAGGCAGCCTAGGCTGTTTCCCTTGGCCAAAGGCTAAGAACCAGGAGGCCCTCCCTACTTGTCTGAGCCAGACTTCAGAGCAGACAGAGAGACGCAACCCAGAGGGAAGGGCAGGGGTCAAAGGCTATGAGACAGGTTCCAGGGGAGGTGGTGCCTAGGAGGCTCCCACAGGGCTGCCCCAGGAGGTGGGGTGTGGGCCCACTGTGGCGAAAGGTCAGGCAGGGATCCCTTGGGAGGAGTCCGCGGGTCCCCCTGAGACATGACTGCCATGGTGCCCACTTCATAGCCCACACCAAGGACATGCCCTTCACCTGTGAGACCTGTGGGAAGTCCTTCAAGCGCAGCATGTCTCTCAAGGTGCACTCACTGCAGCACTCTGGGGAGAAGCCTTTCAGATGTGAGGTGAGTTGTCTTCTCCACCTGCCCCAGGGGCCACCCTGACAGAGCACAGCAGGGAGGTGGGGGAACAACTACTTAAAAACCAGA
Source organism: Talpa occidentalis (assembly GCF_014898055.3). Lineage (NCBI taxonomy): Eukaryota > Metazoa > Chordata > Mammalia > Eulipotyphla > Talpidae > Talpa > Talpa occidentalis. Next base: position 30,460,982 of record NW_023600993.1, read on the forward strand.
AGGGTTAGAGGGAGTTGAGGACGGGGTTCAGAAAGAGTGGTGCACTTTCTTTCACCTCCGCCTCCCACCTTGTCCTTACCTGGTGGTCCACTTACCCTGCCTCGCCCTGTTTCCTCACACCTTGCCTGACCCTCACACAGTCCGGGTGGGACATCTGCATGGGCTGGAACCATGGGGCAGGCAAAGGGAGGAGCATCTCCAGCAGAGCCCAGAGGTGGCGCTGCAAGTGGGCATGAGGGGGCCTTCCCTCTAGGAGGAGGAAGGAGAGGTGCCTCCTGCCTTCAGCATGAGACTCCCCTGAGCGGCAGCCCTTCCAACTTCCTGACTCCCATTCCCACTTGGGCCCTGTGTGCCCAGGGCCTTTCTCCTGCCTGTTCACCGCCCAGCCCCAGGAGCACCTCCTGGCCCAGGATCCCCTCCCCTGTGTGTCCTTCCTGAGCCCTGCCCACAGGAAGGGGTGAGCCCTTCCCTCCCTGAAGGGGCTCCTGCTTCTGCCCCTGGACCTCACCCCCACCCCACCCTCAGAACTGCAACGAGCGCTTCCAGTACAAGTACCAGCTGCGGTCACACATGAGCATCCACATCGGCCACAAGCAGTTCATGTGCCAGTGGTGCGGCAAGGACTTCAACATGAAGCAGTACTTCGACGAGCACATGAAGACCCACACAGGTATGGATGGGCTGGCCACGCGCCTTCCCTGCTCGGATCCTCCCTTGACCCTCCTCTGGGAGGCCCAGCGCCCAGCTCTCCGCCTCCCAGGGTAGGGACAGGCTGGTGCAAACGTGCTGGGGACAGGAGGAGGGGAGCAGGGGGGGATGCCCGCCTGCGCCCCGGGGCACCTGGAGGCCAGGTGTGGCGCCCCTCCCGCCCCCCGTGACGCCCCGCCGCCCATGCCGACCCCAGGGGAGAAGCCGTACATCTGCGAGATCTGCGGCAAGAGCTTCACGAGCCGGCCCAACATGAAGCGGCACCGGCGCACGCACACGGGCGAGAAGCCCTACCCCTGCGACGTCTGCGGCCAGCGCTTCCGCTTCTCCAACATGCTGAAGGCGCACAAGGAGAAATGCTTTCGCGTCAGCCACCCCCTGGCCGGCGACGCGCCCCCCAGCGCCCCGGGCCTGGCCCCCGCCCAGCCCCAGGCGCACGCGCTGCCCCTGCTCCCCGGGCTGGCCCAGACCCTGCCGCCCCCGCCCCACCTCCCGCCCCCCCCTCCGCTCTTCCCCACCACTGCCAGCCCGGGCGGGAGGATGAACGCCGGCAACTAGCTGCCAACCTGCACCGCGGACCTGGAGCCCAGGGGCCCACCCGGGAGCGACCCGCCGGGCCCTCCCCTCCCTGGGGAGGCAGCAACACGGGCCTGGAGCCTCCCGCACCCCCTTTGGTGGCTGGACTTGCTCTGCTTGAGGCCTGTGACCCTGGGGGCTGTGCTGGCTGGAGGGCCCCCTGAGCTGGTGGGGGACGCCTCACTCCCAAGTACCCCCCTTTCAGTGACTCCTTGAAGCCTTTACTTTTTTGGGGTTTTTTTTTGGGAAGTGAAGGAAAAAGAGAAGAAACTATTTGCAGCACACCCCTCCAGGTGAGGGGGTGCGAAGGTGGCAGGTACAGTGGGGAGGAAGGGGTCTGGGCAGCAGGTGTGACTGGTCACGCCTGCTGAGGCCTGAGCCAGAGGGGTTGGCCAGGTCGCCCCTGAGTCTGTGTCAGCAGTTCAGCCCCACATCTGTACCCCCTAAACTGTCCCCTCATCCTAGAGGGTTTGGGGAGAACTTGGGGTGCCAGCCCCCCTTGGAGGATTTATGGACCTGCTCTGAGGGCTGTGGACACAGAGACAAGGGCTTGAGACTGGAGGCTGGTGAATGTGCTGGGTGGGGAGTGGAAGGGTGTGGGGACTGTGGGCCCAGCTCTGTACCTTGTGGAGTTGGGCAGGCAGGGGCTGGACCCCAGGGATTTGCTTTCTCTACCCACACCCCTGCTAGCAGGCACAGGGGACCCTGAGGACCCTGAGTCCTGGCGAGGACATCCCCAGAAGCTGCTGGGCCTCAAGGTCCTACGGGCCAAACCCTGGGTAGGCAGACGGGCTGGCTCCCGCAGCACGACTCCCAGGGCTGCAGTCAGAATCCCTGTGGAGGGGACACCCCAGGGGCAGGGCCCTAGCAGGAAGCTTGCGCAGATGTTTTAAGGTTTCAAGGTGCTATCAGTGAGGGCAGGGGGTGGGCTGCTGTACACAGAGCACCCTGTCCCTCACAGCTGCCCTGCTATTTCTCCCGCGCCAGAAGGAGATGTGTGTGTGTTTGTGTCCATCTCCACCCCCAAAGGCAGCACCGGGGCGCATCCTCTCCGTGGGCCTGACCACAACCAGGCTCTGGCTGGTGTCCAGCGCCCCAGTCCCTCCTGGGCCTCTGCACCGGCGGGGGTGTGGGGCGGGCACCTGCAGCGCTACCTTGAGAGGAGCCTGCATTGCAGGCCCAGGGGCAGGGTGGAGTCCCTGGGGGGGCCCCCCTTCTGCACCCAACTCTTGCCCCCACGAGGCCAGCACTAATAGGACACCCTTTTTTGTTGTCATTTAACGTCCTTATTTCCTGCCTTTAAATTGGGGAGGAAGATTCCATAAGCTACATGTTTCCTAGTTAAGCTCTCTCCTATTGTGTTTATATGGTTTTGTTTGTTATACTCTTTGCACCTTAACCCCAGGACTACCCCACACACCACCTTCCCAGCTTGTCTGGAGTGGGAAAAGGCCTGACCCCAAGGGGGACAGAGGGGACACTGGGCCCCAACAGCTCGAGGGCTGAGGGGGTCGGAGCCCCACTGACCTCCTTGTGAGGCCCATGGCACTGGGGCAGGGGGCTGGGATCATTTTAATCATCAATAAACTAAGCACTTTATTCTGTACAGATGTGGGCAGGTCCAAGGAGCCCGAGTGATGTGAGGATTTATAATCCAAGCTGCACAGCCCCGACTGTTCTCTGGGCTTGGAGGGGGCAGTGCCCTGGCCTGGTTGAGTTTGGGGCTGCAGAGGGTGGGTACAAGCCAGAGCCTACAGACTCTCTCAGGCTCCCCCGCTGTCCTCTGGAGACAAAAGATGGGCCCCTCCCTGGAAGAGGATGGCCCCCTGCCCTGCAGCCCCCCTACCCCAAGGCTAGGGGTCCAATCTCTCATGGGGTCAGGCTGGGCCTCCCAAGCTCCTGCTTTACTGTAGCTCTTCCCCCCCTTGCACCCCTTGATCTCTTGGCTTCCATGACGTCCTCAGGGTCCCCCCTCCCCCGCCCATCTCCTTCCCTTTGCAATTTCTAACCTCTGGTCCCAGTGCCTGGCAGCTCTTCAGAGCTGGCTCACATTTTCCAAAAAAAAAGTTGATCTCCCCAGTGGGCTGTGAACCATGACCCTCATGGTCTCCAATCCCTGTCACTGGCACCAGGGTCTCCCCTAGGGGATGGTGGCCTCGTCACCTGCTAGCCTCCCTGCGGCCTTTGAGAGCCTGGGGGGGGTCTGGTCTGTCAGGCCAGACTGACACACAGGCCAGAGATGGGTGTGGTGGGGCTGGCACACGTGAAACCCTGTCCCAGGACCTGGATCTCCTCTTCACGTGCACTTCCCCACAAGGGCAGGAGAAGGACCTAGATGGCAGGATGGGCACCAGTCAGAACGGTCACATAGCTGCATGAGGCGTGGCCAGTCCCTCTCCTGGAAGGCCCATGTCCCAGTGGGGACAGGAACCCTGTGTCCCTGGTGCTAACAGCTCTGCCTTTGGGTCAGTGTTGCTGGGAGCTCCTTTCTGGCCAGACCACAAGGGTCTGAAGCAATAATGGAACCTCAGCAGTGCCAGTAGGGATAGGGATTCTTGTTTTACCAGCCTTTACATTTACTTTTTATTTTTTAAAAACAATTTAACAAGCACTTGGATCTTGGAGTGAGGCGACTACAACATCACCCCACTTTTCAGGGCTGGTGGGGGCCAGGGGCTCAGCATCATGGCTTCCTGCTAGAGATCTGCTGGGGTTAGGTTTCAGGTCCAGAATCTGGGCCTTCCCCCTCCTTAGCAAACTCTGGGCTCCCTGGTCCTGGGCCAACTTGGTGAGGGGAGTGACCAGAGAGAGGTGGGCCTCAAGCCCCATATCCATCATCTGGGATGGCACGTGGGGTCACAGCTGCCATGATGCCCCTCACAGGGGCTCAGCAATGAATAAAACCTGCGCCCAGGCTTGTGGACCCTTGATGTCTGGTCACACGTGGCCACCCCACAGACCCCGAGAGTGTGGGGAATGCAGGCGGGTGAGTGAGGAGAGTGGAGGGGAATAAAGTCAGTACAACTGTCCCTTGGTCCAGCCTCTTCTTTCCACTCTGCCTGCCTGACTACTGGCTGGAAGGATGTGCAAAGGCAGCATGGAGCCCGACAGTTCGCGGCAGAGCACGTGGACATGTGTCCTGGAACATCTGCACGCCCCATCTTCCTCCCTTAGGGGTGGTGGGCTTCAGGAAACACCCAGAGTCGGGAGCTGAGGCTAGGACAGAAATGCACCCCTGAACAGATGCTGGTGCTTGGGCAGGATGCAGGCAGAGGGTCGTGAGGGAGGAGCGGTTCTGGGGCAACTAAGGTTGAGGCCCCAAAGACAGTGCCCCCTGCAGGCCACGCTCCCTGCAGGTGCGGTTTTCCCTGAGCACCAGGCATGTCACCCAGGGGCCCCACGACAGCACGGACCAGCTTCTCCTTTCATGTGCTCTGCTCTGGAAGTGCCCGCTGGGCTATATGAACCCATCAGAAGCCTGATGTCAGAGGTGCTGACGTGAGCACCCGGCAGGACAAAAACAGACAGAAGACAGAGAGGCCTCCCCAATGAGGGAGAAGGTGGCGCCCTCTGGGGACCTCAGGATTCTTTCATTGTGTGGCTACTGTATGCAGCACTGGCTGGAGTGAAGTCTAGGCCCAGGAGAGACATGGTACATGGGGCTCCTGTGTCTGACTTAGCCCCAGATATATGGAGAGGTCCCCAGGACTGGGAAGGGGCTGCGAGAGGAGGCTGCTGGGTGGCCCATTAACCAATTAGGCCAGGTGCAGGTTCCCAGGATGTGGACACCACCTTTCCATAGTCCATGTCTTTGACTGGAAGGAACTGGTCACCCTAAAAAAAGGGGCCTGACTGCTCCTGGTCTCTTGTGGGTCTCTGCTTCTCTGTGTGTGCTCTCCTCCTTGCTACCCACCCCTTTGCATGAGGCCTCTCTCCACATTCTTTCTCCTTCAGTGCCACCGCCACCCACCTCTTTCTCCTACTTCATGCTCCAGAGAGTCTGGGACACACGTCACTTTAGGCTGGGAAGCAGAGGCCGCCAAGTGGCCATGGGCTGTGGATGCAGGCACCAAGGTGGCATCTCTCAGGCACTCACTGTCTCCAGTTTTGTTCTTTGGGACGAAATGGCTTAACTCCTCGTGCCCTGGAACTCGAGTCAGAGCAGCGCTGGTCTGCTGGAGAAAGCTGGGCTTCCTCCCCCGGACAGCACAGCCGGGGTCAGCGAGATGAGGAAGCAACATACCAGCGGCTTAGCTGTGCCCGTGGGCTTACCCGGAATACATGGCTTTCTAGAGCCCTGACTGGAGAGTGAGTCAGGACAGACTGTGTCCTGACAAACCACTTCCCACCTCAGCACTCAATACCCAGCAGGACAGCTTTGATCTGGTGTCTCCACATGGGCAGATTCTCTTACTGACCACAGCTGTCACGTCCTGAAGATACCCTGCAGTTTCTCTTCACGCACAACTTTCTGAGGAAGCTGACGACCTGAGGACACGGAGTCTTGGAGAGGTAAAGTAACTTGTGCTTGGCTGGGAAGTGTTGGAGCCAGGACTCAAACCCAGGTCTGCGTGATTCAAAAAACCACTGAGCAGGGCCACATCCCCACATTCAACTGGGCAGAGTGTGACCCCCAGCAGCCTTCAGAAGAGCATGGTACTGGATGGTGACCAGCGACTGGTGGCAAACGGGGCCTCTAGCCAACCTAAGCAGAAAACAATTTAATGAAAATATGTTAATTAAATCTCCAAGAGAACCAGAGATTCAGCCAGGAACAAACCCAAACCACTCTTCAGGGCTTGCCCCAAGGGAGGTGTGACTGCCGCCCCAGCTGGGAACTAGTGATGCCAGTGGCTATACACAAGAAGCTGTTTCTGCTGTTCCCTACATCTACACACCCCTTCTGCCACCTCCCCAGACCCTGCAATCTATGTGGTACCTATTTCCTTGCTTTCCTCTCCTCTGAATCATGGCCTTGCATGGGCGTGACTAATTGGCATATTCAGGCCTTTCACCACCTGATAGCAGCATGCACCCTCTCCCATTCAACAACAAAAGCCCTTAACAACTCCCCTCATATAAATAAAAATGTGCTCATCCCCTTCTTCAAAGGGGACATTGCTTTTTGTGTACACTGACGCTGTCTAGCCCCAAATCCAGGATCTGCAGTGCTAGCTGCTGTCTCTGTATTCAGCTGTGATTCTGTTCTGGTGTTCTTACATGTCTGGACTGTGTTGTACATGTCACCATCACCACCAGACCCTTTATAGAACAGAAGAGGAAGGGGAGGTGGGAAGAAAACTAGTTCAAATATCTGATACATGCCTGCATCTTACCCAGCAAGGAAGAAGACAGGAAGATGCTCCATCCTCCTTTGCTCCAGGCATGAGGTCAAGATGGTGTTGATGCTTTTTGCTGCTCTCCCCCTTTCACGTTCCCCTCGGAGCTCACAGAAATGCAGTCTCGAAGGATAGGAGGCCCGGTGGTTCGGTATCGGGGTTGCTCTGGTTGCCCACTTTTTTCCATTTTTATTGAGGTGAAATTCACACAACACACAAGTAACCATTTAAAATGAATGTTAATGACCGTAAAATTAAAGTGAACTTTAGTGGCAGTTGGTGCATTCACAATGTCGTGTAACCACCATGTCTAACTAGTTCCAAAACATTTCGTTGCTCCAGAAAGAAACCTCATAACCATTAAGCACTTGCCCCCATTCGCCTTCCCTTAGTCCCTGAAACCATCAATCTGTGTTTTCTCTATGGATTTCCCCATTCTGAATATTTCACTAAATGCAATTATACACTATATGGCCTTTCATGTCTGACTTCTCTCACTTATTGTGATGTTTTTAAGATTCACCTATGTTGTATCACCTAGATCAGTATCATTTCATTCCTTTTTATGGCTGAATAGTATATGCCTTTGTCTTTCATCTCTCAGTATGGGGCAAGAGGAATCTCCCAAGAGGGTCCAGACTTGCTGCTTCCTACCCCAGTGTGGCAGCAACCAGATTTCTGCTTCAAGGCCGGGACCAATTACAGTCCTCACAAGACCCTATTTTTTGCCTGCTTTTCCAGTGTCGGAGCTCAAAATCACTTGGGTAAGTGGATTTCTCAGCTTCCAGCTGAATGGAAACATGATTGAGGCCCCGTGGAGAGTCCTCCCTTGGTTACTGTGACCTCTCAGTCAGCAGAGTCCAAGATGCAAGAACAAGACGCCAAGTTCTGGGAGTGGACTGTAGCTCGAGGAGAGAGCCAGGCCCTCCTCTCACCACGTCCCTTGGCCTGGGCCTTAGCCTCGCTAAGGAACCCACACCACACGTGTACCGTGCCTGGGCTCAGAGTGGATTATGTGTCCTGTAGGAAGTTCCTCAGCCTTGCAAGGCAGAGTCTCTGTACTGCCGCCATAGCTGACCCTTCCCTGGCCCACGCCACTTTCTACAGCGGCCTCTCTGGGTGGTGGGCAGGGCCTGTGCTCGCTGTGTGCACCAGGCCACGCCACTGGCATTGTTTTCTATAGAATCCCTGGAAAAATACTGATTTTTTAAAAATTTAAGTCTTGAACATAATCTAACAAGTCAAATATTTCTAGAAAGATTTTTTAAAACAAAAAAATGCAGTCCCCTGTACCTCCTCCTGTCCAACTCCCAACAGGCAACAAATTCCGATTCAGTTGGTAATTTTGGTATTTTCATGCCTATAAAACACACTTCCAGCAGTACTTCCTGGCTTTGTCAATATTAGGCATTAACTATTGATTTATTTCCTCACCACTTCTCTCTCTCTCTCTCTCTCTCTCTCTCTCTCTCTCTCTCACACACACACACACACACACACACACACACAGTTTCCCCCTCCTCTTTCCCCCACTATAGTTGTGTTATTATTTTGAAGGTAGATTAATATTCCATGTATATATTATAACGATTTATGTAAACACTGATCTCCACTGAGCCATCTAATAGAAAATGGCTCCATTTCCTTTCTTGCACAAATTTTCATTTTTATCTCTTTTTAAAAATTATTTACTTTGGTTCCTCCATGCTGCATCCCAAACTCGCTGCCAGAATGTAATTCTCCTTCCAACACGTGCAAACACAGAGATGTCCCATCCGTTTCATCCTCGCATTCTCTCTTGCTTGGATCTGAGCTGGCTGATGTCTCCCCTGTCAGCCTGGGATCTCCCTCTCCCGCTCCTGAGGAGTTTTTGCCTAGTTCCCAGGTGGATCTGTCATTCCCCCAAATCCTCCATCTTCCTTTGTCTGAGCTTGCTCCTTCAATTTGATGCAACACTGCAGTGGCTGCCAGTGGAGGTGTGGGGGGCTTGTGAAGAGTTGTGCCAGGCCTGACGGGACTGCTGCTTCCCAGGCCTAGGAGCAGGGGAAACAGCAGAGCTGGTGGCAGCATCACGCAGCTGCAGGGTGACCACACAGAGGACACTGGGCCATCACCAGAACCCACGAGCAGTGCAGCAGGAGACCCCGAGGTACAGGAGTTTGAACCCATTTCCCACTAGGAGACTTGAGAAACCCCTTCCCTGCATCCCAGCCAGGTTCCCTGTCACACTCTGCTGACATGGTGCCCCTCTACGTTCATCGCAGAAATCTCTAATTTCTAGAGCCTTATGTTGCAGTTGACTTCATGGAATTAAATTCTAAAGATCCTGACAGTTTGTTTTACCCTCCTTACACAGGAACGAGTTTGCCTGGGTAGAGAATCTGGATTGGAGATCATTTCCCCTTAGAAGTTTGGATGCTGGTGTTTCTGTTGCCATTTTGATTCCTAATCCTATCTGTGTGGCCTGTTTATTTTCCCTCTGAAGCTTCCAGGGCCTTTGTCTGTCTCCAGGGTCGTCAGTTCTCACAACCTGGTGTGAATTTTTTCTCATCCGTTGAATTGGATGCTTGATGAAGTAGTCCCCTCAGGTTGGAAACTTTCTTTAATACAGTTGAAAAATTTCTTTTCCCTGTGTTTTTCTCTGCTCTCTGTTAAGCTTCTGTTATGTAGATATTGGACTTCTCTAATTCTCTTACCTAGTCTCTTATATTCTTCATTTATGGTTTTATTTCCTGAGAGATTTCCTCAAATTTACCTTCTATTCCTTCTATCAAATGATACATTAATTTCTGTAATGACAGTTTTTAATTTCCAAAAACTCTTCTTTGTTCTATTTTTAAATAATGCTTGTTCTTTTATTATATAAGCATCTCATCTTTCTGATAACACTAATAGCAATATTTGAAGTTTTTTTGTTTCTTGTTGTTTTTTCTTGGTTTCTTCTAACTCCTTTTCTTCTCCTGTTTGTTTTTTATGTAGAGATTTCTAAAAAATTTTGTTCTGTGATCTTTAATCATTTTTTTAAAGATTTGTTTTATTTATTTATGCATACAAGAGCTGGGGTACAGGCCAGAGGTGGGGGGTGGGGGTGAGAGGATTCACCAGAGACAGAGCAAGGAACAGAACAGGCAGACTGACTGAAATACACTGCTGAGGGGAGCAGCGGGCAAGACAGGTGAGGTCTGCTGCGCCATGTGGGTCAACTCCCTGGCCAGGGATGGAACTTGTGCTGCTTTGGCTGTAGATAGCTTCATAGTGCTGAGACTTAACCCCTTGTGTCACCAGGAAGACCCCAATCATTTTTTTCTTTTTATTGAGGTGACATTATTTTATAATGTTCCAGGCATATAGCTTCTCATGCCAGCTACTGTATGTATCACACCATACCCACCACCAAATGTCCAATTACCACATCATCATTTTAATTGACAGTTTTATTAAGGTAATTATAGATTCACATGCAGCTACATGAGAGTTTTCCTATACATTTTACCAAATTTCCCCATAATATTCTAGTAAAATATACAACCTATATAAAACATTGATAAGGATATTGATATTGACACAATTCACCCATTTTATCTGATTTTCCTAATTTTACTTGTCCTCATCTGTGTGTATTTCATTCTGTACAATTTCACCATGTGTGTAGGTTCATGTATCCACAACTATAGTCAAAACACAGAACCATTTTATCACCACAAAGATCCTTCTCTTGCCTCTTTTATAACTACACATAACTCCCTCCTGTCTCTCTCCACTCTGTTCCTAACCACTGGCAGCCACCAATCTGTACTTTTAAAATCTCTAGTCCTTTCAAAATGTTATATTAGTGGAATCACATAGGATGTAATCTTTGGGACTGACATGTTTTACTTGGCCTAATTCTGTTAGGGGTTGATCCAAGTTATTGTATATATATATATATCAGCAATTTATTTGTTTTCATTGCTGAGTGCTGCTCCATGGTTCTCGTGTACAACATTCTACCATCGAAGGAGGATAGGGCTGTTTCCAATCTTTTGCTATGATAAATATAGCTGCTAGAGTTTTGTATGAATATACATTATTATTTCTCATGAATAAATAATAAATAATAAATGCTCAAAGGGGCAATTGCTGGGTTAAATCGTAGTTGCATATTTAGTTCTATAGGAAACTGCCACAGGATTTTCTACAGAAAACACTGGCCATGAGGGTTTGTTTCTGGACTATGTTTTCTATTCCACTAGTCTATAAATCCAGCTTTGTGCCAGTTAACACACTGTTTTGATTACTTTTGGCTTGTTGTAAGTTTTAAAACTGATCCTTATTTGCTGGCCATCTAAATGTCACTTTCAGTAAAATGGGGGAGATAATACCTCCCTCATAATTTTGGTATGAAGAGTAAATGAGTGAAAATTAAAAGGATGAAGTGAGGTGACATTTTCCTAGGACTCAGCTAAAAGCCGTGAGGTCATGCTTTCTCCCCCTCTGTCCTGTACCCATATCTGATCCCTGCGCATCTCCCTGGCTGAGCAACAGAGTGGGTGGGGACAGAGATGAAACAGTATTCGTCACCGCCAGATGACAACATCGAAATGGGGTGATGGATGCATGAGAGGTCAATGCATTATTCTACTTTTGTATATTTTTGCTTTCCCCAGAATTATAATTTAAAAATAAATACTGGCTCCCACTTCACTGTATACTCACCCACATGGCCTTACATGATTCCCTCAGCCATTACTTCTCTTTTTTTTTTAAGATTTATTTATTTATGCATACAAGAACTGGGGTACAGGACAGAGGTGCAGGGGGTGAGAGGATTCACCAGAGACAGAGTGGGGAGCAGAACAGACAGACTGACTGAAATACACTGCTGAGGGGAGCAGCGCGCGAGACAGGAGAGGTCTGCTGCGCCATGTGGGTTTCTCCCTGGCTGGCTGGGGATCGAACTTGTGCTGCAGAGGCTGTGGATTGTTTCATAGTGCGGTGCTTAACCCCTTGCGCCACCAGGGAGGCCCATCTATTATTTCTCTTATCTCCTCCTACTCACATCCTTCTTCAAAGCCTCAGTCCCACTGGCTTCCTCACTGTTCCTGGAATTGGCCAGGTGCTCTCCTGCCTCAGGGCCTTTGCTCCAGCCATTCCCTGGCCTGAAATCTTCTTTTCCCAAGGCGTGAACCTGCTCAAATGCAGTCCTTTTAATGAGTCTATCCTGATGATTCCAGCATCAGCGCCACCTTTCATTTCCCATCCCCCATCTCCGATACTTGCCACCCAAGCTGTTATCATCATCTGACATCCTTCTGTATAACTATTTATTTGTTGTTATCCCCACCCACCCAACCCCAACCTCCAATGAACATAAGCTTCATAATGACAGGAATTCTTGCCCGATGTATACACTGCTCAGTCCTCAGCATTTTAAGCAGTGCACAGTAGGTTCTCGATGAATGAAGGAGCCACATATAAATATTCTAGTGAAATGCTTTGGTAAGGAGATAGCACTATGGGATTCATCATGATCTAAAAATACATCATTGAGTCACTTGATAAATATCAGTTAATTGTTCAGTCAGTACCTTCTGTCCTGGTCTTGGGAAACGGCACTATGATTAATGGACATTTTTGGGTTCATTTGTGGGAAGCAGGTAGAAGGATTCCCAGTCTTGGGAGGCAGGCAGATCTGCTTCACCCGTCTTGGCCACTTGCCAGCTGTGTGGCTTGGCCAAGTCACCTGGTCTCTTAGAGTCTTCACATGGAAGGTGCTTGTGGGAAATGCCCTGCAGCCAGGGCCCAGCACCTGCCCTCTTTAGGTGGGCCTTTGTCCTTTCTGCAAGGTAATGAAGGAGCCACAGAACTATTTCCAGGACCTCGCTGTGTGCTTTTCTCCTGTTAGGCCTGTTTGGGCCAGCGGGGGTGGAGGGGCGTGCGGGGGAAAATGGGGATACCATTCAGCAGGGACAGGCAGTGATATTGCTAAGATCACAAAGGGGAAGGTGACTCAGTCCTGGCCCAGCCTGAGAGATCCCCTCTGCAATCCCCCAGACAGCCAAACCTGAGGTTATAAACAAATGACTCAGAGGAATGATGGGAGAATGCCCCATAACAGTTCCACCAGCACCCCGGGGGCTAAATTTAACCCACAGCTGCAGCCTCTGGCACTTTGGGAGCAAGTTAATTTTGGTGACTGAGGCTGGTATGTGTGTGTGTGTGTGTGTGTGTGTGTGTAAAGGGGGGTTGTCAGGAGTCCAGAGTAGGGTGGTTATCAGGACTGGCTATTCTGGGGCCCCTATTCTGACCCCTTAGACAGATGTGAGGGCCCTGAAACTAGGCTGGCTCAGGTCAAGCTCAGTGTGGAAGGAACCATGAGCACAGACAGCTAGAGTCCTATCAACAGAATATTACACTCTTAGAGTGTTACTTTTTGAATACTGGAATCTAGAAGGTCACTTCCCTAGATAGTTGAGATGTCTACGAGAATCAAATACTAGGAAGTTAGTTTTCTAATGTGTCTGACACCTTGTGATGTTAAAGCCACGTGAAAGGGAATCCACAGGGACACATGTTTCTGGATTTCAGCAGAACTAAACTGAGGTCCTTAGAGCCTAACTTGACCTCCTCATTGTTCAGGAAGGGACACAGTTTCAACAGGGAGATCTGACTTTGCCCCAGATCCCAAAGGAAAATGAAGACCTTGTTTACCTAGGGCACCTTCTTGCTTTTCTACACAGTCCAAGGAGGGTCTCGGAGCAGGTGGAGAAAGCAGTAAAGGATTTCCATTTTAAAGGTGGGGCAACCAGGTCCCCAGTGAGTGAATGACATGCCCCAGGTCACTGGGCAGGAAGCCCAAGCGCACTGTAACAGCAGCAGCTGGAGTGAGTTATTCCAGGCGGGGAGAAGAGGCATTCACGGGGAGGCCTAGAAGGTATAAAGGAAGGAAGATATTAGAAGAGGGACTCTAATGCTGCCCGTCCTTGAATTGAGGGTCATCTCTGTCCCTGAGAGGCACTGCCCTACCAAAGAATGCAGAATCCCAAATAGATAGATAGATAGATAGATAGATAGATAGATAGATAGATAGATAGATAGATAAAAGAAACAGGATGCTCTCTTTCTTCCCCAGTGGGCCCAGACACCCCTCAGGGGGCCCATGAGTCCTGGGGGCTGAGTCAAGCCTGCTCTGGGAAGGGGCATCTGACCAGCTGTCACCTCTGTGTCATGTGCAGAAGTCAGGCAGCTCATCTTACAGGGCCCAGCCCACCTCTATATATATCCCCGCGAAGAAGACAGCTGCCTAGACCCGGGGAGACCCAGCAGGAAAGCCGGGGACTTGGGAGAGGAACCCGCTGCTAAGGTTGCGGCACCCAAGGCCACCCACCATGGCACTGGGCTTGGAGCAGGCGGAGGAGCAGCGCCTGTACCAGCAGACGCTCCTGCAGGATGGGCTCAAGGACATGCTGGACCACGGCAAGTTCCTTGACTGTGTGGTGCGGGTGGGTGAGCGCGAGTTTCCGTGCCACCGCCTGGTGCTGGCCGCCTGCAGCCCCTACTTCCGAGCTCGCTTTCTGGCAGAGCCGGAACAGGCGGGCGAGCTGCGGCTGGAGGAGGTGTCCCCGGACGTGGTGGCCCAGGTGCTGCACTACCTGTACACGTCGGAGATCGCGCTGGACGAGGCGAGCGTGCAGGACTTGTTCGCCGCCGCACACCGCTTTCAGATCCCTTCCATCTTCACCATCTGCGTGTCCTTCCTGCAGAAGCGCCTGTGTCTCTCCAACTGCCTGGCCGTCTTCCGCCTCGGCCTCCTCCTGGACTGCGCGCGCCTCGCGGTGGCCGCCCGCGACTTCATCTGCTCGCGCTTCGCCCTCGTGGCGCGCGACGCCGACTTCCTCGGGCTCTCGGCCGATGAGCTTATCGCCATCATCTCCAGCGACAGCCTCAACGTGGAGAAGGAGGAGGCCGTGTTCGAGGCGGTGATGCAGTGGGCTGGCTCCGGCGACGCCCAGGCGCAGGCGGAGCGCCAGCGCGCGCTGCCCACGGTCTTCGAGAGCGTGCGCTGCCGCCTGCTGCCGCGGGCCTTTCTGGAAAGCCGCGTGGAGCGACACCCTCTCGTGCGGGCCCAGCCCGAGCTGCTGCGCAAGGTGCAGATGGTGAAGGATGCGCACGAGGGCCGCCTCACTGTGCTGCGCAAGAAGAAGAAGGAGAAGGGGAAGGAGGCAGCAGGTGCCAAGGCAGACAACAAGGGCACGCCTGAAGCCAAGGCCGAGGAGAATGAGGACGACGCGGAGCGAGTCCTGCCCGGGATCCTCAATGACACTTTGCGCTTTGGCATGTTCCTGCAGGACCTCATCTTCATGATCAGTGAGGAGGGCGCCATGGCCTATGATCCCGCGGCCAACGAGTGCTACTGTGCATCCCTCTCTACGCAGATCCCCAAGAACCACGTCAGCCTGGTGACCAAGGAGAACCAGGTCTTCGTGGCCGGGGGCCTCTTCTACAACGAGGAGAACAAGGAGGACCCTATGAGTGCTTACTTCTTGCAGGTGCCTGGCCAGCCCCGGGAGGAGGCAGCCAGTCCTGGAGCCTGGTCATAGGCAGCAGCCTTGAAGCCCAACAGACCCCGCTGTCTACTTGTTGCACAGCGTCCCTGGGTCTAGGGTGAGCTGTAGACCAGGGAGGTTCACTGACAGCCGGTTCCCTAAGACTGAAGACCGTCTTAGGTGGTTGATGCTAAGCTGCATAACTTTGGTGTGTCAGTTCAGGAGGATGTTAATCCCACAAGTGTCTGATATGGAGGCCCTAGCACTGAACAAAGGCTGGGGGCAGGCCCAGCGAGAAGGAGGCAGAAGGGCAGTTTAAAGGGCAGGGTCCTTACCTGAGGGCCAGGATAGTGTCCTAAAGGGCCTATCTTGTAGTCCTCCCATTGTACAGATGAGGAAACTGAGTTCCAACAGGGAATCATTAGGGTGGGGTGCCCAGGGTGACTGTGGGACCTCCAAGGGCAAAAATGCTTTTCTGAACTAGCTATGTAGGTTTCAATCTTGTCAGTTGGGGGAATTAGGAGGCAGGAGAGGAGAGCGGTAGTGCCTGTGGCCAGGAATGGTGAGCAAGGGACAGAGATGGGAATGAATGAGCTGGAGTGCCCAGGGACAGCCCGCCATGTGAGAGGTGAGGGGTAGCTTGGTGACAGGGTTAGCCTGGGGGTGAGGGTGGGGTGCAGTTCCACTATTATGAGTCAAACATCGAGGTCCATTGTTTATTCTTTAGGAGCCTCTTTGTGAATAGGGGTATTATTCCTGCTTGACAAGGTTGTTTGAAAGTTAAATGATGCTTCTAAAGTATTCATTAGCGGACTGATCAGCCCTCAGAAAGCCTTCCAAGAACATAAACCACTGAATCACTAGTATAAGGCTGTGGAGTGGATAAACTTGCCCTGCAGAGCTTAAGGGCTGAGTGGCAGGGCTTACTGGGAAGTTCCCTCTGAAGCGGCTGATGGAAACCCAGAGTCGCCAGCCCTCACTGGCAAGCTGGGCTGGGGGAGGCCTAGGGCCTCAGCTGGACCTTGCTCTCAGACGCCCCTTCTCAGCTCTGACCAAGGATCCCAACATGGTACTACAAGGGCCGTCTCAGCGGCCTCTACCTTGTGTGGGGAAGAGGGGCGCCCTTGGCTGCTCTGTTTTATGAAAGGAGGGCGCTTCTCCAGGGACAGCCTCCCCGGGAGGCACATGCCCTGCCAATAGCCCCTCTCCTCCTGTGACCAGGGTTGGGGCACGGGCTGGCCTTGGGGGTGGGGGGGGCTGGAGCTGGGGTGGTAGCTGACTCCACGCCCGGTCCGCAGTTCGACCACCTGGACTCCGAGTGGCTGGGGATGCCGCCGCTGCCTTCGCCACGCTGCCTCTTCGGCCTGGGAGAGGCCCTCAACTCCATCTACGTGGTCGGCGGCCGCGAGCTCAAGGACGCGGAGCTCAGCCTGGACTCTGTCCTGTGCTACGACCGGCTGTGAGCGGGGCTGGGGCGGGGCCGAGGATCCGGGCGGGAGCCTGGAGTCCCGGGGCGGTCCGGGGCCGCGGGGCGGGGCCGCGGGGCGAGAGCCCGGGGCCGGGGCCTAGACCGGGTAGGGGCGGGGCGGGGCGGGTAGGACGTCGGGTGGGCGCGCGGCAGCGAGGGTCGGGGGAGTTCCGGTGATGCATCGGGGCGCCCTGAGCTGCCTCTTGTGGGTGGTGAATGCAGAGGCTGGAGCTGCGCCTGAGGTGGGCGCTCGCCCTATTCTCGTCCCTCCCAGGTCTTTCAAATGGGGCGAATCGGACCCTCTGCCTTATGCCGTGTATGGCCACGCCGTGCTCTCCCACATGGACCTGGTTTATGTCATTGGTGGCAAAGGCAGCAACAGGTGAGGCGCAGACCTGGAGGAGCGCTGCAGGTGGAAGACGCTGGCCCCGAGGCTGAGGCGGGTCAGGAGGCAGTGCAGGGTTGGCCCAGGGGAGAGGCTGCCCTGCTCCTGCCACCTCCTGTTTGCTCACTGTCCCCCACCCCACAGGAAGTGCCTGAACAAGATGTGCGTCTATGACCCTAAGAAGTTCGAGTGGAAGGAGCTGGCACCCATGCAGACAGCCCGATCACTCTTTGGGGCCACCATCCATGATGGGCGCATTTTTGTGGCTGCTGGGGTCACAGACACAGGGCTGACCAGTTCTGCAGAGGTGTACAGCATCGCTGACAACAAGTACGGCTCCTGCCTCTCTCTCCCCAGCCAGGACAACCAGGCACCAAGGGTCCTATAAGCTCTGGGCTGTGGGACTCTGGGCCTGGCTTGGCCTCCGCGTCTGCCCTGTGGGAGCCATACACACTGTCCTGGGTCTGCACTGTTGAGCCTGGTCCTCTGCATGCGTGCACGAGAGGGCTTCCCCAGCAGTCTGGGGCGAGGGCTTGGCAGACCTGGTCTGTGGCACAGAGCACCCAGGTGTCAAGTAGAAGACATCAGGCTCCTCTTTCTGACTCACACCAGGCACTGGCCTGGTGCTGAGGAGACCTTGGTGAACAAAACAGAAGCAACGCTGTCCTGGGAGGTCAGGAAGGAGAAAACTGAGCTGGCAGCCAAAGGGGTGGTGAGAGAAGGATGCTTCAGGCAAAGAAAAGTCAGTGGCAAGACAGGAGAAAAAGGTGGGCCCTTGGAGGCAATGTCTTTGCTCAGGTCCCATGGGGTGTGGGGAGGGCGGGAGGTGGGGCTGGAGATGGGCATGGGGCTGAGGGGCTGTATCCTGAGGGCAATGAGATGCCTCTGGCAGGCTTTCAGCTCCCATCTATGGTGGCAGCTGTTGTAGAGCACAGAGTAGGGATTGGGGGAGCCGGGGTGCAGCTGCACAGCAAGAGCTGATGGTGGCTAGGGCTGCAGTGTACAGTGGAGGTGGGGCCGAGAGAGGCGCTGACACCTGACCCCGGCTTCTCACACTGGGCAGTGAGCCCAGGTATCTGCAGGGGACCCAGTGAAAGTGCAGATTCTGATTTTCAGGTCTGGGGTGTGGCTGAGGAATCTGCGTTTCTAACAACCCCCGAGGTGGCGTTGAGCCTGCTGGCCCACATGCTATACTTTGAGTAGCAAACGTTTAAGAGACAGAAGAAATAGAATTTAGCAATTGATTGGATGCTGCTGAGAGAAAGTTGGGGATGCTTGTCAGTGAGGGTGGAGGGCCATTTATTGGAGAACCGTCTGCTTAGGTAGGGAAAGTGAGGGTCTACTTAGGACTTGTGCATTTGAGGTGCCTGGGGGTGTCCAGGAGGAGCCCACGTGGGCAGAGACAGGTCTGGGCTGGAGGGAGAGATGAGGTGTCAACAGTGCACAGATGGGAGAAGCTGAGGCCCAGGCCTGAGGGACAAAGGGGCGGATGACTCATCGGACGGAATCTGAGATGGTGACCTGGTGGGAGGTAGAAAAGGGCTCAGCAGAGGTGTGCGCTGGGGTCCTCTGGTGGTTGGGCCCCGGAGGGTGGGAGCCAGGAGAGAGGAATGAAGGAAGCTTGAGAGTCAGGAAACAGAGGTTGTGCAGGGAGCATGGGAGCGGGGTGCAGCGGAAGCTGTGGGTGCAGCTGAAGTGGATGCTGAGGGCGGGAGACAGCGACTTGACTGGCTGAGACCCCTGCCCCCTTGATATTCCTCACACGCTCTTCCCTCCAGGTGGGCACCCTTTGAAGCCTTCCCGCAGGAGCGGAGCTCGCTCAGCCTGGTCAGCCTGTCGGGCACCCTCTATGCCATCGGCGGCTTTGCCACCCTGGAGACAGAGTCCGGGGAGCTGGTTCCCACAGAGCTCAATGACATCTGGAGGTGAGCCCGCCCTGGGGAGGTGAGGGAGAATCAGGGCACCATGGATGGGCACCCGGGTGCCTAAAGCTCCCCTGGGGGCAGAGCTGATTCCTCTTCCAGGGAGCCAGCAGCTGGGACAGCATCTGGGACAGCAAACCCGCCCGGCTCAGCCCTGGCTCTGCGGCTGGGTGGGAAAGTCTGGGCGTGCACACACGGCACTGTGCCCGACTGTGGCGCTGCCCCTGCGTGGGGCACAGACCCATGGAACTAGGCCCGGGGAATAGAGGGGGCCACGGAGAGGCAGCCAGGCCTTTCCTCTCCCCTCTCTCTTGGATGCTCGCTCTGGGGACAGGGCTGGGGTCAGGTTTGAGAAGTGGCTGGACCCCAGTTTCTCCAAGCCGAGGCTCTCCATGGCTGGTCCTTCCTTAGGGTGGGGGGAAGAGGTTTTGGGAAACTGGGCACCTTTGGCTGTCCCTGCAGCCACCCTGCACAGGGGAGCAGCACCGCCAGGAGAGTGGGGCTGGGGGGACTTCTTAGAGGGTCGAGTGGAGAAATTCTCAGGAGCAGGGAGGTGCAAACCTTCCTAGAGGGAGACGGACTTCATGGAGGTGGGAATCCTGAGAGTGGCCCTTCCTGGAATGTGGACTGGGTGTCCTTTGGACCCTGTGAGGGGATCCCTTCCCAGAGCAGGAGAATTCTCTGGGGACAGACCTTCCTGGAGATGGGCCTGGGGCTGCGGGCTGATCCTGGGGTGGCTTCCTGCACGCAGCCATCCCTTCCTGCTGGGCCCCACTCTGGACTCTGCTGACCCAGCTCTTCACCCCTGTCCCCGCTGCGATCCCCAGATACAACGAGGAGGAGAAGAAGTGGGAGGGCGTCCTGCGGGAGATCGCCTACGCCGCCGGGGCCTCCTTCCTGCCCGTGCGCCTCAACGTGCTGCGCCTGACCAAGATGTGACGGACCCAATGGGCCTGAGCTAAGCTCCGCCGCCACCCCAGGCCGCACAGGCCTGGCCCTCTGGGGCTCCAGGCAGGAGTCTGGGAGAGGCCGGAGCCCATTATGATGCCTGAGGGGCTGTGTGAAGGAAGGGAAATGACTGCCCAATCCTAGCTTTTTGGGCAGGGCCAAGAAACCTCAGGCCTCTCCATTGTCTCCTGTCACCCGGTTTTCTTGAGCCAAAACCACAGGGACGAGTGTCAGGCTGCGTGTGCTGGTAAATTTCTCCTCAGGACTATTTCCTCACCTGTCTGATGGTGTCCCCGTCACGTGCACCTTGCAGCATGAGTCATCTCCTTGAAGAAGAATAAAGTGCCTTTCAAGTCAGCAGCTCAGGGTTTGGAATCAGGTGCTCTGAGAATCAGTGACCAGGTGTTTGCAGGTCTAGGGCTTCCGTGCTTAGCTGCTGGGTGTGGGGTCCATGGTCTCTGCCTTCATGTGGGTGCCTTCTCACACTCTGTGTACCAAGAGCCTGACCCCCCCTTGAGGCCCAGAACCTTCTCTCCTTATCCAGCATGGACCAGGAGCCAGAAGACTGCCTGGGGCAGGACAGGGAACAGCCAATCTGTGGTAGAAAAGTCTTTTATTCTACTGGTCAGGCCCCGTCCCCCTGACCTGAGCCCTTTGCTCTCCCCCCTCCCACCTACTCTGGCTTCTCTTTGTCCTGCTTCTCCTCTTCCAGTGCCAGGGCTCGCTCTCGCTCCTTCACCAGCTGGACACCACAGTAGGTGACAAACAGGAGGGCCAGTGTCGTCTGGGGGAACCCTGTGTGGGATGGGGGCTGTCAATCCCTGGGAGCAGCACGCCTCCTCTCACATGTTTCTTCCCATGCCTCCCCCCCTCACCTGGCCCTCCCTGCTGGGTCCCTGGAGTGCCGGGGTGGGGTGGGGGCATTTCAGAAGGTCACAGCCCTTGGGGTCATGCCCAGCACACCTGTGGGTAGCACCTCACCTGTGAGTAGCAGGCGCCGGGCGACCAGCTCTGTGAACTCGAGGCTGTTGAGGCTCACGAGGTTGTACATGATGAGGGCCCAGAAGTTCACAGCCCCAAAGAGGGCCCGGACCCTGCGGGACATCTGCCCCGACAGAGAGGACTGCCCAGTCCAGGAAAGCATCGGCGATGGGGCAAGAGGCAGAGGAGAAAGAGGACATGATTGTCAGAGACCTTGCCCACATGGCCGCCCAGGTCCTGAGCCTGTGCCTGTGTCTCTGAGAGCCTCAGGTCAGCTCTCCTTTGTTAAAGAAGGGGAAACAGGGGCCTCCCTGGTGGCACAAGGGTTAAGACGCAACCTATGAAGCTGTCCACAGCCACTGTAGCACGAGTTCAATTCCTGGCCAGCCAGGGAGCAACCCACATGGTGCAGCAAACCTCTCCTGTCTCGCCCACTGCTCCCCTCAGTAGTGTATTTCGTCAGTCTGCCTGTTCTGTTCCCCACTGTCTCTGGTGAATCCTCTCACCCCCACCCCCCACCCTCCTGTGCCTCTGGCCTGTACCCCAGCTCTTGTTTGCATAAATAAATAAATCTTTAAAAAAAAAAAAACGAAGGGGAAACAGTCCTGGAGAGAGGGCAGGCCTAGCCAACACAGGCCTGAGTGTCCCACAACCCCAGAAGTGGGGAGAGCAGGATACCCACTGCCCTGACAGCCAGGAAGCTGGTGGTGAGGAAGTTCTGGACTGGGGGCCAAGTATGACTGGAAGACTCCGGAGAGCAGTACCACCCCATCCAGTGACCCAGTAAACCCCTCTCCAGTCCTTCCCTGCTCACCTCAATTTGTGCTAGGGGCTCCCACTCGGCCAGCTTCTGTACCCAGAGCTCAAAATTGAGGCCAAAGCAGTTAAGGAGTGACCACAGGTAGACAATGTCACAAGGCCCAAGCCACAGAGTCGTGACGGCAAATGTGGCCACAGAGGCCACCAGCTCTGGGATCACCTCAGAGTGCTCCCCACCAATGTAGTCATACACATACCTGTGGGAAAGGCAGAAGAGGGGACAGCTGGGAAAACATAGGTAGGAAAAGAGCAAAGGATACATAATAGGAGAGCTCCTCTCCACACCATCAACACTTTCAGCCTCCCCTACCCAGCTTCATAACATGGAGGCTCAGTCTTCAAGTTCATCTCTTCTCTAGTTATATTTGTTCACTTCTCAAATGATCTCATCTAGAACCAAGACTCTGAATACTGTCTCTATGCTGATGAGCACCAAATCTGTGTCTTTAGCCCAGACCCATATATCTGACTGTAGCTAGACAGCTCACTTGAATGACTGATGCCCCATCCTCGCCAAGCCCTCCTCATCCCCATCTCAGTTAACGATACTACCATTCATTCAGTTGCAGGCCAGAAGTGTAGACACCATCTTGGATGCTTAGTTCTGGTGTCCAGCCACATCCAAGTCAGCCAATCCTACTGGCTCCCCTCAGTCTCGACCACTGCGTGCCACCTCCACTACCACCATCCTAGTCTGCGCGAGCCCCTCGCCATAGATTATTGCCAGTCTTTTAAATCATCTCTCTCCTCCTGCCTTCATTGCCCACCGCGTGTTCACCACCTGGCAGCTAGTGGCATCTTTTAAGAATGCAATAATGGGGCCTCCCTGGCGGCCTAGGGTTTAAGTTTCAGAGCTATCACCACAACAGGCTGAGTTCAATCCCCGGCCAGGGAGCTGACCTACCTGGCGCAGCAGACCTCTCCTGTCTCACCCACTGCTCCCCTTAGCAGTATATTTTAGGAGATCCACCTGTTCTGCTCCCCACTCTGTCTCTGGTGAATTCTTTCACCCCCACACCTCTGGCCTATACCCCAGGTCTTCTATGCATAAATAAATTAAATCTTTAAAAAAAATAAAGAAAATCTTATAAAAAAACTCAGTAACTCAAAACTCAATAACTCAAATCACATGATCAATCTCCTCTCCCCCCAGTAGCTTCCCATTACAATCAGACACTTAATCCCCTCATTATGGCTAGAAAACCCCACATTGTCTGGTTTCTGTCTCCCTCCTTGACTGTACCACCTGCCATTCTCCCCACTCATTCATTATGCTCTGACCTTACTGGCTTCTGTCCCTCCAACACACAGCGGATTCTTGCCTCAAGGCCTGCGGACTTGTTGCTTCTACCTGAATTCTCTTCCCCAGATTTCCTTATCACTCAGGTCTCAGTTCAATCTCATCTCAAAGGCCTACCTAGATCCCAACCAAAGAAGCTTCTGCCCTGTGGCCAACTTCTGTCCAATCCCACTGTTTCACTTTCTTCATAATGCTAACTACTCTCTGAAAGTATCTTATTTACATGTTTGTTTGCTTGTTTATGGTCTGTTTCTCCCCACTAAGCTATAGGCACCATGAGGTCAGGATCTTTGCCATGTTCACTGCTCTATCTCCAGTGCCTAGAACAATACCTGGCACATAGCATGTGCTCAATAAATATTTGTTAAAGGAATCTGGTAGAAGACCCGTGAGTCACCGACCTCTCCATTCCTTGACCTCATTTCCAATGGTTTCCTCTCCACACCGCCTCAGTCACTGCTCAAACCACAAATTTGTCAGCGCTTGAAATTTCACTCCTTCCTAATTACCATTCCCTACCCATCCCTCCCTGAACTGTAACCCCAGCTCCAGTTATTTAATCTCATTGACACATCCCAACATCTTCATATTGTGACCCCTTCTATCTTCACCACCCTCTTTGCCAGGCTTATGTTTAATGAGCCATTGTTATAAATAATCTGAAAGACTCACTCTTTCCGTCTCACCCCTTGGGGGAGACCGCTCACCTACTTTTTCCTCAAGAAGCTAAGCCTTGGGCCTCCCCGGTGGCGCAGAGATTGAGCGCTGGGTTGCGAAGCTGCCCACAGCCTCCACGGCGCCGGTTCGATCCCCAGCTGCTCCCCGGCCACCGGAGGAGGGTCCCACATGGCGCTCAGACCTCTCCTGCCGCCCGCTGCTCCCCTCAGCAGTGTACTTCGGTCCTTCTGCCTGTTCTGCTCCCTGCTCTGGCTCTGGTGAATTCTCTCACCCTCCCGCGCTTCTGACTGTACCCAGTGCTTGCATAAATAAATAAATAAGTCTTTAAAAAAAAAAAAAAAGAAGAAGCTAAGCCTTGATGGGGAAGATCTCACACCTTCACATATTACAGACCATGAATTTACCATTTCTAACTTCTGCCTGGGTTCTCAGTACCAAGATTTCTCTTCTCAGCTTCTCCTGCTGTGCTCTGCAGTGGCTTCTTCACCCTTTTCTCCTCTTGCCAATCCTGAGTGGGTGTGGTGGGGGATTAGGCAGCTACATGGGCACACAGATGCTGCCTCCTCCAACCTTGCATCTCTCAGCTAGACCTTGCCTCCTTCTTCAACCTCTGGGTAGAATCCCTCACCTTTCTACACTTGCCTGCCACCCTGCCTCCACGCTGGCTTTTCTTCTTCCTTCTCAACCTGAGTCCAGGCCTCTGCTTGGCTCTGGTTCCATGACCTCCCTCCTCAGGAACCTCACTCCATCAAGTACCCTCAGTCCTGTATCATCAGCAACTTCCTCTCTGTGCGATAATTGCTCTTGGCTCCAAGCATGTCCATTGTTCCCTATCTTTAACGTACCCCATTTCTTCCTTCAGCCACTCCCCCCGTCTTTCCCTTCAGTGCCAGACTTCTCCCAGGAGTTGTGTGCACTGGGACCCTGTGCAGTTCCTAGTTTCCTTTCGCCCCCGCCCGCCCTGCCTCTCCAGTGAGAGACTAGCCACCACCACTACTGCTCAGTTTCCCTAGCTCCCCTGCCACAGCTGCCCCCAATAAACCTGGATGACCCTCCCTAACTTGGCCTTCACTTTCCTGTTCCTCTACCACTCCTGTCAGTCCCTCACAAGCAGAGTCATTCCAGGCCCCACCTCAGCTATCCCTTCTCTCCTCTCTGCTCTCCTTGGGACTTAATCATTTCCAGGGCCTAAAGACCATCCACCACATTCATAGTGCTCACACCTACATGAGTCCTCCAGACTTCCCTGCACCTCAAGCCCCCAGACTCTAACACCTGAACCTACATGAGGATGTCTCCTAGATTCCAACAAGGCATTTGTCAAACGGATGCCCCCTCTGAAAACTGCCCCACTATCCCTCCTCCTTCCTGATACCCCCAGTAGTCAAGTCCTCCCTGCAGCGCCACTGTGGCCAAGTCCTGTCCAGGCTGCCTGCTGTGCGTCTCTACTCTGAACATGTCTCTCCACCTCTAGGGCCTGCACGCAAGTCTGAACCTCTATGTGTCTTTTGCCCCAAACCTTTGCCAAGACCTCACTACCTACCTTGCTTCCTCTGGGCCAGAGGTGAACTTTAAAATGGTGGCCCCAAGGCCTCCCAGGTGGCACAGCGGGTTGAGCACAGCGCTGTGGGGCTGTCCACAGCCTCTGTGGCACGGGTTCAATTTCCAGCCAGCTAGGGAGATTCCCACATGGTGCGGCAGACCTCTCCTGTCTTGCCCGCTGCTCCCCTCAGCAGTGTATTTCAGTCAGTCTGCTTGTTCTGCTCCCTGCTCTGTCTCTGGTGAATCCTCTCACCCGCCCGTGCCTCTGGCCTGTACCCCAGTTCTTGTATAAAAATAAATAAATCTTTAAAAAAATAAATAAAATGGTGGCCCCATCTGGCACTGCCCTGCTCAGACACCTGGCAGGTTGACCATCCCCTATGCCACCCCCCAACTCACTTGCAAAGCCAGTCGTTGATGCCGCGGTCAAAGTGCCTATGGAGGAGAGCAGAGGGGTGTGTATTAGCCAGGAGCAGGGCACCTGGGGGGTTGGGGAAGGGGCTAAGGGAATGTGAGGATCCCAGGGGCACAAGCCCACGACCCTGTACTCACGTTTCAGAGAAGACATAGAGCGCTGTGATGCACTTGGGGGCCTGGGGCGGGTCCAAGTGGTCCAGGCGTGCCACTGTGTTGACCACGCCGAAGAGGACTGCTGCCTTCACCCAATCGTATACCAGGTTTGAGTAGGCCAGGCCAGCTGGGAACAGTGTGATGTCACTGCCTGGGGGTCATGTGGCCTCCCCTGCCCAGGTCCCAAATCCCAGTGGAGGCACTGAGCCCAGAACTCCCTTTGGGATACTCTCCCCAGGTCCTGGGAGAGGTCTTTGCCCCTAGACTGCTGCCCAGAGACCCTACCTCCCGCTTCCAAGGGGTGGAACTGGGCCTGGCCTACCCCAAGGAGGTCTCTTGAGGGCTCTGGAAATCAGGCCCAAGCCCCAGTGCAGTGGAGTGAGTGACTCTGCAAGATGCCCCTTGCTCTGGCCTCACAGGACAAAAATATCTGCAAATTCCCTGCATTTCAAATTGTATATTCTGCCCCCACCCCAGGTGCTGTGCCCTCACAGCAAGTCAGTGTTCCCAGCTGTGACACGGGGGAGCAGTTCTGTGTCCTCATACCCACCGAGGGCGCTGTCTGAGAGGCGAGTGGCGAACTTGAGGTCATTGGGAATGGTGAGGATGTAGAAGAAGTGAAAGAAGATATCCACGGCTATGATGGACATCACACTGAGACCCGCCTGGGCCTGGATGCGCCACAGCTCGCCCTCGCGCCTCACCGGCTCCACCTGGCTCACCTGGGTGATGCGAAGTGTCTGAGACGGGCGGCAGGCCCTCCGGAGGGGCCTGTCTGAGTGGGGAGTCACCCATTGCCTGGGAAGGTCCCGGCAGTCCTGCCGGAGACTGCAGTCAGGGCTCTCTGGTGTCTGAGTTGGTTCAGGGCCTGCCAGGGGCTACCCAGCCATGTCTTGGGAACCCCATGAGGGGAGGCAGGGCCCTGTCTGAGGGAGATGTCGGAGGGGAAGTGTGTCCCACCCCAGGATCTGAGGAGGGAGGGAGTCTGGCTGGGCTCTGGAGTCCTGCTCACGGATGAGGACGCACCCTCTCTGCCATGGGAGCCCTGTCTGCAGAGGGAGGCGCTGCCCGGCTTTGGGCGGCTGCAGGATCTCCTCTCACCTGGTCGTGGAAGCGATCAAAGGTCATGATGGGTCCGAAGAAGAAGAAAGGCAGGTAGAAGTTGTATTTGAGCAGGTCCGCCAGTGAGTAGCAACGGTCAGGGTGGGCACACCTCTCCAGGGCAAAGCTGGCGCAGCGCAGCACTGTGAAGCAGCTGCCCCCATGAAACAGCACCTCTTGAAGATCAAAAGTGCCTGTTACAAACCCGCTCTGGATGGGAGAGAACAGGCCACCAGCTCACCAGGCGTCCCTCATCTCTGGGAAGCTCACCCAGCTTCCCGCAGGGCCCAGCCTGGTCCTGCCCCTTCCTCTCCTCCAGAGTAGTCCCACTGGCCACTGAGGGCCAATTCATGTTCCATGCTGAGAAGAGGGAAGGTGCGGGATGCGTCCCCGCTGCGATGGAGACGACCCCAGGTGGGTGAGGCATACTTCATGGGCCGAGACTTGGAGGCAGGTGGGAAAGGGACGGAAATGCTTGGGGAGATTTGGGAGGCAAGGATTTTGGACGGGGTGAGAAGTTCAGGGCCCTCTCCCAGCACCCTGCACCCCTGCTCTGCCCTACTGCACACCTGCCAGGAGATTAGGGGGTCCAATTTGAAGGAGGCAAGGCTGGCCAGACCAAGGCCAAGGCAGAGCCAAGGCTGACCCAAGAGGGAGGCCACATAGAGACCCAAGCAGTGACCAAGCACCAGTAGCAGGTACCAAGGGCCCATCGTGCCCACCACGGCCAGGATCCCGTACACAGCATACATCCAAGAGCGGAGCTGTGGACAAGAGAAAACCTCATGTACCTGTGCATACAATTGGGACCCCACGGTGGATCTCCCATCAACCCTGTAGCTGGGGAGAAGCTGGCAGGGCAAGATAGGGGTTGCTCGGGTCTGGCTCACCTGGGGGGCAACCATCGTGCAGAGTTTAGCAAACAGCACATGTCCAGAGAGGGCAAAGACGATGACATTGCGGAAGGAGGTGAACCACATCACCCATTCGAAGTCAGCCACGTCCTGGCAGGCCCGGGCAGGAGGAAGCAGGCAGGTTAAGGTGAGGCAGGGGGCAGGATGGGCTGGCATTGGGCTGGTGAGAGGCCCAGCACCTTCCCGGTCCCCATGCTCTTCTTATGAATTTGAGAGGGCATAGCTGGAGGTCCCTGCCTTTCCCCTGAGGGAAGTTCCAGGCAGATAGGTAGGGAGGAGCAAGGGCACCATGAGGCCCCCACTGCCCCTCTAAGATCCTGGCCTGCTCAGCGCGTTGTTGCATGGTTCCTGGGAAAGGTGGTATACGAGGCCCCTGTGGAAGCACATCTTGATTTATTTACTAAACGAGCAGGACCTGGGGTAGAGGGCACAGGAGGGGCCAGTAGAAAAAGTAAAAGTCCTGAATCCCAAGCCAGAGCCCCTCCCCCTCATGAGCCCTCTGTTCCATGGGACCATCTGGGGTTGGGGAGAGGCGGGGAGGGCTTGGGATGGGAGTGATGGGCCAGGGGCCAGGGATCTCAGTCAGGCACCCTGAGGTGTGGGGCACGTACCATCTTCCGGCCAATGTACTCCCAGCCAGGTCGCACAGACTCCCGGAAGGCCTTCCTGTGGGCCCCATCTGAGAACAGAGTATAGTTTCAGGGAAGAGGGGGCTACACATATGTCCCCAGCCTGCCCTTACAGCAAGGGTCACCCCCATCCTAGGGGGAGAGGAGCGGGTCTGGGGTTCTTTCTCTGCCTCTGCTGTTCTCTGGGTCTCGCTATGAATGTGGGTCTCTGTCAGTGCCTCTGACATATTGGTCCCTGGTGACTGCGCCCAGCTCAGTCCACCCTCCAGGGCCTAGGAAACAATACCCTGGGTCTGGAGCCTCTAAGTTTCTGGCCTTGCTGGCTGAAATCCTGCAGTCTCCAGGGGAATAAGAGCCCCACCGCCTACCCCAGGGCCCTGCTGTTACCTTGTGAAGCCTCAAGGAGGCCCTGGCCGGCGTAGGCCAGGGCCCCACTCAGCACCAGGGAGTACAGGCCCAGTTCTGCCGCAGGCAATGCTGTCTTGATGCCCATAGCCTGGATGGGGCTGGGGAGACGGCTGGGTGAAGCCACTGCTGTCCTCTGTACTGCCTAGCCTCACCTCATGGCCCCCCACTAAGGTGGTGGGGACCCCATTCTAGAGACAGACCTCATGCCCCTTGGAGATCTTGTGTGATCATTCTCCCCTCTTTCTTGCCCCCACCCCAGGTCTCTCAGGTCTCCCAACATCCAGTGCCCCCTCACAACTGCTGTTCTAGCTCCTACTCCTACTGAAGAGTCTTAAAAGGCATCATCTCACTCTCAGCCTCCCTCACCTTCATCTACTCCTTCGTACCTTTCGGGTGGGCTCTACTCAAACAGCTCCTGCCAAGTGCTCAGAAGACCTTGGTGTGGAGAAACCCCATCTGCATCACCCCAATCACCATTCTGACCCCCAAGGCTCCCCTTCCCCTCAGTAAGCCTCTCTCAGCTCTTCACAAAGCCCAGGCCTTCTCCATGCCTCCCTCTCTGATTCCCACACCCCTTGCTGAGTTCCCTTTACTTCCCTGAGCTCTCCTAACCACACCAGGTCTGTCCTCCGGTGCTCAGCCTTCCTCTGTCTCATTCAACCTCCAGCCTCTCCCTGAGCCTCGCTGCCCCAATGCGTCCCTGAGCTCCAGCCTGCCGTATCCCTGTGTCTGTGGCCACACCAACCCCCTCTCCGTGCTCCATGCATTCAGGTCCTGGATGCTGGTTGAGCCTGTGCTGCTTGAAGAGGTGCCCTGGGGTAGTAGGTGTGGGGCCAGGCAGGGCCAGGTGGGCACCAGGGAAGGCACTGGATACTGTCCAAGGTGCTGATCAGTATCAGGCTCAGGGTGAGCCCAGCCACTCCTTCCTGCCAACTCATCCCCAGGAGACCCGATGGCCGTACCGAGAACCGCAGTCAGCAGCTACGCCCTTCCTATCCTGCTCCAGCTTCACCCAGGCAGGGCCTTCCCAAGGACCTCACCGGTAATTCGGAGCCCAAATTACAGGGAGGACATGCCTAGGGGCTCTTCCTGGCTAGGCTGAACCAAGAGGTGGCCTGTCTCGCACCCCAGACCCTCCCCCAAATCTTCCTTTCCAGTCCTATAACCAGCTTTCCTGGGCCCCCACCTTCAGCGTTCTCTCATTACACAGACGGAGGGGTCATGGGTCAGAGAGGGGCAGGGGTCTGTCAAGGTCACACGGTCAACCTGGGAGGGGATAAGTGTTCTCAGTGGGCCCCTCTGGAGTCTCAGAGAAGAGAAGACCGTCTGGGGTTCCTGCCCATGTCAGGGGGCTGCCAGATCTGACTTCTGCATTGCTGGCCTGAGGGCTGTGGCACCTCCTCACCGGCCAGGTGGGGGAAGGGAGGCCCTGAGGATCGGGTTATTGGAGCAGGAGCTTGAAACCGGAGCAGAGTGAAGAGCCCGCGAAATAGCTTTGTCAGCTGCCTCCCACTCGCTACTTTCCAATTTTAGCTCTCCATGGCCGGTGCAGGGTGTCCCCGGCGAGGCCTCTGTGAACAAGGCCAGAGCTGGCCCCCAACCTGGGGCGTCTCCTGACAGACCCACGGACCTGAGCCATCCTATTGATGTAGGGGTGCCCCTGGCCCCCCGGCCCTGCCTGCCTCAGGTACACGTGGGATAAAGCCCACCTTGGGGTCTGGGTGTAGGGTGGGGTCTTAGGTAGATTCCATGGGTCTCAAGGACCCTAGAATGGCTTCATCCCCAGTTGGCACTGACCTTGAGGAGGCTGTGAGGGACCCTGGCACACTGCCCACCTCAGGGCTCCGGGGTCCTGCGTCCGACCGTGTCCCGTCCGACCAGCTGAGTTCTGGGGCTATGCTGGGGTGTGTCCAGCTCCGGGGTCCCCACCCCCTTGAGGCAATGAGCGGTGAGTGGTGACAGCAGGAGGAGGGAGAGGAGGAGGGCAGGGAGGAGGTGGCCTTCCTGGAGCGGAGCTGAGCAGAATGGAGCAGAGCCGAGTGCTGCAGAGCTGCTGGCCACAGGGAGCCGCAGGGAGGATCGTGGGGGGGTGGGGGAGGGTGAGGGTAGAAAGCAGTGGCCAGTGGCATGAGCTCAGACAGGGATACCTGGGCTTCACTTCAACCTGTCTCACCTGGTTGGTAGAGCCTGTGCCTCCCACTCACAGTGGGCCTGGACTTCTCTCCTCCAGGAAGCCTTCCAGGTGGCCCCAACTAGCACCTCCAGCCTTATGAACCCTGCCCCAGGGGACCCCAGGAGACCCCTCAGCTCTGTCCCATAGGGAGTTACCTAGGTGGGTGGATGCTAATGGGATCAGCTTGAGTGGACACCTGGAGTGGCTGGCATCCCCTTAACTGGCAGAGAAGCAGATAGGAATGTCCCTAACCAACTTGGATTCCTCTGGGAGGGACAGAGCCCCCCCACTGCACAGTCACAGGTTCAGTCCAGGCTACCTGATTGGCAAGGGTATCCTGAAGCTCCCCCTAAAGGGGTGAGGACCTAGTCCCGCTTTGTGACGAGGACCTCAGTGTCTGGGGA
This sequence comes from Talpa occidentalis, assembly GCF_014898055.3. NCBI lineage: Eukaryota > Metazoa > Chordata > Mammalia > Eulipotyphla > Talpidae > Talpa > Talpa occidentalis. Next base: position 30,492,372 of record NW_023600993.1, read on the forward strand.
ACTGTATGTATTTGTACGTATTTGCTGTATGTATTTGCCAAGTTCGTGTACGGACAGTGGGACAGGGCTGGGGGCTTGGGGTTGCAGAGAGCTGTGTGATTGGAGCTCCAACTGATCCCCACCTCAGCCACAGGCTCAGCTGAAGACTGGGGGGGAAGGGGCTGCTCTCCCACCAGCCAGGTGCTTCTAGGGCCTGAGAAGGCTTAGGAAGGAGAGTCCTTTCCCTCTCTCCCCTCCCCCCATGGCTTTCCAGGGTTTCTCCCTCGACATGCAGACACCTGCTCAGAGGAAGATGGGGGGACCCAGCATGCTCACACGGAGTGAGAGGCCTGCCTTGCTGCTCCTGAACCTGAGAAGCGTGAACGGCATCCCTGCATGGCGTTGGACAGGCTGGGGGCGGCTGGAGAGGCCAGCACTAGGGCAGGGTGCCCACGCCAGACTACAGAGAACTAAGGAGGGGTTCAGAATGGGGGACACGAGCAGAATCCTGAAGTGGACTCAAGGGGTGTCAGGACTAAGTTCATCACAGTAGCCAGGCTTGGTTCTAAAACTACGCTATTAATTTTTAAAAAATAATTTTAAAAAATGTAGCCCTTAGGGGGGTTATCACTATCCCTTGTTGATGGATAAGGAGCCTGATGCACAGAGGCCCGCTAGTTGCCTCAGCCCCCAGCTTCTGGAGCTGCCTGCCCTGAAGGGTCAAGAACCCACTTCACTCACACCAGGCACTGGCTGAGACCAGCCTGGACTGGCCATCTGGCTGGTGCCCTCCACAAGTTCCTGGAGGTTGGCCCAGGGAAGCAGCCAGGCAGTTTAACTCCCAAGTTAAGAGCACAGGTTCAGCCAACTGACCTGAGCCTGAGTTGGCCTTAGGGTGGGAGCCTCAGCCATTTGCATTGCTCAGAGAGAGGCTGACAGAGCTGGGACCCCTGTCTGCACAGGCCTGGTGAAGTGGGACACACACGCAGCAGGAGATACTCACCGGTGACCCCAGGCAGCAGGGCCTGCCCGGAGTTTGGCACCTGAGGATGGCAGGAGGGCTGGAAAACTAGGGTGCCCCCCTGGACTGAGGGCTGGATGGCCAGAGGCTGGCGGAGTGGGGGGTTCCCGACTGGACCAGCCTACCAAGGGGCAGGAAGCTGACTAGATTAAAACCAGTAACAGACCTTGGGTCAGCTTCCCAAGTATGGCCCAGGGCCATTGGGAAAGACATTGGGGGTGGGGGGGAAGCAGTTCTGTCAAGACTCAGAGCCCCTTCTCTCCGCTCAAATTTTTGTTGTTGCTTGAAGCAAAACTGTGGGGAAAGTATCCCATGTGTGTGTAACTCTTGTGTCTGTTGGGTGATGTGTTATTGATGGCGTGTGTTGTGGAGCTGCGTGTTGTGTGGCGGCAGTGCCTGTGCCGAGGGGTTAGGCAGGCAGAAACTTCCTTGTGGGGTGGCTGTGGGTTGAGGAGGTGGGGAGAGAAGGCTGATGGGGAGGAGAGTTCTGGTAACTGAAGTGGGGGTCCAGAGGACGACCCCTGCTGCAGCCCACCATCCTGAGCTTCTGGGAGCACAGGAGGGGCCCACAGTAGTGGAATGTGTTTGGGGCTTGGATCAGCCGGAGTCAGGATGCACTCTTGCCCAGCTCAGCTGTGCTACCCCAGAGGCTCCCCTACAGGGACAGGGGCCAAGTCACGCCCATGGCTCAGCCAGGTCTCACCTGTCAGTGCTGGAACCTGAGCTCCCAGGCCCAAAGCACCTCACGTGGAACCTCCCCACTGCCCGCCCTCTTTGTCCTTGCTCCCCACCCCACCCCTATCCCCATACAATCTTAAGGCTCTGGCAGGCAGTGTCCTCATTTGTGCAAAGCACATCAAACCCACCTGCTGCCCACGTGCCTGAGGGCTGGAGAGGAGGTGCTGCTCAGGGGAGGCCATGGGTACTAACCCACTTGAGATAGATCCTTCAGGGCCCAAGTCCTTGGCCCCTTTGATGACCCCTAAAAAAATCCTGCTCCCTGGCTTTCCTGGGAGAGCCCTGGGTCTTCCCCTTGCACCCTTCCCCACCCAGGGAGATCCAAAGGACAGATGACTCCCTGACAGGCCCTTTCCGACCGACATCTGGGCAATGAGCCTGGGAGCTGCAGCAGGGAAGGTAGGAGGCTCTGAGGTGCCACCTTCTGTCCCTGTGTTCCCCTCCCCCCATGCCCTCCCACCCCATCTCTTTGGCCCTCAATTTCCTGCATGTCTCTGACAAAACCAGGAGGTCCCTAAAAGAAACAGCAAGTCAGATTTCCCCTCTGGGCCACTCGCGGGCCTGGAGAGGCTGGCGTGCAGTTGGTGTCTAACCGCTGACTGGCTTGTGGATGGGGGCCTGTGAGTGTGTCTCCCAGAGGACCCGGGGCTTCCTGGAGACCAGAAAGCATGTCAGCCTCACCCCCGGACCTGGGATAGAGTTGCTGCTCAACAAATATTTGTTGAACAGAGGAAAGACTAAGAGTTACCATTTATTGAGCACTCACTGTGAGCCTGTTGTTTCTCCAACATTTGACACTTCTTTAACTCAATTACTCCTAAAGAAGGGTTTTCAGGGGGGTTGGGGAGTAGACTTGGTCTCACTAAACTGGGGTGCATATGGCAGGTGCCAAAAGCTGTGAAAGGACCCTGACACACAACTTCACAACAAAGCCCTCGAGGCTGCCTGGAGACTGTACATTGAACAGACGTCTTTGTGTCCACAGTTGGCCTAGGCAAGGACTGAATACCCAGACTGGCTTCCAGGAGAGGCCAGCCAATCCAGCTACCTAAAATAAGGTGCAAAGAAGATGTTCTAGACCTGCTGCAGTTTTCTCTCTTCTCTACTCTATAAATCCTCTTTTTAAACTTGGTAGAGTGAATCCATCTATTGATACCATTCCCCTGTATAGCAGTAAACTACGAGCTAAATGCCTGAGTTTTTTTTTGACACATGTAATAGTCCTTGGAGATTTCTATTACTGTTCCCATTTTACAGGAGAAGACATGGAGGTTCAGAGAGGTTAAGTCACCTTCCCAAGCCCACACAGCTGGTGAGCAGGGAAAGAGATCTGCCCCAGACACCCCCATCTGTTTAGATCCCATGATCTGATGCCCTTTCCTTTTTAGACCCAGCCCTGAGCCAATAAGGGCAGCAAAACTGCCCTGAGTAGGCAGCAAAACCTCCCTGAGCACATCACCCACACTCCCCTGGACAACCATTGCCGCCGTGCCCATCTCCAAGGGAGGCTGGGTGCTCTTCTGCCTGCCTCTTCCTCCCAGGCCCCCACTGCACCTTCTCTGCCCCCCACCCCTCAGATCACCCTTAGGCTCCCACACCTGCAGGAGGATGGTGGCGACTACTCAGCCTGGCTGGCTGACTCTGCCTCTGGCCCACTCCCGGTCATGCAGGCCCCGCCAGCCTGGGCTCTGCCTAGCGTTTCCCTTCACAAGGAATCAGAGGAAAGCTCTTCGTTCCCCAAGCCCTGAGGACCCCATCAGAACCACAGCTTTGTCCTGATGCCCTTCAACCAACTCGCAGGAGTGGGGATCTAGACCATGTGGGTCAAGGGCTCCCTGGCTGGGGTGTCAGCACCAAGTCCCTCCACAGCCCCACCCCTGGGGCGGAGCCTGGGCAGAGCGCCCCAGCAGCCCCCCATGGCTTCCCTGGGAAGTGTGTGAGTCACTGCGCTGGCCTCTGCGCGGGGGCTGTGCATCTGCATCCACACGCACGCTCGTAGGCACACACCTGTGCAGGGCCCGTGAATGTGGCGCGGGCACTGTGTGCACATGCACGGCTACACACACAGCCGTGTGCTCCAGACCTTAGGTACTGCGTGCACGGCATCTCTTGGACCTGTGAGAATCTGGGGTCATGGTGTGGGGCTACACGTGACCCTCCTGAATGCCACCCTTCCCATGGCAGTACCTGTAGTCAAGGACAGGGTGGGAGGGCACAGTCTTCACAAAGGAGCCTGAGGCTCAATTGCAGGCCCCTTGCCAGCTCACCCCTGTGTCTGTAAGGGAAGTGTACCCCAGCTTTGTATGGACCCACTGCCACAAAATCCCAGTCCAGGTGCAACACAGAGATGCCTGTGGGAGCAGCGGGTGGGGCAGAGCTGCCGGCACGCTGGCTCTGGTGACCTGCTCACTGGAGGACCCTGGCTTAGGCAGGCAGCAGGCCAGGGTTCAACACCAGCTCAGCTCCTTTCTCTGAGCTTCAGTCTCTTCATCTGTAAAATACGGTGACTGCACCCTGGGACACCCGAGGGATGGAGCGGGTCAGGTTTCTGCAGTAGATGCTCACTCAGTGGGAGCTGTGGTGACTGAGAAAAATCATTATTATTGCAATTCTGAGGGCCTGCATCTAAGGAAGAACCCTGAGGAATGGGTCAACAGGGAAACTGGGAGTATGGTAGCCCCCCAAGTCTGCAGAGCATGGGGATGGCCACAGGTGGAGTTCCAGAGGGGAGAGTAGGGTGTGGGGACACAGGGTGAGGAGGGCAGGATGGGGCTGGAAGGCTTGGTGATGCTCCCAGCCCAGAGCACCAAGGGTTTGCTTGCGCATGTGGGGCTGTGTGGGCTCGCAGGAGCCCCAGCCTGGCCTAGGCCAGGGCCACGAGCACCTGTCCAAGGACTGCATGTGTTCATTCACAGAAGTGCGTCGTCCCGGAGCTCCTGCGGATGCCAAGTGGGCTGCGGGGCCTCCTCCCCTGCTGTCCCCACGCCTGACTGGGGCCTCCTCTGGGCTCCATCAGGACTTCTTAGCCTCCTGGCATGACATGTTGGCTTTGGTCTCTCTTGAGGAACTTCTTCTGGAAAAAGGGGCTGAGATGGCTGCCCCAGACTGGCTTTGGGAGCAGATGGAGTCCTCAGACAGAACCGGTCCCCTCCAGGCCCGAGGCTGCCCTGCTGCGCAGCCGCCGTGCTAGCGCTTGTCCACCTTCTGCTGCCGCAGGGCCTGCAGGAAGACTCCTTTCACCTGGCCCAGGGTCTCGTGGTACATACGGAAGTCCTCCTCCTTCCCTTGCAGGGCACTGCCCAGGGCGGCCTTCAGCATTTCATTCTCCTCTGCCTGGATGGCCAGCCTGGACCACATGGAGACAGGGCTCAGCGCGGCCCAAGCCTGGGCACAGGTGTGCGGGCATATGCGCTGAGGGCCCTGGGAAGGGGGCTGCCAGCATGGCTGCTTTCAGCCTCAGGGTTCGCCTGAGCCCTCCCCTCCTCCCACAGATCCTTAGAGGGAAATCATGTGGGATTTCTCGCTGGGCCCACCCGCAGGCCTGGGTCTGGCCCTTGGGGGTTCCCCAAATGCTGACTGTCTCAAGGGTGAATACTAATTTGTAGAGTTTCCCTGTCCTTCCTTCCTCATCACTGCATCTGAGAAAAGGGAGCTCAGCCACCCGCGCCTAATGAAACTGCTCTAGGGAGTGCGGGTTAACCTGGTCATGGCTGGGTTCTGTCTTCCTATAGCCAGTTGCCGAACGGCTGGCCTAAAACCCAGGCTCTGCAGGACCAGCCTTCTGTTCAAACAGGAGTCAAGGGGGCATATGATCCCTTTATCCACGGACGACAACACCACCCTTTCAGGAAGCCGGGACAGAAGGGCACCTGGTGGTCAGCTCCTCCATCTGGGACTCCACAGGCACACTGGAGAGCTGGCTGGAGGATGGGTCCTTTTTCTCGCTCGCATGTGGGTTGTGCCTGGTGTTAGAGGCGGGAGGACCTGTGGGGCGGTAGCAGCCACTCTCCGTGATGATGCCAGGGCCCTGTGTTAATCTGCTCTTCCCCCAGCTGCCTACTTCTTGGTTTTCCACTTGCTGAAACATACATACCTCCTTCAAGGTGCAGGACAAGGGCCTCCCTCCAGGGGCCCTCCCTGATACCTGCTCTACGTTCTCCCGGGCCCTGGTTTTGGCTCTATTACAGCCCCGACTCTGCCTGCCATGTACCAAGGTGGTTATGTTTGTTACCATCTCTGTCTTTGCCACTTCACACATTTCTGGAGGGCACCCGGGCCTATGGTCTGGCCTGTAGGTTGAGCCTGAGTATAGGCTGTCACTGCATCTGATGCCTCACACCACCAGTTCTCCCCTCCAGTCCCCATTCCAGCCAACAACATGCATACACACATGTATACACACATACATATACATACAGGAGATCCAGGGTGGCTGGGGCCAGGGGCCACAGAAAGTTCAGAAAAAGAAATCAAAGTCCCCCAAAGTGGGGAGCTTGGGCATGAGCACATCATACGAAAGCCTCTGTGTGAAGAGGCCCTCAGAGGTGGTGGGGTTCTTGGGGGTAGTGTGGCCCAGGGGAAATCACCTGGCATCAGCAGACCTGGTTTTCACCCCCTGCTGTGTGGCCTCAGGTAAACCTTCAACTTCTCTGAGCTGGTTTCCTCACCTGCAAAATGAAGACAATAGTTCTTGCCTCTAGAACTTTGTGAGGCCTGAGTGAATTCACCTCCTCAGGAACCCACTATGTCTCTGTCCTCACCTCCTCTACCCCTCACTATGCTCCCACCTCACTGCCTTCATGTGGTTCCTCCAAATCTCCCACCAGGCTCCGCTGTGGTGTCCCTGCTCGTTCCTCAGCTAGCTGCCCGCACATCCCCTTCTTCCACTGCCTGTCCAGTCATCAACTGCCAGTGAGGTCTCCGCCACCCCAAAGATAACAGCTACACTCTTAGCACCTCCTATGCCTTCCTCTGCATCAAGCCACAGCGCCTGCCTCCCTCTGGCCTATCACATCTTTAACTGGCTTATTTGTTTACTGTCTCTCTTCCCCACTGGTTTGGAAATGCCTCGAAGGACTGAACTCTGGAATCAGGTCTCCTCATTTGCAGACGGCAGGGATGGAGCCATGCTTCCAGAGGGCGCCACTCTGCCCGTGCCACAGGCCAGCAGGTGGCAGAGGCCATGTGGGCACTTTCAGATACTGCCCCTCAGTGTCCAGGCAGGAGAAATGTGGTTTTTCCTGCTGTGCTTAGTCTTCTCTGGTTGGGAGTCTAGCTCCTAGCAGAAGGTGAGCCCAAGGCAGGAGACTCCGCACTCCTAGAGGACCCATTCTTGAGGACCCAGGAGGGCTCAGCCCCAGGGACTCAGCCTGAACTCTCAGCAGCTCCTGGAAGGCCCCCTCCAGGCCTGGACCCTGCTGGTGGGAGAAAGGAAAAGGCACAACTCCCTCTTTGTGCCCATCCTTCTGAAATGTTCTGATCTCATCTGGGCTGGGAACAAAGGTCTGAGTGTCTTGGCTGGGAGAAGGGCAGGGGTATCCTGGGGTGTTGAGAGGCAGTGGGGGCTGCACCTCCACTCCAGAGCCTGCAGGGGGTAAGGATGCCAGCAGGAGGAGGCCTAGCTTCTCCTCGCTGGAGGTTCCTCTTCTCTGGGAGCCAACCACCCCAGAAATGGCTTTTGGTCCCGGCAGCCTGCACCCCAAGCTTGCCCCAGCCCCGCAAGCTGCTGCTGGTGCTGGCCTGGAGACAGTGCCTTAAGAACCACTGTATGGGAGCAAGAGACCTTTGAGTTTAGGACAACTAAACCTGGGCTGCAGCTGTGTGGTCACATGACTAGGAACTGGCCAATGGGATGAGAGCAGAAGTGATACAAACAACCTGAGGGTCAGCCTTTAAAGACTGTGGAGCTGCTTGTCTCCTGCCTGCTGCTGGTGGGGGAGCGAGGCAGCCAAATTAGACCGTGAGATGGAGCTGCATGTTGAGGATGGAGGGACACCAGGACGAGGAACATGGGTCCCCAAGCCTGTGGAGAGACCACTTTATCCCCACTTATGCTCAATAGCTAAGGAGGTAGACAGGGATTCTGCTCCTGGCCAGCCACTATGCTCCGGCCTCCCCAGCAAACCAACTTTGCCCCATAATCACCTCTGAGCATGGGCAGCTCTGGATAGAGGGCTGAGGGCTGAGGTGGGGGTGAGGGTGGTGGCTGAGGTATTCAGCAGAACGCCTTAAGCTAAGTGCTACCTTATGCTAAGGGCTCGCAGGTGGGCTGGGCCAGGGCTACGTGGGGCTGGGTGATGATGCTCTGGGGCTCCTGTTCTAAGTAGGAGACCAGGGGAGAAGGATGAGCTGGCAGAATTCCATCCTGATGAGGGCCTCTGCTTCCCACACTCTCCTTGAGGGGGCTGGCCAGTGCTGCTGACTGGCTCCTCCACTAGCAGCAAGATGCCCCCTCCTTCAGTCCCCCCAACTGCTGCTGGCCCCCTGGTCCAGTCTCTACCTGTTTTGCTCCTGGGGGCTGCTCTCTGCGAGCCGACTGTCCTCACAGGCTCCAGGCGCATCTTCTCCAGATGTTGCTCCAGCACCACAGTGCGTTGCCGCTCCTCCTGCAGCTTCCTCTCAGACTCCAGAAGCCTCCTGTTGCTCTCCTCCACCCTAGTGATGAGAGAGGACGGGCTGCCACACTCCCTGGCAGGCAGGGGCCGCCCTACCCACTCCCGCTCAGTTTCTCAGAGAGGTGGCACACCTTATATCGATGGTGGTGGGACTTGTTCTTTATTTTTATTGAGGTGACATAGGAACATGCATTGAAAAATCATGTAGCTCTGTCCAAGGCTTAAAATGAAAAGCTCAGCAGCCCCGCCCCACACCTCCTCACGCCCAATTCCTGCTCTCCAGGAGCAGCTACTTCTATCACTTCCAGCTGCTTCCTTGACTATTTACTGCCATCATCTTACAGATGTTTAGGATGCTATTTTTTTAAGGTTTAAATATAATCTTTTGACTTCCTGTCAGGCAACACGATATTAAAACACGACAAAAAATTGGGTTTTATTTTAGTATTCTCCCCCTTACCAAATCTCTCTCCACCCCCCAAGCTAGTTATATCACCATTGGGAAGGCAGAATTATCATTAGGTGACATATTTATTTTCTATTGCTGCTGTGACAAATTACCATAAACTTAGCCGCTTAAAACAATACAAAGCTATTATCTCACAGTTCTGCCAGAAGCTCAGCAGGCACTGTTGATGTCTCTGCTCCAGGTTCCATGGCCAAAATCAAGGGGTTCATTCTTATCTGGAGGTTCTGGGGGAGAATCTGCTTCCGGGTTCATTCAGGTTGTTGGAATCGAAGGACCAAGGGCCCCAGTTTCCTTCTGGCTGTTGGCTGCTTGTTTTCGGCTTTTAGAGGCCACTTGGCCCCCTTATCCTCAAAGCCAGCCAGATACCCTTATGTTTTGAATTTCTCTGACTTCTGCAGCATCTCTATGATCCCGGCTGGAGAAATTTCTCTGTTTTTAAGGGCTCAAGTGATTAGATTGGGTCAACCGATAATCCAGGATAATCTTTCTATTTCAGGGTCCATAATGATAATTACATCTGCTAAGTACCTTTTGCCACATAAAAGTATTCAGGCGTGACAGCAGGGGGCCAAGGGCAGGTGGGCCTCCTGTTGGCACAGAATTGGCAGAAGAGACCAGAGAGAACTCTTTTAAAAGCTTTAGTGAATTCTTGATGAGATTTGAAAAAATTGTAAAAGAGCTGAGAGTGAGAAAAGGCTCTTAGAGGAGGAAAAAAGCATTTTCGAAACTGCTCACCAGAAGCACTGAAAACTAAAATGGCCCCTGGTGAAAATCAACTCAGTGATCTTAAAGATAAACTGTGAAAATTATCCCACCTATTTTTATTCCCACAGGGCCAAGTAAGTCAATGGCAATGATATGCAACCATATTCACAGGTCGGCTCTCACCCAAGGGGAAAACATATAAAGGGGCAGGAATTGAGGGGCCATCTTTGAATTCCATCTACACAGTGAAAACAGAGGGAAAAGGAAAGAAAGTAGAACTCGATGGCATTGTAAAAGAATAAGACAACGTAGCTCCAGGGACTCCAGAGCTATAAGATTTAACATCCAAATTAGATTAAGGAAGAAAATCCTGTGAGTCTTGCAACAGATGCTATTGGAGCATTTGGTAAAATCATTAGTCATTCTTGTTTTTTTTTTAAAACTCAAAGCACAATGAGAATAGAGGGAAACACCTTACACAATAAAGCATTTTAAAATCAGCAATCAAGAACCCATCAATAGAGCAATGGTAAATAAATCATAGTGAATTAATAGTAAAATAGTCTGTAGTCATAAAAAGAATGTCTGTGGTATCATACTAAGTGAACAAGTAGGAGCAGATTGTGCATTATATAGGAGCTAATTAAAATTTTCATAACAAATTAAAAATTTAAAAACAAATAAACACTAATGCTAATGTAATTCAACCTATGAACTAAAATCAAAGAGGAACTGCAGCAGTTATTGACTAGTTATGTGTGGGAGAGCAGGCTTTCATTTTTTCTGCTACATAGTTCAGTAATGTTTGCATTTTGTTTAACTTCGTATTCCATTTGCGATAGCAGAAATAGCAAAAGAAACCAAAAGCAAATATCATGGGAAATGCTAATGCATTTTATGAATTCCTATAAAATTTAGGAATAACCAAGCTCTTGATTTCTCCCCTCCTTCTCCCAAATGTGCCTTTTCCATCCTGATAAATGTCACCATCACTCACGCAGTCGTTCAGCCAAAAAACCTGGGAGTCTCTCTTGCTCTCTCTTTTTTCTTTGTGGCTTTCAGCGCCCAATTTGCCAGCAGGCCCTACAGCTTTTCCTCCAGATGCACAAACCCAGCTACATCCCACTCCTCTACCTGCCTCCTGGCCTCTGCGCCTGCCTCTCAGGAAGTCTGTTTCTTCTCAAGGCCTCTCAAACACATAGGTATTCTGCTCTCTTTTGACCCTGCCTTCGCTCTCCCTGTTTTGTTGTTGTTGTTGACTCATCATCTGGGTTAATATGACAGGATGCTGGTTTGTCAATGGCTTTGAGTATGACATAACAGCTCTCCAACATCACGCTTATCAATTCGTGAAATTCCAAGTCTTTTAAAAGATTTGCCTTTTTACTCCATAACTGATTTTCATTGTATTTCAAGAGTCTGAGTAAACTGACCCCATGGCAGCAGGAAGTGAAGAATGTTCAGTAAGTAAGTCATTAGAGAAAATTATGTGTTAAAAATTTGCTTTCATGGGGGCCGTAACTGTTGGGATCATGACAAAAAATATACAGAGAAGGAGGTACCCCCTGCTCAGGAATTAATTTAACACAGATGATACTTACTGAAGATAAACATGCATAATATTACATATTACATATATAACACTGTATACAAAATTGTAAAGAGCTCTTTACATATGTAAAGAAAAAATATAACCAACACTTTAAAATGTGCAATCCTAGGACCTCCCTGGTGGCACAAGTGGTTAAGCACAGCACTATGAAGCTGTCCGCAGCCTCTGCAGCTCGAGTTCAATCCCGGGCCAGCCAGGGAGCTACCCTCATGGCGCAGCAGACCTCTCCTGACTCGCCTGCTGCTCCCCTCAGCAGTGTATTTCAGTCAGTCTGCCTGTTCTGCTCCCCACTCTGTCTCTGGCCTCTCACCCTCCCACACCTCTGGCCTGTACCCCAGTTCTTGTATGCATAAATAAATAAATCTTAAAAAAAAAAAGTGATGAAACTGACAATAGAATAAGGCAAAGGATTTAATGCCAATGTGATGGCAGAAGACATAAACTTGGGCTCCTGGAAGACAGCATGCTGCCAGGGAGGTTTCTGCATGCTTCTGGAAGACTCCAGGGCTGTGTTTGTAACCAAGCACTGAGCCAATATACCATTTATAAGCCCAGAAAGTGAGAAGGAAGCCTGTAGGTCTACCAGGGCCTGATGTGGGGAGAAACACCATCTTGAGAAAACTGAAGCACAAGGCAGCACTCTTGTGCTTAGGAAATCCTAACCTAATAAATCAGTGCTGATTAGAGACCACCGAAGCCCCCACAGCTGCACAGAAACAAAGGCAGAAACAATCTATAGGGGCCTTTTCTTAACCTAAGAGCTCCCACAAGAAAAAAAAAAAACTAGTTCCCCAAAATACAAACCTTGCAGGCAAAGAATTCACCGTGGGGGGAACGTAATATTTGTGACTTAGAATCCTAAGTAATGAAGACGATAGTGCAACTTTGAGGAGACTAAGAAAGTTGAAAGTTATTAAAGAGAAAGGCAAGAAATTTTACTAAAAGAACAAATGCTATAAAAAAAAGAGAGAGAGAACATGAGGTTTTACATAAAAAAGAATAGCCAGGCATGAAAAATAAAGTTACTAAACAGGTTTCATGGCAATTGAAGTCAACTGAAGAGATTTAATGAGCTGGAAGACAGAAATTGAAGAGCTGGAGTCTACCAGGGACTCCCATGGGGGAAAGAGAATTCGAAAACCCAAACCCAAGGCCAGGAAGCCCTAACCCAATCAATTAACATAACGTGCTCATCCGAGGCCACTGAAACCCCAAATGGACGAATGTGTCTTCCAGTTCACAGGAGGGTCAGCCAGGAATCAGTCCACAATATTCAGAAATTTTAACAGTTGTGGGGAACATAACAGGAAGAAAGAGAAGGAGAGCTAATCTATGTTGATGAGGAATTTTAGGTGACAAGAATGGGGAAGATGCGGAGAAGCCATCTGTGGGGAGTGGTCCTTGGCAACAGAGACTGAAGTCCTTGGACTGAAAAAGCGCGTTTCTGCACAGGCAAGAGGCAGCTCTCCCACCTGCCCTTGACTATGCCGGTACCTTTTTCTTTCTCCTTTTTCTAACCAACCTGTCCTTTTAAGATGTAAAAAAGAAAGAAAAGAAAAAGCACATTGATTCCTCAGTAGGAAAAATAAAACAAGGGAGAACTTCATAGTGAAACTTTCAGATGTCAAGGCAGGGAATATCTGAAAAAGCATCCAGGGGCAGAGTCCTTTCAACAGCAGTGGATGCTCAGACGATGGACTAGAATAGCCTCCAAGGGCTGGGTAAAATGCCTGTTTATCTAGAATTCTATGCCAATGAAATTCTCATTCAAGAGAACGGCATAATAAAGACATTTAAAAATAAACAAAGAACCAGGAAGCTTGCTATTCTCATGGCCTCACTGAACTAAAGGATCCACTTCAGTAAGAGGGAAACTGAACTGAGAAGGAAGATTAAGAAACAGGAAGCAGCAATTGAGAGAAGATATTTTAAAATATATTGGCAAAAATAGATGTATACTGATTTTATTTTAAAAAGACAAATTTGGAAAGTCAATTTTGGAAGGTTTAAGAAGTGTAGAAGAAAATATTAGGTAACAATAACATGAAAGATACAAGTAGGGAAATCAGAATAAAAGATCAAAATTTATTCTGTTGTTTGAAGTGATAGTAAAGAAACCTGCTGTCTTTAGGCTTGCTGATTTTATGTTAAAAGTTGAGGATAGCCACTAAAAGAATAGAGAATGTCTAACTGGCAAACTTATACATTAGGGAGGCAAATGAAACTTGATCCACCAAATATAAGGGAGAAGGGTGTACAAAAAGAACAAAGAAAAGCCATGGCAAGTAGAAAATATTGAGATGATCAAAATATTTCCAAATATTACAAAAATGAAAATGAATTAAACTCACTGTTCAAATCCAAATTCTCAGATTGAATTTACAAGCAAAGCCAACTGCATGCTTTTTTAAAAAGAGACATATTTAGTGACTTCTGTCATGGCAGACCAACCACACTAACTCCCAATTCTAAACAACTAGAAAAATGGATAAACTGTGAGACAGGTGGTAGCCAGATCCCCTCCGTTCTGCACCACAAAACTCCCCTAGATGAAAAATTTAGGAATAAGAGGAATAAAACTCTAATCACTGAATGGCATTCCCTCTTCAGGATTAACTATTAATTTACTCAATTGCTATTCCCTCTTTGGGATTAACTGTTAATTCACTGAATCACACTCCCATGCTCCTTCCTTTGATTAACTACTTTTTTTTAGACCTCTCATTTTCATTTATTTATTTATTTTGCATCATTGTTCATTTTTATTTTTTTTTTAAAGATTTATTTTATATAAGAACGGGGGTACAGGCCAGACTCGCGGGAGGTGAGAGGATTCACCAGAGACAGAGCAGGGAACAGAACAGGCAGACTGACGAAATACACTGCTGAGGGGAGCAGCGGGTGAGACAGGAGAGGTCTGTCAGGACAGGACAGGACAGCGCGCCATGTGGGACCCTCACCGGCCCACCAGGATCGAACCGGTGCTGCAGAGACTGCGGACAGCTTCATAGTGCAGCGCTCAACTGCCTGTGCCACCAGGGGAGCCCTGTTCATTTTTAAAGAATATTTGCTTCTCCCCACCCCTCAGGTGTAGTCCCCATGGAGTTTCCTTCACCCATGCACCCGTGCACCATCACCTCAGTCCCCTGTGCTCCTCCCTCCCTCCCTCTGGTCCCTCTCCCTCCTCCTCCCCTGCAGGATGTCTCTGATTTATACTTGTCCGTTTTTGCTTTGTTGTGTTTTGTACTGTTGTTATTGTTTTACACCACTGTCTTATTTGGTTTCCCTATATCCTATGATTAACTATTAACTTGCTCCACTGAATTTCTGGAAGATTTGGAAAAACCGACTATGTTTTAACCCTAATAAAAATTCTCTGTGTCTCCTGGGGTTGATAGTACATTGGAGACAAACACCTGCTGATGGCTGAGAAAACTCCCTGCTGGGAAAGTCAGGTACCCTTACTCCCTCCTTTTACACTGCCCTGCACTTCCTTGGACCTGGAATTGGGAAGCCCCGGTTTCCCCCACATTCCTTCCCTCCCTGTGAAATCATAGCGCTCCTGTCACTTGGGGAGTTGGCATTACTAGGGTGCCAACACAACTGCTGACTCCTTTGGTGGGCATCTCAAACAAAACTCCTGTGTGTGAAGACAATCCTCATGATCCGGAGCCTGGCTCTCTGGGGCGAGGGAAGACCTGGTTTGGGTTGTTTACAATGTGGGGCTCAGACTGGACACAGGACCACGGACACTGGTCACTGGACACAGGACTCGAGAGAAGGGAAACAGACCACAGAAGTTCTGTCTCACTTTCCACCGAGGCCCTTTTTGATGGTAGCATGGTTTGGGGGGGGTCCCCAGCACAGCGCAGCCATCTCCCTGGGATAAGGATAGGAGACTGGGGAGCTGGGGGCTGTGGCTGAGGCCCGGGAACTGGTAGGGCAGACTAAGAGAGAGGGAGGGGCCTATATTCTGAGGGTGAGAAATCCAAATAGGTTTGGGGGGACCGGAGTGCAGAGAGGGCCTGAGCCCCCCTTCTTTGCTTGAGTCCATAGCAATGCCCTGGATTAAAAAGACCATTTGTCTTTGCTAATGGGCCTGAGACAGCCTCCCAGAGCTTCCCCACTCCCAGAAATGACACAGCAGCAGAAGGGACCTCAGGAATCAAAAAGAACAAAGGCACCCCCTGAGAGCATGATGTGACCAGAGGAGCGCCCCGCTTGCCTCCCCACACCCAGCTTTGCATAGAGACACCCAGGTGAGAGGCCACGTGGAGAGAGAGACGCTATGGAGCTTCCAGCTAAATGGGCTCAGAGGGGCCCTAGCTGGCATCACGAGGAGCAGAATTACCCAGGCAACCCACAGAATAACGAGAAACAATAAACCATCGTGTTTGAAGCCACGAAGTTTAGGATTTGCTACACAGCAACAGATGCCTGAGTCACCGCGGCTCCCAAAACCCCCCACTCAGGTGCCCCTCAAGAAGGGGCGAGAAAGCCCGAGCTGAGTGTGTTTCTGCCATCTGACAGGCTAGAGGCTTCTATTTTCCATTACATTTCAGCTAGAGAAAGGGAATTAATGTTACTTTTCTCATCTACACACCCCCCCTCCCCGGCCGCTCTACGTACTGCATGAGAAGGTGTCTCTCTGCTCAGGCACAGCCACCCGCTGTCCACTTCCCAGGCCCCACCACCCAGTTCTTCTCTGGTAACTGCATGCCATTTTTCCTTTTGACAAACTGCCCCTGCTGTTCTGTGAGTATCCGGGGGTTCTTCTGGTCAGGGTTCCTGGCCTGTGTCTGGGGAGGGACATGTGAGCGACCCATGCGGGCCAGACCTCCTCTCCCAGAATGCACTGGCGTAAAACCACTGGGCCTGTGTGGTTCCAGTGCCCAAGGTTCCCGCTACCAAGGTCTCTGCACTTTCCCAGGCTCCGTTCTCGTCCTGCACCTTAGAGTCTTGCTGGCACCTCCCAAAAATCTGCCTTCCCACTGTCATCCCAGAACCCGGATTGACATGTGATCTGGCCTGTCATTTCAGAAACACAGTGGAGTCCTTTGTATTCTTCCATGTGGAGGTCACACGGTGGGGCCGTGTTGACCTGGGCACCAGCAAGTCTTGCCAAAAGGGTCACTTGAAAGAGGAACACTGACTTATCTGAATGGAAATCTGTCAACAACCCTGTGGAGAAGACCATACCTCCTGGAGCACAGCCTCGGCTGCCCGCTTCCCTCCTCTCCCCAGGGCTGTCTCAGCACCCCCACCTGTCAACAGCTCTTTTGCTGTTGGGATTCCAGACTTCAGTCTGGCCCGCATCTTCTTCTCACTGAGCCTTCGGAAGGCGCCCAGTGTAGCACCGTGCTCATCATCAGTTTTAGTTATTGGTGGGTTATCTGCCTGGTTCAACTACTCCTGAGCGTCCTCCCACCGAGACTCTCACTTGGCACCCACATGCACGCGGCAGTCCCACTGGGTGCACACAGGATGAGGCAAACCATAAGTGTGGTGGTCAGGCCTCGGGATTGTGGGGCGCTTGATGGGCACATGAGGTGTGGCTGGGAAAGTCCTGGACAAAGACTGTGCGAACCAAGCTCTCAGGTAAAGTGAACCCCTTCGTGGGAGAGGCCTGGCGCTTGGCCAAGAGGGTGCCCTTGTGCCAGGCCTTCCACCCCCAGCCCACTTAGGCCCGTGGTCTGAGGAGCCACGAGTTACCGTTTCTGCAGGACAGTGACAAACTCGGTGAGCCGGTCGCGCTCCACCTCGGTGGCCTGCCAGAGGGCCTTGAACTCTGTCACCTGAGCCTGCCAGCCTTTTTGTTCAGGGGAGTCCGAGAACCTGGGGGCCAAGGTAGGGGTAGAGGGCAGATGTCATTTGCAGGGTTACCTGAAGAGGTATACTTACCTTTGTGATGGGGTGCCTCAGAGACAGCTGGAGAAGGAAGCCAGCCCAGCCCCTCCTAGCCCCCGAGTCTTCCTCACTATATCTGGCTCTGTTGAAGTCTCTAGACCTCACATCACTGGCTCCAAAGCCAGACTCTGGCAGGGCTAAAGCTGCATCAGCACCACTGTCCATCCAATCACTGGGGACCTGAAATTAGTCTGGCTGCTGGGGAAGTGGGCTCTTGAAGTCTGGAGAGCCCTCAGCACCTGTGTGGCCTGAAGCCTGGCTGCCCTGTGTAATGCCAGGTGGGCAGTGCCGCTGTCCTTCTGCATCTCCTGGTTGGCCCCAAGTCCAACCCACCTTCCTGGAGTCTGGACACTTGGCTCTTATAAGGTGGCCAGTTTCCTCCAGCCCTGAGCCAGCCCACTGCGCCTACCTGCCCGTCCCTTACCTGCTGCCTGGGTTCAGGATAGAAGGTAGGTCTGCCCCCACTCCAACCCCCCCAGAGCCCAATTGTGAACCCAAAGTTTCTCTCTACTTGCCCTTGTTTTACCTGGTAGACCCTGGTGACCCTAGGCTTGCTTTTCTAGCATCAATGACACAGGGAGGCTGCAGAGCTGGGCATGTATGAAGGGCCAGGCTGGGGCATGTGAGCCCAGGGCTGACTGGGTCTGGGGTATTGGGCAGGTCTCCTCCCCTCTGGGCCCCAGCCCTCCCTTCTGAGCATGAGGGGTTGGTTGAGATGGGCTCTGAGGACAGCAGATGCCCCCATGTTCTTGCTACTCAAAGTTCAGTCACCTTATCAGTGGCTTTGGCACTGACTTAGTGTGTTTTAGGAATTCAGGACGTCAGTAATGGAATCGTAATGTGCATCTAATCAGCAGATGCCAGCTGGTCTGTGTGCCCTGCAGTTCAGAAGACCCTCACCTAGTGATCTCCATGACTCTCACATATGGGGCAGGAGCAGCAAGAGGAAAAGGCAAGCTGCTGGCCCGGATGCCCTATCGGTCACCACACGAGCCCTGACAGACACACTCTGGGGTCACTTCTGCTCCATGAATGTCTGTCTTGCTACCGATGGGAAGGGACTGTAAGATCTGTAAGGGCAGGGCCCACCTGTGGTCGGGTTCAGTAAATACTTGTGTGTTGTGAAACAAGAAGCAAGCTTGAAAACCAGCAGTCTGGGCAGCCAGTTCATGCATCCCAGTGGAATATAAAGGTCACAGCCACATAGGCCTGAAAGGGACATTAAGGGGCCAGCTTGTCCATCTTCCTGTTCCCAATACAGAGCAGGAAAACCTTAGAGAGACAGAGCCTGTCACTCCTCCCATGGGGTGAGAGCGTGGCATGCACCCTGATGCTTCAGAATTGGCCTACTCTTTCCCAAAAGCCCTGTGACTCCAGGCTGAGGGCTGGGACAGCTGTGGCCAGATTTGGCCCATGGTCCCCGGGCTGCCAATGGTCAGGTTGAAAGTGTCTTACTTAGTCCCTTGGGAGACAGCAGCCTACAGAGGCCCAGACCCACACGGGGCAGCTGGGGGTCGAGGGCCACTCTGAGGCCTCCAGAACCTGAGCTGACCTGTCTGAGAAGTGGGGGCGGGGGCTAACAGCAGGAGCATGGCTCCAATGGACAGTGGGCAGGGCTCAGGGGCAGGACAAAACTGGCCTTTGTCTGTAGGCTGGCAGGAAGAACAAAGGGTCCATTTAAGTCCAGAGACTTGATTCTATTAAGAAAGAGGGGGCCAGTGAGCTGAGGGGATATCAGTGACTTAAAGTGGGAACCAGTATGACGTGAAATTCTCCCCCTAGAGACTGGTTCTCAATGGGCAGGAGAAGGGAAGGGAAGGTAAGAGGCTCCAGGCCCTGGAAGATTCTCTGAGTTAACGAAGATTCTCTGTGTTAACTGTGTGGCTGCAGGAAGGATAGTAGGTTGCTGGTCTGAGGTCAAGACTCCAGCTCTTGTGTGGAGATTTCTGGACCTACTAAACATAGAGCTTCCATATGATCCAGCAACTCCACTCCTAGGTATTTACCCAAAGGACACAGAAACATCAATTCCAAAGAGCACCTGCACCCCTATGTTTATAGCAGCACTGTTTACAATAGCTAAGCTTTGGAAACAACCCAAATGCCCAAAAATAGATGACTGGATCAAGAAGATGTGGTACATATACACCATGGAATATTACTCAGCATTCAAAAAAGATAAACACATGCAATTTGCAGCAACATGGATGGTGCTGGAAGGGATCATGCTCAGCGAAATAAGCCAGAAAGAAAAAGAAAAATACCGGATGGTCTCACTCATAGCAGGAATCTAGAAAACTTAAATAAGGGACCAGGAAAATGAATAACTATAAGAAAGTGAAAATCAAAATCAACAAAAAACTATGAACCAGAGACACTTTTGGGGGGTAGGGGCGGGAGGGGAGGGATTGGGGTCAGAATGGGGGGGTTGCAATTGTATGGGGAATATAAAAATAAAATTTATTATTTAAAAAAAAATAAAAATAAAAATAAATAAATAAATAGAAATCTAAAAAAAAAAAAAAAAAAGACTCCAGCTCTGCATTCCAGCTCTGCTGTACCACGGTGGACAAGGCACTTGGACCTGCCTGACCTGCCATGTCTTTATGTTTACCTGAAAGGGTCCCTGACTTGGCCTGGCCTCAGTTTCCCCTCCTTTTAATGGGATGACAATGCAACCAAGGATGGGAAGGACTGGGGGAGCCCAGGGTCCTGGGTTCGTACCTGGGTGAGGCCCTGTGAGGACTGGGCATGGAGGGCCACGTGAGAGCAGATTCCACCAGCATGTGGCCCAGGCTGGTCACCGAGCTGTGCGGAGGCAGAAGGGGCTGGTCACTGAGGGAAGGCAGGCCGGGCCCGCGCCTCACCTCTGCATGTGCTTAGTGGGGGGAGAGGGCAGGGGCCAGCGGGATCTGGGGACAAGGAGGTGGCCAGTGCTGGCCCTCACAGTGGCCCTGGCAGGGCAACCCTCTCAACTGCTGCCCTTCTTCCAGGAACTCTTGTTTGCTCAAAATGAGACAGAACCAGGAGACAGCAGAGCCTCGAACAGTCCAACACGGGTCTGAGGATCCTGGGAGCAAGCGCATTTCGGGGCCAGCGTGGAGAGGACATTACAGGGAGCTGCAAGCCTATGCTCTCGCAGCAGCAGTATCGGGCCTCGCTGGCTCCTTCCCGCAGACGCAGGGCTAATGCACTCGAGAGGCAATGCACTCCTATTGGAAGGACAATGCCACAGGCATCTTAAAATTGCAGCCGTGGTTTCCCATCAGAGGCAGCAGGAAACAACTTTTCTTCTGAATAATTAATATTCACTTTCCAAGCCCTCCGCCCCATTTCTTTTCTTACCGAGACGATCCGAGCCTGCCAGCCTGATCGCCTGCTGAGGCTGGGGACTTGGTCAGGCCCTGGTCCTCTGGAAACTTGGTGTAGGTGGGGTTGACCTCTGGCCCGCGGGACCCCTCGCCTGCTCCTTTATTCCGAAGGTACTGCAGGGCACAGACATGGGTTCAATTCTCAGGGCTTTGGCTCAGAGGTTTGGAGAAGGCAGGAGGGGGGCTTGGCTTGATTTCGGGGCTTTCAGGGAATGTGAAAGAGACTTCTTTTCAGGAGTGAAAAGCGAGGGCTGTTTGGTGAAGGCACTCCTTGCATGACAATGACATCTAATAATGCCTCTCTTCAGAAAGCCCGCTGGTGGCAGTGACTGGCTGTTCTACATTCAGGTCCCACAGGGAAGAACATGACCTTCGAGGAGGAGGAGACCAGAGGCGGACTCCTCTATCCTCCAGTGGGCCCACATGTGGACGAAAGCCAGGTGTGTCCAGAGGCCAGCTGTCTTTGTCACTGGAGACACTTGGACCTTCTAGACGCCCAGAGCCAGATAGGCTGGCAGGGCCCCAGCCAGGGCAGGCAGGCTTGGGGCAGGCTGGGCTTCCCAGGCACCTTCCCTCCTACTTCCCCTCCCAGTTCTAGAAGAACAGCTGATGAGACCAGGCTGAAGAAGGAACATTAGAAGCCCCCTAGCAGACCAGGCCACCCTCAAGGGATGGAGGGTTGGCGTGAACCCAAACAATTTGACATGTCCCCCTGCCCCACCCATTCTGAGAAAACCCGCAGCAGGCACCGACTTGTCCGGTGGGCAGTGCTTGGCTCCCAACCAGCTGGTGACCTATGACATAAGAATCAGTCTTCTTTTAACAAATAAAACAAAACAAGAATCAGTCCTCTTTGTGCCTGGAAGCAGAAGCATGGTGAGGTGAGCAAGCCGGACTGTTCTGTGAGCCCCTTCAACCTTCGCTACCCAGGAACCTGGGGTGGGAAGCAGGGTGAGGACTGCAAGACGTTGCAAGACACATTCAGTGCCACGTACATTCTCCCAGCCTTGGGGGCTTCAGCATTCTCTCCCACACTCCATCCTGTGGCCCCAGGCTATTCTGGCCTCAGGGGCAGGTGGGACAGCTGCAGAACCACCTGCCACCACCGGCCTGAAGCCGGGGCTGAGGGGCCCTGGGCTCCTGCTCATCGGACCGGGCCGTGGGTCCCTGGAACAAAGGCAGGGCTGCTCTGTGACACACCTTTGGGTCTACTAGTCAACCCGGCTGCGAGGCTCCCCTGTCACTGAGCCCTATGTGCTGGCCAAGGAAGCCTCCCGGAGGTCACCAACTCCCCATTCCGAGCACCAGCACCACAGGGAGGAGCCACAGAGCCCACAGTGCTGACTGCTGGCAGGCCGGACTGTGCGCTTGGGCGCTTGCCGTACATCTCCAGGAGCTTACTCGTTGGACAAGCGTGTTGTGGGCATCTACTATGTGACTGGTGTCAGGCACTGAGGCCCCAGGCCTATGTCCCTCAAGGGGACATGGCGGGAGAGAAGGGGGAAATGATTATACAAAGCGACAAAGTCTGGCGCGGGTATCCACAGGGAGTCAGGAGCATGCCCGAGACCACCACATGACACAGAATGGGCGTCCAGGCAGCTCCGGCGACTAGGCAAGACCTTAAGGCAGCTGGCGAGGTGGGGGGGAGAGGAGAGAAGGTGCATGCGCAGGCCTGGAGTGAGGAGAAAGCAGTGCCTGTGAGATGCTAAGCAGCATCCACTGGCCAGGGTGTGGGGGAAAGGGAGGGATGGAGAGAAGATGCAGGAGGGGCAGCAAGAGCCAGTCAGATGGTGTTCAGCAAACTGGATGAGGAAGTGTGGCTTTCCTCTGCCGTCCTGCTGCCTGGAATACAAATGGAAAGGCTGGCACTGTCACCACCATCTTGGATCATGAAGATGAGGACCACAGGGAGGGCCAAAGAGGGTGAGCTGGCAGGAACCTGGACCCTTGAGGACTGGGGGAGGGGATGGGTGATAGAGCAAAGGCAGGTTCTATGCAGAGTGGGGAGACCATCAGGTTGGTACCTTAGAGAGGAAAGTTCTGTGCAGAAGAGCCAGGGAGCCAGAAGGAAGCAGGGGGGCCAAAGCAGAGGCAGGTAGGAAGTGGTAGGGCCTGAGCAAATGCCCTGGAAAGAAGGAGCCACTGAGCCTACTCTGGGAATGGGTGGACTTGCTCGGGCTTGGAGATGAATGCTCGGTCGGGCCAGCGCCCTACTTACCTGCACACTGAGTTGCCCGATCTCCAGCTCCAGCTGCCGCACTTTGGCCTCCCGCTCAGCCACCATGGCCTGCAGCTGGGCAACAAGGCTGCTGCTCCGCTGAGCCTCGTTGTTGAGCTGCTGGTCCAGGCGGTGCTGGGATGCTCGAGTCTTTTCCTCCTGCAGACTCAGGCTACCCAGAATCTCCTGTAGCTGCTTCAGCTGGTCCTGAGAGGAGCAAAGAGCAGGGCAGGCGAGGGTCAGCCATGGGCCCTGGGCAAGACAGGACAAGGGAAGCGCGCCTCCCCCGCTCCCAGTGGCCCACCCTGCTCTTGCAGGAAACTAACAGTGGGATAGGACCTGTTCCCCTGGGAGGCAGGAGGAACACCTTCTTGCCTGCCTTCAGGTGGGTTCCCATAGGCAGGTGGGGACCACACCCTTTTCCTGGCCTTAACTTCCTTCTCCCTGAGATGGGGCCGAGGACATGCAAGGAGCTCTCAGGGCACAGAAAGTGGTTCAGAAGTTGGCCCCTTAGTCAGTGGGAGATACTTGGATACAAAGAAATCCTATTCCACTCTGTTGAGAGATTGCCCTTGAAGGCAGTACCTAGATCCCCAGCCAGGGATCCTTTAGTCCCTGAGAAGTCCCACAGGAGAGTCCTGGGGCAAAAGCTTCCCACCAGGGGACCACCAGGAAGGACCGTGTCAGCGATATAGAAGAGGCTATGGGGCACAACTTGGAATTCAGAGACCAAAACTCTGAGCTGCCTCAGGTCCCAGTGAGAACAGACGAGGGGCAGGAAAGCAGAGAGGGGGCCTCCCTGGTGGTGCAAGGGGTTAAGACACAACCTATGAAGCTATCCGCAGCCACTGCAGCGTGAGTTCGATCCCTAGCCAGGGATCAACCCACATGGCACAGCAGACTCTCCTGACTTGCCCGCTGCTCCCCTCAGCAGTGTATTTCAGTCAGTCTGCCTGTTCTGTTCCCCACTCTGTCTCTGGTGAATTCTCTCACCCCCTCCCTGCACCTCTGGCCTGTACCCCAGTTCTTGTATGAATAAATAAATAAATCTTAAAAAAAGAAAGCAGTGAGGACTTGCTAATCGAGTAAGGTTTTACAGTCAGGTTAACCTGGTTTGACCTCCACTGTGTGGTCTTGAGGGACTTGTCTAACTATTTGGAGTCTCAGTTTCCCTATCTACAAAATGAGATTATAACACATGATAATAAGGGTTTGTCCTAAGCATAATGAACTACCACTATGGACGCCACCCATGCCCAGAAGGGGAGGAGCTCTCTGGTATCTCACAGGCAAGAATTTGTACTGGCCCACCCAGTTGTCCCTTCCATTCCGTGATGAAGAGTAAGCCAGGGGCCATCCATTTCCTCCCCCTCATCCATTTCTTCCTCCTCTGGGGTCCACAGGCCCAGCAGCTTGAGCTGGCACCAATCCCGCACCACACAACCTGCACCCCTTGGGGAGCTTCCACGCTGTTCCTGTCCCTGGCCTGGGGTCCATCTGGAGGCTGTGGACTTTTGGGTTATGCAGGTGCATTCTGGGGCTAGTGAGGGCTCATTGTGGCTAGGGCTGGGGTAGGGGGAGGTCCAGCCTTGGGGGACCAGGCCCTGGCTTTCGCCCCCCTGCAGTGGCTGGCCGTACCATGAGGGCATCAATGAGCTCATCATCGTGCCGGCCCTTCTCCACTAGGGTGCCCATCTGACTCCTGAGGGTCTTCACATCATTTGACAGCACCTTGTTCCGGGACTTCACGCCCTCAAACTTCTTCTTCAGTTCCTCAAGCTCTCTCTGCAGGGCATCACGCTCACCTACAAGTTTCTGTAACGAAAACACACAGTCATGGGCAGCGGGGCTGAGCAGGAGCTCGGTCACCTCTGGTCTCTCGTCTCTACTTGTTGGGGAGGCCCAGAGAAGCGGGAAGACTCATTGAAGGTCACAGAGCAAGTCAGTAGAGCCGGGGCCCGGACTCCTGGCCTGGGTCTCTTGGGGCCATCAGGCAGGCTGCGGCCACCCTGGCCTCAGTACATGGCAGGCATCAGCAGTGGCTGACAGTGCCCCTCCCCTCGGCCAAGAACGCAGGCCTCCAGGCAGCTGCCCCTGCGTGGCCAGCGTCAGACATGAGGAAAGCACAGGCTGACTCGTGTGTCCCACCCCCGAGATGGGAAGGGAGAAAAGCCACACTCTGGTGAGCAGCACTTAGTCTAGGGTTTAAACTCACCCCAAAAGAGCTAGAATGAAAAGGGAGGTTCCACCTGCCACTCCATCCCTCCTCTCCTCCAGCATGTCCGGCACACCACCCAGGCTGCACCTCACTTTGGTAAGTCTCAAGCTGGAAACTCATGTAGGACACACACCTCACACCTCTGCAGTCTCTCGTCCATTCCTTCCTTCCCAGATACTTCCCGAGGGCCTACTATGTGCTGGGCACTGTTATAGGTGCTAGGGATACAGCAGAGAACAAAACAGAGTCCTTTTTCCCAAGGAGCTGACATCCTAGTAGGGGAGACAGATGATGGCAAATGGTGACAAAGCCTAATTAAAAAATGGGGAGAAAGGTTGGGATGATGGCATGATCAGGAAAGGCCTCGCTAAAAAGATGACATCTGGCCAGAGGCTGAAGGAGGTGAGGGTGAGAGCAAAGGCCCTGGGGTAGAACATGTGTGGCAGGAATGCAGTGAGCAAGGTCAGGGGCAAGGTCAGAGGCCCAGGCTAGGTAAACCCTCAGGATCGTGACCGAGAGAGCAAGAAGGGTCTGGGGCAGAGGGTGACATCTGATTTGGTCTTGAGGATTAATTATCATTGAACAAGTTTTTTCAGGTCCTTGGCGAAGTGAATTCCAGGCATGAAAAATACTAAATCATGCTGAATCCGTAGGGCCGCATCTAGCTGCAGGGAGGCAGCCAGCACTCCCCTGCTGCTCTGCTGGCCACATCCTCCAGGCTTTCAGGGGTGCCTGGCAGAGGAGGGCCCTGGGGAATCCTCTCCTTCCACTGCACTGCGCAGTACAGTCAGTCCAACGGTTTCAACCTGTGGGGTTCCCTGTGGCACACAAGCCTGAGCCAGTTGCACTCACAGCCAACACTTCAAAATCTCAACTCCCCATCTCCCTTGATCCTACCCCCTGTCTCACCTCGACACCCTCTACACTCACTAGAAGTCCTCCACATCCCTCCCACTCTGAGTCCCAAATCCGCGCACCCTATAGAGTTAACCCTCAGAGTCCCAGGCCCTCGGTCGAGTCTCACAGGGACAACTACATCTGCCTCCCATGCCTCCTCCAACCTATCCCCCGAGCCTGACTATGTAACCACCCCAAATGCATGCGGACCACGTCCTTCCACAACTTACAGCCCCCTAGGACTGTCTATCCCTGGGGCCAGTCAGTGCCCTCTGTTGCCTGAGCTGGTAGCTGGGCTTCTGGCGCCCGCAGCACAGCGCTGAGAGGCAGCCCTGGCGCTGAGCCCAGCCTCCTGCAACTCTCCTTTAAGTGCGTCCAGCCCTATCACCCCTCTGGGGCCAAGGCCCTCTCTTCTTTGACATCGTGAGTTTCAGAGCCAATGTGTCCGAAGCAGCGGGGAGGGGGCCGCCCAACCAATGTTCATGAAATGGGTTCGGCGTGAGGACCCCGTCAGGCCGCTCAAACTGGGTTGACGGGGCACGAGGGACAGAGGCGACCCACAGTCCCAGAAGTCTGCCACCTACACGGAGAGGGGCTCAGGCCTGCGCAGGGGTGTGCTGATCTCCCTGTGCCCCAGCCCGACCGCCTTCCTGGCACGCGTTACCTCCCAGCTTTCCTGTTTTTCCCTTTCCAGCGTGCGGATCCTCAGGAGGTTTCTCTCTTGTGCAGACAGCTTCCTTGGGTCTGGGTAGATGGGCAGCTCGTCACTGATCGCGCCTGCAGACCGGCTCCGGGTCTGTCCCAGCTGCTTCTCAAGCTCTCGAACCTGAGGATGGCAAAACTCATTCCCTAACAGTCTGCACTCAGAGGGGCCACCTTGAAGTGCGGGGGGAGACCCAGACCTGGGAGGGAAGGGACAGCCAGTCTCAGCACAGGAAGAACTCTGACAGACCACCTAAGACAAGATGGGGTGGGCTCCTCAAGGGGGCCACCGTTCCCAGACACTTGCAGAAGATGCTGCAGGGGGACAGCGGGGCTTGGAAACTGAGAGGTCAGCTCCAAGCCTCACTGGCTGTGTAACTGTGCACAGGTTACTTAACTTCTCTGAACCTCAGGCCCATCATGTGGAACACCCCTGCATGACGGTGCTCTGAGGATCAGTATCCTGGACTTGGCTCAGCCTGTGACTCCATAAGATGCTTCTGAGAATGACAGATCTTAGAGTCCCCTCTAGTGCACAAGTCAGAGCTCCAAGGAATAGGCTGGGCCCTGAACATTAGACAGGTGGTTTTAGCAATAGGCAACTTGGAGAAACCCCAAGATGGCCAGGTGAAGCCCTCAGCATGGAGGCTGCCACTGGAGACAGGCAGGTAGATGACAATCCACAAATCAAAGCTTTATCACACAGGGTGTAAAGTGGCTAACTCCAAAGTCCTCCTAATCCTGGTTTCTGTGCCAACACAACTAATGATGGAACAAAGTTGGAAAAACCTGAGTCAGGGCAAATTCACTAGGCTCTCTAACAAGAGCAGCTGCCTGGCCATGAAAGCACGTGTCAGCACCCTCATGCGGTGCAGCGGGGTAATTCTTACACTCTTGAAACATGAAAGAAATCAGGAGTAGTTTCAATCATTTATTTATACAATTTAACAACAAAAGCAATAAATAACGTGTCGAGTGCGTATTATGGCCAGGAACTGTGCTGGGTCCTTGACAAATGTTCTTTCATTCAGCCCCACAATAACCCTAGAGGGCAGGCACCGGTACATGCACTTTACACATGAAGAGACAGAGGCTCAGAGAGAGGAAATGATTTGCCCACGATTACAGAACCTGTAGATCAATGGCAAAGACCAGGCTGAAGCTCAGGCCTCTGGAACTCTAAGACACTGGTCATTAAACAGTTTTTTTGAGACCCCCCTCTCCCTGTTGGCTTCAAAGATCCCAAGGGAGGCCATGTGGATTCAGGTCACCCAGGACCTGTGAACCCAAACTCCCCTGGGATGGAGGCGACATGTTTGGCAAACAGTGGGAGCTACACACTTATTCCTGCGTTTCTTGGTCTGAAGGGAAAAGGGGGCAGCGATAACCACAGCTGACCTTCGCATGGCAGTAGCGGGGCAGAGCATTGTACTCATTCAGTGCTCCCGACGTCCCTGTGCAGAGGTCATCCTCCCAGCACACAGGGGAGGGCACGGAGGCACTGAGAGGTGAAGTAACTGGCCCGAAGGGAGGGCTGGGATGTGAATCCAAGCAGCCTGGCTCGGGAGTCCTGCCGCTTGGCCTCCAGAGGAGACCAAGATGTTTAGAACAAAAGAGGGAGTCAAGGCTAGGCTGGCTTTTTATTGGGTAATTAAAAAAGGACAAGCATCTGGACATAACTGGAAAAAGCCTACAAATACAACAGTCATGCAAATTTACGTGAACTAGGGAAAATATGCCTGGAGTAAAATAAATCAAAGGCTTTGGCTTTTGTGAAGCACCAGGGCCTGGCGCGCAGTAAGTGTTACGTAAATGCTTGTTCATTAAATAACAAATTAAAGTCAGGCTGCTTGGGGAGGAAGCACAACAGCAGCCTGCAAGTACACCCTGCGAGCCCACGGGCCTTGCTTGGGTCCTGTGTGTCCTTTTGGGTCCTGTGTCTCCAGTGGGGGTCAGGGTGGGTCTTTCCATGGCTCAGGGGCAGGGAAGCCTGATGACTCAGTACTCACCTTGCTCTGCAACACGAGAATTTGCTGAGCTCGGCCCCGCCAGGACCCCGGCGAGGACAGGAGCTGCTGAACATTCACATCCTCCCCGACCTCACTGACCAGCACCTGAGAAAGGCAAGGTCATCAGTAGGGTTGGGGGCGCGCGTCCCCCCACAGTCCTAGACACAGGGCTGGGTGCATGGGGCGCCCAGAAGCCTGGCCTCCTCCTTCACGACCCTCCCTGCAGCTCAAAGGCCGGTTGACCAAGCTCCAGAGCGGTTCTCCCTGGGAAAGCAGCAAAGCGATCACTCCCAGCATTTCTCGGCAGCGCTGCCAACAGTCAAGAAAATGCTGACAATGCCCAGATGGGGCCCCCTGCTCTTAACATATTCTGGGATGGGCGAACCACAAAGCTGGCCAATACCTGTTTCCTTAACTTATTCACCTGTCACCTAGAACTGAGGTAGGTCATTTTGGATGCTGCACAAAGCACTCTGTCACCAGCCTCACCCTTCGGGAAGAGCCACGGACCAGAGGCCAGTTGAATGCAGCAAGGAGGCAGACAAAACTGAATGTGACCTGGGGACACCTCATTCTAGAAGGGCACCCCAATGTGGCTGTCGGGGTGGGAGGGGCTGTGTTTAGGCCCTACCTCAAGGCCCTGGGCCCTCTGAAGACTGTCACAGAAACCCACAGAAACCCGATCTAGGTCTAGCAGCCCCAGTCTCGGGCGCTTGTTTCCACAATAGAACACTGTTTTGGAAATCTTGGCTGGCCTGAGTGGTTCCAGCAGGGAAGACAAACGCCAGAGAATTCACTATGTAAATAAAAATAAATAACGAACCAGCTGGGCCTGTGTCCCAATTCTGAGTATTGCCTTTGAAAGGGGCCTTTAAAACACAAACAACCTATTCATTTTTTAATATTACAGCAGGCAGAGGGCAGGAGGCAGGTCTTGGCAGCCTTCCTTGTCCAAGGTGGCTGACTAAGGAAAGACCTAAGATCTTTTGGGGTGTACACAGCACAAGGAAAGGAGAAAGAACTCTCCCGAGTGGACAGCACTGTTCTCCTTGGTCCAGGGCTGGATGGGCACCATGAAGGTGAGTATGCAGGGGCAGCCAGCAACCTCTTCACCAGATGGGTCTGCATCAAAGGCTGGTAGAAGGAGGTTACTGGACATGGATCCTGAGCCAGTGCAAGCAGCAAGGTGCACGTAGGCCAAGTGCTTGCTGCTCCTGAATGGAGGCATTGTCCCAGCCACGGGCAGAAAGAAGACCTGAACTCTGACCCTGAGGTACCTTCTGGGCCATCCGGAGCTCCTGCTTCATGGCCTGGATCTGGTTGCGGAGGTCACTCATTTTCAGGTTGGTGGCTGCCAGCCTGTCCTGCAAGACCTTCACCACCGGGGTCTCTGGCTGGTTGGGAAGGAGAGGAGGGTCACATGTTACTTCAGTAATAAAGATGCTAGCCCCAATGACCGAGGCATGTGCCAGCTACGGTGCCAAGTGCGTGACAGGAGCAGCTCAGTGAAGGCTCACAAAGCCCTGTGAGGCAGGTCCTAGTGTCAGTCCCCTAGAGGCAAAGCAGGTGCTGGCAGAGGGTTAAGACCCCCTTGGTTAGGGGTACCTGGCAGGGAAAGGTGGAGCATGGGCATGAATTCTGGCAGCCCACCCCAGGGGGCTGAGGCCTGGGCTCAGAGTGTTGCTTATACAAGTATGGATGCGTGCGGTGGCCACAGAGGGAGAGCATCTGGAGGGGGCCCATGGGCTCCACCAGTCCCAGACACTTCCTAGGTGTGGGTGCTCACTGCTATGCTCAGAGACTGGCATCCCAGCTCACCCATCTTCACTCAAAATAAAGAGGGAACTAGTTCACTCACACAAGGCAATGCCAGCTGGACAAGAGGGCCACAACCCTCCTAACTCAGGGCCTCTCCCCGCCCCAGAATCATCATCCTGGCCCATGACAATGGGCTTATGGAACAGAAATAAAGTTTCAGTTTTGTTTCCAAACACTCCATTTCTATGGTATGAAGAGTGGCTGCAGCGATGAAAAGTGCTTGCTGGGGACACTGAGGGCAATGTATTTTATTTTCAAAATTATGCTTGACTTTAACTAGTTGGATGTAAGTTTCCCTCAGTATGCTGCCGTTTCTCTGTCTCTCTCCAGGAGACATTCCTGAGGACTCCAAGGTCAGCCCACTCAAACTCCTTCCACCAGGTCCCAAGATGGGGGCACGACAACCTACGCACAGGGCTGGCTGGGGTGACCTAAGTGTGCCCAGAACCTGATGGTCCCCTGCACTGGCTGAGTCTCCTTCTTAAGCTGTGGCTGGTGTCTGGGCATCTGGGCAGCAGAAACGTGCTCCCAGGTGGATGCAGAGGCCGCTGCTCCTGCCCCAGCAGACCTGGTGGGCAGGCTGGGTGCTACAGTGGCTTTCTTGGGAGAACAAACAAAATCTCCTGTGAATGCTAGTGTGAAGATAGACCCAATTATAGGGGGTCTGGAAAGTTCCGTTAGCAGGAGGAGGCCAGGTTTATATATTTTTTTTTTTTAAGATTTTTTTTTTTTCATTTATACAATAGCTGGGGTAAAGGCCAGAAGCACAGGAGGGTGAGAGGAGCACTGAGTCTCTGGCCAACCCAGCTGAAAAACACTGGTCAGGGAAACTAGAGCTGGACACCAGGTCCAGAAACTCTGGCCTCATCTGGTTCCCTCAAGGCAGGAAAGGGTAACAAATACTTCCTGTTCCACTTCCTCACAGTGCCACCAAGAGGCTAGACAGGATAACGGATGTGAACAGACCTTGCAAACTGGGAACTCAAATAAAACACAAATGTGGCCTCCCGGGTGGCGCAGCAGTGAAGCTGTCCGCAGCCTCTGCAACGCCGGGTTCGATTCCCGGCCAGCCAGAGAGATTCCCACACGGTGCGGCAGACCTCTCCTGTCGCGCCTGCTGCTCCCCTCAGCAGTGCTCCTCTCACCCTCCTGCGCTTCTGGCCTGTACCCCAGCTATCGTATAAATGAAAAAAAAAAACAAAAAACTTAAAACAAAAACACAAGCCTGGCCTCCTCCTGCTAACGAGCTGCTTTCAGTCTGCCCTGGTGGGGCAGCAACACCCCTTGCCTACCAGCATTTCGGTGCCTTGACCCCCTCATCGGCCCTGACGGGTGGAGGTGCGGAAACTGTGGGACTATAGCATGTCTGACACGACTGTTGTGACTCGTCCAGAGCATGGAAAGAGCACCCAGATTGGAATTGGATCTAGAACCCAGGTGGTGACGCCCTCTCGAGCTGTTCCCATCTGTAAACTGGGGGTAGGTAATACAGCCTCCACAGAACTAATGATGCTGATGGGATAATGCGTCTGAAGGTCTGACAGCGGTGACGCTCAGTAGCCTGGCTTGGGTGGGCAGCTGGTGGCGGGGCTGAGGGTCAGATGGTGTTCCGGTGAGCGGCCACGCGCTCGAAGATGAGTAGCCGTTACCCCTCCAACCCTGGCAGGCCTGGTCGTCCCCTCCTGGACAGCTGGGCCAGCCGTACCTCCCTGACATTTCTGGAAAGCTATTTCTGCCCAGAGTGACATTCCACAGGCCTTGTGGGGGACATGGGCAAGGGCATACCCCTCCTGAGCCTGGTCTGTTTTCTTTGAGGAGATGACAGAAATGCAGTCCGCGAGGAGAGGACAATGCCCATGCTGGCACACTAGGCCTCCCCAAGCACCACACAGAGGGAGGCTTTCAGCTCCTCTCTGGAATGCGCTGTAGCCTGCAGGCCTCTGAGCGCGGCTCGGGCTTGGGCTGCCCCAACAGTCTAAGGAGGGGGAACATCACTTTTGTTCCCTCTCTGCTCAGAAGATGCCTGGGGAAAACACGTGGTGCTGATGAATTGAGGCTGCTGCCCATCACCCATTCTTCAGCCAGAAACCTCCCAGGCTCCCTGCAGTCACAGGACAAAGTCAAATCTCCTGCTGTAGCTGCCATTTAAGGTTTCCCTCCATAGGTGACATAGGTGACCAAACCAGTTTTTTGGTTTGTTTGGTTTTTTTGTTTGTTTTTTTGTTTTTTTTTGTTTTTTGGCTTATGTTAGTTACCCTTTCTCCCTCTTGGGTCCTAGGTTGCAAGCAAATGTTATCCAGCTGACATCCAGCCAGCAGGCAGAACAGGAATAGTGAGTGCTTCCAAGCCTTGAGCTTGACTTGGACTGTTCGTGATGGAAGGCCCTCCTCCATCCACCTTCTCCAGTAAAGTACCTCAGAAATCCCCTCCTGCATTTCACCTCGTGGTTGCCTCAGATGAAGGATGTGCTCCCTTTGTGAATTCAGAGCCTGGGGGCTGTCTGAAGGCCCCATCCCCCTCCATCCTTCAATATCTCCCCTGTGGACAGATACTCTGTATTTGCTTCCTTTGTCACAGGGCTCAGAAAATTCTGTCAGACTCAACAAGTGATTGAACAAGCAGCTTCTCCCCGGGGAAAGCTCCAGTCAGGGACGTGGAGGTGCTCAATGCTCTGGATAGACCAGAGGCAGCTTAGCCATGTCCCTGGGAGCCAGGGTAAGCCCTGAAGTACATGCAGTCAGGCCTGCCCAGGGCAGAGCCCCTCCACTGCCTCCCTAGCACCAAACAGGCACGAGACTGGCCTTAAGGAGACAAAATCACTCCTGGTCCTGAGGGTCTAGAGTTCAGGCCCCTCAGGTAACTCCTGACAGCCTTCTCTGGGGACAGAAGCAGAGTTTGAACCTCAAGGCCTCCATTTCAGGTCAGAGACTCAGTTACTGCTCCCTGCTGGCTGTGGGCACTGGCTCAGCCACGCAGGGCAGGCCAGGACCCCAGGCAGAGACACTATGCTCCCACGGAGGAGCAGAGGCCCAAGCTGATGCCTGCATCTCAGACCCCCCCAGAGAGAAGTCGTACCAAAGTTCTGTCTCCCATCTGGGCCTTCGGCGACTTCCCTCCTGCTTCGGTAGCACCCTTGGCTGGCAATCTGGCTGGCGCTGCCTGCAGCTGAAAAAGCAAACCTCAAACTTAATATTTAACTCTGCCCAGCAATGGCAGCATATGAGTCCAGCGCCCTGGGGCTGCGTCAGATGTGTGGTTACTGGTCCCCAGAGATTGTCCTTTGGGTTCACTTTAGGATTCCCCTTGGGTTCGCTTTAGGATCATCAGTGGAGGCACTCTCCTTTGCCAGCTGCTTTGCCATAGGAGCGGGGTTAATGGGTTGTCTGCCTGCCTCACTCCCCAGTCACAGGATAAGCGCTGTCCTGGGGTTCGCTGAAGGCGTAATAAACAATCATGCAGCAGCGTGGTCTGCACCCTGCAGGTCTAGCAACCGTCTGGGGGTGGAGAGCAAAGGAACTGTGGGCTTTGTGCCACAGACAAGGAGACAGCTCAGGACACAAGGAACCTGTCACATGGCTCACAGCCTGGAGGCCAAGGTCACTACCCACCAGCCCACCAGCCCTTTCCTGGTTTCCCAACTGTTCTTCACATAAACACCATGCCCTGTCTGACAAGGATGGGCATGGTGTGCCCTCCCACCTCTTTGGCCTCATCTCATTCCAGTCTTGGCCACACTAGTCTCCTTCCTGGCCATCTTCCCTGCTCAGGGCCTTTGCACTGGCTGGACCTTCTGCATGAGCCCTTCATCCACCTTTTGGCGTCTGGTCCCTTCTCATCCTTCCACGGTACACACCCCCTCCCTCCTCTGAGAGGCCCTGGGTGCAGGGCTATCTCTCGGGAAGGCAAGGACCATGACTGTTTTGACACCTTGTTTCCCCATGGTCTATCACAGAGCCTGGGATGGTTCCAGAAAAATATGTTTAGCATAAAGCTCTGTTTCACTGCCAACTATAATGATGGAGGGGATTTTGGAAAGCAACAAAACTGGATTTGAAAGTTGGCACCACACACTGTGTGACTTGAGAAAGCCTCTTAACCTCTTCCAGTCTCAGCCCCTTCAGCCATAGAAGAAGCTACATAGACTTCTCCAGCACATGGACGCCATTCTAGCTCCTCGGGGACCATGAGCTGCTGGGGCCCTGGCTCTGCTCAACTGGAGGGGTCTGTGATTCACTGTGGGGGGGCAGGGGACAACAAAAAGGGAAGATGGAGTAAAGTGAGACCGACTAGTGGAATGCTTCTAGCTCGAGCTTCAAATTGGCAGGAACCCCGTTAATTTATTGAACAAACCCTTACTAGTCCTTACCATGTGCTGGCTACTATTCAAAGCATTTTACAAGGTTACCTCAGTTAATCCTCAGAAAGCCTTAGGGTGAGCGTTATCATTACTGCCCAGTGGCAGCTGGAGGGAAATGAGGAAGAGTTTAGAACTTGCTCAGTTATAAGGCGAATCAGTGCCCCAGCTGAGGCTCCCACCCAGGTAGTCGGCCTCCAGGTCAGCACCCTTAGCCACGACACCAGGCTGCCTCGCACACCCTCTGCTCCCTCTGTTCCCACACTCCGCCCCTCTCCAGATGTGACAAGACCATGGGCCTCAATGCACACACGGGCCCACAAACACTTCAGAAGGACCCAAAGCCTCTAAGTGTGGCTTCTCCTCTCTGAAGGAGTGGCCCAGGGTCCAGAGTGTCCCCTCAGGAGGCAGGAATGACCAAGGCCCCTCACTTCCCGCTCCAGCTCCTGGATGCGTTTGGTCAGCTGCTTCACTCTGGTTTTCGCACCCTCTGATTCCGCCATCAGCACCCGGTTCCTTTTAGACAGCTCAACAATTTTGGTGGCAATCACATCCCCAGCTACACCGGCCGTCCCTAAAACGAAATGGTGGTGTCAATTAAAAACATAGGCCCACACCTCAAATTTACGCCGCACCACCAACGGCGCTGGGGCTTTCAAAGCCGTGGCGCTGCATGGAGTGTCGGAGGCACATCAAGGAGGCCAGAGTTGCTGGGGCGCAGTGGGAAAGGACAGGAGGCTCCAGAAGAGGTGTCTGGTGGGATGGACATGGGGGACGTCGCCTGGAGAGGGGCCGTGCAGAAGGTGGGAGCCAGCTCCGCTTGGCCACTGGCTGACAGTATAGCCCGGGAGGCCCTCGTCCTGTCTGGAGGGCAGGTTTGTCAGATGGCCTGCAAGGTTGCTACAGCAGGACAGTGGCAGATACCTTCTCAGGCCGACTTTTTAACATGACTATGGGGCCACTCAGAACAAGACAGAAAGGCAGCTGGTGGAAGGGAAACAAAGGTACCCGATGGCTTTCCAATCAAGGCAGCCAGCCTTGCTGCTGCTGGCCAGGCCAGCTAGAGGACACATCAGGAGGCTGAGGTTGGCACAGACCTGCATCGAAGGGCTATCAAAGGGAGACAAGCATCATGAGCATCAAGGTGGACATTTGGCTCCCTTGTCCCTTTATTAGGTTATTTTGGGAAAAAGGGGGACCAAGAGAGGATGGACTCTGCTGGTCCACCGAGCAGGCTGTGGACATCATGGAGGCCCCATGTCGCGAGGCCAGCTGGGTCACCTGCTCTGCCTGAATGCCCGCCTGCTGCCCCCAGTTCCTGGTGCTCTTGCGCTCTCATTTCCTCGTGTGCTGGCTCCCTTGGCCTGCTCTCCTCCTAGCCCCTCTCCCTCATTCCAGACTGGTCTGGATGAGTGTAACCATAGCTGGCCCTTGGACACCTGCCTTCTGCCCTGTCAGGTGGGCTCAATGGCAGATCGTGAGCCAACCTGGGCCCTGGGGCAGGGGCTGCTGCAGCGATGGAGGACTGACCTGTGAAGGCAAATCTGTCCTCTTCTATTTTCTTTTTGAGGTGTTTGATTTCAAAGTCCCTTTCTTTCAGTAACTTATACAATCGCCCATTCTCATCCACTGTTTCCCTGAGCTGATCTCGAAGCTGCTCAATCTCATCTTCAAGCACCCTGCAAGGCAAAGGCGGAGTCACAGCACCAGCTGACCAGGGTCAGGCCTCCACTGCCCAGGTTTGCTGTACCTGGTTGATGGTAAGGACTGAGGTATACAACAGGAAGGAGGAATCGAGGAACCTCAGTAAGCAGATTTTAACACTCTTCTGAAAAGTAAGTGACAACGTACAGACATACACACCATACCTGAAAGTAGAAAGAAGGTCTGAAAAGCACTGTTTATTAACAGAGAGCTATATAAAATGCTCCACTCAGAATTCATACTCCTTTCAAGCATCCATGGAACAGATATAAAGATGTATTATATGACAGACTCAAAGGCAACCTAAGCAAATCCCCAATAATGGATATCATACAGACCATTTTCTTTAATGGCAATTGACTAACATGAGAAATCAATAGTAGAAAAGACAGCAAATATATAAAATAAAAAACAAAGCCCCAAATATATTGATTTTGGGGGACTAAAAACACCATGCATTTCTAAATCATTTATGACTTAAGAAGAAATCCTTTAGAAGCATTTAGAATGGATTGACTGCAAAAGCAATATATACATAAAAGTATGTGAAAAGCAACCAAAGTGATACTTAGGAAAAAACGATAGTAAACTGGACAGGAAATTGGAATACAATAGATAGTTGGTTTTGTGTATTACAAGTTGTCCTGCAAGGCTCTTTTCAACACTTCAAAACACAAAAAACTGTTGGGTCTGTGACCACTTTGCTATCCGGCGCAGAGCAGGCTCCCTAGGGATAGCTGTTCAGGGAGCAAAGAAGTTATGCAAGTCATAGGAAACGGTAATAATTAGGAATAGCTGTTATTACTACATTTGTTGTCGTTATTATTCCACCAATGACTCAAGTCTCTACCAAGTCCAGTTTTGGGGAAAGATCACCTGGAAACTGGTCTAGAGTTAACTTAGAGATAATATTAGGAACCATATGAATATTTTTCATTTATTGAGAAATCCTTATTTTTTTCCCAATTCGTATTTTTAGGGAGAACATTTTGAAGATTGATAAACCATAACAAGTAGGATTTGAAAGTGGAGAAAATAGATTCTGGGCAAAACAAGAAGCAAAAAGACAATTTAAATCTGTTGCTTACATGATTAGCAGAGACTATGTATCAATACAGACTTTCTAACAACCAGTAAAAACCAATATGCATCTGCTTGACATCATGGAATTTAGAAAAAAAATGAGGAGCTTCTGGATTCCTTTTAACTTTGTCCCTTTCTATAAAAAAGGTAAGGAACCCACCAATGGCTTCTTGAGGGCGGGCATGTGTGGGTGTGGTTGTGAGTCAAGGAAGGGAAGTTGGCTCAGGAGACCAGTCCCTGAGATCTGGTGGTGGGGTCACGGAGGATCCACCAGTCAGTCAAACACAGTTTTCAAAACTGCACAAGAAAATGAAAGTGAGTAAGCTACAACTTGGTGACTTTAAAAAATTCAGTTTGACTTTAAATGGTCTCTAAATATGTTTCATTTCAAATCATGTCTCGGGAGTCAAGCTCTACTATCAGCTGCCAGAGTCTTCAATAACGAGCTGTGTCAAAAGCTCTGACTCAGCTTCGGGACACACATGTAGTCAACCGGACGACGATGACCCTTCTCCCACACTGCCCTCTCCCTGCAGAATCCGAGGAGGGAGGGCTTGCACTTACCTCTGTGCAAAGCCATTTTTCAAATTTTGCTCCCCGGCCTGGAGAAGGCTGAGGCCACTGGAAATCTCCAAGGACTCCTCTTTGTCATCAGCTTTGCTTTTGAGGCTCAGTTCCTTTTCCTTCCTTTTCTCCATCTGCATCTGCAACCTTTTGTGCTGCATCTCCTGCATGGCCTTGAACTGGCGCCGCAAGGTGTCCTGCGAGCTGTCATCCGCTGCCATCCTGCCCTAGGAGTAGGACAAGGAGTCTGAGCAGAAGCAAACTCCTCAAGGTGTGTATTTCCAGAGAGTGCTCAGCAGGTAATCAGGCTGCCAGCAGCCCCCCACCCTGGAGTCTCCTGTGTGTCCGTGGGGAAGTTCCCACACTCACCTTACATTCCCTGACAGCCCAAGCTGAGCTGAGTGCCCTCCCGCAGATGCAGAGTGGCATCAGAATACTCCCCGTCACTCAGAAAACGCTGGACTCCTTCCTGTCCCCAAAAGCTGTGATTCTCAACAGTGCACAACAGAACCATCGAATCTCCTCGGAGCTTATAAAATGTAACAGTGCTTGTCCATGTCCCTGGGGCAATTAAATCCCAACTTCTAGGATTTCTACTTTTTAAAATTTGAGGTATAAATTTAAATTGAGGTGTAATTTACCTGTAGTAAAAAGTGCGTACATCCTGAGCATATGACTCTCCACCGAGGTATGCACCTGTGAGGTGGCCACCTAAGGCAGATTCCTCGAGCGGGCTGCCTGTGCCTCCTAAAGTCAGTTGTTCCCCAAGTGGGGACCACTGTTCTGACCTGCACTAGTAAGAAGAATTTGGTGTTTTCTTTTTTTTTAAAGATTATTTACACAAGCCCTGGGTACAGTCAGAAGTGCGGGAGGGTGAGAGAATTCACCAGAGCCAGAGCGGGGAGTAAAACAGGCAGAGTGACGAAGTACACTGCTGAGGGGAGCAGCGGGCGGCAGGAGAGGTCTGGGCGCCATGTGGGACCCTCGCCCGGCAGCCAGGGATCCAACTGGCGCTGCAGAGGCTGCGGGCAGCTTCGCAACCCAGCGCTCAACCGCTGCGCCACCGGGGAGGCCCTGGTGTTTTCTTTTTAATCAGCTCCATTCAAATATAATTTGCACAGAAAAAAAGCATATCAATATTATGTGTGCAAATGAATGTTGATGCATACACACATCGTATAAAGCACCTCCACTGTCATGTAGAACATTTCCATGACTCCATAATGTTCCCCTGGGCCCCTTGTAATCAGTCTCCTTGCCAGTTCCAATCTCAGACAAACCATTCACCGTTTTTCCCTGCTCACCATCATTTTGCCTGTTCTAGAATTCCATGTAACTGGAATCCCAGAGCAGGTAGTCTTTTGTGTCTGGCAAGTTTCCTTCCTTTTTATTTTTGCCTAGCACTCCACTTTAGAGATGCGTCCCTGTTGCTGCATGTATCCTTAGTTCATTCCTTTTTACTGCCAGGTAGAGTATTTCACTGCGCAGCTATTTGTTCATCCACGATTTGTTCATACATTCACTAGTTATTGGATATCGGAGCTGTTTTCATTGTCTGCTATTAGGAATAAAAGCATTATGAACATTCATATACGATAAAGTTTTTGTGCGAACATGTTTTTACTTCTCTTGGAAATGCCAGGTTATTAGGGAAATTTATGTGTAACTCTATAAGAAAGTGCTAAGTTGTTTTCCAGAGTGGCTTTTTCCATTTTCCATTCCCACAGGCAGTGTTTCAGCCACTCCACATCCTGGTCAACACTCTGCATGGGCAGTCTGCAGGTAAGTCATCTGAGTGGCCATGGAGTAGTGTCTCAACGTGGGTCTAATTTGCATTTCCCTTATGACAAATACATTGAGCATCTTTCCAGGAGCTGATGCCATTTGTAGATCTTTTGTGATATGTCTATTTGTATCTTTTGCCCATTTTTAAATTGTGCTCTCTTCTTCTCATGGAATGGTCAGAGTACCTTACATATTCCAGATGCTTTGTCTGTTTTTGAACTTTGCATAAATAGAAGAATTGAGCCTAGAAAATGGAATTCTTTTTTTTTTTTTTTTTTTTTTGTGGGACCCTCGCCACTGGCCGAACCAGCGCTGCAGAGGCTGCTCTCAACCACTGCGCCACCAGGGGAGGCCCTAGAAAATGTAATTTTTAAATGTGTCCATGTTTAAAGCAGTTTAAACACGATTTTAAAGCGTGACACATCCCTGCCTTAAACCAACTCAATTCATCTACCCACCATCCAGTTTGCTAGTACTGCTCAAAAGTTCCCTATAGCCCTTGCTGCCCCTCTCTCCCCTCATCCTGCAGTCCTGCTGCCTTTCCAAGCACAGCTAAGAGCCTGCCACACCCTTGTGCTAAAAAGCTTAAGTAGATGCCCATTAGCCACAAAATGAAGGCCAAAGGCACTAAAAGCTTTGGAGGATTTGGCTGCAGCCTCTCCTTCCAGCCTGTTTTCCCTTCTGATGCCAAGTTTGAGCTAATTATATTAACTTGCGCCTTTGTTCCTATACTACCCCCCAGGCTTAATCTTGCTGGTATCCCCAGGCCAACTTGATCCTGCAGGGAGAACACCCTCAAGTGTTTCATTTCCTTTCTAAAATATGTATTTCCATCCTGTCCACTTGGGGTGGTTCCAAGGCCTATACCCAGTGGTTTTTAAACCTGCCTCAATTTGAATACCTAGGGATAAAATTAAAAATATTGATGTCCAGCTCCACCCCTAGAGGTTCCAAGTCAATGAGCTTGGAGTGAATGAATACTGGGCATGGACTCAGAGCTGCAGGTGGGCCTAATGTGCCAGGACTGGAACCTGTTATCTGGCCCTTGAGCCTGCTGAGTGAAGGCAGGAGCCAGTCACCTGGGATTCCTCACCAGGCAGCTCTGCCCAGGAAGAGGAAGTGTGTAGTCAAGGATTAACTCAGCAAGTCTGG
This sequence comes from Talpa occidentalis, assembly GCF_014898055.3. Taxonomy (NCBI): domain Eukaryota; kingdom Metazoa; phylum Chordata; class Mammalia; order Eulipotyphla; family Talpidae; genus Talpa; species Talpa occidentalis. The sequence continues at coordinate 30,533,295 of NW_023600993.1, forward strand.
GTTGTCCATACCCTGCACATTCTCAAAAAAGGCTTGGCTCTTGACCAGCTTCTAGGGAAGACACTCTAAGCTTCTGGCATATTCTGCCTATTAACAGTGTATTTATTTACTTGGGGGCCTTGGACCATTCCAGATAGTCTGTGCTAATAGAGTGATGTTATGATTTGGATCTTGGTTCCCACTTTTCTCTCCTTTCCAGCTTGACCCCTGGAAAGGTGGGAGACTGAATGACTAAGGTTAGCGAAGCAAGCAGCCAGCCAGCCATGTCCATGTCACTACTCCCTACCTCTTGCCCCTCACAATAAATTCCCTGGCCATTAAGGCTTGGGTGAGTCTCCCCGGCTGGCAAAGTGCCATGCAGATACCAGGCATTGCCGCTGGGAGAAGTCAGCACTGTTCCCACAACTCCGCTGGGAGAGGACAGCTGGAAACTTATGCCTGGTGTCTCCTGGACTCTGTCCAAACTGCTGACTCCCGGGACCTCCCTGGTGGTGCAAGTGGTTAAGCACCGTATTATGAAGCAATCCACAGACTCTGCAATCTAAGTTCTATCCCCGGCCGGCCATGGAGCAACCCACATGGCGCAGCAGACCTCTCCTGTCTCACCCGCTGCTCCCCTCAGCAGTGTACTTCAGTCAGTCTGCCTGTTCTGTTCCCCACTCTGTCTCTGGTGAATCCTCTCATGCCCTGCATCTCTGGTCTGTACCCCAGCTCTTGTATGCATAAATAAATAAATCTTTAAAATAAATAAAATATGTAAAAAAAAAAACCACAACAAAAAACAAAGTGCCGACTCCCTGAGCAGATTTTAGCCTGCATCCTTGCACCGTAACAGACTGTGTCTCTAACGGCGCTTCTAGACGCTGTGAGTGCTTCCGTCAAATCCTGGAAACTGAGAAAGGTCTTGGTGACTGACCCTCCCGTCATACTGCAGCAACCCCTGGACCCCTCTGCTGAAAGTGCAACACTAAATGAAAAGTCTCCACCCCAGTGTGTCCCAATGTTATAGGACAGGGAGAGGGGCAGCCCAAACCCCGCAAACCTGCCTATTCTAAATGGGTTCTGCCATCCGCTGCATTAACACAAAACATAGGAGACTTTAATGGGAAGGAACTTTAATAAAACTAGGAAACAATACAGGAAAGGCAAAGAGTCTAGTTTCTAAATGAAGCACCCAAAGTTACCCGTCCCCTCGTGGGTAAAAGTCCATCCATGTGGGAATGGCCCAGAGCAAGGCCCCAAAGCCAGCCACGAGTCTAAAGCACGTTCCAGTGGGGACCCACAGAAAAGGGTCAGAAACAACCAGACAAGCCCAGAAGGAAAAGAGCAAAATCAACATCAAGATAAAAGCTGCCATTGTCACCTCCCCACGGGTCTCACCCACATCTGTGTCACCCAGTCCACGACCAAAAGACAAGCGCAGTTTCTTCACGTGTCTCTAGGCTCCATGTGCCTCCTCCAGGTCTCCTGGCTCCATCCTGCTTCCTTCTTCAGTCTCTTCTGCATCCTCTCCTCTCCCTGCTCAGCTCCACCCTCCCTTGGGTGGGGCAGGGAACCTCCCCCTTTCCTGGGGACCACCCTGTTACACCAACAGATGGGATACCCAGGGACATACTGTAACTTAACAATTAGACTCCATGCTGTAACTTTAGGTAAAATCAGACTTTTTCTTTAAGGGCTAGATAATAATTTAGGTGTTATGGACCATATGGTTTCTGTTGCAACCGATGTAGCCTGTTACTGTGGCGGACAGTAGCCACAGACAATTAAGTACATGAGTGGGTGTGACGGTATTCCAATGAAACTTTATTATAAAGCTAGGCAGTGAGCTGGGCTTGCACTGGAGACCCTATTTAAAGAAATTTCACTTGAAAAGGTGTCTAGAGATTGACGGAAACCCTGCTGAGCCTATTATTTGAATATATAACTAATTACAGTATAAAAACCAGATAATCCTGTGAGTCTCCTGAGAGAGGACAGCCACATACTTCATTGTCCAATCTGAGTTACCTTGGAGAATGAAAGGATGAGCTATTAAAAATCATTTTGGGGTCCTCCCCGATGCGCAGCGGTTGAGCGCTGGGCTGCGAAGTTGCCCGCAGCCTCTGCAGCGCCAGTTCGATCCCCGGCCACCGGCGAGGGTCCCACATGGCGCGCAGACCTCTCCTGCAGCGCCCGCTGCTCCCCTCAGCAGTGTACTTCAGTCCTTCTGCCTGTTCTGCTCCCTGCTCTGGCTCTGGTGAATTCTCTCAGCCTCCCACGCATCTGACTGCACCCAGTGCTTGTAAAAATAAATAAATAAATCTTTAAAAAAAAATCATTTTGGTCATCAATGATTTGGGAAAACAACTTGAAGATTGTGACCAGCATGTCAAGTTGTGGTCCCTGGCCTACTACCCACCAAACCACCTGGGAGCTTGAAAGGTGCTGAGGTGTGGGCCATGTTTCTGGGGAGTCGGTTGGGATGCAGCCTGGGTGTTGGATGCTGCTGGTCCGGACCAGGTACAAATAGTTTGGTCCAAGCTGACACAGAATCTGGGATTTAGGACAAACCTGATTCTGTAACAGCTGTGGGAGACTAAGTTGGACTAAATAAAATTTAAAAATTCTGCTCTGCAAAAGGCGTTGCTTAGAAAGTAAAAAGGCAAGGGCCTCCCCGATGGCACAGCGGGTTGAGCGCTGCACTGTGAAGCTGTCTGCAGCCTCTGCAGCACGGGTTCAATTCCTGGCCTGCCAGGGAGAAACCCACATGGAGCGGCAGACCTCTCCTGTCTCACCCACTGCTCCCCTCAGCAGTGTATTTCAGTCAATCCACCTGTTCTGTTCCCAACTCTGTTTCTGGTGAATCTCTCTCACGCCCCGCATCTCTGGCCTGTACCCCAGTTCTTGTATGCATAAATAAATAAATCTTTAAAAAAATAAAAGTGGAGAAAGACCCACATACATGCCTCATCAAAGAAGATACACAGAAGGAAAATAAGCATAAGAAAAGCTGTTCAACATTAGTTGTCACCAGGATTTACAAATTAAACCAACGAGATACCACAGCACACTTATTACAATGGCTAAATCCAAAACACTGACACCACCAAATACTTCCAAGGATCTGAAGCAACAGCAACTCTCCTTCACTGCTGATGGGAGAGCAAAAAGGTACAGTCAGTTTGGAAGATGATTGGTGGTTTCTTTCAAAGCTAAACATAGTGTTACCAAATGATCTAGCAATCACAGATACCCAAATTAGTTGAAACCTTATGTCCACAAAAACCTACAAAGAAATGATTATAGATGCTTTATTCATGATTACCAAAAATCAGAAACAACCAAGATACCCTTAAATGGATGGTAACAAACTGGTATACCCATAAAAGGGAATATTATTCAGTGAAGAAAAGAAATAATGCTATCAAGTCACGAAAAGCCACAACGGAAACCTAGATGCATATTGCTAAGTACAGAAGCCAGTCTTGAAAAGGCCACATACTCTGTGAATCCCACCATATGTCATTCTGGAAAAGGCAAAACTGGTCAATACAAAAGTCTGTGGTTACCAGGCACTGGGATGACTAGTTGGAATGCAGAGGACTTTTAGGGCAGTGAAAGTACTAGGCATGACACCACAGTGGCTACGTTTCATTGCACATTTGTCCAAATCCATAGACTGCACACCACCACGAGGGAACCCTGATGTAAATTAACAGTAGGTTCATCCTTGCAACAAATTTCCCACCCTAGTGGTAAACTGATGTCCTGTGTAGCAGCAGGGGATAATAGGAAATCTGTATACCTTCCTTCTAATTATGCTGTGACCTTCTTTCGCTGCGAAGCCTGCAGTTTCGGAACTGCTCTGAGCGTCCTGCGTCTCGCGGGGGCTGGCAGGGCGGCAGGAGGAAGCGTGCACCGAGGCTGCAAGGTCGCTCGTTTAGGCTCAGACCCTCGGCGTGGGGCGAGCAGCGGCCAGCAGGGGGCGCTGGTCAGGGCAACCCGAGTTCGCGCGCCTGTCTACGCCGTCTCCTGAGCTAAGTGACTTTGTCGGGTGACCCATTCTCTGAGTCTCACCAAGCCCTGGACCGCGCGGAAAATAAGTGTGGGCCTGCAGCGGGGAGGGGGCTGTGCGTGAAGATTCAGAGAGTTCTCGCCGGGCGCCGGGCATGCAGCGAGCATCAGGCCCGCGGCGGGGCTCTCGGGCGAGCGTGCGCGCCGGGGTCGGGATCAGAACCCCCGGCATCTGCGGGGTCCCCCGGCTCCGGGCCCGTCCGCCCTTCCCCGCACTTACAGCGGTCACTCCTCTCCGCCGCTCTACGGCCGCCGCCGCGCCGGCACCTCTTCTGGACGCCTGCACGCGCTGCCCCTAGCAACCGTCACCAAGGCAACCAGCAACGCCGTCCGCGTGACGGCTCACCGGTCTACGGAAGCCGAGAGGGCGCTGGGAGTCCGGCAAGGGACGGAGGCGCAGAAGGACCAGGCGGGGGCGGAATGGGATTAGGAGCGTGGGCTGGGACCCAGGAGGGCGCAGTCGGCTGAGGCTTTGACATTGATCGTTTGTTTCGCGGAGGTGCACGACCCGCAGGCCTGCAGGGGCCGGGAAGATGTCACCCTTCGCAAGGTCTTTGCAAAATGTGCGGGAGAGTTTATGTTGTGATGGCGAGTGAAAAGAAAAAACGCAATATAGTAATTGCGAAATAAAGTTGTTTTACAAAAGTAGGCACAGAAACAAGACGGGAGTACATAGGAATTTTGAAAGAAAAAGTGATCCTATCTGGGGGGTAGAGTTGGAGGGTTGTGTTCTCATTTTTGCAAGTAGAGAATTTAAATAACTGTAACAGGGTGGTCCCCAGGAAAGGGGGAGGTTCCCTGCCCCACCCAAGGGAGGGTGGAGCTGAGCAGGAAGAGAAGAAGCTGCAAGAAGAGACTGAGGAAGGAAGGAAGCAAGATGGAGCCAGGAGACCTGGAGGAGGCACATGGAGCCTAGAGACACGTGAAGAAACTGCGCTTGTCTTTTGGTCGTGGACTGGGTGACACAGATGTGGGTGAGACCCGTGGGGAGGTGACCATGGCAGCTTTTATCTTGATGTTGATTTTGCTCTTTTCCTTCCGGGCTTGTCCGGTTGTTTGTGACCCTTTTCTGTGGGTCCCCACTGGAAGATGCTTTAGACTTGTGGCAGGCTTTGGGGCCTTGCTCTGGGCCGACCCCATATGGATGGAGTTTTACCCACGAGGGGATGGGTAACTTTGGGTGCTTCATTTAGAAACTAGACTCTTTGCCTCACCTGTATTGTTTCCTAGTTTTTATTAAAGATCCTTCCCATTAAAGTGTCATATGTTTTGTGTTGATGCGGCGGATGGCAGAACCCATTTAGAATAGGCAGGTTTGCGGGGTTTGGGCTGCCCCTCTCCCTGTCCTATAACATAACGACTACGGTTTATTTTCAAAGTAGAAAACGTAGACCCTTAAAAAATAAAAAAAGGCAATTCCCAATTACGTTACTATGCTATTCAACATATATATGGTGGTAGAATGCAAATTTATGATAAGGAGAGCTAAGGAAGCTCTCCAAATATTTTTCCAGGCTTTTAAATCTTGCAAGTCTTCAGGCATCTCAGTTGCTTTTTCCTTTCCTTATTTTTTTCTTTAAAGATTTGCTTATGCCTACAAGAACTGGGCCAGAGGTGTGTGGGGGGTGACAGAAGTCACCACAGAGTGGGGAACAGAATAGGCAGATTGACTGAAATACACTGCTGAAAGGAGCAGTGGGCAAGTCAGGAGAGGTCTGCTGTGCCATGTGGGTATCTCCTTGCCCAGAGATTGAACTTGTGCTGCAGTGGCTGCGGATAGCTGCATAGGTCGTGTCTTAACCCCTTGCACTGCCAGAAACCAGCTCCAGCAAACTGTCGTGGGGTCAGGGGTTCCTGTAAGGATGAGACTGCATGGACGAATCTGAGGGTTGAGGGGAAAAGGGAGTGAGGAGATTCAAACACTTGATCAGGGTGCAGACATCATCCTGCTGAGGGTCTCAGCAGCCCTTTATTTATACATTACAAGCAAACCGTGAGAGTACATAAGAATATGTATTAGAGCAGGAAGATAACAATCATTACCTCTTTCTCTAGAACAGCCAGGGGTTTATTTGCCCTCCAGCAGAGGTTGTAACATTCTTTATTTTGAAGAAGGCACAGTTGCTAAACAAAAGTGTTCTTAGAACAGTCATTTATCTTAAACAATCATTTTATTACTAGCAAAAACTTACGTGACTGAAAGTAACATTTCTATGTTTACCATGGTGAACTATCAACTAAGGGCTTGGGCAAACAAAGGGCAGGAAGTTACCTGGGGGAAGGGAGACAAAGGGATTTTTTCTAACTAACCTATAATGTTTAGACTAACATATAACCATAGTGTAACAGGGTGGTCCCCAGGAAAGTGGGGGGGGGGTTCCAGGTTCCCTGCCCCACCAAAATGGAGGGTGGAGCTGAGCAGGGAGAGAAGAAGCTGCAGAGGAGACTGAGCAAGGAAGGAAGCAGGATGGAGAGCCAGGAGGAGATCTGGAGGAGGCACATGGAATGGAGAGACTCGTAAAGAAACTGTGCTTGCCTTTTGGTTGTGGACTGGGTGACACAGATGTGGGTGAGACCCGTGGGGAGGTGACAATGACTGTTTTTGTCTTGATTTTGCTCTTTTCCTTCTGGGCTTGTCTTGTTTCTGATCCTTTTCTCTGGGTCCCCACTGGAAGATGCTTTAGACTTGTGGCAGATGAAAAGTCCATGTAGGAGGCCGGAATGCAAAAACCCACTGGGAAGCCCACCTGGGGGGCAGGAATGCGGATACCTGCCTGGAGGACTCAGACAATGAGCCTCCCCCATCCCCCTACGAGTCTCTTCTCAGACAAAGAACCTCTACCTGCCCCACGAAACTTTTCGCGCCCTACAAACTTTTCCCGCCATACGAACCCAACTTCCCACCTGACCCCTCCTTACCCTATAAAACCCTGCTTTCCCCTAACAAAGTGCGCGGCTTCACTGACCCCCACCTTGGATGTGTGAGGCCCGCCTGGGGCGCAATAAACTTTCCCTCCCTTTGAGAAATTCAGCCTGACTCTCCTTTTCTTTACCGTGCTGAACCTTTCAGCAGGCTTTGGGGCCTTGCTCTGGGCCAATCCCATTTGGATGGCGTTTTACCCATGAGGGGACGCGTAACTTTGGGTGCTTGATTTAGAAACTAGATTCTTTGCCTTACCTGTATTGTTTCCTAATTGTATTAAAGTCCTTCCCATTAAAGTGTCATGACTTGTGTTGATGCAGCGGATGGCAGAACCCATTCAGAATAGGCAGGTTTGCTGGGTTTGGGCTGCCCCTCTCCCTGCCCTGTAACCATATGATTAAAGCAAAAAACGGGAGGCTTTTATATAGAAATCATTATCTAATACTATATTGTTTTAATAAGATATTGATTCAATATTAAGGAACCAAGGGCCTGGAGGGTGTCAATGCCAGACAAGCTGCACTTACTCTTCCCTAGCCCCAAGTTCTCAATTAAGGGAGGAATTCTCCTAATCTAACAAAAGAGTTTGTCAGCCTAGTTTCCATATCTAACTTTAAGAGCAAGGGAAAATTCCTTTTTCTGTAAGATTGCTGATTGTTGTTTTAAAGAACTACAAATATTTCATCGGAGGCAGGGCTGGAGATGGTTATAGCTTTTGGTTTCTAGAATAGTTAATACGTGACATATCAGTAGTTGTAACATTGACTATTTCCAAGTGCATTATTAGTGCTGCCATGGTTATTAGCTCAACCAGTCACAGAATTGCTGTTGACTTATTCTTGAATGCAAACTCTAACAGCTACATTGACTATTTCCAAGTGCATTATTAGTGCTGCCATGGTTATTAGCTCAACCAGTCACAAAATTGCTGTTGACTTATTCTTGAATGCAAACTCTAACAGCTACCGTACCAATTGTCACCTCCAGGGGAATCAGCCTTAAACAAACAGGAAGAATTTAGCAGGCTATGGAGCCTCCTGGCTTATCAGGAATTTTCTTACACTTGGAGCATGGCTCGCGTCTGCCACCCAGCTGCTATCTCTTAACTTCAAGGCAAAAGAATTTCCTTCTCCATTTAGCCCTTCCCTCAAAAGACCCCAAATCCATATCAAAGACTTGGCCGAGGGACGTTTACAGCCTTTTGTTCTCGGAAGTTTTTCACTTGCTAATGTAAGGCCAAATGTTGAATTACTGCCTTTTGGCCGAGAATTACTAATTTTATAAATAATGAAATATTTGTATCATGCAGTGCCATTTGCCATCAAATTGGTTATTCAGTAATTGATCAAACAGCATTTGCAGTTTTACTTTTATTTATTTATTTATTTATTTATTTTTTATCTTTTATGAAATTTAGAAATTTTATTGTTTGTTGACCCAAAATTTTTGCAGTTTCTGGTTAGGTTGGGGAGGGGGTAGGGGATATATGAAAATAATAATTTCACAACATATTATGTGTAAATAAGCACAGATTATTAAATTTACTACAAGAGCAATAAAATAAATAAAATAATTTATCATAATGAAGATTACTTTGTAAAGCAAATGGTTCTTGAAATTTTTCTCAAATTACTTTTAAATGCGTATTTTAACAATGGTAGAAACTAGCCATAAACAAATGAGAATCTAGCAGGAGTCAGCTAACGAGATTCCTGACTTTTTAGGAATCTATCCTATGCCTGGACCCTTGTCAGACGACATGAGTAGCGTGGCTCCCAGTGATACCGGAATTGTCAGGCCTAGTCTCCCAGCCAGGAACGGATCCCAGACTGCAGGGCAGGGCTGAGCCCCGGCCACTAGACCCCCCACGGGTTGGTGTCTCACGAAGCCGCAGCAGGAACTTCGCAGACGCTCAGGCAAGGTTTGTTTAAAAGACAAAAAAGTTTATTGAGGAGAAAAAGAGCAGAAATAAAGTGGGACTCCCAGGCCAGGGAACCAGGCCTGGGAGGGGCAAGGAAGCCCAAGTGAAGTCGTGTCTCAGGGAATATATACTTTCTTTCCCTGATTATTCTAAAGCTCTACCAGTCTCTTTGTGATTGGTCAGTTTTCGGCTGTCTCACTTAATTTGCTACTGAGTGAGAGATCTTCACATTCCTTATCTAATAGGTCTGTCTTTCCCCATTTGTTATATCTTTATCTTTATGGTCTAGCCCTCCCGGTGAGCATCTTTACACTTTATCTTATCATCCGAAGAAAACCAGGACCATCCTTAACAAGATTATCTGTGGTGCTAGGATGTTTGTTTTTCCCAGTGGAATTGGTTTCATTTCCTTGCTTGTCCTTATCTCTGAAGCCTCCCTAAATTCTTCAGAGGTCCCCTCCTGCACTGTCCCTAAAACTGCCTAATAACCCTAGCTTGTCCTATCTCACCAGCATTGCGCCACCAGGGAGGCCCTCAGTTGCTTTTCTCTTCCTCAGGATGCGTTCATCTCTTTGACATGCTGGAGTATGTGTACCCCCAGACATGCAGGTGTATGTGGCACCCCCCACCCCAGACATGCAGGAGCATGTGGACAGGCCACATTTTGCAGAACTACAATGCAACATCACAACCCAAGTATTGACATTGATGTAATCCACCTATGTTACTCAGTTGCTCCCCAATTTTAGTTGTATTCATTTTTGTGTGTATTTAGTTCTATACAAAGGTACTGTTGGGGGAAAAGGATGTTCTAAGCGAATTCCATGCAGGCTTTGTGGACTCCACCCCCACTCCAGACCAAAGCCATCAGGACATTGGGAAAGACAAATCCCATCACCACCAAAGGGAAGGTGGCTGGGACCTGAGGGTGGAGTTAAGTAGCCAGGGTTGGTATAAAAACCAAACACATGGGCATTGCGGAGCTCGCTCTCTCCCTCTCTCGCTGGCTTCATGGCTCCTGGCTTGCGGTGTTCTGAGTGCCAATTGGGATTCCAGATCGGGGTATCGGGTAGGACGCATTTAAAACTTTGTCTCCCACTTTTCTCCCTGAGCCGTACATTTCCTCATTTCCCCTTCCCTTGTAAATAAACCTTTTATTAACCTTTCGCGTGTGCCTGCAGTGGAGTATTGATAAGTCCTTTTAAGCGCGCGGGTGAGGACCCACAGTCAGGCACCCCATTTTGTATCGGGGCTGCCCTGTAACAACACTAGTCATGAGTCACAAACCTCAGCTTTCTTCTTGAAATAGCACAATAGTAGCCTCATTATTATGACAAAATAGATCATGAAAATGCTTGGCAAACTGAAGTGCTCTTCAGTTATCATGTATCCTTACAGATTTAGCTGTTTTGCCTCAAAATGGAAGTAAGCTTTGCTACAACTTTAAACTAAGGCTCCGCTTGGCTCTCCCCATTTCAGAGCTCTCTACTTACGGATCTCAGCTTTGCAGGTCCAAACTCTCACTTGGACATTATGTTATCAGTGTCTCTTGGGGTTGGCCAGTCATAGTATTAAGTGATTGCCATGTAAACCAGAACACTAAGCCAGGAGTTATGTGGCCTATATCCAGGGCCCCTCCCTTCCAAGAGTCAGATACCCCCCCGGGACCAAGAGAGTCATGAGGAACATATTGTGAACATGGATTCAGAGCAGAGGCAAGCCTTGCAGTTATTTTTGACCCAGGGTTAATAAGTGCTACTATTCTATTTCACAACTAGGAGTGCCCACATAGATGAAAACTGTTCATTTTTTCCAGGTTCAAGTTCCTTCTTGTTGGAAGGTGCTGTGTGCACACTGCCAGTTCTCTTCAGTTCACCATGGATTTGGGCTTTCTTTGTTGAGTCACCATCCTGTGACAGACTCCCCTGAGTACACTTCTCGTTTTAGGTTAACATCACTTTGGCAACAAGTCAAATCTTACTTGATCCACATATCTATTTTGCCCAAGATGTGTTTGCACATATGGTGATCTCATTGTATGTTTCAAATGTTTCTCAAAATTAGACAAAATGTTCTGCCAAGATTCACTAATCCTTAGTTCCAAGGGTCCTCTCTGATGGATGATATTTACCCTGATTCTCCCCCAAGCCCTCAGCACAGTGGATTGGTAATGTATTTTCTATCCCTCACTCCCCACCCCAATTTCTCAATGGCTCACTCTTGGCTCATATCAAGATCTTTCAAAATGGTTGGATAGGGCCTCCCCTGGTGGCTCAGCAGTTGAGCGCTGGGCTTCGAGGCTGCCCACAGCAGCCTCTGTAGCACCGGTTCGTTCTCCCTGCCGCCGGCGAGGGTCCCACACACACACACAAAAATGGTTGGATGCAAGTCACCTGGTCTCAGTAAGAGCTGCCGTCTCCCCTGTTTTTTTAAGATTTATTTACATACATACAAGAGCTGCGTACAGGCCATAGATGTGGGAGGTGAGAGGATCCACCAGAGACAGAGTGGGGAATAGAACAGGCAGACTGACTGAAACACACTGCTGAGGGGAGCAGCGCAAGACAGGAGAGATCTGCCTCACCATGTGAGTTTCTCCCTGGCTGGCAGGGGATCAAACTCTTGCAGCAGAGACTGCGGATTGCTTCATAGTGCTTCATAGCGCGGTATTTAACCCCTGGGGCCACCACGGAGGCCCTCCCATGTTGACTGGTTCCCAATGCCTCCTGCACTTGTTTTAAATTTATCATCTCCCCAGTAATCTCTTGAGATTCCTAATAAACGCCAAAACAAATATTGACTGAGGGTTTTTATATATGAAAAAGTCTGAAGATAAAGCAGCTATGGTATTATCAGGCAAGATTATTGGACTTGGGACCTGCAGAGTTGAGTGGGGTGCAGTGTGGAAATGAAGGAAAGCATTGAAGTATCACTCGAGCAGGCAATCCTTTATATACCTGCCTTCCCTTTCACCGTGCAAACTCTCCAACATGACCATGGCCTCCAGGTCTGGGTTAAGTTCCAACTTTTAACTGTGTGACCTTGAATAAATTAGAGCTTACCTTATTACTAAAGTCAGAAAGATACATACTTCAGAATTTTTGTGAGGAACTAATGGAAGAGTATTAAGCATTTATTATATAGGGCAAAGCACTGTACAAAAGCAAAGTATTATCACAGTAGAGAACGTATTTTTTTGTTTTAAACTCAAATATGGCAAGATTTGAGAAAAGGGCAAGTTTATTTGGCCTAGAGAATTCAGAGAACCTTTTGCAAAAGTAGAATTTGATTTTGATCTTTACAGTGTGCACTTAAATTATGGTATATATCAGAAAATTAAATTAAATGGAAATTTAACCAAACTGGGAGTGGGGAAGGGGAACATTCAAGAAAGGAGTAGAGCATAAGCAAAGATGTTGGGGTAGACAAGCTCAATGTAGATAACAGGCCAGCTACAAGGTATGACAGCATTTCCTTACATTGCAAAATTTTAGTTACTCTGTGACATTTCAGTTCAACTGGGGAAGGAAAAAGACCGGATCCAGAATATTAGAGAGGATATTTTCCTAGGTTCCTCTAAGGGGACCAACTGGACATGGGCCTCTACTCTAGAATCACCTTCCACTACTGGACTTTCACCTTTTGTCTTGCTAAAAACAAATTCTTTTACAAATTTCAGTGACTCAGGGGAAAATAGGCTCTTTAAGAAAAAGCTAGGATGCATGGATGGTACGTTTGGTTTCCTTTCTCAAATTTTTCCCATTCCGTCTGAAGAGCTTTCAAAAGTGTGACATGTAAATAACTGGTATTTCTGCTCTCAGACTCATGAGAATTTTAAAATTTCCTATGTTCATTCAACTTTGTTCTGGCCTAATAGATATGTTGCAGTGAGTTGGAGGTTTACATGGGGATGTAAACAGTTCCTGAAACTCTCAGCAGCATTTCCTCATCTGTGAGACAAGAGGAAAGACATGGCCAATCTTCTTGAAAATTCTGACTCTGGCACAGAAGCAGAATATATTTTAGGGGTACATGGAAGCGTGGTGTCAAATTCCAACTCTAACCACCAGATGGCACTGTTCAACATTAATTATAAATGCTTTCTGGGGAAAGCAGGATCCTGAATGCAATAAACCAAAACCTACTTTTACTCACAAGCGCTTACTGAACACCCATTTTAGACAGGCACCAATGACGGGTGCTCTGGGTGGAAAGATCATATGCTCAAACATACTAGTGGAAGAGAGACCTGGAAGCAACCATATACCAATGTCCTCATAAGATAATGCTATTAAAGCAAGGACTCTCTCAATGTGTGTGTGTAGGGCGGCCGGTGTGAGAGGGGAGGGCAAGGATAAACATATCTACCTAAGGTAGACCCCGGCTTCCTCAGGGATACTTTCTCTAACTCTAACCCTGGGCTAAGGTCCCCCAGCCAGATGTTCCTGCTGCATGCTATACCCAGTATCCATTATGCTTTCTATTAAATCAATTCCAGGCTTCCTTGACAAGCTCTGAAGTTGTTGCTTGAACACTAACAGTGGTAACTGACCATCTGAGTATACCGATGCTTTTAGTGCCATGAACTCACATAAAGGAGCTGTCTTTTACATTCATCACTGCATTTACTCTCCCCAACAACCTTGGGCCCTGCTATGGTCCATACTTTATTTGAAGAAACGATGACTACACAGATAGTAAGTGCCAGAACCATGAACCCAATGAGGTCCGATTCAATAAAAATTAGTTATCACTTCCCCTGGAGATACTTTTAAGTACTTCCATGACCTGATGTCCATCTTCAACAACCTTGATTTCCCATTCTCTCCTTTAGGCAGGCAACCCTGCTCAATTTCTCTCTCTCTTTTTTTAAAAGATTTATTTTTATTTATTTATACAAGCACTGGGTACAATCAGAAGCGCGGGAGGGTGAGAGAATTCACCAGAGCCAGAGCGGGGAGCAGAGCAGGCAGAAGGACCGAAGCATACTGCTGAGGGGAGCAGCGGGCGGCAGGAGAGGTCTGCGCGCCATGTGGGACCCTCCTCCGGTGGCCGGGGAGCAGCCGGGGATTGAACCGGTGCTGCAGAGGCTGCGGGCAGCTTCGCAACCCAGCGCTCAACCGCTGCTCCACCTGGGAGGCCCCCTGCTCAATTTCTCTTGATCACATAATTAATGCTCAATTGTTATCTCTCAAACCTCCTTCCTGTCTTGCTCAAGTTCAAGTCTCTTAAACTAGTATTTAAACAAAATAATGTACTCATTGATTAGCATAATTTTCCGAAACTTCTCAATTTTGTTCCAAAAGAAGCTTCATGAAACAATTTTAAGGACTGCCTATAAGCGTTTCCTATAACACCTATTCAAAGCTGAGAAAACAGATCCTAGTAGTATCTTACATTTTTTCATTTAAATTTTATTTTTATATTCCCCATACAATTACAACCCCCTTATTCTGACCCTTATCCCTCCTTTCCCCATCCCCCACACCCCATAGAGTATCTCTGGTTCATAGTTGTTTGTTGATTTTGATTGTATCTTACATTTTTAAAGTACTTTCTCACAGACCCATGTAAAGATCTATTAGACAGGACTATAGAAATTACCTTAAGTTTTTAGTTAGTTAAGATTGAGTAAACACTGATTTGGTGCTGGCTATACAGTCAGTGGTGAGTTAAGACTTCTTGTCTCGTTTTATTAATTTGTGACACCGGCTGTATTCCAGTATGAATTCCACAAAGACTAACACTACAATTCTTTATCACTATGAAAGACCTACCTCTCCAGTGCCTAGGTTCCAGGTCCAGACCTATAATCCTTTTGAGCTTGTGCGACCTTGGATTATTTCACCTGTTCATGTCCCAAATCTCTTGCTATGTGAACTAGCAACTCCTTAGGGTTGCTAGGATCTTAAATGACAGATGAAAAATGCTTAGAGCAATGTGTGACACATAGAAAATGCTCAATAAATGTTAGCTATTATTCCTATTTGGTAGATATTCTTTACCTGTGGTTCCTACCAAAGGTACGAAATGTTTCTATCTTTTCTTGAAAATTAACTTTTATGGTGTTTTCAGGAATGTTTTATTTTTCTAATTTGAAATAAACAGAAGATATCGGATGTGTTCACTTACTTTAATAACACATTACATTTACCATGTATCACCATGGAATGTAAATTCAGGTGAGACAAGAGAATATCACAAATGCAATAAAGCATTCTGTAGTATCTCAAAGTTTATATAACATTGGATCAAACCTGCTTTAACCACTTCCATTAAGTAATTTTAGTTTAGCATTTATGATTCTTACAGAGGAAATAAACATACGGCACACTGAAAAAGTATTGTTCATTTACCTTTAAATTAGGGCTTAAAATACACTTCTGTTTTAAGATGACATCTAAAAACTATTCTAAATAACAGCAGCAAAAATATAATTCTGAATTACAAAAGCGCTAAACTGGAACCCATAATTAAGTTTTTTTCACGTTTACAAGTATACTTTTTAAATAAGGCAGTTCTTGTCAGCTTTTTAGGTTTGGTTTAAACACACACACATTTTCAGTTGGGGGGAAGGCCTATGATGGCACAATCCATGCACTACATTATTATTTCAAGAGCCAACCAGACCTAAAAACTGAAGTACTGCTCAGTCCATGAGGCAGGCAGGAACAAATTAAATTAACTGGGGTAGATAATATCTTATAGCAATTGGGAGTACTTTAGAATTGGACGGTTGTCTTATTTAGAACTGATTTCATCAGAAAAGTTTAGAAGGTGAATGGTTTACCACCATCAAGCGCTTACATGTTTTTTGGTGCTAATTTGACTCCCCTGAATGACCCAGCTAGTAAACTACTCACTAGTAATTTCATTATCAGGTAAATCAAGTCTGCAAGAAAGGAAGTCAATATTCCAATTACCGTGTTATTGTTTGACCCGTTCAAATAACTTTCAATACAATCATATAACCTCAATATGAGATGTCTAATTAAAGTAAGTACCACCAAGACCAACACAGGATCTCTTCTACGGTTTAGGTTTTGCCCAGTATTCCTTATACATGGAATAGCCCATACCTAAAGAGAAAGAATGCAAATTAAGTATTTAAGTATTTTCAATATTAAGAAAATAAACAGTTTATAAAATAAATAAAAGTAACAGCATTGCTAGCATGCAATATTTACAGAGGAACAAAATTATAAGATGCCTTCACTCTTGCGTTCTTAAATAATTTACATTTCTAAAATTCTTCTTATAGACTTTCCCAAGTAGATCAAGGATAAAGTGACTAACTCAGGCTATTTAAATATTTGTTTGAAAGAACAAGCAATATTTATCTGACAACTATAAAAGGAGTCACCCTTGCTACAGAATACCAGATAAAGTCAATGAATTAAATTCAACAAAAGTATGTAATACCTACATTAAAAAAATCTTTTCAACCTTCAAGAACTCAATACAATAGCAATCACATGTCTCTCCCAGAGAATAGGATCATACTATAACCTTATTTGCATATCAAGACTCTTCAATGAAATGATAAATCCAGTAAGATTTTTTTCTCTTTTAAAACCTTAGTAAGATATATCACAGAAGAACTATGTTACTATATGAGCTGTTTTACAATTGATTTTTACATGAAAATGAATATAACTGCTATTTTGAAACTGCTTCAAAGTCAGTATCTACCTTGCTTGTTTGCAAAGAAACCCATTAATTGGGAACCTATCTGAAAATTACCTGAAGGAACTTACCAAGAGTCATTGCTCCCACAACAAAACCTTGGGCTGCCACGCGCATGTGGATAAGGTGAACGGACATTTTAGTATCTCCTCTGCTCTTCAATTTGTATAATCCATATGCAACAATTGCCGCAAAACCCGCCATTCCTGTAAAATAAAGTTTCAAGTATGCTGCATATGTGGTGGCAGGGAACCAAGATATTCTATTATCAACTAATGTACTTTCTCGGGGCCCTCCTTGGTGGCTCAAGAGGTTTAACACAGCACTATGAAGCAATCGTGGCCTCTGCAGTATGAGTTTGATCCCCAGCCAGCCAAGGAGCTACCCACATGGCACAGGAGACCTCTCCTGTTTCACCTGCTGCTCCCCTCAGCAGTGTATTTGGGTCAGTCTGCCTGTTCTGTTCCCCACTCTGTTCTGGTGAATCCTCTCACCCCCTGCACCTCTGGCCTGTACCCCAGTTCTTATATGCATAAATAAATCTTAAAAAAAAAATGAAAAAACGAATGTACTTTCTCTATTTTATAAGAATGCTTTACCAGACCACAGTTTACATACAATTTAAGTTTTTAATTCTCCTCCCCTAAGAGCCAAAATCCATAACTGATAGCAAACAGTAGCAGATTCAGAAAGTTAAGATCATCTTTAAAATGTGGGTTCGGGCCTCCCCGGTGGCGCAGCGGTTGAGCGCTGGGTTGCGAAGCTGCCCACAGCCTCTGCGGCGCCGGTTCGATCCCTGGCTGCTCCCCGGCCACCGGAGGAGGGTCCCACATGGCGCGCAGACCTCTCCTGCCACCCGCTGCTCCCCTCAGCAGTGTACTTCGGTCCTTCTGCCTGCTCTGCTCCCCGCTCTGGCTCTGGTGAATTCTCTCACCCTCCCGCGCTTCTGACTGTATCCAGTGCTTGTATAAATAAATAAATAAATCTTTAAAAAAATAAAAAATAAAATGTGGGTTCCTGGAACCTTTAAAAGAGTGCCAGGGGACCTCTTCCTCTCCGTCCTACTTCCTTCCCTGAAAGAAATAACTTAATACAGCAGAGATTATAATGAACCATAGCTGCGAGTATAATATTTTTCTGAGTCTTGAGTCCTCCTCACAAACCACTGAGACTAGGCAGTCTTGGGGGTCTCAACATATTCACTAAAATAAGACTTACTAAAACAAGAAGTCTGAATATGCAAGAGAATTTTTGTAATGAGAGTTGAACCAATACCAGCAAATATCAACATATGATAAAATATTAGGAAATACATGCTTTCAGGATGTGCTGTATGAGTTGACCACACTTCTAATAGATTAAAGCTTACAAAAGATTGATTATTAGACCCTCAAACTCACCAATGGGGACAAATGGTGCCTCTTTAGCCTTTCGAACAAGTTTAGATCCTTGACCTTCATCATATGAAGACAGAGAAATGTCCTGGTTGGATGACATTGTGATTGAAGAATCTTCCTGAAACAGAATTTCCAGAAAGTTTTACAATTAAAAGCATTTAAAATGTTAAATGACTGGATGTATTTAAGATAATCCAAGTTTCCATAAAAATTTGGTATGTTATCCATGAACTTTTAAAAATATTCTTAGAAAATAACTGTATTTTTAATCTCTAGTCACATTTAGGGAGGGTTGAATGTTTATTCTCCCACACAATCGATTCCTTTAAAATACTATATTCAACTAGGTAACTTTAAATTACTCAAACCAAACTGATTCTCCTTACTATCTCTTCAATATCACGTTGAAAAATCACACTAAGCATTTTAAAGTATAGTTAAGTATAATCTTTATTGCTTTCAATTGTAACTGGCTAACTTCAAAGACAGATTTATTTTCTCCAATGTGCTACTTCGGTTTTCACTTCTGAATAGTTTCTAACCTATTACACTTACCTCTCCTATCGATGGTGGTTGTCTCTGAGCAAGATTACAGTTATTCTTAACAACCAGAATTTCTAATACTATTTACTTAGCAACTTACTTAGTTCATTATTTATTCCTTTAAAGGACCAAACTTTATTTTAGATACTATGCTAGAAAAGCCTCCTTTTAAAAGCTATTTATTTATATTAAATGAACATAACAGTTTTTTAGCTTTTTATGATCTATGGTTATTTTTTTAATATTACTGTAGCATTAAACTACCCCTGGGGATCTTCTTAATAACTATCTTCTAAGCTTCAGAATATCCTTCCCCTATATACTTCATATACATTGGTTATCCCTCTTAAAATTCTCTACTTTCTTTTATAATTTATTTCTTGAAATGTTACAAAAGAAAAAGTCACTAGCTCTATAGTTATATGACTAAAGTGTCTGGGGAAAAAAAAGATTCATTTCCATTATCACAGGGACCAAAAGCGCCATTCTCCTCTTTCAGTCACCTGAAATAAGCATTTTATCAAGAGTCAATAAATTCATTTTTAACTTAGTCAGAGTAATTATGTAACACTTCTTTCTTCATAGTTGGTTGACCTGCCTGTAAACTTATCCATATAATAAGGGAGTCCTGGCTAATTCCTCCCATTTTTCAGGTTATTTCAACTGACCGCCTCTGGAAAGCTTTTTTTTTTGGATAAGTGCTTTGGTTATGCAGTCCCTATACTTTCTCTATATGTATGTGTGTTGTTCTTTTATAGACAGGAGACAGCCATCACCCCTCCCTCTTTTAAGGAGGGCAGGCATTTATAAATGCCTGTGTAACTATTTTTCCAGCAAGAATCCTTTAAGTCAGGGGCTACACCTACCCTAGTTATTATCTTCAATGCCTGGCATGATGCCATGCAAGTAATAAGTATGCCACTGAATGTCTGTTGAATAAATTTTAAAGGGGCCTCTCTGGTGCTACCAACGGTTAAGACGCAACCTATGAAATTATCCGCAGCCACTGCAGCACCAGCTCCATACCCAGCCAGCCAGGGAGCAACCCACACAGTGCAGCAGACCTCTCCTGACTCCCCCCTGTTCCCCTCAGCAGTGTACTTTAGTCAATCTGCCTGCTCTGTTCCCCACTCTGTCTCTGGTGAATCCTCTCACTCCCCACACCTCTGGCCTGTACCCCAGTTTTTGTATGCATAAATAAATAAAAAAAATCTTTAAAAAAATTACCTTCTTTTGCAGATATAAAGCATGTTTTCTTCCTTTGTCTTAATTATTCCAAAACTAAGAAGTCTTTTGGAAATTGTCTTTAAAAGCAAGAAAGTTGGTAGTTTTTTCTCTAATTATCTCACATCTGGATCACTATCCAACAGGTGACCTGAGCAAAAGATTTCCCTGCCCTCCTCAAAAGAGGGAGGGGTGATGGCTGTCTCCTGTCTATAAAAGAACAACACACATACACATTTTTATGATGCTGGTATATAATCTGAGAAATATTAAAATCCATTTCTCAACAAAAGCCTGCATCTTTTAAAAAAATGAAATGGAAACTTCTCCCAACTTAATTCATTCAACTTCAACTGTGATTTGAAAAGTTTTTTCACCAGCGCAAGTTCTACATTTTCCTTTAATATTTTTTTCTTATTCACCTACAACAATTGACAGCTCTCTGTCAGAAAGTTGAACAGGTGCAAAGAGGCAGGAACCATCAGATATTCAAAGCCAACTTAGAAGCCAGGAGTTATTTTGTAACCTTTTAAAGACATATCCAAATACTTGGGATCTTAGAAAAGGGGTAAGAGAAGATGAGCTGCCCGGATGATGCAAAAGACTAAAGGATATTCAGAGTCTGTCATTTTGGTGACAGAAACTACTACCTAAAACAATAGTTCAAACCTTGATTTTGCATCATCACCTGTCAGCTTGTTTAAAATGGCTGCCGAGGCCCCACCCTGGAGATTCTCATTCAGAGGGTCTGGGGGCAGGGCCCAAGGGTTCATTTTAAGAATCCTCTCCCTACTCCCAGTGATTCTGACTTAGAGGGAAGCAAGAAAGCCCCCGGTGTGCGGGTGGACGACCCCCGCTTCCTTCACGATGGGGCAAGGCACCGCTCCAATCTGTCAAAACCGAGAGGCCGTCAGGCTGGAAAGTGCCCGGGCACTCCCGGGAGCCTATTCTCCTCCCGCAGGGGTTCCTCTCGAGAGGGAAGGCAGCTTCCCGCCCCGGGAATAACAGAGAACCCCGAGTGCTGAGGTCGAGGCCCGCCGGCAGGTCCCAGTGCACCCCTGCATGTTTGCGCATCTCGAACTGGGGCGCGTACTTGAGGCAGGAAAGCCAAGGCCGTCGCAGAGGCTCCCCCAGACCCCGAGGCCTCCGCACCTGCCCGGGACGGGGGCGGAGGAAACGCTCGGCCAGAGAACAGCGAGCGGCGGACGGGAAGGTCGCGTGGTTTTCCGCCCGGCCCGCAATCTCTCAACTTCCCCCCCTCACTCTCCCCCTCACTCTCCCTGTGACCTTGTCCGGCCTCCGGGGCCGAGCGCGCGCCCTCCCCAGCCCTCCTCACCCACCGCTCAGGAGCCGCTACCGCGGACGGCCAGGGACGGCCCCTGCTCGGCGGACGCCCGGGCTCCGGCTTCTGACGTCACCCCGCGCCCCTCCACAGGCTTCTCCGTGCCGCCCCATCGGCGAGTCTTCCGTCCCGGCGTTTACTCCACAAACTTCTGCCCATCTCCGCGCAGGCCGCGGTTTCCCCACCTGACAAGGCGCCAGGCCCGTTCCCGGGACGCCCGGCCAGGCCTAGCCCACCCGTCGGGCCCGAGCCCGCCAGGCCTCCCCCGCGGGCATCGCCCCCCATCCAGTCCCGACGGGCCCCCAACCTCCCAAGGGGCTCTCGGCCCAGCCAGGCGCTACCCCACTTCTGTCCGCCGTGCACTCCTGGCTCCCCGGGACCCAGCAACCACTCAAACTGCACTCACCCAGGACTCGGAGCCCCCTCAGACGCCAGCAGAGCCTGGCCCCGAACCCCTGCCCGTACCCCAGCCGGCTTCTCCCGGTCCCGCCTCCAGACGGCCCCCACCAATCAGAAGGCAGCGATCAGCACGCGGGAGTGGGCGGGATGAGTGCCGGTCGGGGAAGTCCGTGCGTGCGCACGGCGGGTGGGGCGACCTAAAACGGGCCCTGGATTGGCTGGGGCGCCGGTAGCGGCTGTACGTCATTCGCAGGCGCGGAGGGGCTGCGTCAGGGTTGACGGCTGGGCGTTTTGTGTTCGTGCGGGGGCCCGTGATAGCCCTCGAAGGCCAAGCGGTTGCTTGGCCCAGGGTTACCCCAGGTTTCTCTCGTTCTTTCCCGTCGGGGAGCCGTGGCGAGCCCCGCGAATGCTGCGTCCCGAGCACGCGCTGGGCGGGGTTTTGACAGCGGGCTGAGGGATACGGGGCACGCCCCCGCCCCAAGGGGCGCCTACGGCTGTCGGGAGACTGAGTGTTCAGTTCATTCCTCTTCCCTGGCGATCTCCCATCAGGGCCTTGCGCCTCTTGTGCGTCTCGTGGCGCCCCTCACGAAGCTTACACAGGCGGGGGCGGCCAGGAATGGCAGTATGGGGTCTGGAGAGCTATCATCTTGTTAGGGGGAAAAGAATGTCCTAAAGCTAATTCCATACCGGCTTTGTGGACTCCACCCCCACCCCAGGCCAAAGCCAAAGACACTGGGAACTCCAAATCCCATCACCACCGAAGGGAAGGTGGCTGGGACCTGAGGGTGGGGTTAAGCAGCCAGGTGGGTATAAAGCCAGACACGTGGGCTTTGAGGGGGGGTCCATTTTGACTCTCCGCCAGCTCGCAGTGTCTGGCCAACTTGGAGAGTGCTTTTTGGGTTTCCAGGTTGGCGGATCGGGTAGGACGCATTAAAGACTTTATTTCCCTATTTTCTCCCTGAGTTGTACATTTTCCTTATTTCCTTTTCCCTTGTAAATAAACCGCTTATTAACCTTTTGTGTGTGCCTGTAGTGGAGTATTAATAAGTCCCTTGTAAGCGCGTGGGTGAGGACCCACAGGCAGGCAACCTGTTCAATGTCGGGGCTGCCCTATAACAATCTCACCCACGTCAGGGAGGGTTCTGGGAAGAAGAAGGTGTCAGAAGCCCTTTGTGACAGTGAATACTGTGAACAGCCCCTCACTTGTTTATAGAATAGATAGATAATCAGAAATTATGTGGCAAGTGTTGTGCGCAAGATCAGCAGACTTGGTGAGCATAGCCTCCAAGAATCCAAAGATAGCTGATGCAAATGCAAATGGGAGTCTGGGCTCACCGCACCTACCAATGCAATGGCAGATAGCGAGAGCCCCGAACAGAGGAAGCAGGGGTCTATTGTAGGGTCACGAGCGGAGCGAATTTTGAAAGAGGCTGGCAATTACTCATTGGCTACTACAAAGGCATTTTGGTACGCACGGTTATAGTTTCAAACTGATTGGACGGTTAGTGATGCTGTCCCATTTATGGATAGGACTACCCTCATTGGCAGCTAGGGTGGTCTGCTTTTTCGTCACCAAGTGGAGTGAGGGTTGTGACTATTGAAACTTATCTCCAGAATGCAGCTGTACAGGGACTAACATATCAAGGTGGAAGATATACAAAATGGCGAAAACTTGGCTAAGCTTGGTTCCACAGCTAGTTGATGCAAAGCATTGACGATTGTTCTGTGGGGAATATATCCAACTAGAGTCTCAAGCACAAAATGACGCAGACTGACAACTCTTGTATATGTAGGAAGTAAATGCTCAGGAGTTTAAAAAAACCCTTTTCTCATAGTTGAGTTAGGACTCATGTAGGAAACATGCATGCTGTCTATGTATGATTAACTTAAGCCCACCCTCCTCCAATGTGGTAATCTTACAGCTCCTTAAAGGCGTATTTTGTCTTCCTTGCCATATGTCTCCTTGAACACAGTTGGCGCTCAATAATATTAAACGAAGAAAAGACAGAACAGTTCAGTAACTGGAAGTCTTCAAAGATTAGGAATATTCAAGGGCTCTTTTAGGATAATGAAAGTGATAAAAGAGGTTGACAGGCTTTAATATGAAGGGAAACCAAAAGTCACTAAGTTCTACATTCTGGAATACAAGGACAGGAGCAGTGATCTGCTGGGGATGTATACAAATCAAAACAATGTTCGCTAACTCGTTTATTTCCAAGAATGAGATTTGAGTCAGAAAGACCTACCTGCCAATCCCAGGCACATACCAGCCTTGACCTTTACTCCTCAAAGCTTCACTTTCTTCATTTGTAAAACAGGGATAGCCGTACAGCTCTCCCTCCACTTATAATGGTGTTACTTCCCAATAAATCTGTTGTAAATTGAAAATATAGTCAAAATGCATTCACTGCATCTAATCTACAAAAGATCACAGTTTAGCCCAGTCAACCCTTAAACATGCCCAGAATGCTGATGATAGCAGACAGGTGGGCAAAGTCACCTACCACCTCTTTTATAATTTGCAATGTAATTTATTGAACATTGTACTGAACGTGGAGAAGGGAATGGTTGTTTACGCCCATGATTGCATGACTAATTGGGAGCTGCTCCTGGTTGCCACTGTAACAGGGTGGTCCCCAGGAAAGGGGGGGGTTCCAGGTTTCCTGCCCCACCCAAAAGGAGGGTGGAGTCCCCTGCCCTGTAACACCACTACCCAGCATCTGGAGAGAGTTTCATACTACATATCACTAGCCAGGGAAAAGATCAAAATTCAAAGTCCAGTCACTGCTTTTGCACTATCATAAAATAAAAAAATCATTAGTTGAACCATCATTAAGTCGGGGACTATGTGTAATGATGATTAATGAGGAAATGCTAATCCAGTGCTAGTCCAGTGCCTGGCATGAAACGTGTTAGCTATTGCTTTAAAATTTCCTGTGCATGTTCAAAGAGGCAAAACTGCTCTAAAGGAGTTTGTCCAGTAGTGACTTATAACTATTAAGCCAGTTGCTGTGGACATGATGTTAGTATAAAGGTCATATATCTGCTAAGTGGCAGAGATCCAAGTCTGTATACAAGGAATTTTGATTCTGTGTAAGTAAAGGGATCCTTAACAGCAGGTAGTTTTTAGGACATAGGGAAGGAAATGCCTTTTTATACATAAACTGGACTCATTACTATTAACATTAAAACAATATAGACATGAAGGGTTTATATAAATTTTGGAATGACAGGCTCACATAAAGAAATTAGGGAAAGGTCCTCCCCTGGTGGTGTAGCAGTTGAGCGCTGAGCTGAGAAGCTGCCCGCAGTCTCTGCAGCGCCAGTTTGATCCCAGCCACCGGTGAGGGTCCCACATGGTGTGACAGATGTCTCCTGCCACGCCCGCTGCTCCCCTCAGCAGTGTGTTTTGTCACTCTGCCTGTTCTGTTCCTTGCTCTGTCTCTGGTGAATTCTCTCACCTTCCCGCGCTTCTGACTGTACCTAGTGCTTGTATAAATAAGTAAACAAATCTTAAAAAAAAAAAAAAAAAAAGAAAAGAAAAGAAATTAGGGAAAGCTGGGGCCTCCCTGGTGGCACAAGAGGTTAAGAGGCAACCTATGAAGCTGTCTGCAGCCTCTGTAGGACGAGTTCAATCCCCCAGCCTGCCAGGGAAAAAACAACATGGCGCAGAAGATCTCTCCTGACTCACCAGCTGCACCCCTCAGCAGTGTAATTTGGTCAATCTGCCTGTTCTGTTCCCCACCCTGTCTCTGGTGAATCCTCTCATGCCCCACACCGCTGGTCTGTACCCCAGCTCTTCTATGCATAAATAAATAAATCTTTAAAAAAAAGAGAAATTAGGGAAAGCTATGTATCTACTTCCTTTACAGTTACAATTGCATGGAAGACACATATTTGTCCCCCAAAATATCTCTCTTGAGGCTATCGCTAGGCACTTCTTGGTAAGATTGTCCTTGATCTGTCCCAGTTTGAAATGTATTGAATTTCAAAATAGAAAAAGCACAGCCCTGTCAATTTGGGCTAAGGCAGAACAAAGAGAGCATCAATAGAAGCAGGAAAGAAGAAAATTACATAATTGTACTGGTTTATAAGTATTTCTTCAAGTCCAAAATGATGTATCATTTTTAAAAAATACCATTTTTATTAGGATTGGTTGCAGACTCAGTATAGTTTTTAGTGTATTGCTGTAAAGATGAAAATGATAAATTGGGAATCAATCCTGAAAAAAATTTTTGATGAAATTACTTTGAAAGAGTACATCAACCTTACTATCTCATTCTTTTGAAAGAAGCCACAGATAACACCATCACCCTTTTCTTTCCCTGGGGATGGCATAGTATCTAAGAGCCCTTGTCTAGCTAAGCGAAATTGTAGTGGGAATATGTGAGGTTTGACAGGCTCTTATTGAAGCTGAGACAATGGATCCAATGTTTTTCCCAGTTAGTGAAGTCTTCAAAAGATTCCTATATGGTATAAATGTTTAGCCAAGGTTTAAACCAATGCATTCTATTTTTTTCCCTAAAGCTTTCGACTCAGAGTGTTAGATCTTTCATAAGTGTTAGAGACTTATGAAAGATCATGCACTCCACTTCCTTTTGTATTATGAGAATATAGACTGAGAATTTAAGTGGATGGTTTAGATGACACATTTACAGGTAGAACCTGTATGAAAATAAAGTCCTCCTAAGAACCAGTCTGGTGCTGTCTGCTGGTTTACCTTTCTGAGTCATGGGAGCAGACCTAGTATTGCAGTGCTATTTAAAACTGGAGACCTTTAATAAAAGTGAATGAGAAATTTTCATTCCTCTATTGCTTCTAACCTACATATGATAAAGTGATTTAAACAGTAATTTATTATGTAATTTAAAGTTTTTAAAAACAATTATGTTAGTTTTGGATTGCATGGAAATAAAGACGAGTCATTTCTTTTATTTTGCTTAACATTAGGGTCATTGGAAAAAAATATGAACAATGTAAGCAAGATAATTTCCAAATAAGAATTTGTCCAAAGAGCTACAGTATGGCCTTTTTTTTCCTCAGTTTTTGTTTTGACTGTTTAATTTTAAATGTCTGCCACAGCAGTCCTATTAACTTAAGCTCAGGGTTCAGCTTGCGCTGCATCACCTATATTAGACATAAAAATTCAGGAAATTATAATTTGAATATAATATACCTGTATTCTTTACTGCACAGTGTAAATACTTTGCTGTTTCAGAATATAATGACTCAAAACTACCATGTTTTTTAGGAAGTTGAGTTTTTTGAAGTTCTGACAAGAAATAGAAAAAGGAATTTGTTTTTAGTGAGATGTTTTTAAGTTTCACAACATCATTCAGGACCTGTTTCATTCATGGAAATTTGAATTTTCCTTGCAAATTGGGAGTTCCCACTTTACTTAAGCTTAATATATTAATCAGGGGCAACTGCTATTTGTGCCAGATTATTGGAGGTTTTATTGCCTATTTATATGAGAAAGGCTCTTTTTCTGATCAGTATGTAAAACCAAAATTTGGTAAATAATGATGGTATCTGAAATAGTTGGATGACACGTAATATTTTAAAAAGATTTATTCATTTATGCATACAAGAGCTGGGGTGGAGGCTAGAGGTGCTGGGGGATGGTGATGAGAGGAGTCACCAGAGACAGAGTGGGGAACAGAACAGGCAGACTGACTGAAATACACTGCTGACAGGAGCAGTGGGCGAGACAGCAGAGGTCTGCTGCACCATGTGGTTCATCTCCCTGGCAGGGGATCAAAGTCGTGCTGCAGTGGCTGCTGATAGCTTCATAGTGCTTAACCCCTTGTGCCACCAGGGAGGCCTGACACATAATTTTTTTGTGGAGATTATTCTGCCACACTTTATTCCGTATCATGTTACAAGAAAACAATAATCAGGACTGAAAAACTTACCATTTTCATCATGCAGACATTATAGTTGGTAATAAATGCATACCATGTGGTGCGAGCCAGGCTACTCATGCTGTGACAAAGTCCAAGCATGGGGGAAATTCCTAAAAATCAGGAGGCTCCACAGCTGGCTCCTGCTACTTCCTTTCATTTTGTTTATGGCAGTTCTTGTAATTTTGGCAATTTTGTATGGGCTTCAAAATAACAAAATGAATGATGACATCATTGCCAATTTTAGTGCTGTATATTCCAGTAATCTGAGTGATGTCCATTCCAATATAATTGGTAATGAGACAATTTCCAATATTTTTCAATGTCCCCTGATTTGTAAATCATCTACCATGAGCAATGCTGAATTCTTTAGCAAAGTATGCTTGAAAGAACTATTGGAAGCAAGCCCAGTGGAGGTCCCCACTGAGGAAAGCCCTAAGGCGCCCCTAAAGCGACAAGATCCAAGAAAAGGAACACCACATGTTGTTCTTACAGTTTTTGGACCTTTGGCCCTGCATATAAAATAGGAGGCCGCCTTTGGTATCCTTCTCGAGTCAAGCATATAAGTAAAATAGATTTTCTTAGTCCTACCCCACCCATCCCTTATACTGGAATTTATGATGAAAATATGAACAAATGGTTCAAAATTAATGGTACGAATGTGTTGGCTTCCTTGGTTTCTTTATGGGAGAGAATAAAAAGGTTAGGGCCCCCTTGGTGTCTCATGAGTCAGGAAGCCAGGCACCAGGCCGCCACAAGGTGATTTTATCTAGGTATCTAGATAAAATTAAATGTAGTTATTGTCATAGAATGTTAGTAGATGGCTCATTAAGCACATGAGCCGGGTTAAAAGCAGATACGTAACTTTTTAACTTAGAAACAATAGGCACTTTGGAGGTTTGCCATTTACTCAATGCTTGCTTAACCTTTATTCACCTAGCTTAGCCTGTATAACCACATAGGACATGCTCTGTCCAGCACCCTTGTCCACGTCTTCAAGTTGCTAAGATTATAGGAAAATTAATAAGGTCGAGTTGACCAGAAGGAAGAAAAAGTAAAAGCAGATGGTGTACTTTTGTTAAACAATGATGTAAGATGTTTCAGAGAAAATTGTAACCACAGGTGCCCATGCTGTAAAAGAAACTGAAAGAACAAGGAAATAAAAAATGTATAAATAAAGTCCCGCTGAGGCGATCAGCAGGAGATGCTTACCACTGTGAGACTTAGCCACTCTTCCTCCATCTTGTGTATAACCGCCATCTTAGTATTTCAAGTTTTGCTTACTCAAGACTAATTAGCCTGCATGCCAAAGAGGGTTTATGACCCCCACCCCACTCTGGTCTTATCTCTGATGGCCAGTCACAGTGGAGCCGAGTAATGGGTCTAATTGGCCATAAAATAGAACCGAGCAATGCAGGCCACTGATGGGTCAAAGTAGCCATAAAATAACTGTGTACCCACCATTATTAAGAAATGCATCTGTGTAATCAATGAATGATGCACCTATGTAACTAATGAATGACTGCCAACATGATTTAATTTTTAGAAATCTACTTGTATCCCTATATAAGATCCCTGTCTCCTTTGTTCAGGGCTCCCGACCTCCACCGTTACATCGGTGCGTGTCGAGGGCCCGGTCTCGAGCCCGTAATAAACTCCTTTGTGTTCTTACAGCGGTTGTCTGTGTGTCCTTGGGGGCTGCACTGGTCGACGCTGGGCACAACAACTACCTGATCAAGTGTCTGTGTCTCCTCATTCGCCGACGCGGTCCTTTCCTTCGTGAACCCTACTTCGGCTGCAGCTGGACTCGGGCAACCATGTATTATTCCATTCTCCTTACTCTGTCATTTCAAAATATAATTGATGTGGAAGACTTAAAATTTTGGGGGGCGGTTCTCAGGTACTAAATCAACCTACCTGTAGTTTATAGGAAGAAGGACAGCATAAGAAGTGTTTTCTAGTTTTGCTAATTTCCCCCTCTTTAGAAAGTCTTTGTAACGTCTCATACCAAGCTGCTTTCCACACATGATGATACCAACTCCAAGGGGATGGACTTCTAAACTCTGATGTCTCTTTAGGTCAAGGTAAAGTTTAAAGCTGCATTACCCCCATTTTTATAGCCTTCTTTAAAAAAACTGAGTAATCTTTCTGGAATTTTGTTCAAACCAAATGTTAAATGTTTTAAGAAAATTGGTAATATCTGTGGGTATTTTAAAGCCAGAGTTGGGGATCACCATCAGCAATTACTGGACTCAGAAGTTAAAAACTCAGTCCCTATCCTGAAATAATTTGTACACTGATTAGGTAGAAGGATCAGGTGTAGAAAAACATCCATGATGGTCTATGATAAGTGCTGTGAATGGAGATTCAGGTAGATATAGTGAGTGAGTGTTTTCAAAGAAGACTTCTTGAGAGTGAGACCTGGGTGAGTGGGCCTTGAAGGATAACTAGCATGTAAGTATATTCCAGAAGGAAGAAACCACGAGCAGAGGAACAAAGACTATGAAATTGTAGTTCTGGCACAGAGGACAGTGTGGGGTAAAGGCAACAATTTGTGGATAAAGTAGTCAGAGAATGATGGAAAGCAGGTTTGAGCTACCCTGGGGAGGACTTTAAATGTTATTGAAGACCTTACACAGTGTTCTGCTAGGTGGCTCTTGAAGGTCTAGGATCAGGGTATTAACAAGAGCAAAGGGCCCTGTAGGTGCTTGGTAGTGAGGTGGAATGGGTTAGAAAGTCACTATCAGCATTACTCACCTGGAAACTAAAAACCTGTTCAGTACGTAGCTTTTTTATCTTCTGCATTGGGAGGCCAGGTTCTTAACCTTAAGGACGTGGAAGGCCATAGAGTCACTCGCCTACCACCTTGGTAAGGATCTTTGCTTTGAAACAGGAGCAATCCTCACAGACCAGACCATCACAGGGTTTCTTGTCAGAACCTGTGTTGCATCCGTCTTTATATCCCCATCAGCGACTGTGGTGTCTTGTACATAAAGGCTACAGTAAATGCTGAGTCTCTGCAAAGACGAACACCTGAGTTGAGTGACACTGGCTGCATGTCAGTTACTGGAGCTACAGTCCCTGGGTGGGGGGGCCCTGGACACCTGTGGCTTCTTAATCATCTCATCACCCACCATTTACACAATCTCCCTTTCAGAGGCCCTTTCCTTCTCTCCTGTTCTCTTGGATACTGATCGCCACCTCTCTGCTCCCCCCATCTCTCCCAACAATGACATAGGGCTTTTTTTTTTTTTTTTTAAAGAATTTGTTTATTTATACAAGCACTGGGTACAGTCAGAAGCTCAGGAGGGTGAGAGAATTCACCAGAGCCAGAGTGGGGAGCAGAGCAGGCAGAAGGACCGAAGTACACTGCTGAGGGGAGCAGCGGGGCGGCAGGAGAGGTCTGTACGCCATGTGGGACCCTTGCCCGGCGGCTGGGGATCAAACCGGCACTACAGAGGCTGCGCGCTCAACCACTGAGCCACCAGGGGAGGCCCAACATAGGGCTTTTTTTGAGCCTACTATTTCTCTGCCACTTCTGGGAGGTACTGTTGTACTCAGTGGCATGGCTAATCGGTTTCTATTGACTGATGGTCAGGCTCTCCAAATCATTTTACCTTCACGCTGCTTGTGAGGCGCCATCTGCTTGTCTTGATGGCTTAATGAATTGAGGGCTCATAAATGTAGCTGACATCTGAAATAGATCCAAAGCACAGTAAGGACAGGGTAATGGCCTCCTTTGCCAGAGATGAATGGACAATTACTTTATAGCTCTGGGAGAAAAATAGATTAGGCTAACAGACACTTCACCCAAATTGGGGGCCCTGAGTGACTCTAGCTATGCTGATGTTTTTTGCTCAGGGACAGGAATCTGTCTGCCCAGTTGCAGGGGAAATCAGAAAAGAAAGATGATGTGCCTGACCCAAGTCCACTCAATGAACTTGAGTTCACTGATAGCCCACCATGTACAGTCTCCCTCTCAGAAGCCCCCTCGCTTCCCTCCTACTGACTGGGACACTGATCACCTAACCTTTCTGCTGCCCCTGTAACAGGGTGGTCCCCAGGAAAGGGGGGGGTTCCAGGTTTTCTGCCCCACCCAAAAGGAGGGTGGAGCTGACAGGGAGGAGAAGAAGCTGCAGAGGAGACTGAGGGAGGAAGGAAGTGTTACTGAGCAGCCCCGATATTGAGCGGGTTGCCTGGCTGTGGGTCCTCACCCACGTACTTAAAAGGGACTTATTAATACTCCACTACAGGCACACACAAAAGGTTAATAAAAGGTTTATTTACAAGGGAAAGGGAATTGAGGAAATGTACAACTCAGGGAGAAAATAGGGAAATAAAGTCTTTAATGCGTCCTACCCGATCCACCGACCTGGAAACCCAAAGGCACTCTCAGAGCTGGCCGGACGCTGCGAGCTGGCGGAGAGCCAAAAAGGGAATTCCCCAAAGTCCACGTGTCTGGTTTTATACCAAACCTGGCTGCTTAACCCCACCCTCAGGTTCCAGCCACCTTCCCTTTGGTGGTGATGGGATTTGTCTCTCCCAATGTCTTTTGGCTTTGGCCTGGGGTGGGGGTGGAGTCCACAAAACCTGTATGGAATTAGCTTTAGGACATCCTTTCCCCCTAACAGAAGCAGGAGGGAGAGCCAGAAGGAGACCAGGAGGAGGCACATGGAGCCTAGAGACATGTGAAGAAACTGCGCTTGTCTTTTGGTCGTGGACTGGGTGACACAGATGTGGGTGAAACCCGTGGGGAGGTGACAATGGCGGGTTTTGCCTCGATTTTGATTTTGCTCTTTTCCTTCCAGACTTGTCTGGTTGTTTCTGATCCTTTTCTGTGGGTCCCCACTGGAAGATGCTTTAGACTTGGGGCAGGCTTTGGGGCCTTGCTCTGGGCCAATCCCATTTGGGTGGACTTTTACCCATGAGGGGAAGGGTAACTTTGGGTGCTTGATGTAGAAACTAGATTCTTTGCCTTACCTGTATTGTTTCCTAATTGTATTAAAGCTCCTTTTCATTAAAGTTTCATATCTTTTGTGTTGATGCAGCAGATGGCAGAACCTATTTAGAGCAGGCAGGTTTGGTGGGTCTGGGGTGCCCCTCTCCCTGCCCTGTAACAGAACCAGGAGATCAGGCCAAGGGCTCTTGCTGCCACTGCTCACTCTTTACCATCCTGGGTCTGTCAGCTTTCTCATCTTTGGGTTTTTCTGATAGGACACTGGAGATGGAACACCTCTAACTTTATAGATAGGAACACTGAGACCCAGAGAGGAAAAATAAATTCCTTCTGACAGAAGGGGAATAATAGATGAATCTGAAGGTTCTGACTCTGAGTCAGATGAAACCAGGTGAAATATCCAAAATCTAATTGAATCTAATATTAAGGATCCTTAAGAGTTATAGAGTCCTATTGATGGGCGATAGGATAGAAATACTGGAAAGGAAGCCCTATAAGATCAGAAACCTGGCTCACACAATGCCAAGAGCTGGACGTGGGGGTAGAAATGATTAACATAGTCATTAAATCAGCTATAGGAAAATCCTTAGGTGCCAAGGCACAGACCCAAGCAAAGTGTCAGATGCTGCTAGTGTCATAGGGTGCAGAGAGGAGGGGAAGATATGGAGATTGAGGGCCATTGTAGAATCTCCCAACCCTTTCAAATTCTACATAGTTACCCAATCAACAACAAACAAACCACTCCAGGAAGGAGTGAGCCACTCCCAAAGGGAAGACTATCTGGGCAGTCTCTGCACTGCCTGGGGCAGCAGTCCCTCTGCCCATCTGTGCCTATGCAGGTGCTTCTTTTCTCCAACTCTCTCCCTCTCCCTCCTACCTGCCTGTGACCTGTACCCTGCCAGGGCTTCTCTGCAATGACCTCCCTCAGCACAGGCAGCTCTCCTCAAGGCCTACCTAACTGTGACCACGCAGGCCTGTCTCTTAGCAAACCTGTTCCTTTCAGGGCAGCCCTTTCTGCCCACTTGTGTCTATGCAAGTGTCCTTTATTCTCCCCCTCCTTTTTATTGTTTCTGAAAAAAGATTTATTTATTTATGCATACAAGAACTGGTGTGTAGAACAGAGGTGTGGGGTTGAGAGGTTTCACCAGAGAAAGTGGGGAGCAGAACAGGCAGATCTACTGAAATACACTGCTGAGGGGAGCAGCAGGCAAGTCAGGAGAGGTCTCTGTGCCATGTGGGTTGCTTGCTGGCAGGCTGGAGATCTAACTTGTGCTGCAGTGGCTGGCAATAGATTGATAGTGCTGTCTTTAACCCCTGCACCTCCAGGAAGGCCCCCAATTCTTCTCCCCTGTTATAATAAACCTGCTCTTTTGGATATAACTAACATCTCGCGGGCACGGTGGCGCGCGCCTGTAGCCCCAGCTACTCGGGAGGCTGAGGCTGGAGGATCGCTTGAGCCCAGGAATTCTGGGCTGCAGTGCGCTATGCCGATTAGGTGTCCGCACTAAGTTTGGCATCAATATGGTGACCTCCCGGGAGCAGGGGACCACCAGGTTGCCTAAGGAGGGGTGAACCGGCCCAGGTTGGATATTACTAACATCTCTATGTTGTGGAGAAACTCACCTGGGGACTTGCTGGTGCCCGTGCTGGAGAAAAGAGAGCTCTGGGGAAACCTCTCCCAGAGTGAAGCCAAGGACCCGCCTCTCCAAACCCAAGAACCCTAGAAACAACATCACTATAATATGAAAAAATTCAATCAGGTCTTTGGGTATGATCTGATAGATTGGCAACTTTATAACATCTGAGAGGCCTTTAGATTCCTGATCTTTATGTATTTAATTTATTGAATTTCTAAGTATGAATTTCTACCCAGAAAATCTTGATTAAGTTAAGTAGTTGAAATATAGCAGAGAAATTGCTGTGATGGAGCAGTTCACCAGGTAAATATATCTATAAGTACCTTATTCTGACCCTACACCTTTGTCAGAACAACGACATAGCCTACACAGTGGGTACCCTGCATAGAAACGGCTGAACAGAATTAGCTGCTATCCTATTTTATCTATTTATAGTCTCCATCAGCATGGACCCCAAGGTCTCTAGGTCCTCTTCCTGCTGGGCAGAGCCTGCAATCTTACTCAGGACACAACTGGATGAGGAGTAAGATAGAATAAAGAAGGACAGGCACGCTCGCAGGTGTTCCAGTGTATTGGATTTTCATTGTGTGCACTGCCTTCTTTTTGCCACTGGTAATACAGGGAAGCACTTGACCATTTAAGGGAGGATCCCAGCATCAGGCGCCTCCCCCAGGGCCAGAGTGCTCTTGTTTCTTCTCTGGGTAGCCTGAGGCGACCCCTGCTGGAAGACAGATGCCACCACAGAGGAACTCCCAAGAAAGGCTTTCTTCCCTGGGTAAGGGTGGGGGACCAGGAACAGACTCATATAAACTCACACCCATGTTCTCATCTTACAGGACAACTTTTCCAGTGTATGTGTAAATTAAAAACCACACATCCCTTCCAGCCTCCAAAGTGCTAGTGAGATAGAATTAAAACTACGTAAGAAAAGGTAAATAAAACTTTGCAATAAGCTGGATTTAAGGGGCCTGAATCCATCCCAAGCATCAGGATGGACTCTCATATTACAATCTACCAGATTCTCAGACTCAAGCCATGGCAGCAGCCGCATCTACAATATTCCAACAGTGTTATTTTAGAAAATTACCGAAAGGGGTTTCTGACTTGCTGGATGCTTTCTTGTCAAGTACTCAAACACCTCCTGGGTTCTGCTGCTGCCCAGGTCACCCTAGATTCCATATGGCACATATGTCCCAGGAGGATACAAGGTCTGTGAAAAGGCATTTCTAGAAAGAACCCAGAGGGAAAGGCCCTATGACATTCTCTTGGCCATCCCCATGAGTCTGGGAGACTCTAGACCATCCTCGAAGATCCTATGTGGAGCAATTGGGATGCTCATATTTTGCTGGTTGATATGCAAAATGGTCCAGCCTCTTTTGGAAAACAATTTGGCTGGATTTGTACATGCTTAAACATACACTTAGCATCCAACCAGCCATTCCATTGCCATATATTTACCCAAAAAAAACCCTAAGTTCATACAACAACATGCTCAGGAATATTTATAGTAGTTTTATGTATCATCACACAAAACCAAAAACAACCTGGAAGCTTTTTTTTTTTTATAGAGGCATGTTTTATTTATTTATTTATTTTATTTGTTTGTTTTGTTTATACAAGCAGTGGGTATAGTCAGAAGCGCGGGAGGGTGAGGGAATTCACCAGAGCCAGAGCGGGGAGCAGAGCAGGCAGAAGGACCGAAGTACACTGCTGAGGGGAGCAGCGGGCGGCAGGAGAGGTCTGCGCGCCATGTGGGACCCTCCTCCGGTGGCCGGGGAGCAGCCGGGGATCGAACCGGCACCGCAGTGGCCGCAGGCAGCTTCGAAACCCAGCGCTCAACTGCTGAGCCACCAGGGGAGGCCCTGGAAGCTTTTTTTTTTTTTAAAGATTTTTAAGATATATTTATGCATACAAGAACTGGGGTATAGGCCAGAGGTATGGGGGGGAGAAGATTCACTAGAAACAGAGTGGGGAACAGAACAGGTGGAATAACTGAAATACACTGCTGAGGGGAGCAGCGGGCGAGACAGGAGAGGTCTGCTGCACCATGTGGGTATCTCCTTGGTTGGGGATCGAAATCATGATGCAGTGGCTGCGGATGGCTTCATAGTGCTGCATCTTAATCCCCTGTGCTACCAGGGAGGCCCCTGGAAGCTTTTTCTTTGAGGGAAGTTGAGGAACTGAAAGTGTCCTTACCAGGGGAGAGGATAAACACCCATGACTTCAGAGGTAATGTCATTTGGAAAAATCACTCTGAAGAACTGGCAACATTTACCAAAGCCAACTGTGTAACCTAACCATTGCACACCAAGAGACACTCACAGTAGAAATGTCTGCCAAAGGCTTATCTGGGAATGTTCATAGGGCTGCCTGCAACACCCCGTAATAAAATGTCATCATGTTTTGGATATTTGATCACTAACAGCTTTCAATACCATACCTCACTTTTCCCATTTGGTTCCCACCTTCCATGCCTATAGGAGAGGCCAGGTGCCCACTTCCTCAGTCTTTGGTGCAGGTTGGAAGTCCAGACCATACAAACCCCAGCCAGCGGGAGGAGTCTTCATCCTGACCCCCCCTCCTCCCACTACCATTACCATAAAACTAGAGCCACTTGCCCCTTCTGCTCATGCCAAACAGACTAGATTAAATGTGGGCCCTGCTCTCCCCAGAAAGGTTCAGAGTGTGAGCAGTGCATCTTTTCAAACCCTCTTGGTAAATGTATCACATCCTTAGTCTCCAGCTCCCAAACAGCTTTGGTTGGGTAGTGGGCATAGCTGTTGGGTATAGTTGTTCCTCCATGGAACAATATAGTTGTTCCTTCATGGAACAACTATAAAGTGAACCCCAACTTAGAAACTACTCAAATATTGAGTCAACGGAGAAGTGGACAAATAAGTGATTGTGTTTTCACCCAATGGAACCTATAGAGCAACCAGAATGTGTGAACTACAATTGTAACCCCACTAACAATGTTGAACAAAAGAAGCCAAACACAAAAGGATATATTTTCTGACTATATTTAACTAAAATTTAAAAACAAGCAACATTAATCTGTAATATTAAAAATCAAGACAGCCACCACATTTCTAGAGTCTTTTTTGTATATCAGGCTTGATTTGAAAAACAAAACCAAAAAAACAGTGGAATAATCTTTTTTTGGTTGACTAAAGAGTGTGAACCAGCTCCACCCAGTGGACAGTTGCAGAAGTGCATGGTGCCCAGTGGAAGGTAAACCAGCTTCTCCAGAGGCTAGTAGTGCCTGCCACTTGGGGCTTGGGGTGCAGATCCTGGGTTCAGAAATGGAATAGAGCATCTAAGAGGGATCTGGTGTCAGCCTTTTTGTCATGCTACAGTAATCTCAGCCTAGCCAGGCTGAGGCATTGCCATCTCACCGAACAGTCTAGCTTGGGATTGGGCATCACCTTTATTCAAGTGCTACACGATAATCCAGTAAAATATGCAGTAATTCCTACTCTGCAGGTGAGGGAATGAAGGCCCAGGGAATTTGGCTTGTAAATGGCAGAATTAAGGTTTGAACTCAGGGGCCTCCCTGGTGGTGCAGGGGTTAAACACAGCAGTATTAAGCTATCACCAGCCATTGCAGCACGAGTTTGAGTTCGATCCTGGCTTGCCAGGGAGCTACCCACATGGCGCAGCAGACCTCTCCTGTCTCGCTCACTGCTCCCCTCTGCAGTGTATTTCAGTCAGTCTGCCTGTTCTGCTCCCCACTCACTCCCCGCACCTCTGGCTTGCACTCCAGTTCGTGTATGCATAAATAAATAAATCTTTGAGGGCCTCCCCTGGTGGCGCAGTGGTTGAGCACTGGGTTGCGAAGCTGCCCGCAGCCTCTGCAGTGCTGGTTGGATCCCCGGCCGCCGGGTGAGGGTCCCACATGGCCTGCAGACCTCTTCTGCCGCCCGCTGCTCCCTCAGTTGTGTACTTCATCAGTCTGCCTGCTCTGCTCTCCCCTCTGGCTCTGGTGAATTCTCTCACCCTCCCGTACTTCTGACTGTACCCAGTGCTTGTATAAATAAATAAATTAATCTTACAAATAAAAAATAAAAAATAAAAAATAAATAAAATTTTAAAAAAAAGCAGCTAGATCAAGAATAATTCATGGAGACTGATGGATTACCAGAAAAAAAAAATAAAAAAAAATAAATCTTTGAAAAAAAAAAAAAAGAGAAAATTTGGAACTCAGATCTAGTTGACTACAAACTCAACTCTAAACCAGTTTTCTATGCTGTGTCCAAACTTTTGTGGCACGGCTCCCCCGGAAAGTCTGGTAAAGGTTTGGGGCCCATCTCAGAATAATGTTTTAAAATGCATAAAATAAAATAGGTGAGATAACTGATCCTATTGAAATTGCCAAGAAATGCCAATATCATGAAAATACAATTACCTGGATATTGTGGCACTGTGTGCACTGTATATATATATATATATTTTTTTTAAAGATTTATTTATTTATTTATTTATTTATACAAGCACTGGGTACAATCAGAAGTGCGGGAGGGTGAGAGAATTCCCCAGAGCCAGAGCAGGGAACAAAAAAGGCAGACCAATGAAATACACTGCTGAGGGGAGCAGTGAGCGCTGCAGGAGAGGTCTGCGTGGTATGTGGGACCCATGCTGGCAGCCCGGGATGGAAGCAGTCCTGCAGAGGCTGTGGGCAGCTTCGCAGCCCAGCACTCAATCGCTGCACCACCAGGGGAGGCCCTGTATATGGTTTTTTGGCCTTAAACACAAGAAGTGGCATTGGATCTGAAAACAACCAGAAATGTCAGGAAGTGATTAGTGCAAATATTTGGAGATGTCTGCTCCAACATTGATGTGAAGTGAAATTATCAGAGATTTCATTGGTAACAAGGTCGTGGGTCACATTCCATTTGAAGGAAATGCTGATTTTGCATCAGGGGTTACTGAACATAAATAAGGGTGTAGTTGTGTTCCCGACTTAACTCTCAGGCCTCCCGTGTGCTGGGTGTGTCACCACTGGGGATCTGTGAGCCCTACTCGTTGGCCTCTGACTCAGCCATCCTTCCCTAGCTATTCTCAGGGTTTCTTCAGAACCCAGCCTGAGTGCTGATGACTCCCAAAGTGCACTGGGTATTTGTTAAACAACAAGGGAAGACCTAGAACCTGAGAGACACTGAAAGCCTGTGATGCCTCAGACAGGCTGTTGGACCCAGAAAAGCAGAGGAATAAGATAGAGCCTTCCTTCTAAGAAACCCCCAGCCCCAGCCAGGTAGAAATAATGTCTCCAAGATGAATTAAGCCAGAAATGTGTGCTTTGGGAATAGGAAAAGAGTAATTGTGTGTACCGGTAGTCCAGCAAGGTATCCTAAAAGAGGCAACACAAGAGCTGAGATGGGGATGGGCACCTTCTGAGGGGCTTCAGAAAAACACAGCAGTCATGCACCCAGGCTCTGGTGTCAGACAGTCTGGGTTCAGAACCCGGCTCCAGCACTGGTTATGGGCAAGTCCTCCTGATCTCTCCACGCTTCAGTTTCCTCATCTGCAAAATGGACGCTAGTGCTTCATATTGTTTGAGATTAAATGTGTTTAAGTGCTCCTTCCTGGTGGCATAGGGGTTAAGTCTCAGCGCTATCATGCTATCATGGCTGACTGAGGCCAGGGAGCTACCCACATGGCGCAGCAGACCTCTCCTGACTGGCCCGCTGCTCCCCTCAGCAGTGTATTTCAGTAGATCCACCTGTTCTGTTCCCCACTCTGTCTCTGGTGATTCCTCTCACCCCCCACACCTCTGACCTACACCTCCTTCTTCTCTGTATAAATAAATAAACCTTTAAAAAAGAAAATAAATTTGTTTAAGTGCTGCTAGCTAAGTCATGATGGTGCTAATCATCACTGGAGAGGTAGACAGACAGACAGATGAGGCCTTTCTCAGATAGAAGGACAGCTAGAGTTGCACAGGGATGGAGTCTATCTCTGTGAAAGCAGCAGGGCAGGGAGGGTCACTAGCGCAGTGACCTAAGGTGGAACACAGATAGTATGCTTTTGTTGTATTTTGTACTGGGGAATACATCAAACTTTTGTTTCCACCCACATTGCTCCATAAGACAGGGCTAGCATGAGTATTTAGTTTTAAAAAGTGATGAATTCGGGGCCTCCCTGGTGGTGCAGGCGGTTGAGCGCTGCACTGTGAAGCTGTCCGCAGCCTTTGCAGCACGGGTTCAATCCCCACTGGCCGGCGAGAATCCCACATGGCACAGCAGACCTCTCCTGTCTTGCCCGCTGCTCCCCTCAGCGGTGTATTTCAGTCAATCTGCCTGTTCTGTTCCCCACTCTGCCTCTGGTGAGTCCTCTCACCCTCCCGCGCATCTGGCCTGAACTCTGATTCTTGTATAAATAAATAAATCTTTTCTTAAAGAAAGTGATGAATTCATTTAGAGAGAATATTCATGCAGTAACACATGGTTTAGGTGATTGTAGGGATGTGGCAAAATGTGAATGCTGTGGCTCGCCTGGTTTGGATCACTCCATTAGGAGGCAGGAGTCATCTTCTCTCTGGAATTTAAGCCATTCTTGGGTTAGTCCTGTGATCCTTGCTGAACAGGACACAGAGGCTGACAGTAAAATACTCAGTCTTTTGGGAAAAGCCCAGGAATAGTGTCCACATTTCATTTCTGGATACATTCAAGGGCAGTTCTTCAAGCCGTGGGTCACCAGCCAGAAGTGGGTTGTAAAATCAGTTGATGGGTCATGCTCATCATAAAAAATATCAGAACGTATTGCTGGTAATTAGGATAATTATTATTATGTGAGTAATGCAACGGACTGCCAGAGAAAATGCATTTCCTCCTGTGGATTACAGGCAAGTGTCCACTCAGGTGGAAATAGGCCTGACGTCTAGTGTGCCTTCTGCCCTGCACTGATGTTGTTGGGGGAGGGGTAGCGGTGGACTTATCTTGCTGGGTGATTATGGAGCTATTAATGTGCTTTGTTATGCTCCAGATTCTGAATTATCCAGAATGTTCTTTGAGTCTCTTTCTATGCCCAGAGTCCTCGTGCTCCAAGGGACCAAGCAGTCTGAGAGAGAAGGCTGCAATCTGGACGCTAGACCCCCTGGAGCTTTACGCAGTCACCATCCATGTCATCCAAGACTTCATCCAGATTTT
The DNA here is from genome assembly GCF_014898055.3 of Talpa occidentalis. Taxonomy (NCBI): domain Eukaryota; kingdom Metazoa; phylum Chordata; class Mammalia; order Eulipotyphla; family Talpidae; genus Talpa; species Talpa occidentalis. Next base: position 30,574,428 of record NW_023600993.1, read on the forward strand.
CGGCTCACACTCAGGATTTCTTGTTCCAAACATTCCATCACATTTCCAGTTACAGCTTTGCCTTATCTCTCCTGGTTTCCTCATCTTGTGGACACTCTTCCCACTGTGATAACATGACATGGGGTGGTGCGCCGAGCTCATCCTGAAGTAGCCACTGTGTTTCCCACCCGTTTGTCTTGGAACTCACTATGGAAAGGGAGGAGAGTCAGGGGTCTTCTGTAGACCTCAGAGGCCTGGGTCCCTGGATTTGGTGCAATGATTTCCTTCCATTGACACTCCCTTGGGGAGACTGTCCCCAGGGGCAGCTCGAGGGCACAATCCTCAGATACAGTGTGTAGGTGACTGCATTAGCGGATCCTGAGACACAGGTTGGAGTGTCCATTTTAGGTTGAGCTGTGCATAATTGCCTTTTGCATAGAAGGTCAACTATTGACCTTCTATTGACCTTTGCCTTTGCAAAGAAGGTCAACTATTGGCAATGCCATGTGGCTCAGCTAGTAGTTAATTTGGGAAATGAAGAGCACACAGGCAGGAGAGTGGGGAAGGGAGGCAGGGGAAGCAAGGTGCCAGGGAAGTGTGTGTCATCAAGCCCATCACCCCACTGGGTAGCTGGAGTTTCATCCCAATGGAGAAGCTCAGAGTTATTCCAACCGAGGGGTAAGGGAGTTGGGGTAAGGATGCACCAGTTCACCTCCATCCTGGGTTAAGGGCCCTGCTGGGAGGAGGGGTATTATTTCCCTGGAATATCTGTGCTGTCTGGTAGGGTAGGGGTGAAACAGGCTTTGTTGACTAACACGAGCACTCAGACAAAGCTATCAGGGTACTGCCTGTTGGGTTAGCCAGTGTCCCCAGGCAGGTGAGGCCTGGGAGGAAGACAGTCACCACAGCGTCATAGCATCACTGCAGAGGCTGTGGCCGTGAATTCTGAAAATCACTGAAAAGATGCAATCTGGTCACAAACTCAATGACGCAAAACAATACATAATCCTATTCTTTCTGGAACAATTCATTTCCTATTTTGAGGACTAATTCACCAGATAATGGGAAATAAATCTGTGAGGGTCACTTCTTTCCCAGAATGACATCAGTTCTAGGCACACCTCGTGCCCCCTGGCTCTTTCATCATCTGTCCACGAGGACCTCCACTGAGACTGTCACTCTATCCTGCATCCCTGTGTTATTTTTTTTTAAAGATCTAGTTATTTATGCATACAAGAGCTGGGGTATAGGCTGGAGGCATGGTGGGGGGGGCGGTGAGAGGATTCTCCAGGGACAGAGTGGGGAGCAGAACAGCCCCACGCTCCCCGCTGTGTGGCTCACCGCTCCTTCAGGCCTGGCAGTTGATCTGAATACTCTGGTTACTTGCAGGCCAGGCTGGGTGGGGTTGGGGGGTGCCTGTGGCCCTTCCCTCCCTGGACGCACCCTGGGCCACATCCCTCTACCTCAGAATCCCACCACTGCAGGACTCTGCTCAGGAGGTGGATGCCAGGGTCTCTTAATGTCCAGATTGACCCCTTCCTCAGGCCTCTCGTTGCCCCAGTCTGGGTTTTCCTTGGATATAGGGGAGAGAGAGAAACTTTCTTCAAACTCTGGTACCAAAAGGACAAAGAAAAAAGCAGAAGACCTTTCCTAAAATCTGGCTGTTGACTGAAGGGAAGGTCAACCCAGGAACTGTCAATTGGCTTTTCAGAAATGCCCCACCCCTCTGTGACCAAAGCAGCATGACCACTGCCCTTCCACAGATGTTCCAAATGGTACTGTTGATCTTTGTGTTCCTTTTAGCTTGTGTAATAGATGGAAAGCTGCACTCTCAAACAAGGCGGGGGTTCCTAACTTGGGCGTTCATGGCACCATTCAGAGAAACTTGAATTAGGCTAGGAAGAAGAATCTACATTTTAATTTTCATTAACCACTATTAATCTTAACATCTCTTTCAAATATAAATGTAGGTAGTAAGACATAGGAGTATTAGCAGGATCTTGTCATAGGTTTCCTGAAATGCCATTTAACCTCATCACTGTCATAGAAGTTGTAGGTCCATCACTACATCTTTTTATTCTAAATGTGTTAGTAATGAGATGCCTACATTATTATCTCCTAGATGCATTTAAGAATATTTGAATAGAGGCCTCCCTGGTGGCACAGGGGTTAAAGACACAGCGCTATAAAGCTTTGCCAGCCACTGCAGCATGAGTTGGATCCCTGGCTGGCCAGGGAGCTACCCACATGGTGCAGCAGACCTCTCCTGTCTTACCTGCTGCTCCCCTCAGCAAGAGGACCTGGCAGAGGCTCCCCTCAGTGTATTTCAGTCGGTCTGCCTGTTCTGCTCCCCACTCTCTCTGGTGAATCTTCTCACCCCCTGCACCTCTGGCCTACACCCCAGTTCTTGTATGCATAAATAAATAAGTCTTCAAAAAAAGAATATTTGAATAAATGTGTTTCGGAATAACCAGATACTTCCCTCCCTCTTCTTCTCCCAGAGCCCAACATCTGAGACTTTGCTCTCCATCTCTGTGACTTTGTCATTTCAAGAAGGGGGAGGGATGTTTATATCCGCATGATTCCCTTTTACTGGGGTATATGGGAACTGGAGCCAGGACGTGGTTTTTCAGAGCCTCTGCCAGGTCCTCTGTGCCTTCTGGTGAGACCTGGGGCAGGTGGTCTCTGCCATCATGGGGCTATCACTGAGCTGATCTGCTCTGTAATGAGGGGAATGCCTCTGTGCAAAGGGGGTGGGGTCAGAAGATAAGGAGGGGTCTAGAAAGAATGTGAGGTACATGGCAATCTGAAACCTTACCGTACCCCAAACCTCAGGAAAATCTGCCATGCTTCCAAATGGATCATGAATGAGACTAGAGAAGGCAGAGCGCCAGGGCTGAGCGCTGGCTGGATCCGCGGAGCAGCTGCGAAAGATGGACTGTGACTGAGCTGCAGAGTTCAACGAAACTAGGACTCTGAACTATAAGTGGCCAGAGCTCCTGTTAATGTCAGCAAAAACTTGAGGTACACCAATTCCATTCTTTTTCGTTTTTTTTGTTTTTTTGTTTGTTTGTTGTGGAACCCTCGCCGGTGGCTGGGGATCAAACTGGAGCTGCCTTCGCAACCCAGTGCTCAACCGCTGCGCCACCAGGGGAGGCCCCTCATTCCATTCTTTTTCAAAGGGCAGTGTGATCTCAATGAGCACTGAGCCATGATCTCACCTTTTGAGAATTATTTTAATTGGAAGAGTCAGGGCTCACAATGTGACCACCACTTAACCTCCCACCCCAAAGAACAGCCCTGTAACTGTGGAGTTCCCACTGGAATTTGAGCTAGCACCTGCTTTTTATGCCTGGCCCTTGGTGAACTGTGTTACCCTGACCAAGTGCCAAGGAATGCCAGTACAGAGAAACCCTCTTAGGAGAAGATACAGAGCAGGGTCAGGGTGCACTGGAGTCTGCAGGAGGAGGCCCAGGTCATGGAAGATAAACCAGTCACCACTGTCCAACCACTCATAGATGAAGAACCTTGGGCTTTGAGGAGCAGCAGCTCTTTCTCATGAAAAGAGCAGGCAGGGCCTCCCTGGTGGGAGCAAGGGGTTAAGCACAGCACTGTGTTAATCCCCAGCCAGCCAGGGACCTACCCCCAGGGCGCAGCAGACCCCTCCTGTCTTGCTCGCTGCTCCCCTCAGCAGTGTATTTCAGTCATTCTGTCTGTTCTATTCTCCACTCTGTCTCTGGTGAATCCTCTCACCTCCCACACCTCTGGCCTATACCCAGTTCTTGTATGCATAAACAAATAAATCTTTTTTTTTTTTAAAAGGAAGATTATTCCGGAGGAATGGAGTTGGCTACAGAAAGCTGATAGCCTGTCCTTGCCTCCCATTCACTTCCAGGCTCAATGTAAGCACCAATTTCCAAGCCTCTTCACTTCCAGGCCAGGGTGTGCCCAAATGCTGCTAGTTGTGGTCCCTGACTGGAATCCCAGTTTCCAGTCATGTGTTCCCCAAAGTGCAGACAGCAGTCTTCATGGATAAAGCCCCAGGGCCATGGATAGCCCACAGAGCCCAGCCCTCCATAACCCCTCTGCAGTTGGGGAAACTGAGCCCCAGAGAAGCCCCAGGCAGTGGAGTTGTAACAGGGTGGTCCCCAGGAAAGGGGGAGGTTCCAGGTTCCCTGTCCCACCCAAGGAAGGGTGGAGCTGAGCAGGAAGAGAAGCGGCAGAAGAGACTGAGGAAGGAAGCAGGATGGAGCCACGAGACACATCAAGAAACTGCGCTTGTCTTTTGGTCGTGGACTGGGTGACACAGATGTGGGTGAGACCCGTGGGGAGGTGACAATGGCAGCTTTTATCTTGATGTTGATTTTGCTCTCTTTTTCTTCCGGGCTTGTCTGGTTGTTTCGGGCCCTTTGCTGTGGGTCCCCACTGGAAGATGCTTCAGACTTGTGGCAGGCTTTGGGGCCTTGCTCTGGGCCAATCCCATATGGATGGACTTTTACCCACGAGGGGACGGGTAACTTTGGGTGCTTCATTTAGAAACTAGACTCTTTGCCTTTCCTGTATTGTTTCCTAGTTTTATTAAAGTTCCTTCCCATTAAAGTCTCCTATGTTTTGTGTTGATGCGGCGGATGGCAGAACCCATTTAGAATAGGCAGGTTTGCGGGGTTTGGGCTGCCCCTCTCCCTGTCCTATAACAGAGTTAGTGTGCAAGAATAGTAGGTATGAGTGGGAAGGCTCTCTGCATAGAAGCATGCACTCACCCAGTGCACGTTTGTTGAGTGTCCAGTACATGCCAGCTCAGGCTGGGGTATGTGGTGGGGAAGGAGGTCTCAAATGAGTATGAAATACTTTCTATCCTGGAATAGCTAACTATTGAATAGGTCTGACTGAAGAGAAAGAAAAAGCAAGGAATTAAACAGAATATTCACACACATGGTGGGCAAGAGAGCACTGGGATGGGAGTCAGGACGTCCAGGCTCCCATCAACTGTTTCTGGGCAAGTGATTTCCCTCCCTCTCTGAGTCTTGGCCACCCTGTCTGCAAAATGGGTGTGACCCCCTTTGTCTGATCTAACCCAGAAAGAAGACATCTGGAGCACTATTTTTTTTCCTTTTTTTAATTTCTTTTTTTAAAAAGATTTATTTATTTATGCATACAAAACTGGATACAGGCCAGAGGTGTGGGGGGTGAGAGGATTCACCAGAGACAGGGTGGGGAACAGAACAGTGATCGAAGTACATTGCTTAGGGAGCAGTGGGCAAGTCAGGAGAGGTCTGCTGAGCCATGTGGGTTTTTCCCTGGCCAGGGATTGAACTCGTGCTGCAGAGGCTGCAGGTAGCTTCATAGTGCTGTGTCTTAACCCCTTGTGCCACCAGGGTGGCCCCTGGAGCACTATTTCTTTAACTGTATATGGCTGAAGATAATTTTGGTAAATGAATAAATATTTTGATCTCAAACAAATATATCTGTACCAAGGTAAGGGACCGGTAAGTAATGAAAAGTTTACACATCCTGCCTCTTTGCTGAAAGCAGACTCCTTCCAAAGCCTTGAGCTCCAGGCCCTGGGGAGATGCGCAGAAGGATACACAGCACACCACTGGCAGGGCAGGAGGGGAGAGTTAGTAGGAGCGACACAGAAAGAGGAAATGGAAGAGACAAGATAAGCAACATTTCCTGCCTGCTGGGCCGTCAATGGAGCATGAGAGAAAGAAGTTGGTATGAGATTCTGGCACAGCATCGAATCAAAGTGAGTAGACATGGGACTTAGCAGAATTTTAAGTTGGAGGGCAAGTCTGTGGCTAGAAATTCCAGCTTTGAAGACCCTAGAGATGAACCAGACTAACCCTCTCAGGGGCTTGGCTCAAAATGGGTGCATTTTACCCAAGGCACATAGAGAAATGGAGAAAAAGAGCTTGAGAGTGAGCCAGACAGGGTGAAGTTGGCCCAAACTGGGGATATTTCATCAAAAACCACCCCACTGAGAGCTGATTGCGCTAGGTCAGCAAAACAACTGGCTGACTGGCAGCTTCTGCCCTGTGCGGGTGATGTCAGGAACTGTGAGTAGATGAACAATTCCCCGTGAGGGCTGGGTGGTCTGGTAGGGAGACAGATTTGCCCCTGGACAATAATTTCCCTGCAGACTTAGAAAGCTTTGAGCAGGATGTCAGGGAGGCCTGGGGAGGTGGGTGAGTGTGGGAACATGGGGAAGTCTCTGGAAATCTGAAGCTAGGCCATGGGGAACAGAAAGAGTCAGGCTGCAGGCAAAAGACACACAAATTCACATTTGGTGCTTGACTAGGGAGAGAAGCAGGGGTTTTGAACATTTTTTGAAACTGTGATGCCACTTTTCACTGAAATAGTAAATGTACTCAACGTGTTCAAGAAGCAGGTGTGTTAGGAGTGTGTCAGAAAGGGAAGGGTAAGCTCTCCCAGTTGATGGGGGCCTTCTATTCCAGACAGGCCTGTGCCTCCTGGATGCCTAGCTCAGGGCCCAGCCCTGCCCTCCCAGAACAGACCATCTATCACATCATAAAGAGATCAAAGCAGAGGGGGTCACTGCCTTCTCCCTCCAGACTGCTTCAACAGAGCAAAGTTCCCCTTCTCCTTGACCAGCCTCTCTTGCAGCCATGTATGGCTGTTGCTACTTTAGCTGTCCTTTGGGCTGGTGGAAAACAGCTGCTAACTATCTCCTGGGTGGAGAGCACATCCTCTGCATGACAGATTTTGGTCAGTGCTGCTCAGCTGCGTGCCACTGTGGCTTCTTGGGCCCAAAAAAACTCAGGGCATGAGGTTGGCTGGAGGTTGGCTGGAGCTACTACTGCTTGACCAGTTAGGATGGGGTGGAGCAGGATGACTAACAGGACCGAGAGGACCTAGAGTTGGTCTTTCCTGGAGCTGCGACTGATTTCCGCTGCCTGGAACCTGCCATTCCAGGAAAAGGCCCAGGCCCTGTTTGGAAGGCAGCCAGGTGAGTGCGAGAGAAATTGGCTCCCTGCAAAGACCCAACAACCTGTGCTGCAGGCCAGACATAGGTGTTTGATGTCTGTGCCTGGAAAATTAGCTCAACAGGAAGCAGATGGGTTGAGATATTTCGAAAGAGGATGTACAGGAAAATAAGATTCCAATAGGAAAAGAAGTAATGATAATAATGGAATAAAATGAATACACAGGAGTCCATTCTGATGGAAACAAATTAAAAGAACTAGTTTTTTTTTTTAAAGATGTATTTATTTATTTATTCATTTATTTATACAAGCACTGGGTATAGTCAGAAGCGCGGGAGGGTGAGAGAATTCACCAGAGCCAGAGCGGGGAGCAGAGCAGGCAGAAGGACCGAAGTACACTGCTGAGGGGAGCAGCGGGCGGCAGGAGAGGTCTGCGCGCCATGTGGGACCCTCGACCCGGGATGAAACCGGCGTTGCAGAGGCTGCGGGCAGCCTTGCAACCCAGCGCTCAACCGCTACGCCACCGGGGAGGCCCAAAAGAACTAATTCTTTTTTAAAAAGAAGTTGGTTTTATTTTATGTTATTTTTTCATCCCGATCCCCCCACCACCAAGCACTGATCTGTCACAGGCCCCTTGAGCTCTTCCTCTCCCGCTGGTCCCCTCTCCCTTCCCCGCCCCAGCTGGATGCCTCCAATCAAGTGTCAGCTTGCAAGCTTTGTCTTTTTCCTGCCCTTTGAAAAACCAATTCTTTTTTTGCAGTGAAATTTCAATTAATCAATCTAGAAAGGATGATGAATATAGAAAATCCCATTTGGCAAATACTACAGCAATAACTGTCATCACAAAGCTTCATCAGTGGGTGCTAAAATGAATGGGCAACTATGGAGAGCTGTATGGAGATTCCTTGACCTACTAAAGATGGAGCTTCCATATGATCCAGCAACTCCACTCCTAGGTATTTACCCAAATGACACAGAAACAGTAATTCCAAAGGGCACCTGCGCCCCTATATTTATAGCAGCACTATTCACAATAGCCAAGCTTTGGAAACAACCCAAATGCCCAAAAATAGATGACTGGATCAAGAAGATGTGGTACATATATACAATGCAATATTACCCAGCAATCAAAAAAGATAAACTCATGCAATAGCAGCAACATGGATGGCGCTGGAAGGGATCATGCTCAGCGAAATAAGTCAGAAAGAAAAGGAAAAATACCGGATAGTCTCACTCATAGCAGGAACCTAGAAAACCTAAATAAGGGACCAGGAGAAAGACTAATTAATACAAAGTAAAAATCAAAATCAAAAAGCAACTATAGACCAGAGACACACTATGGTGGGGGGCTGGGGGGGGTTGAGTAGAGAGATTAGGGTCAGAATAAGGGGGGTAGGAATTGTATGGGGAATACAACAAAAATGAAAAAATATGTAAGAATTATATAAAATAAAATAATTAAACAAAATAAAATGAGTGGGCAAAAGTAGGATAAGAAACAGGTTATTTGCTTGGTCTCAAAGGACCACACAGGACTCTTATTAATGACAGGGAATAAAAAATAATTTCACAGTGGATACACCCGGCAGACACCCCCTTCCCACGTGATCCAAGTTCACACTGAGGAGGCTTTGAGAAGGACACCCAGCAAAGGCATCATCACCACAATCTAATCATGAAGAAGCATCAAGCGGAATGCAGGGAAGTTCTTCAGGGCTTTTCAAACCCATCAAGCTCACAAAAGACAAAGCCAGGCTGGCCAGATGCTCTGTGGGATCCTGGACCAGAGAGGACATTCGTGGGACACTTGGTGCCTCTGAATGAGACTGTTCCTTCGTTAACAGTATCGTGTCTCAGTCCACTTCCCGGCTTAGGCCACTCGTGTGGGTCTGTGAGGTGCTGCCATGAGGAGGTGCTGGTGACAGATATGCAGTCCTGGGTACAGCTCTTGCAATTTTAAATTTAAAAAAAATTTAAAAACTGGTAGGTTTGAGGAAAGAACCTAGATTCCAGAACTTAGCTGTTCCCCAGGATGGAGCTACGACTCCACGGCTTTGGCAGATTGGTAACTAACACTTGGTCTAGAGAGACTTGGAGTTTCACCCACATGGTGCCACCTGCTTCCCTCTGGCACAGACAGCCGTGGACCTCAGGGACAGGCAAAAGTCTAAGTCCATGTCCACCCTTCTGGGGACATTTTGTTATTGTCATGCCTGTCTGTGGAGGCACTATTGTCTACCCCCAATACAGATCCCCAACCAAGGATGAAGAGGTGAAGCCACCCTCTCTAGGTCCACAGTGGGGGCATGCAAAACCAGATCAAGCCCAGCTCGGTGTGACCCCCTTGCCAGCCTGTAACCACTTGGCATCAGTGCCCTGTTGCTGCTCTGTTCAGAAAGAGGTCATAGGCATTCACGAAGCATCTGCTACGCATCAGATTAAGTGGGGCTGGAGTGTGATGGTGGCTGAGGCATTGGCTCTGTACTACAGATGCTGTCCTGAAGAGAGGATATTTCCCTTCTTCCAAGCACATATGCATATCATCCATTCATCCATTCATTCTGTTTCTACTCTTGCCTGGCCCTGGGCTCAGATGTGGTTCTTGCTCTGGGAATGCCTGACTTGTAGGGGAGCAGACAGGTGTCGAGCTATACAGACATACATGATTGGGTGGGGATGGCAGTGGAGAAGAGGTGAGGAAAGAGGGAAGATGGTTTGGAAAAATCTAGGATGAGGCTATGGCTGACACAGTGTGGGTGTAACAGACACAACGTTGCTTGGAAGGAGTTAAGGTCAGAGAAGCGAGTTGGGGGAAAAGGGGTGGGTTTCTGCTGGGGAAGTGTTCAGGATCAATGAAGCTGAAGGTTGGACAGCTGCCTAGATAGGGGACAGAGAAAGCAAAAACACAGGTTGGATTGGGCCTGTTTTTGCCCAGGTCCAGCTGCAGGGGACTCCATCCAAAGAGGTGTGATTGGAGAGACATGTTTTGAAAGAAATGAGACTGGCTTTTGGAGCTACTGATTTATGAGAAAGCTGTCATTACAGTTTGACTCATTTTGTCAGCAGCTGAAGTGGGGCTGGGACTGCATAGATGGTGGGCTTTGTTCCAGCCTTAGAGCCGGATGTGTGGAGGCTGCTGTCCAGACAGGGGCAGAGCTTATAAGAAAAAACACACTCCCTCTGCTCTTTCCTGAGGAAGAAGGACCAGGCACTGTTGCTCTCCTCCTGGGCTCAGGGTGCACATCCCCAGGCCAGGAGGTCTGGCTCCGGTAGGTTCTGACCACACTTGGGTTGGGGTGGGCCCTGCCCAGGGGTCCCAGAGACCAGATCCAGGGGCTGGAGAGTGGCAACAGGTGTGGGGAGCAGGAGATACGAAGAGCTTTCTCTCTAGGGGAGCTGCTGGAGCAGTTGCCCTGGGAAGCAGGTAGCCCCTGGCTGCTTCCCATTGTCATGCTGGCTCTGAGAATCTGTTTCAGTGGGTTCTGAAAATCCCTGAGAGATGATCTCAGACCTGGTTGGTTGCCCTCAGGCATTTCCTCCGTTTCCCCAGATGTCCCGTGATGGAGACAGATGAGATGGTCTCCAAGGACCGCCCTCCTGGGGCTGATGTTCCCCTGCTCCATGTTCTTCGCAGACATCCACACCTTCTTGGTGTGACTCTGTCTCTTGTTATCACACCCACCCCCAACCCTCCAGCTCTTCTGCCCCAAACAGTCCAAGGATACGCTCTTATTCGTCTGAGCCTGTTGTCATTTTAGGGCGTGGGAAGGATTTTATAGCTATATCCTGGGCACTCATTTAGCTGTTCTAAAAACGCCACAAGGGAGATATTTTATTTTATTTTTTTAAAGATTTATTTATTTATACATACAAGAACTGGTGTGGGGAGTGAGAGGATTCACCAGAGAGAGAGTGGGGAACAGAACAGGCAGACTGACTGAAATACCCTGCTGAGAGGAGCAGCGGTCTAGTCAGGAGAGGTCTGCTCACCATGTGGGTTTCTCCCTGGCCAGGATTGAACTTGTGCTGCAGAGGCCGTGGATAGCTTCATAGGTTGCGTCTTAATCCCTTGCGCCACCAGGGAGGCCCCAAGGGAGATATTTTATAGGTGAAAAAAACTGAGGCTCAGAGAGGTTAAGTAATTTGCCCAGAGCTTCCCAGCCTTAAGTGGGCCATGTTGTATTTTGTCTTTTATTCCATGTTATTCTGTGTGATCTTACCACCCTCCCTGGAGGCAGTGGGGATAGTGGGGGTGTTGCCTTTTAAACCCAGCATAATGCTGAAATATAAATGTAAGGTGCTCTCGTGGTGAACTTTCAGGCACCAATGAGAGGCAAAAAGGAAAAAAAAACAAGAAGGATTTGGAGGAAATACGGAAAGTCACAGCTTCTTTTGTGGCAGCAGCTCCTTGAAGAGTTGGATCCTAAAAGTGCTTAGTTTTTATTAACTGAAATAAGCTTGGGGCAGAGGGATTGCTCTTGAGAGCTTATCAACATCACAAACACCACCCACTTGCAGATAAGAGTCAGGAAACATTGAATAATGTGGGGCCCATAGGGGCACAAGTATCCCAGGGAGGAGGAGGAGGCTGTGGGGGGAACCCCTGCCCTGCTGGGGACTGGTCAAGGTCACTTTCCTCCAGCCAGACCTGGGGAAGCTAACGCAGCACCCCAGGAGCCTGGCATGAAAACAAGACGCACCAGAACATTCCCAAGGGCAATCCTGGGGCGGGGGAGGAAGTCTCCTGTATTTTTCCTCAAATCCTGCATTTTGCATTGAACATGTATTACTTTTGGAATCAGGATAAGAGTAGAGTTAGGGGCCTCCCTGGTGGCGCAAGAGGTTAAGCACCGCACTATGAAACAATCCGAGGCCTCTGCAGCACGAGTTCGATCCCCGGCCGGCCAGGGAGCAACCCACATGGCGAAGCAGACCTCTCCTGTCTCGCCCCGCTGCTCCCCTCAGCAGTGTATTTCTGTCAGTCTGCCTGTTCTGGTCCCCACTCTGTCTCTGGTGAGTCCTCTCACGCCCCGCATCTCTGGCCTCTACCCCAGCTCTTGTATGCTTAAATAAATAAATCTTTTTTTTTTTTTTTAAAAAAGGAGGGCCTCCCTGGTGGCGCAGGGTTGAGCGCTGGCTTGTGAAGCTGCCCGCAGCCTCTGGAGCGCTAGTTCGATTCCCGGCCACCGGGCAAGGGTCCCACATGGCGCGCAGACCTCTCCTGTCTCGCCCCGCTGCTCCCCTCAGCAGTGTACTTCGTCAGTCTGCCTGTTCTTCTCTCCACTCTGGCTCTGGTGAATTCTCTCACCCTCCCGTACTTCTGACTGTACCCAGTGGTTGTATAAATAAATAAATAAATCTTAAAAAAAAAAAAAAAAGTAGAGTTAAAAAAAGTAAAGAGAGACTACAATGATCTGGGATGCAGTGGTCAGGGTCCCAGGGTTAGCTCTGCCTCCTCTGGTGTGGCCCTGGGCTCCCTGGAGAGGTGACACTGTTGTGCCCAAGTCGACCAGTGCAGCCCCCAAGGACACAGACAACCGATGCAAGGGCACAAAGGAGTTTATTACGGGCTCGAGACCGGGCCCTCGACACGCACCGATGCAACGGCAGAGGTCGAGAGCCCTGAACAGAGGAAGCTGGGGTATCTTATAGGGTCACGAGTGGCGCGAATTTTGAAAGAAGCTGGCAATTACTCATTGGCTACTACAAAAGCATTTTGGCGCGCGCGGTTATAGTTTCAAACTGATTGGACGGTTAGTGATGCTGTCCCATTTATGGATAGGACTGCCCTCATTGGCGGCTGGGGTGGTCTGCTTTTTCATCACCAAGTGAAGTGAGGGTTGTGACTGCTGAAACTATCTCTGGAATGCGGCTGGACAAGGAATGCGGCTGGACAAGGACTAACATACCAAGGTGGAGGATATACAAAATGGCGAAACCTCAGCTAAGCTTGGTTCCACAACACCTGCTTACCTTTTTAAAAGGCAGCCAGGGGGACTTGAAAGGACTGGGATATAAATGAGCCTCGGAAGTACCGGGCCCCATGTAAATATCAGGACTGGGCGCTATTGTTTTCTACAGCACATGGATCCAAAGGCGCTGCCTCCCTGGTGGACCTCGCAGAGGGCAGCTGTGCTGTGAGTCTACAGAGGGGCAGGAAACTGGCTCTGGAGGCAGCTGTAGGGACTGACTTCCTATAGTGCACTTGCTGCCTGGGGTGCAGTCTCCCTTCTCTGAGGCTCAATCCCTCCTTTGTAAAGTGGGATTAACAATAGTGCTTGTCCCATAAATTGTTGTGAGCAGTAAATTACATTTGAAAGTTTGGGGAGGGGAGCCACAGTTGACTTGTTATTGGCTTTGAGAGGCAAGGCAACTGAGTGTTTTAAGAGTGGGGACTTAGGGTTTGTAAAACTGATTCCACTGCTCATTTGCTGTGTAATTTTTGGCCGGTTCCCTAACCTCTCTGTGCCTCAGTGTCCTCAGTTGTGAAATGGAGCCAATGCCAGCTTTTAATTTCTCTTAAATAAATGTGAGGATTAAATACATAACTTAGTATATAAAAGCCCCTTACCCCAGGACACCACTGAGGCTCCGAGATGTTAGTTGATTGCTCCAAATTTAACCTTCACAAAATCCTTTGCTGTAGTATGTATTTTGTGAGTCAGTAAACAGGCTCATGGAAGTCCAGGGCTTCAGAATGGAAGCCTGACTGTCTGGCGGCTGGCAGGGCCTGAAGGTTTAAGTCCAAGGGCATCCTGAACTGGGAGGTGAAGTGGAGCCCGGCCTCTGCCCTGCTTGATCATTCATGACTTCTCTTCCTGCACACTGTTTCAGGACCCTAGACTTCTTTCTTCCTGTCTTCTTGGGGCCACCCTCAGTTTCCTTTCTTGTTTCCCCCTCAAGCACCACTAGCTCCTCCCTGCCCGTCTACACACACACACACACCAGTCTTCCATTCAGGTGACCTGATCAGTGGCCTGGTCTCCTGCCACTACTCCCTCTCTAACTCCATTCTTCACTCCTATCTTTTCATAAGCTAGTTTAGACACTGGGCCTGGGTTCAAATCCAAGTTTTGCTACTTGTTAACTATGTGGCCTTGGGCGAGTTCCTTAGCCTCTCTCTGACTCAGTTTCCTCATATGTGAAACAGAGATAATGATGGTCATGTCTTCAAGGTGTTATTTGCAAGGATGAAATGAATAATGTATGTGAAGTTTTGAGAACAGAACCTGGACCATGGAAAATGCATTGCAAGCGGTGGGTGTTATTGGTTTTAGTAGTGGTTATGGCTGTATACATAGCAGAGTTTAGTATCTGGTGTTCTCCCAAATCTAGGAAGAAGAAAATGGAGACCCCCAACTCTGTACCAGTTCCCCCCTCCAAGTAAATTTTATGCCCCTTGTACTCCAAAACCAGGGTGTTATCCATAGCCCTGGTCCAGCCATAGCTGGACCAGAATTGCAGGATTAAAGTGCCACAGTCAGAGGTAGAGGGAGGACCATGCCGAGCTGAGCCAAGTGGAGTTCAGGCTTTGCTCCATTCCCACCCCAGTGCTCCAGAGCAGTTGGGGAGCCTCCTATAGGGGACTGGGGGTGAACTCAGGATCACAGCTCATGGTACTTGGCTACAACTGACTGGAGGCAGCACTGGAACATGACTCAAGTGCAAACAGTGGGGACTCTGGTTTGGTTATACTTTGTGGTCATGGGCTGGGGCCACTTGGAGTTGGCCCAGGCTGGAAAATAACTCTCAGAGCAGGGAGTTGCCTCCACTGTGTCCAAGTGCGTGGACGGCAGAAAATCAGGCAAGAGGAAAATGAGAAAGAAAGGGGGCAGACAGATGATGGTGCTGATGAATTCCACATCACTGGTGAAGAGTCTCTGTGCTGGTGAGTTCCAACCCCTGGAAATCCCATCTCTAGGGGTGGAGGAGGCAAGTGATCCTCAGAAGTGACTCTACTTCCAGGAGTTGGGTACAAAGACTGAGGAGTGGCCTTCCCTCAGTAATTGGGGGTGGAGGGCAGAGCAGGGCTTGCACCAGACCAGCAGCTCAGGCAGGCTTCTGGGGAGGGGGAGGGTTTAGGTTGCGTTTTAAAGAATATGATTTTCAAGTGGTGAAGAGACGAGCAAAATTATTTTCCCTTAGAAGTGACCTTGGCTTTAGTTTATTTTAAGATTTATTTATGCATAGAAGAACTGGGTTGTAGGCGCGAGGTGCAGGGGGTGAGAGGATTTACCAAAGACAGAGTGGAGAGCAGAACAGGCAGATCTGCTGAAATACACTGCTGAGGGGAGCAGCGGGCAAGACAGGCGAGGTCTGCTGTGCCATGTAGGTCAGTTCCCTGGAGGGCCGGAGGGATCGAACTCATGCTGCAGTGGCTGGTGATATGCTGCGACTTTAATCCCTGCACCACCAGGGAAGCCCTGGCTTTAGGTTTTGATAGCTGGTGTCACCTCTGGGGCTTAGGTTTGGTCATGTTTATTTGTTCACTGTGGGCAGCACACTCAGCTGTGGTCACCCAAGAAAGATCTGCGTGTAATCCTGCCCTCTTGGCAGTGGAGCAGGGCAGCTGTGGGATTGATGTGGAAGAGAGTAGGTGGTGGGAAACACAGACAGGGAGACAGTGAGACAGGCAGTGTTAGTCAGGTTCCACAGGATCACGATCAGGGGTATCCTGGTAAAAGTTTAACAACCATTGTGTATATATGCCACATCTTCTTGATCCAGTCATTTCTTTTTGGGCATTTGGGTTGTTTCCAGGTTTTACCTATTGTAAATAGTGCTGCACTAAACACAGGGGTACAGGTGGTCTTTTGAATCAATGTTTTTGTGTCCTTTGGGTAGATCCCTAGGAGTGGAATTGCTATTTAGCAATCAAAAAGATAAACTCATGCCATTCACAGCAACATGGATGGAGCTAGAAGAAATTTTGCTCAGTGAAATAAGTCAGAAGGAAAAAAGAAAAATATCAGATGTTTTCACTTACAGCAAGAATATAGAGGAACCAAGTAAGACATCAGTGTAAAAAAAAATAGCAATACAAAATACAACAAAACCAAAACAGACAATTATAAATCAGAGAAATCTTGCAGGGAAGGAGGAGGGAGAGGCATCAGAGGGAGGGAGGGAGGAGCACAGGGGACTGAGGTGATGGTGCACGGGTGCATTGGGGAAGGAAATTCTATGGGGACTACACACGAGGAGGGGAGCAAACATTGTCTAAAAACAAAAAATGATGTAAAAAATAAATTAAAAAAAGAGAAAAACAGAGAAAACTAGAATTGAAACAAACAAACAAAAATTTACCAACCAACTCTCAGCGATGCCAGGAGAGGTAGATGCAGGAGGGAGGGGAAGCTGCAATGCATAACGTTTGCCATAGTGTAAATATTCCCACCTTGATCAGTTACCTACCAACTTAACACTACTCAGTGAAAATTGGTTATTCCATGATCATTTGTTGAATGTCTCCAAGCCTCAAATGGGAGCGGCACTGTCTCACATACCCGCAGGAGCATGTTAATGACTTTGCACCTTTTCTGCCACTCACTGCTGGGGCCAGAAGTCCCCACCCTCAGAAGCACATCCTTCAGATCCATGTGTGGTCCATGTTGAAAAAAGGACCTGGGGGTCACCAGTTCTACCCAGTATTGCTGGGGCCATCCAATTCTGGGCCCATCATTGGCTGATCTGGAGCCACGGGTGTTTGGACTTTACCTGTCCAAGCCTGTTTCCTCATATGGAAAATGGGGATTGTCATATTATTGCTTCCTAGAACAATGGTGAGGAGTAAAAAAGAAAATGATATGCGAGCGTTCAACTCAAAGAAGAAGCAACTACCCTGGCTGCCTTCCTGTCTAGATGGAGAAATCAACCTCCTCTTTCTCGCTGCCTCCACTGTCACACCCCTGAGAGATCTTGGGAGGCGAGCCCTGGAGCCCTGGATCCTCAGGAAGAAATATTACCCTCCAGGACCGATTCTTGCTAAGTCAAAACTGGAGCCAGTCCAGCGTAGCAGCCTCAGAAAGTCGCCAAGAGGACAATGCTACTGCCCCAGAGATAAGCCACAGTTTGCCTCTGTCCCCTGGTTCACTGCTGGGGAAGCGTGACTGACCTTGCCCTGGCTGTCCCTCCTCCTTAAAATCTCCTCCTTAAAGCCTCCTTAAAGTTCTAGCTGCCTCTCTGTAGTTCTCTGCATTCCCTGCTTGGCCCCGCTGGGCTATAAATAACTGACCCTCCCATTCATTTTCCTTAGAGTGTTGCTGGATAAGCCAAATGAATTCAGGCAATAAGGGAAAGCAAAAACAAAACAAGGAAAAGCAGAACGGGCTAGTGGGACATTTAGAACAGAGACTTGAAGGGCAGTCAGGAACAGGGGCTTCGTGGCTCAGTGCACCCACTGATTCTATATGCTTTGCACAAGTTGTACCCCTTCTTTGAGTTTCAGTTTCCCCACCTGTAAGTTCAAGGAGGTGGACGCAATGTGCTCTCACTCCTTCAGTGTGATTCTGGGGCAAAGGGAGTGTATTACCTATTGTCATGGTATCAAATTATCACAGTCAGTGGCTTAAACACAACACTAATGTATTATTATCTTAGAGTTATCTAGGGCTCAGAAATTAAAACTGGGTCGGCAGGACTGTGCTGGAGGCTCAGGGGAGAATCTGCCCTGGCCTCCTCTAGCTTCCAGAGCCTGCCTGCACCCACCATCCTGTGGCTGCTTCACTGGCCCTCTTCCACCTTCACATCTCTAATTTGGACACTCCTGCCTCCCACTTATAAGGACCATTGTGATTATCTGGGTTGGGCCCACCTGATAATTCTGGATAATCTCCCCTTCTCAAGATCCTCATTTAATTGTATCTGTGAGGTCCCTTTTGATATTTAAGGCAACATGTCCATGGGTTTCAGGGAGTAAGACATGGGTATCCTTGGGAGGCCATGATTCTTCCTACATAAGGGAGACTATTTCTAAAGAAGCCTTGGGGGCTTTAAGGGTGGAATCTACTGAAGCTAGACCAGCCAAATAAGGGCAATATCCTGGGCAACTAAGGCCTTCTGAATCCAAATCACGGGTGCTCCCTTTCAGTAACTGCCGAATGGGTCAGAACAGAAGCCAAGGATAAGATAAGACCGAGGCACGGCTCCTGGAGTCTGAAGACCTGGATTCAGATACTGCTCAGCCGGTGACTATCTATGTGATTATGGACAAATGGCATTGCTCTTGGGCTCAGCAGGGCCAACACTTCCTTTCTGGTTACCCTTATAGACCACATCACAGATATGAAGGTACACACGGGGGTGCCAGTTATTGCTACTGCTGTTAGTGTCATTGATGAAAGTGTTGGGAAGGGCTGGTTGGTCAGAGGAGGAGAGGACCTGGAAGATTCCCACGAGGAAAGATCGGAAGACCAGAGACCCCTAAAGGGAAAGAAATACAATGTTTGAGATAGAGGGCACCCTCTAAAGTTACCCCAGTCCAGCCTGGGGCCTGCTGACCCTGATCTTGGACTTCAGTCAAAGCAATTTTGTCAGACTTGGTTGTTTGTTAAAACAAAAGCCAGGGTTTTTGAGAACCCACGTCAGGGTCAAAGTTGGTATTGACACCCAGAAAAGCTGGCATTTAGTTACTGGCAACCCCTGAGGACAAAGAGCAGTAGAATGTTCCTTTACCCCAACTCCAGCAGCTCATTATCCCAACACCCACCATTTGCTGGGAGTGTTGTCACCGCTGCCCAGGACAGGGTGGGCCTCAAGGATAGAGGACCTCAGAAGCACAAGAGAGGAATGGAGGACCAGGAAAGAAAGACCCAGGGTCAAGTTCCTGAAGCTAGTGAGAAACAGAGCCCAGTCCTAGTGAAAACCACTCAGGCTGAGCTCCTGGTGTGGGGACAGGGTGTGTGTGATTTTCCCCAACATCTGGCCCAGAAGCCATTTGAAAGAAGCCCAAGGGTGGGGCAGAAGCTTGTGGAATGGGATAGTCACAGGGTCCCTCAGGAGAGGTTCTGCCTCAGCAGCATCTAATATCTCCATTATTTGTGAGATCACAGTGTCATGGCTACTATATAGGTCAGCTGAGGGTTTGCGTTAACAACTTTCAAAATTCTACCTAGGGGGAAAAAAATAGACAGAATTTCTACCAGGAAGAACTGGGGCAAATGTTTGCAATATACACGTAAAAAGTTAGAATTCTTATCATATAAAACTGCTTATAAAATGAGATTCCCACCCATTAAAATAATAACTAATTTGGGCCTCCCCGGTGGCGCAGCAGTTGAGCGCTGGGTTGCGAAGCTGCCCGTGGCCTCTGCGGTGCCGGTTCGATCCCCGGCTGCTCCCCGGCCACCAGAGGAGGGTCCCGCATGGTGCGCAGACCTCTCCTGCCACCCGCTGCTCCCCTCAGCAGTGTACTTCGGTCCTTCTGCCTGCTCTGCTCCCCCCCCCGCTCTGGCTCTGGTGAATTCTCTCACCCTCCCGCGCTTCTGACTGTACCCAGTGCATGTATAAACAAACAAACAAACAAATAAATAAATAAAACATGCCTCTATAAAAAAAAAAATAAAATAAAATAATAACTAATTCACAGAGGAAATACAAACTAGAGTTGAATGAACTAAAAGTACAATCTTGCTTGAATAAGAATGAAACGCAGAGGCACAAGTTGGAGTTGATTGGGCTTGTGGCCCATGGTCATCAGCAGCCTGCAGGTCCCGCATAATTGTGTAAGTGCGTAATTGCCTACTTGGGCCATGAAATCTTTTTTCTCCCCTTCCTCTCTCCTCCTTGAACCCTCTTCCCTATCGGTGAACAAGCTAACGTGTTGAACATAAAGCTTCTTTCCTTCTGGAACACAATACAGAACCAAGCATGATCCTTGGCTCACAACAGACTCATCACCAGTGCATGTGAGGCTGTCTTAAGAATTATTACTTTTTTTAAGATTTATTTATTTATGCATATAAGAACTGGGGTACAGGTCAGAGGTGCGGGGGGTGAGAAGATTCACCAGACACAGAGTGGGGAGCAGAGCAGGTAGACTGACTGAATACACTGCTGAGGGGAGCAGCGGGTGAGTCAGGAGAGGTCTGCTGTGCCACGCGGGTCACCTCCCTGGCCAGGGATCCAGCTTGTACTGTAGTAGCTGTGGATTGCTTCATAGTGCTGACGCTTAACCCCTTGCGTCACCAGGGAGGCCCTATAAATTATTTTTTAATAGTTCAACTAAAACCTGGGAGGTCACTGACTCAAAAGGAACTTGACCATAGACAGTGACCTGCCCTCACCCCATGCCTCTGGTTTCTCCAGGCAGGAAACTTTCATCTTGAATCCTGTGCTTGTCATTCCCTTACTTTCTCACTCCTTTTCTTTCACTCCTTTAAAGTATGTCTGTTTGATTTTGTTTGTCTTAATTTTATTAAAAGAATGTCATGTACACTTTTTAGGGGTCTTGGAGATAAATGGCATGTACAAGAGGTATTAAGGTGATAGAGACTCAGGGTAGTAATGAGGGGAGTGAAGGAAGAATCTGGGATGTTGTCCACGTCAGTCTCAGGTGACTGGGTAGTCGTTGGTGCCATTCAGTTAAATAGACACAGGGAGCCTCCCTGGTGGCGCAAGGGGTTAAGACACAACCTATGAAGCTCTCCACAGCCACTGCAGCAGACGTTCGATCCCCAGCCAGGGAACTAACCCTCACAGCACTGTAGACCTCTCCTGTCTCGCCCACTGCTCCCCTCAGCAGTGTATTTCAGTTAGTCTGCCTGTTCTGTTCCCCACTCTGTCTCTGGTGAATCCTCTCACCCCCCATGCCTCTGGCCTGTACCCCAGTTCTTGAATGCATAAATAAATAAATCTTAAAAAAAATAGATACAGGAAAGAAGAGGCTGGTGGGAAGATAACGGGCTCATCAAATGCCTGCTTTGTTCAGGGCACTCTTTGTAGAGCTTAATGTGCTCTACATGAATGACCACATTGAGGCCTCATAAAAAGCCCACTATTGTTATCATCATTTTAAACACAGGAAGACTGAGGGATGGAGACGTTCAGTAGGCTCTAAGTCTATCAACATGATAGATCACTCCTCTCTGCTACAAACCTAGAAATACTGGATAAAATATTAAAAAAAATTAAATATTGGGCCTCCCCTGGTGGCGCAGCGGTTGAGCGCTGGGTTGTGAAGCCGCCCGCAGCCTCTGCAGCACCGGTTCAATCCCTGGCTGCCAGCGAGGGTCCCGCATGGCGCGCAGACCTCTCCTGACACCCACTGCTCCCCTCAGCAGTGTACTTCATCAGTCTGCCTGTTATGTTCCCCGCTCTGGCTCTGGTGAATTCTCTCACCTTCCCATGCTTCTGACTGTACCCAGTGCTTGTATAAATAAATCTTTAAAAAAGGAAGCCATTTTTAAAAAATTAAATATTCATAAAAGAAAATATTGATATGTGACTAGATATGTATAAATAAAATATTTTACAACTAACAAAAGCAACTTTGGAAACTCCAAGCCAGGGTGGACACACCTGGTATTTATAGATAAAATGAGCCTTACTAAAGATGAGATCTCACTTAAAAAATATTCACTAGAAGATTTCATCCAAAGAAGAATAATTGTAAGCTGCACATAAGGCAAGAGTATAGAGACATAAATAATAAGGGATACTGCAAATGCACTATCAGTCTTTTTGAATGATGAGGGGGAAAAATAAAGGAGAGACTATAATGAAAGAAATGAATACTAGGGGGACACCTGAGGCTAAGTCACCTACCCAAGGTGACATAACTATTAAGTTGGGGTCCCCACGCTTGTGCTAAACTCACTAGATTACAGGTGAAGAGTGTACTGGACACCCCAGATCAGTCACAAAAGTGGATTTGGAGAGATGTAGGAAATGCCCGCTTGCCTCGTATTTCTCTCACGTCCTGCTCTCTGGTCTGCAGAGCTCCACCATGGCTGCCACCACCTCCCCTCTGCCAGTCACCACCCAAGTTGCCAGTTCCGAGAACAGCAGCTCCTTCTATGACTATGAGTACTACCTGGACGAGCTGGACTTCATGATCTGTAGGAAGGATGAGGTGCTGTCCTTCGGCAAAATATTCCTGCCCATCTTCTATAGCCTTATCTTCGTGCTGGGCCTGGGCGGAAACTTACTTCTCCTCATCATCTTGCTCCGCTATGTGCCTCGAAGGCGGATGACCGAGGTCTACCTGATGAACCTGGCCATCTCCAACCTCCTGTTTGTGGTGACGCTGCCCTTCTGGGGCACCTCTGTAGCCTGGCATTGGGTCTTTGGCAATTTCTTGTGCAAGATGGTAAGCACCCTCTACACCATTAACTTCTACAGTGGCATCTTCTTCATTAGCTGCATGAGCCGGGACAAGTACCTGGAGATTGTTCACGCTCAGCCCCACCACAGGCTGAGGACCCGGGCTAAGAGCCTGCTCCTTGCTGCCATGGTGTGGGCTGTGGCCCTGGTTGTCTCCATCCCAGACATGGTCTTTGTGCGGACACACGAATACCCCACAGGTGTGTGGAGCTGTTATCCGGATTTCGGAGGGCACGCGACCACCTGGAAGCTCTTCCTCCGCTGCCAGCAGAGCCTCCTGGGGTTCCTCCTTCCACTCTTTGTCATGATCTTCTTCTACTCCCGAATTGGCTGTGTCCTGATCAGGCTGAAGCCCCCAGGCCAGGGCCGGGCTCTGAGGATCACGATCGCCCTCGTGGTGGCCTTCTTCGTGCTCTGGTTCCCGTACAACCTCACCTTGTTTCTGCACTCACTGCTGGACCTGCAAGTCTTTGGGGACTGCAAGGTCAGCCAGCACCTGGACTATGCACTGCAGGTGACCGAGAGCATTGCCTTCCTGCACTGCTGTTTCACCCCTGTCCTCTACGCCTTCTCCAGTCGCCGCTTCCGCTGGTACCTGAAGGCTCTTCTGGCCACCGTGCTCAGATGGCAGCGGACATCTGGCCCTGCCCACGCCCCACAACCCAGCTGTTCCGAGAGCAGCATGCTCACTGGCCAAGAAGAAATGACCACTATACATGAACTTGGGGAGAGGCAGGCAGGGAGCTCCCCCAACAAGGGGGAGGCGGGGTAAAATTAAGCCTCCACACTCTCTTGCCTGAATTGCTGCAAGGGTTTCCCAACTCACCTCTGCTTCCTATTATTTTGCTCTGGTATCACCTAGTCCGCACCCAGCAGCCAGAGTGCTCCCATCACTCCCATGTCCCTCAGAGCAGCCCAAGCTGCTCTCCTTCCCTGTATCTGAGCTGGGAATACACTGTCTAGGGACCACATTTGCAGGCTCGATGATGGCTCCAGGATCTGGCAGGCAGGAGGGGCGAAATGTGTTCTGCCCAGAAATATTTGAATCTGCAGGTGGGAGGCAGACTAAATACATATGCTGGGAGGTCCCGGGGGATATTTCCCCTTCTGCCTGCCATGCCTTCTCTCAGGAGCCATTAGGGATCCCTGGGACCTGCACCATTAAGTCCAAAATCTTGGTTTAACTTCAGCGGTGGGATTTCCCATGGTCCCATTCCACCCTTACACTCCTCCACTGAACTCGCTTTTCAGTTCCTGGATGCCAGAGACCCCGTGGTTTCTTCTGCACATCCCCACTTCCCCGCTAGCTCTTGCTGGCTGCCTCTTGTAGCAGGTATCGCTCTGTAGCCAGGCATCCCTCACCCTTACTTTGTAGTCGAATCCCACTCATTCTGAGAAATTACTGCTTGGTCCCTTGGCCCTGTGCTTTGGTGGAGGCTGGGGGGAGCACCGGACTTCAGTTATCCTTGCACAGTGCTGCATTCAGGGATGGGCAGGTAACCCAGGCCGAGCTTGTGAAAAGTAGTGTGACTAGCACATGCTAGAACAGAAGCATGAAGCTGAAGCCAAGAATATCAACCCGAAATTCAGTAGATAACAGTTCAGTGAGTGGGAGGAGCCAGGAGGCAATGTTGGACCCCAGAATCAAGGCGGGCTGAGCTCCTCCTGAACTTGACAGTTAAATGAACCAATAATGATGTTTTGTTACTTGCATTCTAAGGATTTCTGACTGATATGCTCTGCCTGGATGCTTCCCTTTCATGTCTGCAGTGGCTGGCATCCTCCCAGCCCACTGACACACCCTCTGAAAAATCTTTGCCCATGGAGCATTTGTCCAACTGGACATCTCTCCTTCCTGAGCTCCTGAAGTACTCACTGCTTTCTCCAACCTCACAGAACCACCTGGCACAAGCTGTCTTCATCTTGCCAACATCTCTCCCATAAAACCTAGCACAGAAGCTGGCAGGAGGCAGTGTTCAGTGGATGGAAGGACAGGTTGAGTGAATGTAAGCTCCAGGAGAGCTGGGACCTTGCCGTAAAATCTGCACCTCATGCTTAAACCAGCGCACTGCCTGTCATGGGTGCTCCCTTGATGATTTTGCTTTTGAGGGAGAGGCTGGACAGAGAACTGAGCAGGCAGCCAGCATTCTGCCCACTCTGCCTTCTTTTCCTTCCTCTGAGCTCCACATGGTCTAGCCACAGCCTCTGTGGTGAGGAGGGCCATCCTGATGTTGCCAGAGTTGCCCTCAGGGCTTTTTCACTCTGCCTTCCCCAGCCCTACCCCTCTCCCCAAGACCCCACACTCCCCAGTGTCAGGAAGGAGCAAACTGATCTCCTGGGGAATGAAGCTCTGGATATGAAGTTGATGATTGGTTTGAGGCCGTGATGTCTTACTTTAAAGCTCCTGGAATCTTTTTTTTTTTTTAATATTTTATTTTATATAATTCTTACACCTTTTTTCATTTTTGCACAATGTATGCATTTTCATTTTGGTTATATTCCCCATACTATTGCACCCCCCACTTATTTTGACGCTAGTCCTTCCTCTCACCGCCCCCCCCCCCAACCAGTGTGTCTCTGGTTTATTGTTGCTTGTTGATTTTGACTTTTACTTTGTATTAATTAGTCTTTTTCCTGGCCCCTTATTTAGGTTTTCTAAATTCCTGCTACGAGTGAGACTATCCGTATTTTTCTTTTTCTTTCTGACATATTTCGCTGAGCATGATCCCTTCCAGCGCCATCCATGTTGCTGCAAACTGCATGTGTTTATTTTTTTTGATTGCTGAATAGTTCCTGGAATCTTACCCCACAAGGCACCTTAGTCCCATCCACGTAAGCTATGGCCCGAATTGTTCCAACAGGAAAAGATACCAAGAATCACTAACTTTATGCCCATGATGCTCAGATGGAATGGGGCAAAGTATGCCAGGCTAGGGCCATGTAGCAGGCCTGGTCACCAGCACTGGCAGATTTACGCAAGTGTGTGACATCAGGGTGCCTGTGTCTGTGGTTTTGTGTGGACTGTGCACAGTATGTATAGCTGTGTATGTGGATCTGACTTGAATGTGTGGGTCTGGACATGTGCCCACGGATCTTCTATGCGCTCGGATATATTTTTCAAGCTGTGTAAATGTGGGTGTGGGTTCCTTGCAAAAAAACCCAGGTGTACACAAAATGCCCAGAAGATCATGCCTATAGGGAATGGGAAGGGCTGGCTGTGGGTGACCCATGGGTCCCTCTCACTGTCTTAGGTGCCACAGAGGGCTCGAGCACAGCGCTGTTTACTAGAAGTTTCTCTGGCACTGGTAAGGGGTGATCTGTCCTGACCCTCACGGCCCTGGTCAGGACAGAGCCCTCGCCAGCTTGACCTTGCTTCTGAGCCTAACCTTGTCCCTGCTGGCTGTTCAGAAACCAGGCTCCCTGTCTTTACTTCCCAAACATCCCCAGGTTCTCAGAAAAGTCCTTAGAATTCTCTTAGCGCACAGGCTCTGGGGCAATGGAGATGGTTCTTGGAGCTGACCTGGAAGAAGGACCACCAGGCAGGACTGCCTACCCTCTGCCCTGTGAAGTATGGCGTGAGCTTGCCCAGCAGTTACTCCCTGTGGAAAAAAATGCTTTTCTTCCCTAGGTGCCTTCAATTCTACCATTGGTATGTCATGCCTGATCTTTGTAATCATGAACTTCCCTCAGGACATATGTAGTGGGCTGTTCTCTGAAGTCTTGATGAGGAAAGGGTTAGGAAGGAAAAAAAAAAAAAAAAGTGGCGCCGATAAGACTTGCTGGGTCAGGGCAGGTAGTGACTAGATGCATGCTTGGGTGTCTCAGTCTTCCTACTGCCTCAAGGCCTCTGCCAGGGGAGGGAGGGTGCCCCTGACAGAAGGCATTCCCAGGCAGAGGGCATAGATCTGCATGTGCCTCAGGCTCCTTTCCCGCTGACATTGGGGGCTGACCTTGACACTCCTGGGCTACCCCCAGTCCCGTTCCCAGTCACCGGCGGTGATGGTGCACACCACTGACTCTATTTCACATGCTGGAAAGCTGAGTGAGGCGAGGGAGGGGGAGGAAAGGACTTGAGGACATGAAGTAAATTAGCTGACTGGAAGTCAGGTTTCTATAATTTAATTTACAATTTAGAGAATTGAAGGCCTAAGATATCAAGCCCTAGGAAGCTAGGACATAGGAAGCTACAACACAGAACAGATGGGCTAGTTTACTGATGGGGTTGGGGGAGCCCCATGGGGTGGAGGCCATTTCTGTCCAGAAGATGAAATGGGTGGGCTTCCAGGAGTAGCCCACACTCGGCTGTACTTTTTGGACAGTTCACATTGGAGAAAACTGGCAATGTCAAATTGCACTCTGAAAATTTGAGGACCAGCTGTAGCAAGACTTAAATGTCAAGTGTGTGGAGATGAGGAGGAGCCAGAAAAGTAAAAATATGACAACCAGAAGCACTTTAGAAAAACTCGCTAGCACTAAGGTGATCGGAGGGCCCTGTAGGCTGGGTATGGAGAAAAGAGCCAAGGTGTAAGCTACAGAAATGGCAGTGGGATGGGAAAAGGAACCACATTTTTTTTTTTTAAAGATTTATTTATTTATACATGCACTGGGTACAGTCAGAAGCGCGGGAGGGTGAGAGAATTCACCAGAGCCAGAGGGGAGAGCAGAACAGGCAGACTGACCAAGTACACTGCTGAGGGGAGCAGCGGGCGGCAGGAGAGGTCTGCGCGCCATGTGGGACCCTCGCCCTGTGGCCGGGGATCAAACCGGCACTGCAGAGGCTGCCGACAGCTTCGCAGGCCAGTGCTCAACTGCTGCGCCACCTGGGAGGCCCTGTTTTTACTTCTTTATAGATATATCAACTAGGAAATGAAAATTACACTTGCAGCTTGTCTCACTGCTACTGCTTGACACTGCTGAGTGTTAAAGAAAAAAATACAGTGGGTGGGAGGGTGGAAGCAGACATTTGCAAGATGCGAAAGAGTTACTCATAGTAAACAGGAATTGTCAAGGCCGGCATTATGTTCCAAACTGAG
Source organism: Talpa occidentalis (assembly GCF_014898055.3). NCBI lineage: Eukaryota > Metazoa > Chordata > Mammalia > Eulipotyphla > Talpidae > Talpa > Talpa occidentalis. The sequence goes on from NW_023600993.1 coordinate 30,601,705, forward strand.
TTTCCCACAAGATTTTCCCCTTCCACTGGACTTCCTGGGAGAGGAAGTGGCTGCAAATGCATGGAAAAGATGGTGCTTTCTAGAGAGAATGATAAGCCTGTGAAGTGGCCAGGAGGGTCAGAAAGCCAGGTGGGAATAGGGGAGGTAGGGAATAGGGAGTGCCACAGAGCCAAGGCAGGGGTAGGGGCAGAGAGGGAGGCCTGAAGCTTCAGAAGAGGGTGGGGAGGTGAAGACCCCATAGGAGCCCCTCTGCTCAGGCTCCGTGACTACCTGGGCAGAGCTCACTCATTGAGCCGCAGGCGGTAGCGGAAGCGCACGTCATGACTGGGCTGTGCAGTGCCAAAGCCCCAGCGGTAGGGGTCCACGGGTGGCACAGGTGTGTCAGAATCCACCAGCTCCAGGTCAAAGTGGGTGACCATGAGCAGGATAAAGAGCTTCATCTCACTGAGGGCCAAGAACCTCCCAGGGCAGATGGATACACCGGAGCCCCACGGCATGGTATAGTGGTGGATCTTCTTGCCTGCCTTGTAGAAATCCACTTTTCGGGTGCCATTGGGGTTGAGGAAGCGGTCATACTTGAAGGCAGTGGGATCAGGGTGGATGTCAGGGTCCATGTGCACTGAGAGGTAAGGGAAGAGGGTCACTATGTCTCCAGAGCGGAGCAGGTATTCCTTTCCGCTGGCCATCTTTAGCATCTGGTCACCGTGCACCACCCTGTAAAGCGTGGGTGCAGCTCCCAGCCTCAGCGTCTCCTCCATCACGCTGTCCAGCACTGGGAGCTGGCGCAAGACACTCACATCAATGTCAAAGGACTTCCTCTTCTCCCCCAGGACCCGGGTGGCCTCCTCCCTCACAGCTTGCATGGCTTCTGGATGCTTCAGGAGGAAAATGAGGGCCCAGAAAGAAGCAGGTCCTGTGTTTCCCTGGGAGGCCCAGAGCATCATAAAGTTGAACTTGTCCTGCATGGCTGAGGCTACTCCCTGCTCCTTCAGGTACTGAAGCATGTGGGCTATCCAGCTGCTTATGCTGTCCTTCTGCAGGCCTTCTTCCACAGAGAGCTTCTTGTGGAAGAAACGCTGGAGACGGCCTATCTCTCGCCACTCAAGGGGTCCCAGCAGAGAGTAGACAAACCTGGGGAATAGGCGGTCAAACTTGCGGAACTGTTTAAATAAAATGTCTGCGTGTAGCAGGTCTTGCTCCTTGTTCTTTGTGTGGCCAAACAAGGCCAGGTAACCGGCCTCGAACAAGATCTTGTAGGAGAAGTGAAAGAGGTCATCTTCATGCCAGCAACCGGCCTCCAGGCTCTGGCCCTTGGGCCCCAGTATAACCAAGGACAGGCTGTCCAGCATAACTTGGTTGAGCTCCTCCAAACCATTCCCCATGAGGTACTTGGTGCTGGCCGAGTGTAACATCTGGTGGTCTCCCTCGTTTGATTGGTACCCAAATACTTGCATCACCAGTTTTTTCGCATACTCAGTAAAGTCTAGTTTCCTCTGTGCATCCTTGAGGATGGGGCCATAGGAGAGAGGGTCCATGACAAAAGTGAAATACTGACCCCCTAGTTGCACCGTGAATATGTCCCCATGCTTGGTTTTCATGTCCTTCAGGAATTCAAACATATTCTTCCGGAAAGTCATAGCATGGCCCAGCCAGGGCACGGAACCTTTGTCCAGAGGGGGCTCCTGGGGTCTGCGTTGCCGGAGCAGCCCCACCAGGCACAGGTACCCCACAATGGCCAGCAGCAGAGCTCCCAGCACCGTAGTCCAGAGAACCATGGCTGTGTTCTTCCCGGTTGAGCTCTGGTCACACTGTCCTTGTGCGACAGCAGAAATTTCAGGCGGTCTTGACAAGTTGGGGACAGAAAGTTCTATCCACCTGGACCTTGCCCTGTAGGTGCAAATTACAGTAAATAGCTGTGGAAGCCACAGTCAGTAGAAGCAAAATGTTCCCTGGATTTAGCACTTGCTAAAGCCTGGTCATGTGGGAGGGGAGGCAGGGCCAGGAGGGAGTCCAGCTGTGGTTACAGTCCTCTCATCTGTTTCAGGCTTTGCTATGACCTTGTCAGACTCAGCTCCAGCACCTCTTACAGACTTCCTTGATCCCACCCCTATCGCCACCCCATGGCTTACTACCTACACCTTTACTTACTTATGCATTTTTTTATTCATTAATTTGCAAGCTCATTCAGCAGGAATGCACCAAGGACTTACTAAGTTTCACATCCACCCAAAAACCCCTTTTCCTAATTGTTCCTCCACCCCATCCTGGTTCTCTGCTAGAGATTAAACTTCGTTTGGTATCACCTCTTTTCCTTCATCTGTGAAATGGGAATAAGAACAGCACCTCAACAGATGTCACTGTGAGGTGAAAAGAGATAGGACATGCAAAGCAGAGAGACGAGTGCCTAGGTCAGGTTAGTGCTCCATCTGTGTCCACACATATCCTAAAGCTGTCCTTCTACTGCCACCTCCCCTAGGCCACATGGTGCTCCCCTGCCTTCTGGTCCTTTCTTCCTCTTTGGTCTCCAAGTTGCTTCTAAGGCAAGTGAAGAATATGTCCCTCTGCCAGGGATTTTGGTGTTCTGGCTGGAAGGAAAGAGACATCAATGCTCAGACTTTAAGCCTGGGAAGGCAGAGCTAGTAGAGGGTTGCCAACTCCAGCTGGAATGACTCCAGACGAGGCCCACGGCCTCTCAGACTGAGGACTTTACAAGCAGAGGCTCAGATTTCAGTCTCTCAGCCTTTTGCCTGCCACTGGTCCAATTTGCTTACCTATACACTTCTCTACAAAAAGAGCAGATTGAGGGCCTCCCTGGTGGCAAGGGGTTAAGACACAACCTATGAAGCTATCGGCAGCCACTGCAGCATGAGTTCAATCCCCAGCCAGGGAGGTACCCACATGGTGTGGCAGACCTTTCCTGACTCACCCACTGCTCCCCTCAGCAGTGTATTTCAGTAGATCCGCCTGTTCTGTTCCCCACTCTGCCTCTGGTGAATCCTCTCACCCTCCACACCTCTGGCCTGTACCCTAGTTCTTGTATGCATAAATAAATAAATCTTAAAAACAAAGAGCAGATTGAGGCTGAATTTTGGATGAAATGTCCGAGATGACAGAAACCTCATACCAATCACTAGTTCACAATCAAGATAGAGGCTCAGAGAGTAGTGGGGACTTTCTCTAACAGCTGCCCTGACGTGGGGCACTGAGGTGATTTGGCTATTGACTGCAGACCTTCCACGAGGTGTCAGGCCACATCCTTGCCAGCTAAGACATCTGTATCAATAGTCCAGCTCTTGTTGAAAGGTGATGTTCAGACTCAAACAGCTCTAAAAATCCATTACTCTTTAACTTCCTAGTCAACCTGCAAACAGGACTTTGTCTCTTCAGACATTCATGATTTCCCCATGCTCTCTGTTAGGGCTTATAGGTTAAAACTTAGTCTCTTCCTTGCCCAGCAGAGAAGGATGGGACGTTTTAAATGGATAAGGTGGCCCTGAGACCTTAGGCAGGTAGAGGAATCAAATGGTCGTTATTGAAAAAGGGCCATAAAGGCGACCGGTGGCCATTTCTAACACTAGTAAACAGCAGCCAGCGCAGACCTGTGTCCTAAATCTCAAGGCCACAAGGTGAGAGTACAAAAATTCTTCAAACTTCCCTCACCACTCACTTTCCTCTCACCCCGTTTCTCCATCAGGATAATCAATAAATCTGCCTTTTCTATTTTCCATTCCGTCTCTGGTGAACCTTTTCACCCCTAGGCCCTGGTGTCCCTGCACCAGTTGCTGAGTTCCCCCTCACAGTACCCTGTCCAGTGAATTTCCTTTGCCTGGTGCACCTCCCTCAGGCGGGAGCTAGAAATATCCACTCTCTGGCTCTGATGGCTGTGGCTAGAGAGCTCCGAAGTGCAGAAAGTCCCCTGCAGGGTGCAGGCTTGGGCAGATTCAGTGCGGACTCTTGGCTTTGACCCATCACGCTGCACTGAACCCCACTAATGCTAGGCATTCCAGCCCACCGGGCCCGCTGAGGGATCAGATAGATGGGGAGCCTCTGGTGGAGCTGGCCTGCCCCAAGGAAGTCGATCCAGGCGGTTGCCCCCCCAGACCTCCCAACAAGCAGGGCAACGGCGATCCAGAGAGCAAGTGCCCAGGAAGCGCCACGCCGCAGCCCCGCGCCCGCAGGCCACCGTGCAGCGGCTGGTGGGTTGGGAGGCCTGGAAGGACCAACGATATGCGGACGCGACCTCCGGGAGTGCTAGAGAGGACCGAGTTCCGGGCCCGCACTTTCTGCGCCTGCGTGTCTAGGGTGTCGCGCTGGACGGTCCTCTTTGCGGAAACCGACTCTTCGTGGTTCCGTCAGCTTTGGCGCGGAGGCTGTTAGTGTCCCTCAGTTCCCCGGTGGCGCAGGCAGAAAGGGAGTGGATCTGGGGGCTCAGGGAGGCCATGCGGAAGGGGCTGTCCCCGCCCTCCCCTTCCCACCTCTTGGACTCACTCCTGGTGTTACAGGGCAGCCCCAATACAAAACGGGGTGCCTGACTGTGGGTCCTCACCCGCGCCCTTGAAAGGCCTTATCAATGCTCTACTGCAGGCACACGCGAAAGGTTAATAAAAGGTTTATTTACAAGGGAAGGGCAAGCGAGGAAATGTACAGCTCAGGGAGAAAAATGGGAAACAAAGTTTTAAATGCGTCCTACCCGATCCGCAGATCTGGAATCCCAAATGGCACTCAGAGCTGGCCGTGAGCCAGGAGCCCTGAAGCCAGGAGGTGAGCGATAGCGAGCGAGCGAGAGACCCCCAAGGCCCACGTGTTTGGTTTTTATACCCAAACTGGCTGCTTAACTCCACCCTCAGGTCCCAGCCACCTTCCCTTTGGTGGTGACGGGATTTGTCTTTCCCAGTGTCTTCATGGCTTTAGTCTGGGGTGGGGGTGGGGTCCACAAAGCCTGTATGGGATTAGCTCAGGACATCAATTCCCCCTAACACTGGGAGTTCGTGTCACATAAGCTCAGCAGGAGCGTCCTTCCCATCCAAGCTCACGTCTTATGCCGTATATCATCCAGATTTTGAGCTCCAGGCACCGACTTGAGGGTCCGCTTATATGCTGTGGACCCTGGAGTGCCTTTCTTTCAGCCGGCTGCTAGTCCCTATGCACTGGCTGTCCCTAGTCTTGTTTGCTTTTTGTTCCTATTTTGAATAATATTGACTGCTCTGCTAATGGCTGTCACTGCCCACTGCACACCCCCGGAGGTCAACAGCAGGACATTGACATGGAAATGCAGGGTAGAAATTGTTTCAAATAATAATTTCAAATAAAATAATCTTGAACTTAGGGCTTGACTTATTTATGGCTTCTTTTCCAGGAAAAGCAAGAAAGCCCTCCATTGTAGTTGTTCGGAACACCCTGGCCCCAGGTTAGCTATGTTACTCCTAGTCTGCATCACACATACTAGGTGGCAACTGAAGTCAATGCAGGGCTTCAATGACAGTCCTGGATTCTTATCTCATCTCTGTCACCAACTCACTGGGACAGGACCCCAGCCATGCTGGAACAAATGAGCTTGTAGACACCTAACCCATTATACTTTCCACCTCTCAATTTTTCAAACTACCCAGTTACACCATATTCAGTGGTTTTCAGGAACTCAGGGACCCAGCTACCTTTGTGGCAGTCTCTAGGTTAATATCAAACTGTTATAGGACAGGGAGAGGGGCAGCCCAAACTCCGCAAACCTGCCTATTCTAAATGGGTTCTGCCATCCGCCGCATCAACACAAAACATATGAGATTTTAATGAAAAGGAACATCAGTGCAATTAGTAAACAGTACAGGAAAGGCAAAGAGTCTAGTTTCTAAATCAAGCACCCAAAGTTACCCGTCCCCTCGTGGGTAAAAGTCCATCCATAAGGGATTGGCCCATCTTCCAGTGGGGACCCACAGAAAAGGGTCAGAAACAACCAGACAAGCCCAGAAGGAAAAGAGCAAAATCAACATCAAGATAAAAGCTGCCATTGTCACCTCCCCATGGGTCTCGCCCACATCTGTGTCATCTAGTCCATGACCAAAAGACAAGCGCAGTTTCTTCACGTGTCTCTAGGCTCCATGCGCCTCCTCAGGTCTCCTGGCTCCATCCTGCTTCCTTCCTCAGTCTCTTCTGCAGCTTCTCCTCTCCCTGCTCAGCTCCATCTTCCCTTGGGTGGGGCAGGGAACCTCCCTCTTTCCTGGGGACCACCCTGTTACAAAACCATCTTATTGTTTGGTTTACAGCTGGATTACAGTTCGTTGGCAGATGGGAAGAAAAGTTGAAGACCCAAAACAAGACCTGTAGCTTCAGTGCAATGGACCCTGAAGTCCTAAACCCTATATAATCCCAAGCCTATCCTAGAAGGGGAGCCTTTATTTGAAGGGGGTCTCCTTGGAACTCTTGTCTCTTGCTCTAGCATTTACAATAAACCTAGACCCCTTGCTTTCTGCTCAGTGTCTCAACTCATTTTAGTCTTGATGAGTTCTCAAGAGCCTGACTAAAGTGGTCCAGGGACATTTTTTAGAAATATTTTCGAGCTAACGGGATACAAAAAAAAAGTATCTTTTATATCTAAATAAAGAAACAAGCAAATTTGGGCCAGTAAAGTAGGGTTAGGAACCTACATTTTGGTAAGGAACCATTGGATGTATGGAAACAACTTTAATTAACAGCCCTCGGATCTTGAACAAACCGGTAGCTTTCTGACCGGAAGAATGGAAGAGCTAACCACTCTCCCCAAGTGTGATTAAGGGAGTCATTACTGTTAACAAGTGTCCACCTGACCCAACAGTTTATTGTCTGGGCCACCAAGTAATAGATGCCGCAAACCTAGAAAGTATAGCAAAGGAATGGGACATTCAGGGACACATAAAAAGGCGTGGCATAAAATGTATCATCCAATTCTAAGGGTGAGGGCTGAGTGAACTTTCTTATAACATCTTCCCCCATTATAGTGCATCTGGTGGTAGTCACTGAGCCAAAAAACAAAACTAAAGCCAGGTAAGTGGCTCCTGTATCTAAAAGTAAATCAATAAATTTACCTGCCACTTCAAAAGTTGCCAGCGCTCAGCTGTAGTAATGGGGGTGGTGGTTCCAGGAGTCAGGTCTTTTCTCAGTCCTCAGCAGGCTCTGGGATCCTCAATTAGTGTCACAAGTAAGGGCGATTGGGATTTTGCTCCTCCCTTTCCAATGCCCCGCCTTCTTACGATAAGCACACTGATTTTTGTCCTAGAAAACTTTGTTGTCAGCCAGCTGTCTCCCATTGAGTCGCTTGGAAGCAAGTTTCTTTCTTTCTTTTTTTTTTTTTTAAAGGGCAGGTTCTTTTATTTATTTATTTATTTAAAACCTTTTTTAAAAAAAATTAATTTATTTATTTATACAAGCACTGGGTACAGTCAGAAGTGTGGGAGGGTGAGAGAATTCACCAGAGCCAGAGCGGGGAGCAGAACAGGCAGATGGACGAAACACACTGCCGAGGGGAGCAGCGCCGCCTGTGGGACTTTCAGTCTGTGGGACTTTCGCCCGCTGGGCCGGGATCTAACCGGCTCTGCAGAGGCTGCTGGCAGCTTCACAGCGCTGCTCTCAACAGCCTGCGCCACTAGGGGAGGCCCGGAAGGAAGTTTCTAAGCCCAGACCCCTTTGTGACTTTGGCCCTTCCATCTCTACAGCAACCACAGAGACCTTTCTGTTGCCTCTTCTGATTCATGTAGGCTAGATTACTTTGTTAAACACTTCAAAAAGTTCACTGACCAGGACTGACAGCAGTCTGGAAATCTCTCTGTGGTTTCTGAAGTTGGCCTGAGCCACCTGGGCAAATGCCTTGCTAGCAAGGTTTGCCTTCATTGGAATCGGGATCTCTGTTACCAGATTCCCAGAATGTCTCAGTCAGTCTTTTTAAGAAACATGGCAGGATTTTTATCCTTTAACTCAGTCATATCGTAGTTGACTGATTTATGTTGGCACTTTTCCATACATTGTTAGGCAATAAAGAAATTCCTTATCTTAAGAGGTAGAGTTGGTTGATGTAGTCTCAGAGGACCTCTAGGTTCAAGGTAGTCTCATTTTCAACCTGAAAGGCTGTTTTTCCTGGATTCCAACAAGTCATCTTGTATGCTGCCTCCAGGACCTGGTCTTAGAAACTTGCTTCCAAGTGACTCAATAGGAGACTGCAGCCTGACAACAAAGTTTTCTTGTGCTTATCTTAAGATGGAAAGGGCAGCCCAGGCCTGAAGAGAAATGGGAGGAGCAAAATCCCAATCGCCCTTACTTGTGACACTAATTGAGGATCCCAGAACCTGCTGAGGACTGAGAAAAGCCCTGACTCCTGGAACCACCACCTCCATTACTACAGCTGAGCGCTGGCACCTTTTGAAGTGGCAGGTAAATTTACTGATTGAATGAATATGAGCTTTTTCATCTGTGTTACAATGATGTGTAAGCAGTTTTTGGGCATCTCCCAGGTTCTTTTAAATTTGATTACCAACTATGGCAGGCTGTTTGGTGGGTGTTATAACAAAAACATGGCAAATTTTGCACAGATCCTGATCAAGCCTTAGTTTCATAAATGTCTACACGTAGGGGATTTTTAACCATTTATGCTATAACTTGCAAAACCATTCAAGGTAAAAGATAGTCTCATTCCAGACAGTTCTTAGTTCTTTCAATTTGTTTCCAGCCAGACTTCCTGGTTCTTCATTTTATAGAAGCCAGACAATACTGCAAAGAAATACCATTTTTTTTTCTTTTTAAGTCTATGCAATTTAAACTTTACCCAACTGTTCAGGATACAGTACATAGGGGAGTCTTTAGCAATACTTTCCTGACTTCCTATTACAATAGATCTTACACTCAATTATATATTAGCCTTCTTGGGGAGGAATTTGAGCAATTATAGGAAATGATTATAAAAAGATCATGAGTTATGTGACACTGCTCAAGTGTCACATTTTCAGCTTGCATGATGTCCCATTTTACCAGTGAGAGAGAACTGGGGTAAGATGTCAAAGCTAAGAGAAAAGAAAGAATGGGTGGACTCACTGTGTAGCCATAACATGTTTCAACCAAAAAACAAAACATAAGATGGCAGAGGAGGTAGGCAAAAGGTGCAAAAGAGGAGGAGAAGGAGAATACCAGCTTTCTCTCAGAACTTCTTCTGGACAGCAATTGGTGTTCCTCGCACTGCAAGTAGCTTTAGATAATCGATAGAACAGGAACAGAAGCAATTCCCCATAGAGGACAGGGAGCATAGGGAGCATAGGGAGCATAGGGAGGTATAGTAAGAATGAGAAGAGAAAAGCTTAATCAAATCCAGCCTCATTTTGAGCAACCAGAGCAAAATAAACAGCCAGAAGTATGTCTGTGAGATTGAGTTCCAGAGTCTGGAGGAATTTGAGCAATTATAGGAAATGATTATAAAAAGATCATGAGTGAGCTTCTGCACAGCAAAAGAGACAATAACAAAAACAAAGAGAAACCCCACCGACTGGGAGAACATTTTTGCACCCAACACTAATGATAAAGGACTGATCACAAAAATTTACAAAGAGCTGATGAGACTCAACAAAAACAAAGAAAATAATCCAGTCAAAAAATGGGCAGAAGAGCTAAAAAGAAATTTCTCTGAAGAGGAAATGCAAATGGCCAACAGGCATATGAAAAAATGTTCAACATCACTTGTCATCAGGGAAATGCAAATCAAAACTACCATAAGATACCATCTCACACCAGTGAGAATGGCACATATTAAAAAAACTAGCAACAACAAATGTTGGCGAGGGTGTGGAGAAAAAGGAACTCTCCTGCACTGTTGGTGGGAGTGCAAACTGGTCCAACCACTATGGAGAGCTGTGTGGAGATTTCTGGACCTACTAAACATAGAGCTTCCATATGATCCAGTAATTCCACTCCTAGGTTGCTGCAGGAGGCCTTGTTGCCCCAGCCAGATAAGACACTGGCATGCAGCGAAGCTCAAAGGGCCTCACACCGTGGGGCTGAAGATTTAACATCCCTTCACTTTTTGTTCTTGGTCATAAAAAGAAAAATATTTCCCCCAAAAAATACGTTAGGCACTATATTATATGCATCAGTATACTGCAAATAAACAGCACAGAAAATTATCTGTTAGAAACTAATTATTAAACAATTTGGCCCACTTGACAATGGGAGACAACTTATTGAGCATGCCTGACAAGCATTACAATACAACAATTATAGTAGGTCCTTCTTTTTGTTTTCTCTTGAAGTTTCTTGGGAAAGTTTCTAAATGAAGCTATTTGAGTTAAAAAGTTTGTAGGCAGAAAAAGTTCTGATAGCTGAGTAGCAGCTGGTCTCTGACTGAAGGCCATGTGAATAAAATAGTCTTTTGATGCTTAGGCTTTAGCTGATAGGGGTGTACTGGCGGCTATCCACTGTCTTAGATAATTGTCTAGCTAAAATAATAAGTTTTAGTGTTAGGTATGGTTTTTTTATCTATTAACCTTGAAGGCTACCATCTAACTGGGACCCGTAGGAGCCAGTAGTCCATGGAAATAAAATACACTAATTGTTTCTGCTTTACACATGACAATGTATTTTTTTTTTTGCTTACTAAAAATAAATAAATAAAGACCTGGTGAGTCTCTCGGCAGAAGATACTAGCACCTCACCAAGTGTCAGTGTCTCCTCATTCTACTTCATCCCCTTCCCCTCAGCCCTTTCGTTTTCGCCAACGCCGTCTCATCCTTTCAGGAACCCCTGACACAACATTTTGCTGGAGGCTGGTCCCCGGCACTAGGACACAGAAACATCAATTCCAAAGAGCACCTGCACCCCTATGTTTATAGCAGCACTATTTACAATAGCTAAGCTTTGGAAACAGCCCAAATGCCCAAAAATAGATGACTGGATCAAGAAGATGTGGTACATATATACCATGGAATATTACTCAGCATTCAAAAAAGATAAACACATGCAATTTGCAGCAACATGGATGGAGTTGGAAGGGATCATGCTCAGTGAAATAAGCCAGAAAGAAAAGGAAAAATACCGGATGGTCTCACTCATAGCAGGAATCTAGAAAACTTAAATAAGGGACCAGGAAAAAGAATAACTATAAGAAAGTGAAAATCAAAATCAACAAAAAACTATGAACCAGAGACACTCTATGGTGGATGGGGGGCTGGGAGGGGAGGGATTGGGGTCAAAATAAGGGGGTTGCAATTGTATGGGGAATTTAAAAATAAAATTTATTTAAAAAAAAAAAGATCATGAGTTATGGGGTAACAACTCCTAAGCTGGTCTTGGCATGACTCATTTATCAGGGTGGGAGATGTTCTAGGATGCTACAGATGATGTGGGTAAGACATGGGGAGGAATGAGGAAGAGCTGAAGTGATTGTTGCAGAGACTAGTCATGACAATCATGTGGTTGTGGAAAGTGAGAAACAATCCCAGTTGGTAAAAAGAGAATACCTTAGACTTTGGGAAGTCAGGGCAGAAGGATTGTTAATCTCTGAGCATTTGTCTATAGGATATCTAGCCAATAATATCAGGCTTCTACTACCACTACTGCCCAAAAAGTGGTATTAAACTTCTTAGAATCTAGAAGGGGCTAGCCTCAGCAAGAAATAACTGAGAAAGATTAACTTACTGAACATTGATGTGATTCCCCATAGCCTCATCCTGTTATTGTGGGGCTCCTTTGTACATTTTTCCACTGGCCACTTGTTCTAAATTCTCTAGCATGAGGGGTAATGGACAACCGTATTGCACTGGATTTTTTGCTGGTGAAATATGCCATTACCATATACGTGTTGCCTCACCTGAGCTAGTGACATATTAGGCTGACTTGGCTCTGGATAGGAAGCTGCCTATGGTGTATTCTCCAGTCCTGCTTATACTACTGGGAGTCACAATTATGATTACTCTTGTCCACTGTTGACTAAGACAAATGGAATGCATGTGGATGAAGCCTCTATCCAAACAATTAGAGTATCTAATGCCTTATGTAGCGGCTTATGCTCCTGAGAACTCTTTATACATAAACAATATGCAAGTGGAATTGTAGAAGAATGGCTCCATAATGGTGCCCTGCCAGTTCTGCTCACATTTATATAAGGAAAGGTCATATAAGGCAAAGGTTTGCATAACAGCTAATCAGACTTGACAGTTCACATTCTGATCCTTCTAGAACACCAGCAATGCCAGGAGCTTTACAAGCTTTATAAGGCCATCTCCTACTCCCTCCCCCAACTCTTGCACAAGGTTGTCATGAGACCGTATTTCATTTGACTCCCATATTCTGATGAGGAATGTGGCTTTCTGCGACACTGTCCTCAGGACATTACGGCAGATTACACCACTGCCTACCCACGCCACAAAGCTGGCTCCTCTGCAAGGGGTATTCCACAACTCAAGTTGTAGTCATCCACTTCTCTTTTGTTGTCATTGTTTCTGGTGTGTGGGACGAGGACCTAGGGAGCTGGCAATCCCCATCCAGGCAGCGGCACCCGGGGGCGGTGGGTAACAGGGGAGTCGGGTCCGCTTGGCCCTCCTCCTGCTTTGCAGGGCGAGAATGGAGGACCACAGAGACGCGGCGCCCTCCGCGGTCCTAGACAAGCCGGAGAGGCTCGAGAGCTGCAGCCTCCACCTCTCCGGTGCAGAAATCTGGCTGGCGCTGAGCGCGGGGACCTGGACTTGTGACTGACTGCGCTGGCGGGACGTGGAGTCTGGGTCTTGTCCTGGAGAGTCTGGGGCGCAGGGCCGCGATGTCAGGCCCGTCCGGGTTCCTCCCAGATCCCGGGCAGCCCCAGGTCAGACCCGGCGCACGCTGTCCTGCCGGCGGGGCGCCCGGGACCCTGGCGGCCGCGGCCCTGACAAACGGGGCCCACCTCAGCCCTGCCCTCGAGCTGCTGTCGGGAGCGGCCGGGGCGCGCCCGGTGAGTGCGGGGCCGGGCTCCGCCCTACCCCGGGCTCTGGGCCCAGAGAAAGGGCGGAGAGGGGGTGGTGTGGCGACCGGAGATCAGGATCCCCCACACCCCCACCCCAGTAGGAACAGGCAGGGAGCAGAGTGGATTGGACACCCCTGACTTGTGCGGGCAGCTGCATAGGCATGAGCCTAAGTGTTGGGGCCGATGTCCCGTCCCCCAGAGCGCTTTGCTCGGCGACCACTGTCCAGAAATGTTATGACAGATTTTACAGAAGTGGTCATGTTTGAGGTGGGTCTTGAGATGAACATGAAGTTTGCGCTGGAGGAAGGAACTGGATCTTCAAGCAAGGGGCGCTGCAGGTGCAATGGCACAGATCCTGGCAGAGTTTGGGTTCCTGGAAGGGTAGAGGAGGCTGGTGGTGCGTGAGGCCGGTCAGGCAGCAGGGTCTCTGAACGGTGCTGTGGTGCGGGGTGGGGCTGGGGGGCGGCCGTTTGGACTGTGTTTAGGTCGGCAAAGGTGAGCCTGTGGGAGCCAATGACCCCGATGTGGATAGTCACTGCGGGGACTTGATGGGGCTAGAACTGCCCCTGACAGGGACCCGCCACAGAAGAGACAGATTCTGAATGGGGCGTTGCTTGGGAATTGTGAGAAGTGTTGATGTGTTTGTGTTTTTTGAGGAAGATGGTGAGAGAGAAAGGGAAGAAAAGATGCAGGAGCCCAGGCTTCCAGAGAGTGAGGAAGAGGGACTTTAAGACTGGAGGTTGGGGGGAAAGTAGGGGCGTTTTAGAGAGTGCTGGGGTGGGGGGGTGCAGGGAGTGACGTCAGAGCTGGAATGTGGCCTGTTGAAGACAGCCTGGAGAGCTGTACTGAGTTCCTGAAGAGCCCTTGGCTGCCTCCTTGGTGACCAGGAGGCAGAGAAGACAAAGAGTCCTTCACAGGGGTGGCCCCGGGGCAGGTTGAGGACAGAGGGAGGCATAGCAGGCGAGAGCCAGGGTCCATCCGGCCTGAGTTTTGGCTCAGTTCTGTAACTCTGCCGGGAAGAATATCTCTAAGCCTTGGTTTTCCCTTCTATAGAACAAACCTAATACTCTCCTCGTGGGCTGTGAAGCGTACACAAAGTAATACATGTAAAGTGCCTGGCACAGGCCCAACAGATGATAGTTGCTCTTTACCAGGGGTTGGTGACCTCTGAAGGAGGACACATTGTGGACAAAGGCTGGCACCTGGAGTCCAGATAGTTGGTTTGGCTATCGAGGTGAAAGGGAAAACTTGAAGAGACTAATGAAAAAAGTTGAGAGGATGTCTGAAGAAAAATGAAGACACTTGAGCAACAGGGAGCAAAAATCTGCTAAGTTCCCTTAGACATGCAGAATCTAGAAACTCAACAGGTATCTCTCTCAATTCCCCGGGCTGTTCAGGCCTGGGTCCTGGGATTGTCCTAGGGCATTTATTTATCTATCTATCTATTTATTTATTTATTTTTAAAGGATATACTGCTGTAAGGGGGGTATTAAGCTTCTTTTTATTTTTTTAAGATTTATTTATTTATACAAGAACTGGAGTACAGGTCAGAGGCGCCGGAGGATGAGAGAATTCAGCAGAGACAGAACAGGGAGCAGAACAGGCAGAAGGACCGAAGTACACTGCTGAGGGGAGCAGTGGGCGGCAGGAGAGGTCTGCCGCGCCATGTGGGTTTCTCCCTGGCCGGCCAGGAATTGAACCTGAGCTGCAGAGGCTGCGGACAGCCTCACAACGTGGCACTCAACCCGCTGCGCCACCAGGGAGGCCCTGTCCTAGCGGATTTAAATACATGTCATTTCAGGAATCAGTGACCTTTGAGGACGTGGCCATCTACTTCTCTGAGAATGAATGGACAAGTCTGGACCCTGCTCAGAGGACCCTATATACGGACGTGATGCTGGAGAATTATGGGGCTCTGGCTTCCCTGGGTAAGGGCCTTTCCGTTTGGACTTTGCCTCTTCCTCAGAGGCTCAGGAATCTTTGCTAATCCTCAACTGAGTGGCAACTTCAGGCTCTTGGATTCTTCATGATCCAAGTTAAATGATCCAAAGTAACTGGAAAGTGGGAAGTGCTGGTATGAATTCAGGCCTCACATAGGACTTCCTTGGCCCAGGGAGAGCTGCCACTTCCTAACCCCTGTGCTGTGGGTTCAGTGGGAAGAGAGTAGATTCCTGGCACCCCACTGAGCTCTCAGATCCCTCTCTCAGTTTGGGAGACCCTGCTCAGCACCACGCACCTTCGCATCCCATGCAGATGTTGGAGCTCTAGAACTCTGAGGAGCAAGAAAGCGTGATTCCTCACGCTGAGTGAAATCATCCATTTGCTCACTCTAGCTGTTACTGAGCACCTCCTACTCTACTTCCTGACCTCTGTAAGCCTGCCAGCCCCTCTCCCCTGCGTGTCCTGCCTTCTCCCCAGACTTCTTTTCTCATTCTCCTTAGTTTTTCCCCTTCTTTCCTTTTCTGTCCCTGAAGACTGGGCCTGGGAGGAGCCCTGGGGCTGCTCCATGTCACCACACTCACCTGCCTGTCCATTTCCTTCCCCTCAAGCAGCATTTCCATTTCCCAAACCGGCTCTGATTTCCCAGCTGGAGCGAGGGGAAGCACCCAGCTGCTCAGCTCCTCAGGGAGCTCTGGATGGAGAGGGCCGGAGGGGTGTCTCCTCAGGTGAGTGAGGACACGTATGCGGTCATCTGGTCAGTTCCCTTGTCTTTATCTTTAAATTGTATTAGGTGTGTATTCCCTTCACCTAGAGCTGTGGACACCAGTAGGATTCCTTTTATTCCTCTGTGTTCCCATACTTTTCCATCTTCGTCAGTCTTTGTTTTATTCACCCTGGCTCCTCTGTGCCATCTTCATTTACCTGTTTTGCTTCTTCCCCATTTCCACTGTTCTTATCATGACCACATTTATCTTTACTCCCTGACTTCTCTGTTTATTCTCTGAGCTGCAGTACCCTTTCTGCTTTTCTGGTGTATGTATAGTCTTCCAGCAGAAGATTCTGACTGCCCGTTGTTACATCATGACCACCTTTACCATTACAATCAAGAAGTCTCAATAACCCTAAACAAAATAGTCCCTATTCTGCAGGGATTTCTGGTGTGGAAAACACCGACATTCCTTTATAACCAACATGGGGCTTTCCTGCTCCTAATTTTCTAGTGATAACTGTGTCACTAGACCTCATACCTCCCTGACTTCATTCTACCTTATTCCCATAGGGGCTTTTTAGTGGGCACAGGTGACTTGAATTATGCTCTCAGCTTCTCCATTCTCATAGTTTCTTTTTTTTTTTTTAAAGATTTATTTATTTATGCATACAAGAGCTGGGGTACAGGCCAGAGATGCAGGGGGTGAGAGGATCCACCAGAGACAGAGTGGGGAACAAAACAGACAGGCTTATCTTTTTTTTTCTTGCCATTTGAAAATGATGTTTTTATATTTTGGGGAACTGATGGAAGAGCAACTTCCCTGCACCTCTGTTTCCTATCATATTCTTATGCCCCTCGAATTTCAGTCCTTTATGTTACCAATTTTTCCATTCACCTTCATCTCCCCTTACTACTACCATCTTTACTCTTTTCCTAATGAATTCCACTACTCTAACTGAGAAGCTTTATTTATATCTTGACTCTGACAGGAAATCTATTTTTAAAGTCTACTGGGATCTCCCATCTTAAGCAGGTAGAACCATTGAACCTGAAACTGCAAGGAGAGTGTTCAAGCCTAATTTGCACTGGTAAGTGAGAGGGAAGTGAATGCTCTCCTCCCAATCACATATTTTCCACTGTCCTTCCTTGGTAAAATGTTATAAATCCATGTTTCCATTTATTTTCTAAATAAAAAGACTCTCTAAAAATCCCCATATCAGCCAATTAATCAAGTAGATATGTCAACTCTAAAATTACAATTTCATTTGGACAGATTCAACCAATTACATGTGGTTCAGTCCTGGGTCTCAGGCTCAAACTGCTGACTGCTATGGTCAACTATTATTTTAAAAGTAAACACTGTTTTTTACTTATTGTGTTAGTTGTTAGTATCAAAACACATGTAACATACAGACTCTATCCCTAAAGAGCTCACAGTCTAATGGGATATTATATATAAACATATAATTACAGCAAAATATAATGCTATAACAGGTATGAATAAGACACTGTGAGAAAAGAAGAGAGAGTCTGCCAATACTGCTTGATGTTATTTGGAGAAGCACTTTTCATGGCAGACCCGGTCATTGGATTGATGAGACTACATTTACTTTTAGTTTGAAAGTATGTGGAAGATTCTTCTTACTGCCTCCCCAAGCTCAGGTACCCCAAGTATTCCATAAGAGAATTTTTATTTCTAAACATATCCTCTGCTCTGCCTCTTGGCTTGATCTTGTTTTATAAACTGGACTGCCTAGAAGGAATTTCAACTTATCTCCCTTAAATTCAATTGAACTCTTTACTAAAGACACCTCTACTTGTCCCCACCTCCCCCCAACCCCGTTAACCCTGTGCTTGATCTGGTGCTGGGAATTGTAGCCACCAGGGACTGTCTGTCTAGTTTCTGTCTTTTGCTTTTGGTTGCTTTCTGAGTATTAGCCCCATATTTCCATTTTCAGTTAGGACAGGGCTACTGAGATACAGAAGTGTCAGTTGAAGAGAAATGTACATACATATTAATACCGCTTGGTGACCTTAGTCACTTGGTTGTATGTAATGATGACCTTTGCAACTCTGGTTTGTTCTTTCAGACAGTATGTTAAAGAGTGAGAAAGAAGAATCTATTCTGAAGGAGGAGATTTTTGAGGAGGCGAAGGATCACATGGTCCTATCAAGTGGACCCCAGTGGTGTGGCTCCCAGGGATTCTGGTTTGGAAAAATATGTGATGCAGAGAAATGCAGAGTAGGGAGATGGCCTGACTACCACAGTGGGGAAAATGTGAAGAACATTGCAAATGATATTATAGAAGTGATTGTCAAAGATGAGATGATCTTAGTAGAAGAGAGTTCAGAGAATACTGACATTAATTCCTGCCTTGTTATACATCAGAAGATGATAAGTGAGCAGGTATTCTATATATGTGAAGAATGTGGTGAGTGTTTTGATCAAAATGACTTTGATCAACATCAGAGAATTCATAATGGAGAGAAAGTCTATGGGTGTAAGGAATGTGGGAAGACTTTTAGTTTTAGATCACAATGCATTGCACACCGGAGAATTCACACTGGAGTAAAACCCTATGTTTGTCAAGAATGTGCTAAAGCCTTCGTCTGGAAGTCAAACCTGATTCGGCATCAGAGAATACATACTGGAGAGAAACCGTTTGAGTGTAAGGAATGTGGGAAGGGCTTTAGTCAGAACACCAGCCTTACACAACATCAGCGAATCCACACTGGGGAGAAACCCTATACTTGTAAGGAATGTGGGAAAAGTTTTACTCGGAACCCAGCCCTTCTTCGACATCAGAGAATCCACACAGGGGAGAAGCCTTATGAATGTAAAGACTGTGGAAAAGGCTTCATGTGGAACTCAGATCTTGCACAGCACCAGAGAGTCCACACTGGGGAGAAACCTCATGAATGTACTGACTGTGGAAAAAGCTTCATTTGCAAGGCACACCTTATCCGACATCAGAGAATTCATACTGGGGAAAGACCCTATAAATGTAATGACTGTGGGAAGGCCTTCAGTCAGAATTCTGTTTTGATTAAGCACCAGAGACGCCATGCTAGAGAGAAACCCTACAACTATCAAACCTCTCACCTTCTTGAACACTGAAGAATACATAATGGTGATACTTACAATTCTTATGCTACTGAAGATATTGAGAAATGACTTGTCCACAATTTGCTGGACCTATAATAGTCAGTGTTATCTTACCCTTCTCCTGAAAAGATCCTGAATTTTAGTGAGACTGGCCCCTCTGTTCAGCCATGTTCATACTAGGCAATATTTAGTTGAGCACCTACACTTAGATACCATGGTAATCACTTTATATACTTTTTGATTTTTTCTTAATAATTCAATTAAGGTAGGTGCTCATCTCATTTACACAGGAGAAATCCAAGGTTGAAAAGTTTAAAAAAACTCATTCATGTTTACTTATGAGTTGTAGAATTGAGATTAGACTCAGGCTTATCTAACTCCAGAGTCTACTGTTTATTTGTGTACATTTTTACTTCTGTCCATAATTGTTCAAATTTCCCTGGGCTAAAAGTTTCCCTTCCTCATCCGAGACCCAATTCCTTCAACTGAACAGAAGTTACTTCTTCTACTTGCAATTGGTACTGCACAAGTTGGTATTTAATTATGTCCCATCTTATGTTTTCCTAATAGTCTCTTTACTGTTAATATTGACTCCAGATCAATGGCTCTTCGAGGACCGACACTGCATATCTTTTATGTTTTTCAAATTTTGAAACTTATTTATTATTGACTAGATATCTAACATGCTCATGATAAAAGAAATTAATTAGTTCAAAAAATATGTTCAGTGAAAACTAAATGCCCTTGTCACTCCTGTATTCCAGTCCTCCTAGAGGAGGGAGTTGTGTATCATTGTTACATGTTGTGTATCTTTCTGGATATAGTCTTTCTATATAGCTAGCCAGTCATGTATTGCCTAACAATTTTTTGGTCAATAATGGACCACATATATAATACACTGGTGGTCCCACTTAGCTATAGCATATAAACTAGGTGTTTAGAAGGCTATACCATCTAGGTTTGCATAAATGTACTCTATGACATTCACACAATGACAAAATTGCTGAATGACACATTTCTCAGCATGTATCCCAGTTGTTAAGTGACACATGACTGTATATGTACACATAAGTATTTATTAATACTATTCATAAGTCTACCTCACTGGAAACCTTACTTGACACAGATGAGACTGTAGTTAATTGCCAAATGCAGGCCTTTTTCTCTTTCAGAACTTGTGGCTTTCTTTGATGTTACCAAAGTTAACTTAAGGAAATCAGTGGAAGGTAATCTGGGTTGTGCAATTTGGGAACCCTGATTACTCTTGCACTACTAGATAGCAGCCTGGGAATGGGAAAATGTAAATCAAATTTGGGATTTTATTTTATTTATTTATTTTTTTAAAGATTTATTTATTTATTTTTTATTTATTTATGCAAGCACTGGGTACAGTCAGAAGCGCGGGAGGGTGAGAGAATTCACCAGAGCCAGAGCAGGGAGCAGAGCAGGCAGAAGGACCGAAGTACACTGCTGAGGGGAGCAGCGGGCGGCAGGAGAGGTCTGCGCGCCATGTGGGACCTTCCTCCAGTGGCTGGGGAGCAGCCGAGGATCGAACCGGCGCTGCAGAGGCTGCGGGCAGCTTCACAACCCAGCGCTCAACCGCTGCACCACCGGGGAGGCCCTGGGATTTTATTTTTTAAAAAAAGTGTATAACTACAACCCCTGTCATTACACACTATCCTAAATCCTCTCCCAGTCTGTTCTCATGACAGCCCACATCCCAAAGTAAGCAGAGGAGCCATCACCAAGGGAGGGAGAATGAGCATTAATGCTCTGTTGGGTAGCCTCAGCCAATTGGCAGTTGAAATATAATCTAGTATCTTGGCATCAGAATCACAAATGCCCTTTTTCAATATATGATCAAAGATAAAACACGAACTAGGAACACAAATTCTACACCACAAATAAGAGGAAAGGGAAGAAATAAAAAATTAACTGTACTTGAAATCGGGAGTATATAAAACATTAATATTATTAAAAAGTCAGGTAGGCTGTTAATACAAACAAATTATGAAGAAATACAGGCTAGTAGAGAACAGAATTAGTCATCTTTTTTTTTTTTAAAGATTTATTTATTTATTTATACAAGCACTGGGTACAGTCAGAAGAGTGGGAGGGTGAGAGAATTCACCAGAGCCAGAGCGGGGAGCAGAACAGGCAGACAGACGAAATACACTGCTGAGGGGAGCAGCTGGCAGCTGGGGATTGAACCGGCACTGCAGAGGCTGCAGGCAGCTTCACAGCCCAGCGCTCAACTGCTGCGCCACTGGGGAGGCCCAGAATTAGTCATCTTAAAGGGTTAGAGAACCAAAGGCCCTAATTAGGGGAGAGAAATGCTGATGGCCAAAACAGATGTAAAATATCCCTTTCAGACTCTACTTTCAGAGCTATTTTTCTGACTGCAGTTTTCCCTGTTACTTTTTACACATTCCACTTTTTATATACCCAGCAAGCTGATATGATTGTTAACTAGGGAACAAGGAAGAGAAGCCAGAGGCTAACTTGGCTTAAACCTTTACTTCCTGAAAATTATAGACATATTAATAGCTCTAGAGTCCCTGATTGCTGAATACTAAGGCCTAGTAAGGTGAACTTGGCTTAGCATAATCTAGCTAGGGTAACCTCTAATCAGTGAAAATTTTGTCTTCTATTATATGGAACAAGGAAACGGAAATAAGGGACATGAAAAGGTATTTAGGGGATTAGGTATTTGCCTATTTGTTAGGCAAATAATATTGAGCATCTGTTTATGTGCAAAGCACTATATGTAACAATACATCAGATTTGCTCCCTAGAACATTTAAAAATCCAGTAAAAAAAAAGCATTAAAAATGGACCTCCCTGATGGCACAAGGGGTTAAGCACTGCTCTATGTAGCAATCCACAGCCTCTGCAGCACTAGTTCAATCCCCAGCTGGCCAGGGAACAACCCACATGGTGCAGCAGACCTCTCCTGTCTCACCCACTGCTCCCCTCAGCAGTGTACTTTGGTCAATCTGCCTGTTCTGTTCCCCACTCTGTCTCTGGTGAATCCTCTCACCCCCCTGGCCTGTACCCCAGCTCTTGGATGCATAAATAAATTTTTATAAAAAAGCATTAAAAATGAACAGGAAATAAACAGGGTACAGAGAGAGACTAATGAGGAGGGGCCCTTTTTATGCCTAGCCTTAAAGGTAACATTAAAACTAAGAATCACAAGTGAGACAGGATCACTTGCATCAAGAAGGGCACAGATAGCAGGCAGAGAGAACAGCTATTCAGATTCCCTGATGTGTGAATAGTGTGGCATGTTCAAGAACCCCCAAAGTTGGGGAGATATATTTTGCATAATGGTCAAGGTGAGTGTGGGAAAAATTGGGCTTATAGAGATAGGTGGGCCAGACCATTGAGTTCTACCAAAGTGAAAAGCCAATGAAGGGTATTCAGTGGAGGAAGAACAAGCTTGATCCATATTTTAAGATAATCTCTGGCTGCAAAATAGAAAATGATTTGTAAAGGACAAAAGTGAAAGGTGATGTCATGTTGGAGACTGTTAGTGGCCCATGATGGAGATGATGGTGGCCCAGAGAGGACAGTGGTAATGGAAATGGATACAGGGTAGATTTAAGATTTGGGCAATTAAATAAGTGATCTGATATTGAACTGAATGCAAAGGATAATGAACAAGAAGCAATCATGGGTAAATTTCTGGTTTCTGCCTTGAGCCACTGAGTTGGACAGGTGTCATTTACTGGAATTGAATGAGACTAAGGTGGGAGTATGTGGAAGAAGGAAATCTGAGACTATTTTCAATTTACATTAGAGATATATGGGAAATGTGCAAGAAAACATTTTGAGTATGTAGTTGTATATATGGGCCAGAACTCTGGGTTAGTCATAGCTGGAGTTGTATATCTGAGAGTCATCAAACAAACAAGGTCTATAAAGCCCTGGGAAGAAATGAATGAAGTCCCTGAGAGTACAAGAAGAAATGAATTAAATCCTCTAGAGTTATATTATCTAATACAGTAGCCACTGGCTACATGTAGATACAGCAATTAAAATTAAATTAAAAAAATTCACTTTCTCAGTCATGCTGGCCAGGTTTCAAGCACACAATAGCCACATGTGACAGTTGACCACCATATTGGATAGTGTAGATATAACACATTTTCATTATTGCAGATAGTTCTATTGGACAGTCCTGCCCCCAGAGAGAGTTCAGTAAAATCCATGGTCACAGAGTGGAATCTCATCTACCACCAAGTCAGTTTTTGGGGTATTGAACAGGGGGAATCGCAAGAAGAGATGCTAAGAAAGAGCAGGGTGTGAGGGATTGGCAACATTTTCTTCTATTGAAACGGAGAGTCTAGCACTCCCTCATGCTAACATGTGGCAACTCAGGCTGACACCAATGTCAACAAAGACAGAGAGAAAGGGGTTTTGGTGATATCATTTGATAACACTAGACCAAGTGTTATCTGAAACAGACTTATTTCTTGACTTTTCAGCTGTATGAAACATCTTTGCTAGATGAGTTAAATTTGGGTTTTCTATTTTTTTTAATAAATCTTTTTTTTTAATAGAGGCATGTTTTTATTTATTTATTTAGTTAGTTTTGTTTGTTTGTTTATACATACACTGGGTACAGTCAGAAGCGCGGGAGGGTGAGAGAATTCACCAGAGCCAGAGCGGGGAGCAGAGCAGGCAGAAGGACCGAAGTACACTGCTGAGGGGAGCAGCGGGCGGCAGGAGAGGGCTGCGCGCCATGTGGGACCCTCCTCTGGTGGCCGGGGAGCAGCCGGGGATCGAACCGGCGCTGCAGAGGCCGCGGGCAGCTTCGCAACCCAGCGCTCAACCGCTGTGCCACCGGGGAGGCCCTGGGTTTTCTATTATTTGCTACTTAGTTATATTGAGCACAAGAAGGGGGCAAGTGCCTTACAGAAGGAGACCACCCAGCAGGGGAAGAAGGCAAGGGAATTCGCAGAGGGGAGAGGGATTAGAAAGGAGGTTCACAAGTCTAGGTGATGTCAGCAGCAAGGTGGGAGTTTCAGGGTCCGAGAGCTTTGAAGTGCAGCAGGTCTATGACTAGCAGATAATGGGGTAGTTTCACGGTTATGGAAAGCAGGCAGGTTCTGAATAGCAAAACTTATGCTCATTTGGGTTATATTTAAAGCAACTAGATGAGTAAGAATTCGTAAAACATGCTAAGAAGGTAAATATGTATACCCTTATGCTTGGTAGAAATTCTTACACTTACAGGTTATTATACAACACTTAAACTTACAGGTTATTACTGAACACCCCAAATCAGTAATATTCAATATTGCATTAAATGTTAGGGACGGTGATGTTTTGCTGAACTTAAATTGCTGAATTGCTAAAATGATTAACATGCTAACCACTGTGGTTGGGTTCCCTTGAATTTGCCTTGGCATACCTACCCACTGTGTATCTTGTGAAGACTCCTCCTACCCCTGCTCTCCCATATTTAAAGATCTTTTGGAGGTCATCAGATGCCCCTATAAAGGTCCTGGGTTATACAGACCACTGAGGACTTGAGATAAAATTATCTTGAAAAGATGTGACTTGGGTTCTCTACAAGGGACTCATGGATCCTAGGGGAGTGCTGGTGTCAGAAGGGTATGGCTGAGGGCTGGATATTTCTCTCTATTCAGCCTTCTCAGCCTGTGCTTGTTTAGTAGGAAACAGTGGCTGAGCATGAGTGTGATATAAAAAAGGGTTGTAAACTTCGAGCCCCATGTGGGCCATCACAGTGGCCTGGATAGACACAAAACAACAGGAGGACACCCGCCAGTGATGCACAAGTGAAGCTGAACTGACAGCCTAAGAAATGACAGTGTGAGCAGGACTGTGTGCAGGCTTCTACTTGCGCCAGGACTCGTTGCTTCTGACTCTCCCTCACGCACTCGTGGTCGTTCTTCCTTTGCAGAACCGAAATGCACCATCATTTTGATATCTCGACAGTCTTCTGGGTGTACAATGACTTTGCTACTCTATTCCACGACCTTCACTCACTCAGCAAACGCTTCTGAGGCTCCTCAGGCTCCTCTCTCCTGAGGTCCCGACCCCAGCCAGGTTTCCCACCAGGGCCTTGTTTGCTCTTTCAGGCCTACAACAGCAGTTGGGAAATCACCGAAGAGGGGCTGGGCCTGTCAGGGCAGGAAACAGGCATCGTCTCCAAGAAGGATGACCCGTGCATGTTCCACTGCTCACCAGCCCAGCTTCACCCGCTTTCCCATGACATGACGGCCCCCCTCTTAGACCCCGTCCCCCCCTGGTGTCCATCACTTGGACTAACCTCGACTCGCAACCAGGTGCAAGACTGGAAACCCTCCCAGCCTGCCTGCCTTATCCCCAGAGGCTGTCTAGCAGGAACTAAAGGGAGGAACCACAGAGATGTGAAGTCCTCCGACATTGCTAGAGAGAATTTCAGGGAGGGTATGGGCTTGCCAGCTGCGTGATGACGCACTTCCTGCGTAGCCTTTGTTACCGTTAACGTGTGAGCCTTTGGTTTGCGAGGGTCGCCATTTGGTGCCCAAAACCTCTGTTCGCTGCAAAGCTGCAGAGGCTGCCTAGAACCCACGGTGAGAGGTTCTGGCTCGGCCTGAGAAGGAATCGAGGGGCCCTGGGGGAGCAGGCGCCCCTGTTGCTGCTGCTGCTGCTTCTCCTCCTGACCCCGGGGGACTCTGGCCTATGGGGGGGGGGGGCAGGCCATGAGCTCCAGCGCTCTGGTTTCTGGTCTCCAGGACAACCTGCGGTCTATTTAGATTTGAGTATTGATACAAATTCTAGCGTTGACACCAAGGTCCTCAAAAAATGTTGACTTTGCTCCAGGACTGCTGCCAACAGGAGAGCTTGCCCCTCCACGGCTCCAGTCACCTCTTGACCCCACTGGAGAGACCCCCTCCCTATGCTGTGTGGAATAACACTTTCTTCCTTTTCAGGTGGTTCTGGGAAATTGGATCGTGATCAGCTTATTCACTGTATTTGCCAGGGCGGGTGTAAACCCAGTTGGGAAGCTTATTACTGTTCTCAGCAGTCAGTTTTGAGAGCACTGAAAGGGTTCTCCCCAGCTCCCCCTCCAGCACAGCAGGGTGGGGGCTACTTCGTCCACAAATTGGAAAATGTGGAGCCTTGGATTCGTGTTGTCTGATATGAATATTCAGTGTAACAATCACGACGGGTGCTATTGACAAGTACCTGATCTATGGGGAAGGTGGGGCGTAGAGTTTCCTATGGAAGGCAATGGCGAGGAGCAACCATTTCTCAGTTCTCTTCACATCCTTTATGGCCTTCTTCACATGACATCCCCTCCACTTTTACTCAATTGTTTTTTCAAATTCTATTCTGACTTTTATTACTAGTGTAATAAAACTGCCCTGTCCTAATTTCTTAAGTAATGCCAGGGGAAAACCAGTGCTATGGCCACCTGGAGTTTTATGGATTTCTTGGGCTCTCCCCTAGAGCCCCAGCTTTATTTTCAGCCCGTGGCGTTCTGTCCACGGTCCACCCTGCTTTCCTTTTCTGACTTCTTTCTGATGTCTTTTCTGGTAACGGGGGATAATTTTTGTACCCTTTCTACATTTCCCTATATACCTGATATCTTAACTCTATTTGCCACTTACGCAAGGCAACAACTAATGAGTAATAGTTCACATAGCCTCAGAGCAGGATGGGTCAGATGTTTGCATGGACTTCGGTCAGTAGGGTTACTGTCTCAAAGGCTTCTTTCTTTACTTTCAGCTCCTGGAACTTTTACTTTTCCTCACGACAGGAGTAAAAGAGGTCTGATGATGACAGCAATGTCCGTAACAGCTAGACCCCAGGTGAGCTGGGTTTTCTCTGCTCCTGCACATATTCCTATGTGAATATGCATAAATATTTATGAATAATACATAAAAGTATACATGCATATATGAAAATAGATTTATATAAATTACACATTCATTATAGAAGTATAAATATATATAGCATAATATTTTATATATGCATATATAAAACTATCTAAATTTCCTTTTTCATGAAGGTATAACATTTATAGCACAAATCTGAATTATAGTTCAGTGTAGTTCACTTTTCAGATCTATACACCTGTTTGAGCATCACTCCCATTAAGACAGAAAGTACTAGTATCTTAAAAGTCTCCTTCATGTGCCACCCAAGCAGTCCCCCCAAATTTGATCATTATAGATTAATTTGTTCTTGAACTTCATATTAATGGAATAATTCACATGTACTCTTTTGTATCTGCCTCCTTTTGCCCAACAATATGACTGTGAACTTCACCTGCATTGTTGCACATAGCAGTAGTTTGTTCTTTTTCACTACCGAATAGTTTTCCATTATATGATTACCATATTTTATTTAGTCATTCTACAGTGGATGGATACTTTGTATTCAGTTTTGCACTACTGTGAATAAGAATTCACTGAATATTCTTGATATGCCTTTTGGTGGATGGACACTTGTCCCCGTGTCTGTTGGGTATATCTTTAGGAGTCATTGCTAGATTGCAGGGTATTATGTTTGGTTAGTTTTAGAAGGTGCTGCTGCAATTTTATGAAATGATAGTTTGAATTTTTACTTTAACTAGTAGTATATGAAAATTCCACTTGCTCCACATCCTTGCCAACACTTGTTATTTATTCTCAGGGTTTTAAAATTTCTTTTTCCCCAGTAAATAGTGAAGCAGAGCACCACTTCATGTTAATAGCATACATAGGTATCTTCCTATGTGAAGTCTGTTGAGATATTTTTCCCATTTAAAAAAATTACATTGTGTGTTTTTCCCCTCCAAGTTGTAGTTATTTATTATGGATATGAGTCCTTTGTTAGATATATGTATTTTGAAATATCTTCTCCCAATTTCTTGCTTGATTTCTTGTTCTCTTAATGGTACCCTTTGAATAAACAGTTTTTCTCTAGAGTGTCCAAAGTGAGAGTATTTTCTTATACTTCTCTAACTTCTACTGCTGTGTGGGAGTGAGAAGTAACTGACAGTTCTGAGAGCTGTGTGTCTGTAGTAGTGGTCAAGGAGACAAGAAGGAGGAAAGAAGAATTGGGAAATAACAGTAATATGAAAGCTCAAATAATCACCCAAATGTTTTACAGTGTGGGAGGGGCTTAGAGCTAAGGTGACAACTATATCCAGGTGTATGTTAGTTCTCCTTTTATAGATGCACTTTTCATGTTTAGACCAGTTTCTATATATAGTAGTCTGTTTGGAAGTCACATATATTTGGAAGCTACTAGTGGAGATGTATTTGTTCTAACTGGGAAAATATGTTGGATTCTGGTGGTCTGCCTTTAATTGTATCTTCTTCCTCTACACTTTACAAATTTCACACATTAGACCGCTCAGGCGCACTAGGGACTCAGTACTAAAAGCCTATCATTGTAGGTGCCCTTTGAAGGCCTCTCATTGATAGTTTTGACTGCTACCAAGTCCCAAGACTGGGAGAACAGGAACTTGTTGTTTCAGGAATTGGTGACTTTTGAGGATGTGGCTGTGTACTTCACTGAGAAGGAGTGGGTCAGCCTGGAGCCTGCTCAGAAGGCCTTGTACAGGGATGTGATGCTGGAGAACTATGAGTCTGTGGTCTTTCTAGGTAAGTCCTTTCTGCTGCTGTTCTCTGCCTGGTTCCTTAGAGGTTAAAGTTCTTTCTTATAATTATTAGCTGACATCCCTCTCCCCCATAAATGGTAGTGTCAAGGGTTGCTATGTATGGAGAGCCCTGGAGTCTATTGACCTGCAGAAGGCCTTCCTTCTTTTCCGTCATAAAAGCCACTCTCCCCCCATACCTGCACTAGTGGTTCTCTGAGTCCAGTAGGGTTTGAGCTGTATCTGGGCATCCTCAGCCTATGCTGACCCTCCAGATTGTCTTGCGAGAACTGTCCCTTACTCTACCTGTGGAAGTTGCTCCTTGGAGCCAGGTGTCTAGTTTCTCACAGTGGGAACTTGCCATCCTCTGGCACAGAAGGTAGGAAATTTAGTTTCCTTTTAAATAGAAATTTGCCTCCTGAAATACTTCAGGCTTCCTTGTGAGCACCACTCCCTCTTTAGGAGGCTACCTCTTGCTCAGTCCCACCTGACTTTCTTGAAGCCTCAGGCTATGATTAACCCCTGTGACTCTTGTTTGCTACTTTATTGTAAGTCCTTCCCTTCAAGCAGCAGCATCCACTTCCCACAAGCCAGCTCTGATCTCTCAGCTGGAGCAAGGGAAAGAACCATGCTTCTCTCAGCCACAGGGAGCCTTAAGCAGGAGAAACAGGAGAGCAGGTGCTAAGGGTGAGTTAAGCAAAGGTGTCCTTTCTAGTTATGTCTGTTGCTTGACTTTTATTTTATCAAAATGAAAGATGGACGTTCTTTGCACCCAGTGCCATGGAGTACATTGGCATCTGTGGTCACGCTCTTTCTGAGTGGTCCGTTATTCCCATCCCTTTAAACTGTAGCACAGAGCCCCCTGCTTCAGTGTTTCCCACACTGGGATGCTTTCATTCCTGGGAAATTTTTAAAGCATTTTTCTAAATACTTTACTGGTTATATGTGATCACCTTTTTCTAGTTCTCCCAGTTTCACAAAATTGACAAGCTGCAGTATTGTCTATGAACCAGCGGAACAAACAGAAGAATTTACTTTTGCTTTTTATGTTTTTTTTTTTTAAAGATTTATTTATTTATGCATAGAAAAACTGGGATATAGGCCAGAGGTGAGGGGTGAGAGGATTCACCAGAGACAGAGTAGTAAGGGGAGCACCAGGCAAGACAGGGGTAGCTCCCTGGCTGGGGATCAAACTCAGGCCATAGCAGTGACAGTGCTGAGACTTAACCCCTAGGCTACCAGAGAGGCTCTGCTTTTTATGTTAATATATTAAAATTTTAAATCATTTGTTTTATTGAAATATTTTAAGGTAGCTTATAGATGTGATTTTCTTCCTTTTAGGATACCTCCCAAAACTGAGAAGATTGGCCTATTTGACTAAAATAATAACACGTGCAATAAAGTTGAAAATTCCTCAGAATCGCCAGTTCTGGGAAGACAGAAGAAAGGGCTAAATCTTTACCATTAAATACCAGTTTTCAAAGAAATGAGTTGATTGAAAAACCATCTTAAATGTTGTCAAGTATGCATTGTCTCTTTCTGTAGACTCATGGATTTCAGTTCATTAAAATGCTCATTTTGATGTACCAAGCAGACTCTCATGTCCTTTTAAAAAATAGCTCTATTGAGATATAATTCACACACTATATAGTTCACCCATTTAAAAAGTATACAGTTCAGTGGTGTTTAGTATATTCACACAGTTGTACAAGAATTACTGCAGTCTGCATTTAAAACGTTCTTGTCACCCTATAAGAAACTCTGTTTCCATTAACAGAACTGTTTAGTTGTAAAAATGCCAAGAAGCAGAATCAACATACCAAGGCCACTCCTCCTCTTGACATGGTGGTGGTTGCTAGGGGAAGGAAGCAGAGATAAGCTGCACAGCCTGGCCTTACATCTGCGAAAGCACACTCTAGGCCAGAAAGAAATCTTTACAAGTCACAGTTCTTGTGCTGTTCCCACAAACATAGGAAGTCCCGACTGCAGAATAAGAGATCACTTTTGGTATGCATGTACTGTTCCTCCTTTTCCCTTAGCCAGAATGTAACCAGATGTCTCCTTTGTCTCTGCCACAGGAGAATCAGTATCTCTTCCTGTGCACAGCCCATCTGCACAGACTGTGGCACAGACCAGAACATCTGAAGGGCAGGACCAGCACTCAGAAATCTGATGCTGTCCCCTGGGTTTGAGTCCTCAGTTTGCTTTTATTAATCTCCTTAATAAAATTTTCAGTTGACATATATGATAAATTATGTCAGTTGACATATATGATCTAACAATTCAACTTCTGGATATTTACCGAAAGAAAATGGAAACACTAATTTGAAAAGATAAATACACACTCATGCTCATCACAGCATTATTCCCAATCGCCAAATATGGAAATAAGCTTGATGTCCATCAGTAGAGGAATAAAGATGTGATACATCCACATATATGTGCAATATTGTTCAGTCATTAAAAGATAAAAAGAATCCTGCCATTTGTGACATGGATGAACCTGAAGGGCATCATGCTGAATGAAGTAAGTCAGGGGGAGATAAGTGCTGCATGATCTCACTTCTATGTGGAATGAAAAAGCAAGATAAAATGAAAAAAGTATATAGACATAGAGAACAAATAGTTACTGGAGAGGACAGGTGGAGGGTGAGCAAAATGGATGAAGGTGGTCAAAAAGTAAAAACTAAGAGTCACAAAATAGGTACAGTATGGTCAGGATTACTATTCATACTGTAATGCATAACTGAAAGTTGCTAAGACACTATCTTAAAGGTTTTTTTTTTTTTAAATATTTATTTATTTATACAAGCCCTGGGTACAGTCAGAAACACGGGAGGGTGAGAGAATTCACCAAAGCCAGAGCAGGGTGCAGAACAGGCAGAAGGATCGAGGTACACTGCTGAGGGGAGCAGCGGGATCAGCAGGAGAGGTCTGCGCGCCATGTGGGACCTCCTCCGGTTGCCGGGGAACAGCCAGGGATTGAACCGGCACTGCAGAGGCTGCGGGCAGCTTCACAACCCAGCGCTCAACCGCTGCGCCACCGGGGAGGCCCCTTAAAGGTTTTTATCACAAGAAAAATTGTAACTGTGGTGATGGATGTTAACTAAACTTATGTGGGGATCATTTCACAATATATGCAATCATGCTGTACAAGACTAATACAATGTTGTATGCCAATTATATTTAAAAAAGTGAATGTGTGAAATGGTTTTTGTAACTTGATAATAGAAATAGTACATACTGGGTAGATTACTCTAAAATTAGTTCTCACAACTAATTTTATTTTTTTTAATTTAAATAAATAAATAAATAAATAAATAAATAAATAAATGTTTGTTTCTCCCCATCCCCCCAGGTGTAGTCCCCATGGAATTTCCTTCCCCAGTGCACCCCTGTACCATCACCTTAGTCCCTCCCTCCCTCCCTCTGACCCCTCTCCTGCCTCCTCCCTGGCAGGATGCCTCTGATTTATAATTGTCCATTTTTGCTTTGTTGTGTTTTGTACTGTTATTATTTTTTTACACTGATGTCTTATTTTGTTTCCCTAAATTCCTGCTATAAGTGAAACCATCCAACATTTTTCTTTTTCTTTCTGACTAATTTCACTGAGCATAATTCCTTCTAGTTCCATCCACATTGCTACGAATGGCATGAGTTTATCTTTTTTGATTGCTGAATAATATTCCAGTGTGTGTATGTGTGTGTGTGTATCACATCTTCTTGATCCAGTCATCTATTTTTGGGCATTTGGGTTCGCAACAAACACTTATTAAGCTCATTCTCTAGGTCAGGCATTGTTGCAGGAGGCCTTGATGCCCCAGCCAGATAAGACACTGGCAAGCAGCAAAGGTAAAGGGCCTCACACCGTGGGGCCGAAGGTAAAGGGCCTCACACCGTGGGGCCAAAGGTAAAGGGCCTCACACCGTGGGGCTGAAGATTCCTTGTGCCTCACACTGTGGGGCTGAAGATCTAACATTCCTTCATTTTTTGTTCTTGGTCATAAAGAGAGACAAAATTTCCCAAAAAGTACATTAGGCTATAAATTATATGTATCAGCAGACTGCAAGCAATTGGCACGAAAAATTACCTGTTTAGAAATTAGTTACTACACAATTCGGCCCAATTAACAAAGGGAGACAATTTATTGTATATATCTGACAAGCAATCCAGCATAACAATTATAGTAAATCCTTCTTTTGTTTTTTCAGAAGTTTCCTTTTTATTTAGAAGTTTCTTAGGAAAGTTTTTAAATAAAGTTAACTGTGTTAAGAAGTTTGTAGGTAAAAAAAATTCTGATAGCTGAGTAGCAGCTGGTCTCTGACTGAAGGCCATGTGAATAAAATAGTCTTTTGATGCTGAGGCTTTAGCTGATATGGATGCACTGGCGGCTATCCACTGTCTTAGATAATTGTCTAGCTGAAAAAATTAAGTTTTAGTGTTAGGTCTGGTTTTTTATCTATTAACCTTGAAGGCTACCGTCTAGCTGGGACCCGTAGGAGCCAGTAGTCCATGGGAATAAAATACACTAATTGTTTCTGCTTTACACATGACAATGTATTTTTTTTTTTCTGCTTACTAAAAATAAATAAATAAAGACCTGCTGAGTCTCTCGGCAAAAGATACTTGCATCTCATCCAAGAGTTAGTGTCTCCTCACTACCTCATCCCCTTCCCTTCAGCCCTTAAGTTTCAGCCCCTTACAGGTCCCCGAGGCCGTCTCATCCTTTCAGGAACCCCTGACACGACATTTTGCCGGAGGCTGGTCCCCGGCAAGGCATTGTGATAGATGCCAAGATTACACCTGTGGGGCCTCCCCGGTGGCACAGCGGTTGAGCGCTGGGTTGGGAAGCTGCCGGTGGCCTCTGCGGCGCCGGTTCGATCCCCGGCTGCTCCCCGGCCACCGGAGGAGGGTCCCACATGGCGCGCAGACCTCTCCTGCCGCCTGCTGCTCCCCTCAGCAGTGTACTTCGGTCCTTCTGCCTGCTCTGCTCCCCGCTCTGGCTCTGGTGAATTCTCTCACCCTCCCGCGCTTCTGACTGTACCCAGTGCATGTATAAACAAAACAAAAAAATAAATAACCATGCCTCTATTAAAAAAAAAAAAAACTTGTCAGGATTTCTTTGGGGAAAAAAAAAAAAAAGATTACACCTGTGAACAAATTAGCCTTGGCATCCATATTCATCTTGCTGAGGAAGACCACAAGAAGATAGGCAGTAGTATGGGGTGGAAGGCCAGGAGTCTGGCCAGAAATAAAAGTCAATGAGTCCTACGTGAATAGATCCGCCGCAGTGAATAGCAGTGGGGTGGGGCTTGCTGAGGTTCAAGTCGGTGAAATGCTGACGGCAAGAGCTGGCTCTATTAGAGTCCGCTATGAATTAGGAAGCCAGGTAGGCTTGGTGGGAACCTAGCCACAGATCTTCTTGGTGAGGAAGACATTGTGTGATCGACTGTACTCATTGCCCTGAATTTGTCTCAGTTTTGTCTCCACCCTTGCGGAGCCAGGACACTGCAGCAGCTGGAAAACTCCAGGCTGAATCAAGTAGAACGGCGCCCACAGGGATCGTTGGCCACACGGTGGCGCTATGTGCTTCTTCAAAACCTCATTGTTTAAACCCTGTCTCTTACCCCTGATTCCGGGGCCAGCCTGAATGTGTCAAATCTTGCCCTCCATCCTTCAAGCTCAGTGCATTTCTTCCTTTTTATTACTTTGGAGGGAATTTCTGCCCATCACTGATGACATGAAATTCAGGATACCCATTACTGGGTTCTCAGAATTCTTCAGATCTGAAATAATGTATTTCGAGAACTTGAGGAGTGATGGGCATTAGGAAGCACGTTGGGCTGATGCTGCCGGTCACTTTATTGAGTGCTCTGTGAGAAAGGCCTTGGTGAGGGTGAAAGACAAGCTCATTCAATGAGCACTTATAAGGTATTTGACTCCTGACAATCACCATCTCTTTAAAACTTTCCTTTAAACTTTCTAATGAACTTCACGAGGTAGGCATTACCCCCACTTTGTAGATGATGAAGCAGAGTGGATAGATATAGCATTTGTTCAAAGTTGTGCAGCCCAAAGTGGTGAAATTCAGTTTCCAGACAGCACTTATGGTTTCCTCGTGATGCCTCCTAGTCAGCCTCCTCCCAGCGTTAAGCATTTTCATGATTTCTGTTGCTCTAGGCTAGTGTCATCTGTTTTGCATACAAACAAAATCAATTAGTATATATTCTTTATGTTTAGATGTTTTTGCCACATTTTGTCTCCGTTATTTATCCATGTTGAGTGTGGCAAAGTTTTTCTTTTTTAAAGATTTATTTATGCATACAAGAGCTGTGGTGCAGACCGGAGGTGTGGGGGGCTGGGGTGAGAGGATTCACCAGAGACAGAGCAGGGAACAGAACAGGCAGACTGACTGAAATACACTGCTGAGGGGAGCAGCGGGCGAGACAGGAAAGGTCTGCTTCGCCATGTGGGTTGCTCCCTGGCGGCCCGGGGATCGAACTCGTGCTGCAGAGGCTGCGGATTCCTTCATAGTGCGGTACATAACCCCTTGCACCAACAGGGAGGCCCCAAAAGTTTCTTTTAGAT
Organism: Talpa occidentalis; assembly: GCF_014898055.3. Taxonomy (NCBI): domain Eukaryota; kingdom Metazoa; phylum Chordata; class Mammalia; order Eulipotyphla; family Talpidae; genus Talpa; species Talpa occidentalis. The sequence continues at coordinate 30,636,596 of NW_023600993.1, forward strand.
GACAGAGCTACTCTAGTGACTGAACATGTTACTGGTTGATAGGCATTTGGGTGATTTCAGATTTGGGGCTTTAACGATTAAAGCTGCTATGAACATTCTTTTATATATCTTTTGATTGATCTGTCTGTTTCTCTCTCTGCATAGTAACAACTAATGGATTATTGCATTATAGGAGGGGCATGTCTTACTTTAGTAGATTCCGCCAAAAGTTAAAAAAAATCCTTGTAATGATTAACACTGCTTCCAGCAGTATCTGAAAATCTCAGTCGCTCCTGTTCCTCCTCAGTCTTTTTAATTTTGGCTATTTTGGTGGCAGTATGGAGGTAACCTATTGTGGTTTCAATTTATAGTTCCCTAGAGTCTAATGCTGTTGAGTACCATTTTCATACGCTCATTGACCATCTGTCTACTCTCTGTGCAGGGAGTAAGGCTTGCCTGTGTCTGCAGGGCTGGCATTGTTGTCACTACCCACTGGCACCAAGACAGGGAGCCTGCAGGGTCTCTTACAGGTTTGTCCAGATGGGGAGAAGAGGGAGGAGGGGGACTTTAAAGCTGCCAGCAATCAAACATCAATAAAGAAATTGTATTCTTATCACACATCTCTAAGCTCCATGGTGGTGAGGAGATAATAGCTCTTAATATTAACCAAAACCATCAATACCTTGTTGCCTATGCTTGGAACACAAACGCAGGTATTTCTGTAATGTAGTTGTTATCATGTTCGCCTCACACATGGGACAGATAAGCAAGTACGAGAAGATGATCTGAACTCTCCAGGTTAGGCCAGAAATTAGTCTTTACATTTTATATATCCTGCTTGGCTGTGCTGTGACTGTTTTATAAGTGAGGACCAGTGTTAGAATCCCAGGGGGAAATACAGTTATTGACACTGTTCAGTTATTGATTACCGTTCATGGCAGTAAACTATGCATGGATGCTTGACTACCCAAATCATAAGTTTATAAAATATGTAAATTATTTCCTTTCTATTCTCACAAAGAATCTGGAATGGAAAGGGAAGGCATCATTTTATATCTGCTTTAATGAGAAACGGAGACTTCTAAGTGTCAAATTGTTAGTAAGGTAATACACTTAAACACCTGCAGGTACAGATGGTGAGTCCTTTGAGGTTAGTGAAAGAATGTGTTAACTTTTGTTTCATGTAGCTTTTTATTGAAGCTAACATACATGTGGAAATGTGCACACCTGCCAAGTATTACCAATGAATTCTCATCTATTAGTTGGTACTGACATCAGTAGTCAGATGGAGAAAGCAAACACTGGCAGCATCACAAAAGCCTCCCCTCCCCCCCCATATTTACCTTCCCAGTCATGGCTTTCTCGGGGGTAACCACTCACCTGACTTCTGATGGCAGAAATTACCACTGCTGTGTGTGTATTTCATATAAATGGAATCATATGTTAGCCTATTTTTATGGCTGGCTTCTCTCTCTCCACAGAATGTTTGAGGGTGGTTGTAGTTCCTTAATTTTCCATTGCTGTAAAACACTCCATTGTGTGAATAGACTACAATTTACTGTGGAGGTTGGGAGTGGTTTCTAGCTGGGACCATGTGAGAATGCGGCTGGGAACACTCTTGCATGTGGCTTCTGGTGCACAGGCATAAGCTTTGAGGCAGGCATAGGTCTAGGGGTGCATTTGCTGGGTACGTGTATCTTTAGTGTTCATATATAGCCAGATAATTTTCTAACATCATGGTAATTCTTACTAATTTTTAACATTCACACCAACACAGGTGCGTAGAAAAGGTTCCCTGAATGAATGCATGGAGGCAAGGATGCGGGGGTGCCGGAAATGATAAGGTTGTCAGCACTGTAGACATGTTGCGTCACAGGCATGGCTTTATGGAGGACTGTGTCCTCAGGGAGGTAAATTGTCACGTATGCACCAGAGGTCTGAATTACAGGGCCGGGGTGTCACTGCAGATCCTGATGGTCCTCAGTGCGGAGGGTCCAGAGCTCAAGTTTATCTGCTTCTTAGCCAACTGTGATCACTCCAGAGAGAATCATTCCCCTTCAGTCTGGGTTATCAAAGTGGCAGTTATTCCGGGAGCAGCGGAGAGCCTACACTTGCCCTGTGGGCACCTCCTTAGCTGAGCAGGGTACTGGGTGAACAGAATGGCACTGAATTTGGGAGTCTGTCTTCAGGACGTAGGGGCTTGAGACTCTGCTGGGCGGAGCCAACTTCTAGAGCAAATTTTCCCAAGTGCCTCGGGAGTCTCTGAAAAGAGTTCTGTATCCAGTAAACTTGGGAAAACTAAGCATTCCCCAGGGGTCTTGGAGAACCTCAGTACATATATCAAAAGCTCTCACCAGTCCTACTGCCAAGAAGAAAAAATCTGTTTAACTCTGCTTAATGTTCTCAAACTTGACCAACAGAATCCCTGCCTTTGAAATTTTTTTTTACAGAACATATATTCTGCAAAGCACCACAAATCCCTTTCTAAAAGATAGCTCTGTTCCACACCAGTACCGTGTTTCTCAGACTGCACTTATGAGTGGATATTAGTGAAATACGTTTAGTGACTTGAGACCACCATTAAAAATGATGAAAATGGAACAGGAAATCCATCACAGTAATAAAGTTTCCTATACCTTTGTTTTAGTTACATTTATACTTAGAGGTTTGTGTAAAGTTCTGGGCACAGAATGTAATCTTAAGCCGGCTGCAGTCAGGAAAGGAGACTCAAAAGATCACATTGCCCTCTCAAATGTCTGGAGGAAACACTGAGAAGTTTGTCCTGTTCCCACCCCTTCCCTCACATTCCTCACCCAGGGGCCCAGACTCAGCTCTCTCAGCTCTGTTCTGAGTCCCAGGCTCTGACTGAGCCTGCAGTTCTCAGCAATGCGTCCTGCCTCCCCCTCCTGGTTAGCAATGTCTTCCTCTTACTCTCACGAATAGACTTCGGTTTGCTAAACTATTTGTTATCTGGTCTCTAAAAAGTTACTTTAACTCCCTATTCCACAGTTTCCTCACTTTTAAAATGGTGATAATACATTTTTGTGTGTGTGGTGATGAAACACAATAACCCATGGAAAGCATCTGGACCCTAAAAAGGATTGAAAAGCTACATTTCCTTCTATCACCCCCCCCCAAATACACACACACAATTGAAGGAGAGTCTGTGGATCTTTGTCCCCCTGAAGCTGTCATCAGGAACCACCTTGAAACGTCCTGCAGCAGGTGACCCCAGAAAATGGTACTTCCAGTCCATCTCATAAGATTGTCATTAGTTTCAGTTTTGGAGAGACTTTTCAGCCAGTTCCCAGATTCTCTCAGGGACCCCACCTCTACCTCCTATAGGCTCTTAAGAATCCTGAGATCCAAGTGGCAACTCAGGGACTCAGGCCTCAAAGTGGTTCAGGTACTGGTTGATCACCGGTCTGTTAAGGGGGGGGGGGGCAGCCCCCATTCAAGCACTGTGGATACCACAGAGCCCTGTCCTCTCCCGACAAGGGACATTCAGACCCATAGTTCCTGTCCTCACTGTGCCACAGCCCACTCTAGGTGGCCCAGGGGACACAAGGTACTGCCTAGGTATTCTAGAGAAGGGGGTCAGTATATGTCACTTCAGTGTCTTAAACACTGATTAGTTCTCAAGGAGAAAAGTTGGTTAACGACCCTAAGTGGTCAACAGATTTTTCTTCCCTTACATCCTTCCAAATCGCCACTGGGGATTGAGCTCAAGCAAGGCTTTTTGCCAGTAAAAAAGACTTGTCTTTCTGAGGCTTTCCAAGGAAGAGGGATATTCCTGGCGACCCCCAGCTGGCCTATGTCCCCCCAGCCCCAGACCCGATGGCTGCGGGCGCACAGAGCACCGCACCCCTTGGAGGCGAGATCCTGGCGGTGCGCCCAGGTCCTGAGTGCAGTCCCTGGTGCCCAGCCTCGGCTCCTCACCCTGCGCGCTGGAGGGCCTGGTGCTTTCCAACACCTGGACCCCCCCACTCCAGGCTGCGGCTGCCCGAGCCCCGGGCAGGGCTTTTATTGTGAAAGGCAGCCCCCCCTCCCGCGCTTTCGGGGAAGTGGGGAGGCTGGGTCGTCCAGCGCTGCAAGGACTTTGCAAACTCGGCAAACTCCTCTAGCCGATCCCGCGGCTGCAGGGGGTTCTGCAGACCCGCAGATCCTCGCCGACCCCCCGCCCGGGGCGCGCTCGCCCAGACCCCTCGCCACTCCACCAGCAGAGCGCCCCGGCGCGCCCCGCGCACGCCCAAGACTTTCGTGGCGCCACTTGGCCCCTGGGCAGCTGTGGACCCTCTCTCTGTCCGGGAAACTGGAATCTGAGGAAGCCACGGCGCCAGAGGCGGCCCCGGGCAGTGGGATGCGCAGGCGGCCCGGCCGAGCGCCCAGGAACCGCTGCAGGCCCCTCCGGGGACATGGTAGGCATCGCGGGTCGGGATGTTGGGGGGTGGGGGGGGCGCAGGTGTGTGTGTGTGTGGGGGTCCCTTTCCCCTTCATTACTCCCGCTCCCCAATCCTTATCGATTCCCCCCTTAGGAGAGGGGAGTGATTGGATGTACAAGTTGCGAAATTCTATAAATGTGGCAAATTTTTACTACTCAATTCCCTGTTCAGGGGCAAGTGGTGGACCAAGGCCATCCACTCAGAAGACCATTGTTCGTGTGCAGGAGTCTCCTGGCTTTAAAGTGGGGGTGGGGGGGTGGGGGGGAGGGGGGAAGTAGGGGCAGAACCTCTCAGGCCTCTGCAAGGAGGTGGCATGAGGGACGGAGAAGGAACCACCCTCTGCTCTGGAAGCCTGAGGGCACTGGATGTGTTTGCCCCACGGCCCGCGTGGACCTCCCGTTCCCAGTGAGCCAGCAGCAAGCAGGCGCCTGGCCTCTCATCGGGGTTCAGGGATAGTGTTAGGAAGAGGACTGGAGTCAGGATTTCACTGTGTGAGGATGCAGTTGCCAGTGTGAGGGGCCCCAGTGGCCGCAGATAACCGAAGATTTCCTTCGCTTCTCTCCCTGAATGAAGGGACCTGTGTTCCAGAGAAGCGAGGGACCAAGGGACAGCAGGGCACTGGCTAGAGCCAGCCTAGGAGGAGGAAGGGGGCCAAGAATCCTTTGTGGGTGGGGAGCTCAGTTTCCTCCTCCGTAAAATGAGAGGCTGAACTAGATGTCCCTCAAGATGCCATTTGACTCCAAAAATGGATGTTGCATGAATAATTCTGAGGTCGGACCTCTGCCCTGGTGTTGCCCTTTTCCTAGTATGGACAACCACGCAGTGTGAGGAGGTGATTCTCAGCCGCAGCTCTGACTGCTCCCTGGGCCAAATCCAGGTGGGACCCACATGGGATTTTTTTTTAAAATATCCTGCATGTCACAGAACTACCACTCCTTGAGATAGTCCTAAAATAGAAAGGGTTGGTGAGCTTCATCTGGGAAATGATACTTGCTAAAGACCCTTTTGGAGCTTCCTTCCATAGAGAAACTCTTTGACATTCATTAAAACTGAATTCATTGAAATTTGTTTGAATAGGGTGTCCTTTATCCAGTAATCCTGTGACACCATCGTATTACTGATCCAAAGTACACATGATGGGGGCCCTGGATGAAAAATACTAAGCTAGAAGTCCAGAATCCCTAAAGGTCTTTCTGCACAAGTGAACACTGGGCTGCAGGGTCTGTGAGGGTATTTATGGTCATTTCACAGGGGGCCTTGGTGTGTCTGTTTCCAAAGCTGAGACACCGCCTTTCCCTACAATAGCAGTGGGCAGCCTGTAGAGGTGGATGATAAAAATGTTTTCTCAATAAGAAATCTTTATTTCAGACAAAATTTAGTATTTCCATAATTTAGGATAAAGCCATCACCTTTTCATGAGTCCGTGTTTCAGGTGATTGTGGTTTCCATGAGGATCCTTTGAACATTTACCTTCATGCCTTGGGAAGCTGCATAGTCTTTTCTTTGCAGGAATTCCAGGCTTTCGGGGTGCTCCCCTCCCCTCCAGGTGCTCCAGTTGGCATGTTCAGGAAAGACTGAATACTTAACAGTAAGCAGTTAGACATTCTTTTAGTGCAGAACTTTCTTGCCAGAAATTTCTTGCATTTTACTACCATAAGTATTCCAGAGTCCTTGCAACACTGGGCAAATTCTTGAACTTGCTCAGAAATCTCTTGCAGCCTTTTCTCTCATTATTTTAGGGATCAAAACATCTTTCAACATGGCTGAGATACTGTGGGGTCGAGAGCCACCTCAGGGTGGACAGATGAGAGCATCTTGGCCATTGTTGGGTAGGGGGTGGGGAGGGGTGGGTGAAAAATATTGACAGACTTGGAAATAAGTTTTTGTCCTGGTTCTTAATAAAATCTTTCTTCCTGATATTACACACACACACACACACACACACACACACACACAGAAGCATATTTCCTACTGTCTTTCAGTATTATTTAAAATAACTAAGACGATACCAAACATACAGGTTTAGTCTGATTTATTTTGCTTCACTTTCTATCAAAGCATGTTTCTGTGTTGTCATCTCTAAAAAATTCTTCATAACCGGGCCTCCCTGGTGGCGCAGCAGTTGAACGCTGGGTTGCAAAGCTGCCCGCAGACTCTGCAGTGTCGGTTCGATCCCCAGCTGCTCCCTGGCCACCAGAGGAGGGTCCCACATGGCGCACAGACCTCTCCTGCCGCCCGCTGCTCCCCTCAGCAGTGTACTTCATGGGTCTACCTGTTCTGTTCCCCGCTCTGGCTCTGGTGAATTCTCTCACCCTCCCGCGCTTCTGACTGTACCCAGTGCTTGTATAAATGAATAAATAAATAAATAAATCTTAACCATAAAAAAAAAATGCTCTTTAAAAAAAAAATTCTTCATAACCATATTTTTAATGCCTATTATTGTGATTTTGATAACCACTTCCATGCATGTAGACTTCAGGTTGATTCCAGTTTGGGGCTGTTTTCAATGGCAGGCAACCAGCTTCTGATTAGCCATGGAAAGAGCGATCTGAGAGCCTGGCTAAGTGGAAATCAGACAAGCTCACAAGAGCAAATTGCTTCAGCCTCTTTATCAAAGATCTTACTGCACCCACCCTCGAGGGGCCAGGGTGTGGGCACGAGGCATTTCCTCCTGTCTGTCTTTAATCTGTGCTGTGGGCATGTCTTCAGGCAGGCAGCCCTGCGGCCAAGGGTCCATGGAAGCCCACACATGGGCCTGTTCTCCTAGGAAGAACCAAGAGCTAAGGTCCCTGGAGGCTAAGACTCAGAAGGGACCTTCAGGTGAAGGAGCTGAGGCTGGAGAAGGGGTGTGACCTACCTTAGATTGTTCAGAGCTGGGCCAGTGCCCAGACCTCCTGGTTCTCCACTCCCACCCTCACCCCTCTGCAGGTGCCTTCACAGGCACAGTCGCCTCTTATACTTGAGGATGCTGCTCAGAGCAATGGAGGAAAGGAATGTGGTTTGAAATCAGAATGAGCTTCGTGCCAGGTTAAACCCTAGCCCCTCATCTGTAAAATGGTGATATACTGTTGGGTTCTGATGAAAAGCAGTAAAGCAAAAAAACCAAAACCAAAACCCATAGGTTGGGGGTCCTTAGGCCTCACAAAGGAGTTATTTCCTTAGTTGTTTCAGAGGCCAGTGAGAGGAACATGACTCGGAGATGCAGGGGGAGGCCCAGCCCTCCCCCTGAGCCCACAGAACCAATGTAGAAACAGAACGGCTCTTGAGGCACCGCCCTGGAGTGACCTGGCCTGTCTTTGCTTGGATCCTTTTTTTAAAAAAAATGTGATTGCCAAAGTACTTCCATCTGTGGTGTCTGGAGGTCTCCACACAGGTCTGCATCTGAAGGGCCACCTGACCTGAAAGTGACTATGGAGCAATAGATTGTGGGTGACCGGCAGGCTGCCTTCTCTGTATGGCCCTCCCACCCCACACTCCCCAATACGCATGAACTCATAGTCTTGGCCAGACTGGAGTCTGGCCAAATTCCCTACAGCCTGGCCTGGCAGCTGCAGAACTCAGTGGAAGCCATAAGGGACTGGCGGGTATAAAGACCTCTGTGGTGGATTTAGGGATGAGGGGTGTTTAGGGTGGAAGGGGAGAAGAGGTGTGGAGGATGAAAACACAGTAGGGGCCGCATGCTGGTCTTGGGGATCTTGACAGGCTCAGAAGGAACACCCCGTGTCTCCTTGGGCACCACCTACACCTGACTCCCAGGTGGCTTATGGGGCCTCCCTGGTGGCACAGGGGTTAAAGTCTCAGCGCTATCAATCTATCAGTGGCCACTGTGGCCTGAATTCGATCCCCAGCCAGGGAGCTAACCCACATGGCACAGCAGACCTCTCCCGCTGCTCCCCTCAGCAGTATATTTCAGTGGATCCGCATGTACTGCTCTCCACTCTGTCTCTGGTGAATCCTCTCACCCCCATACCTTTGGCATACACCCCAGTTCTTATATGCATAAATAAATAAAAATAAATCTTAAAAAAAAAGCTTAAATTATTCTTGGCTATATAGAATTGGTTACTGATTTGAGCCTCTGTGAAGAAGCCCAGGATCATCAATCCTTATGATCAGGATGTTGTTCTGATGATTTTTCAGTTGGTGAGATAGTCGCTGTTGGGTCCAGTATAGTGGTGTTTGGCTCTGCACACGCAAGACAATAAAGCAATAGCTTTATTCTGAACTCTGGCATCTTCGGCCCCATCCACAACGTGGGTGGAGCTAGAAGGAATTATGCTCAGTGAAACAGCCAGAAGGAAAAAGAAAAATATCAGATGGTTTCACTTATAGCAGGAATATAGGGGAAACAAATAAGACATCAGTGTAAAAAAATAATAACAGTACAAAACACAACAAATCAAAAATGGACAAGTATAAATCAGAGACATCCTGCAGGGGAGGAGGAGGGAGAGGCATCAGAGGGAGGGAGGGAGGCGCACAGGTGCCTTGGGGAAGGAAACTCTATGTGGGCTACACCTGAGGGGGTGGGGGGAAGCAAATATTGTTTAAAAATGAACAATGATGTAAAAAATAAAAAAAAAATAGTCATTTATATTCTCCCCCCCAAAAAATAAAAATGTTTCTACATTATTAGCTTTTCAGAAATCACAGGACTAGGACAGGGGTAATTGCTCCCTAGGTGAGCACGGTCATTCACATCACCCTGGCCACCGGGCCTGCTGTCAGTGTTGCCCTCTGCCAGCCTCCCAGACACAGGCTCCCTCCTGGGCCCCCAGCCTGCTGAGGCCCCTGCTGGAGGGTGGGCAGGGCGCAGCCCTCTAGCTCTCCTCCCCCAGCTTCCCCTCCTGCCTTGGGCTTGGGTTTCTGCTAAGTGGCCTCGGGAAGGGGCAGTGTCACACGCTGTTTATTTGTGGGCAGTTTTTGTTTGGCTTGTTAGGGTGTTTGCTTGCAATGAGCAAACAGTCTCTTCCAGAACCATCTGGAGAATTCAGATCCTTCCATGTTGGCTTGGGCAGCAGGTTCGTGGTTCCATGTCTAGGAGCCAAGTCGGGTAAGATTTTTTCCAGAAATGCCATTAGCCAAAGAATTGGTTAAAGACAGCAGAGGGGCGAGGGCTAGAAGAGAGAAAGGGAGGGAGGAAAAAGCCGAACTGGAGCCAGAGATGAGATGTACGCTTGTGAGATAAAGAGAGAGAGGAAGGTGAGGCTCAGGGCAGCAAGGATGGGTCCTGGTCCTTTCACCCCTGGGCAGGCCTCCTCAGGGCCGTGCCTGTGCCAGTGGGGGATGTGGGGGTCCGCGCTGGCTGTGGTGTCCTGAGTTGGGTATCAGCAGCACCGAGCCTCACCTCTCTGGACTGGTTTTGCACCGATGCTGTGAGGGGACTTCCCACAGTGCACCAGGGAATTGTCAAGACATTCTGATGAGTTTTCAAATGTTGCTGAAGTTCTTATAAATGCCTGGGGACACGGTGAGATGGAAGGGTAGATCCAAATAGATTCAAACCTGTAACATCAAAAGCTCATCATTGCAAATGAAAACTACCATGAGATACCATCTCACATCAGTGAGAATGGCACATATTAAAAAAATTAGCAACAATAAATGTTGGTGAGGTTGTGGAGAAAAAGGAACTCTTCTGCACTGTTGGTGGGAGTGCAAACTGGTCCAACCACTGTGGAGAGCTGTGTGGAGATTTCTGGACCTACTACACATAGAGCTTCCATATGATCCAGCAATTCCACTCCTAGGTATTTACCCAAAGGACACAGAAACATCAATTCCAAAGAGCACCTGCACCCCTATGTTTATAGCAGCACTATTTACAATAGCTAAGCTTTGGAAACAGCCCAAATGCCCAAAAATAGATGACTGGATCAAGAAGATGTGGTACATATATACCATGGAATATTACTCAGCATTCAAAAAAGATAAACACATGCCATTTGCAGCAACATGGATGGCGCTGGAAGGGATCATGCTCAGCGAAATAAGACAGAAAGAAAAAGAAAAATACCGGATGGTCTCGCTCATAGCAGGAATCTAGAAAACTTAAATAAGGGACCAGGAAAATGATTAACTATAAGAAAGAAAATATCAAAATCAACAAACAACTATGAGCCAGAGACACACTATGCGGGGGCAGGGGAAGGAGGGATTGGGGTCAAAATGAGGTGGTTGCAATTGTGTGGAGAATATAAAAATAAAATTAAAAAAAAAAAGCTCATCATTTCAAAAAGCGCAGAAACGTCATCCTTTCATCCTTTTCCCCAAAGCAGGCGAATGAACTCCAGGATAACTTGGTGACCTGTCACTGCCAGGTGGCGGGAAGAGGTTGTCTCTTCCAAAGCCAAGAGGAGGGAGGAAGGAGGGTGCAGGGGAAGGCGGCTCAGTCTGTGGACGGGGCCGGTTCTGTTTCCAGTCGGTGGGTCTGTGCCTTGTGGGCCTCCTGTGCTGCCTGTCTGGACTTCTTATTTTTAGGGCTCAGAATGCAGTTGGTCTTTCTGACTGAGTTGAGGTCAACACTGAGTTGAGGTCAGAATTCTGAGAAACTTGGCCTTTGAAGTATTGTCTACTGCTTCTCCTTCTGACCTAATTATAGGGGAACTTTCCCCTGATTTTCCTTTGGGGCCTGGTAGTGTTTTGAAAATCTCTGGTTTTATGTCCCTTTCTCATTCTGGATTGCAGAGTCTACTCGGTCACTGTGGAGCATCCTGCTGTCAGGGTCTCTGGAGCTTACCCAAGCAGTGCTCCCTGGGTGACAGGGACAGCATGCTGCACCCACAGGAAGTCACCCTTTGAGGTGAGCTCCCGAACAGCTTCTCAATGCTTCTCTACGGTGGGGGGTGACAAAGCGAGCCCTGCTTTGCTAAGGTTAGCTAGCAGAGAAGCTTGTCCTGTGCTGGGCACCGTGTGAGCTCCAGGGTGACGAGGACAAGCCTGCTGCCCGCAGGAGCTCCTGGTCCGGGGAGGGGCAGGCGCACTGGAGGGCAGGTGCATGACCCAGGTGTGTTCTGTGGGCTGGATGTGACTCTGCTTTCTGTAAACGAGGAAACTACAGCTCTGACCAGGAAATGGTGGGGTCAGGGGCTGGACCCCATCCTGAATGAATGTCCTGACCTTGGAGTGTGGGAGGGGGGAGAAGGGATGGACAAATATGCAAATATTGGGGGGAGTTCCTTCATTCTTTTCACCCTGTCCCTTTGGAAGGAGGTCTGGGGACCCCTGCAAGGACCCTGAATTCCCTCGTGTCTAAGGGTAGGTGTGGGCATGGGGCCCAGGTCCGGTCCCCCTGACGTGGGGAAGCTGGGAAGGTCTTGGGGGGCCACTGGGGACTTTTCTTCTTTAAGTTTATTTTTCTTGCTGGCATCTAAGCTGTTCACCCCACTTCCCCTCAGTGGTACACATCAGTCACTCAACCACATGCACATAATCTCACACAGGCGCACCTGCACGTACACACACACACACACACGCTCACCTTGCACACTTGCACTCCCACAGAGCAACTCCAAACATGGAGTGACAGCACCCTGCTGTAGAGTCAGCCTCAGGCTATGCCCAGGCTGGGGTTAGGGCTTAGCATCTCACTGTCTGGGGTGTGGGGAGCCAGTGGAGGGTGAGGCTGCAGCCAGCTTGAGGGCTGGAAGCTGGGATGGCGTCCATGCACTGGAGGACGGTGGGAGGCGCACAGGCTGTTTTCCCCAGGACAGAGCAGCTCTGTGGTTGTGCACACAGAGGCTCAGTGTGTACCTTGTGGGGGCCCTGGACCCCGGCTAGGGGACGCCCTCAGTCTCCCTGCACACCCATGGGGCACTGTCTGGGGCCCTGGACCTAGTCAGCTCTCCGAGCTCTGTCTCACTTCCCTCCCCCTACTGCTTCCACTTCTTCTGGTGCCTCAGAGATCCTGTTGCAACTACAAAGATGCTATTGTGTTCCTTTCTTTGAGAGCATTCTCTTGAAACTCTAGTTAAAATACCCTCATTTCCCTTATGGGAGGGGGTGCGGATGGCTGACCTGGCTATGTCACCCCGATTCATCTCACTGTCCCTGGGAGTCAGGAAAAGCTCCTGGCTCCTCCACAGCCACTCATCGCCTTGCCGCCAGGCCAGTGGCCCGGGGCGAAAGGTTTTGAACCTGTAATGAAACGCAAGACTTTACTTGGTTGAGTTTTAAAGGGTGGAGGATTTAGAGGGTGAATTCTAATCAGAATTAAACTGAAGCACTCCTTCCCACTTGGGCAAAAAGTGAGACTTTAACCCTCAGCCTCAGTTTCCCTATGAAGATAATACACCCCCTGTGGGGTTGTGTGTGTGGTGCCATTATGAGGGTAAAGTACCTGGCATGAGTTGTGGCACATAGTAGGTGCTCAGTTAATGGGAGCTTGGTAACATTTTCCTGAGACTGCAGATACCGCAGGAACTGGGCCCCGAGACTGGTAATAGGCTGCTTCATTGCATCAAGGGGATCAGAGAAGAGGGGTGGCCTTGGACCTTAGCTCCTACACAGCTGGGGTTTGGCGTGGGGAGAATATGTGCTGTAAAGGGGTTTTCTTTATACCAACCATCTGGAGTCATCCCCCTTAATGGTGAACTAAAGAAAGATGGAACCAAATGGTAGGGTTGAAAGTGTACCTGGTTCAAGGGTTCTTGATCTAGACTTTGTGCCTAGAATTCAGGGGTGCCCTAAACTCAGTTGAAGAAATATTACATCTTTATTTTCATTAATCTCTAACCGAAATTCAGCATTTTTTCAGCAATGACTATAGACAGAACCTGTGACTATGTGGTCAAGACAGTCACAGGGATTTTATCTCACGAGTATGGAAGTAGATCCTTGGAAAGACAGTCTTTACTGTCCCTTGAAAGTACATTTGTTGGGGCCTCCCCGGTGGTGCAGGGGTTGAGCGCTGGGTTGTGAAGATGCCTGCAGCCTCTACAGCACCGGTTCTATCCCCATCTGCTCCCCAGTCACCAGAGGAGGGTCCCACAAGGCGCGCAGACCTCTCCTGCCGCCCGCTGCTCCCCTCAGCAGTGTACTTCGGTCCTTCTGCCTGCTCTGCTCCCCGCTCTGGCTCTGGTGAATTCTCTCACTCTCCCGTGCTTCTGACTGTACCCAGTGCTTGTATAAATAAATAAATCTTAAAAAAAAAAAAAACCCAAAACCAAAAAACTTTCTATCTTAAAAAAATAAAAAAAAGAGTGCATTTGTTATTAGATGTGCTGATAGAGCTTGTCATTTAATGTGTTAATAAAGAAGCATATGCGTCATTACACCTGAGTTTGCTTTTTAGAATATTTTGGTAATTGTATTTCAGTATAATTAATTGCCTTGGTAATCCTATGTCTTTTACTTTACATATTAAAAAAATCACAGAATTCTTAGAAGATCTTGATGATCAGGTGGCCAGGGTAGTCTTAGGCACTACAAAGATTCAGAACTCCTACTTCTAGTAGATATTCACATATGTGATCTGACTGTGGGGCTAGCTAAAGGCCTTCTTTGACTAAAAATATCTTTCCTCAGTCTCTTCTCCAGGGTCATTAAAAAATATTCTTTAGCAGACTGATGTGTGTGCTGGCACTGAGCTGGGTGCTGGAAGAAATCCCCTTTCATGCTAAGAGTGACTTATATTTGCATGGGGTTTTGCCTTTTCTATTATCTCATTGAATCCTTAATTTTCTTCTGAAATTAAGGCTGGTATCACTACACCCATCTTAGAGATCAGCAAGTAGAGTAAATTAAAGATCCATGGGTAAGTTACAGTCAAGGCTGAGACACGCGGTCCATGGATATGAAGGGCCTCAAGGTGGCCCCTCCAGCCGCAAATATGTTCTTCTCCCTCAATCAAGCTGAAAATTCTTGCACTTAGACCTAACCCTCTTTTCAGAGTTAGTCTTTGGAAACTTTCTATTAAAAGTAACTATCTTTGGGCCTCCCTTGTGGTGCAGCAGGTTGAGCGCAGTGCTGTGATGCTGTCCGCAGCCTCTGCAGCATGGGTTCAATTCCCTGTAAGCCAGGGAGATTCCCACATGGCACGGCAGACCTCTCCTGCCATGCCCGCTGCTCCCCTCAGCAGTGTATTTCAGTCGATCTGCCTGTTCTGTTTCCCACTCTGTCTCTGGTGAATCCTCTCACCTTCCCACGCCTCTGGCCTGTACCCCAGCTCTTGTATAAATAAATAAATAAATATTAAAAAGAAAGGAAAATGATTGTTTAAAAAAAAGTAAATATCTTTGTATGGAAGCAATCTAAAATTCCCAAAAACAGATGACTGGGTCAAGAAGATGTGGTACATATACACAATGGAATATTACTCAGCAATCAAAAAGGAAACTCATGCCATTCACAGCAACATGGATGGAGCTGGAAGGGATTATGCTTAGTGAAATAAGCCAGAAGGAAAAAAAAAAAAAGACAAAACTAGCAAGCAACTATAAATTGGAGGCATTCAACAGGGGAGAGGGAGGAAGGGTTGTTATGAGGGCAGGAGAAACAGGCAGTGGGGTGTGTTGGAGTCTGTGTGGGGGGTTGGGAAGAGCGTTAATGGGGGGAGAGGCACTAAGGGTGAATGAAAAGCCCAACCTGACTGTGTTTTGCCTGAGGAGCTTCCACACCACACGTGTGCCTAAGCCCAGGCCTTGAAGCAGCATCTCCATGAGGGGGCATAGGGAGCCCCTATTTCTGGCAACTACGATGAGACTGGACTAAGAGGGTGTGTGATGGACAAGCAGGGCATTTTCTTTGTGCCTGCTATGTGGTACGTGCTCAGTAAGTGGCTATCGTTAATAGGAGCTGCTGTATTCACCTCACACGCCAGATACATTCCATTTCCAGGCTCTGGTCTCGAGAATGCTGGAGCCAAAAGGCACTTGGGCACCATCTGGTCCTGGGAAGAGCGAGAGGTGTAGATCCTGCCTCATTCCAAGATGAAGCCTGAGACCTGATTTGAGGATCACAGATGACTGGAAAGCTGACGTTCCCTCTCAAATGTGCCCCGGTTTGAGTGAGTTAAATGGCAGCATTTGCTCATTGCTATTCATCTATGTAACAGAGTAGGACAGGAGACGGTGAAATTATTTTTGTTTCGAAATAAAAGTAAACATATGTGAAAACATATTTATCTTCCTTCAATTTGCCCTAGTGGAAAAAGTTTGCCACCAAGTCTTGATTTTGTCCATCATTTTATAGATGAGCTGGCCAGTGGCAAGCAGATAATTCTTGGAGAGCAGGACCCTGTCTGAGACTCTTGCAGCCTTCCAGAGTCAAGGATGGAGGGGGGCTTTGGGACACCCCTCCCTGGGAGGCACAGCAGTTAGGTCAGCTGCCTCTGGAGCTAGAAGACCTGGGTTCATTCCTCAAGCTGTCCTTGCTGACTCTGAGCTTTGGGTCACCCCAGTTCTCTATGACTGTCTTCCTCACTGTAAGATGGGACAATAATCTAACACCTACCTCATATGACCGGCATGCAGATTAAATAAGTTAGTAGGAGGAAAGTTCTTCAAGCAGGCCCAGGCACACAATGAGAACTAATAAACGTTACTTATCATTCCTTTGGGTTCCCCCACCCTCACCCCTGGAAACTGGCCAGGCCAGAAATTACAGGGGCATAAATTCCTTCTAGCCTTGAAGTTGCTGATGTGGAAGGAAAATCACAATTCTCCAATGGAAACTGAGCAAGGGGGCTGGCCGGGCGGTGGCTTAGGAGACAGGCAGCCTGGAACACAGCTCAGTGTTCCACAGCACAGTGGAACAAGCTCCAAGGGCTTCCCAGGGCTCAGCAGAACTGACAGAGGCAGGGACACCATGTGCTCGGAGGAGGTTCTAATGGGCTGTGCTGTCCCCTGTGCCCCCAGAGGCCTCTGCCTGGGGCCTGGCTCTGGATTCACTCAAGGGATGCCTTCAGCCAAGGATGTGTGACCTTGGCATCGCCCACAGTGCTACTCACGGGTTGAGACATGTGGTTTGAATCCAGCCCTCTGCAAATATGCTCATGTGTTCCCTCTCGCCCCAGCCATGTCTTTCTCATGAAAATTATTTAACCAAACTTTAAAAAATGGAACAGAAATTCTGAATTCCAAAATCTCTGCCAGCCTCACTTGGAGTCTGAGTAGAGGTGGAAGAATCAGTGATCAGGCAGTGCGCGCTGCTGAGAGGAGGGCAAAGGTCAGGGGACAGAGACTCATGGGTCGTCACATCTTCAGCGATGGCTCTAGAACCATAGCCAACCTTGATTTTTATTTCTCATACCGCCCCCCCCCACACACGTGCACACACAGAGATACACACACATTGCACAGATAGCATGCACACAATACACACATGTGCATGCACATCACATATGTACACAGGTATACAAACAATACACAGGTACTCTGCGTGTGAGACACACGTGCATGTTTGTAAACACATGTGCATAGGCACACACATACACAATCATTATATGGCTTCCCTCTGGTTGCCTCTCCTCCTACTCAGAAACCCCTCACCAAGAAACACTCTACAGGTGCTTTGTCATATTGTCTGTTTGGATGGGGAGAGGAGCATGTGATCTGTCTTCTCTCCATCCTCCCTGAGGACGTGCTCTGTCCTCCCAGCATGTTATCCACTGTCCATGGCAGTTTGGTGGAAAACCATATTTTCCTTCCCCCCCACTGCAGAGCTGGTGGGGATCACAGTTAATAAGACTAGGGAGAGCATTCAGGGAAGGGGTGCTAGTGCTAAAGTGCAAAAGACCTCTCTGGTTTCTATTTGACAGCAGGCTCCCTCCATGCCACTGGTGCATCTTATGGGGCTCATGGGGTACATCTGTGACCAGCCTGACTCCCATCTTAACGACAGCATTAACTCCTCATTAGCCAAGGGGGAGGGTGCTCCACTTCATTGCTCAACTGCCTCATCTAATGAAGGACACACATTGAGCCCAGAAATGGACAAAGACACTGTATTAGTTGGGTGTTGCTGTGGTAACGCTGTGTAACAAACAGCCTCACATCTTGATGGCTTGTACCAACTTGCACCTTTATCTTGGTTGCAGGGCTGTGAGTAGGTGGGCCCAGGGCTGGCTCCAGGCTGGCGGTGTGTTTAGGGCTATACCAGGTGCCTCGCCTGGGGAGTGCTTGCTCCTTCCTTGGTGAAGGACAGGTTTGCAAAGAGGCAAGTCAAGCCCCACCGACTCATGAAAGACCTAGGGTAGGATGTGCTATGTGTTAAGTCCATTCATATTCCATTGGCAAAAGCAAGCCACATGGCCAAGGTCAAGGACAGTGGGCGGGGAGGTGTACTCCATCCAGAGAAAGCATGGCAGGGTGAGGAGGAAGGAGGAACTGTGAGCAAGTAATACCATCAGCGACCCTGTGCTTGAAAGGGAGGAAGTGTGCAGAAAGTGGGTGCAGGAAAACCGATCCTGCCACTCATTTCAGTGTATCAAACCATCTACTGGGCTCATTACATATTTTGACTCATTTGTATCCCGTGTGAATGCTTGGAGGGAGGAAATCTCATTCTCCGATTTGTAACTGACAAAACATGTCAGAGAGGTTGTATAACCTGCCTATTGTAACGAAACTCAGAAAGGGAGTCTAGACCCCAGGTGTGTCCTCCCTAAAGGCCCTGCCATATGCTTTTTTTGGCTACCTCCTTTTTAAAATTCCTCTCCTCAGGAGCTGTGGGTGGGTGTGACTGCATCTTCCCCAAGGAATTAAGGAGGCATCTTGGTGGAAGGGTGGGAGGTGGGGAGGTGGCAGGAAAGACGGTGTGTGTGTGTGTGTGTGTGTGTGTGTGTGTGTGTGTGTGTGTGCGTGCGCGCGCTGGATGGAGAGAATTGGGATGGGTCCTGCGTGCTGCAGCGGATCATCCTTTCTTGAATGTGCTCATTATTATTCAGATGGAGATTTCACTTCAGAGGATGTTTTTTCAGTTCGATTAAAGATGCTTTTCTTTCTCTAAAGCTTTCCTTGGGTGGCTCCGTGCGGACATCTGCTCATGGCCGTTTTGAACCTTTCTCTCTGCACAGCTGCTCAATTGCCAACTTTCCCCAGGTTGTCTGATGCCAAGGCTGAGAGAGAGAAGGACCCAAACAGTCTGTTTTCTTGAAACATTTTAAAAAGATGATTTATTTTTCCCTAGTGGCATCCAAAACTTTGAGAATGCAGATTATGAATCCAACTTGAAAACATATTTTTCTTTTTAGAAGGGGGAAAAAAGCCAAACAGACTTCTTTGTCTATGGCCATTTCTCTATTTATTTTAAAATATTGGTATTCTTGCCAGTTGTGTTGGTAAATGTTAGCAGTCTGGACCTTTCAGGCTCCTCATCTGTAAAATGGAAATGAAACAATTCTGTCTCCCTATGCTGATGTGAGGAGTAAAGGCAATTATGACTGATACACAATGGAAAGTCCTATCTGTAAGAAAGACTGGGATCCAATACCTTCATTTTTTGGTGTCTTCTTCATAAAATCCTCATAACTTTCCCCACAGCTGAATGGTCTGGATGTTCACTGCAGCCCGTGTGTTGTAATAAAAATTGGAAACCATCTAAATATCCTCCTGTAGCGGAATGGGTGAAGAAATCGTAGCATGTCTCTACGACAGCTGTTCCACAGCTGTTAAGTAATCTAATTAATATAGATAGTAAGTGATAGAGACAGATATGAAAAAGAACATATTGTTACATCCACCAAAGCAGGTTGTGGAATGGGCATCTCTATGCAAAAATAATTACCATGTGTGGTGACTGAAACATGATCTCCTGAAAGTTATCCATATCCTAGTCCTTGGAAGCTGGGAACATTACCTTATTTGGAAAAGGGATCTTGGCACATCTGACTAGGTTAAGGATCTTGAGATGGGGTTGCTTATCCTGGATTATCCAAGTGGGCCTAAGCAACATCACATGCACTGAAGTGCAGTATACACAGGGGAGGAGACAATGTGAGCACAAGGTGGAGTGCGGTGGCCACAGCCAAGGGATGCTAGCAGCCACCAGAAGCTGGAGGAGACAGGAAGCAGCTCCTCCCCTGGGGCCTTCAGAAGGAATGCTGAGAATAGAAGGTCCTGCTGGCACCTTGATTTTGACTGAGGGAAACGTATGCTGAACTCACTTCTGTTGTGTTAAGCATTCAAGTCCATGGAACTTTGCCACAGGAAACTAATACACCAGAATACATACCTAAGGGGAGGAGAAAGACAATTCACATTTTGTTTGATTTTCTCAATATTATTTGGGTGGGCCTCCCTGGTGGCACAAGGGGTTAAGCACCACACTATGAAGCAATCCGCGGCCTCTGCAGCAAGAGTTCGATCCCTGGCCGGACAGGGAGCAACCCACATGGCGCAGCAGACCTCTCCTGTCTCGCCCGCTGCTACCCTCAGCAGTGTATTTCAGTCAATCTGCCTGTTCTGTTCCCCACACTGTCTCTGGCGAATCCCCTCACTCCCCTGCATCTCTGGCCTGTACCCCAGCTCTCGTATGCATAAATAAATCTTTAAAAAAATTATTTGGGTTTTTCTCAGTGCTTATCTCTGCACATACTATGTGAACAGAGGGGTCTGTGCAGTGGCTCCCAGAGGCGCTTGGCAGCTCTGCTCCTGTGTGATCATGTGGGATCCAGGGCACCTTCCTTGTCATGGTTCTATAGTGCCCGAGGTTGGAGAGCTTGCTAAAACACAGGCTGCTGAGCCCTTGCTTCTGTTCGAGAGTTCTGGGGTGGGGCCTGAGACTTCGCATTTCTGACAAGTTTCCAGGTGATGCTAAAGCTGCTGGTTCAGGGGTCACATGTCAAGTCACAGCCGGCATGTGCAGGGCTGGTGCTGCCCCACCTCTGTGCTGAGAGTCAGTCCAGGGCAGCCAGCTTTCGAGCAAGCAGGGCAGGCAAAAGTGGCTGACTTGGGTCAGAGGCCTGCAGCTGGCTGTGAGAGCGGCTGCGCAAGGTCATCTGTAGCTGGTCTAGAAAAGGGAAGGGTATGTTTTGGGAAAAAACTGGAGGTTTGCCATAATGGGCCCTAGGATAAAAAGAGAGGGGCCTGCGCTTGGTGGTGGGGACAGATGTGGAGAGACCCTATGATGTTCTGTAAACCAGAGTTACTGTGGTGGTTTACTCCAGGGGCAGCAGCCCAAGTCTGTGGTCATCAGCCAAAGCTGCCCAAGAGGCAAAGCGCTGAGCTGTGAAGCAAGACACAGCTGACTGGCTGCCCATCCCCTCTTGAAGATGGATAGCTGTTACCCCTCCCTGACTCTGCTCTTTACCCTGCTCCTCCTCCCAAGATGGCCTCTCATTCACTGTCCCCCTTGTTTTCTGGGTTGACCTGACATCTTCCCAGATCTCAAGCTTTCTTTTTCTAACTCATCCCCCAGGTATCTTGGCTCAAGAGAAAGCTGCGTGGCAAGAAGCGGTTGGTGATGACATTTTGCCTCTTGATGACCCTGTCCATGGTGGCCGTCACCCACTTCCCCCCACAGCATCCAGCCGCTGGCCTGGACCTTGGTCGCGTGGAGCCCCAGGTGGTAACTGGCAGCCCTGCCCTCCATAGCCGAGAGGCTCTAAGCATCAACCGGAGGCAGCGGGCAAGAAACCTGGGACTCTGGCAAGGCTGGGCCTTGCCCAGGAATTCCAGCCAGGTCTGTGGTCAGGAGCAAGGTCACAGAGAGAGGGTGGACAGAAGCAGGCTGCTCCTGGCAGGGAACAGCAAGCGCCCAGGGAGGATCAGAAGGGACATTGCTTTGAGACCCAGTACCCGGCATCCTGTGCTCCTGAGGAAGGATAAGACAAGGGATCCTGGAGCCAAGGACCTGGGCACCCCCTTGCATGATGGTCCCATCCAGGAGGCACCAAGTGAGAAAGGCACCCTCACAGGCCCCCCCACAGGACATGACACTGCAGCTTTAAGGAACTGGAGAGCTCCTGTTGGACCCACCCTGGGGCCGCATCCTGCAGAAGTCAGGGATCTGCCAGGAGCTGGGAAGGGAGCCCTGACTGGTGGGTGGCAAGCAGGGAATCCCGCTTTGAGCTCAGGGGCCCATGAGTGGCCTGGCTCTGTTGCGGAGCTGCAAGGATCCATCTGGTGTGAAACGCTCACCCCTGTCCTGTCAGGCGGCTCGAGGACAAGCGGGCCGGTTCCCCCATGGTTCACGGAGCCTGATGTGAAGGCCCTCCGGCTGTTGGCCCAGGGAGTGGTGGTGGGCAAAGCCAGGGTCCCGGGCCATGGACAGGTACTGCAGGTGGGCTTCTCCACCAAGGGCACCCCTCAGGACGTGACTCCTGGGCTCAGCCAGCTCTGCTTCCAGGGGCTCTGTGGCCTGATCAAGAGGCCTGGGGACCTGCCAGAGGTCCTGTCCTTCCACGTGGACCGTGTGCTGGGGCTCCGCCGGAGCCTTCCAGTTGTGGCCCGGCGCTTCCACAGCCCTGTGCTGCCCTATCGCTACACAGATGGCGGCGCGAGGCCCGTTATCTGGTGGGCACCAGATGTGCAGCACCTTGGCGACCCAGACGAGGACCAGAACTCCCTGGCACTGGGCTGGCTGCAGTACCAAGCCCTGCTGGCAAGTGGCTGCAGCTGGCCAGGCCAGGCCCCATGCCTCGGCATCCAACACACGGAGTGGGCTCGCCTGGCACTCTTCGACTTCCTGCTGCAGGTTGGTGGCTAGGTGGGGTGGGGGTGGACGGCAGCAGAGGTAAAGGATGGGGGAAACGGAAACAGAATTACCCACCTGAGGGTGAATGCTGACTCTCCTCCTGATCCCTGTCTTTTTTACCATCAAGCACCCATACTTGTTATTTTTGTTAGTTTAGCTGATTGCTAAACTATCCAGGAATACTATGACTGGTTGTGAAACTGGTATTCTTAAAAATGAAATTAGGGCCTCCCCGGTGGTACAGCGGTTGAGTGCTGGATTGCGAAGCTGCCCGCGGCCTCTGCAGCGCCGGTTCGATCCCCGGCTGCTCCCCGGCCACCAGAGGAGGGTCCCACATGGTGCGCAGACCTCTCCTGCCGCCCGCTGCTCCCCTCAGCAGTGTACTTCGGTCCTTCTGCCTGCTCTGCTCCCCGCTCTGACTCTGGTGAATTCTCTCACCCTCCCGCGCTTCTGACTGTATCCAGTGCTTGTATAGATAAATAAATAAATCTTTAAAAAAAAAATGAAGTTATACAAACTAACAAATAGGATAAATTAGAAGCAAGGGTAATACCCAGAACTTTCTAATTATTTGATTACATTTTACTATCATTTGCACATGTATAGTAAATACTCTGCAATGACAGCTCATCTCCTGCACATCTCTTGCGGGCTCCACACCCAGACATGCTCGTAGTTTGAAATTGGTCAGAGCGGGAGTATTTACACTATGGCAATCAGCACCTGCTACCCATCAGGACCCTCCCCTCCTCCGAGAGAGCTGGCCTTAAACATTTACCAGCTCATCACTATTTATACCACTATATCCTTGAAGGAAGGATCAAGAAGGATTCAAGGTGGTTTCATAGTTTAAAAAGGAAAGCGAGCCAGAAAGAAAAAGAAAAATACCGGATGGTCTCACTCATAGCAGGCATTTAAAAAAACCTAAATAAGGGACCAGGAAAAAGACTAATTATAATAAAATAAAAAAATCAACAAGCAACTATAAACCAGAGACACACTACAGGGGGGAGAGAAGGGAGTAGGATCAAAACAAGGGTGGTGGGAATTGTATGGGGACTATAACCAGATGAAAATGCATATATTGTGCAAAAATGAAAAATGATGTAAGAAATATATAAAATTAAAAAAACAAAGGAAAGCGAGAGGGAGAGAAAGGAGGGGGAGGGAGGGTGGGAGAGCCAGAGAGTGAAAGCGATGTTCTTGTCCAGTCTGGTGCTGAAGGATGAGCAGGAACTCCAGCACAGGCCAGCGAAGGTCCCTGCTGTGCCAGGGCGAGGCCTGGGCTTCCTGGGCATCCTAGGTATTGTGCAACCATCCTAGGCCGGGTAGGTTCACCATTGGTTCAGGCAGCTTAAAAGAGATCTTTGGAGCCCTTGGCATCATCCCCACAGGTTTTCAATAGGATGCAGGGAAATAAGGCAGCAGGGAGACAGCACTTGGGCTGTCTCTATGTGCTCTTTCCTCCCGGCTTTCTCTGGGATTGTCCTGTGGTCTCACTCTCCTAGCCGTTCCGCCGTAGCTGTTTCTCTGAGTGACTCCGCCCTTATATCCTCCACCTCCAGGCTAACGTGTGCCCACTTAGGCGTGTCCACACTGTACGCTAGGTGTCCACAATCAGGCACACATGCCCCACGCCCACACTCCCAGGCGTCTCCTGCATTCAAGGCTGCGGGTGATAGCCCCAGAGGCTAGTGGTGTGAAAGCCTGGCCATCTACATTTACCCTTCACTAGGGAAGTTGTTGTTGGGGCACAGGCCCTTCCAGGGCCTCCAGTCTGTCTCTCTGCTGGTTTGTGGGAGGAACATGGAGCCCAGAGGCCATCATGGGCTTTAGCATAGGGCGTGACCCCTATTCCCGGGCCACTTCCCTCTGTATGACATCATGGATTACTTTGCCTTTCTGCTTCACTTTTCTCGCCTCCAAAATGGCACTGGGTGTCCTGGCACCAGCCCCTTGGGGGTGATGATTTTTGTGTGTGGTAACTCCTAATTACTAGCACTCACCTCTGTGGGCTCGCCCTAGGCCCTAGAGCCAGCACTGCTGGCTGGGTGCGGGGGAATTAGCATCCAGGTACTGTGACCCCTCAGCCAGGTTGGGACGGAGGGGGTTCCCAGACCTAGAAGTTTCAGTACTGAGATCAGGACAGTCCTGGACATCCCCAGAAGGCTGATGACGCCCCCTCAGTGACTGCTGGAGCTGGCGTGGAAAGGCCCCGGTGCCCTGGCTGAGGAAGCTCTACAGTGCATGTTCTACGTGTCTCAGAGTCCCCCACCAGGACTGGACTCACCCACAGTGGTCACTGCTCCCCACCTCACTTCTCTGCTCTTAGCTTGTGTTTTTGGAGTTTGTTCACAAGCAAACTGCTGTTGCTTGGAGCCTTGTCTCAAGGACTGTCTCTGGGGGAGCCTGGTCTTCAGCAGATGGTAACGCCGACCTTGTGTGCTTTCTGCACATGAGATCGTCTGTGCATGTACTTAGTGGCACGCCTGGTGGGTGACACACGCTCAACAGTGAGCAGACGCTGTCCCCAACACTTTAAAGGAATCAAATCATCCAATTCTCATGGCAACTTTATGAGGAAGATACCACATTTATCGCAATTTTAAAGTTGAGAAATTGAGACCCAGGCAGGTTGAGTCACTTGCCGAGGTCAGTCGCTGATGGAGCTGGGACGCAGCCTGGATGTCTGACCTGAGAGCTCACCCTCTGAATCACAGTCACTGTTTCGCTGGCCATGAATGAGGGAGGCAAAGGGGCCGCTCGCAGGGCTGCCCGGGGCCCTGAGGTCAGAGGCACCTCCTTGCGGAGCCCCGTCCAGTGTGAGCACCACCTCCGGCTCTACACAGAGCCCCTCTGTCCTGCTCTGGGGTTGTGGTGTGGGACCCTCTTCAGCTGCCAGGCCCTGCTGTGGGGACGGAAGTCTCAGCAGCCAAAGCACACGCTGGTTGGGTGTGTGGTCAGATGCCACTTGGCTGGCCTCGTGCCACCTCTTCCCTGACTTGCTGGACCCAGGTCAAGTCAAATACCCCTGTCTGGCTGCTGCTGTCTTCCTAGAAACCACTGGCAAGTCAGCTAGAGGCGGGGCTTCAGCATGTGGGTTTCCTGGCATAGGAACTCCAGGTACCTCTGCTTAGGGGGGAGCAGCACCAACCCCAGGTGCAGCCCTTTTCGGGCTGCTTGCTTGTTGGCACTGATTTATCCAATAGAAACCCTGTTTTTCTGTTTGGGGATCCCAGCACACCATTTACCCAGGCACAATGTACATAACCACCGCACATAACGCCCCCTCCACACACACACACGTGCCACCTACCCTATGTTTCACAAGTCCCATGGAACAGTTTTAGTGACTGCTGAAATAATGCATGTAACAAATCTGCCCAAAACTCTATGGCTTAGAACACCAGCTCTTTATTTTTTGAATCGGGGTCTATAGAAGCTGAGATCAACTGACCATGGCTCCAAGCTATGGGTTGGCTTCAGGGCTGCTGTTCATTTCTCACTCTTAGGCCCAGGCTGAGGGAGCAGCACTGTCTGGGCCAAGCTCTTCTCGTGGGGAATGGAAACCGCCCAAGAGCTCAACCAAACTGAGTCATATACCTGGGTGGGCCTGACCTAATCAGGCATGTGTTTCAAAGAGAGAATCTCCTGTTGGCCTCAAGGGAGAAAGTAAACAGCAATGCTATGCACTGCTGGCGGGAAGGGAAGGCCTCTAGGAGGACCAGAGATCCCGGGTCCTTGTCCCCCAACTACAGACGTGCCCAAACCTGGAGGAGGTTGTAAGAGGAGCCCACTACAGCTGGGATGTGGCCCTGGTGACACCTGGGGTTCGCCCTGGTGAGACCCTGAGAAGAGGGTTCAGTGGGATGTGAAGGACTTCTGACCCAAGAGACCTGTGAGATCATGTGTTCTTTTCAGCCCCTAAATTCCTGGGCATTCATTATGTAGCAATAGAAAAGGGATCAATGAGGCTGGGCAGGGGCCCAAGTGCAAACCCTCTGGAGCTCGGGTGCAGGTGCGATCCCGCAGCACTGCCTGGACGTGCCTTCTCTCTCCTCCTCTTCCCCAGTCCTGTTTATCTCTGTTGGTTGGATTGTTGGCCTTTTTTCGTAATGATTTTTTTTTAATAAATCTTTTTTTTAAGATTTATTTCTATTTATTTATACAAGCACTGGGTACAGTCAGAAGCGCGGGAGGGTGAGAGAATTCACCAGAGCCAGAGTGGGGAGCAGAGCAGGCAGAAGGACCGAAGTACACTGCTGAGGGGAGCAGCGGGTGAGGCAGGAGAGGTCTGCCAAGCCATGTGGGACCCTCGCCGGCTGGCCAGGATAGAACTGGCGCTGCAGAGGCTGTGGACAGCTTCACATCGCAGCGCTCAACCACCTGCACCACAAGGGAAGGCCCTTTTTTCATAATGATTTTAAGAGCTTTTGATAGATGAAAGAAATTTGGCTTTTGTTTTCATTATATTGTGATCATTTCTCTCAGGTTCGATTTTTTTTTTCTAAAGATTTATTTATTCATGCATACAAGGACCGGGGTGCAGGCCAGATGTGCAGGAGGGTGAGAGGATTCACCAGAGACAGAGCGGGGAACAGAACAGGTAGACTGACTGAAATACACTGCTGAGGGGAGCAGCGGGTGAAATAGTAGAGGTCTGCCACGCCATGTGGGATTCTCACTGGCCAGCTGGGATCGAACCCGCGCTGCAGAGGCTTGCGCACAGGCTTCACAGCGCTGCACTCTACCGCCTGCGCTATCAGCAGAGGCCCAGGTTCAATTATTATTAAACTTTGTAGTCCTTTTGCTGTGCAGAAATTTAGAAAAATTTTGTGTTGTTAAATATTATCAAGCTTTTCTTTTATGACTTCTAGGTTAGTATGTTCCTTTTTATTTAATTTATTTATTTATTTATTTTTAAACATTATTTATTTATACAAGCACTGGGTACAGTCAGAAGCACGGGAGGGTGAGAGAATTCACCAGAGCCAGAGCAGAGCAGGCAGAAGGACCGAAGTACACTGCTGAGGGGAGCAGCGGGCGGCAGGAGAGGTCTGCGTGCCATGTGGGACCCTCCTCCGGTGGCTGGGGAGCAGCCGGGGATCGAACCGGCGCTGCAGAGGCTGCGGGCAGCATCGCAACCCAGCGCTCAACCGCTGCGCCACTGGGGAGGCCCAGTATGTTCCTTTTTAAAAGGCGATCCTCACTTAAAGGTTATTTAAAACGTTCTCTTATGTGTTTTCAAATATCTTTGACCCATCTGGAAGTTTCATGGAGAAAGAGATATGGTAAAAAACGATTTTTTTTTTGGATCGCAACCCAAATATCCCAGCACCATTTGTTGAGTAATTAAGTCTTTGCCCCGATCTGAATTGCTGTCTTTGCTATATAGCCAATTTCCATATGTATGTAGGTCTATTTCTGGGCTCTTTTCTGTTTCAGTGAAGGGTCTATTTATATGCCTGAATAACACTGTTTGAATTATTGTGCGTTATAGTCAATGTTAATAACTAGGAGGGGTTGATCATTCTCTTTGCTCTTTTTAGAATTTCTGATATTCTTGCATATTAGATTTCAAACATGCAAAAATATGCTCTTCTCATCTGAAATTTGCAGTCAACTTGTTACTTCTTCCCAAGTACTTTCAGCATTTTATTGGAATCAAATTAAATTTGTGTGGACTAATGTAGAAAGACTGTACATCTTAAAAATATAGAGTCATTCTAGCCAAGAATAGACTGTCTTTCCATTTATTCATGTTCCTCAGAAAGGATCTGGATGCTTTCTTTAGCTGGGTTATTCCTGGGTATTTCACCTTCTGTGGCCATTAAAAATGGGATCTTTCTTCCCATCAGATGTTCTGGTTGGTAGCTTCGGCCTGTGCAAGGCTATTCCTTCTGTGTTGTAATTAGGTTACCAGAGACCTGCTAACCTGGCATTACTGCTTCTCACAGTTGCCTGGCTTATCCATCACTTCATCTGAATGAATGCACCTTGTTTCTCATGGCCTCTTCTTTCTCTCACTCACTTTATTTGCTGGAGCCCCTCCAGAGCAACAGTAAATAATAATGGGGTGATGGACATGAAGTGTTTCTTATAGACCTGGGAAAATTTCTAGTGTTTCACCATTAAATGCCATGCTGGCTTTTGGCTGAAGATATGCAGAAGTCTTCATTATTCCTGCTTTGTTTCATTTTTATTGTCAGGAATGGATGTAAAATTTCCCCAAATGCCTTTCCTAACTGTGGAGGCGATCACAGTACCTCTCCCCTTTTGTGTTAATATGAAAGGTGCTCTAGTGGAGACCCACAAGGCTTTCTGGGTCGGGATCGCATTTGTTTGGTGGGGTCACCTTTCAGTGGCTGCTAGTTTTGTGTTGCTGTTAACGTTTTAGAGTGTTCTCCAGATGTCTTTGTAGCTAAGCTCTGGTTCTTCTCAACCATCTCCTCAAAGCCCACCTGCTGGTCTGTCCACCCACATCCTGAGCTGGTGCTGTGGCTTCTGGCCTGAGGCTTGGGGCAGATGACCCCTGCACAAAACCACTATGGCAGCCTCCCAAGTGGCTCCTGCTGAGGGTGGGTGTGTGTAAAAGCCCAGAATACTCTCCCTTGCTAAGTTCAAGAACAATATGGAGAAACATGGTGGGGGGGCGCGTGATAATAACTCGGATGGATTTAACACCAGTTACAGGGCAGGGAGTCTCTCGTGCACACGGGGGCTCTGTCCTCAGCTGTTTCAGTGGCCACTTGTCCGGGTAGCCTCGGAGGACACAGGGCTGCATCGGGTCCAGCTGGCTGGTCTGTGTTCCTTCCACACGGAGGCCTGAGGCCATCACCGGCCACCCCAGTTTCAGTGGTCAGTGCGTAGTGCCTCAGCCCTGCGGGCCTGGCCGGGGAGGAGGGCGTGTCCTCATTTGTTCAATCAGGCCAAAGGGAAGGGCTTTCGCCTGTGGTTGGGGAGAGGGACTCTCTCTCTCCTTCTGCCTTGCTTCCCCTCCTTCCACCTCCTGCCCTCACCCCCTCACTACCTCTCTCTCTCCAGCTCTCCATGCCTTCTCCCTCTCTCCTCCCCCTCCCCCACTCCCCTCTAAACATGAGCTAGGAAATTGACCCATGGCAGCCACCTGCTGCTTCCTGAGACAAGGCTGGATGTTCTTGACATTGTGAGTGATAAAGTGGGGAGCAAAAGGAAACCCTAGTTATCTGACAGCTAGGAGCTGATAAGGCTCCCCAGCCTCCCTCTCGACTACTCCACCTCTGATTTTAGGCCTTCTCTCTCCACCTGTTTGTCTTGGATGCACACAGCAGGTAACATTTGAGTAGATCAGGGCCAGCAGCGGATCCTCCTACTTCATTCCTAACCTGCAGGCAGGCCTCTCCCTTCTGAAGGGGCCACTGTAAGCGGGAGAGTGGGAATGTGGTGAGAGGCCTCTGTTCCACTCAGAGTGTTGTGTTGCCTGCAGCTGTGTGTGTTGGGGGTGGGGCACACCACACTAGAGAGTCCCCACTTCAGGCATCGGTGTAGAATGAGCCCGTAGGGGGAATGCCCACTCTTCCCCAGCGCTGATGCAGCCGACTGACGGGAGAAAGCTGCCCACCCAGCGGGAGCTGTGTAAATGCTCATAAGGGAGGGGTCTCTGATGCCGCATTTGCTGCTTCGAGGAAAAGTGGACTTATGTGCAACTCCCCGGGGAGATAGAGGGTCAGCATTGCAGCCCAATGGCCTCGGAGCCAGGGGGCAGCGCTGTAGATTAAGCAGCTGGCCTGAGGTGTGCAGGGCAAGCCGACCAGTGTGAGCACCACTGTGGACCCAGCGTGTGGCCCTGTGGTTCAGGCAGGCCCCATGCCACATGTCTGAGGAAAATGGGTGTCCCCTCAGGTTCACGACCGCCTGGATCGCTATTGCTGCGGCTTTGAGCCAGAGCCCTCAGACCCCTGTGTGGAAGAGAGGCTCCGAGAGAAGTGCCGGAACCCAGGCGAGCTGCGGCTGGTCCACATCCTGGTACGTTCCCTGGTCCCCCAGACCCGGGGCTTCCTGTCTCCTTCAGATAATGCTGTTGGCAAATTTCAGGGATCATATGATGCTGGGGTTCCCCAGTCTTGTTTCCACTGATACCCCTGTCCCTGAGACTCCAGGGAACCCCTGGGGCTCCTGGAAGCAGAGTTTGAGAATATTGTCTAGTCAATGTCCCCATTGTGCCAGTAAATGAGGAAACTGTGTCTGGAGCAGGACGGGGGTTTCCAAGGCTGGGTGGTGGCAGAGACAGGCTCACACTAAGGACCCTGATGGCTCAAAGGCTGGTGATGATCAGCCTCCTGTTAAAACTAGAGCCCAGGTGGGAAGCGATGTGCTGAGGCCCTCAGGAGGGGCTGGTGTGGCAGAACAGCCTTGTCTCCTGCAGGGGGTAAGGTGCCCCCTGTGGAGGGCTTCTCTTCTTCCCCAGAGAGACCTAGTGTCCTCACTGCCTCACTCTGACCAGATGCCCTTGGAGGGTAGTAGCAGGGTGGATGGTGGAACTGACAGCTTAGAGCCCCCCAAACCCCTTAACCCCATGGAGGCCAGCTAGGCTGCCCCCTTACCCGCCTGCCTCTTCCCTCTTCTTCCCGGAGGTCCGGAGCAGCGATCCATCGCGCCTGGTCTACATCGATAATGCTGGGAACTTGCAGCACCCCGAGGACAAGCTGAACTTTCGGCTACTGGAGGGCATAGATGGGTAAGAGTCAGGGGTTGGGAAGAGGTTCAGGGACCGTGACTCGATGGCCCTGCTATATGCTGGGGGACCTTGAACCAAGGGCCCTAAGCAGTCCATCAGAAAAACGTGATCACATTTGAGCTTCAGGCTGGGGCCAAGTGCCTGGGAAAGCTGAGAGGGCATACAGCCATCAGGCCCTCAACAGCTAGTTGAAGTGCCTTCCCTCTCCCCTAACCCCCATAATATCCAGAGCCCTCCCGGCCCCACAGAACACCAACTACCGTGATAGGGCACAGGACTGGGCTGGGGAGCTTCCCCTGCTCTGCTCTCACAGGCAGCTCAGCCTTCCTACGCGCTCTCTGCCGTATGCCAAGCAGAGCTGCAGGCATTTCATCCAGGAAAGGACAGCTGATTCACCTGGCTACTCATGGGATGGGGCCCATCTGAGAACTCTATCCCTGCTTTCACAGCAGAGCAGGTGGAATGTCCTCTGATAACTGGTCAGCAGGCATGAGCCCTCGGGATGTCACCAGGGGTGTTGAGCTGAGGCCGGCCAGCTAGCTTTGTTTTTCACTGGAGCATTCTGAGACCACTTTTGTCTTTCCTTTCTGTTATGGGGCTGGGGGGGACCTTCCTCCAGGTTTCCTGAGTCTGCTGTGAAGGTTCTGGAGTCGGGGTGTCTACAGAACATGCTGCTCAAGTCCCTGCAGATGGACCCGGTGTTCTGGGAAAGCCAAGGTGGGGCCCAGGGGCTGAAGCGGGTTCTGCAGACCCTGGAGCAGCGGGGGCAGGTCCTGCTGCATCACATCCGGAAGAACAACCTGACAGTCTTCAGGGATGAGGACCTGTGAGTCCCCCCGCTGCCTAGGTGGGGCTCTCATTGTGCTGGGGGTACCCTCATTGCATGACCTGAGTGGATGAGCCTTGATCCTAACAGCCACATTTCTTGGGTTCACCCATCTTGAAGACACATGGGAAAAGCCAGAACTGGGAAGACAGCATGGAAGCTATGGGATGTGTCTCCTGCTTGGGATGGTGGAGGCGGTGTTGGTTATTGGGCTTCTATCTCTCTACATTCCTTTCTGCCTTCTCAACCCTGGCTATTTACTCCCTTGCACCAATAAATACATATAAGAATGTCCTGTGAACTGCTCCAGACACTGTAAAATTGTGCATCCCACCTGCATACAGAGCTGGACTGCCGTGTGTGTGTGAGTCCGTGGAAGTACACAGGTGTATGTGGTATGTGTGTATGTCTGCACTCACACATGTACATGCCTACACAAGTGCATGCCTGCACCTATACATGAAATGATCCCAATAACGGACATTCATAGAATTGCACTTGGTCCAGAGACTGGCTGAAAGTGGACTCAGATCTAAGAAATGAAACATTAGGGCCTCCCCTGGTGGCGCAGCGGTTGAGCGCTGGGTTGCGAGGCTGCCCGCAGCCTCTGCAGTGCGGCCACCGGCGAGGGTCCCACAAAAAAAAAAAAAGAAATGAAACATTAATCAGAGTTAGGCTCTCACATCAGGATGAGATTCATTCTATTTTTGTGACTTAATCTGCCCTTTGAAAAACAGAACTAACATTGTCTCACTGCTGAGACGGGATGTGCAATTGGATGAAGGCCGGACATCTATGATAGTCCACAACCTCTGCATCCTCCAGCCCAGCCCACAATATAGCTATCAGCCCAGGATGGTCAAGATTTGGTTAGTAACTGCCAGTTTCACTATTCCTTGTTTCCATTTTCAACTCAGGACCAACCAGAGAAGCCAAATTGGCTCCCCTAGCCACTTACATAAGGTACCCCACTGCCTCTCCCTTATGCCCACAACCCCAGTCAGGGCACACCTGACTCTTCGGGCTGCCTCTGAGTCTCTGCTGAAGGCAGGTGATAGTGCGGACTCTCTTGCTATAGCAAACTCTGAATCAACAGCCTTTATTTGGGGTGATCTCATTTGGGAGTCTTTATAGCCATACCACGTGCCCATGAAATTTAAGCAAGGGAGGCAAGTAGAACTGTCCCCAGCCAGGTAGGTCTGGCCACTACCTGTGAAAGGAGTGGGGGCATCTTCCCAGTGGTAGTTTGGCATGAGAGAAAGACAGAGAGAGAAAGAGAGAGAGAGAGAGAAAGAGAGAGAGAGAGAAAGAGAGAGATAAAGGATCCACACTTGTCCTGATGTGAACACATGGGCAGACACAGGCCTCTTCTTCCCTCTAGGGCTCAGGAAGACTCCTGGCCCACTCTGCCCAGGTCTGCAGAACTCCAGGATGAATGGAGCCTTAGCTCCAGCTGAAAACAGCTCCAATTTGGGGTGCAGTCTCTCAATGTGATGTTCTCCAACTAGTGTCCCTACCTTCTGTCTCAAAACAGCAATTATATAAATCTACATCCTTAACATTTTCTATCTTATTTTCAGAACTGCTCTAGGAATAACTGCAGCGAGAGAGTACTGGATTCAAAAGCAGAGGCTCTGGGGTCAGAACTGGGCTTGGCAACTCAATAGTTAGCATCTGACAAATGTTTACCCACTAACACTAATGACTGGACCAGGTGCTATGATAGTGGTTTACAGTGATGAAAACATTTAATCTCACCACAACACAAAGGGTAGGTGTGATTATTATCTCCATTTTACAGAAGAGGCACAGAGTGGTTCAGTGACTTGCCCAAGGTAACCCAGCTTGCAGGTAGAAGGACCAGAATTCAAACCCAGGCAAGACCTGTGCTAGTAAGTCTTGAGTCCAAGACCACCAGTGAAGATGCTCCTTCCACTCTCTCCGCTGCTCTGACAACTCTCCTTCCTGATCCTGTTGGACTCAGAGTTGGGAACAAAGGGCCAGTTCCCCGGAATGTGTAAGAGCTAACTGCAGCCCTCTGCCAAGCATACTCACATGCACTTGGCTTCATGCCTGTTGCTCTGCGCTCGTTAAAGTCTGCTCAGTCTATAAACTGTCTTTCCTGCAAACTTGAAACTTCATCCATTTTTTATCATTTTGAAAAACAGTCTCAGTGCAAGCTACTGGCCCTATGCCTCCCCCAGTCGTTACCTCTGGAATGAGAGCAATGTGCCAAGTGAAGCAAACAGACAGGGATGGCAGATCAGGGTATTTCTATCAACTTTCAAGAAGCTGTGAGGACAGGGTCTGGGGTAGGTCTGCAGAGTAGGGGGGCTCAAGGCAAGTCAGCCTCAAGAAAGACTGTCGAGGCCATCACACTCACCAGCCGCCGTGCTGCTTGACCCTATTCCGCTGCACCCCACCGTAAAAGGGCTATTCCAAAGAATGATAGTCTTTCCAAGAGGGACAGGCTGATGATAGTAACATAGCTTCACAACTCTCTAGATCCAATTCCAACAATCACCAAAGTTCTGAAAAGCAAAAGCTTTTTCATATGTTCAGTGCCAAAACTCATGTCCTACAGGCAAGACTATTCATACATTTCACGGCAGGAACACCAATGTTTGTGAATTGGGTGTAACCTCAGCTCTGAGTATTGCATAACTCACGGTATATGCTCTGTTACCTTTCTATATCTGAAAAACCCAGAATTCTGAATCACATCTGGCCTCTGAGATTTGAATATGGGATTCCAGATCTGCAATTACTAATTTATTACAAGCCAGGCATGGTGCCAAGGGCTTTACACAGACGATCTGTGAATGCCTTACAACCGCAGCTGTGCGAGCCTCACTGTACAGATGAACAACCTCAGTTGGGGGGGGGAGTGACTTGACTGAGGAAGCGCAGATGGAGACAGCAGAGCCCCCCCAAACAGGAGCGTTGCCTTATGTTCCTTGTGGCAAACCTCTGTAACAACTCCATGACGTAGGCATTATTGCTCCCATTTGATATTTAAGGAAATCAAGGCTGAGAGAGGCTGAGTTCCTTGCCCAAGGTCTCAGAGCAGGTAATTGGTGGAACTGGGATTTAAGCCCAAGCCCTTAGCACTCCAAAGCCCTTGCTCCAACCGCTATGGTGTTGTTGCTTCCTTCTTCCATTTTCATACATTCAGTACATCTTACTGTGCAGATTTCCCAGAGAGCACAGGATTTGGAAGGAATTAGAGGCTGTGTGCTTAGATGGCCACATGTTCCAGATGTTTGGAGACAGGCCCAGTTTTACATATTCTGCCTGGTTGTCAGAGCGGGTGTATTGGTTCCGCTTGGTCAGCAAGGCCTCTGTAACTGAGACTACTACAGATGCACAAGGGCAGCACTGTGGGCCAGGGAAGAGCTCTGCCTGTGTGGGGCAGGGTACAAGGAAGCGCCTGGGGTGTCTTCGGGAACATCATGGGCAGTCCCCTTGGCCTGGCCTTGGGGATGAATGGGAGGTCCCCACCTGGGCTACCTGTCTGGCTCAGGTAGTCACTTCCTGCAATCCCCACTCCTGGACCACCACAGCCAAGGGACATCCAGATGTCTGGACTTTTGGCTCCGCCAGTCTGTCTCTCCCTGGACACTGGGTTTTCTCCCCTGCAACTACTCCTACTCTGCCCAAGACCCCTTCAAGTCTACCCAATGGGAGGAGGTTCAAGGAGCAAGACACAGATTTCTTATGATGACTGAGGGCAGTATAGTTCTTTCTCAGTCCCTCTCCTCTTCCTCCTTGCATTGCCAACCCTCCCTCCTGGCCCCTATCCCCTACTCCAGCCCCCCCAGCAGTATGTGACCCAAGTCTATCTGGAGTTCTTGTTAGTACTGGTCAGGGGATGTCCATTCAGGGGCCTGGAGCCTGGTAGGGCATTTGGGTATGGGGGTTGGAGTCTCTCAGAGTGGGTAAGCGAGTGCTGAGGCAACTTCTGGTTTTGTCCAGCTGACCAGAGAAGAATCACTGAGTCTCCAGGAAAGTAAGGAGACGAAAGGCATCTCTAGGTAGAAACTCGGGTTCTGCAGAGGTCACACAACAGCAGAGGCAAACTCAGTCTTTGTAGGAAAACAATGCAGTGGTGGTGGGTCCTAGGGACTTGGAAGCTGACAGGCTGGGAGGGTGCTGGATTGCAGGACTGTACACTTGGGAGGCCTTAGGGCAGAGGAGGCAACACCTGGCAAGGAGATGAAGGAAAATGTAGGAAGGAATGCTATCGTGGTTGGCGCAGGGGCTCTGGACTCAAAAGGGCTTGGGCTTAAATCCTGGTTCCACCAGGTGCCTGCTCCGTGATCTTGCATGGGGGACTCAGCAAAATGCCCTTGAGACCCATGCAGGTGGCTGGCGGTATGGATAGTCCACTCCTTCTTGTTACTGAGTGGTAGTTCATGGATGTGCCAGAGTTTATGATTTACCCACTGGAGAAAATCAGGGTCATTTCTAGTTTTTGGCTAATAGAAATGAAGCTGCTCTGAACATTCATGTTCATGTTTTTGTGTGAACATAATTTCTTAATTTTCATTTCTCTGGGGTAAATGTCCAGGAATGAAATTTCATGCTAATATAGTAAGTTTGTGCTTAATTTCTTAGGAAACTGCCAAACTATTCCCAGAGGAGTTTCACATTCCCACCAGCCTGTATATATGAGATCCAGCTTCCCTGTAGCTTTGCTGGCACTTGGTATCATCACTGCTTCCTACTGTAGCTGCAGCAGGATGGAGTTTCCTGTCCACCAGTGTCTCCATTTTCAATTGGAAAATGGGAGCACTGAGGTTATTAACGTGATGGTCATACAGCAAATCTCTCTCTCCCCCCACCCATTTTACAT
Source organism: Talpa occidentalis (assembly GCF_014898055.3). Classification (NCBI taxonomy): domain Eukaryota; kingdom Metazoa; phylum Chordata; class Mammalia; order Eulipotyphla; family Talpidae; genus Talpa; species Talpa occidentalis. The sequence continues at coordinate 30,673,048 of NW_023600993.1, forward strand.
TAATTGGAAAAAAGTTATTGTTGCCAAATATTGCATGGTGTTGGGGGACAGTTATCTGAAATCCCAGTTTCATTGGGCATCCTTTATTTTTGTTTTCAGTCTTAACAGCCTTAGAAAAAGGCTGGCCTGCCTGAATGTGAGAAGTCTGATGGCCCAGCATTCAGAAACAGATCATTTGATTATTTCCACTAGATTTAAGTGCCTATAAGACAAGGACTATATCTTTTTGTAGTAGTTTCACTTTTCATTCTCAAGATTCAATAGAGAATTTTCTCAACTTCTAAATTAGTTGTTTTGAGAAATGAGAATACTTTGGTAAAGAACACACAATTTTCTGACTGTGTTGCTAGTCAGAATGGGGGGGAGCATTAAGATGTTAATCAGAATTCACTTAGTTTTAAAAAATTCATGTATTAAAAAAATGTAAACAGGAATCACAGGAGGCTTAAGCTGACATCCCCTCAAGGCCACTCAGTGCCCACGCACTCTGCCACACAAGCTCCGAGGCCCTTTCCCTTGGATATGCATCTGGAAGTGGAGGTGCTGAGGTCTAGGGCAGCTGGTTTTCCAAGTGGTTACACCATCTTCAATGTCTGAGACTTTGGGTGAGCTGAATCTTTAGTGGAATATGGTGGCAGTTTGAGATGGTGGCAGATGGTGGCTACAGTTAAGGAGAAAGATATTCCGGGTAAAAAGGGGGTCATACAGGCTTATGATGATGAGATTAAGGCTTTCGAATCTGCGCTGTATCCACCGTGAATTGGCCTGCAGCCACATTCCATGGTGGCGACACTCAGTGTATCCTATCATCTCAGTGATAGGACACTTGTCTAAGGACAGCTTCCGCCCAACACCTGATCAGTCTGAGCTGAGCTGTGCCCTGAGGGTCTGGCCCTTCCACCTCCCCTCTCTCTCCTCCACAAGGGTCAGAACTGCATGGCGGCCTCCCTACGAAGAGAGGCCAAAACTCTTCCTGCTCTGAGGACAATTCTGATCATGGGTTAACTTTCTGGCTGTTTCCATGGCAGCCAGATGAAGGATACATGTTACACATGGTATTCATCAAAACTGCTGATGGTAAAACAATCTCCAGGAGATAAACTACATCTCCCTGGAGGACAATGAATGAACCACCAGGTAGGACCCCACACAGCTACAGGATCTGCTAAGTAATAATTCTTATAACTAGCCCTGCCTTTAGGGACCCTGGGGAACTGATTGTTGTTTAAAAGGTAATGGTTTCTATGGGGTTTCTAAATCCAAGTGCCCCCCCCAACCCCTAACCACCACCTATGTGGGTCTTGTCTCCTTGCCCTGGAGAAAACATCCGGGGTAAAGAGTAAGAGAATGGCCCCCAGACTAGCGTGACGTCTCCCCCTGTGGAGGAACTTGCTCGACGCTGCCCTGCTGAGCATCCTGTCCTATATTCATCTGAGAGCATCGACGCCAGGTGTGGTCTCTGGTGGTTCTGAGTCTGAATGTTCAGTCAAGCCAAGGAAGGCCACTGTGGAGACAGCCCTTCCTCACTGGGGCCCTCTCCCACTGACTTCCATGCTTTTATTCCCCTGAAATGGAAATGTGGTGCTTACCCAGCTGGCTGGAAAGCCCAAACAGCTTGCCTATCTTCACAGTCCTCGACCCACTCCCAATGTCGCATTTTGGTTGACAATAAGGATTAAAGGGCATCTGACTACTAGCCCCCCTTCCTACTGTCCAATAAAGACTTGACCAAGATGTCCACAACCATTTAATGGAGGTTCCAAACACACCCTTCACTGGGAAACAGGGGAACTTCATGATGACGGAAGCTGAGGAACCACCACCCAAGCCGCCACGATTACTCCCAATTTCCAGATCTGGATACCGGCCAGGAAGACTCACTAGGGAACAGCACCACTCAGCCAAAGAGATCCCTTGGGATTCTTTCCTCTTCCTTTTCTTCCTCCTCCCTCTAAGGACTGCCTCCACGGGTAAGGATGGTCAGACTGGGAAAAGGGGTGGGGTCCCACTGCACCAGTGCGAAGAGGACTGCTGCGAACCCCATACTCCAGATGCAATAAGGAGTCAGGAGGCACAGGTCGGGACAGGTCTGCTCAATAAATAAAGGAATCAATCCCAGAAGCCACCCCAGGGAGCTAGCAGGGCCCAGGGACCTTCCTAAGGTCTGGCCACAGCGCCCTCGCTACGTATTGCACACCAGCACATCTGCAAAGGGTCCCTGGAGGATCTTGTTGAAAATGCAGCGGACCCACACCAGGTAGGTAGTAAAGGGCTTGATGTTCTCCGTGAAGGTGTGGTTCTGCAGGGCCAGGATGTAAGGCACATAGGTGTTCTCCCCCTGCTCCTGGAGCCACACCTCGTACTTCACCTCCCTCACCTTCAGGTACTTGAGGTTCCATGGGATCTGCCAGGACACGGTGAGGCGGGCCTCAGAGGCGCCCTGCACCGACGCCTGGCACCGGGCTTCCCGCACCTTGCCTGGGTAGAGGCCAACTGTCCACTTCTGCTTTCGTGGCCCTGGCTGGCCCTTCACCACACGCCGTATGGTTTGGATGAGGGATGGGATGTCCACCTTGGTGTCCTGGTAGATTCGAAAGAGCCACTCTGGGTTCCGGCAGCAGAGATGTCTCGGGACCTCACGGCTTTGTAGGATACGGGCCTGCTCGGCCCGGTCTAGGTGTGTGATGCCCCCCTGGTCCCAGGGCCGCTCAGGGTGCGTGACTGTGTTCTCTGGCATCATGTTCCGCCAGGCTACATACTGGAGGTCCATGCCAGGCAGCATGGCCAGTGTCTTATATGGGGTGTAGTGGTCAGGATTGACAGCATATGGGAATAGCTCAACTACAGTTGCCCCTCGGGGCAGAAAGAGGGCAGTGACCAGCTGGGCCCCGTGCATGCTGACCAGCATGGAGGCATTGCTGACCAGCCGCACAACATCAGCAAAGGTGTGATCTTCCAAGGACACCGTCACGGTCTTCATTTGGAACTCCTGGGCCAGAGCCAGCAGCAGCTCTGCCTCATTCAGGATGAGTCTGTTCTGGGTACGGCTGAAAACCAGAATGTACTCCTCGCCTAGGGGGACCCCTGAACGGCTCACATTCAGTTTTTCCATCATGAACCGTGCAAACTGCCGGATTTCATTGCCAGAGATGAGGATGTTGGCCTTTGGGCCCTGGGGCTGGACGAAGCCATACTGGTACCAGGTGGTGACCTTGGAGAGGCCCACAAAAGCATGGGAGAAGCACAGCAGCCGGCCCAGGGTCTTCAGCTGTGCCCGCAGGAGTGGCTGCTTGGGGCTGAGAAGCTTGTAGAGGTCAAAGTGTGCGCCCTCACCCCAGCCCTCCATGAAGAAGAGCCGAGCCTCGTGGGCCAGGCCTGGGAACTGCCGCAGGGTATAGAAGAGTGGCAGCAGGTCGTCATGGAATACGTGCATGAGGTTGTCGGGGTTGAAGCGGTTGGCGATAAGGGCCACGTCAGGCACAAACACAGGCTTGGGCATGAAGCGCAGGGCAGCGGCCGGCAACTCCACAAAGTTGAAGTACTGGGTGTTGTGGTCCTCCACGGTGGACAGGTCGAGCAGGGCCGGCTGGAAGCGCCGGGAGCCCAGATTGGGCAGCATGACAGACGTGTTGCCGTGGAAGAAGATGAACTCCTCCGCCTCATTGGAGTAGCAGAGCCACTTGAAGCGGCAGATACGGTCGGTGTGCGTGCGGCCCGTGCACACCATGTGTGTGCCACCTTCCATCAGGATCTGTAGGGCTTTTGGGTAGTCGATCCTCAGCATTGGGGTGGGCTCTGGGGCCTGTCGGCCAAGGGCCAGCTCCTCCTCCAGAGTGGCTGCATGTTCACGTAGCCGCACATGCTTCCACAGGACAGCTGCCAGTATGGACACCAGGAGGGCATTGAACACGGCTGAGAGGTGCATCCTAATGCCACTGTGGGGCGCTAGTGAGATGATGGCCGCTGGGAAGTGCCACAGGCCTGGTGGGTTTTACCCATCCCTACAGGCTCACGGAGGATTAGCAAAAGCCTGTAGGAAGAGAGAAGGAAAAAGAAGAGGTGTTGGTCTTTCTGGAGTCATTTCAAACCCTCACTGTGGCCCAGGCACTGTGCTAGGCTCAGTGTGCCGGCTCCAGCACGGGATCTTCCTGCCATGCTGCATGTGCACAGGAATGACAGATTAGGATGTTTATGTTCTGATTCTTCTGTCAGCTCCATTCTTCTAGCCAGTGATTTTTATTGTTTGGTTACTGCAGTTTTCAGTTCTAACATTTCCATTTAGTTGTTCTTTATATCTTTTCTTTCTTTGCTGAGACTAATCCTGGGCATTTTGTGTATTATGTTATAGTACTCTGGGAAGTCCTAGCCTCCCATAAGCCCCAATAGGGATGGGAGAGAGCTGCAGGGGTGGGACCTGGTTATTACAAGGTGAAGGTAGATGTATAGGCTATTCACTCTGCCTTTCCTGAAACTAGGAGGGGGACATAGGGAAGCAATTCCCTGGTGTTTTACAGGAAGATGGTGTTATTGTCAAAAAGGTTCCTGCTTTGCTAGGCGGCTTCTTTCCAGTTCTTTGCCAAGAGAGACAAAGCTTTCCTTGTGACATTTTTTTTGGATCTACACCTGTTTGCATTTCTGGGTTTCCAGCTCCTCTTGCATCCTGTTTGGGATACAAAGAAGGTGAAAAGGAAACCCAAGAACTGTCACATCACATCCTAAACTATCCTGGCTCTGAACCCCCGAGTCCCTGGCTCTGAGTCTGAGACAGCTTCCAAAAGAGGGTGTATGTGGCCTGGGAAAGTGAAAAAAGAGTCAGATAGACTCAGGCTCAAACCCCAGCTCCATGACTTACTGTGTATCTCTTCTGAACTCAGACTTCCTGTTAGCAAAAATAAGGGTACAGCACCTACCTCACAGGGTGGTGGAGAAGGTCAGAAATGGCTGATTAACTGAACCTTATAAAGATTGCTCTTCACCTCTAAAGTAGGAAAAAAGCAATTAGTTCAACCTAATTGCTGGACACTTCAGCTGAAGTGTCTAGCAACAAGGAAAGGAAAAAAATTCAAGGCATCAGATGGTTAATAAAGGGCCAGTGGGATGTACAGTGAAATGTGGCATTTTAAACATTTTGGACACACTTGGCTGCCTTCACTGGACTCAAAGCAAAAGATGATCAGTGCTAAGGCAGGATCTGTCACTTTTCATCACAGTCATTTGAGAAAAAGGATTTTAAGTCTAAGCAGAAAATTTCAACCAAAGTTGGACACTGCGACCAGATTGATGTTGTCACAAGTGGTGCCCTGGGCCATAGTCTGTCATCAACCTCTGCAACTTGGCCCCCGGTTCAAGTGCACTGCATTTATAAGTGACAGAGAGGACACTGTTTTTGCTCAACATCCATGCCTCCCTCATCTCTTCCTAATACCAAGCCACGTTTGTCCAGATAGCCACTCCTCCCCCACCCCGTACCCATGAGGTGCAAAGGAAACCAAAATCTCTCTGACCTCCAGAGGGCCAGTCAATAGAGAGCTACTTCTGAGCCTAGTTACTGGTGCCGTGTGTCACGCTAGTTGAACAGAACCAAGGAGACCAAAGGGAGTCATATTCCACGTTCCCACCCCCTGGAGAGAAAAGGAAGATGCTATCCCGTGGCTGCTGCCTGCCACCTGCTGACCATGAAGAAAGCAGCTTGAGAGCAAAGTCAGAATGCCAAGGATGGCCTGAGGAGAAGAGACACAAAGGATAAAAGGATGTTGGGGACATCCTGGGTCCCTGCCCTTGGACCTCCTGCTGTGAGAGATAATTTTCCTTATTGTTGAAGCTGGTTTTGAAGTATCATTCTCACTAAAAGGAGCCAAGGGCTTCTCTTCCAGGGTCGGGGCAGGGAAAGTATAAGATGAGTGTGGAACCCCATATAGTGAGAATGTAAGGAAGTTCTTAACCTGAAGGAGTTCCCAAAGACTAAATCTGGGATAATTTGAGTAGCAAAATTAAAAAGTAATAGTAATGGATTATAATCCATGGAATAAAATATTCATGAATCAACATTAATGTCAATAACTGAATAAGCAAATAGGGAAGGGACAGATCTTCCTTACAGTAGAATTCAATTAATAATCTAGATGTAATGATGAAAGGAGAAAATCTCCATTTGGCAAACATCAAATAGTTGTTTCAGGCAAGATCCATTAATGGATGCAAGACCCATTAAAATGATCTTGTTTCAGGTAAGATCCATTAAAATGAGTGGGTGAGGGCCTCCCCTGTGGCGCAGCAGTTGAGTGCTGGGTTGCGAAGCTGCCTGCAGCCTCTGCAGCACCGGTTCGATCCCCGGCTGCTCCCCGGCCACCGGGTGAGGGTCCCACATGGCGTGCAGACCTCTCCTGCCGCCCACTGCTGCCCTCAGCAGTGTACTTCGGTCCTTCTGCCTGCTCTGCTCCCTGCTCTGGCTCTGGTGAATTCTCTCACCCTCCCGCGTTCCTGACTGTACCCAGTGCTTGTATAAATAAATAAATAAATCTTTAAAAAAAATAAAACTGCAACTTCTTATTTAAAAAAAAATAAAAATAAAAAAAATAAAATGAGTGGGTGAAATTAAGATAAGAAGCAGGATATGTGCTTAGTCTCAAAACACCTCCTTGACACACACAACAATTACAAAAGTAAAATACTAGAAATTCAACATCAGAGAAACCTGGTGAACAGCCCCTGAGCCATGTAATCTGCATTAACAACACCAGGCACAGCACACTGGTATCGTGCACTCCTTGATATCAGCACCGAGAGCACTACCTCACTATTGTAGTCTTCTTGTCCCAAATACATAACCTCCATCTAAATTCCTGACAGAGACTTGGCGCGAGCTCCAGTTCTAGCTCTGAATATGGCCTGTATATCAGTTAACAGAGCAAATGCTAAACCCAAATTCAAGGATGTTCTATTAAACACCCAACTAGGGCTCTTCAATAGTTAAGGTCATAACAGAGAAGGCAAGATTAAGGAGGGGGTTGCAGACTGGAGGAGATCCTGGGCCAGGGAAAGGCTATTAGCGGGACACTTGACAGTTTGAATAAGGTGTGTGGTTTAGTTAATAGTGCTGTGTTAATTTTCTGGTTTTGATAACAGTATTGTGGTTATATAAGATGTTAACACTAGGGAAGCTGAGTGAAGTCTTTTTTGGTAACTTTTCTGTAACTCTAAAATTATTCAAAATAAAAAGTCATAAAAATTAGATAATTAAAAAAACAAGAGAACATAGTATTTATAGATAAAATGACATACATGTAGTTTATTCTAAAATATTACCGCAAAAAAAGGCAGAGAGACAGATGGCACAGGACAGGAGGATATTGGTTATTGTGGCAGATGACTATGGGACCCTCTGTATGATTCTCTTTTGTGTTTCTGGGTCTTTCCTACAATATAAAGATCAAAAGGAAATAAAGAATCAGTTAAATCACTATTATAAATGACAAAATTCTGGAGAGTGGATGAGTAATAAATTACAACTCAGAAAAAGTAAAGTAAATAGAGCCCTCCTTGGAGAGAGGGGAGGCAGATGCTTGTGCCAAGAGCTGACACATATTTTGCAACAGAAGCTAAAGCTAAAACAAACACATCCAGGGATGTCAGAAGCAAGATCCCCAGGAAAATAAGGAAAGGGGAGAGGAAAGACCCACCTTCAGCCTGCGTGGGCATCTCACTGCTGTCTAGTGAGCGATCGGCTAGCTGCTCTTCTCCCAGGCACCCCGTTGGTGAAAGGCAGGTTGGCAGCAGGTAGGACTGAGAGGCAGGGCCACAGGCAGAAAGGAGGCCAGAGTTCTCCAGACATGGGAGGCTGTGTGTGTAGTACAATCCCACTCAAACACCCAGGGCCTTAGGGCAAAGCTTATGGGAATCAGGAAGCATGGCAGTGGGGGCCTTGAGGGGCAAACGGGCAGAGACCAGGCTTTGAGAATGGGCAGGGGGAGACTGCTTCTAATTAGAGGCCAAGTCCTCCAGCCACCTGCTAGGCCCCGCTGCACCTGCTGGGGTTGACAGAGGTAGGGCAAATACAGGCTAGGCCACCTATACCTTCATTGAGCACGTCAGGCTCTAGAGCTACCTTCGAAGAGGAAAGGAAAGGAAGACTGCTAGTCACAGACAGATCACTTCACTAGAAATAGTGTGGTGGTTAAAAGCACGGGCCCCTGAGTTTCTAATGGACAAGCCAGGCGGCCTGCACCAACATCTGAATAGTCAGAACCACCCCCAATACTTTACGTTGGCAGCATACTAAAAACTATTTGTACATGTTCTCATTTATTTCTTAAACCGGAGTTTAGCGGTTAGCATAGTACCATTAACATTTCCCCATCTTACAGATCAGAACACAGAAGGCAGGAGAAGCTAAGTCCCTCAGTTTGTATGGAATGGACTCAGGATTTAAGCGTGGAGCCCAGAAGTACTATATTATGTTAACAGCCCAGGCACCATTTGGACCTCACCCTGTTGGCATTCCAGGGCAAGGTGGTCCAGGGGACACAAATGTTATCATTTATCATTCCCTACCACCTCTACTTTGGTACCAGAAAGAGGACCCAACTTTGCATAGGGCACAAAGAGCTGAGCAGATCTGCAAGGAAAACTCATGATAGAACAAGAACATTTTTCAGAAGGATCCCATCTGCTTTGAGAAACACTGGAGGAAGGTGTTGGTGATGCCGTCGCACCTGCGGATACAGTAAGAGCTGGGCAGCTGGGGAGGAGCCGCCTACAGTGGGGGTTCACCATCTGAGGTAGGTCAGCCAGCACTAGGTGCAGATCCCACAGAGGCTCAGAGAAGCAGATCATGAGAGCCTTGGGGTCTGGGAAGGAGCAAAAAGCTCCATGAATTCTAGGTCTAGAGCCAGGAGTATAAACTCACATTTATACCGAGTCCAAGAACCAATGGGGAAAGTGAAGGCAAGGGCTGGAGGGATTTATGGCCTGGACACACAACACCTAGGTTAGAGCTCAAGGTGATAAGGGCCTGACAGGAAAAGTGGCCTGGTGATACCCACTTGTATCAGTCTCCTTGGGCTGCCATAACAAAACACTGCAGACTGGGAAGCTAACCAACAGAAATTTGTTTTCTCACAGTTCTGGAGGCTGGAAGCTCAAGGTCAAGGTGCTGGTGAGTCTGATTTCTCTGGAGGCCTCTATTGTTGGTGTGCAGATGGCTATCTTCTCACTATGTGAGGACAGCTCCTAAATGTCCGTGCGCGCATACGTGTGTGTGTGTGTGTGTGTGTGTGTGTATGTATGTGTGTATAGAGGCATCTCTTCCATCTCTCTTCCTATGAGGACATCATTCCTATCCAATTAGGGCCTTACCTATGGCTTCATTTAATTATCTTCTTAAAGGCTCTATCTCCATATCAAGTTACATGGGGATTAGGATTTCAATACATGAATTGGGAATAGGAGGGAGACACAATTCAGTCCACAGCACCACTCTTCTGGTTTTTCCAGAGAAGCCAGAAATCTAATTAAAATGTGAAGTGTTCCAATTTGTAACTTCTGGCAACCATTCAAATTAAGTGAAGATGACATGCAGGCCCAAGGGCTGGGCTCCTCTGGCCTCTGCTGCTGGGTATGAAGGTTGTCAAGAGCTAATTTAAAGTGAAGCCCCCCTCCTGCTGGCCTCACCTGCTGCACCCAGTTCCTAAATGCCTGACTGCCAGCACCCACCTGACTCAGGCTGCAGAAAATCCAGCAAGGCTTGGGCCAAGGTGCAATGTGGCAACAGTGCCTTATAGAAGGTTTTATATTATTACTTTCCTTTTAAAACCTGTTCATACTTCAAATTGAAAGATCACAGAATACTTATTTCATCACTAAAATGCACTTTCACCCTAAATGCAGCCTGAATTGCCAGTGCTGAATTATGGAAGCTGTTGTTCCTGCACTGGTCTCACACATTACAACTTGTTATAATAGCTGAAACATTACAACAAGTTCCAATAGTTGGCACATCCTCAGAATGATCTCTTTCCAAACTGCCCCCCTTTATTTGCTACCAGAAGCAGCACATGGAACTTGTCCTAGTATCAGAATGTTTATATGTGCTCCAAAAGTAGATATCAAGTCAATGCTACTGAAAAACTTGAATAAAGGACATCAGATTTTCTAACAAAAGCATTTATCCTTTGGCAGAAAGTCAGTGTTTGAGTGCTCCATGTAAAACTTAACATGGAACTGACCAAGGATATTTAACATTTAGCTAATAATTTGCATTCTGGATAATAGCTCCTTGCTTAGGGCAAAGCAAAATCAAAGCTGGAGACAGTAATCCCATGTCAACAGTGGATGACTGTGACTCTTTTATCAATAAATGGGTAAGGAATGCTTTGAGAGGGGCGGGGGACCCCCAGACAAGTTCCAGTCCATCTGACTTTGGAGTGATGAGTGACTTCTGAGAACAGTCTAGGTGCCAAGGCTCTCAGCATATGCAGGATGGTTGAAGAGGGGGTAGTTTTCAGTGTCCCAAAAACACAGAAAGCTTTGCTCACACAACCAGTCATGGCATCATCTGGCTTTTGCAAACTGAATCTGCCTGTGTGGTCCTCTCTGGCACAATAGTGCAGCACTAGTGTGTACCAATGTGGCATGAACACGGTGATGCAGGCCAGGAACAGAACTGTGACACAGAATACTACTGCATCAGTATTCTAGGTGATACTGAAAATTCACATAAAAACGATTCTTTGGGCCTCCATGGTAGTGCAGGGGTTGAGTCTTGCACTATCAAGCTATTGCCAGCCACTGTGACATGAGTTTGATTCCCGGCCAGGGAGCTAACCCACAAGGCGCAGCAGACCTCTCCTGTCTCACCCACTGCTCCCCTAGCATTGTATTTCAGCTGATCTGCTTGTTCTGCTCCCCATTCTGTCACTGGTGAATCCTCTCACCCCCTGCACCTGTGGCCTACACCCCAGTTCTTGTATGCATAAATAAATAAATCTTTAAAAAAATGACTTTTACAGGGAAACCCCAACATGTACACAGATCCAATGGGTCCTCGGGTCCAGTTGGAAAGAAATTAATTCATCCAGAGGGTCAGAAGACAACTCACTATAGGATGCATAAAACACAAAGCATCACATACCATACAGATGCACCATGGGAGTCATGTTGGTTGAAGCTGGGGGTCTCCCAGGGAAGCAAATGGGAGGGTGACTGAGTAAGGATCTGGAGGTATTTGGGTGGTAGCAGGGGATAAAATGAGCTCCTCTGCTACGGATCCACATGTTCCTATTGGCGATGACTGATATAAATCTCTGTCCACAGCAGATGTCACTATGTCCACATTTGCCCACCAAACTATAAGGTCACCAAGCCATGGGTTCCTGTCTACCTGGACAATGATTGCTTGCCCAAAGCCATGTACACCTGAGTGGGTACTGCATATCAAGACAGGTTAAGACTGGGGACAAAGCTACAGGGAAGATCTGGAGGATGAAGTTGCCAGAAGACCTGGGTTTCACTGGTGGAGTCCCAAGGGCTCAGGTGGCCACCTGCAAAGCCCTCTGCAGGTACAGCCACGTGATGGCCAGGTTACTAGTGGCCCCTACCAGGCACACAGGGAGGCTGGAACTCAACCTCAGCAAACGAGGGAGGTCTTGGCTTGATTCACAAAGACAATCATTTTTCAGATGTTAAAGCCAAAGTGCAGAGAGATTACACACCTGTCCAAAGTTATACAGGAAGCAGTGAGGAGACTAACATAGGAAGGGTGGCAACAGCATTGGTCGGTCCTTTTTTGTTTTCTTTTTTATCTGGGAATAATTTCAAGCTTACAAATAGGTTGCCTGCTTAGTTCAAAGAACTTTACTACATTCTTATTCAGATTTACAAATTGCTAGTTGGACATACCTGTTTTGTCACTCTCTTTATTTTTTGAACCATTTAAAAATAAGGTGAGATATCTTACTCCATTAGCTCTTAATATTCCAGTATGTATTCCCTAAAAATGAGGGTAGTATTACATAAAGCAAATTCAGGAAATCAATATCGACGTGATACTGTCAATAATCTGGGGTCTCTGATCTGTGGTCCAGGATCCAATCCAGGATGAAGCAGGGCATCGAGTTGTCTCTCTAGTCTCTTCCAGTCTGGGAGAGCTTATCAGTGTTTCCTTGACCTTCATGACCTTGACAACTTGGAAGAGTCAGGGTCTGTTATTTCCTAGTTTGTTGCTCAATTTGGGTTTGTCGATGTTTTTTATGATTAACTTGGGTTACACAGCCTTGTTGGGAATCAGTCGACATACTAAGCCATTCATGTGACCCTGTTCCTGGTGAGTCTTGCTGGGGACAACCAGGATCAGGAAGATCAAGAAATCGCAGTGTGTGTAGGATACTTGAATGAGCAGCGCTACTTCCCTGGAGAAAAGAAGTCCCAAAACCGTGGCATTCTCCACATTCTGCACACTTGAGAGACTGTGCAGCGAGTGTGCTCTAGATGGTGGGCTGCAAGCTTTGTGACTGACTAGATACACGCGCATGGTGGTGACACAGGGCCCCAGGCATAAGTATGGACTTGGGGTACATGCAATTCTCAGATTTGGCTGCCATTCTGCCCCTAGCATGGCTGAATGAGCTGCCCCAGGACCCTGAGGTGAGGCCTGCAGAAGGAGGTCACCAGGAGTGGGGTGCAGGAAGAGCTGTTCTAAGGGGGCAGAGCTGCTTCAACATGAGGGGTCATTACTTTGTAGGACAGCGAGTCTCTGCCTGGAAGTGGTCCTGCAAAACATCAGCCTGTGAAGGCTGCTCCGCAGGTGAGAAAGAGACTGGTCAGGGGTCCTCCGAACAGGCATTCCCAGTGTGACCCAGTATCAGTACCACCTGGGCTCTAGAAATGTAGAATCTTGGGCCCCACTTCAGACCTGGGGAGAGAATGTGTGGAACTAGATTCTCTGAGGTGGGGCCCGAGAACCTGTGTTTTAATGATGATTCCAGGTGATTACATGTGCTCAATTTTCGGAGCTGTTTTGAGGTTTCTCTAACATGCGTCAATTTTGCAATTAGTAAATTTGTTCCCATCTTCTGCTAAGATAGTACATAAGCCTATGTTCTGGGGCAGACTGAGAAGCCCACCTTACTCTGAGGCCTGTTTTAGAAGGTTCCTTAACTACCAAATGGTAGTCACAATGGCAGAATGAAAAGCCTGATTCTCTGACAGATGCTGGGCCTTGTGTACAGAGAAGACATGGGAAGCCAGACAAAATGGAAAGATCAAACGCTGTCCAGGCTAGCTCAGGAGAAGAGGATGCTAGTCTTTGGTTGGGGGTAGAGGTTAATGTTACCACCACTTTACTTTACTGAGCACCTATTACATGCCAGGCAGTGTCCTAAGCCCTTTTCCTTCCCCTTTTCATTTAAATCTCACAAAAGCTTTCCAGTGCAGCTACTAGTATAATCTCCATTTCCTCTTTCTTTGAAAAAGCCGAGATTTTAGTGAGGTTAAGGACCTTGTTCTAGACCTTGTTCTAGACAGGTCAAGCAAGGGCACCAGGATTCCAATCCAATCTGACTCCAGGGGTCTTGTTCTCAAGCACTGAGCTCATGTGCCATCAGACTCGGAGGTACACTCAGTGACAGAGAAGCAGAGCAGACCTCGCAGCAATCTGCTTTTATTACTCAAGGGCAGAGTAGGAGTGGATGGCTCTGGAAACACAGACCTCAACTGTAACTTAGCAACCCCAGGCTTCTCTCCTGTAATGACTCCCCACCCGGCCAGACAGCACGACATCAGGCAGGACAGTCTATGTAGGATACCAGGGGGATAATTATCCCAGATGCCCTGTACTGTGCTGAGGGGGTTAAGACAGCAATTTTAAAATTACAAAGCCACCGCTTTTTAGAGCTAAAAGAGTCTATAAGGGCCTCCCTGGTGGCGCAGCGGTTGAGCGCTGGGTTGCGAAGCCGCCCGCAGCCTCTGCAGCGCCGGTTCAATCCCCGGCTGCTCCCCGGCCACTGGAGGAGGGTCCCACATGGCGCGCAGACCTCTCCTGCCACCCGCTGCTCCCCTCAGCAGTGTACTTCGGTCCTTTTGCCTGCTCTGCTCCCCGCTCTGGCTCTAGAGAGTTCTCTCACCCTCCCGCGCTTCTGACTGTACCCAGTGCTTGTATAAATAAATAAAAAAATAAAAATAAAATCTTAAAAAAAATTAAAAAAAAAAAGAGACTATAAAATATGTGCTCTGACTCCTTATTTTGTAAGAGAAGTCTTGAGAGGCAGTGTGGGCATTCACATATAGCCAAGAATAAAACAGCAACACCCTGGCTCTCAATCCAGGGCTTCTTCTGCTCAAACCTGCAGCTTGAGGGCAACCCTCTTCCCAAAAGCAGCCACCAGGCCCAGAGAGGAAGGGCACAGCTCTGGGACTCTTCCCAGCCCTTTGTTTATTTTTTATTTATTTATTTATTTTTTTTTTGGTGGGACACTTGCCAGTGGCCGGGGATTGAACTGGCGCTGCAGAGGCTGCGGGTAGCCTCGCAACCCAGCGCTCAACTACTGCACCACCAGCGGAGGCCCCCAGCCCTTTGTTTAGCAAAACCACTTGCTCTCATAGCCCAGCTCTCCAGATCCTACCCACATCATGCCCCTTCCAATCCACTTGTCCAGTGATGGCCACAGAGCTTAATCCCTAATATCTCACCCCCCAGAACCACTTAGCACATGACCTCCTCCAGCTTCCCTACTAGACAAAAGCAACTTCATCCCACCTCTGCCATGAAGAGGAAACATATGTAGTGGACTACAGGTTCCTACCTCTTTCTCCAAGCAGCATGAGAAGACCTGCCTGCTGAGGTGTAAGATACCCTGCCACAGGCACAACTGTGCTTCAAGAACTGTGAAGACTATGGGCAGCAGAGTAGAAGAAGCAACGATCAACTGGTTCTGGAGCTGGGATGCCATGATGTGAGGTCCTAACAGCTCTGTGATCCTCAACCAATCATTTTTTCTTTTTTGGCATACAGAAAACTGTACATAATAAGGGTATGTCATTTCCTGAGTTTGGAGATAAGTGTACATTCATAAACCATTACCATAATCTATGCCACAAACCTAGCTATCACCTCCAAAAATGCCTTCCTGTCCTCTTATTTGTGTGTGATAAGAATACTTAACATAAGATCTACGTTCTTAGCAAAATTGTAAGTATATAAAAGGTTTCTGTAAACTATAGGCACTATGGTGTACAACAGATCTCTAGGATTTAATCCTCTTATATACCTGAAACTTTGCACCTCTCTTATTCCCCTTCTCTCAGCCCCTGGCAACCACCACTGACTATGCCTTCATGAGTTTTACTCTTTTAGAGTCATCATATAAGTGGCATTGTGCAGTATTTGTCCTTCTGTATCTGCCTGTGACAGTTCTTAACCTCCGCAAGTGTTCATTTCCTGGTCTGAAAAAGACACAATTATACCTACGTCACAAGGTTGTTTTGTGAATTCAGAGACAACACAGGCAAAACACAGTGTCTAGCAATTATTTTTATAATATTATTGTTAATCACAATGCTAGAACAACTCCCCTTCACTGGCTCTTACTCTATGCCAGGCATAATGGTAAGTGCTTTACATGCATTAACTCACTGATTCCCTTCAACAAACCTAAAACTGCTGTTAACAATCTCATTCCACATTTGAGGAAGTATGCCGAGATTCGTTAAATGAATTACTCACAACTATTGGTAAATGAATGCTCACAGCTATTATAAAAAAAAATTATCAGATGATAGGTGGGTCCTGGGGGAGAGTAGTCACTGACACCAAACTGAGAGTGACAAGGACCCTTGGGGAATGGAGTGTTTGGTAATTGAATTTTCTGGCGAACTCAATACCCATTAGGAACATTTGCTTATTGCTAAATATTCTAAAGCAAGGCTCAGAGCAAGAACTTGCCAGCCAGAGGCCAGTTTGAAAAATCTTAGAGCTGCTCTGACACCTCATCAAGGCCACGGGATGCTCACATGGTGTGTGAAAGCCCAGGTCTCAGCACCCATCCTCCTTGAGGCTAAGGACTGTGGGGCATTATTTCATTATTTCATTTACTCCTCTTTGCTCAGCTTCCCCTCACCTTTCTAGGCCCAAGATTCTGCAACTGATGTGCTGGCCATCACTGGGAAAGAGGTAGCATGTGCTCTTTCAGGCCCTGCCACCAACTGAGACTTAAAAGAGTCCTCATCGGTCATGTGAAAGGATGAGTTGGAAACTGGCCAACACCTTTGAGAGCCAGAGATGGCAGCTACTTGCAGCATAAAGATGGACCTGGGTTCCAATCTCACCTCTAACATTTTCCATCGTTAGCAATGTTAGCAAGTGCTAACATTCATTGCAATGCACTGTGTACCAGACATGAGGCTAAGGACTGTGGGGCATTATTTCATTTACTCGTCATAGCAACCCTGATACGGAGGTACTTTTATCCCCATTTTGCTGAGGGAGAAACTCAGGCTCACAGAGGGTAAGTGACCTGCTCAAGGACACACAGCTAGTAAATGAGAGTCAGGATTTAGACGCCCTGCACATGTAACAGTAAAGGTTTAGTGAAGGAACTCTGCTCTGCCTGTGCTCTTAGCCACTAAGTCCTATCAAGCTCATTCCATAACCCTTTCCACGTCGGGCCTTGATTCCCCCAAGAGTTGGCATAAAGCAAGCAGAATCTGGCCCCAGTACGAGGTGCAGGGCTCTGGCCTGAGGATCCCTGAACTTGGCAGGGGACTTCCATCAATGATGGGGAGACATACATTCAGGCCTTGGGTAGGAGTCCGTAGGGTCGGTCCATCTTCAGCACTGCTAAGCAAGCCTTGGAAAACTCCCATCACCCGACACACAGTAGGTGCTCTATTATTAAGTCCCACGGAGCCCAGGGATCAGATGTCTGCCTGCCCAGCTCTGATTTCAAACGGCGCTCTGGAGGCCCAGGGCCCCTTCGCGCAACTAGCCTGGCTCCTGGCCATCCGCGCCTCCTGAGCACCATCACCCTCCAAGCAAAACGGTGTGCGGACCCGCTGCCAGAACTCAGCCCGGAGCTAAGGGCTTCGGTTGCAAGTCTCGGGGCGTCGCCCGGGCCGGCGGCACCCAGACACTGGGGTTCACCTCTTCTCGCCCCCGCCCACCTCCTTCTCCTCCAGCCTGCAGCACGCGTCCCTCCTCAGTTCTGTAAACTCCCCGACGCGCCCCCCTCCTCGCCCCAGGCCCGGCGCCCCGGTCGTCTCCTCCCGGCGGAGGTCCCGAGCCAATCCCTCAACTCAGAACCCGCCCGGGGAGCCGAACCCTCGGCAGCCGCGAGCGCGGGTCTCACCTGCAACCCGGCTCCGCAGAGCTGAAGCCACCTCAGCCGACGCGTCCTGGAGAGCCGCCCGCGGAACTGGCTTTGGTCAAATCCTCCACCGCCGCCTACAGTGCCCGCTTCGAACCCGGGAGGCCCAGGCAGGGAGCGCAGGGTGCAGCGTGCAGCAGGGTCCGCCGCCGCCGGGCTCGCAAGCGCCCGCCGTGCGCCTATCCAGCCCGCGAGCCCGGCGCGGTAGCCTGTGCGCGTGCGCAGGTGAGCGGGTCCAGCAGCCTCCAGCCCTCAATCAGCACCACCCCCTTGGCTCGTGGAATCCTGGGAACTGTAGTTTACATGGAGGCTAGTCGGCCGGTTACCGCGTGGAATCCTGGGAGTCGTAGTTTACTCCCCGAGAGGCAGTTTTACTAGTGGTTGAATATGGGATTACTGATAATAAATTTAAACACAACTTAAACCGTCAACCAGATGTTAATTATAAGATCAAAGTAATACATTTACAGGCTCTTAAAAATATAATACAGGGGCGTTAAATACTATTTAACTACTCCCCCTGATGCACGGCTCCTGTTTCCCTGATGTATCACTAGACCCCTGCACTATTCCCCTGATGCACTACTCCTTACCCACACTTGCCCCTACCCTATCCCCCGTGACAATCCAGTTCCTCAAGGGCAACCATTCGCAACCCTATGGTTGTTGCATCCAACACTTATACTGGCTTTCAAAATACACATATGCCCTCGATTTCTTGACTTATGAGTTTACACCTCTTGACTTTTTGCTGGAATAAATAAGAATTTAACTTGTCCAGATGTGTACCAACCACGACGAACCACTCCCATAGTTATGAAACAATTTCTGTCCAATTGGGAAAGCCTGTTTTCCAATATAGCTATTTTGTTATTTATGATTATTTGAAAGTATTGAGGCAATAAGTTGGTGAATTTATGCATGAAACATTGACAATCCAATTAAAAACCTTTGAAAACACGCAGGCCTCTAGGCAAAGAATTCTAATAATCAAGAATGAACACAAAGATAAAGCACAAAGTGTTGTTTATATTTATAATAAAAGACTGGGATGGCTATAATAATTCAGACAAAATAGAATCAAGAGCAAGAAAAATTACCAATGTTAAAGATGGATGCAGTGATTAAAGGGTCGATTCACCAAGAAGATATGATTGCTAAATGTAAATGTACCTAATAGAGTCTCAAAATAAATAAATCAAATATTGAGAACTAAAAGTAGAAATGAACAAATTTGCAATCATAGTTGGAGACTTTATTATCCCCTCTCTCAACAGCTGATAGAACAACCAGACAGAAAGCCAACAAGGATAAAGAATAGTCCAACAACCCCAAAATCAACTAAATCTAATCGACATTTCAGAACACCAAACAATAACAGGATATACATGCTGTTACACACATATTAAAATATTTGTTTTAAGTAAAACAGTATTTATTTGTCTTAAATAAATGTTTTATGTCTTAAATAAAATAAACATTTATCTTAAATAAAAATAGTGTCTTAAACAAAAATGTTAAGTAAATTTTAAAATATTAAAATGAACTGTATCCTGGCCATAAATTTAAAAATTAGCAAAGACATGAATAGCTATTTTACTGAGGAGCATGCACTCTGGGCTGGCTTGGTGTTAGCTGTGGGTCCTTTGGTAGTATTCTAAACTGGCTTAATGGCTGAGGCCCCACTGGCAGCTCTTCGAGAGAGAGAGGTTGTTGACTACTCAGTTGGAGTTTGGTCTTTGAAACCAGACAGATCTGACTGTGAACACTTACTTTCTGAGTCCCTTTTAAGCCCCAGATTATTCACTCAGAAAATGGAAAAAATGGCACTCTGTAGGTGCAATGACATAGATATCAGCTACACCCTCTGCCCCTTGAGAATCAGGGACAATGATCTTGACTTTTTTCTTGCCTTGAGATCCATGGCCTGGTGGGCCACAAGGCCACCCCAGGACTTCAGTGGGTTCCAGGGATGTGCACCCTCATGGTGGTTATTATGAATTAGCCCACACTGGAAACTTTGCCCTTCTACTAGTTTTCCTCAAAAACAAACAAACAAACAAACAAATGAAAACCAACTCACATAAAGCATATGTAAACTTAAGAGAGGAATAGAACTTACTGATGGCGGCGGGCTTAGCACTGAGTTAGAACAAGTCACAGACCACCAAGCAAACAATATTCAAATTAGATGCTCTATGTTGCAACCACCAGGGGGCCACAACTTCACTCTGCTGTGTGTGTGTGTGTGTGTGTGTGTGTGTGTGTGTGTGTGTGTGAGTGTTATTCCCTTCCTGCCTCTCCATTTTGTTCTCCTCTACTCCCTTCTCCCCATGACTTCTCCCAAGCAGTAATTTCTCCTCCTTGCCCTGTGCAGAAGTCACCGAGCCTCTCCGGGAAGCCTTCCCTCAAGTTGACATCCATGCCCTGAGGTCTCAATTTCCGCCCTGCACCTGAATGAAGAGTTCTTGCATACAATGAAATCCACACTGACTGGCTTATGCAGAATAGGATTTATAAAAGGATATTATGTGACTCAGATTTCATGGGGATGATGAAGCAAATGATTTACACTGGGTTTCTAGAAACAATCCCACAGTCACAATGTCTGAGAACTGGGCTCACGCATGAACTGTGTGTGCCTGCTTCCAGGATCATGCCGCCAAGCCATGGACAGAAGCTTCCACTGCCCTGCCCGCCATGGAGAAACCCCACTCTTCTGCCCTGGCCTCCCTGTGCAGAGCACATCTGCTTGGTGAAGTCCAGATCCCAGGTGGATCCCTGGTTGCAAAGGGTCTAGGAGATGGAGTCTGTAATTCTCCAGTGTGGAGAGCACCACAGAGGGGTTTGGCAGGAGTGCTGAGTAGGCGCTAGATAAGTACAGTTTTCAGAATCTGCTACCCTCACCAAGCACCTCATGATTTTCAAAAGATATTTCTTCTCATAAGAGGAATAATATTGCCAGATTTTAAGACAATTTTTTCTCTGTCTTAGTTCAAGGTGGTGTGAAAATGAAATAGAATATGGCTCTGAGGCTGTTGACGCAATATCTGTCAATTCATATGGGGTTCAATATATGTTCACAGTAATGTGTATTGACTGTGGGTACCTTTCCAGCTGGCCCTTCAAGGTTTGAGAAGAGTTCCAACCCAAGGTGCTTAAGAAGAGCAGGCTGTTTGCTGTCCAACTCAATTCTCCTGGAGTGTCTTTTCATTCTATTAGAATGACCACCTTCACCTAGCATCTACTGTCAGTGTTGAAACCTCTGAACAAACCAGCCCCTCACAAACCCCCAGTCACCTGTTGCCCCTCATTAATTTCCACTGTGTGTGCCCATGAGCCTTCACCGATTTTTGATTCTTTGTCCAAGCACGCGCGATAGAGAACGCATCACCTCCATGTAAAATTTCTGGGAGTCAGCAAAACCGATAATGCTGCTGCCTTGGCTGATCCCTGGGTGAACTTGGAAGAGGATAATGAATACTTAGTTGTTGTGTTGCCCACTGAGACTTTTTTTTCAAACCACCTTCACCATCTGCTGTGCATGCAAACAGATTCTAGCAGGAAAGCGTCTGCCGCTTAAGGCAGCAGTAACTCTTAATTCCACGGTCTTAGAGAGGTGTAGCTGTGGGCAGGTGGCCTCTTGCCTTGGTGCCTTCTGGAACAGCACTGCCCCCTGCTGGCACCCTCCCTCTCAAGTCAAGGGAAGTTGGGGTCTCTACTTATTTGTGGTGAAGCATGGGTTTACAACTTTATTCTCCTTCAGCAAACACTGCAGTGAAAGCACTTGGGCATATTTATCTGTGTTTGGGGGATCTTGGATATGTACTTTCAGACTACCTAACTCCAGAGCAAACATTTGGGACAAGTTGGTAACAAGGCTGAAGACTTGTCAGTTTTGCTTCCTTTATTTTTCAGAAAAACACTTTTAATCTGATTCAATCTACCTCATTCACAGTCATGTTGATGGGTCAGTCACCTGACAGACATTCTAAACCATTCTGGAGGAAAAAGAAGCCTTTATTTATCCCACTCTCATCAAATTGCCACTACTCATTCTCATTCACAGGAGAAGTTGCCAGCTTGGTCTGACTTTGTGGGTGGGAACTAGGCTCTGAAATTCACTCTGTTCCATATTTTGTTCTTCTGTCGAGTACCTGGCCCCTAAAAAGAGATATTTGGTTAAAGCAGGAGTAGTATTAGTATTAGTATTAGGAATAGTAATAGTATTAGTATTAGTAATAATGCTAGGCTGACTCGGGCAATGTGACCTGAAGAACAAAGCATCTTGCAGGCACATTAAATCCACCTGTTTATAAGAGGAAAATTATTTCTAAAGACCAGGGAGGAGAATTCTTAGAGCAAAACAAAGACAGTTTGTTAGAACAGAAAAGTCGTTTCTACCTGCGACAGGGAAAGAAACCCAATAGAGGATGCTCATTTCCTCACCTGTCCTTTGAAGGTCTGCACTTAAGCTCTCTCCACATTCCTCCCCTAATTCCGGACTTTCAGCGTCCGGCTAGCATACCACGTGCAGCATAAAAACTGTTCAGATTGTCCCCAACTACAGGGATCTCTCACCCTCTATGACTTTCATTTGTTCTATCATTCTTTAAAGTTGGGCTGCCCCAAACAAGAATTTGAGGGCAAACAATGTGTTTGAGAGTGAGTCACAGGGAGTGGAGAAGTAGGACAGGAAGGCAGGCTGGCAGGCAACACGGAGCGAACTAATGCCAGTGCTGATGGAAATGGTGGGTGATGCAGTCCCACTGGGGACTTGAGGTGGCATAGAATAATCTTCATAGTTGTGTTGCCTCCCAAAATAATAAATGGTAGTAAAAGACATCTTTAAACATTTAAAAATAAAAATTAAGAATATAATTAAAATAAGTCAAATTGGGGCCTTTCTGGTGGCTCAAGGGCACTATGAAGCTATCAGCAACCACCGCAGCACGAGTTCCATGCCCAGCCAGGGAGCTGACCCACGCTGCTCCCCTCAGCAGTGTATTTCAGTTGCTCCACCTGTTCTGCTCCCTTCTCTGTCTCTGGTGAATCCTCTCACCTCCCGCACTTCTGGCTTACACCCCAGTTCTTGCATAAATAAATAAATCTTTAGGGGCCTCCCTGGTGGCGCAAGGAGTTAAGCACCGCACTATGAAGCAATCTGCAGCCTCTGCAGCATGAGTTCCATTCCCGGCCAGGGAGCAACCCACGTGGCAAGGCAGACCTCTCCTGTCTCGCCCACTGCTCCTCTCAACAGTGTGTTTCAGTCAGTCAGCCTGTTCTGCTCCCCACTCTGTCTCTGGTGAATCCTCTCACCCCCCACATCTCTGGCCTGTATCCCAGCTCTTGTATGCATAAATAAATAAATAAATCTTTAAAAATAAATCTTTAAAAAAAAAGACTGAAAGAAAACAGCCATAAACCTAGAATCCTATAGCAAACAAGAACAACCATTTACATTAGGATAGAATAAAGTCATTTCCTGGCAAACAATAACTGAGATAATTCGTCACTATCAGACCTACAAGGAAAGAAATAATGAAAGAAGTGCTTCAGGCGATGGTTCCAGAGAGAAGTGAAGAACCTCAGAAAAGAATGTAGAATGTAAGGAAAGATTAATATGTGAGTAGACATATTGACTATCGAAAATAATATTAATAATAACATTTTGTGGGATTTAAAGTACATGGGAAATTCAAATACATGACAACAGTTATTAAAAAAAGAAGAGTCAATTGAGTCAAAGGTCTAAAGATCTTTCAAAAATTGAAGAACTGATTAGAGTGTTGATTTATATTAGACTCTAAAAAGTCAAGGATGCATATTGAAATCTCTTGGGTAACCACTAAAAGAAGAAATTGTTAACAAGCTGATAGAGGGGAGAAAATGAAACAGCAGAGGCAGCAATGACAATAATAATAACAACTAAAATGGTTAAATAAAAAACTGCAAGGAAGGAGATAAAAGGAATATAAGGGAGGTAATGAATCATAAGCTAGAATTAAACCCTTAAGATACTAGTACATAATAACATTTATGTAAATGAACTAATTTCTTCATTAAATGACAAAGGTTATCAGACAGCAATAAGGAATATAGAAGTTAATTAAATACCACTGCAAAAAGATATATCATTTTCTTTATTATATTCTCTAAAGTCTCTGCAATTGACTCATAATGTATCTTATTTTAGTCACGAAAAACATTATTTAAAATGATTTATGGGTGTCATAGTAATTAAAGTTGGAAGAGCTTCCTCACTTAATTAAAGTTTCCACAGATACAGACACCTGAAAACATGAGGAAAGAATCCCTCGTTTTCCCAGGGGGACATTGTCGACAGATGCTGAAGGTGGAGGGTTAGGCAGGTAATCTTGGCTTGGACACAGGCGCTAGGGAACCGAGCTGGCTAGTGCAGGAGCTCTCTGGAGCTCTGCTGATGAATGACATCTGCGACAAAGCTTCCTTGCCACCAGACTTCTCTACTCAGGGTATGTACGTTTAGAAAGAAAAGGTTTTTTGAAAAAGCTTTTGTGTTTTCTTTATGGAAGCTGTAATAATATGCTCAGTGTGGGCAAAAGTAAAAGGCACTATAAGCTAGACAGCACAGTTCAAAATTACCCTGAATTCCACCATCTAGAGAGCACCTCAATTAATCTTTTGCTGTATCACCTTCCAAACTGTTTTCTTGACATGGGTACATCAGTATGCAAATGAAGGTTATAGTGGTGCACACTGTTTTGTAACCTGTCTTTTCACTTACCAATAGGTCAGGAGCATCTTGGTAAGAAGAGTATTGGGGAAATGACAGCAATTCTCATGAGAATCACAAATAGACTGAAATGAGGTTGCTGACTCATCCGCCTTGGCCAAAACCACTTTCCTTTAAGTGCCTTAGAGATGAATGCAGACGTTTTAAACTATCATTTTCTATTTTTAACAAGCCCCTGATTTTCTTTGTTGCCATGGGTAAATGTTTTTACTTTGTTGAAATTAATATATTTGATTCCATTGGGATGAGTCTAATTGTACCAGTAATGTGAATTAATTGCTTATTCTTTCAAATCATAGTGAAATTATTTATTTTATAGAGTTTAAAGAGGCAATGTTTTTGCCTAATCTCCTATTTTCTGGGTCATAAATTGAGGTCCAAGATAGATGGAACAGGACTGTAAAACTGGCAAATGACACATCTGAAGACCCCAGAAATGATTTGCATATTTTCCAAATGGTTTTGTCTTGTGGGAATGCAGAAGGAGAAAGACATGGGAATCTTGTAACATTGTGGCAAGGTAGGGATTCCTGCTGGAACTTCCATTTAAAGTCATTCAGGCTGCAACCATTCTTCCTTGCAGAAGCACAGACAACTGTAGTAGGAGCGCTGGTCACATGGGCTGATGAGAGAATAGCACCCCATAGCCACACTGGGGGCCCGGAAGTTAAAACTAGAGCAAGTGGGAAAAAGAGGGCCAACATAAAACCATGTTCAGGGCCTCCCCAGTGGCGCAGTGGTTGAGCGCTGGGTTACGAAGCTGCCCGCAGCCTCCACAGCGCTGGTTCGATCCCTGGCTGTTCCCGGCCACCTGAGGAGGGTCCCACATGGCGCGCAGACCTCTCCTGCCACCCGCTGCTCCCCTCAGCAGTGTACTTCGGTCCTTCTGCCTGCTCTGCTCCCCACTCTGGCTCTGGTGAATTCTCTTACCCTCCCGCACTTCTGACTGTACCCAGTGCTTATATAAATAAATAAATAAATCTTTAAAAAAAAAAAAAAAACCATGTTCAGAGGGCGCGTTTAGGTGGAAACACAGAAGTCAAATGGTTATCAAATGCAGGATAAACCAGTGATCAGGAGCTTGTAGTCACAAAAACAGAGGCGGAGGACTCCTGGAGCAAAAGGCACCAGATGCTGTGTGGTTCTCACAGAGCTGGCGGGGGTGGGGGGGTGGCGGGAGGGGGGACAGGTAGCATCATCAGCACCAGCTGGGAACTTGGACTCCATCCAGAGTTGCTGACTCAGCAACTCTGGTAAACATCAGCCTGATTTAAAAAACAAAAAACAAGCCTATTGGGTGATTCTGTTGCAAATTTAAGCTTGAGAACCCCAACCCACTTGAGCACAGTGCTCCTCAAGCCCCAGCATTGCGCTTCTCTGGGCCTTACCCCAAACATTCTAATATGACGGCTATGGGATAAAAGAGTATCAATACCCACTCCCCAAAGTTCCCAGGTGATTCTGATGGGCTGCCAGGCCTGGGACCCACTGACAGGGGTAAATAAAACAAGGCTGGAGAGGCCCTTGCTGGCTTTCCACTCCGGTTTCTCTGGGGTAACTTTAGTTGGTGCCACCAGGTATGGGTGGGCGATAAGAAGAGGAATTGCTTGTTCAGAAGCTCTTACTTGGGGCTCCCGATCTTTCCTGTGACTTCTTCCCTCCATCCTGCCTTGCAGGGAGCAGCAGGGGCCATTGGGAAGGGGGTGATCTTGCTTACAACCATGGGCGTAACAGAACAATGACAAAGTGACACGTTTCTTCACCAATCTCCTCCCAGCTCATTGTTTTCCACATCCAGTCAGATGGAGTTTCCTTTGACTTCAATATTTGGGGCTATGTGTTGCATCAGAAGAGGGAAGGAAGTATCCAGGGTGTGTGTGTGTTTTTATGTGTGTGTGTGTGTGTGTTTAACTTCCTATAAGATAAACACAACCATAATTGCATGAAGATCAGATGAAAGTTATATTAAATCCACTGTGTACATTATGGGGGTAAGTTATGTGTTGTTTAGTCTGCAATAGTGTAAAAAATCACACAGATTTCATCAATGTAGAAAATATGAGTTGAAGAAAATCTGGGGACACTTTGGTATTGTCTAGTGTCAAGGACATGGTGTCACTCAAGGACGTGGAGCCATGTCCACTCCAGCTGGCTTGCAGCTGCGCATGCTTGCTGGATCTTGTCAACTTGTATGCAGCGTCACAAATATTGGCACACAGATACCCAGGTCTCCTTCAGTATTTTTGTTTTTTTCAAGATTGGCTGGAATTTGTGTTTCTGATAATTATTTGAAAATCCTGTAAAAACAGAAGTTCACCTTCACCCACCCTTCCTCCTCTAGCAATCTCTTAATGGAGCTACATCTTTAGCAGCATCTGTATTTATCTCTTTCATTTATTTACCTCTCCAGTTATCAAATACTCTCCCTGTTTCTCTTCTTGGCTCAGGGTCCCTGAGAGGTTCGGGAGAAGCCCGGGTGTTCTAGGGTTAGGAGAAGCAATTTTACCTTGGAGGCAAGATTCAGGACAAAGGACAGCAGCCCACATGTTCCGCTGCACTGCAAACTTCCCTTCAATTTGATCACAGGACAAACACTCAGACCTTGGCTCTCTGCCTATTCTTGCTAGTGCATCTTGCTTCCAGACCAGGCCCAGGCTACTCTTCCTCTCACTTCTGGGCACCTATAGGAAGCAACACCCTTTTCTCTCTGACCCTCAGAGAACTCTCTCAACCCACTACTTATCCTGTGCCTCCTGGACTTGTCATAATCTCTACCCTTAGGTAACCTGAGCTTACATCTCTTTGGTTGTTGCTTTTATTACTTTTCTGGGAGCCAGGTTCTGCAACCCCTTCACTGTCATTCAGTTTTTTACTCTCTCCTCTCCTTAGTTTTCAACAATGTTCAACAAATGTTTACTGTTTGCCAATTCCAGTACCTGCTCAGGGGTAACCAGGGATGGGGGTGAGGGGTTGAAAGGAGGTGGAGATGAGAATGGAGGAGGCGGCAAGGATCAGCTGAACAAGAGCCTTTAAAAACAAATAACTTTTATAGTTTATAAAGATTCTGAATCAAGGGTCTGGGGCAGAGCCCAAGAAGCTACATTTCTAATAAGGTTCCACATGATGCTAATAGTGATACTGTGATCTGGGGACCCCACTTAGGGTAGCAATCTTAGGTCCCTCTGTCCAATATGGTAACCATCAGGCCCATGCGGCAAGTGAGGACTTGAAATGTGTCTGGGGAGACTAGGAACCATATTTTTAGATTTTGTTTGAGTTCATTTAAATTTAAGATTTAAAACACACTCAATGTGTTGTTAAAGACCTTTAAGTATATGTG
The DNA here is from genome assembly GCF_014898055.3 of Talpa occidentalis. Taxonomy (NCBI): domain Eukaryota; kingdom Metazoa; phylum Chordata; class Mammalia; order Eulipotyphla; family Talpidae; genus Talpa; species Talpa occidentalis. The sequence goes on from NW_023600993.1 coordinate 30,700,517, forward strand.
GGTTAACATAAGTATGTGACTTGATAATTTCAACTTTAAGTTGTTTTTTTTTTTTTTAAAGATTTATTTATTTATTTATTTATTTATACATGCACTGGGTACAGTCAGAAGCGCGGGAGGGTGAGAGAATTCACCAGAGCCAGAGCGGGGAGCAGAGCAGGCAGAAGGACCGAAGTACACTGCTGAGGGGAGCAGCAGGCGGCAGGAGAGGTCTGCGCGCCATGTGGGACCCTCCTCCGGTGGCCGGGGAGCAGCCGGGGATCGAACCAGCACTGCAGAGGCTGCGGGCAGCTTCGCAACCTAGCACCCAACCGCTGTGCCAGCGGGGAGGCCCTCAACTTTAAGTTTTTAAAATCTCAATATAGATTAAATATTTCTGAGAGTTTAATATCTGACTTGAGAAGTGCTTGAGGAGTAAAGACACCTCAGAATATAGAGATTTATGATGAAAAAATTATAAAATCTCTCATTAATAGTTATATTGCTTACATGTTAAAATGGTTTTTTTGGATATATTGCATTAAATATAAATAATTAAAATAAAGTTCACTTATTTCTTTGAATTTTTAAACATGTGTTTAGTAGAAAATGTGAAATTATATCGGTGGCACATCAGTGGCTTGTGATCCATTTCTACTGGATGGCACTGCCACAGATGAAGGGGGGATAATGTTTCTTATCTTTCATCTAGGGAGGATTTGTGGGAGTTTGTTTTATCTGGGAGTTTGCTTTCTCCATTTGGATAGTTTCTAGCACGTGGCTATTCTTCCCTGTATTCAGCAGGCTTGGGGAAATTCTATGATGTGTCCTGAGGCCCTACTCTTGACTGCTGGAGGAGAACATTTATTTGAAGAGGCCCATGACTCCATATCTCCATGGCCTGCATCAGTCCTTAGGCCATACCTTTCTGGGAAATGCCATTAACTCTCACAGCTCTCCTAGCCAGGACAAGAAGACAAATGGATGTATCTTTAAGACATGCAGCTCAGGGTGCTCAGAGTCAGGCTGTCACAGCTCGCTTTCAGGTTCACCTGTAACCATGACAACTCCATTGATGCAAGTTGCCATGGATTGTAATTCAAGCTGGATCAGATTTGTTAAAAAGAAAGAATGGAAAAGTACTCAGCTTTGTCTCGGGAGAGTGCTGGAGATAGGGTTTCTGGTGATATGCTCTTAGCTACCATACTCATTTAATTACTTTTGCTTATGATTTCTCTGGGGAGATGTTTTTTCCAAGAATGATTTACTGGGAAGTGGGGAGGGTTTTCATGGAAATGGTTGGTGTTAAGGAATCCAGCAACTCACAAGACCTTGAGCTGGTCCTTGATGGGAAGATTTTCACCACATCCTCTGGAGTCCCTCCTATTTCTCCAATGTTAGCTCTAATGGGAAAAATATCAAACTCCTCATTGCATATCAGAGTTATAAGGTGTTCAGATGAGAAAGTAAGATGAGGGGAAAAAAGGGAGGGATTGGAACTCACTGGGGTTTTACACCTTGGGCCTAAACAACCAGAATTGGAGAGGGAGAAAAAGCTGGAAGGAATACAAAGGAAGAGATACAATAAAAAATCCTGGAAAACCACTGTAATCTTACATTTAACTAGGAAATATCAGTAACTCATCATTTCTTTTGTTTCTTTCTGAAAAGAAGTATACTTCCTAACTCTGCTGAAAAGGTCTAGGACCAGCCAATGGTATTCATGCCTGAATTAGTCTCTAACTATCATTTCCTAGCCAAAAGAATCAGGGCTCCTTGAGAAATGCTTGATTCCACCCCTAAGGCAGAAAACATGCAAGATGATCCTGGGACACTTGCGAGAGTGCCACTTCCTAGACTTTATCCACAGATAGGCATTAGGATGACCCCTTCTCAAGATTTTCATTACCCAGAACACAGGCAGGGATGCAGGAGGCAGGATGCAGGATCCCCCAGTTCAAGGACCAGTCAGTTCTATGCAATCTTTTCTGCTCTCAGTCTCTCTCCTTCAACCTGAGAAATGTGTAATTTTAGAGTCAGAAATGTATAATTTTGTATAATTATACAAAAATGTATAATTTTCACGCTTATATTACCATGCATTCTTCCAAATCTATTGTCGCTGTCATATTCCTATCAGAGTCCCATAGGATCTAAATATTAGAAACTCAAAACCCAGGAAAATTTTCCTTTAACTCCGATCTATACTCCTTCCCTGAAGCAATGAAAGTGAACATAATCAAGACTGACTGATTGAATGGGAATAGGGGTGACAAAGGGTCCCTAATACAGGGAAATATGGTAAGAAAACTCAGTCCATATTTTGCAATTTTAACCCACTTCACAGAAACAAGATAAGTAAGGGACAAAGAGATTGAATTTCATGATCAAGGCTCACACAGTTAATAAACAGTAGAGCTGGGACCTGCACCCAATGATATGGGCCATTTAGCCAAAAGATTGGCTCCCAGAATGTGTGTTGAAATCCAATATACCACATATAATTAGGGTCCCTGAAGAGTAAGGGCTCAGTGTCTGACACATTAAATCAAGTTCTGTCTTTCAGAGACTAACATTGGCAGGGACTCAAGAAAACCTTTGCAGTACAGGTTTATTCATTGAAAAGAACCATAACTGCAGTGTGTCAGGCACTGCTCTTTGTTTTGTTTTGTTTTTGTCGGGTTTTTTTTAAGATTTATTTATTTATGCATACAAGAACTAAGGCAGAGGCCAGAGTTGCAGGGTGTTAGAGGATTCACCAGAGACAGAGTGGGGAATAGATAGGCAGACTGACTGAAATAAACTGCTGAGGGGAGCAGTGGGCAAGACGGGAGAGGTCTGCTGCACCATGGGAGTAGCTCCCTGGCCGGCCAGGTATCAAAATCTTGCAGTGCTGCAGAGGCTGCGGATAGCTTCACAGTGCTGTACTTAACCACTTGCACCACCGGGGAGGCCCCTCATGCACTGCTCTTTGTCATGGAGACATCTTCCCTGTGTCACCAAACAGCCTGGGAGTGAGAAAATGAACCAGCTCACCAAGAGATTCCACAAACAGGTCCCCGCTGGCCTCTAGCTTCATCTTGCCTCGTTGTAGCCAGCAGGGCTGTGTGCAGCTGCTGAGCCAAACTTGGGGAGTGAGAAAGGAAGATGAGGACCGTGGAGTCTGAATGCATATCAATGCTGCATTTCCCTTGGGTTTGCTGAAGTATTCGGATTAGAAATGAATAACGATTCTGTGCTCCAAGGTACCAGTCCCTTCCAATGTCTTGAGGAGTAGTTTTTATTTGCCCCTGAAGACAGAGAGGGTATATTTAGAAGGAATAACCTAGCCCCAACTCCGAGGATGCGCCCCAATGTTCACTTGAGCACTGCCCCCCTCAGGTGTCGGATGTCAGTGTTACTGTGGCCTGAGCTGCAGGAGGACACAGGGTGACTGGCAAAAACATCATGCCATGGGGCCATAGACAAACGGCGATGTCAATTTATGAGCTGGGTTTCTCAAGCCGTGGTTATTTAAAGCCACTCTCTAGTGCTGATACCACCTTCCCTGATGTGGCGCCATAGCTCCTGACACAGCCCATCCATGACAGCTTTTCTAAGGAGAAAGGGAGGGTAGATGATGTTAACAAGGAGCAAATGGTTGACCTTGGGCAGTGATTGAGGCCTCCAGGGTGCCAAAATAAGGTCACCTATGGAGGGCAAGGGTCACGGAACCTGCAAGGACAGATGACCCATGGAGATCGGAGAGGCACCAGCCCATGTTATGACAAAAGGAAACAATCAGATTTGTCCTGGCCGCCACAGTCCTATTATTGGCCTGGATCTTTCCCGGCATCGAGGGTGTGCCTCCGGATGGTTACTCATTGCTGCCCTCTCCTGGCATCCAGTGGAACTACGACCTCTGCAACCACAGCTCTATTGTCATACGGCGAGGGTATAAGAGCAGGAAGGGACCTCAGGAGTCATCTTGAAAATAAATTATATCCATCGAGGTAGTGTTAGCTTACAACACCGTATGTGCTTTAGGGATATAGGTTCACACTCTTACAAATGTATGTCATCACACCATACCCACCACCAAAAACCCAGTCCCTCTGCCAGAGTTCCACTGGGCTCCTCCCTATTTTGCTCCCACTCCCCCACATTCCCTTCCTGGTAGCTTCAGTTATTCATTCAGATTTCAAGATTTTCTTTCGGTCTGTGCCTTTGCCTTATTTATATTCCACATGTGAATGAAATGTTCTGTTAGGGACTTTGTTAAAATTCCACCTGTATTGCCTTAGATCCCTTTACCCTTCTCGCTCTCAAAAGGCAGCATCTTGTCTTTTTCTGAGGACTGACTGCCCACAGGCTGCTGGAGCCCACCTGGTCTGGGCACGTGGAGATCCCTGGGAACTGACATCCCTCCAGAGGTGCCCACTGCAGAAATATAAGTCCTCTGCCCTCTACTGCCAATCCAGACAGCACGGGGCGTGCCTCACTCTGTTCCTGGGGTTCTCTGTGGAATGGAGCCAGCGGGCGTGTCCAGTAGACTTGCCTGATTACCTGATTATGCGCTCTTAGATGGCTTCCCTCTTCCTTGGCCCCACTCGGCTGAACTTCCTCGTGAGCTACGTTCCCATCAATGCTTGTCTTAGGGTAGGAACCACCCCTAAGGTGTTTCTGTAGCGTGCACTCTGCTTCTTTATGTATGACGAAGAAGCTGACAGGCAGAGAGGGGACAGGGCTTTCTGGAGGTGACACAGAGAGTGTGGCCTGGGCCCAGGGCCCAGAGCACCATACTTGGCTGCTTTGATAGCTGGCACTATGAAGGAATCGCCACTCCTAAAATCTGCAATGTCCACTGCAATCACTGGGTCAAGATTAGGGCTCAAAATTGAGCGAAACCCACTGAGTCACCCAGACAACCATTCCCTGGACTCCTGATGCTCTGAGATGCACACATGATACTGAGGTAACAGGTAGCCATTTAACTAGCAGATATTTATAGAGCATCTGTTGGTGCCAGGCAGTGTTCTGGGTGCTGGCGAATCAAATGAAAAGACAATTCACACATCTGCCTCTCATGAAGGAGGGAGAGAATATTGCATCAGCGAGTGATAATTGCTACAAAGACAAAGAAACAGGGACCCGGGGCTTGAGAGTGATGGCACCAGCCATGCTGAATAGGGGACCAGAGGACAAACTATGTACAAAATGAAGGCACTTTTCCATCTGAGCATATTTTCTCTGGGCCCGCTCTCCCAAGGCAGGGAAGTGCTGTCCTTCAGCACTGCTGTGGCATCAGCTCGGTTCCTGGATGGTGTCAGGATGGGTGGCTGGCTCTGCCTGGCTCCTCTGGGCAGCACTTGTGAGGCTGTTGCCGAGCGGGAGGCGCCCTGGCTGTGGTTAGGAGAGTGAAGGAGACCAGAGGGAGCAAGGGGGCAGTGGCTTGTGATTGCACCCGGAGCTTGTGACCCTCCACGTGGCCTTCCAGACACCAGAGGGTGGAATTGAAGTTGTCCTCAGCTTTCAGATGAGCCATTATCTCAAAAAGGAGATGTGGAGTCACACCCTGGTGTTCCCTCCATGACGTCAGATAGCCCTGTGGTCTCCTACATCCTCAAAAGTGGGGCAGAAACCTTCTCTTCTCAAACTGTCATAACTTCAGGTTCACCCCTGTGAAACTGGCTGTCAGGCAAATACTGGGCTCAACCCCCACGCTGCGTGCTCTTGGGTTCCTCACAGACCCTCTCTGAGCGGAGACCTGAGCGATGAGTGTTCCAGGCTGAGGGACAAGTCAGTGCAAAGCCTCAGAAATGAGCCTGCATCTTTGGGGGGCCTTGTGGAAAGGGGCATGAAGGCTCTTCCCTCCTAGGGCTATTCTGAGGGTCAGTGAAACCAGCTACACCTCCTGCTTCATCCCAAGTCATTTGTGATCCCCTCTCCAGGCAACTGTCCTCCAGAAAAGAGCCCCCACCAAACTCAGCGGCCCCTACTCTGATTTCTTTATTTATTTACAGTTTTTATTGGTTTACCATTGGCCGACAAGACTGTATACACGTTCTGGGAAACACAGCTTCACATCGATATTTGTACATATCACATCACACCCACTGCTAAAGCGCTAGTGCTATTCACCACGATCAAATTGACCCCCTCTGCCTCTCCCTCTCCACATCCTCCCCTTCCCCTCTGGTAGTCACCCCATTTTTCTTTGTGTCTGAGAGTTATTTTGTTGTGTTTTGTCAGTTAATTTGCCTATTCCATGTTACAAGTGAAAGCCCCTCTCTGTTCTAATCCCCACCAAACTGGCCTTCTGTGTGTCTAGGGAGGTACTTGCCAAGGGACTTATCTTTAAGTTTTGCTTTTACAAATGAAGAAAGTAAAAGTTATGTTTGAACCCATCTTTCAGAGAAAATTTTCCTACTTCTTGGGTGTATTTCGCTCCCATTTTTCAAAAACAACAAATAATATCACATGGTTGAGAAATCACCACATTTTTCTTTCCCTCTTCCTGCCAGTTTGTTCCTTTTCTCGGCCTGCCACTCCCTATAAAAGGGACAACATATGGCTGTGGAATTTTCCTCTACCTGGGGTTTTGGAAATAATTCAAAATGATTCTTTGGCCATTGTGGGCTGACATGTGTGCTTTATATTATGAAACCTGCTACTTAGAATCAAAGGTCATAAAATTGAACGTGGTCTGGGGAACACAGATTCACTGTTGTGACATCAAAACCCCTTCTCACAAAGGGGCACACCAGGGACACCGGCTCAGTTGGAACCCAAAATGCCCACAGTAATTATGCCTCAATGCCTCTTCCCTGCTTTTTGCTTATTTGCTGTTCTCAGTTTTTTCCCAATGAACATGTGATATTTGTATAATAAATTGAAGCTATTTTAAAAATTCAGAAGGAGAAGGGGGAAAAGGACAAGTCAAAGGCAGGGAATTTTATGCATATCATAACTTAGTGTTATGAGATAATGGATGCACCACAAAGAAGTGAAATAAGTTGGGAAGCACTGAGTTAAACAAAGCTAAATGGATTTCTCCCGATGGGACTTCTCAGAGCCTTTAATTTTCTGGTGAATATTATGATCTCCAAGAGGGAGCTATAGCCCAGCGATGGAAGAGTGGATAAAGAAGGTGTGGTATTTATATACAGTGGAATACCATGCAGCCATAAAATAGAAGAACTCTTGCCATTGCAACAACCTGGATAGAAGAAATCTTGCCATTTGCAACAACCTGGATGGACCTTGAAGGAATTAAGCTAAATGAAATAAACAAGGAGTAAGACAAATACCATATGATTTCACTCATGCGTGGAATATAAGGAAAACAAAAACAAACCCTTAGACTGAAATCAGAATGAGGGTTACCAGAGGGGAATGAGGAAGTGAGTGGGTTAGAAGGGCCTGGTTATTGGTGGTAGATGGTGGCTGGACATCTGCTGGCAGGCATGGTGAGAAAATACAATCTTGGAACCTATATGGTGCTGTAAAAAAAAATGTTACCTCAATTTAAAAAAGGGAGAGAGGAGAGCTGTGGGTAACAAGATTACCAACCTCAGAACTTCTCTTGTGAGGAGTAGCTCTGTCCACTGATTATCTGTGGAACATGCATTGGAAAATCATATTGCAAGGCACTCGCTGCATGCAGAATCAGGGAGACACCCAGGTCCCATCAGGCCACGTTCTAATGTGATCTGCATTGTTGAATGGAGCCCTGTTCTGTGGGGAAAACTGAGAGCACATCAGTTCTCAGATCAAGAACACCACTGTGATCTCACAGTAGATTAAGAAGTGTGGCCAGATCTATTATGGATCTTCTTATTAATTAAGAGATCTGGAAAGTAGAAAAACATCCTTGGGCATTTGGTTAATAGGAACACTGAGTTCAGCAAAAACTGCAGCCTTTGCATAAACAGAGGGCAGATGGCCCTGAAGTTCAGGGGCATAAAATATGCCTGCATATGAGACCATGCAAAGGAGGGTAAAGAGAATAACAGAGAATGCGTGCAACAGAGAGGTGATAGCTGTGCATATCCCCTTGGGCTTTGGAGTGGCAAGGACTGGACCGCTATCTGCCAAGATCTGTATCTCTGCCAGAGGACCTCTGGCCACTGGAGTCTGTGATTCCTGCAGGCCAGAGCTGCACAGAACTGAGGCAGAGCTGACTGTAACCAGTGACTGATGGGCGTGGGAGTGTAAATGCCCTGGATCCCTCTTCCTCCGGCAGGATGACTGAGGTGCATAGTCTATATAGGTTACCAGAATTCCCTAGTGAGCCGAACCTACTGCTTTCCATAGTAAACCCTGACTTGATATAACACCTGTTTCATTAGCTGCTTTCCCTCCCATGCCTCATTTTCCCGACGAAACAATGTATGTCCTGCAGGAGTTTCTTTCCTAGTAATACTGTTGGTAAGAAAACCCGTTTTCCAGGATTACCATAATTCTCCAAACCAAGATTCTGACCACTTCGGTGAGTTAAGAGCAGTTCCCTTTTATTTCTGACAGAGGGCAGCATTTAGTTTTCTACGGCCCTGAGCAATATTCCTGGGCTTGCAAATGACTCCAGCTCAAAATAAAGAAAAACAAATTGAAATGAGGGTTTTAATCACTGTGAAGGGAATGAAAGGCTGTGTCAGCGTTTCCATGGAAAGTGCTGTCTTTCAGGGACTTATCCCAGCTGTAAAAATATGCTTTATGTTCGGATTTGGCAAGAGCCAGGCTTTAGTCACTTAAAATTTATATATTATTAAAGATTCTACTTTCAATCAAGTCAAAAAACGTGACTCTGTAGAAATGGCACAGAACGCCCCTGCCACTGTCAATGGCAGACTGTGCCTGCTGCTTTCTCTGCCAGATCTGCTCAGGACCAGCTCCCAGAACTGGCAGCAGTGTCTCAGATCCAGGGGCTCCTCAGAGGCACTCCCCAGAGGCGGCTTTGCTGCTGGAAATGGTCACACCAAGGAGGAGGCATCATTCTTTGAGGAGACAAAGTGGTGGCTTGGTCCTGTGGGGTCCTGCATGTGGCGTCTGTGCTGCCTCTTCTCTGAGCACAGGTCGCTGGCTCCCTCCCCCGCATCCTGGTCCCACGGCCACAGAGGACAGAGAGGGGCCAGCACAGCCATGCAGGACACTTGGCCACTTGGGTCCTGCCACTCAGGTCCCTGACAACATCAAAAGTGGAAGAATCTCAGGTTGAATTGACTGGAAACCTTAGATTCATTCTGATTTCAGCTTGTAGCCCAAGTTCCTGTGATGTGAGGGGAATGAAACAGCCAGATCATATGATCAGCCAAAAGAGGAGGCAATTTGGGCCGAACAGGCCCCAATCTGAACCTTTGTCATAACGCATCAAAGCCACCTCTGCTTGGCTTCAAAACCACATTTATTGAAATTTTGATATGTCCTTTATTTGAAACAGTGGTAGGAGTAGAAGGGGGGGGTTCTTTACAATAAAAAGAATAAAGGCAAGAGCAGAATGACAACTTTTCATGGTCTAAAATGAATCCTTTATCTGTGCCAGTTGGTGCTCATCAGGTGGGAAGTATTAGCATATTCTCCCCAATACAGTGAATGGTAGGTACCATTCTTCCCATCAAAATAAACAAGCCAACACTCACAGGTTAGGGAGCGCCCTCAGAGGCCCCTGGAGAGCAGATGCTGGAGCAGCCCTCCAAGGCAGGTCTTTCTCACACCAAAGCGTGCAGCTCTGTGGGTGCACCTGGAGCAGATCTGATCCCCTTCCCTGAAACAGTGCGGGCTCAGGACTCCAGCAGCTGGTCTCCTTGTCCTTCCCTGGGTAAGGAGCACCCTGACCCAGCTCTGGGGGGACCGCCACCCAGCAGTTTCCTGCTGCTGGGAAAGATGTTGGCTGCAGAGGGCAGGGCTAGGAGCAATGGTAAAACTCTAAAGGGGCAGTGATTTTTAATGCTACCATTTTTTTGAGTGCTCATTGTCTACTGGGCACAGTTGGAAACTATGTGTGTCACATATATTGTCGAATTCACAACCACTCCCAGCAGCTGCCTTAGATCGGTATTAATATTGTCTCCTGAGGAAGGGAGAGATTGAATAATTTGCACAAGGTCACACACCAGTCTGTAGGAGATGAAGATGGGATTCCAGCCCAGGAACATGAATCCCAAACCAGGGACTGTTGCCTGTATAGGTGGCAGTGGCTAGGGGAGGCTGAGTTTTCCCAGTCCAGAATGTTAAGCAAAATCTCTGTTCATAAGTAGCTGGACTTGGCAAGACTTTGAGCCAATTGGCTCCACTCCTTATTTTCCTGTTGACCAAGCTGAATCTGCAAAAGAAGAGGTCATTGCCTTAGGGTATGACCTCCAGGGGTGAAGTCAGAATGGGCATCTGAGTCTCCTAAGTCTTCTACTTCTACCTAAGACAGGATCTTGTGGTGGAGCCTCATGTTCAGCAGGTAAGGCAGGGTCTTGCATGTAGTGTCCAAGCAACTCAAGGCGAGATGAAAGCTGTGCCTGGCAGGGTTGCATCCAGGCCTGGGCATGATGGTGTCAGCCTGTCTTGTGCAGCTGTATACCAGATGAGGGGTTTATCCCCCTATCTCTTAGTCTGGAGAAGGAAAGACCTAGCAAAAAGCTTGCAGTGGGATGGATACATTGAGTGGTTCCAAAGTATAGTCTGAGGAAGAAAAACTGATTCTTGTGAAGATGAGAGTGTAATTACATCATCCCAGACAATTGGGATGATGGAAGCAACTACACAAAGCAATGATGCTCTTGATTCTGAAGCTGCAATGTCTTGGCTGCACCAAGATGGTCTGGTTATGACATTGTTATATCTTTCTGAGTTGGCCTAAGATAGTTTTCCATTGGCACTTAGCTATATTAGTTTACAAAGCAAGTAATGGGATGCAACCTTCCAAAAAGTACAAGTCCTGTACTGGGGAAGGGAGAGAGGAGAGAGTTTTGAACAGAGGCTATAAGATGAAGAAGAAAAGAGCAAAAATCAAGAATGTGGGATTTCACTATTGACCTTACCACAAAAGGGAGGGGAGTGTTTTAAAGGATTACTGTAAATAACTAGATGACAAGAAACTGGAAAATCTACATAAATTATTAAATTCCTAGAAAGGCACAAACTAAAAAATTGGACTCAGGAAGAAATAAACCTTTTGAAGAGACATAATGGATAGAAAGCATGAATTAGTAACTGAAAAACTTTCCTTAAAGAAAAATTAAGATCCATATGGCTTCATGTTGAGTTAACACCAGGCATTTAAAGGATAGATACCCATTCTTCACAAACTCTTCCAAAAACTAGAGGACTCTACCCAATTTATTAAATGAAGTCAGTATTAACTTGATAATAAAACCCCTGAATAAAGATTCAGTATAGAAGCTATCAAAGTCTTAGTTTGTTCTTTTGCAGAAATTGACACAGATCGTAAAAATCATGAAAATACAAGAAATCCAGGATAGAAAATACATAGTGTTGGGGAAGATGAGGAGGAAGTGGAACCCTATATACTGCAAGTAGGAATGGAAACTGGAGTTGCCACTTTGCAAAACAGTTTGGCAGTTCTTCAAAAAGTTAGACATAGTATTTCCATGTGATCAGCCAGGCTTCTTAGAGAATGAAAAGCATGTTCACATGTAAACTTGTACATGGCTGCTTGCAGCAGTATTATTTATTACAACCCCAAATTGGGAAAACCCAAATATCCATCAGCTGATAAATGGATAAACAAAATGTGGAATATCCATTCAATGGGATATTATTCATCAATAAAAAGGAATGGAGTACTGATTTCTGATATAAAATGGATGAACCTTGGAAACATTAGGCTAAGTGAAAGAAGCCAGACACAGAAGACCATATGGTGCATGATTCCATTTACAAGAAATGTCCAGAACAGGCAAATCTATGGAGACAGAAAGTAGATTAGTGATTGCCCAGGCCTGGGAGAGGGAAAGGAGTGGAGAATGACTGCTAATGGCCAGGGGTTTTCTTTTGAGGCTGATGAAAATGTTCTAAAATTAGATTGTGGTAATTGTTGCACAACTCTGTGAATATATACTGAAACCCACTGAATAATACACTTTCAGGGGATGGATTTTTATGGCAGGTGAATGCCAATGAAACTGTTAAAAATTACAAAGGATTCTTTTAAAATATCCTGGTAAAAGTCCCATGGATTACTCTGCAGCTACTTGATTAATTAAAGTAACAGTGTAATTTAAATACATTACATAGAAAATTATCCAAGTATAGTAAATGGGGGTTCTATAAATGCAGTTTATAAATGCAGCTTATAATTCACTATAACATGATCTCAGTTTATAGTAAGAATGTGTGTATGTGCAGAAAATAAATATATGTATATGTGCAGAAAATGTATATATGTGAAACGTGTATATGTATATGTGCAGAAAATGTGCATATGTGCAGAAAATAAAAATTGGAAGAAATATGTTAAAGGGAATTTTTGCTGAGTATCACACGATAAGCTATTCTTTTACAAATTTTTATTTAATCTTTGAAAAAGTAATAAAATCACATGGCATAAAATTCTAAAGCTTCAAAAACTAGGGGACAGTCTCCTCCAAGTTCCTGGTTCTCTTTCCATAGAACAACCAGTGTCACCAGTTGCCCGAGTGTCCTTGGGAGCATTTGACAGAATCAGTGGCTGCTCTGTGTACTGTCATGCACCTGACTGCTTTTGTGTCACTTTGGATCTCATCCTTATCAAAACATAAAAAAAGGCCTTAATCTTTTATTTTAAAGAACTGCTTGCTCTCTGATCCTTAGATGTATCATTTGAAAGATGCTTTATTGTCATACATTTTCTAATTTGTTTTTGCTCTGAGCATGTATTTAGTTGGTAATCAGAAAGGAATGAAACTATTTCCCCAAAAGAAGTTAATGCATTGAGGATTCAGATGGAAGAAGAGTGAGCCCCTAGGGGTGAACTCATCTGCCTGAGTAGGTCACTGAGGAGAAACGGATCCCCCAGCTGAGATCACAAAAGGACAATGAAGAGGGGGTGATCTCCACCATCGGGGAGGGACGCAGGAGAAATGCTCATATGGAGACAGGAGTCTCAATAGCATTTGAGAATCAATCTGTCTTCTCATTTCCGCTGTTAATCTCCCCAAATATGAGGAGGATTTGAGATTTACTGGGAACAATGGAGCTGGAATTCATTTCCCAGAGGCTGTTCCTGCTTTGACTTGCTCACAACAAATTCACCTGCTCTCCAGTCTACCCTAAATAGGGATGCTCTGCCCTTGCCTCTGTGCTGAGGTGCTTGGGGAGTTATGGTCTATGTTTTCCCAAGCCCTTGGGCCATTTTACTTATAGTATGCAGACGTTTTAGAAACTACCAGATTTTGATTTCTGCTTCCTTCTTCCTAGCCATGTCACCTTGAACAAGCTGTCCAACATTTCTGAGCCTCAGTTTCCTATCTCACCAGCAAGAAATCAGGCACTATTGAGCTGTCAACATGGTCATCCCGTTTATTAAAGGAGAGTGGTCACATGCCATCCCATCTGTTGGTTGCACACAGTCCTTTGGGGAACAGAGGGGATGTCGATTGTGAATGAATGGGGGAGTGAAGGACCCCTTTGGTGAGTGAACCCTCCTTTCTTGCCCCTACCTTATGTCCTTCTTGTCCTCTTTGTTAAAACTCTGCAGGACATTTCCTTCTGGCCCTTCTTTCCAGCTGGTGGCCACAAACCCTGCTGTGCATGGAGACAGAAAAGAGGAAGAAAGGAAGAGATTTTGATAGTGACAGTTTTGCTAAACAAAGACCAGTTCCTGGTCAAGTTCATGTCCTATACCTTGTGGGATTTGTTTTGCTTTTACTGAATCAAGACAAAATTAAAACACCTTCAGGCCTTGCAGTTGCCCTGCTATTTTTCTAAATAAATTCTCCCCTTCTTTATCCCTTCCATGCCACCTCTTGCTTTGTCTCAGCTCCTGTCTGCCAGAAGCTTGGCCCAGTGACATCTCTAGTGCTGGCCCCTACAGGCCACTGCTCTGGGCCTGCTTTAGTTCTACAAGTATAAACTTCTCTCTCTGTCACTGAGCTGGTTTCTTTGTAAATATTCATACTCTTATGTTTCCTAACACACCCAGGCCATTGCACCTGTGGCCCTTTCTATGGGCTGAGCCTAAGCACCGGATCCCTGGCATCCTGGGCCTGGACAGACATGTAGCCATGGTGCAGCCTCTGCCTCCCCGGAGAGGTTTGCTGGGGATTTCTGATTAATATGCTGTCAAATAGGAAAAGGAAGTCATGGAACCAACACCCCAGCTATGGAAGAAATTAAATTTCTGGAAGTTGGCCCAGAACAAGGAACAGATTTTTTTTTTCATGGTTATTAACACTGACCAAGCTCAGAAGGAAGAATCGTCTTGAAGAGACTCAGCCTGGAACTGGCAACAAGGGCTCCAGACCCATCATTCCTGTGAAAACAGTCCCAAGCAAGCTTTTCATCTGAGCATCTTGAAGGGCTTTATAAATAATAGAGAATCTTCACAGAAACCTCCACAGAGAGCAGGTAGGAAGTAGGTTTCTTTCTTTGGAGATGGCGTTACCAAACTGGGAAGTGATTTATCTGAGAGAGCATGAAATGCCATAAAATGCCACCAGCCAGGAAAGGGGATGCTTTTATGAGCACCTGATTGAATCCATGATTCTTTGATGCTGACAAACCACTTATTTGAAACAAAGCTGACTAACAGCATTTATCAAGAAACTTTTATAAGTTAGGCAGGTGAAGCTGCTTTGCACAGTTCATCCTCACAGTATTGTTAGATGTTGATGTCATTTCTGTGCCCTTTTCACTGAAGAGGAAACTGAGGTTCAGAGAGATTCCCTGACTCACTTAGGTTACACAACTGACTAGTGAAGGAACTAAGACTGTAACCCAACTCTCCTTGCCAACACCAGTGTCTTCCTTCTGTTCTCCTCCTTAGTCTAGTGAACTGTTTTAAATATGTATCAACAACCTCAGAAATGTTCTTGCTCTTTGATCCAACAATATTACTTAAGTGTCTTAAAATTCAACAAAGCTAAGGATATACTGGTGTGTATCCCTCTTCTTCTCCAAATCACACAGAAATGACAGAAGAAGTGCAGGAACAAAGATCGAGTCACAGTGGCTGTGGACAGTCACAGGAGGGGGATCAATGTTCAGAAGAGTAAGGAATTTCTGGGAAACATAAGAAAGATATTAGAACAGAGTGATGGTGAAGTGAAATGGAAACTATAATGCTGCAGAGCTGAATGCATACTCAATGTAGAGTGAATTATCCCAGCAGAATTACAACACTCAGTAAGTGAAAAAGTGAGTTAGGGATGAGATAAAGGATGGTTGAGCTAGTTCCTTACCACTATCCACCAAGCACTCCCTGCCCCCACACAGAGAGCCAGGCTGGCTGCATTCCCTGTCAGAGAAAAAGTGTTCTCAAGGGGGTACAGAAATGTCCTCCAGCCACCAACACTGTTCAGTTCATATATTCATCTACAAAAACCAAGAATTGACAGGCATTTTGGAAAGGCCAGAGTCTTAGGTGCAAAAATAGACTGACTCTAATAAAACAGAATTTATGACCTACCAAAAGAGATCTTTAATTACAGCGAATATCCCCGAGTGAGTTAAGAGAATAATATACCCATGTGCACTGTAAAATTGAGGGTACCAGAGAGGTGGGGGATGGCAGCAGAAGGGGGAGGGGGCCCGATGGACTGTGGTGGAGGACTATGCATCTGAAGAGGCGCAATCCTATATCTCTGAATCATATACGGTGTTGTAACCCGATGTAACATCAACAAAAATGAAAGCAATAAAATAAAATAAAGACTATGAAAAAGATATAATCAGAGTTTTTAGAAATTAAAGCCAAAATTGCCAAAGTTTAAAACTCAATAATTGGGCTGATTAGACAAATGAAAACCAAAGGGGTAAGTTGGAAAATCAAGCTAAGGGATTCTTCAGAAATGAATCAGAAAAAAAAAAAGGATAGAGATGCCATCTTTTTTTTTTTTTTTTTAAAGATTTATTCATTTATTTACACAAGCATTGGGTACAGTCAGAAGCCCAGGAGGGTGAGAGAATCCACCACAGCCAGAGCGGGGAGCAGAGCAGGCAGAAGGACCGAAGCACCCTGCCAAGGGAAGCAGCGGGCGGCAGGAGAGGTCTGCCCACCATGTGGGACCCTCCTCTGGAGGCCAGGGAGCGGCCGGGGAGCAGCTGGGGAGCAGCCGGGGAGCAGCCGGGGAGCAGCCGGGGGTTGAACCGGCGCTGCAGAGGCCGTGGGCAGCCCTGCAACCCAGCGCTCAACCGCTGCGCCACCGGGGAGGCCCGAGATACCATCATTTTTATAAGCTAAGTGATATAAGATTTAGAATCAAACATTGATGTATCTTTCATATGGGAACTCCAGAGGTGAGAACACAAAGAACTGTTAACAGGAAATTTAAAAAGATATAGTAGAAGAAGATGCCCTAGTGCTAAAGAAATACTTTAGATATAAAAGTGCCCATAGATACTTTAGTGATGGCTATACTTAAGGGGAGAAATCCTACATTGTCAAATATTTACACAGATGTAAAACAATGGTACTTCATTAATAAAATAAACAAATACGTAATTGTACACACAGAAAGCTGACAAGAGTACAAAGCAAGCTTCTAAAACTCAAATTTTAAAAAAGGCAGAAAAAAATGGATAAAGGGCATAGTTAAGTCACAGACAACAATATAAATATAGCTAGTAAATAGGTTAAAAGAGCTCAATCTTACACGTCATCAGGGAAACGTAAATTACATTTTACACCCATCCACTTGGCATAAATGAAACACACCCTTAACTTCCCTTGTTGAAATGATAAATGAGCAATTTCACAAATGTCATTTGTTGATACCCTGGAAGAGGGCATCTTGGCAGCAGATACGAAACTCTTACATGTAATTCAGCACTTACATATCTGGAAATCCACCCTGTGGAAATACTCACCCGTGTTTACAAAGATTAGGGACAAGGATGTTCATTGACCATTGTTTGTAATAGTGACTAATGGAGGTCATACAAGTGTTCATTAACTGAAAATAATTAAATAAGTTATTTAATGTGCATGTGTTATGGACTTCTCTGAAACCACAAAAAAGACCGAGGAAGATCTTTATATTGTCATATGAGATTTTCACATGAAAAAGTGTCAGTCTCAAGGTATGGGATTACTTTCCCTTTCCTGCCAGTATTTCTTCAGTTTAGGGACGTTTCCTTTAATGTTTTCTTTTTTATTTCACCTTTTTTTTTTAAAGACTTATTTATTTATATAAGAACTGGGGCACAGGTCAGAGGCACGGGAGGGTGAGAGAATTCACTAGAAACAGAGCGGGGAGCCAAACAGGCAGAAGGACCAAAATACACTGCTGAGGGGAGCAGTGGGTGAGACAGGAGAGTTCTGCCTCACCATGTGTGTATCTCCCTGGCCAGCCAGGACTCGAACCCGTGCTGCAGAGGCTGCGGACAGCTTCACAGCACTGCATGCAACCTGCTGCGCCACTAGGGAGGCCCTTTTCTTTCACTTTTCATAGAACTGTTTTATTCCAGGTTTTTCTGACAAAGGCATATTATATACATATATCTAAATTTTGCAATTTTTGGAGCCCTATAGCAAATTTATGCAGATTCTTTCTTTGTAATTTTTTTTAATTGAGGTAACACTGGTTGACAACACTGTATGATTCAGAGGTCTAGGTTCACATCCTTTCAGTTGTATGTTGATTATTTCTTTTACTCTGCTGAGAATTCTAGTAGATGAGTGTTCAAACTCCAGGCCCTCATGCTTAATTTTCCCCTCATGCTTTCCACATCTTTGCCCATATGTGTGCCCTTTCTGATAGAAAGTTCACCCACATTTCACCTCAACCAGATTTTACAGTAATACTTACTCTTTGGTGCTTCCATTCTTAGTTACTGAGTTAAATTTTTTTTAATTAGTCAAACTTCTGTTTCCATTTTCTGTTATTGTTTTTAATTTCATTGGCCTCTCTTGTATTGACGTTATATTCTCTCCAACTCTTCTGCAGATATTAATTGCATCTGCAAGTAATAAATTCTCCTTATATTAGTTTTGTTAGTCTTCTTTCTTTGGGGTCTGGGTCCCACTAGCTGTGGGATCAGGTACCCCCCCTTTCATGATGCTGGCTCCTAAAGAGTTTGATTTCCTGCTTCCCTTTGCCTTACATCAGCAAGGAATTTAAAGCTTGATGATCAAAGAGTTGTCTAGGGTGTGGGGAGGTGAAATCTCTGCACAATTCTGGTGGGAGTGCAAATGAATAGTCATTTGGAGAGTGATTTGGCAAATTTTCAAATTTAAATATGCATAACTTTTGATTTAGTCATTCCCCTTTTAGTTCTGGGCCTTAGAGAAATGCTCACCTGTGTGCACAAACATGTTTACTGCAACTTTGTTTGCAACTACGTAAATTAGAAACACCCTGAATAGTTATCAGTTGGGGAATAGTCTAGTAACTTCATGGTACAGTTAAAAACAATGAGATACTGACATGCACTGATATGAAAAGATCTCTAAGATGTATTAAGTGGGAAAAAGTTGCAGAACAGTATGTACAGTGTGCTACTTAAAGAAAACAAACAAGCCCATAAACAAAATCTGTATATCCGTGGGAACTGACATAGGTGCATGAATGCATAGAAAACAGTGAAGGTTTAGGTACCAGACTGATCATGGCTGTGTGCAGCTAGTGAGGCTAGTGATGTTCAGGGCGGTTTATTGTTTAGTTGTTCCTAACAATATGTTAATTTATATAATTAATAATAAAAATAATTCTAAAAATAAACAGGTGGCCAGGGGAGCTGTGTTCAAGGCCTTCAGGACAGGCACCGTTCACAGGGTCTCCCCTAAAGGCAAGTGCCCTGCATTTGATTTAAGCTCAGCATGGGGGGGCCTCAGCTCACCACAGCAGTGCAGGGTGTCACGTGTCCCTACAGCAAATACAGTCACCTGGAGCTAGTCAGAGATGGAACAAGACAGTTGGTGATCAAGGTGGAGAACTCTTTCCCAAAGTCCTGTTCTTACCAGTGTTTCCAGTACACAGGAAACTTTTAACTGTACTTGAAGAGATATTTTAATTCATTTATCAGGATACCTGAAAAATATTTCTCAAAATTCTCATACCTCATAATAAGCTGCAGAAAAGAGGGGCCCTGAGGTTAAGTAATTTGGGACATACTCCACACATGTGTCCATAGACATTAGGGGTCCTATTAGGATACTGAAGACTCAGAAGCCATAGTTCAGACATCTGCAGCTTAATTTAGTGGTCCCCCAATTTTTTTTTCTAGGGAACCCCACCCCCTTTTCTAGCTATTGCAATAAACACATCTGATACCAAGCTTAGGAAACACACCCCCAACCCCCACCCCCCCTACCCCTCCATTCACTACCCCCCTCCTCCCAATAATGGACGTGAATGCTGTCAGCTCGGGAGGTTGGGGCAGAGAAGAGCATGTGGCATACTGCTTGTCTTAGATGCTGGAACACTCTTCAAGTCTCTTGAAGGAGCTGTGCCCTCTGGGGTTTATATTCAAATCACATGCTAGTGGGGGGGCCCTCCTGAGAGAGGATATGGAGACTACTGCCTGCCTGTGTCCTCCCCGCTGCGCAGAGGCACACCAGTGGTTCTGGAACAATGAGGGTGGAGGCCTCAGGCCGCTGGGCACCTGGAGGAGCTGCTGGGTCCTGGGCAGGTGCTCTGGCTGCAGTGGCTGAGGGGGACCCCCCACATCGGAACCTGCCTGGGCGGGCAGAGCCTGAAGAAGAGCCTGAAATTCTCCTCCAGAAACACCCCAGTGAACATCAGGGCCGTGAGGGGTCTGCGTGGGGTGAGAAGCGAGGGCCACAAAGGGGTTGCTGTGGTTAACGTGAACCCACTAAGTGAGGGAAATCTGGTTACTTGTTAAAAGTTGTCAGGTCTTTCTGTAACCTGGTGCTGTTCTGCCCTGCGTGGTGGCCACCAGCGGCGTGTGGTTCCTGAACACAAGAAAGTGGTCTGAATTGAGATGCGCTGTAAGTGCAAAGTACACACCAGATCTAAAATATCTTCTACAGAGCAGAAGTAAAATATCTCGCTCAATTGATAGTGAAAAAAAAAGTTGAGAGGATAATATTTGGTGGCTATTAGGTTAAGTAGAGCCTATAAAATTAATTTCACCTGTTTCTTCTCATTTTTTTAATGTTGCTATAGGAACACATGGGGTTTATTTATGGCTCACTTCCTGTTTCTATTGGGGGCACTGATCAGGGCATTCAGTGGGAAGCTACTAGGGAGAAAATAGCCCTTTGGTTGCAAAGAACAAGTTATGGATCCAGACTTGGGAGAGACTTTGAGGTAAAAAGGAACTCAACTGTTTTGTTTATGAAAGCAGAAGAAAGGGAAAGCAACAGAATAGGTCGAGGACAGGCAAGGTGGCAAGGAGCTGGGTCTCAGGGGAGAGAGGAAATGGAGAAAGGAGGGAGGGAGCTCAGCAACCAGAGACCAGGGAGACAGATGGCCAAGAAAGGGCTCTCTACGTCCCTGAGGCAGGGCTGGCAGTGAGTTTTGCCAGCAGTGAAGTCTGTTGATAAATTTTAAATGGGTCCCTATTCTATGTCATAATACTTCTCTGCTGTTCCCAAACCCCAAGGACAGATGGTTTCCCATGTGCCATGGGTTAGTGGCACCGTGTGGGGTCAGGGGGAGGGGGAGGGTGCTGTGTCCACACTTGGCGAAGCAGGCTGGGCGAGGCAGTGATGTTCCAAGTGGTGACCCAGAGCAGGGGTGGGGAGGCAAGGCAGGAAAGGTGCAGGATGAGGGAGGCCGCGGAGAGGAGACAGTGACACCTGGAAACCTTGGACTTATTCACGAGAGCAAACAACAGGCAGGGATACCCAAGGGAAATGAGTCTGAAGAGAAGGGTCACCCCCCAGGTTGACAGACACTAGGACCCGAGGTCCTATTTTATCAGGATGGTGTGGTGTCCTTGGGAGTCGTGGGCAGTAGATGAGGAATTTGGTGGCAATGCAAGCTGGGAAGGGGAGGAAGTGGAGCAAAGCGGAGTTAAAATCCAGGTGATCCAAAGAGCAGGGTCTCCACACTCATACATGCGTCTGCCTCTCAGGAGGCCGGCCTCCTTGCCCCACAGCTTCTGGCAGGAATTGGTCGGTGGGGGTCCTGCAGAAGACCCAGAGGAAGGGGTGTTTAGTCCTTGACTCATCCCTGCAGCTTCTCAACATCTTGTCCCTCTACCTTCCTTCCTCCACCACCTCTTTCCCCCAGCAGCTATCTGCTCCTGTCCCTCTCTCCCCACAGACGCCAGCCCTGAGGGGCAGTGCATAGTCCTCTGTGTTCCTACTTCCCACCCACTCCTTTGTCAGCCACCTTTTATTAACCTTCCTTGGTTATCCAGCTTCCTATAGACCTTGACAGGCTCAGGGGCACGCCCTAGGCTAAGTTTTGTGCACTTAAGGGAGGAGGCAGCGTGAAAAATACGAATTTGAATTTGCATAAACAAGTACTGGATGGACACATAAGAACCGAATAGAAGCAGCTTGCCACAGGGGAAATAGGTTAGAGTGGGGAAGAAAACAGCAAACCAAGGTGGAGGTGGAGCAAGACTATCTAATCTTTGTATTAAATTTCTATTGTTTTGATTTCTGAACCATGTGAGCAATTATCAGACAAAATTAAACTAGAAAGAATCTGCTCTGCCCCAAGTGGAATTAATGGGGGAGTCAGTTTAATCCTTTCCAGACCTTTCACCAAGGAAGCTCCAGATCCTGGGCCGGAAAAGCCACAGCATGGAGGGAAGCGGCTTCTCCCAGTTGGCGCCACCACACTGGGCCACCGCCAGCAGCCCCATCTGCCTCTCCTCTCTCCTGTCCTTCTGGGGCTCCGTCCTTGGCCCCCAGTATCCCTGAGGTGGTGCCATGGGCTTTTTCAACTGACCGGGAGCGATTGTAAAACCAAATTACATAAGAAAGTTGACTGTGGAAAACCCGGAGAATCCTGAAAAACTGCATTTCCACAGAGACCGCGTCAGTCCTGCTCACTTGAAACTTGAGAGGCTCAGTCTGCTTTTTGCTACAGGAGGCTTCCAAAAGGCCCAGCAAGAGCCATTCCTTTGGCTGACTCACCATGTACAATGCCCCAGACATGTGGCTTAGAGAATGTTCAACCTCCCGCCTTCCCCTTTTTGTGTGTCCCCTGGGTCTGGATGGTGTCGCAGATGCAGTGCTAGGCACCCCACTGGGAGAGGTGCCTTCATGTAGAGAGAACTTTGACTTTTGCGAGTTCGAGTTCTATCTGCTTGGTGGAGTCATCAGAGGAGCCAGCATGAGAACAAAGCTGCTTTCACAATGCTTAGCACTCCCTCCCTCATTAATGCTCTGCGTCACCATGACGTGGGCAGGGAGAGGCCAGATGCTATTATAGCTTAGCCACAACACTGGGGCGACGACCTGCCCTGTGTCTGCATGAGTCACAAGAGAGTGGGGTCTAAACCCTGATCTCTGGACCCTGGTGCAGTAGCCTAGCCTGATCCTCAACCACAAGGGCGGAGGCACAAGACACATGAACACACAGCTGTAGAAGGGCCCTTTGCTCCCTGTCCAGGCTCTGCTTGCAGTGGGGAGACAGACATAGCGGACACACATTTTGACCTCACACTCACCTAAGCAGTATGGCCTTAAGTTCAAAGACAAAGGTCTTCCTCCATGGACGCACGGCTGCTGGGAGGCTATACATTTAGTCTTCTTTGGGGGTGGTGTGACAATACACAGTATTGCCGCAAGGAAGCTCCTGTTGGAAACATTTGAGAAATACTGGATAAGGGACAGCTGTGTATCCCTGAGCCTTGGTAAAATATTACCTCACTCTGTTAAAGTATCAATCAAGGTCAGTTCATTGGTCCAGCTGTATCCTGGGCAGAGATGGTGACAGACCAGCTTTTACTTGGGAGCATGGACGTCTCCATGGTGAGGTGGGACCACCCATTGCAGAGGCACACCTGGAGGCAGGAAGGATCCACATGTGAGATAGAGGCTGTGGGCAGACAAAGGGGGAGAAGACCGTCCTTCAAAAACATGCCAGGGGGCACTAAGGACTGACCCTGCTTCAGACTCACACTTAGTTAAGGGTGCAAGCCTCATCCCCATTCTTTTCCATTTACTACCCCTTTTGCTTATGCCAGGCTCTTGGCCAAATAATTCTCCTGTGTTCTCACAGTTTCCAGATGGAAATCTGACCCTCAGAGAGGTAAACTGCCTGTGTTTGCATAGCTGGGAATTGATTGAGTGGGAATTTGAACCTCTGTCTGTCTGGAGTCTAACATTCCCACTTCCCAGAACATCACTGCACATTTACCCACAGATCTGAACAAGTTATAGGGAGATGGAGTGGGGAGGAATGAAGGGAACCAGCTCAGAGGTAGAGAGGAAATGGAGAGGCAGAGGCACAGGAAGCCCTGGCCGTGTGCGTGTACACCATCAGCTCATCAAATGTGGAGCTGTGTGAATGTCAAGGCCGGGATGTCGCCCAACAGAACGGGAAAGGCAGATGTGTCTGCTTCTGCAGTTAGCCCTAAAATACATTCTTCTTCACCAGTTGGATGCTTGGTCAACATCTGGATCTGCCTAAATGGAGACTTTGACTTTAAAGAGTTTTTTTTCAGGCAACAAGGTCAATTTGCTTTGGCTTTGTGGCCAGAAGTCCTGTCCTCTTGACATCCAGGCTGTTCCTTCTTGCCTGGTCCCTCCTTTTAATGAACTTGCTGGAAGGAACTCCAGAGAAGAAGGGACACCCTGAGAAATGATGCAAGAGGAAGGCAGATCTATCAGGATTTGGTGATCACAAATTTGGTGATGCTTGCTGACGAAGTCCCTGGAAGCTTGCAGGTAAAGTCCCGCAATGAAGAGGATGATTCCTGTGCATTTATAGCCTGGGGAACTGAAGCCCATTAAAGTTAAACAATGTGAGGAGGACTAAACCCGGTCTCTCTGATTCAGAGTCTCCATGTTTCCTAGGACAGCCTGCCCTCCTGAGACCAGGTAATGTGACCGGCCTACAAGGCTGGGCTCCCCACGGTGGCCAGTGAATAATACCCCAATCTGTAGGAACAAGGAAACCAAGGCAGGGCTGGGATTGCAGGAGGAAAAGGAATGGAGAGAATAGGAAAGAGGTGACAGGAAAGTTAAGTAAGAGGAGAAAGAACAGAAATAAGGAAGGAACTCAGAGCCCTCCTTCAACACAAGGTCATCTAGGCTCCCAAAGAGTCTTGGGGTTAAGGGAGGAAGAGCTGTCCTCTGTGAATGGTGAACCACAAGTGGTCCCTTATGGCTCAGGAGGGTCCCTTGCACACTCAGGCACCGTATTGGAGGGAGTGAGCGTCAGCTGCCCAAGTGGCCCATTTGCTCCCACTTGCTCCAGCAGAACTAGGGCGAGAACAGGGGAGGGAGGCAGGGTCTTCAGCCCAGCATGGTGTTGGGCCTCAGCATGGTGGTTCCTGCCCATGAAACTAGAAAATCCGAGACCAGACACATCAGAGGGTCAGGCCCGCAGCAAGGGGATTTTCCAGGGAGCTTCAGCCCCTCTCAGTTTGCAGCCCTGCGGTTGCTGCTGCTCCATGGGCCAGTCCGCCCTCTCCAGGATGCCTGGGTCTTATCCTAAAGGGAGTCGATGTGACCATGTGACTGGCGTGGCTCTAACACTTCCCTCCTCAAGGGTCACCCACCACCAACAGACGATAGGCAAGGCTCCCTCGGGTCACCTGTCACCCAGGCATTGTCCCCCTTGAAGAGGGTGTGCATGGGGGACAGGCATCCCAGCTGAGGGGTGTGGTCACACTGGTATGGGGCTCAATGAGCCCTGCCAGGACCCCCCAACCCTCCCCGCCATCTCCCCCCAGTGGTCCCTCATCTCAGCTCCTTTGCTGTGTCGCGAGGTCTTTGTTGACCCTGATATATTTCCTGCTTGGCCTTAGGTAGAGGTGATAAAAATGTCCCTATGAAACGCCACATGCACAAAGTTGTATTCTAAGGTTTCAAAAGAAAGAAAAATGGTAAAGGGGCATGTGGGCTGGAGATTGTTTGATTTATAATAGCATAGCCATTTGTTTACAATGGGAATGTCAGTAATAAAGATCTTTTGAATAGCTGTGTGTTGTTGTTATTGCAAAAATTAATCACCTGGATGATGAAAGCAAATTGCAGCTCCACCAAGCAGGCCTTGAAGCTCAGCTCCATCACGGTGTTTGGGATACTCTAACAAATGGCCACCCCAACCCCAAACTGAAGAGCATCCGGGGCTCCGCAACTTCGCAGTGCTGATTGGTCCTTGAAGCCTGGGCCAGGGCCCAAGGAGCCGCCGCAGAGGCACCCAGAGAGTGACCGCCTGCCTCTGGCTCTCACTGAGAAGGAGCTGTGCCCCACTGGGTTAATCCCTGCCTCTCAGCCCCTGACAATGGGCCACGATGGAGCAGATCATCACTTGTTAAACCAGTAGACAACCCTGTCACCGACCCCACAGGTGGGCCTGACTTGGAGGCAGCACAGCCTGGCAGGTGGCCTGGGGCCTTTGTGGCCATACTGCGGGGTGCACACCCAAGTTAGGCCATGTGCCCCTGTGTGTGTGTGTGTGTGTGTGTGTGTGTGTGTGTGTGTGTGTGAACCAGCGAGTTATTTAACCCCTCTGTGCCTTAGTTTCCTCATGGGCATAATAAAAGCACTTAGCCATAGGTTCGCTGGTGGATTGAAGCCCCGCAAACAGCCTTGGCGCCCTGTGAGTAAATGTGTCATCCTGCTTTACAGAGAAGAAACCACTCAGAGATTAAATACGTCCTCCTGCCTTTGTTCTGGTCCATTCCCTGGCTCCATGGTCCCAGCCTGTTGGGCTTCTGCAAGGGGGTGAGCGATGTCTTCTCTGTGAGCCCAGGTCCTCCTCCTTTTCATCCCTGAACTGAGTCCCTCTGCTTACCCACCGCCACCTTAGCCATGCTGGGAAGTCCCTGGGCCTGTCAGCCCCCTGCGGCAGGATCCGGACCTGGATGCTACCCCATGCTCATTACCTGCATGACCAGCGGCAGGTTATATGATTGCTCTGTGCCTCGGTTTCCTCCTCTGTAAAATGGAAGCAAATGAAGCATTAGTTGATAAAGTTTGTGAAGTTTAATGTTAAACATTATTTAATCATGACTTTTCTTGATAGCATTATTATTGTCACAGTTTTCTTAGCTTTTCCAGGAATCAGCTCCTCACCCTTGTAGCCACCTATAAGTGTCAGATGGCCCAGCACTTATTCATTCATCAAATTCATCAAATATTTATGGAGTGTCGACCTTGGGCTACACCCTGGGGATATAACGCTGTGCTATATGTGGAGGAGGCCCACTGGTCTTTGTATCGGTTTCTTTGTGTTTCTGTTCTGGCCTCCTGAGTATCTGCACCTGGTATATTGATGCTGGACTAACATCTACACAAAATGGGCACCTGCCAGGTAATTTTTATGCACATTAATCAATTAGTTCCTTATACACCTTCAGTGCCAGTTTTGCTACCTTCATTTCCTGCTAAGGCACAGAAAGTTCAGGTAACTTGCCCATACGCCTACAGTGAGTAGTGAGCATCAGGATTTGACAGAGACCTGTTTGACTTCTGACCTCTCCACCATGCTCTGGGAGGCCTGGGAGAGGTAAGACTCCTCCTGTTCTGGATCCCACGCCCCTGATCTGGGCACAGTGGGACCCTCCCTTCTCTCTACCTCTGAGAAGCTGAAAATCCTTCACAGCTTCAAGTCTCAGCCACCAGCAAAACTTGCCTGTGACCAGGAGTGTCAGCAGTCACTTCTCTCCACAGAACTCATGCATTCATGTTTTCTTTGGAGGTGCTTCTTGGAAAATATTAGCCCATGAGCTAAACAACTGCCCAGAGATATGATCTAGAGAGGCATAAGCATTCTGGGAATCGTTAAGAGTGAAATGGATTATGAGGGTCCAGGTTCCAGACTCAAATCTGGGGACAAAGCAAAGGCCATGTCTGTCCTTGACTCCACAAACAGCCGTTCTGGTGGCAGATCATCCGGGTTAATCTCAAGACAAAGTCTTGAGACTGTTGCTTTGCTGATTGTAGATCAACTCAGAGAAAGAGCAGGGATGGGTGAGTGAGGGAGATGGCCCAGGAACCAACATACCTATTTCTACTCAGTTAGGTGATACTACTAACTCTACTCAGATAGTAATTCCTGAACTTGGAAATGAACTTGCCTTTGTCACAAAGGCCTGGACCTAACATCCCTGCCTATTGGTTCTCTTCACTCAGCCCATCAGCCCACACGTGATGAGCTGAAGTTCTAAGGTGCCCAGTTGAGTGCAGGGTCTCTGGGAGCCATGGGAAGCCACCATGGGAGCTCAGAGCCTGGAAGGGAAGCTGGCTCCTTGGCTTATTCTCCTTGTCCTTTGCACATTGGACTGTGTCAATGACATCTGCTGCATAATTTTGCAAAATATAGCCAAAATGTTAACAACATGCCTGCCCTTTACCCCAGTAATTCCAATGTCAGGAATTTAGCTGAAGGAAATAATCAGATACAACAGTCAATTTAGTGCCAAGAAGGTCCAGACAATGCTTTTTAAATTTGTTTTTACTAGTAGCAAAGAATCAGAAACAAGTCAAATGACCAACCATAAGGAGCTGGTTATCAAAAGATTGGTAAAACACACTTGAAGTGAGACTTGGGCACTAAAATGATTTTGTAAACATATACTTATTGAAAGGAGCATCTTGACAGATTTTTAGCAAGTGAAAGGAACCATTATAAAATATGTTAAGCTCACACAGTACAACTCTTGCGTGTGTGTGTGTGTGTGTGTGTGTGTGTGTGTGTGTGTGGCCTTTGCTAGGCTAGAGTGGAATAATAGGGGTCAGGGATCTCCCCACTTAAGAATGGAAATCAGACAATTTCTGTAGAAGATGCATCTCGTCTTCTCAATGACATCTCATCAGTGACATCTCATCAATGACCCTCCTACATTGACATATCTTTCAGCCACACTGACCACTCTGCTATTCCTAGGTCGTGCCAAGCACACTGCTACCCCAGGGCCTTTGCATGTGCTGTTTTCTTTTGTAGACCACCCGGGGATCTGGGGAGCCCCAGGAGGGAGATGTGGTTCTTTCTGCTAATCTAGGCCCTGCTCCTGGAGACTTTTCTCTATCTACAGGCACTTCCCTGATGACCTTATGGCTGGAAATATTAACATTTGTTTTTGAAATTCCAATTTGTCTCCATGCCAGCCTGTCTCCAAACAAAGACTGACTTTCTTGACATCCCATTTGGCTATTTATCATTTCAAATAAAACATTTTGAAATCAAATTCTGATCCATTGCTCCACTCTGGTTCTCCTGCTGTCTTCCCCTTCTCCATTCTTTGGATGCTCAGGGCAGCCTTGGGGTTACCCACCCCCTTTTTCTCCTATCTCATGTTTCCAACAGGAAATTGTTTCAGTTTTATCTTCAAATATATGAAGGTGCCATTTCACCTCACCACTTCTGATATCCTCCTGGCCCAAATAACCATTGTCTCTTATCTGGATTATTGCAGTAACAATAACAGGTCCTTCTCCTACCTTTGTTCACCTGTATTATTTTCTCCTAAACATTGCATAATATCGTGTAACTGCTCTGCTCAAATCCTCCAATGACTTTCCATCTTAATCAGAAAATAGCTGAATTCTTTCACTGGTATTCAAGGCCCTGGAAAATCAGGCTTCCCCAACTCTGCATCTCATCTTCTACACCCTCCTACACTGACATTGCCTCTTTCAGCCACACTGACCACCCTGCTATTTCTAGGTCATGCAAGGCGCACTGCTACCCCAAGGCCTTTGCATGTGCTGTTTTCTTTGCTGGAACACTTTTACCCCCATCTACAAATGCTAGGTCCTTCATCTCCTTCAGGTTGTGCCTTTCAGACTTACCCTGATCATTCCATTTTAAATTTCAGTCTGCCCAAGTCTCCCATTCCCTGCTGTGATCTTTCCACTGTGTTCATTCCCAGCTGTCATACTATGTTTTTCTTATTCATCTGTTTATTGTCTCTCTTCCTGACTAAAAAGTCAATTGGGCATGGGCAGAGATTTTTTGTCCTCTCTGATTATTTCCCTAGCACTCAGAGTAGAGCCTGGAACATAAAAAGCATCATAAAGTATCTGCCAAATGAGTGAATGGATCTAAGAGATGGTGACTGAGGCAGTTTTAACTTAATTTGGAAAAATTAAAGAAGAGTAACCTACTGTGCACAAAAATGACATGGAGGAGTTCACACGGAAAAAAGTCAGCTTGTCTTGACACTAAAATATTATCATGATTTTCACTGGGTAAAGTGTTGCAAATGAGTCTCTCTCTCTCTCTCTCTTCCTCCATCTATTGTTTAATCAATGTATAATAAATATATTATTTGTGTAATGAAGTAAAGCAGAGGAATTTTTTCTTTTTAAATGGTGTTTGCTATAGAGTATAAGGTGCCCACGGACAAGTATTTTGTGTAGGCACATGGGCATTTCTAATTCCCTCAATAGAGACATTTCATAGCCTAGGATGCTCCACTTCTGGCAGGACTGCTAGTTCCCTACTCTGACTGTACATAGAGAGAGGCCCCAGAGTGTTTGGACTGGTATATCAGTAAAGCTGCTGTCACTGAGAAAGGAAGACACACCAAAATTCAGAGAACCAATGGTCACCTTGCTTGTGTCCTAGCTAACATGGTGCCATGAGAAACAGTCATAAATTTCACTTAGCTCTGTAGCTATAAGGCATTTTCACATGCATCATAGTATTATATCCTTGCTGTAGCTTGTATGTTACCTGCTATTTCCTTTCTAAAGAAGGCTTAGCGGGATTAAGTACTCTGTCCAAGATCCTGAAGCCTGCTTCTTCCACAAAATCCGGAAAGTAACAAGGAGTTCTCTTTCCTAAAAGGAGTTGTGTGTAGGGTGGGTTGATTATAGCTAAACCCTTGGAGTGCCTTGAGGAGACTGAGACGGTGTCCTGCAATAAGGGTTTGGCTAGGAAATGAGAGATAATGACTCTATTAGCACTAAGGGAACACCCCTGATGAGGGGAACTACCTTAATAAATGCTTGGGGTAGGATGTTTGACCTTGAAGTGGAAGCTACTCTGGAAGCAAAAAAAAAAAAAAAATTAAAAAAATATGTGTGAATGGTGGTTTGTTTGTTTAGCATATCGAGAGCTTTTGAG
This sequence comes from Talpa occidentalis, assembly GCF_014898055.3. Taxonomy (NCBI): domain Eukaryota; kingdom Metazoa; phylum Chordata; class Mammalia; order Eulipotyphla; family Talpidae; genus Talpa; species Talpa occidentalis. The sequence goes on from NW_023600993.1 coordinate 30,730,792, forward strand.
AAGGTTAAGGAGAGAAGAGAAAGGAGTAGGGAAAAAGGCAAAATGGAGAGAGGCGGGAGAGAGTGGAAGAATGTCAGTGTGGGGCAGTCAGGGGCAGCTTGAGGGCTAGAGATGCTCTCCAGATAGATTTTGAAGTGTGTTGCTATGACAGAAATTGTCTTCCTTTCTAGCCCTTTCACTCCTGAAATAGTTGGAAAATTCGCTTCAGCTCATAAATATTTTGTGTGTGAGAGGGATTCTTGAAATACTTGACAGAAACTGTGGCATATAACAATATAGAGTTAAGGACCACACACAGGCAAGCAGGAGCCAGGGCAGGGCAGACACAGGGTGACAGAAGGAGCCACAAGCACATGAGCCCTTAAGTACATGCAGAAAACTTAGGGAGTGCTTTAGGGTTCTAAAGGCCACAAATATGATGACTCAAGCCAACTTTACCTGGATCTCTGCCAAGGGAGGAGAGGTGTCAGGGCTGGAGGCTAATATCTGGGTTACATCCACAGGAAAGTACTGAGATTGGCATTTAGCAGAAATTTATTTCCCCCCTCAGATCAAGTTTCCTTGTTTATGCAAAGAACAACAAATTTGTTCCCTGCTCCATTTCCTTTCTTGGGAATAAGGTATAACAGACACTTTTTCTTTTCTTTTCTTTTTTTTTTTTAAAGATTTATTTATTTATGCATACAAGAGCCAGAGGTGTGGGGGGTGAGAGGATCCACCAGAGACAGAGTGGGGAACAGAACAGGCAGACTGACTGAAATACACTGCTGAGGGAAGCAGTAGGCAAGTCAGTAGAGGTCTGCTGTGCCATGTGTGTAGCTCTCTGGTCAGCCGGGGGTGGAACTCTTTCTGCAGTGGCTGCAGATAGCATCATAGGCTGCATCTTAACCCCTTGCACCACCAAGGAGGCCCAAGTTTTTCTTTTCTTTTGATTGATTCCCTGATTGACTAATCATGTGGATCACTAATTCATGTGATTCAACTTACATAAGTCTTGATTTTTTTTTCCTTTGCACCAGGGTAATATTTGCAGATTTCAAAGAACTTAAAGAATATAGCACAGATGTTTAAAATAGCATTTGGATTTATCCATAGACCCTTGTGAGTTTGGTCAAGATGGGTCGGTTTTCTGGTTTGCTTCCTATTTGTCTCCATAGATGAATGACTGGCAGCACTAGACATAAGCTGGAATTTTCCACTGCAAACCTTTTTTTTTAATTCCTAGGACTGGGCTTAGGCATGAGATCACACAGAGCTATTACTGTAACCAAAGGAATACGGGTCCAGCCTTTCCTGTGGCCACTCCCACAAGACAAGGCCAGAGGCATCCTCCCTTCTTTCCCATTTCAACATCTCCTTGACAGTGCTCCCCTCCAAGGATCCTTTCAGCAGGGCCTTGTGCCCAGAACAGTCAGGCTCTCTTCTCCAGGACGCACCTGGGGCAATAACGCGGGCAACTGTGACAAGGCTTTACACCCTACCAAATACGTCACAGTCATTAACTGATGCCATCCTGTAAAAACAGTAAATTAGCCAGGAAAGTTCTTGCCATTACAGGGAGGGCTGCAGGATCAGGGAAGTTTGGGGACTTGACCAAGAGGCCAAGTGAGTGACAGTGGAGTTAAACCCAGATTTGTGGTAAGAAAAGGGCTTTTCAAGTTGTTCTTTCCTGTTTATTATGAACTCTGCTCTGCGGATGCCCCAAGTGTTGACCTAGCCCCTTTGCCACTGACCTGAGTATTTCCTGTACCTTTTTGCTTGGTGCCCTGGGCTTGACCTCTGTGGACAGCGTCACCCGCTGGCTGACTTCCCTGTGACCTTGGCGGAGGTGGGCTCCTGACAGTGGTTGTATCTGCAGCCCCAGCCCTTCCTCCAAGTCCCCACTCTGTCAGGCTGCTTCATCAGTTCCTGCTCTTGTACCTTGAGGTGCTATCTGCTTCCTACTGTTGCTCTGGGGACCTCCCCTTCTCCAGGGCTGGTTCTTTAGCCCTGCCAGGCTGCTCTGGACATACCCCTTCCTTAATTTTTCTTCACAATACCACTTTGCGGGGTCACTCTGCCCCTGTTGGGCCCCTGCCTGATTTATTTAGTATGTTAATGGGATAAAATAGAGCAGCTCGGGGTTTCCTTGATTCCTGTGATGGCCCTGGGACACTGCTGGAAAAACCTAAGAGTCGCAGAGGTACAATTTGCAACCACTGACCTACGTACGTGCCCGGTGATAAGGACACTACTCTACTGTGCCAGCATGTCGGCCAGCTGTGGGGCACCCCCTTCAGGACAGCCTGGAGGGACTTGGGACACCGGCCCCTCCCTCCCTCCTCCTCTCCCTCTTCCCATCATCTTATAAAGGGGCTAACAGCCTCCACTTCCCTGAGCTCTGGGGACACATCCCACACATTTCCGGACAGCTGCTCCTCTAAGATAGTTCAGTTTCCTTTCACCCTCAGGCTCTCCTGACCTGCGCAACATGTGGGTGGGGCCCAGTCATTGAGAGGAAGAGGTTTCGGGAGGTTGCCAGCTGGCCTTGTCCTCCCAGTGGCAGCTTCAGCCTCAGCACCTCCTGCTGCAGGGGCCCTGCCCGATTCACTCCTCTTACCAGCCAGGCGGAGGACTGACCTACCCCATGCACTAAGTACTTGGTGCATGCCGCCTCTCTCTCTTCCTCCCAGGGGCTTGGAAAGGCACTCTGCTGGGTGGAAAGCACTGATTTAGCTGCTCTACCTGTGCTGTAGCAGGATTCAGAAGGCTCGGGTGTGCTCGCACACGTGCACACTCACAAACACACACACATGCCTCGCTTCCATGATAATCAGCACATCAGGGGGGAGGCCCACGCTGAAGGAGTTCCCCTCCGGGAGACCCCACTGATTAGCCACTATGTGCCTCCCACCCTTCTCCCAAGCTGTATTTCTCAGAAGAAATCCACATGCTTGCCTGTCTGACACTAGTGATTGATTCCTGTGAACCTGTCCCCACAAGCCTTATTCAATAAACATTTTTAAAAGTGCTGGACTGACCATTCTTGCATTTATTTGCTCAGTCTTGGCTTGCTTACTATTCTGAGGCACATGGTAGAACCCATGGGGTAGGCACGAGGAACCAAAGCTGTCCTGGCCCACAGGAGGCTTACAGTCTGCTAGAGGACCCAGGGCCTAGAACAGCTTGCAGGGAGCTGCTGAGGGGGCATTGCAGGTGTGTCTGTGTGTGTGAGCAGGACCTTCCTGAAGGAGGGGGCTGCCCTCTTCTCCATGTGTCCCTCCTCCCTCTGTCCCACTGTTTGTCCCTTTTCCCCTTGTGTCCTAGTGACAGTCTGTCCCCATGCTCCAGTCTCTCCCTGCCACAGATGCAATCTTGTCTCTCCTCTGATCCTCTTCTCTCACCCCACCCCCATCATTCCCATGCATCTTCCAATCCCTCTGAACCTACAAAAATTCCCTGCAATCGCAGGCAAGCAAGGAAACAGACATTCCCAAAAGACAAAGGGCAGACCTAGCATGGAGGGCAGAGTCATGTCAAACATTTCCCAGGGGAGGGGAGAAGGCCACAGATGATAATAAAAACATTGCTTGCTGCCATGACAACTGCAAGGTTTGTCAGCAACAAAATCAATTGAACAGTTTATTTTCCCAGCACGGCCAGCCTCCCTAAGGAGGCAGAAACGAAGATGTCTTGGGGTCTCCACCTGTCACCTGCAGGAGAACTAGGGTGCTCAGTGGGGGCTGGCTCACGTTGGTCCAATCTGCCATCTGTTGTGACATCGATTTCAGCTGCGTCCTGCATCTAACTCTTCACCTGTGTAGCCAGTTTAGCTAAAGTCATGGGGAACCCACTGCGAGCCCAGGTGATGGTTCTCTGCCCCTGACTGGGGTGAAGAACCCCTGCTTTGAAACACAGGCAGAGTCCCAGCCGGTGTCAGGGTGGCCACGGTGCCGGGAGGGTTCGGTGCAAACCAAGAACCCAGACTATGTTTGCGGATGGAAAGGTGGGAAGTAGAACTCCCACACAACAAAACAGGAAACAACATTATTATTAAGGATAAAGCTAAAAAAAAAAAAAAGAGTAAAGTTTAAAAACAATGAGAAACTAATAATAATTAGCAGGACCCTGTTCTAGCTGCAGTCAAAATCACACATCTAAAAATTTATCTGGTCTAGCTAAGAAAAGGCCATGAGGGAATCATTCACCACTTCTGTTCTGGGAAGTTTATGAATATGGACACAAACATTCTATAATTTCCTCAAGCTGTGTGGTGAGCTAAACCAGACAGCTTCAGCAAGGCCATCTCTGAGGGCGTGGTGACCACCGCTTCAGAGAGCTGCCCCCTCCTCTAGGCTTTCGGCAGGCGCTGGTGCTCATGAGGGCCCAGGACATTGATCTCTAATTTATTCTGCATTGTTATGATGCCAAATGAGACTGAAGAGATGAGAGAATCAGCATTCTCCTCAGGCTACCTTCTTCCCCAGCTTCCCAGGTGTTATGTGACTTTCAAGGGTCTCTGCCTTAAATAAAGTTGCCAAGTGCTAGAAATCTCAATCTGTGTGAGATATTAAAGGAAGTATAAAAATGTTGCCTGGTGTGTATGACTGTCATAAGGAAACTCCTTTAAGAGGATCCATCTGTGCCAGGACATTTGGGAAGGGGGAAGGAGGTGGTTAGAGGCAGAACCCGTTGCACATTCTATTAAATACACAAAGTGGTTCTTAGCCAGTGGGCATTTGAGAATCCTACTTTTCTATTGACTAAATGGAGCTTGATTTGTGTGTGGATCAAAGGAAAGCTACTTATCCCTACTGGATATTACCTTCTAACTCGCTGGCATTGTTCGGCAGGGAAAGGTGAAACAAAGGCTAAATTTATTCACAGACAGGAGCTTCAAAGTCAAAACATCAAGGAAACAGCTCAAAACTTCAAAAAACAGCTCTGACCTAAGTTCTGCAAAATTTCATATTTTCAAAAACCACAAGAAAAGGGTGAACTATCCAAAGAGCACATTCACTTTAATTTCTGTTTAAATGCTTCAAAGCAAAAAGTCCAAGGATTTGACTCTTCTCCCACTGCTGTCAGGCAGGTTAGGAACCCCTCCTAATTTCTCCTCTTATTTTTCCATCTTGTAGTGAAAGTCTACTTTCTAAACCAATGAAAGCTGACATTATCTTTACCAACATGACAGTTGCCATAGAATGCTTATTGCTTCAGAATAAGCAATTCTGACGTTGAATATTTGCACCCAAACATCTGATTTACCACATTGTCATATGAATCTAAAACCAAAACCAAAACCTAAACCAAAACAAACAAAAACTGACTTTAAAACAAATGTCATCAAAAAACAGTTTGGTGGTTACTTAAAAAGTTATACCTATCCCTGCCATATGCTCCAGCCATTTCATTCTTGGGTATTTACCCAAGAGAAAACAAAGCACACATCCATACCAACTCTTTTGCATGACTTTTCATAACAGCTTTATTTGTAATAGCTAAAAACTGGATATAATCCAAATGTCCATTAAGAAAGAAAAAGAAAGAGAAAGGAAGAAGGAAGGAAGAGAGAATGGGAGGAAGAGAGGGAGGGAAATATAGAGGGAGAGATAAGAAAAGAAAAGTATAAGCAAAATGACTAAATAAACTATTGTAAGCCATGCAATGGAACACTATTCAGCAATGAAAAAGGAAAATGAGTGATACAAATAACAACATGGATGAATCAAAATAATCATGCTGTGTGAAAGAAGCTGACAAAAAGGAATTATATATAAAACTTTACAAAAGGCAAACCAATCTATTGTGATTAAAAGTTTGCCTTGGGAGGAAAAGTCCAGGAAACCAGAAAGAGGGATGGCAGGTTATGGAGAAACTACATGTGTCAGAGGTGATGGATATGTTTACTCTCTTGAATGTGGTGATAGTTTCATGTGTATGTACATTTGTCAAGACTTGTCCATCATGAACTTTAAATTTGTGAGGTTTATTATGTTAATTATGCCTCAATAAAACAGTTTAAAAATAAATATAGAAAATATATGTCTTGATGTAACAACAGTGATGCAATAACAGGGACTAAATATATACTCTGTCCTTAAACAACTAGAAAACAGGAAAAAAATGTGGAGACAACAAATTTCAAAGTTGTAAAACAGTCAAGACAGGATTGTGATCCCTAACAATCAAAACAAACAAAAGGGAAACAGACAAAATGAATCCTGGAAAGAACCCAAATGAATCCTGATGGTCTCTCAGGGTTGAGGAGACAGATTGGAGAGTTCTGAGAGGCCAAGGCAGCTCAAATTTGCAGAGCTGAGCAGCAATGAGGAAGCTCTACACACAGAGAAAACTCCAGAGATTATCAGATAAAACTTCAAATCTCTGATCTCTCATCAGTGCCTACATATGAAGAAATTCCACAAGACAGGGCAAAGAACTACCTCAAAGGGGGAAGTAGAATAATTCTTAGCGTACTTACAGGGCTAGAAATAGTTGGTGTCTTTACCAGTTGAATGGGTAGTGGGTAATACATGGGTAGTGTCCTCAGAAGGGTATTGCCTCAATACCAGTGTTACATTAATCCTAGACTAAAGGTTATTCTTGACCTAACATAACAAAATTTAAAAATAAGCCCTGAAAAGAGTAAATTATTCCCAAGTAACTGTGTCAGAGCAAAGTCCTACACTCTTTCAAGGAATAAAACAAAATCTAAATAAACACTGTAAAATTTCCATTACCTGTATCCTACTATAATTTTCCAGTAGAAAATTACCAGGCATGCAAAACAGCAGGAAATATGATTTGTAAATAGGAGAAAAAGATTGAAACAAACCAGAAGTGGCAGAGATGATGGAACTAGCAGACCAAGATATTAAAATAGCTATTATAAATCTTATCAACAGAGCCAAGGATGTTAAAGGAAAGCATGAACTCAATTATGAGGGAAAGATAAAATTAAAAAAAAAAACCCAAATGGAGCTTCTGGAGGTGAAAAATACAATATCTCAAAAACAAATATATTGTGGGCAAAAATCATCATCTTTTTGATAGTGAAACTCACTTTCAGGTTGTCAAGTGATAATTGAATCATTATTTCCTTGGAGGAGCCTCCCTGGCTGGAATAAATTCAATGCTTCAATCTCCTATATGACAAGAGAGCTGTAACGTCTTCCTTATCTGTGGGACCACACCATGTGTACCTGTCTTCCCCTATATGCTACTGGACCTATGAAAACAGGAGGACATTTTTTCCTCACCTCTGTGCCAGTGCCCAGAACATTGCCAGAACATCATAGCACTCGATGACTAAATTCTGAGTGAATAAATGAACTCCCATAATCAACTCTGCAATGAATTCATTCAGCAGCTCTTGCTGAAGGCATCAACTCTGATTTCCTTCATCAGCATCCTGATGCTGGTTGATCATAGGCTACAATTTTCACATGGTCTCATAAAATGTGCTTCCTGAGGCATTCTTGAGTCCTGAATTAAGTGTGAATGGACAATTCACTGAGTGACCTAGAGCAAATTGCTTGATGTCACTGACCTTTGGTTTTCTCTGCTACTAAATGAGGATGTTGAAGCCAACATGTCTAAGAACTCTGCTAACTCTGATATTCCACGATGCTACTCTAGTTCAGGCTCCAAAAATGCTTCTCCTTCTGCCAGGATCCTCACCTCCTTCTATCCATGCTCTCCCTGAATTGAATCTAGGATTTCTATATAACCAATAAAATAGGATGGAGAGAAAATTCTGTGACTTCTAAAGCTAAGTTAAAAAGGGCACTGTGGCTTCTGTTTTGGTGTCTTGGATTGCTTGTGCTAGGGGTTGCTAGTGACCATGTTATGAGTCACCCAAGGAGCCCAGAGGAGAGGTCCTCACAGGGATTAATTAAGACCTCTTGCCAAAAGCCAGGTGTGTGAGCCATCTTGGAATTGGATCCTCCAGCGCCAAAATGACCTTTCATTGACTGTTGCCCACTCAATGCCTGACCTTAATATTGGGAGAGACCCAGGCCACATCCATCCAACCAAACTGCTGTCAAATTCCTAAGTCACAGAAACTGTGAGAGATAATAGTTTTCTGTTGTTTTAAACCTAAATTTAGAGTAATTTATTATGTATTAATAGATAACTAAAAGCTGCCCCTCCTTCATTCTTTAATTCCTTCTGCTATGATGAGAACACTAATCATGCTCAAACTAAATTCCTGTAACGGAAACCTCTCCCAACTTAGGGACCAGTTTGGGTGCCTGAAATCTAGACCAAATGTCAGAAAGGTTATAGAAGCTCCTCTTCTCTTTAGACCCTGGAGAGCTGATGTCCTCCCATCTCCACTAAGCCTCCCCACCTTTCCTTCTTTTTCTCACCAGCAGTTTTTTACTCTAGTTTCAACAATTCCACTACCATTCTGCTTCTGATTTTTGAGGTGACCTTGGAACAGATTTTCTGCTGATTTTCTGAATGAGCTTTCCAAGGCCTCTAATCAGTTTTGAATATATTCACAGCACCTGTGGGCACACAGCAGGTGTCAAACAAATATTATTGTTTCAGAAAGCTGAACCTGAGCAAGGATTAAAGTTCTAATAATTTGGTTGGAAGGTGTAAGCCAGGGGTGTTGGTGGTGGGGAGGGCAATAAAAGAGGTGAGATAAGAGCAGTCAGGCGATGAACGCAGTAGCTGTTTAGTTTTGTGGCCGTCTAAGATGCCTTGCCCAGGCACCCAATACCCTTAAACACCACCCCCCCACCCCCGCCCCCTTCAATGGGCAGTCAAGGAAAAGCATCATGTGGTTTTCTACTGTCTTGAATCAGCCTCTCCAACATGCCTTCTCCCCGTCTCTGACTCCACCCCCATCCCCCCACCCCCCTTTCTGGCTTGTTATCAGCGCCATGCTGTCTCTTTGCATTAAAGTGACAAGAAGCAGCACAAAGCTGACAACAGGAGGCTAGAGCTGTAATTTGCACTGACATTCACTGGCGTTATCCACTTATTGCCTGGTAAGCCAAATAGGAGATTTGTCTGATTTGGATCCCAAGAAGAGAAATGACAACCCTGCTTCGCTCCTGTCATTCGAAACAAGGTGCCAGGTTGGTCCTCAGGCTGAAGTCCTGGCTGGCAGTGCCCACCTGCTTGGTGTGAGTCTTCAGCATTGTCTTTTTGTTTCCTCAAACTAGAATTTCCTTACCAGCCCTGACATCTGGCAAATGCTGGGAGGGGGCTGTGGTTGGGAGGTGGGTGGGTATCGCGCCATTCTCTCAGCTGGTGACAGGACTGTTTAGGTCTCCAAGCAGCCTCCCAGGGCTCCCTGGGGGAATGAAGTGCCCCTGGGAAGTCAGATCTCAGTTGAAAATGCCTCAGCATTCTTCCCTCTGCCTCCCCTACCTCTTTAAACCCTCCTGGCTGTGAGAGAAGTGAGGCCCAATGACAGACTCATAGGAATAGCACTGAGGAGTTAGCTGGGGGGCAGGGCCTGCTGCAAAATTTGCGAGGCCCAGTACAAAGTAAAAATGTGGGACCTTTTGTTCAAAAATGCAGGGTAATATAAGGGTTCACTTTTCTTCTGTGGTCTCTCTTTGACTTTTCATGTGTTCTATTTGCTATGTAATGCTTAAAAATAAATAGAAATATTAATTATCAGCAAGAATCCTACCATTCATCTTTATACTAGGCAGGGTAGTCTTAAGTCTGCATATAAGAGTACTTAACTCAGATGTGGAATTACTAAAATGACACAATTTAGATAGCCCAACTCTCACGTGCACATGTATTTCATTCTTACTAGAACGATGGAAATGCTGCGTGGAACTAATGTTCTTATTTCACTTCTTATAGATGTCCATTCCACCAATACCCTCCCTTCATCTTCCTGGTCTGGAGGGAAGGATTGAGACAAAAAGAAACCATAGTTGCCCTGTCTTTCCCTTGCCTTCTTTATCATCATTTTCAGCGATCAGTTAATACAGGGAAGTGGCATTATAACATAACAGGGTCCTTCACCTTTCTTAGAACGCCTTTCTCCTCTCTGCACTCAAGGCAAGTTGTGGCTGACCAGGAAGCATGACCCCTCTCGGCTGTCGGGGGTGCAGCCTCCACTTCCCCACTTACAGGTACTCGCCAGTCATACAGGTGCTCACCCTGGGTCTCCCAAGCTCTGGGTCCACCAGAATTCTGTGCTCACGGGGGCACTGCAAGTGCTGTATGAGAAGGGGCAGTAGGGAGCGGCAGACATATGTATTGCTCACGTGCATTCTCCATGGTCTCATTGGTTTTGCTTATAAGACCCAAGTTCAGAGACAAAATTATCAAGAATTTCAAGATGATGACAGCAAAACATTCAGTTGAGTGCAAGACCTTCTGAGTGTGGGGTCTTTGGGGGTGGAATAGAAGGGCTAACACAGAGAGGAACCACAATGAACAAGCATAATTCAAATTCTTTCTATGCACCAATTCATTGAATCCTCTTGACAATCCCATCAGGTAAGTTATTGCATCATTTTCAGATATAAAACTTGAGGCACTGGGAGGTTCAATGACATGCACAGGGCCACAGAGCATGCCACTGGCAGAACTCAGGTGCAGACCCAAGGAGTCTGGAGTCCATGCCCTTAACCAGCAGGGACACTGATTCTCACGCTAAGTCAAGGAAAGACGTTGGAGTGGGGTGGGGTGGGAAATCTCTCATTTCTTTTTCCTCTTGTGTCTGTTCCCAAGTCTATACATCTGGGTTGTGGCATCTTTCCTTCTTTTTTTTTTTTTTGTTTTTGTTTTTGTTTTCTCTTTGAGTGCTCTTTGTATTCTTTTTTTAAAGATTAATTAACTAATTAATATATATTTTACATTAGTCTTCCTTTTTGTACAATGTTTGCTTTCTCCTCTCGGATGTAGTTCCTGTATAGTTCCCACCACCAATTCACCTTTGCACCATCACCATAGTCCCTTGTGTGGGTCCCTTCTCTCCCTCCCCTACAGAATGTCTCTGATTTATAGTGGCCAGTTAATTTTGTTTTTATATTTATTATTATTATTTTCCTGATTCCCTATTTGGTTCCTCTATATTCCTCCTGTAAGTGAAACCATGCAATATTTTTCTTTTTCCTTCTGTTTTATTTCAAAGTTAACTGATCAAGCCCAGGTCAAGTGGCTTAGCAACATTTTAAAGATAAAGGGGGAAGGGTGTGGATTTCACACTGGGAGGTCATGGGGCCTGCTGGGGTCCACATAAGTCTGGGGAGGAGCCCTGGGATTCTAAGAAAGCCCCCTCTCCCAGCTGCTGGTATAAGTTTTGTGCAGGAACCCAGCCAGGGAAGCCCTGGCTTGGTTTCTCTTGTCCTTTAGTAAAATGACACGTGCACGTGGCACAGCACACAGCTCTGCCTCCAGGCCACATTCTTAGAAACTGTGGTCCTTCACCACCCCCGGATCTTGTCTTTTTCAAAGCTCAAAAGCAATCTTACCCTGCCTGAGAATGTGTGGCCCAGCAGGCATATAGGATCAAAGGTAAAGCCCTGCCTGTGTTAGGAGGAGGGAAGAATGGCCAGGAGGGCAGGGAGTGACAACTCCCTATTGGTGTTTGGTGGGTAGGAGAATGGCTGGTGGGCAGAGGCTCATGGATGGGAATGAGAGTTCAGGGCAGAGAAGGAAGCACAAGATCAGATCAGCACTTTGCACAGATTCCCAGAAGACAGAGGGTTCAGTGTGATGCCCACTAGTTTGATATCAGCCCTCAACGGCTTATCAGTAACTAAATAATCTAAATCTACATAAAGGTAACTAGTAGCCAGTTACCTTTGCTCTGAAGCAGTGTGTGCCCTCTGATTTGCCATCCAAACAAGGGTTCCATCCACTAGGAGCTGTGTCTTCTCTCTGTTAGCATGAAGATAACAGGCAGAAGCCCCAGGCCTACCTATGATGTAGATTTCCGTATCACTGTGCATGAATACACACTTGGAATTTTTTTCCATAAACATTCCTGTAGACACAAGCTTAAATGTCCTGTCATTTAGGAATTAAAAACAGATCATAAAACATAACTGCACATGGACTAGTACAACTTGGATGCCTGGACTTGAAGAAAGCACATCAGTTTAGGGAAGCCTTAAAGCAATCGTTACCACAATTCTGACAGCAGGAGCCTCTCTCCATGGTGGTTTTCCATTTTCCCAGAACACAGAAGGTTTCTCTGCATTTTTTCCACTTTCCATTGTGCTGTGCCTTCAGGGGAATCTTATGGACCAGCAACAGCTGGGAGCAGAATTCTCTTTGCTCTCATTTCCTTTTTTGGGTTGTAATGCTCTATTTCTCTCTGGACATGTTGTTTGGAAACCAACAGGCACGTATTTGACGCATGACACAAATGTCATATGGTGTTGTTAATGTCACACCGTTGACAAAAGAATACAAAGAAAGGCACCCAGCAGATGGATTGGTTTTACATTTCATATCACACACAGTTGATTCCTGACAGCTCCGAGCAGACAGCAGCTACTTGGTCAGTGGAAGAGAGGCAAGGTTTCATGTCATCCCAAGCAAGAGTTCCCCAAATGGCTATTTTGAGGATCTTTATCCACTTCTCCTTTTTCAAGGAAATTTTCTTCTTCAATTTTCTCTTTTTCCTGCTCAAAAATGCTGACAGTTTCAAGACTTCAGGACAATAATCGTTGTTCCCTGCCAACATAAAGGGCAGGGTTCTGCTACAAAGCAGGACTTGTGGCCCCAATAATGTTGGGCAGAAACGATGTCTGGTAAGGGACAGTGGAAAATAACTTGCTCCCTGGTTAATTGCTCACTCCCTAGTTGTCACATTTGGCCAGTTTGAGTGAGCAAAGGGGGTGAAAGGGGCTTATGGGTGGAAGAGCAAGTGAAGCCAAACCAATATGGTCTCCTGCTCTTCTTTTTATAGAGGGGCAAAAGGGACCCCAAAATGGCAGCCAATGCTGGAACTGGAAGGGAAGGATTTTCTTCTTTTATTTGTAGTTTTCTGTTAATATCATTTTTAAGTTATCAGTAAAATTTCTTACACTGTCATGATGCAGTTTATGTTTATAAAAAGATAGAGAACCTGCTTTAGCCCCAGCTGATTTTCTTTGGGTTTCAGCACAGGTCAGCTGGGGTGCAAAATACCAAATAATTAGGGGATGAGCCCCAGCTGCCGACCCCATCTCTGAATTGCTCTCTACTAGCCACCAGGCAGGTAAGAAGCATCACTTGGCCGTAAGGCCACTGCAGACCACTCTTTTAGTTGTTGTGGGTTACCATGGAAACAAGAATTTTTGAATGTTAAGAGTAATTTGCTCCTTCATGAAAATGGTCTCTCTCTAAAGGAAAGTTAACTTGGAAACCATTCGAGTCACCCCCATTTGCTGCCCCCATTTCCCTCCCGCCCTACTTTCTTCTGTTTGCCTAGAGGTCTTAATTTTCATGATCTATGAGGTGTCAGCCAGAAGGTCTTGTGCTCTGCCGTGAAGCACTATAAAAAGGCAGATGTATGACTGTGTCATCCACAAATACCCTAGAAAGTTAAGTGTTAAACCAATGTTAATAATAAGTGTTTTCCTCCAAAGTAGGTTATAACAGTAGCACCAAAGCCCTTTAAAGTGTAACAAACTGATAAAACCTCAGGGGGCTCGGGGCACATCACCCTGTCATTGTCCTTAGTCTCAGGAAAGCCTGAAAATGCCACTCCAGCCCATCTGCCTGAAACCTCTGCATGGAAAGAGGGATGGCCGCTCCCACAGCTCTATGTGGTCCCTGCAGACCAGAAGCCTTGGAATCAGAAAGCCCTCTCTAAACCCAGCCACTGACCCATCACACTGACTCACTTTTCCTCCTCCCAGGCCCCCACCCTCTTCCCAGGAACCCTCTTGATCTAAATGGGGAAGCAAAGAAATTTTCTGACTAGGTCCTGCCTGACCTCCCATCACAGGGTCTGACCATGGTCTCTCAGCAACGGCTGCTCTCGGCCCTGGCTCCTGCAGAGGTTTATCTGAAGAGAGCTCCCAGGCGGGGGCGGTAAGAAGGGCCGCCCATTTGTGTACTTACAAATTTGAAGCTTCATTTGCAGTGGTTCACTCAATTACAAGCTGAAATACCATATTCACTCAATTACAAGCTGAAATACCTGCTGGCTCTAAAGTCCTATCCATTTCTTATCTTTTATTGCTTCTCATACAATAGTAACAAGTGGCTGTTGCTGCTGTTGTTGCTTTCTTTTAGAAGGTCCTTCCTGGTGCAAGAAAAAGAATCAGCCTCATAGGGCATAGGAGCCATCCATGGTCAAGAAGTAAAATGTTCCAGTTTCAAGCTAGGTTCCCCGGAAGCAGACCACAAGAGAAGATTGACTCATTAGGTAGAGTTCTTGGTGTTCTAAGTGTTTCTTAGTGCAGGGAGGCAAGAATGGGAAGCGAAGGAGGACAAACTAGGGTCTGATGTCAAGCCAAGTGACCCAGAGGGTAATGTTGGCACAGTCCCTCCGGACAGGTATAGCTCTCACTTATGGTCCTCATCAAGGATGAGGGAGTTGGGATTCATTGGTCAGTCATTGGTTAAGGGCTGCAGGGCACGCAGGCAAACCTGTTCCAGAAGCCTGTGGCTTGTCCTCTGACAAGGAGATGCAGGCAGTGCTGGATCGAAAGCACCAGAAGAGTCCCTGTGCTAAACAATCTGATAGAATATTGACATGGACCGACAGCAACTTCTGCAGACCCCAGTCACAAGAAAATAAAGCCGAGGAAGGAAGCAAAATTCATTTCTAGCTTCATTTATTTGTTTACCACTCATTCACTCAGCAAATGTTTTTTTTGAGCAGTTGCTATGCTTCAGTCATTGTGCAAAATGCCGAGGATTTTTTTTTCAAAGGTTGCACTGACCTTGTACTTGAGAGCCTAACAGTGCAATGAGGTGGGGTGGGAGGGTAAACATGCCCAGATATCCATCACCTGGCTTAGGTTTGTATCAAATTTTCTTACTCCTTTCCAGCTCTGTCCCATGAAAGACTCAGCCTTCTACCTCGATGAAGCTCTCTGTACAATTACATAATCCAGAGGTGACAGGCTGCGCTGTTTAATGTTAATACAGCACCTAGTGATCTCTGGATGAAAAGCACAACATGAGTGAGGGTATTATTAGTAATAAAAGTGGCGTTCAGTAACAGCAACATAAACAAGCTGACACAGGAGTTTTGCTCTGCATTTAGGAAAGTGTTCTGGGTCTCCTAGGCCCTTTATCTAAGAATCAAATGCACCCAACAGCTATAAAACATTCTTGCCCTGGTTTGTCTTAGGGCCTGAGCATTTTCCTGGCATCCACACTTTGGTAAGTGCCTGCTAATTCCAAGGAGTGTGGCTGCACAGGCAGCATTTCAACAGCAGCCTAGGCAGATGGGTTATTTAAGGTCACATGCATCTATTGCCCATGACCCACAGGCCAGGATGGAGTGAGTGGAGACAGATAGCAAAGCATTTCTCAACTCTAGGGTAAAACAGGTTAGGAAAAGGACAAGCAGTCTTCCTGTCCTCCCATTCCTAGGATCAAAGATCAGAACAGGCCCTCAAGGTATATTTGTCAGATAAAATATAAAGCATACAGTAAATTTTGAGCTTCAGATAGACAATGAAAGCTTTTTTTTTTTTTTTTGGTATAAGTATATCTTAAATATCTCATGGGGTATACTTATACTAAAACATTATTTGTTGCTTATCTGAAATGTAAATGAAGCTTAGCATCCTGTATTTTTAAAAACCAGAGTTATCTGGTAACCTTACCCCAAGGGCTTTACCAGAAGGGTTTTCCTCCTTCAATTCCCTGCCCAGGACAGAACTGGAAGGTGGAACAACTCCATTTCAAGCCAAAACATGGGAGGTATGGAGCTCTTCAATAGAGCCTGAAGTCAACTAAAATCACTTTCTAAGACATTGAACTGTTCGTAGACCTAAGAGTGTGGAGCCAAAATTGTTCTTTAATTCACACTTAAATTCCTTAATGCCAGGGAGAAAGCCCAGCCCTCTTTGAGAAAGCAGGAGGCAAATGTTTGTGGCTAGGAAAAAGAAGGCTGGGGCGTGAGCAAGGTAAGTTCCCTTAGCAGGGCCTCTGATTCCAGAATTCCTTTCTTGACTATGACCTCTTAGATTTTTCAGTCTGTGATGGGCTTACCTGAAGCTTACAGAGAGGTTAAATGACGCTTTATTTTTTTAACCACAAGAATGAAAAGTTCATCTAACTAAAATTAAATGCTACATGCACATTTTAATGCCACAGAGCAGGATAATCATCCCCAAATTTCAACTTTGTTCAGCATCATTCTCCTGGCATCACACTTTTCCAGCAGCTACTTATCTTGAACTGTGGCATAGTCTTGGGGCCAGGCAACATAAATGTTATCCAGTCTTTGGGCAGGTGAGGCAGGTGAGGTCAATGCAGGTGGAAGGGCCAGTCCAGAGTGACAGGAGCAATGACAGAGCCTTATCTGTGGCCCTGGCTCTTCCCATCTGAATAAGCTGTTGGGAAGTAAACACAGAGACAGATTTTGGATTTTAGAGTGGAAGTCTGAGATATGTCATTTAAGGATCCCAGAACCTGCTTTTCCACAGAGGTTGCACATTCATTCTGTAAATCTTCATCAAACACGTGCAGTGTTCTGGGCACATTCCAGGTGCCAGGGACATAGCTGGGAAAGGCAGACAAGGTTCCAGTGGTCCTGAGCCTTACATCCTGGATGTGATGTCAGGTGGTGCAAAGGGTTCTGAATGCTGGAGAAGGAACCAGGTGGGGGAGGCAATATGGTGCAAAGAAACCTCTTTCTGGAGAAGGCATCACTGACCTCCAGTCGCATGCCCATCCAGAGCCCCAGCTTTGCAGGCAGGGAGGCTGTAGAGCTCCAAGATGGGAACAGGCATGGTGTTGGAGGGACAGCAGGGAGGCCAGCCAGGCAGGTGGAGCCAGAAAGTTGGAGAGCAGGACGATGAGGTAGGAGCATCAGGCAGGCTCAGGCCATGAATGAGAGTTGGGATTTTACTTGAATTATGATGGAGAGAAATTGCTGGAAAGCAAATCTTCTCCTATAAAGACCAAGAAGGAAGAGATGAGGACACAGGAACAGACTGGGTGGGGTGGGGAGTGCATGGAGACCCTCAAAATGACAGCCAAGTGTCTCCTTCTTGGAGAGTTTTGGCTTCTGGAAGGGGGCAGATGAGATACCTGGTTACTGCCTCATTACAAAGGTTGGCTCTTGGGTTTGGCATTTTCCCAGAATGTAAAATCCTCTGACACTTTGTGTGCTTCTTTAACAAACTAGTAGTTACCCTGGTAAGGTTTCAATCCCTGTGATTTTGGGGCCCCAATGGCCTTTTAAGAGCCTGAGATGGCTCAATATGCTGTGCAGATTGCCAGACAAGGACAGTCCAAGTCTGATGTCGGGATGAGCCAAGCTGGGCCCTGACACAGTGGTCAAGTACTTTATACACCCAGTTCCTTGGACGTGGGAGAAGGTCAACCCAGCACCTTGTCCAGGGGCCCGTTTAAAACATTTAGATCAGTGGGTCTCCACGGGTGGTCTCAAGACCAGCAGCAGCATCAAGTAGAACTTGTTAAAAATGTTGACTCAGAAACTCCAGGAGTCAAGTTCAGCTTTCTGTGTTTTAACAAGTTTTCCAATCCATTCCCAGTGAAGTTTGAGAACCACTAGTTTAAAAGAAAGATAGGTAGTTAATTAAAAAACAATACTCCCCTTGCTGAGACATGGTTCTCTTTGTAACCAAATCAAAACAACAATAGAACCTTTAGGGCACAGGGATGTATGAAGTAGTTTCTGCCCAACCAACTCTAGAGTCTAATATTGGCATTATAACTTTTCTATCCAATCAACCTCTGTGATGAGACATATTAATAAAGAATGAACTCTGACTATTTCTCCCAACCCAACCCCTAGTCTATTCTTAGTGAATTCCTGATACTTCTGGGGCATTCATTCATTCATTTCCATACTCTTAGCTGCTAAAAACACAAAGATAAGAAGACCCTACTTAGCTCGTATTAAGGAGAGGAGCTTGCCTTGAGAATGAAAAATTATAGTGCAAGAAAATAAGTACTATAAGAGAGCTCTGAGCTGAGGTGGAGCTCCCTGCGTAGGGAGGAGGGAAGAAAAAAGAGGGAGAAGGGAAGAGGGAGGAAGAGGGAGGAAAAGCCAGGAGGAGGGAGGAGGGAGAACGGAGGATGTTTCAGGTCTGGAGGACAGGAAACTGGAGTACAGCAGGGATTAGTTAGTCCAGTTCAACCAGTCTAGGGCTGAGTCAACTCATGACACAGTCAACAGGGAAACCTCCACAGTCAACAGGGAAACCACCCTTCTCCCTGCGAACAAAACTGTCTATAGAGTCCACATACATCCCAAGGTTCAAAATGTGCTTGGGGTGCAGAGGAGGGACTGGAGGAATGAAGGTGCCACTGGCAGCCCCAGCCCCCAAATGGCTAACTGGAGATTGAGTTTCCAGCTTCTTTTGCCGATGAGGGTTCTCACTGGTTTGTTGGCCAGTTCCAGAGCCGAGCAGTTACTTCTCACTACTACCACCCAACAGATACTCCCAAACCTCACTTCTGAACCGAATTCCGGCCGTCTGATTTTCAATTGAACAAAGAAGTATTAGGAGTAAATTCCTGCCCCTATAGTCAATACTTCAGTAATTCTAATCCTGTGGATTAGTCTTGGCGATCCTACTCATACCCACAGGGGATCCACTCATTCAAAACCATTTATTAAGTCAGGCCCTGGCCCATGCCTCCCCAGAGTCATCCTGCTACCAATGCTTAACAGGTATGCAGAAATTGTTGACCTCACTTGTAATAAAAAATTGTATAATGCACCATTTTTTTTTTCATCTGTCGAATTAGCAATGCTTTGTCTTAAAATGCTCAGCACCAGAAAGGAGGCTGTGAGGTGGACACCTGTCACACTATCTTTAGAAACAGAAATTGCAACATCCATTTTGAAAAGTGATTGGACAAGATGCATCCAAAACTATTTAAGGGTTCAAACTCAATTAACCCAATAAGTTCACCTTAAAGTTTCTTTGTAGGAAATATTAGGAGTTTAGATAAATATACTAGTTGGCATTTATGACAGATATTCCACCTGTCACACATCAAATACACAAATTATCTCTTATACCAACAAAGATATCACCAAATCATTGTTTTTTTAAAATTTTTTTAATAAATTTTTTTCTTTAGATGTATTTATTCATGCTTTCCAGAACTGGAGTACAGGCCAGATGCACGGGAGGGTGAGAGGATTCACCAGAGACAGAGCAGGGAGCAGAACAGGCAGACAGATGGAAATACACTGCCTAGGGGAGCAGGGGGAGAGACAGGAGAGGTCTGCCGTGTCATGTGGGTATCTTCCTGGCCAGGCAGAATTGAAAACACGCTGAAGAGGATGTGGACAGCTTCACAGCACTGTGCTCAACTGCCTATGCCACCAGGGAGGCCCCAAACCATTGTTTTTAATGGCAAACAAAAATAGAAACAAACTATATGTACAATAATAGAGACCATTCAGACAAACTAGAGTAAGTTCACAAAGTATAATGCTATGCATTAAAACTATATGTTGTCAAAGACACTTAATGTCATGAGACACACTCTTACATATAGTATGAATCTAACATAAAAATACACATACATTGTAATACTACTGGGTATAATGGGAACTTTTTTTTATGCTTTCTACATTTTTCTATTTTTTGTACAATTGGTCTGTATCTTTTATAATGAAAAGGTTATAAAAATTAAGACACACAGGCATGTGTGCACATACATGCTCACACACACATGACTTCCTCTGGGTATAAGGAGCTCCTTAACTCTTTCTTCCTCCAGACAACTGCCTCCAGCTCAAGTCACGGTGAATCACCCACCTCGTCTGAGTTTTTGTTTTTTTTTTTAAAGATTTAGTTATTTATTTATGCAAGTAAGAACCAGGGTACAGGCCAGAGGTGTGGGGTGGTGAGAGGATTCACCACAGACAGAGTGGGGAACAGAACAGGCAGACTGACTGAAATACACTGCTGAGGGGAGCAGTGGGCAAGTCAGGAGAGGTCTGCTGTGCCATGTGGGTATCTCCCTGGCAGGGGATCGAATGCATGCTGCAGTGGCTGCAGATAGCTTCATAGGTTGTGTCTTAACCCCTTACACCACCAGGGAGGCCCCGTCTGAGTTTTTTTATTTTCTCTTTGCAAAATGGACATGATAACCTTGGCCTTCCACCTCATCAGAGGTGGGATGTCACAGCTACCTTCTGCTCATAAAATCCCAGATGAACTCTAATTACCATTATTACTAATACACTAAAGTTTTATGGGGGAGGTGAGTCACATACTGTGACACCACTAGTAAGGCTCCCATAAGGAAGGAGTGGTCTTCTGGGAGAGAATTTTAAATGAAGGCTCCTTTTCCCAGAAACCTTCTCCTGTGCAGGTTTCCAAGAGGGAGTGGAAGGCAAAGTGGCACACCCAGCTGTTGCTGGGTCCCAACAACTTGCAATCTTAGTAGCACACTGCTGATCGCTCATACACTGCAGTTCAGCCTTGGTGCAGTTCGGCTGATCTTGGCCGGGATCAGCTGGGTTGGGCTCCAGGCTGCAGTTTGGTCCAGAGCTGTTCTTGCTTCTCATCGTCCCAGGGCCAGCAAGCCAGCTGGGGCATGTTCTTCTCATGGCAATGGCAAGGCCCAAGAGGACACGCCCAATCACACAGGGACATTTCAACCACGAGCTGCTTCACCAAGGCTCATGTCCTTGGGCCAAGCCCAAAATGGCAGGGGGAGCCCTGCACAGTCACATGGCAAAGGGTGGGGATACAGCAAGAGGTGAAGAATGGAGGCCAGTATTTCAACCTAGCATGAGGAGGGTTGGGAAGGAAGCACAGCCGTGAAGCGCTGCGCTATCCCACTGTCCAGACGGAAAGGAGAGCAGAGAGGGACACCAGGCTGTGGCCTGTGGGAGGCAGCTGGGAAAAGCCTCCTATGTCCCTGCAAACATTTGCTGGGGGTTGTGCTTGGACTCGTGAGGTTTTGAGCTGGGACACAATACCGGTGAGAATAAAGGCAGGATTCTGTTGCCTCTGGTTGGTTTCCTAGTAAACTTTATTTTCAAACCTGCAGTCCGTAGTCATATTTTAAGTGCACTTCGATTTGTAGCATTCCTGCTTCTGTGTTGCCATGGTTTTAAAAGGTTATGAGTATTTTTATCATCTCAAGACCACACCTCAAGCACTTCTCTCATGTGTAAACATCTTTATGATCACAGTCCTCCCTCCAATGTGTCCCCAGCCTCAACTTTAAGGATCCATCTGATGGAATAGTTTCTTTCACCTGGGATGGTGGGACCACCTGCTAGGACAGCACCTGAGTGAGGCGGGGAGTGGAGGAGCTTCGGCAGGTGTTCACACGCAGGGCTAACTGAGGAGAGGCCTCCACCAAGACAGCAGAGATGGAGAGTGCAGAGACTGAGCCAAGGTCAGGAGCTGGGAGGGGCCGGCCATGCATGAGATGTGGGTTATGGCTCTGGGTTAAGTGGGGAGCAACAAAGGCATGAGGAAGTGTTGGCTGCAGGAGATTAGTAGATCCGGATGACAAATGAGTGGGTAGGGCACTGCCCTAGAGGGTCAAGTCCTGGAGAATATTCCCTGCCCTCTTTTTTGAGCCAGGGCCCAAATCTTAACAGGGACAAGCAGGGCCAGGCTGGGGACTGACAGAGCAAGCTGCGGCCCGGAAATACGGGCCAGAGAGCCTGGGTTGAAATGATTCTTTTTCATTGGAACCAGATGACTTGGCCCAACTACAAAACAGGAGTCTCCTTTTCCTTGTGCAATGAAACAAACATGTAAGAAAACAGTATTCAAATAGTGGCAGCACCACCAGACATTCCTCTTAGGGTTGGGGCTGCCTTGCAAGAATTCGCTGTACCTATCAAAGGTCAAAGGTTGAGTCCCAGTCTAATGGTGAGAAAAATGATCAGACACATCCCAAAACACCTGGCCAGCACTCCTCAAAACCGTTAAGGTCATCAAGAACAAGGAAAGTTGGAGAAACTGCCACAGCCAAGAGGGGCCCAAGGAGACAGAAAACTAATGTGGGATCCCAGAACAGATAAAAGACAGTAGGTAAAACATAAAGCAATCCAAATAAACTATAGACTTTGCTGAGTCATAATATGTCAAAATCAGATGATTCATTGTAACAAACATACCATCTTATTGTAAGGTTTCTGGAGTAGAGGAAACTGGGCATGGCATGTATATTCCTGTAAATCTAAAATCATTCTGAAAATTAAATCTATTTTTTAAAAAAATCAAGTCAAGGGTCAAAGCACAGACTTAGAAGCCAAATTACCTGGGCCCCAATCCTGCACCTCCTCACCTTGGACCAGCCACTTAACCCCTCTGTGCCTTGGTTTCCTTGCTCTAACATGGGGATAATCTCACTACTTCCAGTGGTCATGGGATGCAATGAGTTTAAACTTGTCAAGTCTGGAAGAGTGCCTGGCACCTAATAAGGGCTGCAAGTGCTGATCTAATTAATAAATAAAACTAAAACTGTTTTATGTTCTGTAAAACAGGAAGAAGAGTATATTACCTCAATCTTTGCTTTTCTTTAAAAAAAAAAAAAAAAAGGAGTCCTAGCCTGGACTCATTTTGGGTGTCACTGTCCCACAAGAACCTGCCCCTTCCCTCCAGCTTGACCTGAGTTCAGCATGACCAGCTCCCACTGGTGCCATTCTCTCCCAGGTCCAGGCCCGGTGGCCCAGCCTGGAACTCCCCTGCTAGGACAGGGGACAGGCGACACAATACATCTTGCTTGTCCAATCTCTTCCTTCTTCCCTGGGAGTGTCACACTAAATCTGGGATCCATCAATACCCCTCAGATCTCTCCAATCCCAACAGTCCCCTGAAGACGCATAGTGCAGGCTTCAGAATGACCAGCTGCGTCTCCTGCTTGGCGACCCTTGGTAAGGAAGGGAACATCGCCACCCAACAGGATGCTTGGGAAATGCGTGTGTTCCTTATTGCTCAGGAAGAGGTCTTCCTAAAGAACAATCCTGAACTTTATCCAAATGGTTGAAAGCTTGACATAAGTCATCTTCCTGTGAGCATCTGAAAAAAGCCTGTTTCCAAGCAGAATCAGACGCACATCTGCCGTTTCCTTCCGCAGTGAACTTGAATTCTTGGAGCTGTTTCCTGCTCCCACTTAGGCCCACATTCCCTCTCTGGACTTCTAGGTCAAACAAATCCAAACACTGCAATGATATGGTAGCAGCTGAAATGCAAAAGCTACAGCATGAGTCTCCCCATGCTATTTCCCAGTTGGTTTCCCTACTTTCTTCCAAAGAGGCTATTTCTTGTCAAAAATCCTGAGACCCTAGTGAAGTGGGTAATTTGATCCTCATTTTATAGCTTAGGAAACTAAGTCCTTCCTGGAGGCAAAAGAGAAAAGGGATTTCAGGTGTGTTTCCTATTGGAGGAGGGGCGGCTATTCCTCATCCATGTTCCATTGGGGGTTAACACATCTGCTTTGTTTTTCTTAAGTTTCCATCATACCAGTACTTGGCAATGACCTACATAGACCACATGCCTAATAATAACTTGAGCTTTATTAGCACCCAACATTCAAGGGCCTCTGGGGATTCGGCAAAGAGCAATATTTACTAAATCATCTGCTTGTTGCAAACAAACCTTCATGCCTTTAGGGCAGTCTTTGAAGAGATGAGGCTGCCAGTTGGGTGTATCCAGCACAGCAGTGACTTGTCTGACTTTCTTTTCTTTTTCATTTTTTAAAATATTGATATCTCTAAGATCACTTGCACAGGGCTGATGTTTAAGACATATAACAATTGTATGGTTCATGTATCAAATGGATATGGCCAGGGCCAACCAGGATTCTACCCCACCCCCCTCCTTACTCTTTGGTTGGCCAGGCACTGATCCTGAAGTTTCAGGATTAAGGGAAGGTCTGGAAGCTCCTAGGAGGTGCCTTAGAGGTGGGGCAATGACTGCACAAAGTGATACGGAAATAATTCAATACTTAAACACCCACCTGTCAATCCTAAATGCATACATATTTTCAATTTCTGCAAAGTACAGATGAGTGCCATATGGTGTAGACTTGCCCCTAAGCATACATGTTGGTTAACTATGGTGGGTCAAGATGAACAGTGTCTGGATTCAAGTCTTGGAGTGTTTCATTTTACTGCACTCCACCTGCCTCTGGTCCATTGGAGCTAGGGATGAAACTACAGGTAGGTCAAGTGAGTAATTATCTGAAACGGACAAGAGTGTATACAACAAGAGTGTGGATACAAATCACAAATGATAGCATGAGATGGTCAGAACTGGGGAAACCCAAGAGGGTCGCCAATTTCAAAGGACAAGTATGGAATCAGAACTGAGAGACAAAACAGGGCAGATGCTGGGAAGAGCCTAAGACAAGAAGGTCAAGAGGCCAGAGCACAGTGAAACAAGATGTTCAAAAGCCATGTCTCAAAAGCTTGCCATGCCTCACAAGTGGAAACTTAGCTCTGAGCAAATGTGTGGGGAAGGGATAGAGCTACTCAGTACTCCTTGTGAAAAGATTTCCCCCCAGTGTGTGCAGCTGACACAGCAAGTTCTTTCTAGAAAAGATGTCTCAGATGCCAAAGCTGAAGCATCAAAAGGACCTTCATTGTTTGAAGGGCTGCTTCCCCCTGGGAAAAAGCATGAATCATAAATGGATGAGCAATCTTTTCCAACACAGAGTCCAAATTCTCTAGGACTTTGGCAACACCAAATATTGTTGGTGAGATGCAACAATTCTTCTGATGGATGCAAATTTCATTGACCCCTTTCTTTTGCTTATAGCTTCTTAGCAGTAACTTATTAAATGAATCATTATGGAAATTGGATTTGGAATTTGTCAACCAAAATTAACATGTGGCTGGAATGCTTTTATTTGGTCTTCTACCCAAAATTCTTTCAATCCCTGCAACCTATGGCAACTTCCAAAGCTCCCATTGAGCATATACAACATACTTTTCTCATGGTGGATGCAAAAGATACCCAAGCTCAAGTCAAACCACACAAGCACATTAAAGTTCTCTGCTTGTTTCAGCAAGGTAGAGAATTGAGGCTGATAATCCAATTTACCACAGTCTTCCAACCCTCAGAAGGCTACCAAACATCTGGATCATTGACTTGAAGTGAAAACACAGAAAGCACTGCGGGTTATTACTTGTTGAGTTGTAGTTGGATCAAAGGAGGTTAGAATTTCAGGATTGGAAGAGACCTCAAATTCAAGTGTCCATTCATCCACTATGTTTATAGGGTATCCACTATGTATGAGACACTGAGCTAGGAACAGAAAATACAGGAGCAAGTAAAATCAGACATCATACAGGAGATAGGCATTAACCAAATAAACACATATTAAGGAAATGGCTAAATAAGTTATAAGTAGATCAACATATTGGCTTACTATGCAACAATAAAAAGGAATAAAGTAAATTCTATAGGGTGATATGGCATGATTTCCAGAATAACTCATCACCTTTTGTTTAAGAATGGAGGGGGTATGAATATATTCACACATAACTGCTTTTAGTATTGATATTAAGAAATTATTATAAGCCTATTATAGGAATAAGCAAATAGTGCTGTTAAGAGCTAAGAGAAAAAAGAGATAAATATAGAATTAAAAAATTCTGTAATTTGAAATTTTCATTGAAAATAGTATGTGAAATTATAATTTTCCCCCTTAAAATATTTATTTGTAGTTCTATCTAATGAAAAGACCTGGAGGTGATCAGCACTGTTATTGCCCAGATTTGGGTTTCTATTTTTTTTTTTTTAAAAAGAATTTTGGAGACTTCGGTGGATTTTTTTTTTTTTTAAAGATTTATTTATTTATTTATACAAGCACTGGGTACAATCAGAGGCTCGGGAGGGTGAGAGAATTCACCAGAGCTAGAGCGAGCAGCAGGAGGCAGGAGAGGTCTGTGAGCAATGGGGGACCCTCGCCCTGCGGCTGGGGATGGAGCGGGTGCTGCAGAGGCTGCGGGCAGTTTCGCAACCCAGCGCTCAACCGCTTCACCACCAGGGAGGCCCCAGATTTGGGTTTCTAAATACCACTTCCCAGTATAAGAAGCAGAGCTCTGGGAAAAAATGACTGATTTTGAAGGTAGACAGGAAATGTACAAGATAATCCCGTGACTTTTTAGGCCAGAAAGAAAACTGTGAAAGTCTGTAAAATTGTAAAAATAAATGGATTTATGTCAAAGGGAGTCAGGGGTCAGCTTGAAGGGATTCCCACTGGCAGAAAATGAGACAATTTTAGTTAAAAAAAAAAAAAAAGAAGCAGTGCATTTAAAACCTATCAAATGCATAAACATGCATGAGTTCAAAATGATATGGTTAAGAAGAAAAGAAAGAAATGATCATGGTCTCCACTAGAGGTGGCTAGGGCTTCCATGCCTTACTTCAAAAGTTGGGAGAGACAGTAAAATAAATCAGAAGGAAAAAGAAAAATATCGGATGGTTTCACTTATAGCAGGAATATGGGGGAACCCAATAAGACATCACTGTAAAAAAAATAATAACAGCACAAAACATAACAAAGCAAAAACAGACAATTATAAATCAGAGACATCCTGCAGGGAAGGAGGAGGGAGAGCGATCAGAAGGAGGGAGGAGCACAGGGGACTGAGGTGATGGTGCACCGGTGCCTTGGGGAAGGAAATTCTATGGGGACTCCACCTGAGGGGGTGGGGAAGCAAACACTGTTTAAAAATGAACAATGATGTAAAAAATAAAAAAAAATTACAAAATAAATAAATAAAAATAATTTAAAAAATAAAAAAACAAAACATTGGGAGAGAAAGAGAAAGCATCAACATTTATTCTGCCTTTCTTGTCTGTATAACTATTTCAGGGCAGCCAAAGAGTTGCTAGGAAATTGCTCCGTTATGTAAGAATGTCTACTATTAAGAGCAGAAGGAATGATAGAATTCCATTTGTGATCCTTAATGAAATAATAAGTTTAGTAAAATTGTTACTGCATGATGAAAGTCTTAGGGGAAATGGCTGACACCGCCTTCGTCTGATGTAGATGTGGTGATCTACAAGGGTGGGAACAGACCCTGTGTGCTTCTGAGATGATGCAATATGAAATACACAGCGCTTAAAAAACAAAACTGGTCCTGAGTCTAATCAAGCCTCTCTATTTCTTATTAGTTTATAGGAAATATAAGGGGCTGATGAACAAATTAAGTAATCCTACCAAGAAGTAATCCACTCAATCCAGAATGCGAGATAAATGACCTAGGCCTTCAACAAATTAATGGCATGGAAAAGGTCAGGGAGCCCTTAATGAATAAAAGAGGTGTAAGAGATAGGGACAACAGGAGAAATGTGTGAGCCTTGTTTGGTGACCCTGATTTGAGGAATAAAAGCAGCCTTAAAGACACATCTTTAAGAGACCTAATCTTGTATTAAGGAATAACTTAATTTTGTTAGGTTGGATAATGGTGTAATGGTTATATTTTTAAAAAAATCTTTACCAATTACAGATGCCCTGAAGTATTTATGGGTGAAATGACATGAGGTCTGAGATTCAAAGGATCAGGGAAAAACAGGGGACAGAGTTAAATTTGTTGGGGCTAAATGCCTGCATTTTCATTGTACTCTGCTGCCTATAGTACATAATTTTGAAATTTTTCATAACGAAACATTTCCTGATAAGCACAAATATAAGACTAGAAAATGTGTTGTTAGGTGAGGCTCAAACCCTGCTGGTGGGACCTCAGCACCTGATGGATTTACCAGTTCTTGCATCTGTGGTTGGGACAGACGGACAGACGGGTCCATGCAGATTCAACCTGCTCCACTTTACAAGTCTTTCTGACTTGTGTGGGATGCCAGCTAGAGGTGGCTCAGACACCTCCCTCCTTGCTTTGAGGAGTCCATAAGTGCAGAGCAGTTACTGCCTTATAGAAATAAACCTGGGCTTGGGGGTCAGCAACGCCCCGCCCCGGGTTCCCATGAGCCCAAGCCCTTAGGGAGGGAGCAGCAAATTAGGAAATGCATTGCCCTGGAGAACCTGACACTCCCCCCAAAAGGACCCCTCGTCACAGAGGATCTCAAGGGAGAAGTCATAATGGGCAGAGCCCCTTTGGATGTTCCCGAACCTGGCTCCAAAAGGAGCTTAAATGGAGACGGTGACGTGTAGGGACTCCGTCGTGACCGCTGGTGGTGACCTCTGGGCTAGGGATTCTGACTTGACGCCTTGTGCGTGACTAAGCAGAGGGCTTTGCCCCATAGGTCCTCAATGAGGATGATTAAATAAATCCCTGAGTCAAAAAAAATTAAAAGACCATAACAACACAATTTTAGAGGTTTCTAAAAGTTGGTTTATTTTGTTCCTTATGACTGATTTTAAGATCATTTGAGAATGTGAGTAACTATAAAGGAAGATCACCTTCCATTCCATGGCAGTAGCCTTCTCCATAGGTGGTAGGACACCAAGCTCACCATCTTTCAGCTCTGACTTCAACATGGAGAACCCAAGTGTCCACACACACGGGTGTGTGTATGTTCCATATTGTTGCAAGTAAAAATAGCACTAGAAAGGCAAACCTAGGAAACAGGAAATGAAAGTTACATCATAAGAAGGTTCCAATCATATTTACCTCGATCTCAGCCCAAGTTTCATGATCAGAGTTAGCAATAACAGTAAATTGATACTGGTGGCAGGATGTGGAAGACTTTGCATCTAATATGAAATCAAAATATCTGTACTAAATTGTTTCAGTATTTGATAGTACCTGAAAAGTAATGGAAGTGTTCTAAATTATTCTCAGTGAAGCTCCCTATGCAAAGATTCAGAAGAAGACTGTTCTCAAAGCACCATTGACAGCAATTACTGAAAAGCAAATGTTTATTTTTAATAAATTGAGATTCCTCAGATTAATAAATGAAAAAAAAATAGCTCAGGAGCTTGGAAGAACAATCTGCTTTATTCTAGGAATCTGAAAAACACTTGTAGCCAAGAACAGAATCTCAGTTTTGAAGATAATTGGCATTTCCTCCAACCACAAAAATTTTAAATATTAACCTACGTGAGATAACACAGTGGTAAGTTCTGGTAATCTTGAGACTCCATTCCCTCTTGCCATCTTTCTCTTTCCACTTTCTCCTGGCACACTCAGGGGGCTACGATGGATCTTTAGGACTGCCAAGTTTTTGAAAAATAACTACCCTTGGCTATCAGGTAAAAATATGCAAAAGATATCTACATCCTCTCTTCTGCAAAGAGCAAGGCAGGAAATAGTCTTTCATTAGAAAACTGGCAAGAAGAAAGCTAGTTGAGTGATAAAGATTCCCAGTTGCATAGGTAACCTGTTTCGCCAGAAGGAGAGGTTCAGAGGACTGGTCATGAGCTAACAGGTACTCTTGTATCTAGGTTAGTCGTGAGTCCAAGCTAGGTTGCAAATAATAGAGTTGTTTGATTAGATGTGTGTTCAGAGGCTAGTGGGAATGCCAGGATGTTCTGAAACACAAACAGATGTTAATTTGGCTCTGATTTGGCTCCTTTGGGGCAGCTTTTGATCCTGAGTCCTCAGATAGATTGTGGAAGGAAAGTTTTCTATACCATATAGATATGCAATTGTGGTTCTTGCCTCAAGGATGGCTTTAACTTTGCAGAAATTAAAAAAAAAAATCAAACACAGTGTCTAATATAAACAAAATGCAGGGAATCCTCTTATATACTGAAGACATGAGTGTAAATTATTACAACTTTTCTACAGATAAATTTGGCCCTATATCTCAAAATACCCTAAAAGTTTAACAAAGCTTTTGCCCAGCTTTCCACTTCTAGTTTATTCTAAGGAGATAATGGTGATGTGCCCTAAGATCTTGTTTAAAATAATAAAGAGAAATCTGTCTTCTTCCATACGCTTCTAAGGAAGTTGGCTTTGGACTTGACAAGAAGCCCCGAGTCCTCGCATAGCAATGCAGAGATGCCTGTACTCTTTAGAGTTGTGGTTGAGCCTAGTCTACTCCCTAAGACTCCTCCACTGGAGTGGGGGGCTTGCTGGGCAGTTCCTAGACAGAAACAAAAAGGTGTCTTTTTCTTGAAAGTAAGTCTTCTTGATTTAAACACTACCTTAATCCCTTGGGGGAGTTCTTTGAAAATATGAAAGGAGCCCATAGAACTTTCCAGAGAGTACAGAGCCAATCAAAGGAGGGTTCTTTTCGGCTTTCTTGATTTGGGTGTTCCCTCCTAACAGATGTCTCAGCATGGGGGCAGCCGGGCCTGGCTTGCTGCTCCATTTCCTCTTTGGCCCTGTAAGGTCTGAAATGAACACCCTCCCACCCTTTTAACACACATTCATCTGCAAAAAAGAAAGCACAGCAGTCAAACCGAGGATGAGTAAATCTGCCTTAGAATCCACCATCAGTTCAAAAAGACAGCAGCCAGCCAGCCCAGCATTTCCAGTCTCTTGGGTAAAGTGGGGACTGGGGTGACATGCACAGCTTGCCACCAAGGTAGTCCTGCTCTCCTTCCTTTTATGGAAGACTTTGGAATTAGGGAGACATCTATACCAGAGATGATCATACTTAGAAATGAGAGACCCACAATAGACCAACACAGCCTCCCTCAGCCTAGAATCTACTCACCTCCTCTTGGTGCCACAAAGGAAGGGGTTTGGGGACTACTCAGGGCTGATTCTAACTAATTTGGAGACCAACAGCACAGTTTATGGAGTGGCCTTGAAAAAGTGACAAAAACTTGGAATCTTAGTATCTTTGTTTGATTAAGTGGGAATAACATAAACCCAAAGTTGTAAGGATTAAATGAGGTGAGTCTCATGTAAAAGATCAGCAGTGCCTGTGCTGAGTAAGAATTCCCAGAGTCCTGTCTTCTGACCTAACTTCCTGGTGGCAAAGGTGGCTCACGATCTACCTCAGCATCAGCCCTCCCTTTCTTAGCTGGGCAACAGCTCCCTGAAAAAAAGTTCCATTTCCCAAGAGCGCGTATTACTAGGTGTGGTCATGAGAATATGCTCTGGTCAATGGAACAGAAATGGGAGTGTCTTCTGTGCAACTTCTGTTATTGGAGGGAGTGGCCCTCTTTGCCCCTTCCTCTTTCTCTTGGGCCAGAATACATACTCAGTGGCTAAAATTTGACCAGTCAAATAATTACGTTGGCCATGAGTTGAGGATGAAGCGATGAGACAGAAGGAGCCTGGGCCCCTAGTAACCTCACAGGGTCACCACACCAGCCACCCTACCTCTGGGTTCTTGCATGAAAGGGAAAGAGAAACTTCTGTTATTTAAGTCATTGTTGCTTGGAATTTTCACTCATACGTTGACAAACCTAATCCTCTCTTGAACATCATTCATGTTGTATGAAAAGCTGGTGTCATTTTTTGCTGTTTTCTTGGTCTTGTTGTGTTTTCCCCTTTTGTGAAAATAGTAATGAGCAGCTTACCACCCTACTAGTAGCCCTTCACATTTGTGAAATCGCCTAACAGGGCTCCCCCCCAACTCATGGCATCTAATATATTGTTCACCCCGCCCCCCGAGGTGCATTACCGTTTGTAGTGTAAGCTAGCGAGACACTCATCCACCATGAAGGGCATCCTAGCTGATTCAAGGAACAGGGTTCATTTGGGGGCAGCCACCACAAGGAGGTCCCAGAGTCACTGAATCTCTCTGAACATCAAAGAAAATTCATGTTCTTAAGGAAAGAAGTACAAGTTTCTGGGGAGTGGATGGAGGTTATAGTAGTTGAAAATCTTCAACTACATTTCAGAGACATTTTTAAAGATCCAGAAAGACCTGCTGCTACATTTTTAAGAATGATTTTTTTTCTCTAAACAGACTTATTTTAGCTTCCCATTTCCTTTTTCTTTGTTTATTTTATAAGAGGCCCTGATCTGATAAAAAAAAAGAAGCTTGTTTGTACTAATTTTCTTTTCTAAAAACATTTGTCTCTGACAGTGTTTTATACAAAATATACAAAATATTTGTATATACAATATATTTTGTATATTTTATATAAAATATACAATATATTTTATACAAAATACATATCACATATGATTTCATCTTAAACACTTTTAAGTGTCCAGTTTACTGGCATTAAGTTCATTCACATTGTTGTACAGCCACCACCTCCATCCATCTCCTGAATTATTTCACTTCCCCAAACTGAAATCCTGTTCCCATTATATAACTTCCCAGTTCTCAGCGCCCCCCCAGTACTCTTGTTTGACTTGTCTCTGAATCGAACTACTCTAGAAGCTTCATATAAGTAGAATCATAGAATATTTTTTCTCTGTTTCTGGTTTATTCCATTTAGCATGATGTCTTCCACATTTACCTAAGATGAGCATGTGTCTGAATTTCACTCCATTTAAGGTGGAATAATACTCTCCTTTTAGGTATATGCCACCTTTTGTTTATCCATTCCTCATTTATTGACTATTATGAGTGATGCTGCTCTGAATGTGGATATACAGACACCTGTTCAAGAGCTTATTTTCAGTTCTCCTGGGTATATATACCCAGGAGTAGAATCGCTGGTTCATGTGATAAATCTATATTTATTTATTTATTTTTTGAGGAAACATCACACTGTTAAGGACTACTTAGTTAGAGAAGGGGAAGTTAGAGTTATTCCAGTAGTAGATAAAACAATGGTTGCAAAACCAGATTATGCATTGAAATTACCTAAGCACTTAAACACAAGTTCCCAAGTATCCCACTCTCAGAGTATTAAGTGGGATTACCTAGGGGAGGTGCCCGGAATTAGGACTTAAACAAGTTCCCGCGTCACCAGTCTTGGAGCAGCATTTGGGAGCATGAAGGTGGGAGAGGAGGGCCTCAGCTGCCTGGGTAATGTCTCCTATACACACCAAGGGAAGACAAGCTTTTTTCGCACACTGGGGGGTAGGGGGGGGGGTCTCACTTGTCCCAGATCTTCATATGTGGTAGAAGCTTCTTCTAAGAAAGTGAAGGAGTCCAGAAAGCCCTTTCTGGCTCACAGGAGCCAGAATAATAGCTCTCATTGTTGAGACTTCACTTAATGGCCCAGTTGTCCTTGTTAACCGATCTGGTTGGACAGAGTTGGGCAGAGAAACTTCCTCAGGGAGTTCTTTCATGCACATTCCCCGAGACAGGATCTGACTGGTCCTGTTTTCTGCTATTCAATATCTTGGGTCAAGCCGTCTAAAATGTGGTTGATTTTCCTTCTACTCCACCTATCAGAGCCTTTAGCTGAGATCCCTGGCTCAGTGGGCTGTGGCCCTGTGCAGGCACATCTGTCCCCAGCTCCACTCTTACAGGGCTGCACATAAGGACCTGTGGGCCCTGAAGGACCAACACTATTCAATATTAGAATTATTGTGAAGTATTATTTTGTAGTTTTATATAAAGTAATTTGTACTGAGCTTAGAAAGTTTGGGGAGTATGGAAAAATGGAAGGAAGGAGAAAAAAACATCACTTAATTCCTTTCTATAGAGTCTACTGTTGTAGTGAATTTTCTTCTTGTCCTTTTTTTCTCTGCTCACATCATTGTATCATAAATATTCCTCCATATAAACATGTGAGTGGGTGTGGCTCTACTATGGTTTACCTAACTGTTTCCCTACTACTGACCACTTTTTATTTCTAATTTTTCCCTATTGAAAACAGCACTAGAGTAAGCATCTTTACATAAAAAGCCTCTTACCAATTTTTTCCTAGAGGCAGAGTCCAAAAAATGAGATTATGAAGTCAAAGTCATAAACATGTTAGAGCCTATGTATGATATGTAGTCCATCTAATTTATGAAAGTACCAATTCATGACTGATACAAATTATATAACTATTAGCAAAGTACAAAAATGGTCATCATTACCTAGAGTCTAGCCCAATGGGTCACAACTACACATTGGTGATTTTGACCCAGGGAACATTTGAAAATTCTGGAGGCACTTTTGGTTCTCAGAGAGAGGACTACTATGGCATCTGTTGAGTAGAAGTCCTACTATGCCCATTATGGTCATAGACAAGTTGTCTATGGTGTCAAAGTTGAGAAAATTTACTGAAATCATCACCACTTGTATCACAACTCATTTAGCAAGAAAAATACAGAATTTTATCTGTCTAATTTTAGGGCCCCTTGTCAGCTGCTGTTATTTCTGGTAGTGCCATGTGATATATATGTTGAAAACTGGTCTAACCCAGCTCAGTGTATCTTTGGCCAGAATTGGCACACTTCTGCAGGATTAGATCTCCCCTTAACCAACCAGGGCACCACTCAGTGCACCTCTTCCCTTGGCAATTGAGAATTCTTACCAGTCAGTTACCTGAGGCTCTCAGTTCAGACCACTGCCACCCACCAGAAATGTCCAAAATAATTGCACTTCAATAAGGGAGATTCATGTACTCTGATTTTGAGAAGTTTTCAGGCAAATTTACCCACATATCTTTGCATCTCAACCCATAGTAACCCCTATACAATACCCCCAAATCCTAGGACTGAGGACATAGTTAAAAACCAGTGATCTAATCTGTGACAGTGGGTAGAGAGAGTGCTACCCAATATCCATTCTTCCTTTTCTCTAATTTTTATCTGGTCAATAAACACTTCATTTCCCAGATTCTCTTGCAGCTACTCTATGGTTTGCACGTGGGGAGAGTTGAGTTTTTCTGTTAGTGCTACTTCAGAGAAGCAACATGCCTTTTTTACTGATGGTAGAAATGCAGACATACTGCTGATCCAAGGCAGCCATTTTAGGCTTCAAGGTACAGGTCATGCTTGGAGGATGGCAGAGCAGCAAGCTAGCAAGAACCTGAGTCCTTGGTGATCATGGAGTTGCGGTTACCAGCCTTGACTGCAATGTTTTCCACCAGACTTCACTCTATGGAAGAAAGATAAGTGTATGTTCAATTTAGCCACTTTTGCTTTGGACTCTGTTATGGCTGAAACTAATCTTAGTGGACACACAACCCAGCTCCCTCATTGGAATGGCAAAAATGGAGGCCTGAATGGATTGTATCAGTCTGGTTCATGGTACCTTCCCTGTCAGCTGTCTAAGAGCTTGCTGAATAAAATTTTTTAAATGTGTGAATCATTTAAGGATAATGGTGTATTTTGGGATCCCTTGTAATATAAGACAAAAGAAGACAAAAGACTTGAATTTGAAAGAAAGCAAAGGTTTCAGAATATATGAGTTGAGATTTGGGGCACAGTTAGGAAAGGGAAAATGAGACATCAGCCCTCATTTTCCAGGGTTAGATCTTCTGAATCTGAGAGTAGTTAAAACTCTAATGTCACCCTTGGTGATGCAATGATCCATTTTTAGCAATTGGCATGTCTGAATGCAGAGACTGTTTATAGAACAGCGTAATTAGTAGATACTTCATGAAAGTGATTGTTGCTGGTTTAATTATTCTTTAATAGATTGGATAGATCAAGTGACTGCTCTGGAAGGAGAATCAACCTTTCTTTTCTCCTCATCAGGATAAGTGAGCACTCATAATTTATTAAAATTATCCCCTTAGTTTTATTTCACTCACAAAGGAAATATATGCACCTTCTTAAAATATACAGATTTATTTTCCCTGGGGTCTAGCAGATAAAGAAAAAGATAATCGGCATCCCACTGAGTTAGAAGAAAGCTGTGTCTGCACATCGCCTAAGCAACCAGTCACTCAGGACAACCGCGCCAAAACACCCGTCGATTCTGTGAAAAATCCATCAGTGTGGTTGTATGACATCCCACAGCCCTCTGTTTCCCCTCCAAGGATAAGTAACTGAATTTCTTGCTTTCTATTGCCTGTGTTGGCTTCCTATAGATCCTGCTGCAGGTTCAGCTTTGATTTTATAGAGGAAGTTGTCTATAAAATTCCCTACTGGGTGACTTTACTTAGAACCATCAGAAAATTCCCTGCAGAAATGAGGTTCAATTGCTCAGTGGGGCTTGGAGGGGCCAGAAGAAACATGTTATCTTGGGCTAGAAGAAAAAATTTGAAAGATGATCATTAATTGACATTCTCCCCTTTCTTCTTTCCAGTGCCCAGAAAGTGGTTTTTCTTGGCTCTGGGACTTAATGGAGTGAACACCTGGTCCAAATTTGCTTGGATCCTTCTTCTCTGAGCAACTAATCTTGATGAAAAATATGCTTATACCACAAAGGCTCACACCAAAGAGAAGGAAAAGCCTCCATTTAGCCTGTCCC
Source organism: Talpa occidentalis (assembly GCF_014898055.3). NCBI lineage: Eukaryota > Metazoa > Chordata > Mammalia > Eulipotyphla > Talpidae > Talpa > Talpa occidentalis. Next base: position 30,767,025 of record NW_023600993.1, read on the forward strand.
TTTGATTTCACCTCACCTTCTGGAGGCCAAATCAATCCAGGCAAGTCTCATCCAGTAACTTCAAGGCACAGACAACAGTTTGGCCTGGCCCGTGGTGCTATTATCAGACTGCAGCAGAACCTTGGCAGCGGCCCATTGAGGAGGTTTCTGTGCTTCTGATGACTGTTTACATCACAGAAGAGAAATACAAAGCAGCACCAAGAGTCCACCCACACAAACGTGGGTGACCAGCCCCATGTACACCAGCCTTCCCATGCTGAGTGACTCTCATCTGCAACTGGCCTGCTGTCATTCTGCCTCCTTCATTCTGTCTCCCTCCTCTCATCCCCTGTGTCTAGCCAGGTCCAACGTACACAAACTGCCACACCCTGATTTTATCTGGTTTAAGGTCTCTCTTCAGTCAATGGTATGCTGGAGCTGGCTCCTACAGGCTCAAGAAAGCTGATTGTGCATAGTTCTTCCCAATGTTATATTCAATTAACATCACATTGGTAGTTTGAAATTGGGCATGGAAAAGTTAATTATACCACAGAAATCCTACAAATAGGGCTTTCGTCCTCCCCACTCTTGCTCCCAGAGCCAGTTTTAAACATTTACCACCACATTATTGAATTTACCCTTTTTGAAATGTCAAATCAAATAAGTGATTTTATTTTGATCAATGTTTAGCTCTCTGATCAGTCCTAGATTAACAAAATGGAGACTACTAATCCTGGGCAAAATTGTTATATGTACTCTAGTCACTCCTGCAGAGTTTTCTTTAGAACATTTTCCCCCAGATTGGGCCTGCTCCCCTTCTTCATGACTTTGATCTAAATCCAAGCCAGCCTTCTCCCAGCAAGGCTAGCCAACTGGAGTTTTCCTGACTGTTTTTCACTGTCAATACTTACCTGACCAATGTTCTATGAACCTATATCAAATTGACAAACATGTTCTATCTAACTAGGAATTGCTCAGTATTTTATTTCTCTTAGGTGAATATGTTTTTAACAAAGGGATTTCAGTGTTTTCACTCCAAGAATTATGGGAATTTCAGTCACTCTGGCAAAGCTAGTAAGTATTTAGAGAGCATTGAAACAAGTCACTGTCTCTTAAATAGATCTTCCATACTTCCTTCAATAGAACATCACAAAACGGTGCAGTCATTTTTGAAAACAATTTAACATTTCAAATGTTAAATATAGAGTTACATTATGACTTAGAAAGTCTACTCTCAAATATACTCAAGAGAATTGAAAATATATATTGGTACAAAGACTTGCAGATGAATGTTCATAGCAGCATTATTCACAATAGCTAAAAAAAAAAAAAGTAGAAATAACCCCAATGTCTATCAACTGATGAACGGGTAAATAAACAAAATTTGTTTTATCCACACAATAAGATATTTTTCAGTCATTAGCTTTATTCATTATAGCTTAAATTTGGAATCAAGATGTCCTTTGGTAGGTAAATGTATAAATTCCAGAAAACGGACTATTATTGTTCAGTGCTAAAAATAAATGGGCTGTCAAATCATTAAAAGATGGGGGTTGGGGGGACTTAAGTGTATATTACTAAGCAAAAGAAGCTCATCTAAAGAGCTAACCGCAGCCACTGCAGAACAAGTTCAATCCCCAGCCAGGGAGCAACCCACCTGGTGCAGCAGACTTCTCCTGATTTGCCCACTGCTCCCCTCAGCAGAGTATTTCAGTCAATCTGTCTGTTCTGCTCCCCATTCTGTCTCTGGTGAATCCTCTCATCCCCTGCATCTCTGGCCTGTACCCCTGTTCTTGTATGCATAAATAAATCTTTAAAAAAAATAAAGAGGCTATATCTATATGATTGAAACTATGGCATTCTAGAAAAGGCAAAACCATAAAGACAATAAAAAGATTAGTGATTGCCAAGAGTTAGGGTGTTATGTTAGATGACTGACTAGGTGGAATGCAGAGAGTTTTTAGGGCAGTGAAACTATTCTGCCTAATGTTATAGTGATGGATACCTGTCTTTATTCATTTGTCAAAATAGAGTGTACAACACCAAGAGTGATACTGTAAACTATGGATTGGGTGATAATGATGTGTCAGTGTGGGTTCATCCGTTTATACCCATGCTGGTGGAGGACAGCATGGGAGGTCTACCCATGTGTTGGGGTGGAGGTATGCAAGAATTGTCTCTACTTTTCCATCCAAATTGCTGTGAATCTAAAACTGCTCTAAAAAACAATGTATCATTATCGTAAATTGGAATTCTAGCTACACAGAAAACTGCTCCTGTAGTTTAAAGAAGTATTTGGGAGATGATATTCCATAATGTCTGTAATTTACTTTAAAAATACCTCAGAAAAAAAAATGCAGCAACTGTGGGGAAATGTTAACAATTGTCAATTTAAAGGATGGACATAAGGAGGTTGATACTACTGTCTTTGCTCTTCCCTGTATGTTTGAAATTTTTCATAATAATAATAATTTTAAAAGAACTCCCAACCGTGGAAGTCATTGTGTAGGCAATATCAAGTAAAAGTGTTTGTAGGAGCCCCTATAATCTGGGCCTATGTTAGTCTAAACTAGTAAGCCTCTTGGGTTGTTATCACTAAAAGAGCCCGTGATAGCACATTTGGGCACAGCAGGTCTGTGCTGGCCCTGAGCTCTGCCAAGCGCCATGTTCAAGCCTGGCTTGGGTCAGGTGCTCACGTCTGCAGTGGGTGAGGGAGCAATGGACTAGTGGGCACTTCAGGCTTCCTCAGTTCAGCTGAAGGCAGTTGAGTGTTGTATACATTCCATATTTTACTTTTGTGCTCTTTGTAATTGTACCAAGTGCCTGAAAATAACTGTTTTTACACAAACCCTCATTAGAATGACACCTCCTACCCCCTTCCCATTTTGTCCAATTAAGCTGCATTTGGTGTGGTTATTATATTACCCTCTGAATAGCAAACCCCTGTCAGCAAAATAATATTTTAAAACATACACTGCACTGTATACTTGCACTGACACTTCCCCCTTTTTCTTCAAGGGGAATCCTTTTGCTTTGGGGAATTTTAAGAATCTTGTAAGTACCAAAATAAAGGAAGAAGTTAACATTTAGTTACTAGCATCCAAATTAGGATTTTGAAACAAGAAAACAGTCTTGGAGTCCAAATTTTGTTCTTAGGGAAAGGGCTTTGTAATTGCTCTGATCCGATGCTTTAGGAGGAAGCATGATTCTGCTTCCAGCAGGAACCCTGTGGGTCACTTCTGCGGCCTCCTTGCCATCTCGGCCCTCCCTGCCCAGCCTCATTTTGTCCTTGTGCTTTGGACAATAGATCCAAGCAGCCCTGACTTATACCTGGTGTCTCTGGCTTTTAATATGGGCACACAAAGGAGCCTGTATCTCAACCCCTCTCCTCTTTCCCTTGGCCAGGTATTGATTCCAAGCTTTTTCCTTCTCTCCTGTTGTAGCCTGATGACTTGAAGACACCCACAAGGTTGAGACAGGACAGTGTGTGGTCTCGGATCCCTGTGGAGTCTTAGTTTCATTCTATAATGAGATTAATAAAAGCTTTCTGCTTTATCTACTTTGCAGGGCTGATGCAAGGATCAAAGGAATAAATGCGGTTTGCTGTAAAGCCCAATACAAATGTTCCTTGTTAGTAGGTACTGTCCTATAATTTCAGGTTTAGTGACTCTCCAAACAGCCAATGTTGTTATTTGTTTTCTCATCTGAAAGAAAAAAGGGTTAATGCAATATTTTTCTACATAGAAATTTTAAAATAAGGAAGAAGGGAGCTACTGTCCTTAGACACAGCCCATGGAAGGCCCCTGTAGGGAGGCAGCTCAGGCACACCCCTGTGAACTTCCTAGACCACGTCCCCACTCCAGGCACCAGCTACAGATCTGGTTCCTGTTCATTTGGCAACTGCTGACACTGAATTTCCACTGGCTTCAGTTTTCTGTTGACTTTCCTTCCTTCCTTCCTTCCTTCCTGACTTCCCAAGTTTTTGTGATGTTCAAATCTTTGCCACACAGGACAGCTGACATACTGTTCACACACCAAGCTATGTACGCTCCTTTAAAAAGTAAACACAGTCCAATGTTGTTTTAAAGAGCTTCTGGAAACCACTTGGAAACAAATTCTGTCCAAATTTTGAACAGAAAATGTCCAGTCCTTCCTACTGTCCCCCACTAGTGGTGGAATATCTACTCCTGGTTGGAGCATCCACAAAAATATCAAAGTAAATGGAAGCCAAGCCTTAGGTCCTTCCACCTTTTTCTTCACAACAGAAAGTAGACTCAGATCTTATTAACCAACTATGTTTCTGGTAGCACCATCAAAACTATCAACTTAAATCATCTTGGGAGAACTGAAATAGGGGCAAAATCTCTAGAGAACTACTATTAAAGCACGAAGAAACCTCCCCCTGGATTATCTCTGAGCCAAATGAATCAAGGAGGTATTGGATTTCCAGCTGAGTCAGTTTCCCCAAGTGAGCATTGTAACCCCCAGAGAGTTACCCACCAAGAGAAACAACAGGAATGAGGACCAAGGTAGCTCTTTACCATGTTAACAAATTGGGGACTCCCTAAGCCAAGACCAGAAGCTGAACCAGAATCTGGAAAATTCTATAGTTCTTAATATTTTGGTCATCTTCTTGTCCCTGAGTAATTATAACAGATTTGATTTGACCAAGACCGCCATTTAATCTACCTTGAAATTTCCATTTGTAAAAACATTGGCTGTCATGAATCTTGGCCTCCATCTTTATAAAAGGTGAGATTTTTGAAATCCTTACCAAGTCCCATGTGTGGGGAGAGCTCAGGTATAAAACTTTCCATGTTTTCAACCTTTCTCTCATCAAATCTCATTACACAAAGATTGTAGTTTCATTTTATGGTTGAGCAGCTAAGGTTCAGAGCGTTTGAGAAGGTCCCCCCACATCCTAATGTTGGTAAATGATAGAGCAAGCTTTCAGTTCCCTGTGTGTCTAAGTTGCACGCACTTTCTTTTTATTTAGCAAGTTCTTAACCTAGAGTTTTGACTGGCTCAAGAGATTGCCTAGAAATATTTATTTGTATGAGCATTTTTTCCTAGAGAGGGTCCAAGGCTATTGTGGAATTTTCAAAGAGATGCACAACTCAAAAAATATTAAGGACCTGCTGCCTGTCTTGTCTGGCCTAAGCAGGCATTCAACATTTGTGTGCTGGATTACACTGAGGATAAGGGGGAGCTGGGGAGGTGGGACTCAGAGAAACAGCAATCTTTTTATCCAGAAGTGTGTTCAATGGGAAATAACCTCCAGGCTGCAACAGCTGACTTCCTGACCATGGTGACTCAGGGAACACATGCAGAAGTTGGGGAGCTAGTCAGGTCAGTTTCAAGATAGATTTATAGCCAGAAACCCAGGACCAACCCAGCTCACCTTGAAAGGAGGACATACCCCTGCAGAAGTCAATAGAAGAGAACCCTGCTGAGGTAGAGAACTTTCTTGTCCCTGTCTTGAATTTGGAGTGTGGTGACAAGTTTCAGGGTGTTTGGATGTTCTCTGGATAAACACTGACTTTCCTAGAAGCAAAGAAACAAAATTTTCCCGAGGAGATCCCTTTCATTAGTTGACCCTAGCATCACTACAGAGTGAAACAAAGTGGAGGGATAAGCTTCCCAACTTTTTGCACAAATAATATGGGGCTTTGGCAAATAGCTGAAACACATGCAGAGATCAAGGGGCATCACTGTCAAGCCAGTTGTCATCTTGGCAACTGGGCCACTTGCGATAGACTCATTTGGGTACCTTCATGAACTAGACACGTATCCGTGTTTGGCCTCTATTCAGAGACATGAAGCAAAATCAGGACATTTTTATCCTAACAACAGAATAATATACCCCCCTCTTGGCTAACAGAACAAATGCTGTTAGCATGTGTGAAATCCGATTAACTTAGGCAGCAAGAAACAAGCATAATAACCCCAAGTCAGGTTTCCAGCTTGGGATGTTTTCGGTCTTTGTGTCTAACCGGATGTGTTCGGAGGGGTGATTTCCATGGCCACTGAAGCACAGAGAAACTTGGTGCCCAGAGAAGAATGAGGGGAAGCAAAAGCCCGATGCGTGTCCCATGGTAAACAACGAGGCCGGAAGCTTCCATCTGGAATGGAGTCAAGAAAAACAACTGCCTGCTGAAATGCTGGAGGATGAGGGAGCGTGGTGTGGATCACTCCTTAGCAAAACTTTGCTGGGTAAGAGACATAAAAGGATGGTGTTTGGGAGTGAGTTTTATAGGGGAAAGTTGGGAGTAAGAATCCTCAGTAGCCAAATAATGTTTGTTTGTGCATGAGAGAGGCAGGGAAAGGGACAGAGAGAGAGAATGGGGAGAGGCCACGTGAAGCCCAGATTGTGGGGAATGCTCTAGGTTTAAAATTCAGCCCACAGCACCTCTCAGTTCCTTTCAGGAGAGTCCTGGCACCAGACTCAGGTTGGGGCAGCTCTTGAGGGCCCCTGCGTATAAAAGCACGGAAAGAAATATACGATATGTTTTAAGATTCTTGAATGCTTCTTAATCGAGTTATAGTGAGGCGGGGAGTTTCAAGCAGCAGTCCTGGCATTATTTGAATTCACCTAGTGGAAAATTATTGAAGTATATTTCATATAATGAGGGTCAAGAATGGATTTGGCATCCTTTAAGGCGAATGCCCCAAACACAAAGCTAATTCAGCTGGCATGGTTTCTAGTCTTGAGAACAGCAAGTCTGGCAACAATTAACCAGGCAAGAGGAAATAGTACCACTGTTTGGCCACCCTCTGCACAAAGCAGGCAAGGAATTATGGAACTCCAGCCATTAGCAGTTTGAGGAGTCCTCTGGAACACAGTAAAATGTTGTGGTTAATGGCTTGTGCCTGGAACATCTCGGGAAGTTTTATGCATGCTAATTTAATTGTGCAATAGGCCAGGAGAGTAAGTGATCCTAGTTTTACAAACATTAGGCATGATGGGATCTGGGCCTACTTTAGGCTCCCCAAGGGTCCTTGGGTGGTTTGACTCTGGATCCTGACGCTGAGAGATTAAAAAAAAAGGAAATCCACATTATTATCAATGCAGCTGATCAGCAGAAATGAGGTCTGAAATAGAATCATGATGCTTAGCATGGATACTTTCATTCAAGATTAAAACAAGTTGTGCTGACCCTCAAAGTTGTCAGACCCAGGGCCGGAAAATATGGCAATGAAACCCTGGCATTCTTAGGCCACTTTCTCTGAGGAACTAGGATCTCTGGTGGGAAGTCTGGGGTTCAGCCATCTTGGCTGGCTGGTGAGTGCTATGAAGCCAGGTGTGCAGGACACAACCATGCTCACTTTGCTTTTCCCCTTGGGCTGCTCCCAGTTGATGCCTTGGGGAGAAGATCTGCAGGTTTGTCTCCAGACACATCCCAAGGGGATAATGGGAGGCAACATACCAAATTCTCACATACAGCAAAGCAGAGAAGTTGATGGATGAAAAGGCGAAGGCTCATAGACAGAGGTGACATAATTTAAGAGACATCTGAACAACAATGACTTAAACTAGTTCAAAGTTACTTCCTGTCCTGCACCAACCTGGACAAAGCAGACCAGGGCAGGTGTGAGAGTCTATGATGAAGCTCCCCTGACCCTTTAATCTTGTTCTCCACTGTCTTCAGGGTGTTGCCCTTATCTAAAAATCCAAAATGACTCATCACCCACTATGTGCACATTCTAGCAGCAAAGGAGAACAATCTGGAGTCTCACATGTCCCTTCCACTGACATCCCCTTGGTCTAGATTTAGTCATGTGACCACATCTAATTGCAAGGGAGGCTGGGAAGTGTGATCTGATTTTTTCTTTCTGGGGAGCCATGTGCTCAGCTAAGAATGCATGTGTCTATGAAAGCAGGAGCACGGCAGTATGAAGGAGCAGGGGGTTTGGAGAGCCACGTCTTACACTCCCTGTTAAAAGTCTCCCACCCTCCCACGTTCCTTATCAATCCCTCCTCCTTTCCCCCCAACACTTCCTTTCCCATGCCCCACACAGCACCTCCAGACCCCTTGTCACATCCTCTTTCATCCAGATTCCAGGATCCCACTCAGCCCTCTCTTCTCTCCTTTTTACATTCTCTTTTTACCTCAAATCAGAGAAATTTAAAAGAAAAAGTTGCATCATGCATGAACATCTGGCAGGCACTTTTTCCTGGTTGTAAATCTTTGTAGTCTGTTGACCACTTTAAACAATTACCCAAACACAGCAGGGGGGCTTCCATAAAAAGGAAACATTTCTAACATTTTCTGTGCAGCCTGTGCTCAAAAACACTAAACAAATCATTTCAAATGCATAAATCTCCATTCCCTTTGTTCCTGATAGAAGTAACGTGGATATATACACCGGTGAGAGTCTGAATGTGGAAATGGGCATTGGCCAGACCATATATGACAATAGAATTTTGACTCACATAGGAGCCAAGGTCAAACTGCAGCAACCAGCCTTACAGAAGCCAGAGCCAAACCACAATCTCTGCAGCAAGTGGCCCAGAGCAGAGTCGGGACAGGACTTGGTTAATAACTGTCACTCCCAGCCCTGCAAACTGCTTGCAAATCAGGTACAAAGAAAGAAAACCAAATAGCAAGTATGTTCCCCTAACCAATTACATAGGATGCCCCATTTCTAATTACCCACCTCCAGCTCTCCTATGCCATCGACCTCAGTCAGGGCACGCCTGAAGCCTTGCATTTTCCCACTAACATGCTTTCCCACTGCTCTGTCTGCCTGAGTCTCTGCCAAGGGCGAGCAGACTCCCCTGCTATAGTAAGTGCTGAATACATAGTCTTTGTTTATTCTCATTTGGGTGGTCTTCACTTCTTTTCACACTTACAAAAAAACCTCACTAAACTGAATATTTAAGATCTCTGCTTTCTATACTGCTTACCCATGCAAAACTTGAAAAGCTTTGCTTTGCTCAACCTTCTGATTAAAAAAATTAACGCTACTAGGCTGAATGAAGGAAAAATGAAAACATGGTAAGATAAAGCAAGCACCACCAGCTTCCAAGGCAAAATGAAATAGAATTAACTTTTAAAAACCAGGCAATAGAGGAACTGAGAAAGGAGAACAATCTGGGGTCAATGCTGGTTCATTTGAAATGGCCCAGGCAGTTCATAGGAATATGTCCTTCATGCAAGGACATGTGAAAAGGCCATAATCACTGTACTAAGAAGGAAGATTGAAAGAAAAAACCCAAGATTGAAGGTGTACATCCAGAGCTTCTGAGGCCTGGCCTGCTCCCTATGCCCGTTCGGGCCCTAGAAAGACAGACCACAGCCTTGCTGACGCCTAGTGTTAAAATATTACTAACAATCCTGAATACACATCATATTGTTTCCTCCCTGCCTCTGCGCCAGTGACAACTCTCTGTCAGGGTCTGTTTCATCTTAATATATAGCTTGCCCTGGCCTCCCTAAGCCCCACGACAGGATGGGCGAGTCATCTGCCATCTCCCAAACTTGCTGCTGGGGAGCTCTCAGAGCCCCCTAAGGAATGTTCTTTAGTTCTCTTCCAGGAGGCCAGGAAGCACGTAATGCAAATGAAACCCAGACAATTAGAAAACAAAGACCTCCTCCACCAACACCTGGGGGTGTCAACAAACTCTTTCATGCTTTCTTAATTAATCCCTGGCAGCTCTGGGAAAGAGATCTACTGTCTCCTCCATTTAAAACTCACTGGTGATATCCTGTCCTGACACCAATTGTGGGACCAATGTCATCCCAACAATCATCACCTCCTGACTGACAATATCTTTTTTTTTTTTAAATTATTTATTTATGCATACAAGAGCTAGGGTACAAGCCAGAGATGTGGTGGGGTGGGGGCAGTGAGAGGATTCATCAGAGACAGAGTGGGGAGCAGAACAGGTGGATCCACTGAAATAAACTGCTGAGGGGAGCAGCGAGCGAGACAGGAAAGGTCTGCTGCGCCATGTGGGGTCACCTCCCTGGCCGGGGATCAAATTCATGCTGCGGTGGCTGCGGATAGCTTCATAGTGCTGTGCTTAACCCCTTGAGCCACCAGGGAGTCCTCCTGATTGACAATATCTTGTACATGCCACGCCAGCCCTGCCCAGGATGCTGTCAGACTGTTAAACTGTTGAGTCCCTTCAACCTCTTCTCCATCAACCACATGCACCACTTACATCCATGCCTTCATGCCCATTTCTTCTACCCTCCACTGTCTAGGTCTCCATGTGACTCAGCTTGACTCTTGCCCTGGCTTCTGAGCTGGTGACTCTGGATCACAGCCTCGCTCCTCTCCTGCTGAGTTGCCCTCCATCGCCTTCCAAACTCAGCCAAAGCCCTTCCTCCTCCTTCTGGTCCCTCTTTCAACTCCACTTCCCTGACAGCCCTTGGTACCCTCCTGTCCTGTCTTCTACTTTCTGGCCAATACTGCTTTCTGTTGAACCACTTTTTAAATGAGAGATAACAGAACAATCACACTTAGGATGTAGAAAGCAAGCAGAGAATACCACTCTCGCCCTAGCAATGTGAAGCGCCAAATAATCTAGTCTTACATTTTCTTGAGCCCAGCAAGGGAGCCTAAGTCACAGGAAAACTAAGGCAACCAACTGAATTAAATTCCAAAGATGACAAACCCCTTCAGGGGGATGTGGAACACGTTAACTTTTACCTTTGGCAGAGCCAAGAAGAGAGAGGTTACTGTGGGTCACTGTCAAATACGGCATAAAAATAGGAAAGCGCATGAATATGAGAGGGAGGAAGGCAAGGACACCGTCCCTAGTACAGGAATCCGGACACACACACGTAGCACAGGCTGCACGTACACACTATATGATTAATGATCTGTTTTCTTTACACTAAAACTCTTGCTTTGAACTGAGATTCCTGCCCCAATGTTGCCGACATTGATGCCATGAGATATAGCAGGGTCAAGATAGCCAGGAGGCGGAGAACAAGTTCTGAGGGCTGAACACAACAAATACCAGAAACATCAGCCCTGACGGCCTGCTCTGAAGGGCTATTTGCTTATGACTGTCTTTGTTTAACTCATTATAAAAAGCCCAGCTGGAGATGAGATGGCAGAGTGGTCTTTTCCGGGTGCTGTGCCCACTGTTCTCTCAGATCAATGGCCAGCCATCTGAAAACTAAAAGCGCTTAGAGAGTCAATTCTGTGTCTGCTTACTGGTTTTTTGGTAGTGACAGGCAGCAGAAGCCAGGCCTATTCCCTGTAACAAACATACCTATAGAGCTTAAGGAATTATTGGAGAACAAACACCTCCCCTGTATAATCACCTCCCAGGTAACAGCCAGATCACGATCCACGCCCCCCACCTGAAAGCCACCTGAAAGGGCTCTCTTGTTCTTCTTCATCCTTTTACCACTAAATGCGAGTTTCTAATTGCTACAGATCTGTTTGCCTTTTTAAAGGCTCTATACAATGCCATCCTACCAGAGCCTCCTCAGCAGGTGACTTCTTTCCCTCCACGTTACGTGTGTGCAGTTGGGCCATGTTGCAGAGAGCTCTGACACAGGCCTGGCATCTTTGCTCCTGACTTCTGCACCCATCCCACCCAGTTTGCACAATATCATCCGCCCACCACAGTACCATCCATCCTTACAATCCAATACAAATGCCCTCCTCCAAGAAGTTCTCCCAGTGACCCCATGGCAAAGCTGTGATGACTGCATGTAACTCCTCCAGCACTTAGAATTTCTCTTTTAACTCTTTGTACCTCCATAGCTCTGCATAGTGGCTACTTGTTGCAATTTCAACATGTTGTAGAGTGTGTCCTCAAAACCAGACAGCTGGACTACTTTATTTATTTACCCACAGAGTGGGTACTTTATTTATTTACTTTATTTATTTACTTACTTTATTTATTTACCCACAGAGTGGTTAGCACTCAGCCAGAAACATGGTAGGTGTTCAATGAATTCAATAAGTGGATGTATCTACTTACCAAACTCAGGCTGCATGAGATAAGAGGATGATGGATTCCACTGGGCCAGAAATTGCCAATGCCTAGAAGTTTTACTGATAGCTTCACTTGGTCCTACGACCAGATGTAGAAGTGTCAGAAACTGGAAGCAAGACTGTAGCTTGTTCTGAACTTTCTTTGGGGACTATACCCTCCCATTCCAGTCGTTTCCATTGTTTCTGCCTCTGTCTCAGAGAACACTGCAGAGAGGCAGAACACCGTTTGGCTCTCTGAGCTTCCTTATTATTTGGATTTTGGGTAAACAAGAGTTTCCTTTCTGGCTCTCTACGATTAAACAAGTTGGTATATTATTTCAGTTTGAATGAAAACAGACCAAAGTCTCTGACATTGCACTTTGAAAAATGGAAACTGGAGAGATGACCTTTGGTAGGATGGGAAAGCTGTTCCCCAGGCCTGGCAAGCCCAGGGCTTCCTACAGAGCACTGCGGAGAGGGGAAGGAAAGGGAGGCCGTCTTTGATGAAGTGCATCTTTGATGACCCGTGGCAGAGAAAGATGTGGTTGAGGACCTTAGAAAACCCGACTGTCTGCTCTGAAAGGAACCGGGTGTGGAGAGAGATGTGAGAGGCTTAGCGGCTGAACAGAAGCCCAAAGCCCCGGGTCCCATGACGACAGCCCTGAGGACCCAGTTGCTCACCTGAGACAGGGGCAGCCTCCCCCAGGGGGCCCTTGTTGCCTAGTAGGAACGGCTTTGCTTGTGAATTTAGTTCTTTATCTCTATTACTGTTTGCACTCCACGGATTGTGGAAGCTGAAAACACCTGTGAGGTAGGAGGAGGGACAATTTATTTCCCTCAACTAGAGGAGCCAAACAAAAAAAAACAGTTAATACCAAACCACTAGCAGTGGTTACCTTTGGTAGATGGGCTTGTGGTTGGAAATGGGGGGGAGGGGTTGTTCTGCTGCATGGTGTCTTTCTGAATTGCTTGAAATTTTTCATAACAATTAAAATACTCAGTAAGGGAAGCACAGTAACGGAGTCCAGGTGTGATACTGACTTCTAGAAGCATGAAGATATTCACTTACAGGTTTTTGCATGCCCCCTTCAATGTTGTATAACCCAGCACAGACAGGCACCCCCATCTTTACCTCACCACCAGCTTCTCCCCAGCTGATGGCCTCCTATTCCCTGCCCTCTCTGCAGTGCTCTGTAAGAAGCCCAGGGCTTGGCAGGCCTGGGGAACAGCTCTCTCATCCTACCTTTCGTCAGCTGAGGAGCCCACCACGGCTGGCTGTCATGTTTGCTACATTGCTTCATGATAAAATATTAATGCCTGCACTAATACCTCAATTTCCTACATGTGAACCAGGTTTTAAGAGTTCTATGCTTATTCTACCATTGTAGTTCGTGACCCCACTTCCTGGAATATATTCTGAAGAAATCACCCAAAGAAGATGGAGTGGAGATTGCGGATGCCTCCCTCCCTCCCCACCACCACTTTCCAGTGCAGAGCATTGCTTCACCCCTGCTGGGACGCTGACACAAATAGCCAGCAGCAGGCCTCTTCTCTGGAGCAGGCTTGCTGGGGAGGTTATGCATTTTCCTCCACCACTAGGGCAACTCTGAGGTGGTGACTGACTGAAATTTCTTTGCCTCAAGGGGAATCCACTCCATGCATGATTCCTGTTCTCCCCATGGAATTAGTCTAAAGCTGACTTCAACTGAAACCCCATCTCTGGGGTCCTTGAGCTCCTTCCTCTGCTCCCTTTGCTTCCCTGGTTCCTGTTCTCCTCAGACCTGCCCACAAGAACTTACATCACTCAAATCCCTCTTCAAGCCCTGCTTCTGGGCAAACTGATAGAAGACAGGAAAAGCACTATGCATGGAAAAGTTTATTACAGAGTCATAAAAATCATCAGAGAAAACTATGCAGGTGCTGATAAAAGAGATTACTTTGAGGAGGTGCGACTGGGGTAGGAGACTTGTTTTTCATCAGAAACTTTGTTGTTCTCTCTAATTCCTCACCATGTACTTGCAGTACTATGATTACACACTAAAATTAAAAACAAAAAATAAACATTCACTTCACTTCCAATCAAGTGATGTTCCTGCATGTCATGGTCATATATTCAGGAAATTCAAATGTTTGGTCAGGCCTACCTAGAATGAAACCTATACCTCATGTGAATTTAGATCCCTATCTGTAAGAAGATAAAAAGGTCATATCATTTTCAGCTGCAATTTGGCTGTTTACTGACATTCAGCAAATACGAATAAAGTGAGAGGGGAAATGAGGTTCTTACTACAAGACATTAAGATTATTGCAAAACCACCCATCATCAGTAATATCCAGTGTGCTTTTAACTTAAATCATGAGGAAGAAGAATTTGGGAATTGGATGGTCAGCTGAGCGGAAGTTCTGAAAGGTGCTGGCCCTACAAGGACTGATTCTCAAGGAAGGCAGATTACTTCGGAATGAGGGTGAAGTTTATTCGGGAGGAAGGCCAGACCCTCCCCATGCAGTGAGCAGGGGGAGGTGGGGGTCTAGCCTCTGTCATGTAGCTGAGCTGTCCTCAGGAGCTCTGGAGAAAGCAAAGCGGCACAGGGGTCAGTTCATCAGACACTCATGAAACAGTATTTGGTGCCTCCTCTGTGCCAGGCACTGTGAGGGGTGTTGGGGACACAGTGGAGGGCAATGGAAAGAAATTATGTATCAGTGAAGGATGAAGAAATTCTCTGTATTAGTCCAGGGCCTTTGGTTGCAAGCAACAGAAATATTTTTTTTTAAAACATTTTTTTTGATGCTTTTTTTTTTTTATAGAGGCATGTTTATTTATTTATTTTATTTGTTAGTTTGTTTTGTTTATACATGCACTGGGTACAGTCAGAAACATGGGAGGGTGAGAGAATTCACCAGAGCCAGAGCGGGGAGCAGAGCAAGCAGAAGGACCGAAGTACAGTGCTGAGGGGAGCAGCGGGCGGCAGGGGAGGTCTGCACGCCATGTGGGACCCTCCTCTGGTGGCCGGGGAGCAGCCGGGGATCGAACCAGTGCCGCAGAGGCCGCGGGCAGCTTCGCAACCCAGCCCTCAACCGCTGCGCCACCGGGGAGGCCCCCAGAAATAGATTTTGTCTAACAGCAACAAAACTAAAGTTATTAAAAGAATTATGAGACACAGAATTACAAAGAAGATTGTAGAAACTGGTTGGAAACCTGTGTTGAAGAACTACAGGAAAGAAAGCCACTGGGGGTATAAAGGCTAATAAGATGGAACTGTAGGAACAGTTTAATGGCAGAGAATATGGTCAGTGCCAATAGGATAAAAGCCCTTTTGCCATTTCTTCCATCTGGTGTGTTTGAAGAAAACATGACAGCGGACAAGCATCAGCCACACATCTGTCCTGTCTGTATGGGGATGGTAACAGTAGGGAATCAGCTTCTCACATTTGTGGAAGGTGGAAATCCACAGGAGTTAAGGTCCTAACAAGACCACATGCCATGGCAGATTGCCAGCAAGAAAACAGAGGTGCCCCTAAGAGGGTTGGGAAGACTTCCTGGGGAAGGTGAGGCCTAAGCTGTGATGTGAAGCATCAGTACAAGCCGGCCCTGCCTAGGAGAGTGTGCAGTTGAAGAATGCTCTGGTTAAAGGACGCTCCCATTGGCCATTGCTTGGAACAGTTTGAAAATGGTAAGGACCATGTATCCTATTTTACATGGTTTCTCATTCTTAAAGGAGTGATTCAGTTGATGATGCAACTTCAGGTAATGATGCTTTGGGATGGGGGAAGTTGACTTCTCCTTGGACTGGATGAGATCATGAGCAGGAGGTGGCAGAGAAAGGCTTGCAGAAACCAGAAGGCTCACTCCTGTGTCGAAGAAGTACAGGAGGGGAAAAATTTCTGTGTACTGTAGGTAGAATGGATTGTAGAGCTTGAGGCAAGGTGAGGGTCAGAAGACTGTTGCTGTAATCTAGTAGAGGCTTAGAGGTGAGGAAATGGGTACTGTGAACGGATAGGCAACAACAGGCTTTGCCATAAAGTAAAACAGAACCCCAAGGACATTCTCTGCATGCACACACATGCTTCTGGGCTTCCACACATACACAGTGGATCTAAAGATGGAAAGAATGACTTTGAGAACTCTGCTCTGCTGTTTTCTTGCTGTGTGGACCACAGACATCACTCTATTTCCCTAGATCTCATCAAGGATAATTTCCTCATCTATCTGTACTAGACATCTGCGGTCTAACCATTCAGCATCTCAACTTTTGTGTAGTAAGATCCCTGATTTTTGTTTGGGGATCTGTCCAGTCTTCATTTCTCAGGAATTAACCTTAGCCCTGGCAACAACAATTGATCCAAGATTGATTCAAGGACAGGCACATACACCAATCTAGAGTGAATCTTAGGAATTTTTTTAAATTTTTTTTTAAGATTTATTTATTTATACAAGAATCAGGGTACAGGCCAGATGTGCGGGAGGGTGAGATGATTCACCAGAGATAGAGCGTGGAACAGAACAGGCAGACTGACAAAATACACTGCTGAGGGGAGCAGCGGGCAAGACGAGAGGTCTGCTGTGCCATGTGGGTTTCTCCCTGGACGGCCGGGATCGAACCCGTGCTGCAGAGGCTGCGGACAGCTTCACAATGCGGCGCTCAACCGCCTGCGCCACCAGGGAGGCCCTAAGGAATTTTTTGGTGGAAGTTATTGGAAGAGTTTTTAGTCTTCTTTTCCACTGAGCAAAACTGAAGTTAGCCATTCTGCCACCACCTAGTTTTCAATATGGATTGAGTCATACATGGGGTTCAAGGATGAAACTGCAAGTGGGTGATGGAGCTGGAAGAATTCAAATTCTACTGACACCCTTTTAGCTCCTGGTTCAAGCTAGACCAGAAGCTAAAAAAGACACCCCTGGATTTTTCCATTACATGTATTGATAAATTCCTATACAAGTTGCTGGGATCACCCATATGAACAATACCAGGGAGCTCTAGAGATACTGAGCTCTCCAATCACTACCTTGACCCCAGGGTTAGAATTTGGTTGGTGATGTCTCTCAGATGATCTTGATTTACAGTCATTGGCCTTGGGCAGTATGTTCAATAATTGAAGCTGTCCTCAGGCACGCCCGTGCTGACCCGCTGAGGCTGGAAGTGAGGAAACGAAGAATGGTAGCTCAGTGGGTGGGAGTGTGTGGGCGGGCACACAGGTGGGTGCGTGGCCCAGCACCAGGAAAGCCTGCAGGTGAGCACTGCCACCTCTGTGCCAGCATGCCGTGCATAATGACTGCCTCTCAAACTGGCGTCTCTCCACAGGGTGTGTGTGGAGGCCCATCACCTGCTGTGAAGGAAGTGGGCGGCACCAGTAAAGGGGTCTCATTGTGGCTGCATCTGGTGATGAGGGCAGAAGTTATTTGTGGTAGTAATCAAGAGTGTGGACTTGGTATGTGCTTGGGGTGTTTGTACTAGCCCCTCCCTAAAGGAGCGCTTGTCCCCACCATGGGGACATGATCACTGTGCACTAACAGCGGAAGCACCCAGCACCCAGCTGGCAGTGTAGGGCCCAAACTCTTCACATGCTTCTTGGCAGTGCATGGCAAGCAGTCATCAGAGTCAGGAGGCTGGGCTGGACATGGGTGGTTTTGTAAACCTGGGCAAGTGGCTTAACCGCCAAGACTAAGTTTCCTCATCTTTTAAGTACAGGCAATAATAACATCAGCTTCATGAGTTATTGTGAGGATTAAATGAATTAATACTTCTAAAGGTTTAGGAGTGGGCCTGACTTGCACTTGTGGGTCTGTGGGAGAAGCATTAGAAACAAGTCTGCTTTCGGTTGACTGGCGACATTGGCCTTGGACCAGGTCCTCTGACTTCCAGATCTGCTTCTGATTCAGCCAGGAACAAGAGGGTGATTTTCACACACTCCAGAGAAGTTCATGTGGCACATCCACACCCTCAGAACATAGCCGCCCCAAGCAGAATCTTTCTTGAGTGTTCCATCTGAGTCAATAGCACATTGGGCACACTGTCATTAACAACATTCAGAGCCTGGGTGTGTCAACAGACCCATATCCCAGGTCTGCAACTGCAAACAGCTGGGGAAACTTAACAGAGCTCACAGGGTATCTGTCAGGTTTTGGGGTTATTACTGCCTTCTTAATTTCCCAACTTCTGGCTGCTTCGATATTAAGGACAATGGGCAACTGTGGATTCACTTGAACATCTGACCTGACCTTTAAGGTGGCAACATTGAAGTCTTCTCCATCCAGTTGGTATGACTCCTAGGTTGAGGTGTCCTTGTGTCTTGTGGATATACCCTAAGTTTATCATGCAAGCCTTAGGACCTACTGAAGATGAAATGAAATCCATCCCCATGGGGTCATCTGCCCAGATATACTAGTTTATGATCCTTTAGGGATGCCTGTCTCCCCAACTGGGGTCGGAGGACATCAGGACTGAGGGGGTATGTTGGTGACCCTAACTAATTCTTCACTCAGCTCTAAATTAGAAGTTCCGCAAACAGGGCCACTTCTTCTGGTGTGACTTGTGGTGGTGATGGTCTTCTAGCCAATCTCAGCCATCTGATATGCCCCTTTCTGATCTATGTTCCTTGGCCACAGTGAGGGCTTTATGAAATGCGACCATGTCATCTGCTTGCTTCAAATCTTCCCATGATTCCTGCAACCTAGAGAAGCAGGCCCAGTAGAACTTTCTGTGACAACAGAAATATTCTCTATCTGTGCTGTCCAACATGGTAATCCCTGGCCACGTCACTAATGAACACTTGACTATTTACTATTGAGCACTTAAAGTGACTCCTGAGCACTTGAAGTATGGGTACTGTGGCTGAGGAACTGAATTTAGTTTTATTTTATTTTGATTAATTAAAGCTGAAAGTCACATACTGGCTGGTGGCTACTGTGTTAGTGCAGGTCTAGAGAATGAAATTCAAAGTCCCAGGCATGTCCCATGTTATCTGAGCAACTGTAGATTTTCTTTTGCCAGGATTCATTCAAACTGGGAATTCCAGCCATAGCAAATGACTTACAACTCCCTCTACCTTGTGCCCACTTCACACCTCCGTGCATTGGCATCTGTTGTTCTCTCTGACTGGAATGTTCTCATCCTTTGCCCAAACATGTCTACAAGCAGCCTGCCAGCCAAACAACCCTCCTTCAAGACACAGCTCCAGTGTTACCTCTACTATCAAGCTTTATCAGCCACCTCCTGCTCTCCCCACACAGAATTAACTAGCCCTGCTTTTCAGCATCCAGCACAGACTTGCTGTGAGGCCCTTCCAACACTTAGACTATGGGTGTGCTTCCCATCTGTGAGTAAATGCAGACTCCCAGGGAGAAGGTTCTTTCCGATTCCCTCCCACCAGGTTTGGCTCATAGGAAGTAGTCTTTAGAAGACGGGTGAAGAAATAAACACAGTATCGTAGCAGGCATATATCATAGTTTGAGCTGTCTGAAATCCGACTTTCTGTGCTGTCGTATCCTACTCACTTGGAAGTTCTCTTTGTGTGTGGTCTTGGGAGTTAGGGGAAGGCATAAGAGCAGGCCTGTCGCTGCTGGAGCCAATCTTTCCAGAGACTCACGAGAGTATTATGTCGGGGCAGATGGAGGATGCACTCTGTCACCAAGGCATCCACACGTGGGCCACACCGTTTCTGATGTCTCACCCTCTAGAGTCCCAGAATTGGTTCTCCATTCTCTTGTCAAATGTGTGAGTCCCTGATGGCTTTTCAAAAATCTCCTGAGTGAGTTGGCTATCCCTTGGTAGTTACCGTGTGGCTCTTAGCAGTACTCTCAAAAATAAGCTCTAGGTTCATGGGTGTGTCCTATGATGAGACTTAGGGGATGACATGCCTGAGCTGTCACAATGCACAAAACTGAGGTTGAAGCCATAGCAGAAAGCCCTCAGGCAGTGAAGAGGGGCTACCTGGCCCTGGAGGCAGATGTAACTGACAAAGCCATGAAGTCTGTCCTTGCCAGGAGAGCAGAGCACCTCCCATTCCAGCCTCCAGAACTGTGTGCAATACTTCCCTGCTGTTTAGAAGACCCCCAGGCTGTGGTATTTTCTAGCAGCCCAAATGGACTAAGACACCTGCTATATACCATACCTCTAAAGTTTGCAGATATCCAGTGCTTCATTCTGCGGCTCAAAAAATATCAAATCATATAAATGCAATACTTTATTTTTAGTTTTTTATATGTTACCCCTGGGTAGAATAATGACTTATTGAAACTGAGTATCGGGCCTCTCCAATGGCATAACCTGGATGGGATCCTGGACCAGAAGAAGGAAAAACTTGGGAAATCCAAGTAGACTTTGTCATTTAGCTAATAGTGTTGTACTAATGTTAATATTTTAGCTTTGATAAATGTTCTCTACAGTTATATAAAATGTTAACACTGTAGAAGCCAGGAGAAGGGGTATGGAACTCTGCATTATCCTCACAATTTGTATGTAGGTTTAAAATTATTCCAAAATAGGGCCTCCCCGGTGGCGCAGCGGTTGAGTGCTGGGTTGCGAAGCTGCCCGCGGCCTCTGCGGCGCCGGTTCGATCCCTGGCTGCTCCCTGGCCACCGGAGGAGGGTCCCACATGGCGCGCAGACCTCTCCTGCCGCCTGCTGCTCCCCTCAGCAGTGTGCTTTGGTCCTTCTGCCTGCTCTGCTCCCCGCTCTGGCTCTGGTGAATTCTCTCACCCTCCCGCGCTTCTGACTGTACCCTGTGCTTGTATAAATAAATAAATAAATCTTTAAAAAAATTATTCCAAAATAAAAAGCTTATTTAAGAAAACCAGTTTCTTCTTTCAAGTGCTAAAAAATACTCATTTCTAAGTGGAGAAATGGGTGGTAATTTTATTGTTTGTATCATACCATCTTTATTTCCATAATAGCATGTATTGCTTTTCTAATTTAAAAAAAGTTTTTTAAAAAAATTAGATTACTTGATTTATAAAAATATTCATGTGTGTATAAGTTTTTTTTTAATTGAAAAGACAGTGGCACCATTAAGACCAAATTGTAAAAGATGTACTTATAATAACCCATAATCTCATTACTGCAGCAGAACTGGATCCTTAATTTTGCATGTAAGCATTCACGTACATTGTTAATTCTACTAAGCTGCAATCAAAGTTGGCATGTCAAGTTTTAATGCAGGTGCCTGCCTGTATTTCCTTCAGATGCAATTTAAACAGATTGTTTGGTAATCTCCAAGTGACAAAAGCTCAAAATGTGAAATGGTCATTATAGATCAGGTAGAAGTTTCTCCTGGCCCCTTCAAAATCTCCCTCCATTGTGTTGGTGGGGGCATTTGGTAAGATGGGACTGGAAAGGTCTTGCGTCCTTTCCACAGTGCGCAGCGCAGGCCCCTGGGCCTGAGCTCACTGCCTGCTCTGGGTGGTGGGGGGGGGGGATCAGGGGAAACTTTTGGGAGGCCTCTGGAGCTGGAAATGCAAATCGGGCACAAATGGGAGCCTGCTGCTCTGAAATCAATCTAGCTATGAGCCTGGGAAAAAAGTGGGTGGCTCCATCTCCTCCTGAAAATTAGAGCAGAGAATTAAGTTAACTATTCGGAGTTGAATAGCCTCCCTAAAGGTCAAGTGTGACAAGGAATGGTGGGGTTTTGCAATGCTCTGTCCCTGCCTTACCCCAGCCTGTATTCTCATCTTGACCTTAATCACCTACACTGTCCTGAAGCCCTCTCGAAGGTTGTATGAGCTGGTTGGCTCGAGTCCTGTTAAAGTAAAGCTTTCTTCTACCAAGTTGGAAAAAGTGTTTTATCACACAAAGAAAAATTACAGTCGCTTTGTGTCTCTGAAGAGTATCCCCTGTGTCCATTCAATAATATAAGCAGCTCCAGGCCTCCTGTAATACAGAATCCCACTGCCATGCCAGGAAAATAATTAGAGCAACCTCCTCCCTGTTTGTGGGGGCCTGGATTGCTGGGCAGCCCTGATCTCAATTCCAAGCCAGCCCAGCTGCCCCTCAGACATGTGCCTGGGGCCATGATCTTGCCACTCTGGCTCTCACCCCATGTTTGTCCTCTCCTCTCTTCATGATTGAGATGTTGAGATACACCCTAAAACCAGCAGCAGCTGCAGTTGACCAAGGGCCAGGTCCTCAGCCACACTCTCTTGCTGCCCCTTTGTCCAGACCGGTCCCCCTTGCTGTTCCTTGGCCTCGTTCCCCACTTCTGCCTCCACACATCTGTCCTCATCTTTTCAGGGCCTTCCTGTACCCACTGACTTTCTACCCATTTCAAAGCCTGACTCTTCAGTCAGGCCTCACGATCACACCAGAGAACTGGCCACATCAGCTTGTGAGAGACCAGAATGCCAACCCCTCCTCCATACCTGCAATTTCACAACTTCCTGAGTGACTCATATGTGAGTTACAGTGGAATAAGAGACTTTTTAAATGAAATGTCCTCAAAACGTGGGCCTTGGACCATCAAGAACAGCAGAATTGCCTTGCTAAAAATGTAAGTCTTTGGCTGGCTCACATCCTAAACATATAGGATTTGGTACACTGGGGAATGAGACCACGCTTGACACCCTAAAGGGACTCTTTTATTTCCTATATAAATTATACATTAAATAAATAAAAATATAAATTACTTTAATAAATTTATAATAGATTATTTCAACAGTATACTCTGTTACATTCATCATAATTGTTATACATGCCTAGAGACATTAGGTATATACATAAATAGCTGTAATTAGTTTTTATATGTGACGACTTTTACTTTTGATGTGAAGTACAGTGTGAATAATCAACTGATGTCTCATCTGGTTCCCACACCCTGTTTCTAGAACATCTTCATTTTATTTGTAAATACACATCTTCCTAGAGAAATCATATAGGGTTATTTTGTGTTTGGGTTTTCACATAAATGGTGCTTCTTGTGCCTTTCTGCAATTTTCTTCTTCCCACCCAATAATGTGTTTTGAGGAATTTTCTATGTCAAAAAACAGAGGGCCACCCCATCCTTTTGCTGGAGAGTATGCCACTGTCTACAATTAAAAGCCATGAGTGGACTACTAGATCATTTTTCTGTAATGCTACAGTGTAATGATATGGTGAACATGCTTGAACACACCGCCTGTGTAAGGGTGATTGGGTTTCTTTAGGGTAGAAACACAAAAGGTTGCAAAGTAGAATTGCTGTTTATGGAGAGATGAGCATTTTAAATATTAACGGCTATTACCAAAATAGCTACAGCCCTGAGAGCCTTTGTACCTTCCATTTAATCTCTTTGTTTGGGCCTTGCTTTCATACCAAGTCTGGTGTTTTGGCATCAGAACTCCTGCTCCAAAGGTACTAGGAACTCTCCTCCTACTTCTGGTACAGCTGACATTTACTGATCCTTCCGTGCTCTCTTCGTGAGTTCACTTATTTAATCTTCACTTCGATGACCTTTTGAAGACAGTGTTGTTTTTTCTCCCATTGGGATTTCAGTCCCAATGCTGGACCAAGGCTTTGACCAAGCCTGGGAGCGATGAAGTGGCCCATCCTAGATGCATCATCAGGGTCTACTTAGACCCTGTTTGCTGTGCAAAGTTCCTTGTTTGCTGTGCAAAGTTCGGGACAAGAAGGAACCAACAGGATCTAAATGCATGAGGCTGGACTAAGGCTTCTTTAAAGGCTCTTTCAGACCCACATACTCATAACTGACTGACTTCAGGAAGCATCAAAAAATTACCAGCAGAGAAAAGCCAGCAGGATTTGCAATGCAGACAATCCTACAATTGGATAAAAGTACAGATCAGGAGCTTCTAGAGGCTTGAGGAAGGCCTCGTGGGAGTCACTGCAGCAGAGACAAATTTTGGGGAAATCATGAAAAGCACTACTAAAAACAAAAGAAACACAGGCTTTTTTTTTTTTTTTTGGTCCCATGGGTGAGAATGTAACTGGGACTCAGCATTTCAGTCTGCACCCTGTAAAATCTCCCTGACATTGAACAAAAAGATACTGGCCTCATGCACCTTCTCTGAGTGGAGCTCTCTCATGGTTCTCTAAGGTTTTCCCAACATATATTGAGTTGAAAGAACAGGCCCAGTCCCCAGCCCAATAGGAGAATAGGAGTACAACTGCACTCAGCCTGGTTTGTTGTTTTTTTTTTCATTTGACACTTTTTACAGAAAGTAAATGTGTGAATTTTCTTGATGAGCAAACAGCCAAAGGTGTTTAGGAAAGGTCTATCATTTTTCTGGTGACAAGATGCCCCAAACCAAATTCATTAGCTGTTTTCTGTTTGGAATTTTAAAATATTCTCTGACTTATGTAAATTCCCCGTTATGTCCTTTACTAATAGAAGAAAATTAGCTGACATACACTATGGCTACACAGTATCTATAGTATCACAGAGGCATGGAGACTTGTCATTTCGCCATTGAAAACATTAAAATCCAATGTCTATTCCTTCTAAGAAATTTTCTTTTTATCCAAAATTTTGTAAATAGTAGGCACCACTTTTTAGACATGCGTCAAATCTTACCTTTGGGCCTACATATATATGTCATGTTCCTATATTTTCCTGTCTTCCAGAGAATACTAAAGGAACAAGAATTTGATTATGTTTTACGAGCTACCAGCTGTAATGAGTCAAATGGGAAACTGCTGAGTTGGTGATGATCAACTCAAATAAATCAGTTCGCTTCTCTGCTTCTCAGTTTTTCTTTTCCCAAGTATACATGACAGTATGCTTATTGGTTCATTCATCTGACAAATATTTACTTAGCTCTTAGGCTGTGCCTTGCATC
Organism: Talpa occidentalis; assembly: GCF_014898055.3. NCBI lineage: Eukaryota > Metazoa > Chordata > Mammalia > Eulipotyphla > Talpidae > Talpa > Talpa occidentalis. The sequence continues at coordinate 30,791,709 of NW_023600993.1, forward strand.
ACTGCAGAATGCTGGAGCTACAGTGGTGAGCAAAAACCCTCAGTTCCATGAGGGTTCCTGCCCTCATGGAACTGAAAGACTGGTGGGTCTGGTTGCATTGCCAAGATAAAAGCTTGGTATCACTTAAAAGCAATATGTACATCTGCTTGTGGACATGTTCTTGTTTTCCTGTCTCTGAACTCTTGCATGACTGCACTGTGTATTGATAACACCTTGGCAACAAATGAACAGTGACCTCCTTGAAGATAACATGTGGTTTAGAATTTTCATGTTCCCAATGCTTAGGATGATGGTGTAACTGACTCTGAACCTTGAGCATGGCCTTTGGCCCAAGAGTTCCTATCTTTCCTCCTTTTCTAAATGACTTCTCATCTGGGGCAGGTTATTTTGGACATTGAGTATACAATGACAATAATATAAAACTGATCATATCTGACCAGAACTAACAATGGGTGAATCTGCTGAAAGATACCATGTTTAATATGATTCAACTCTGCAGGCCTGAACTTATAGACATTTGGTGACAGTACAGTTCCTGCTTATTAAACCTCAATTTATAGAATCTAGTAATTCCCCACCTCTCAACGCCCCCAGTTAATGATCGTGACTATTAACTGAAATCTGAATGAAGCCTTTTGGTTGATTTCATTTAGTGTAGTGTTTGTTATAGTTGATCACATAAAAGGCCATGTAAAAGATCACAGATGGGATATACAGATGTCAAATTGTAATACTGTATACCTGAAATTTACGTAATATTATAAGCCATGTTATCTCAATAAGCGTTTGTTGAAAAAAAAAAATCCTCTTTCCACAGTTTGTACTTGGATATTTTCTGGCCCTTCTCTTGACTCTAAGCTCACATAAATACTCCATTACCTTGAATAAATGGGAGTTTACCATTTAGGAAGAGTAGGGATTATCATGAAAATCCACACCCATCCTCCTCATTACAGATTGAGATCTACTAATTTGCATCATGTCTTGTCACAAGGCCCCAGTTGGGAGGGGCCCCAATAGTGATTGGGGATCAAAATTTAGTCATCTTTCAGGTGAGCCAAGTCCCCAGGCAGTGTAAAGGAGTGTGCCGCACTCAGAAAGGAGGGCTCAGCTCTTGCCAGTGGTCTTTGTTCCTTTCACCACTATCCACAATTCCAACTCTCTATTCCCAAGGGCAAAACTAGATGAAGGGGCCAAGTAAAACCTCAGGATATTCTTTCAGAGGTGCTGGCCTGAGAGAAAGAGAAGAATGAGAGGAAGTGATGATGGGTACCGGTATAACTGCCCATTTCTCCCATCCAATTTTTCAATCACTTTCTGAAGACTAAGTGGCTCCTCCCTTTCCAACACAATTTATTTAAGTTTAACCTTGAGGACCAAAAGTATTTCTATAACTCTGTAACAAGTAAGATGGTCTAACTTTAGAGTTTCAATTATTGCACATTTGAATCTTGAAAGCCATTCATTCAACTCCTTGATAGTCACAAAAACAAGTGTTTACTAGTAGCTACCATGTACTTGGCACTGGGGATACCAGGGTGAGACTTGCAGTCTCTATGTTGGAGGAGTGAAGATAAGAGAGAATTTTGGAAGAATCATATCAGATAACAGGTGCTATATTATGGGAGCACAACGAAGGCCACTCAACTCAGGTTTAGGGTGTGTGTCTGGAATTTCAGAGACTGGAACACTGACACTAAAACCTGAAGGATATAGAAGGAAGCAACAAGGAATGAGGATGGGAGACAAATGTCCAGGTTGACTTTGCCTCACTTGGTTTGTGATTGGGGGTGAGGTGGCCACCCCCAGTCAGAAAAAAGGGTCTTTCTGGAAGGTGGGTTGGGAGGACTAACTGAAATGACTTCTGGCTAAAGACTGGCTCAAATTGGTCAGCAAGGCATGAAGAAAACCGATGCTATTTTCAGTTTGGAGTAGATTCCCATGCACATTATGGTGACTTTGGGGCCCAAACTCAAAAAAATGACAAGTTAATAGTTCTGAAAACATGACTGTTGAGGATTTCATGTATTTCTGCTGTTATTAAAGAAGACACCTCATTGTCTGTGCTGTATAATTTTTAAATAATCTTTTGCCTAAAAACTATTTAAGTAATGGCTTCTAGAAAGACATGTCATGGCAGAGAATATGATGAATTTGTTTTGAAAACGGGGGCTTGGGAAGCATTGGAAAGGGCATGTTTGGCGAGAGGAAAGATCCTCACATAAAAAGGAAGATTCTTATGAATCAAAAAGGAGATTTTGATATAGCACTGCTTTAGGAACCAGAGGTTTCTGTTCTCAGGAATGGTTCAGACTCTGAAGAATTGAAGTTCTAGCACAGAAACTTTGACCTTGGGCATTTCAGACTCTACAGGTGTAAAACAGTGGATTTTCTTCATATATTCCCCAAGTATTTATGTAGTACTTCTATGTGTTAATACCAGCCACCCTGTGGGTAATATAGAGAATAACCAGAATTGATTCTTGGTCCTTGGTGGGTGTGTAGTAGTGGAAGAAGCAGTTCAGTCTGGTGGAAGAGGTGGGACAAGTTATCAGAAGTCAAGAGAAAGAGCGAAGTGCTCTTGGGGACATGCAAGAACAAAGGGAAGCACCAAAAATCACACAGATGGACAAGACCTTGGAAGGTGTGCTGGGCAGGACTAGTATCTCTAGAGTGCCCCTAATAGTCTCTGCATTAAAGCACAGGCACCTGACTAGTTTTGTGATTGTAATATTAGTTTTAGGTTTGATAAAAGTTACTCTATGAAGAAAAGAAATAAAATTCAGACTTTGACAAGGATTTTTCTTTTTTTTTCAGGTTTTTTTTTAAAAGATTATTTATTTATACAGGAATTGGGGTACAGGCCAGATGCACGGGAGGGTGAGAGGATTCTCCAGAGACTGAGCAGGGAACAGAACAGGCAGACTGATGAAATACACTGCTGAGGGGAACAGCGGGCACGACAGGAGAGGTCTGCCGTGACATGTGGGACCATCGCCGGCCGCCGGGATCGAACCGGTGCTGCAGAGGCGGTGGACAGCTTCACAGAGCGGCACTCAACCGCCTGCGCCACCAGGGAAGGCCCTGACAAGGATTTTTCTTTTTTGCTTTCTCATTTATGTTGCTATTGGCATCTAGAATGCTGGAAAATCAAATTAAAATAATGTTTTTAACTTTTAATACAAGTCCAGCCATGTAAAAGAGTGGTGAAAAAAATAAATACAATAAACTTCTTTATGAATCATAGTCAGCTTCTGTATCGTCTTGACTTGACCCCAGTGGTACTCTCTGCTCTCTTGTTTTTGAGGAAAGCATTCACAGCTTCTATCTGCTGCATTAACTAGACTTGGAAAAGCCTCCCCCACCCCCTTGCCTATTCATGACAAGTAATCCTTTACTGAATTGTACTAGTTAGGAATGCTTTCAACTATAAGTGAGCATTATGAACAGAGTATTCCGATTTTTGACAGAACAGAAAGTCTGGAGTAGGCAGCTGTTAGCATTTGTTCAGCAGCTCATGAGATCCAGAGCCAGCATTGATGTGATTCTCTTGGCCTCTCCTTCATGGTTGCAAGATGGCAGCTCCTGTTCCAGGCATCCTGCCCATAATCAGGGCAGAAAGAGAGGGGAAGGTCAATGCCAGCTGCAGCTGTCCCTTTGTATCAGAAAATCAAACACTTTCCCCAAATCATCCTCACCCCAGCTGAATTACTCCTAGATATTATTGGCCAGACTGGATCATATGGCCACCCCTACTTGCAAGGAAGGTTGGGAAAATGAGCAATTTTGCTGGTCTCTCTAGTCCCAACAGGCAAGGGAGTAGGGCTAGGAGTCAATAGAGGGTTAATATAGGGTTACCATTTCTGGGAGAGTTGTCTTGAGTCCTAAATCAACTTTCCTTATCTTGCTCTTATTTTCTATTTTTATATAATGTCTAACTCTTTCTGATTTTGAAGCAGGGTGGGACAGTTAAAGAGAATGATGAGCTAGAAATGAGTAAAGCTTTCATTTGCAAGACTGCCCAAAGGAAATAAATGTCAGCTGTTTTGACATCCATGCCCTGTGGCTCAGCACAGCTCAGCTTGGTTATCAGGTACCAACTCCAGCTGCAGGATCTGAGCTGCCCCTGTCCTGTCTCCTCTTGTCTGTAAGGGGACAGACCAGAATCACCTCATCATTCACTCTGTAGTGATACCAGAATATGTCCTGGCCACAGTTTCACCAGAGACCACAAGCTTCTTGGTGCTGTTTGGTGAAGGGCAGCATTACAGAGTCAGCACTCAGGACTGACTTTAAAATATTGAGCTTATTCTGCTCGGAAACATAGCCATTGCCTGGAGCCTCAGAGTCCCAGCTCCTCTCTGAGGAATGGCCCTCCCTGCCCAAGTCCTTATAATCCAGCAACTGAGGGTTGAGGCCTGGCATCCCAGGGGCCCAAAGACCCTCCCTCCATACAAAACTAGGGGCTTCCACACATATAGTGATCATGTGGATCTGATTTGAAAATATTTTGAGTACCTCCCCTGGGAAAGACCATTAGTTGTTTATTTTTTAATTTTTTTTAAAGATTTATTTATTTATTTATACAAGCACTGGGCACAGTCAGAAGCGCGGGAGGGTAAGAGAATTCACCAGAGCCAGAGCGGGGAGCAGAGCAGGCAGAAGGACCGAAGTACACTGCCGAGGGGAGCAGCGGGCGGCAGGAGAGGTCTGTGCACCAGGCGGGACCCTCCGCCGGTGGCTGGGGAGCAGCTGGGGATCGAACCGGCGCCGCAGAGGCTTCGGGGCAGCCTCGCAACCCAGCGCTCAACCGCTGCGCCACCGGGGAGGCCCCCATTAGTTGTTTATATCTACTTGTCATTTCTCTTAACTGTTCATGGTTGAAGGGCAAATGGGTACTTACTGATAACTAACTTAAGGAACAGAGGTGGATAATTCCATTACAGATAGTCATGGTTTCCTCAAGGCTAATTAATAAGTCATGTAAAATTGACCTGCTCTGATTGTGTTGTTTTATTTTTTAATATTCATGCTTCAAGTAAAAGCTCAGACAAAAAAAAAAGAAGAAACTCTGTATGAGACCACTTATTGAAGCTGAAGAAGAGACAATAGTATAAGACAGCAGTGGTTACCCTTTAGGGAATACTGAAGGGAAGGGCCACAAGAAGGCTGGTCATGTTCTTTTCTGGGGTCTGGGTGTTGAGACTGTTGATTACTACACCAATATCCATCCTTGTTTCTCCTTTCTGTCAGAACCCTGATGTCCTTGTAGGAGAAGTTGACATGATTCCCCAGCCTCTTTTGGAACTAGGACTGGCCATATGCACACATGAGATGTAAACAGAAGTTGATGGGTCTTTCTGGAAGTCTCTTGCAGGTGCACAGATTCTTTGGGTCATGCCCTTAACTCCACCCTAAGTACACTGAAGGGTATAATGTCATCAACCATCCCAAATATCCATTTATGCACTTGTATGTAAAAATCCCCCCACATGTTGCCTACTCTGTGGTTTGGTTCACTCATCCAATAAACATTTACTGAGCATTTATTACTACAAGTTGGGCATGTGCTAATCAAGTGCTTCACAGACCCAGATGTCCACGGGCTAGGCCTGCAATTGGAGATGCAGGCCTAGGGTGATAAACTAGAAGACCTAGACCCTGGCTCATAAGGAGGATGGGGAAAGTCACGGCTCAGCTCTAGCAGATGGTTTGACATGTGGGAAACCCAAATTTCAACTTGCAAGATATTCCCATTTTTCAAGTGAAGCTAGAAATCTTGATTTTATTTTTCAAAATTAACTGCCATGAGGTAGAACTTCCAGCTATGGCAGAGTGAAACTGGACAAAGTTGGTGTATTACTTTTCTTTGCTTTATAAAAAATTATGACAAGCTTTAGTGGCTTAATTGACACATATTTATTATCTCACAGTTCTGAATGTCAGAAGTCCAGGCAGACTTCACCAGATTCTCTGTTTAGGTTTTCATGAGGCTCAAATCCAGGTGTTAGTTGAACTAGGTTTTTTCCTACAGGCTCTCAAAAAGAATCCATTTTCAAATTCATTAAGGCCAATGACATTGCAATATATCACATGTATATAAACACAAAAAACAAATCCAGCTACACATAAAAATGACCAGGTGGGATTTATCTTGGCAATGCAAGCTGATTTAGCATCTGAGAAGTAATTAATGCTACACATCATATTAATGTAATGAAGGACAAAATTTACTATGGTCACATCAATACATGCAGAAAAATCACTTAACAAAACCAAACACTCATTTCCTCAAACAGATTTTAAAAAGCATCTATCTGTCTTTTTTTTTTTTTTAAGGAAAGATTAAAGGTGTTTTCCATAAATTTGAGAATAAAGCAAAGCTGTCCGCTCTCATCACTTCTATTCAAATCATACTGGAAGCTACAGCCAGTCAAGAAGACAAGGGGATAAAAAGGTATCCAAACTAGAAAAGAAGTAAAACTGTTCTTTCTGCAGATAGTATAACCCTGTATCTGAAAATACTAATGAATACAATAAATGAAAATGTCATAGGATACAGAAATAAATAATACTTCTATATACTGATAAGGAACAATTCAAAAAATAAATGAAAATAATGCAATTCACAGAGGCATAAAAGAAATAAAACACTGTGAAATAACATAAGAAAAGATATGCAAGACCTAAAAACTACAAAACATAGCTGATATAAATTTTGAAAGATCTAAGTAAATGGGGAGATGTCCCATGTTCATGAATGGAAAGACTCACTATTGTTAAGACAGTAATTCTTCCTGAAGTGGTCTGTATACACAATACCATTGACAATCAAAATATGTCCTTATATTTTTTGGGTAGAAATCGATAAGCTGATCCTAAAGTTTACATGGAAATGCTGCATACATAAAAATAGCATAATGATTTTAAAAAAGAACACCACATCGGAAGACTTAATCTACTCACTTTAAAAACTTATTATAACAATAATAGTCAAGATTATGTCAAAATGGCATAAGACTATGCATATAGATCAAAAGAAGCAAATAACAAGTCCAGAAAATCCATCCAATTGTGGTTAAGTTGATTTTCCATAAAGGTGTTGAGGAAATTCAATTGTGAAATGACACTCTTTTGGACAAATGCTTCTGGGGCAGTTTTACCTACATGCAAAGAATACATTAGTAAAAAAAAAATACCCTTACCTTATATCATAATTAAAATTTAAATCAAAATAAATTATAGTGTTTAATGTTCAATTGAAAACCATAAACTTGAAAAAACACAGGAAAAAAATCTTTGTGACTTTGGCTCAGGCAAAAATTTCTTAGATATACTACCAAAAACATTCATAAAAGAAAAAACTGATAAATGGGAATTCATCAAAATTCAAATCTCTGGCACTTTCCAAAGATATCATAAAAAATATGAAAAGACAAGCCACAGCCTGGAAGAAAATACTTATTTGCAAATCATATATCTAATTAAGGACTTGGATCTGAAATGTTTCAAAAATTCTTATGACTCAATAAGACAAATACCCCAATTAAAAATGGGCAAAAGATTTGAACAGACTTTTTTTTAATCAAAGAAGACATATGAAAAAAGCACATGAAAAGATGATCAACATGATTAGAAACTAAAGAAATGCAAATTAAAATCACAATGAGATATCACTACATATTTGTTAAAATAGTGATACCTAAAAGTCTAATATTATAATTATGTATTAGTGTTGGCATGGATATGGAGAATCTAGAACCCCACATATTGCTGGTAGAAATGTAAAATTGAATAATCAATTCAAAAAACATTTTTTTAGTGCCTTAAAATGTTAAACATAGTTACAACATCACCCAATAATTCCATCCACAATATCTCTAAGAGAAATGAAAACATATTCCCATCAAGAATTTATGTAAATATTCATAGCAACATTATCTATAATAGCAAAAAATGGATATAAGTGAAATGTCCATCATCTGGTAAATGACTGAAAACAAAATCTAATGTATCTTCATAATGGAATACTCCTCAGCAATAATAATGAACTGCTAATGCTTCAACATGGATAAACATCACACTGAGTGGAAGAAACCAGATGCAAAAGATTACACATTGTATGATTCCATTTATATGACATTTCTAGAAAAGGCAAATCTTTAGTGGTAGATAGCAAATCACTGGTTGATGAGAACTGGAGAATGGAACGTGTCTGACTACAAATGCACATAAGAAAACTTGGTGGACATGATGGGACTCTACTGAAAGTGGACTGAGATGACAGTTGCCAACTTTTACAAATTTACGAAAAATCCCTGAATTACCATGTATTATGAGTGAATTTTATAATAAGTAAATTACATCTCAGTAAAATTGTTAAGAAATTAAATCTCCCAATTTTAAGATGTTCATAATGAATTCAAATTCTTAAATAACCTATATAGAAAAAATACCCCAAGCTCTCTATACCAAGCAGCATGAATAGAAATTTGAATAAAATAAAATCCTTGTCTTCCAGGAATTTTAGTTCCAAAGGGAAAAACTGAAGAGTAAAATTACAAAGCCCTATGATAGACAATGAGGCACCGTGAAAAAGGTTCGACTCTGAAGTTAGGTTTTTAAGGGTAAGTAGGAATTCAGGAAATCGCAAATGTAGGAAGTAAAGAGTTGAGAGATATTTCCGGAAAGGGGACAGAATGGCAAAGACTTGAAGGTGTGACGAAGCAATTCCCTTTCTAAAAACTGAGAAGTCTGGAGATTTGGTACCCATGAGAATAGAAAGTGCAGGAAAGAGGAGACCAGATCATGAAGGGCCCTCTGAAAGTCTCTGGATAAAGGATTGAACAGGATTAATTTCTTGAAGGAACATGGGCCTGCTTCTTTGGGGCTAAATTAAACTTTATGTATCTTGGCAACATCATATTGCACTCATTTAATAAATATTCATAAATATACTGCTTATTGAGTGCCAGGTACTGCTTTAATACTTTATATAAACTCGCTTAATTCCATCAATAGTAGTTCACAACCTGTACCAGAATTACCTAGAAGTCTTATTCAGACAGAAATCAGAGGTTCTGATTTAGCAGGTCTGGATTGAAGCCCAACAATTTGCATTTCCATCCAGTTTCCAGAAGAAATTAATGCTGCTGGTCCAGGAAACACACTTTTTGAGAACTACTGCGTTACACCAACCTTACGTTGGCGTACATTTAATAGTTAAAGCTTAGTTTTTTTGCACTTTACTCAGCTGAACAATGCTGGAAGACACAATCTAGATAAGAAAGGGACATCCATAGAGTTGCCATGGGGACCTGGGCATGGGTCCACATGACCCATAGGGGGTCATGGGGAATTCCCAGGAATGAGGGAACAGGACAAACAGAACCAGGCAGGACGCCTCCTGTACGGAAGGTCCACCCAAACCTGATGTTCAAGCAGATAGCGACTGGCAGAGGCAGACTCCCCAGTCATGAAAAGCCATGAAAACAGGTTTAAAAGGGAGCCACAAATCCTTCAGCAGACCTTTCCGTCTTGCCCCCTGCTCTCTTGCAGGGTATTTCAATAAATTCCCCTTTTCTGCTCTCCACTTTGTTTCTGGTGAATTTTTGCACCCCCACCCCTCTGGTTTCATCCTGATATTTCTCCCCACTATAGCTTATAAGAAATGTATTGTTATCATAATTACCATTTCCATTTTACAGAAGAGGAAACAAACAGAAAGTCAAGCAAGCTGCTTTTAGTGTTGGGGCAGGCATTCAATGTCAGGCAAGGTTTCCCACATTTCCCTGGTTCACAGGTGGCAAAGAACCAGAGTTAAGGGCTAGTGCAGCCCTTAGTTTCAATCCTGGTTTGTAACTATCAAACCTCTCTCTCTCTCTTTCACACACACTCTCTCTCTCTCTCTCTCTCTCTCTCACATACACAATGACCTTACCTGACAACTGAGATACAAGAAAGACAAACTGATGCCAAGGCGGTGATGAGGGAAAGTCTTTGGGGAACCCTCTTGAGGCCATTCAAATGAAGTATTATTTTAGTCCAATTGGGATGAAGTCAGGATTTAAAAATGCACAAATGTCGATGTACAAAATGATTAAGTAAAAGGAAATCATAAATGAAATGTCACAACTCGAATTAAGCATGAATACTAATACCTGTTGTTTCAAGTGTATCTTTTAAAAATTGCTTGTAAAATATGAAAACTGACAACATCTGGAGAAGATAGCCTTGTTTTACATGCTGCTTTTTTGGGGGGGAGTCCTAAGATGAAAATGGCAACCCTTCCATGAATTTCCTTGCTTTTCACATCTTCTTGTAATTTGTAGCATCTCCCTGGTTTCCTTCCAATAAACAACTTACTTAAATTGGTGGCATTATGTTATTTTTGAGATCTGAATCACAGAGACTGTAAAACAAGCCTGCATGCTCCATCTTGTCTTTTTGTTGAGTCTGTATATCTAATTAAAGCTTCTTACAGGTCCATAAAAAGACCTAACATTAAAAAAGCAGTTTGTGTTGGAGAAAGCCCCAGGGTAAATTGGGGAAGGGGGTTTCATCATTAACAATAAACACATTTGCTTAAATTCAAAGTTAAGTAATAATATATTAATTTGTACTTGAATATTTTTAAATATTGCCTAAGTATAATCAGATCATGTTACCACATTTATGGTGTGGAACTGAAAATGGGTCATGTTCTTGCCAGCAGCACTCCAGCTTCCTAAGAAACACTGGGGATGAATAAGTGATTTACCACGTGGCCTGTAGTGCATCCTTCTCTGGAAGAGAGTTGGAGTCCACTTTATTTAAATCAATTTATTATTCTGTTCCCTTTCAGTTATTGTTTGGCTATTCTTATGCCTTTGTTTTCCTTATAGAATTTATTCAAAACCTGAGCTACACAGCAGGAAGATAAACACTGGCTTTGCAAGGGTTTATCTAGTATGGCCATTGTTTTGTGGTTATTATTACATCTCAGGGGCTATGGACCTGGTAGTGGAGGCCTTCAACCATTGGTATCATTCCCTTGGGAGACCATTAGAGTGGTATTTTTTCCCTTTACTTGGCTACAGGGTTCTCTGAATAGTGATATCTCCCTGAGGGGAAAAGGGCACAGTCTTCCAGCTTTCTAGCTTTCCAACAAAGGAACGAATTCCACAAACCAAGTTAGGAGCTCTTGCTTAACATACTGCTAGAGTTAGAATGTCAGGATTTAAAAATGTATCCAAGTAGGATCATTTTTTTTTTAATGGTCTTTCTAAGTCATAACGATCCCAGAATCAAGGCCTTGACTCAGACCTGACATGCAGAGGCCCAGCCTGAGGCCCAGGGCCTGAGGCTTTTCCCAGTCAATGATCCATTATCCCATGCTAGGGCATTAGGGCAACTGGGGATCCCCTTTAAAAGAAAACCTGCTTGTTACCCTGAGGGTTTGCACCTCCCAACAACCCACTCTTGCATCCCCCATTATCTTCAGTCATGTAAAGGCTAATGCTACTGAAAGTATGAAAGCAAGGCTTCTGATGTTTGCAGGTCAATGGAGACATTTGCTAAAGCCTTCCAGATTTCTCCTCTGCTTCTAGTTAATCAAATTCAGAGCATTTAAGCAGCTTTGTTTGTGCTTGTATGCTTTGCTACGAGTCCTTTCGTGGAAGAGGGCTGGAAAGGAGGAAGAAACAAGAAAGGGAAGAGCAGACAGGATAAACCTGACATCTGGCTTGTTGCTCCCCTCCAGGTACCCAGGAGAGCTGATTCCGTTGCGCAGCCAGCAAGCGCTCTCCAGCCAGCGCTAAGCTCGGTTCCTGAGCCACCCGGCCTGACGACTATGCAGCCGGAGCATGCAGAGCCACGATTGATGCCCGGCGTGTTTTGAGTCCTGATTGCATGTTTTGATACTTTTCACGACCTTTTGCCTTTCCACGTTGTTTCCAAGGGGAGGAAGCCTGGTCAGGCCAGTGGCTCCCGCTAACCTTTAAAGCCAGCAGTGCGTTCTGATGCCGGACCTTTTTCTAGACAGCAGCCAGATCAACAAGAGTCCTTCAAAACTGGGGTTCACAGAAAGAAGAAACTCCAGAGAAAAAAAACACATGTAGGAACGCGTATACGAGTATATATTTATTTTCTCCCCCTCTCCTCGCCTAAACGTGGGCGGGAGATGGTGTCGACCCGCAAACGGGCAAGGTGCTCGCAGCTCCCAGCCCCTCGCCCTCAGGAAGCCGCATCCTGAGCAGATCCAGTCCCTTCCCTTCCCTTTCTCCCGACAGCTCGCGCTGCTTGGCTCGGCCTTTGTCCCGAGTCCTGGCGCGTCCTCCTTCCTCGCGCCCCAGCCTCCTCGGGCGACTCGCCCGCTTCCTACCGCCGGCCGCGGCGCGGGCCCGCCGGGGTCGGGGCGCCGCCAGGATGCCCGCCCGCCGCCCGCGCGCCGGGGCCCGCAGGTGCGCCCCGCCCCGCTCCTCCCGCGGCCCCGCCCCGGCGGCGCGTCACAGTGACGTGTGGCCCGCGCAGGCGCAGTGCGAGCCTCCCCCCCCCCCCGCGGCCGGCCGCCCGCTCGTTATTATGATTAGCGCTGGGTGCGGGGATTCGGCGGCCGGGAGGGAGTCGTCGGCGCCACGGCCGCTGCGGACGGACGCCCGCCTGGCGGCTGAGGTAGGGGCGGGCGCAGAGCGCGGCCGGGCGCGGCGGCCGCGGGCAGGGGGTGTGGGCGGGCCCCCGCCTCCGGGTCGCCCGCGCTGTCGCCCGGCTGGGTTCCCGGGCAGGGTCGCCCGCCGCGGGCGGAAAGTAAGTTGCGCGCCCCGCGCTCCCCGCGCCGGCTGCGGCGCGGGCCCGGGAGGACGCGGGACTCGGGCGGCCGCGGCCCGGACCCGCCGAGGCGGCGGCGCGGCCTGGCGGCGGGGCGGCGGCGGGGCCCGAGCGGGATCCGTCACTGCGGCGCCCGGCCGCGAGCGCCCCGAGGCCCTGCCCTTGCGGCCGCGGCGGGATTGCGGCACCTCGGGAGGCGCCCGCATCCCCGCGCCCCGCCCCGGAGCGGGCCGAGTGCGGCGCCCGCGCGGCCCCGCGCCCCGGCCGGGCTCGCCGCGACCGGGGTCTTCAGTGGGGTGTGCATTCTGCCCTGGATGTGTTTTTCCTTTTTGCAGCGAATCTGGAAATCCGGCCGCAGCAAGGGGGTTCCTTGGTAAAACTGCAGCCTTACAATAGAATGAGGATATTGTTTGTAGAGAAAGGGCAGCGGGGTAAAGAAGGAGGAGCAGAGCCGTTCCCGAGGGAGAGCTAGAATTTTTTCGGATTGGGAAACCTCCGTTCTTTTCCATAGTCATCGCCTGTTGATTTCTTGCCGGACCATTTTACATAAACCTTCCTGCCTTTTACTTGGACTTGGGATTCGGGAAAGTGCTAGCCTTTTTATCTGGAGGGGTGGGGGCGGGGGGTGTCTGGAGCTGTGCTGTTCCTAGCAGTTGGGGCACATGCAACCCAGTAGCTTCGTAGGGAGTTCTGTTCAAGTCCTGTATTGGTGTTGATGTGGGGGGTTTAACTGTAGGGTTCTTAAATGTGCAGTTGCCTAAGGATACAGGAGGTTTCAAACTGTCACGTTACCTTCCCCACCACCACCACCACCTTTGCATTTAATTGAGTGCAATTTCTGTCTTAGCGAGAGGTAAAGCTGTCTCTTAATGCATTTCACATTTTATCAGGTTTTAAGGTGAAGCCGGGCTTGCAGGTGATGGAACTGCAAATATTGGTCATCCTGTTGAATTTCCATCGAATTCCCATCAAGCATCAGATGCCTCAGTTTGGCTTCCTTGTCCATGGTTGGGGCGCTGTGTCCCAAATCAATCTATCAGCATGTGTATCAGTGTACTTTAAAGCCTGGGTTTGTCAAGACTTATGTAATCAACTTGTTAATTTATAATCTTGTTACATTGCTTTCCAGATTTATAAAATCATTCCCTTAAGGAAATCTGTCTTCAGCGTCTGCTTAAATATTTCTCTTGGAATTGGATTCCTGAGAAGGAATGTACTGTACAAGTGGTGATTAAAGCATACTAATTAGACAAGTTTCTTTAAAAAAAAAAAATAGATATTGATTCTTTTATCCCACTGTCTGATTGTCCTTATTAGGCAAACAGATGACATTCCCATTTTACAGAACTAGAAATGAGAGAAATTACATGACATTCCCAAGGTCACGTGTTGAAGCAGTGAAAATCAAGTGCCCAGTGCTAACTTTTCTTAATACTCCATCTTTAAGACTTTCCAGGCAGGGGACTTGGAGTTCTACTTTCAGTTTTATAAATTTACACAAATTGTTTTATTTTTGTGCATAAAAATTAGTCTCCTGTTAATTTTTAGTATATGAATAAATTTTTCTGCATGATTGTGGTAAAGTCTCTTAATTTACTTATTTTTATAAAACATAAATGTAGATTGGTTTAAATTTAATTCCATAATCCTAAAATGAAGACTTTAAATGTCCATATTAAAATTGAAGGGTTTTCATGAAGTTTTTAGTGATCGCAGAAAATGCTATTCATCTCACTTTACTATGGGCATGTCATATAGAAAGTGAAAGTAAATAGGAGAAAAACTATTTATTTTTGGAGATATTGAACAGCCAGGGTTCTAAGCATGATATAAATAAGGCATGATTTCTTCTTTGTAACAGCTTGTCTGAACCTAAGAGCTCATTACACTACCCAGAAAGAAAAAGATACAAGTGTTAGGAATTAAAAACATAGAGGAGAATCTCTAAGTCTGAATTTAACTGCATGACAGCTATTTGCTTAACAACCAATCTTGAGTTTTTTTAGTCATGATGCTTTTATAAGGAAACTGTTATTCAAAATTTAGGTATTTCTCAAGTGTGCATGTGTATTCAGGTGCTTTCTTAGCACAACTTAGGTGGAAAAGTTGAACGGATTCTAGCAATTTTGAAGGTAAATTAACCTATGACCATTTATTTTTAGAGTCTCTATTTTAAAGGTCTGGGTTGGAGAATGACAGTAGAAAAGTGAATTAAAAACTGGTACTTGCCTTTAGGAGCTGATGGCTTTGGAAATAAACAGTAACAATAGGATCCTGCAGATGCTGTGGTGAGGCATAGGCAAAACCCCTCAGAAGCTGATTTGGGAATATTTTCCACAGGAAGTGATAGTTGAACTGTTTTTAACGGATAGGTAGAGTTCCTAGACAGAGAAAGCGGGGAAAGGACTCAGGGTTCAGGGAGAATGAGAAGATACGGCCAAGTGGTAGAGGAAGATCTTGGAGCCAGGTTTGTGAAATGGGTTGAAGTTATAGAGATGGTGAACTGTTCATTTGGGGAAAAAAAAAAAAAAAGAAGGGGAAGAAATGGATTAGTACTTTAGGGATGGGTTGGTATTTTGCTTTTGTTTGGGAAAAGCTAGTGTAAAGTTAGACTTAATGGCCTCACAAGTAAGCCCTGGAAGTGTGTTGTCTGCTCCGGATGATCTGCAGCTACATTATTCATAATGGATCATTTTCTCATCTGTTTTTTTGGACATCGAGTTTGGGTTAAGGACTTATATCCCATGAGAAACCATTTCTTGCCAGTGGTAGGGGAGGAGCCTGTCTAAAGAGGATTCTTGCCCTACCTTACCTGAATATTTGTTTCTCTACTGTCACTTCCAGAACCTCCTGAGATTCTGCTTTGGCACCTCCAGCATTTGGCCTCTGCTCAGGTAGGCTCTTCCATGAGAAATCAGCCTTCTTCCCCTCCTTACTTGTATCTTATCCCCTGACTGCTGCCATATGGGCTTACCTCAGCAGTTGCTTCAAAGGCAGAGGGCATTAACTGTTCACATGTCATGATGTTTTAAGTTCTGGAGTGTCTCCAGCCTCAGAGCAAGATTAGGTCTGTCTCTCTGTCTGTCTAAACAAATAATCTTTCAACTACATATAGGCCTGGAAATATGTTAGGTTATGAAGTCAATGCTCCAGAAGTATGAGTCAAATCAGACTCAGTTTCTCAGTTGTTGTCGTGCAATTACTGGTCTCAAATCCAAAAGATTGCTAGCTCCTTAAGGCAGAGACCACTTCTTTGATTTCTACAGCCCTAGAAAAGCATAATGCCTTGTGCAGTCAGTGCACCCAAGAAGTGTCTTCATGAAGGCTATTAGTAGAATCCTTACCCATTTTAGTTTAGCTGGGCTGGGTTTAAATTGTTTCTCAGTCATAGAACTTCAGAACTAGAGGCAGATCTTTTACTTTAAACTAGCATGTGGTAGATACTCAGGAAATATTTGTACCTGTCCTGTATTCCTGATCTGAGTGAATGGCACCACTCTCCACTAGAGTCATTCTAAATTTCCCCTCTCTGCATTGAGTTCTTAGATTCTACTTCCTAAAGGTGTCTCCATTATTATTTCTGCATCATCACTGCCCAGTTACTGGCGGCCCTCATTAAGTCTAAGTAATCATTTACCTGGAGACCTTTTCGGTAGTCTTGTCTCCCAACTCTGGTCTTGCTCTTCTGGTTTGATCTGCACTTTGCTGCCAGAATGGTTTCATTGTCACCTCTGATTGCTGTTCCCCTGCCCAGGATTCTTTGGCTTCTTAGTGCCAGCTTTCATTTGTTCATTTAAAAAAATGTATCTATATATTTTTGAGTAGATGCTCTACTTGGCAGGCCCTGGGATACATAGCTGGATAAAATGTACATGGGCCTTACAGTGACTGAATTTAAAATTTAATCTAGTGAGGGACACAGATTATTAATCACTTAATCACACAGATTATTATATAATCACACTATGATAAGAGCCATAGTAGAAAAGGGCATGGTACCTGGACACAAGGAGCTGGTATGCAGGGATATGCAGGGGAAGTAGAAAGGGCAGGAAGGTGATTTTTAAGCTGGACCCTAAAGCACAAATCAGGGCCAGCCACACCTGAGGAATATAAAATGCAAGACCTTTTGGGTCTCTTGTCCTTGTCTACCTCCCTGACCTTTACCGTATTCTGCATCTGTTGCTGTCCAGTCACAATAAGCTCGCTCAGGTCTCTCCTAGAAAGCCTCCTTCCTACCCTTTGCTCAAACAAAAACACAGCTTTCTTGGAGATGCCTCCTGTGAACTCGCCAAGGTAGATTTAGGGGATAGAACACTTCCAGCAGGTCTTTCCATGTAAGAAATTACAAACAACTTGAGACAGGCAGGGACCTTCTTTACTACTTCTAGAGACTTTTAGGGGCAGTTCATCGGGCCAGTTAAGGGTGAGGTTACTAATACCAAATAAAATCAGGAACTATGCAGTGTTTCTCAAATACTGAAATTTGCAGGGAGGGAAACCCGGTTCTGCAAAATTGGTGAAAAAATTGCTGGGTGATTTTGATCCCACTCATACCTTGCTAATATATATTATCCCATTTAGCTTTCGTAATAACTGTCCAAGGTAGTGATTATCTTTGTTTTATAGATAAAGACATGCATGCTTGGTTATAGAAGTTGAGTAACTTGTTGGGCTTCAGATCCTATGATACTCTGTCCATTGCACTGTGATGCTGGTCATATTTGCTGAGTAAATGAATTTTGACAATTTTTAAAGTGTACCTCTGTGATGGAGATGATAATAATAAAAAATTTGAAATGTAGACTCTTAGAGTGCTATCCCAGTTCCTCTCTAATATTCTCTCCTATCTCTATACATACACACATCTCTTAGGCCTTTATAGGATGTGACCTTTGTTGCATAGTTAGGGGGAATGTTTGGCTAATCTGTCAAAGCAGGTTTAATATTCATTCATGTTTCTTCTATATTAGATTATATTTAAGGAAATGTAAGTTTTACTGTATAACTTTACTAGATAGAGTTCATTTTAGATTTAGGATAATTTGTTAGCCAATATTAGATTAGGAGGGAAGCTGGAATGTACTGTATACTGCACTCTTAAAAATACTCATTTTATTTAGCCTTTTTATAGCAGTGGACAAAAGCAAAGTGGTTGAATTTTATTTTATTTTATTTTTAGAAATAATACTTGCATTTTTTTAAAGATCTTTTCTTTCTTTTTTTTTTTAAAGATTTATTTATTATTTATACAAGCACTGGGTACAGTCAGAAGCGCGGAAGGGTGAGAGAATTCACCAGAACCGGAGTGGGGAGCAGCGCAGGCAGAGGGACCGAAGTACACTGCTGAGGGGAGCAGCGGGCGGCAGGAGAGGTCTGTGGCCATGTGGGACCCTCCTCCGGTGGCCAGGGAGCAGCCCGGGATCCAACCGGTGCTGCAGAGGCTGCAGGCAGCTTTGCAACCCAGCGCTCAACCGCTGCGCCACCGGGGAGGCCCAGTGGTTGAATTTTAAAGTAAAGTTTAGTTTTCTGTTTTACCTCATTTTCTACAGGTTGAAGAATTCTCTTGGTATTATGAGTGCTACTGAAGAAATTCGGAATGAGACTATTCAATCTGCAGTTTCATGGCTAGATTTTATTCTTTGCTCTCCTATTTTATGAGTATTTGCTAATCCTCTTGTGAAGGAAAATGCTTTTTGGAAATAAATGGAGAGAATGTAATTTGCAAAATACATTAAAATTGCAGTTTGGGAAAGGACAAAGACTTCAAACCAAAAACAGAACCTGCCTGAATTTTATCTGAATTGCTTATGTGATGTTGGCTGTTCTGTGTCACTGGGAGGAATCTTGCCATCACAAAATTTATATGCAAACTTGACTGTGAAGTTATTTTCAAGGTGCTATTCTATTTTTAGATGACCAGTAATTACCTCAATCTGTTTTTTTGAATGGTTATCTTCCTGTAACTTCCCTTTTCAGATTAAAAAAGCAGCATTAAAACATTTCAAAACATTTCTAATGGAATCATTTGTTGATAATGTTATAAATCTTAGGTGGTGCTAGGAAATTTCCTCCACTTAACTGGTTGTAGAGGAGGTAATTTGTATGGCATATCAGAATTGGAGGAATATGAGAAATGTCAGGATAGAATGAAAATTGAAAATATATTGTCTAAAACCTAGTTATGTAATCTTACTAAATAGGGCCCATTCATTGAAATATTTTGCTTCCCTGAGGGGACAGGGATGCAATTCCTTTAGGCTGAGGAGGTTTATTTCATAGATCTCAGTGGAAAAGTAAATTGAGTAATTATGTTTGGAAAGTTAAAATTTTAGTAACTTCTACCTTTCATAGATTATAAAAGCATCCTGCCCTCTATTTTGCTATTATTCCTTGAAAATTAGAAAGACGTAGGTAAAGAGAGGCATTGTACTGTTACAGGAAAACATGTAGGACCCGGAAGTCAGTGGGACCTAGAGTCCAACCCAGATAGCTCTTTTTTTTTTTTTTTTTTTTTAAATAATAAATTTTATTTTTATATTCCCCCATACAATTGCAAACGCCCCATTCTGACCCCAATCCTTCCCCTCCCGCCCCCCACCCCCCAAAAAGTATCTCTGGTTCATAGTTTTTTGTTGATTTTGATTTTCACTTTCTTATATTCATTTTCCTGGTCCCTTATTTAAGTTTTCTAGATTCCTGCTATGAGTGAGACCATCCGGTATTTTTCTTTTTCTTTTTGGCTTATTTCGCTGAGCATGATCCCTTCCAGCGCCATCCATGTTGCTGCAAATTGCATGTGTTTATCTTTTTTGAATGCTGAGTAATATTCCATGGTATATATGTACCACATCTTCTTGATCCAGTCATCTATTTTTGGGCATTTGGGTTGTTTCCAAAGCTTAGCTATTGTAAACAGTGCTGCTATAAACATAGGGGTGCAGGTGTTCTTTGGAATTGATGTTTCTGTGACCTTTGGGTAAATACCTAGGAGTGGAATTGCTGGATCATATGGAAGCTCTATGTTTAGTAAGTCCAGAAATCTCCACACAGCTCTCCACAGTGGTTGGACCAGTTTGCACTCCCACCAACAGTGCAGAAGAGTTCCTTTTTCTCCACACCCTCGCCAACATTTGTTGTTGCTAGTTTTTTTAATATGTGCCATTCTCACTGGTGTAAGATGGTATCTCATGGTAGTTTTGATTTGCATTTCCCTGATGACAAGTGATGTTGAACATTTTTTCATATGCCTGTTGGCCATTTGCATTTCCTCTTGAGAGAAGTTTCTTTTTAGCTCTTCTGCCCATTTTTTGACTGGATTATTTTCTTTGTTGTTGCTGAGTCTCATCAGCTCTTTGCAGATTTTTGTGATCAGTCCTTTATCATTAGTGTTGGGTGCAAAAATGTTCTCCCAGTTGGTGGGGTTTCTCTTTGTTTTTGTTATTGTCTCTTTTGCTGTGCAGAAGCTCTTTAATTTGATGTAGTCCCAGCTGTTTATCTTTGCCTTCACTATCACTGCTTTGCAACCCAGATAGCTCTTAACCTTGGTATAGGACTGGGACAGACACTGCTTTGACTCCGCTTTCTCATCTGTAAAATAGCTGTAACACTTCCATCGTATTTCCTGTTGTGAGGAGGTAGTGATATAAGAAATACAGAGTTCAGTATACACAGAGATCTCTGGTAATAATTTACTCTTTTTGATACCTACATTAAAACAAAACTGGAATTCTAAAATGGGCAGTTGTGTGGAAAGGACATTGTGAAAATTTTAAATGAGACAATGAAAGAAAAGTCAACTGTTGTTTTGACTTATTTCTATATAAACCTATTTAGGTTAGTAATTGATTTTTAGGAAAGTTGTATAGGTGATAATGAGAGAAATCTAACGAAGTAAAAGCAAAAATTGGTGTTTTATAAACTTTAAAGTGAATCGTGAATGCTTAAATTGGTTTAAATTCTTTAATGACCTTACTCCTCTGTTGCTTCAATGTGAATACCTAAAGACTTTTCCACTTCTGTAGAAGATTCATGTCAGTTCTATGATGAGACTCTGCTTCTGTGAATTTTTAACTTTTTGATGACACTTTAATTAAACCAGTATAATTCAAAGATATGTGGTGAAGTCCTTATTATGGCAAGTTTCCATTAGTTTTGGGAAGAGTTCATCCTACTTGTTATGGTGAGCGGAGAAATATTTTTCATGATCAGCTTTCTTAACCCTGCTAAACATTCATTTCGACTCCAAATCATAACTTAACCCAAACTGGTGTTCTCTTTTTTGAAGCCAGTGAGTCATAGTCACTCTTTGCTACTTCTGTTTCCCCCACTTTCAGGAATGGTGTTCCTCTGCTGCCTTCGGAAGGGTAAGCCCGGTCTGTGGGCAGCCCCTGTCCTTGATCATCCTGCCTTCTTTAGTAACCTTTACCTTCCATTGATACACCTCTCCTGGGCTAGCTTATTTATTTATCTCTTTATATGTAGATTATGTATAAGGTATTAAAGAAGAGGGACCATGTTGTGTCCTACAGTTAGGTCTCAGATATTTTGTAGTAAAAATAGATTCAGTGTTCCTGTTCTTCCTCAACCTAAAGAATTGCATACCTGTCCCCTCAAGGGACATAAAATATTTCAGTGAAATGTGTCTTGTTTATTAAGATTATATGACTAGGCTTTAGACAATATATTTTCAGGGAAATTCATTTATTTCATAGGTCTCAATGGAAAAGTAAACTGAGTAATTATGTTCAGAAAGTCAAAAATTAAGTAACATCTACCTTTCATTGATTATAAAAGCATCATATACTTCACTGCCAAAAATTAGAAAAGAACAGAAAACTATAAAGAGAAAAAATATTCTGTAATCCTAGCAATTTAACATTTTAAAATGTATTTTAAAAATATATATACAGACAAAAAAGTACACTTTTTTTAAAAACTGGGATCATATGCCATAAAATTTGGCATATGAATTTTTTATGTAACATTTTACTGTGAGAATTTCCCCATTGGATTAAATATCTTCAAAATAGTAGCAGTTTTAATGTTAGGTATGTTGTGGTTTATTTAACCATTTCCTTATTGCAGACCTGTAGGTTCTGGTTTTTATGCACATATAAATATTATTGATACTGTTAAGTATTTTCCACATCGATATTTCTGTAAGATATACATCTAGTAAGATGATTAAATCAGTGATATCAATTATTAAAGGCTCTTGGTGCAGGTGTTGTTAAATTGCCTTTCAGAGATAATTTGCAGTCCCAACAGTGTAAAAGAACCCTGAAATGATTTCTTTGAAGTCAAAGTCAGTGAAATCTTAGGTGCCTATATTTTTATTTATGGATTTGTTTATTTTTTTCTGTTCCAGCAATCTTTTTTTGGGTATTTTTAATGACCATCTTCATCACAGTATCAGTGGGGACGAAAAGATGATAGGGAGTTACAATGAGTTTTGACAATGTTAATGAAAGCTTTAGAAGAGAGATTTAGATTACTCTTAAATTCTTCATAACTTCCTACTTAATATTCTGTTTTCTTGGCAACTATGACTGTTAGTGGGTTTGCTTATTATGTCTCTCTTATGTGAACTCTTTAATTATGTTAATGCTCTAAGTCTTATCCACAGGTAGAAATGGTGATTGATACCTTTTGCTTTTTTCTTTACTTTAACAAGAGGTAGAATCTGTTTAGGAATTTCATCTTACCTGCGCTGCTGGTCCAGGCTTGGATGTTAAGCTCTTTCTTTCTCTCTATAAGTAGCAAGTACTACGTATGTCACCTAATAAGTTGCCTGACTCCTACATACATTCAAATTCCTTGATATACCCTGGAATAGAGCTTGTTTTTACTTGGACAAAATAAAGATTACTTAAATCAGCACTTTAAGGAGTTGATCTGTACAAAACCCAGTCACCGCCTTGAGAGACAGGAGCAGGTTTTTTTAGCTGCTTATTCCTGGTCACCTCCATGGCCTGCGTCCATTAAAACTGAGTACTTGGAAGAAACCTTTCAGAACATAGTTCAGTGTGCAGTTACCTTCCTTTGGACAGTACTTTCTGAGACATTTGGAGGTATGGTTTTGCCTACTAAGACATTTTTAACAGTAAATGACTTTAATGTGTATTTCCCATCTTAATTCCATCTAGTGACTGTAGGCTGATACTGAGTGATAATTGCATGGTAATAACCAACCAAGCCAGTGAAAACTACATTTTTTTTTTCTTTATGTTAGGACCCGTTGACCTGTTTGTGACTTCATCTTTATTTATGGTTTATATTGGTACTCCCAGGAAAAGGAGTGCTATTCTAAAAATGTGGACTACTGTTTACTTTGGATAAAGAGAACAGCAGCGATGACTGCATGGTAGAGTTGTTTTCTTTGCTTCACCTGGAGGTTATTGATATTACTGAGGATATAATCTGCTGTTTTCCTTTCAACCTCTACCATTTCTGTTCCAGGTATCTGAAATTTTAGCAGTAAGATTAGGATGGTAATACTCATTGAGAGAGTGGTAATTCTGCCACTTAAGTTGGCTTGTCTATAAACTTACAGTGTGATATTTCCCATGAGTAAGAATTACAGTTTTCATTTTTTGTTATTTATAAAGGATACAGATGATTTACATGTATAAGAAGCTTAAATACACTTTTAGTGTGACTTTACAAAAACTCATCGTTTTAGTAGTAGTCTGTGTTTGAGGGAGAGCATTAGCACAATCCACCCCCCCACCCCCACCCCAAGCATTTAACTTGTTCGGGAGTTTCTGTATATTGGCAGTCTGATTTTCGGGGAATTTCATAGTACCCCAAACAAAATGTCGGGAGACTGTAGAAGAAGCCTGAGTTTGCCCATGGCCCTGTTTATTCAGCTCCTCTACTTTGTAAAGCCATGGATTGGTTCATGGTATCCAGGCAGAGAGAGCCACCTTGCTTCATTGTGCTCTTTTGTCCTCACCACTCCTGGGAAGAGAAGTGAGTAGGAAAATTTTGTTTAACATACAGACCATACTGCAATGGTGATGATATCAGTGAAAAGCTAAAAGTAAATTTTGACAAGAATAACAGGGTGAATTTCAGATTGACAGTAGGTTTAAAGAGGCTGGTTTTACAACTGTTTTCAGCAGCTTGCAAAATGTGTGTAGGGCCACCCACACTTCCTTCCTCTTCTCCAGCCACACCCGCACACTTCGGTTGCTTCTGCTCTCTTTAGCTGGGAGAACATCGGTATTTTCTTGTAGCACATACTAGTAGTTATTTCTCAAACATGAATTTCCATATTATAAACACTCTTGGTTAGTTGAACTGTTTGATTTAGGTCCAGCCTAGTTATATGCATGTGTGAACCTATGCTAAATAAGACTGCTTTGGAGGGTCTGACTTAGTGTTTTTGCTATTTTAAAAGACGTCATTTTAGTTATGTACTCATTTAAATACTGGTTTGGGAGAACTTAGTGCCTGGGAAAATGTTTCTCATATAAAATAGAGGGAAAAGTGGTTCTGAGACTTCATATACAGTACCTTAGCTTTGTAAAGAAGCATAGGTTTTAAGGCTATGTGTATATATTCAGACCTGAAGACAGGTCATCCTAGATGAGATTACAGTTGATTTTCTTTATTGTGTTTTTCTGCATTTTCCAAATTTTCTAAACTGAACTTATATTAATTTGTTTTGTGGAGAGAAATTCTTGCAAACCTCTTTCTTCTGTGTGTGGAGGTAGGGGGTGGAAAGGGGCTAGCCCCTTTTATCAAAAACTTTGTGTGTGGCCATCTACATGGAGAATAATTTGGGAGCTTGTATACCAAAGGGTTAATAGAGGATATTACAGAGGATGGAATAGTGGATTTTTTTTAATTCCCCCCATATTTTGCCTGTTAGAGTGTTCTAATTGTATTTTTTCCTGTACTGTACAGGTATTTCATAACTGAAAGGAATACTAAAACAAAGGGAAGTGATATGTCAAGTGGAACAAAGCAGACTATAAGATACAAAGTTATGTATAGAATGATCACACATCTGTAAAAAAAATACAAAAAAGCTGTATATAATTATCTGTAGAAAGAACAATAAAGTATTAATGGTGCTGATCAGTGGTAGGACTATGGGTGCTGTTTTAGTCTTTCTACTTCCTGTTTTACCTTTTCCATATTTTCTATAAGAACATATAACTTTTATGGGAAAATGTAAATAAACATTTTGTCCTTTTTGAAAGGGTAGATTTGATATAAACTCTATCATTTTAAAAGCAAGAACTTTGATTGATGCCCAGCTAGAGACATTATTTCCTGTTTCTTATAATCTTACAGTACTCCTTTTCAGTGTAATGCATTTTAGGACACTGAACAGCTAAATTCATTCTCTTGATATAGCATAGAAGA
This sequence comes from Talpa occidentalis, assembly GCF_014898055.3. Classification (NCBI taxonomy): domain Eukaryota; kingdom Metazoa; phylum Chordata; class Mammalia; order Eulipotyphla; family Talpidae; genus Talpa; species Talpa occidentalis. The sequence goes on from NW_023600993.1 coordinate 30,816,891, forward strand.
CTAAAAAAGATTTCTACTTAGGTGGGGGAGATAACACCATTAACAGTGGTGTGGTGGTAACAGCTAGTATTCACTGAATGCTCTTGCCAGGCTTTATTCTAAACACTTGTCCTATACTAACTGATTTCATCCCGTCTGAAATCTGTGAGGTTGTACTCTTTACTGCTAACATTTTCTAATGAGGAAACTGACCATACAGAGATCAGGTATTGCTCAGGTCTTACAGCTAGTGCTTGGTGAGCTGGGATTCAGATCTATTCATTGTCTTTCAGAATTAGCAGTAGTCAGCCACACTACCGTGCCATAAAGACTATGGACAAAAAGGGGCTTTTGGAAAAAAAGAAGCAGCCAAGGGTAATGCATAACATTTCCTCTTATGCCTTCTGCCTTTCCTGTCTACTTTCTCCTACTTCTTTGCACTCCTTTCTGAAGTTCGTGTTAGCGTAAGCTTAGTGATTACCTGGACATTCACCTTCAGTGGTGTAATGCCTTGCCCTAGTATGAATGTTTAGACCTTTTAGTTATTTGTGTAATATTTAAATATTGTGAAAAGGCCTGCAAGGCAACCTCAGTACCTTCCCACTGTGCCACAATCTTAGATGTAAGTGATCTGTTCCCATTCTATTTGTTCATAGTGATGGTTTCTTTGTTCACAATGGAAAGCTTCCAATGCGAAGGTATTTTGTGATGCTGCCATTATAACTGGGTTCTGTAAGTAGAAAAGGTTGCCTTCCTTGGCTATTGGAATGAGTGTTTTGTTCCTGCGGGCAAGTTGGGTTTTGCAGCCAGGCTGAGCAGGATTGGACTGCTACTTACTAGGTCGGTTGAACCTCATTGTGCCTACCTTGCAGGCTCTTAGTGAGGAGACAGTAAAACATGGATTCGATGCCTGTTAGCCAGGAGGCATTTAGAAAACAGCGCATTTACTGTTATTCATTACTCACATTAACTTCTTCTAGTGGAATAATCTTTTAGGTCTGTCTATCTGGAACATTCTCTATATCTGTTCACTGTGAAATTCCTGTTGACTGAAGACTCCTTGAATGGGTTGTAATTCATAGAGGGAAAAAAGATAGCGGGAGACTGGGTCATAAAGACAAATTTGCCGTTTTTATCTGTTTATCTGGATCCAACCTTAGGGTATATGTTTTAAGCAAAATTAAAACAAATAGAACTAAATAGAAATCTTTTTCTCTATTTTCTTTTAGGAGAAAAACAACTAGCAAAACAGTGATAACAAGGATTATTCAGTATGCAGTTTGCAGGGTATGTCTTGCAACCAGTGTGAAGTCACCTTTACTGTGTATCAGCCATATCTTAACACTTGATATCGATGTTCAGAATGACATTGGGGGCTCTGGATGATTCTCACAGAAGAAAAACCAATTATTTCCTATGTTAACTCAAAATGCACTTGATAATCATAGGATTAGACAGTTAACTAACATTTAAAATGGTTTTCAATAACAAGGACATTTCCCCCATCCCAACCTTCAGTTGATCTCAATGTCCTGTTTTAGGTATGTAATTCTAGATTTATAGACACTGAGAAATGAATATGTATACAAAAAGAGTATCAAAAGAAAGTAAATTCTTTCATAGTGAGAATGATTAGTTATTTCACTACAGGGTAGTCTGTCATTATGAAGAAACCTATTAGGTTCTTTCCTGTGAATTTGCTAGTAAATTAAAAATTATTCCATTGTGCCCTTCTGCTGGCATGGATCTGGGAAGAGAAAGGTCAGCATATTAATAGTGATTATTTCTGGTTGTCTGAGATCCTGAAAAAAGACTGTTTTCCTTGACTATATTCATTTATAGTAAAGCAAAATTTAAAAACTAAATGAAAATTTAATTTAAACAGGTTTATTTATAAAATCTGATTTATATGCCACTTGCTAGGAATATATTTAGTAATAGATGAAGAAAACAAATATTATATAACTTGAGGGCAAGCTGAAGAAGTGTGTTTGGAAAGGTAGAGTTGCATTTGCATGCTTGTCTTATTGAAACATAGACTTGGCAAGAATTTTAAAAATAATTACTGCCTTAATAATCAAAATTAAAGATTTAAGGATAGTCTTCCGCCCTCCTGGAGCTAGACTAGAGTCCCTATTTTTGAAAAACTTTCTTTTAGAGAACTGCTTTCCAAATAAAGCAAAAGTCTTTCAACTTGGATTTTCCTGTTAATCTTATCATTAAAATTATTAGCCCAGAGAACAAGAATAGTACATGGCATAGAAGAAACAGGCTTTTTCTCTAACACCTGTACATAGTACTTGTTCATTTTTTAACTCTTAATAGAAACAGGATTAGTAACTTAGTTTTGGTTCTAAAATTAATTAAAAGAAATAATGTAACATAGTGCTTAAAAGCATAGACTTTGGTGTTAGCCCTTGGTTTGAATCCCAGCTATTGTAGGTACTGGCCCTGTAGCACAATTTCTGTGCCTGGAAATGGGGCTAATAATCCCTATTTTCGAGGATGATCATAAGGATTAAATGAAGAGGATGTAAAATATTTAATATATGACTGGCCTGTAATACTCATTCAGTGAATGGTAGTTGATATTAATTTATTAAATTACTGAGTAAAATTACTAAAATATAGTAACATATTAGTAAACGGTAACAGTAGAAATGTATATATTTGAGGTGACCTCAGATATGCTATTCATATCATTTCAGTTTGCATTTCAGAATGACCTTATGCCTCTTCTTGAATTGGTATTTTTGCTCATAACATTATCCTAAATGTAGCATCAAGTAGAGTGATCAAATGTTTATAAAGAATGTGATCTTTGAAGTAAAAATTAGTTTTGAATCTTGGCTTTATATACACCTAGAATAGACTGTCTTTGTCTATAAAAATGGGACTAATTCTGACCTCATAGGAATGTCAGAATCATTGACACAATCCAGTATGATTCATTTTGCACAAATGCATACAGTAGGTTTTTAATAAATGTTAGCTTTTGATTTGTTCTTTTTAAACAAAAATGAAATTTGAAGAAATTTAGTGTTAGTGCTTTAAAACAATCACATGTTATAGGTACCATTTAGTTTTGGGGGTTTTTTTTGAGATATTTTCACTTAAATGGAGTTAACAGCAGTACTTTCTTAATAAAAAGTAACTGAAAAATGTGAAACTATGTATTGGGAGCATTAGAAAAAGCTTCAGTGGAGGGATAGATGTGTATTAATAGGAAAAAACTAGTATTGGGAGATTGCTGTGTTCTTCATTGAATATCATTCTATCAAATTTTGATCAAAAAATGACAGTGGGAGTTCAGTATGTGATATTTAAAGTGATGTTCTAATTTGTATAATTTTTTACATTTACTTATTTTTCTGAGTTAGGATCATTAATAAGAACCTATTTCTTCATTTTAATGTTTATATTATCAAGGCTGAGAATTTCAAATGCCATCTGAAATATGTTTTTTCAAACTTCAGATAACTTAAGAATACATACTTGTTTATTCTTGACGTATAAGCAGGTCACAATGGGCTTTGTTTATGAGAGTTGGAAAACTAATAAAGATAAACATAACCGATAAATACAAAGAGTAGGTACCAGTCAGTCAGCAAATATTTATTAAGCATCTATTGTGTACCAGATACCATTTGAGGCACTAGTGATGCAAGACCAAACAAATGCCTTGTAAACATTTTGAACAAAAGTTGCATTTCAAAATTTAACAAAATTTTGATTACCTGTTATATGTAAAACACTCTTTACAATCTTGGGATGGAGATAGTGTATACAAAAACTTACAGAATAAAGCCACATGGGATGGAAGTATCCCAAGGTTCTTTGGAGAAACAGAGAAGGAAAGGTAATTCCAGCTGAGTGAGTTAGAGATAGTTTCGCTGAAGCAATTTTTTTGTTCTTAAGGAAATAGTACTAGTCTTGGGATAACAGGGAAAAGTTTTTGGGCTTCTGTCTAAATGTTTAATCTGTGTCCTGTCAGTTCTTGCCTTTGATTTTTAAGATACTAATTAAAATTACTTTTGAGAAATGTTTTTTAACATAGATTGTTAAACTTGCCAGTTTGCTTATTTCTGTTATCATAAAATTATTTCAACAAACTTGTTTTCTCATCTGTAAAATTTAATATGGTATTTGAATTCTCAACCTTAATAATTGTTAAGTAGGTCTCAATTTATTTACTTCAAATTTTTCTTAAAATTTGTTTTAAAAGCTCTAGAATAAAGTCACAGAAACTTAATTTCCTCCTCTTGTTTTGTAGATGTCGATGGCAACATTGAAGATGAATTCCTTATCTTTGCCAGATATTCTTATATGAGAAGATCATTTTAAACAACCTAAATATTTTTTCTTCTGTTGGACCAGCATGGCAGGATTCAAGCGAGGATACGATGGAAAGATCGCTGGGTTATATGATCTGGATAAAACCTTGGGGCGAGGTCATTTTGCAGTGGTTAAACTTGCGAGGCATGTCTTTACAGGTGAAAAAGTAGCAGTAAAAGTTATTGACAAGACAAAATTGGACACCCTAGCCACTGGTCATCTCTTCCAAGAAGTGAGATGCATGAAACTAGTGCAGCATCCCAACATTGTACGCCTTTATGAAGTTATTGATACCCAGACCAAACTATATCTTATTCTAGAACTTGGGGATGGAGGAGATATGTTTGATTACATAATGAAACACGAGGAGGGGCTTAATGAAGAGTTGGCCAAGAAGTACTTTGCTCAGATAGTTCATGCTATATCTTATTGCCATAAACTCCATGTGGTTCATAGAGACTTAAAACCAGAGAATGTGGTCTTCTTTGAAAAACAAGGTCTTGTAAAGTTGACAGACTTTGGTTTCAGCAACAAATTTCAACCAGGGAAGAAACTCACGACAAGCTGTGGATCTCTTGCATATTCTGCTCCAGAAATTCTGCTTGGTGATGAGTATGATGCACCTGCAGTAGGTACGTAACCTTCCAATATTTATTTGCCCACTTGAATTCTACCAGCAAGAGTGTAGTTGATCACATCACTTATTATTCCTGTTAAAATAATTTCAAAGAGAATTTGTGTTAAATGTGTCTTCACTAACACATTGGGTTTCATGAATGCCATATATCCCTAAAAACAGATTAGTTTATTTATCCTTTACCCAACAGATTAGTTTATTTTATCCTTTAGATAGTAAATGTCCAAAGTCTTAAACCACAGAGGGAAATGAGTATCACTAAGATAACCTCTCATCTGCTCATTGTAATTTCTTAGAGATGCTATCTTAAATTCTTCTAGAAGTGGCCCTAGTTATCTCCTTCCTGAGAATACATTGATTGAGACCCATGTTGGGAAGGTACTGTGACTGTTACAGTGCAGTTTGAAGAATTTGGGCACTGTTACCATTTATTCATTGTGACCTTTAACAGTGTACCTAACCTCTGCTTTATTTTGTCATCCATAATATAAAATTAAATCCCATAATCTCATGAACATTATTCCAATCTTTGTTAGATATGTGTGTTTCATCATTTGCATTCTGATCATGTGAAATAAAGATTACATGAGACTAAAGACACGTTGGAGAGCACTGATCCTATATTGAATACCCTTTCAGCAAGACACTGCTTTTCATTTTAGATTATGTGTTCTGGAGAATAGAGGATTAATGAGTGGTTTCTGTCACTACCGATAACCAGACTTCACTGAAGTCTTTCATTAGCATATTTGGGCCAGGGATTTTTGATTAGTGGAGCAACTCTAATTACAACATGAAGCCAAGAATTTACAGAAGAGGAAACCTGAATGTCTGAAAAAAAAGTTCAAACTCATTGATAATCAGGAAAAGGCAAATCAAAACCATAATAAGATACTGTTTCATACTTTTCCTATTGGGAACAAGTTAAAGTAAGGCAAAACTAAGTGTAGATAAGACTATAGGACATCAGGAGCTCTAGTACTATGTAGAAGACAATTTTTAAATATGTGGTGGATTTAGATACACACATCCTGAGACCCAGCCGTTCTATACCCAGGTATATACCTAGGTATATACCTGGAGAAGCTTTCATTCATGTATACAGAGATTTTCAAAGCAGCTTTTTAAGAGCATTATTGAATGTACATCAGAAAGTTAATAAATTGTTTAATAGTCCTATGATAGAATTCTCTATGTTGGTGAAAATTAATATACTCTATCATCATGGCTGGGATTCATAAGTGTAATGTTTAAGAGAAAAGCAAATTGATGAAGAGTAGGTAAAGTATTTTAACATTTATATAAAGGTTTAAAACCATAAAGCAGTATTGTAATGTTCAGGACACATGCATATGTAGTGAAGTATGAAGAATACATGAAATGAAGATAGTGAAGTGGCAGGCCTACTGAGACTGTTTCAGCTATACTGCTGATGTGTATTCCCTAGGTAGGTGGTCGGTACACAGGTGTTCATTGTAATGATGTTTTTTCCCCCTCATATCCTAAATATTGCATAATAAAACTTTTGAAAAGGAAAAAAAAAAAATATCCAGAAGGGATGCTTAGGGGTCAGAGAAATGATTACATTGTGCTAGTAAAGTAGGGTTGGGTGGTGTTCATGAGTAACTTTTCTTTAATTGTATTTATTTCAATTCATTTTGTATAATTGTGTGATTGAAATAAATATACAAGTGCTTTGAAAAACAAATGGATAATTCTCTTTCTGTTGATGTACTATTGTGCCAGAATAAGTGACTTCACAATTAGGAGAAAGATTAAAATCTGTCATTTTGATCAAATTACCAGATATTGTTAACTAAAACAACTCAGAGTACACTGGTCTTCAACCTTGAGATGTAGTTCAGGATTAGTCTTTTTACTGCTCTTCAAAGAATCAGATTTTGATTTTACTAATCAGTTGTACTTTTTCTGTATCATTACTTTCTCATTTTTAATAACTTTTCTAGGATCTTGGCATTTCCTTTTTGTTTCCTTTCTTACGTAGGATTGAGAGCTTGGTTGTATTTTTTAATTCAAAGTAGATGGATTTATTTTCCTTTCAATTATTTGGTTTTTGACTTCTAATTTTGTATATTCTAGTCAATAAATATACCTGATTGGTTTTTGCTTTGGGGAATAATTTTAGATTTTCTCTGTGGCTAAATGTATAGTAAATTCTTGGTTGCTCTTCCCTGTATGATTAAAATATTTGTATTTTTGATGCATACAGAGTTAATTTATAATTGAGCTTGTTAATTATGTAATTTGTTCCTTTGTGTCATTATGTTTTTATTCTGACCTATTTTCTGAGAGAATTACAGTGAATTTTAATTTTTGCTTGATTTGTGTTATTTTCAAGCTCTGTTAGGTATATAAAAGTTTATAATTTATTTTACATAATGGATTATGCCTTTTACTGATATGAAACTATGCTTATTTGAGGCTTATTGCCTTGAATTCTATTTTGTTTTGCTTTAGGTTTATCTTTTCAAAACATTTTGTGTCTAATCTGTCAGTCTCTTAATAGGTAAATCTAATTCATTCACACTACTACTAGAATTTTATTTGTGCTAATTTTGGATTTATTTGTGTGATCTACTTTAGTGTCTTCCATGTGTCTTATTATTTGTTCATCACCTTTTCCCATATTTTGTTGGGTAATTCAGGTTTTCTTTGCTCTTCCTCTTCCACTGGTTTGTAAGATATGCAGTCTGTTTCTCTTTGTATTGGTGTCTACCTTTATTATCCAGTTAATAACGCTATTATCCCCTCTACTCAACAAACAAGGACTATAATTTGCTTTACATCCCTTTTAGAAACGATTTCCTCTTTGCTTTATTTGTAATAAGAGTTTACTTGGACTTAATCTTAAAAAAATTTCTTAATTTACCACTGATTCTTCACCTTCCCTTCATTCACTTGAGTTATTTTGTTTTGTTTGTAGTCCTTTAGAGAGGATTTGTGAAAAATTCCCCTAGTCCTTGGCATCTAAAAATGATATTTTGAATGATAATTGGCTAGTATGAAAATACATATTCAAAATTATCTCCCTGCCAACTTTGTTTGCCTGTCATCTTTTTGCTTCTAAAGTTGCCAGTGCAAAGTCTGAAACTTTTCATTGTAGTACTGCATTTCATTCATTCTGTGAGGTATCGTTTAACACTTCTGGAAGTATTTCTATTAAGTGGCTATTCTCAGTTATTAGTTCTTTTCTGATGTATTTGGTTCCTCTCATAGTAAGAGAGGTGCTTTTTTTTTTTTTTTTTTTTTGGCTGGGTGTTAGTTGTGTATTTATTTCTGTTTTTGAGATTCCATCATAGCCTGTTTGAATTTCATATCTAAGTATTAAGGTCTACATCCAGTGGATGGTGGGAGAGGAGCAAGGTGTGGCCAGGTGGGATAGCTGGTCTTACTGTTTGACAGATTATCAGTGTACCTTTATCTGTAATGCCCCCAGTCACTTCTACCTGGTACTTGTCTGCTTGTTCGTGCTCGGTGAGTTATGGGGTGAGAGGAATTAATTAATCCCATTTATTGATTGTGTTGCTGCATGCTGTTCTTTCCAGTTTCCATTCTGGATGGACCCTGTGTGTGCTGGGGTAAGGCACACTTAATGCCTTTGCTCTGGAAAGATCAGGCTCTGCTGTAACTGGTGTGCCCTGCTGCTTTCCCAGTGGGGTGGGCTGCTTATAGTGTGGCTCTGAGTGAATTTTGGGTTGAGAGATTTTTTTCAATGCGACAGTTGTGAAAAGAGCCTACCCTGCTTTAAAAAATAAGGAGAGCTTTAAAGATCCCTTCACTGTAGGAACCATATAATGGGAAAACTTTCTTAGATCACAGATAAAAGTTTTCAGTTGTTGTAAACTTTGACATTAAGACTATTTTTCTACTTCACTGAAATTTTATTTTCAAGTTAAAATGAATTGCATTTGGTATTGAGAAGTCTACAGTCTTATTGAGACTCAGAGGCTTCCTAATGTTACATGACCCCATGTTAGATGCTTTGTAATTTATTGACAAGCTGTTTAAAAGTTGAAGTATTCAGTCTCTGTATTCATTTATTACTTGGTTAGTTAATATGCAGTAGATACTGAAAACTAAATAAAATATGATTCCCTGTTGATAAATAGTGCAAAGGTTTGGATTTAGTGCTAGTGTGGAGCTTTTTGGTACATACACAAAAAAATCTAGATGCACTCACTACAGTTTGTAGTTTAACATTTAGTGGAGGTTATCCATAGTTAATGAGAAGTACACCCATGCATGTGAATATGCAAAAAATGAATTCTTCATAAATCTGTATTTTTGTCCTACATTAAAATATTACTTTGTTGGTTCTCAGTAAACTAGGAAGAGATGGGAACTTTCTCAGCTTGATCAAAAGAGTATCTACAAAAAAAAGAAAAACCCTGCAATGCATGTTGTTAATGAATGCTTTCCCTTGAAGTCTGAAAATAAGGCAAGGATGCACATTCTTATTCCAAATAATACAAAAAGGCATACAGATTGGAAAAGAAGGAATAAAACTATTGCAACCCACAGGGGACATGATCGAAAATCTCAAGGTATCTGCAGAAAAATTCCTAGACTCAATAAATGAATTCAGCAAGATCTCAAGATACAAGATCAGCACATAAAATTAATTGCATTTCTCTATACTAACAACAAATGTGTGGAGACCAGGATTAAAAATACAATACTGTTTACAGTTATGCCAAAGAAAATGTGTATACGTCTGAACAAAACACATATAACAAAAAATCTGTTGAAAATTATAAAATGCTAATGAAAGAAATCATACAAGACCCAAGTAAATAGACTAATCATATTCATGAATTGGAGACAACATAGTACAGAAGTCGTTTCTCCTGTAGAAAGCCCAACAAAGTTTTATAGGCATGGACAAAATTATTCTAAAATTTGTATGAAAAGAAGAAGGGTTTAGAGTTTTTGAAAAAGAATAATAACAAAGGAGGAATTACTACTACAACCACTCTGAGAAATAGTTGGCAGTTTTTTGTAAGACAAACTTCCATCCAGTCCTGCAGTTGCAGTCCTGGATGTTTATCCCAGAGAGGTGAACACCTATATTCACATAAAAACCTGTACATACATGTTTATTTGTAACAGCCAAAGAATGGAACAAACTAAATGTCCTCCGAAAGCTAAATGGTTAAACTGGTATATCCTTGCCTGGAATATTATGCAGTAATACCAGGGTATAAACTATTGATACAATCATTTGGCTAGATCTTAAGGCAATTATACTGAGTAATAAAAGATGACCTAGAAAGCTCATGCATTTATATAGTTCATGTATGACTCTTGAAATAACATATTGTAAAGATGGAGAGCAGAGTGGTGGTTGCCAGAGGTTATGGTGGTGAGCAGTAAAAAGGAATAACATGATGAGTCTTATATAGAACACTTCTGTATCTGGTTCCATGAATCTGCACATATGATAAAATTGCATAGATGTTGCACACACACCAAGGAGTGCATGTGAAACAAATCTGAATAAACCGTACCAAATAGACTGTACCAATGTCAGCTTCCTGGTTCTGATGTGCTGCTGGGGCACGTTGGGTGAAGAGTACAAGGAACCTCCTTGTACATTTTTTGGGGGGTGGGGGCCAAAGCCTGTGAGTCTATAATTAAATAAAAACATTTTTTAAATTAGGTAATCAGCTCCCAAGTTATTTCCTATCCACCGAGGTAGAAGCATTTTGCCTTCATCATGTTAAAAGTTTGTACTTGCATTTATTTTAGAGCAGAAGTTCTTTTCTTTTGGTTCAGTAAATCCTTCAGATTTGATGACGGCTCTGGCCACATCTTAGAATTATGTTGTTAAGCATATTATGTTGTTAAGCATATTATGTTGTTAAGCATATGTTGTTAAGCATATGTTAACTTAACTGCATGTGAAGAACATCTTAAAATCCATTTTAATGAATTTAAAAATGACTGGTCTGTCTAAAAAGAATTGCCTTGTCTTTAAAAAAAAGTGGATCAGTAAAACTAATTGAGATATTCTTGACTATATACTGCTAATAACTTGCATAATATGCAAACTTTTGGCTATCTTGGTATATTCAAGTACTAATTGTGGCTAAACTAGAAACCACATTTAACATATTTAAGGCAGTCTTTGCTGTACTCTAGGCCTGGTATAAAATCTAATCATACTCCCCCCTTATAAAATAGTCTTCTAGAGAATTTAGAAAACAGGTGGCCCCTGAAAGAACTGTGATTGCAGCATTATGTGCATAATTGCTAAAATATTTTTCTCTAAAACATTTTTGAAAGATTACTCCTGTACAGGTAACATAGCTTAAGCTGTGATAACTTTCTTAGGGAGCTTTGAAATAGTACAGAAGGATATAACCACATCAGCAATTTTTTTTTAGAATTTTTTTTTTATTTATACAAGAGCTGGGGTACAGGCCAGAGATGCGGGAGGGCGAGAGGATTCACTAGAGACAGAGCGGAAAGCAGAACAGGCAGAAGGACCAAAAGCACTGCTGAGGGGAGCAGCAGGTGAGGCAGGAGAGGTCTGCTTCGCCATGTGGGAATCTCCCTGACCGGCCAGGAATCAAACAGGCTCTGCAGAGGCTGCGGACAGCTTCACAGCGCTGCACCCGATCCACTGCACCACCAGGGAGGCCCAGAAATTTTCTTTTTTTAAAAAATAAATCTGCCATAGTTATGTCAGAATTGGTAACTCTTGATTTCATTTCAAATTTATTCTAGAAAAGCTATTTATGTGCTTGATTTTACAGTCCTTCCCAAGCTGCCCCAAATCTTGAGTGTACACAGTTTCATTTTCTTCAAAGTTTCCATTGGTTAGAGACATGCCTTAGTGATGTTTCAGTATTTTCTTACTTGGACCTTCAAAGTCCCAGAGTCCAGCTCTTGAACTATGCCACTTGGACCTATGGGCTCTGCTGGATCTAGATTAGAAGACTTTAGGCTTGAATCACAGAGTTTGAGGACTCTGGAGTTGGGGATTACTCATTTTATGATTTGTGGCTTTTTTACATAGGGGAGGAGTTTGGTCTGTTTTAAAGCAGCACCTTGTTTTATTTTAAAAAGTCAACATGAAACCTGCCTGCAGGTGTGCCCAGCATAAGCAGCCTCTCAACCTAGGCCCAGGCCTGTGGCGCACACATGAAGCATGCTCAGAACTGGAAAACACATCCATAGAAATGTGGGACACTTTTGTGCCCCCCCCACCACCAGGTGCAAGGTCACATACTCTCAAAGTGTAACATCATCTCATGTCATATGAAACCAAAAAGAAAAGTGAAAATTCTCCCCTAAACTGATTTTTCACATGATTTTGAAAAATGACAATTATTTCAAAAATTGATCTGGCATAAACCTGTAAATAAAACCACTTTATTTGGCATTATTCTATGTTCACAATGTACTGGCTTTTAAATGTGAATGTGGTGTAGTTAAGTATTTGAGAGGCAGGTAGCAGAGGTTCTGTGCCTTGAGTCAATCTTTTTGAGTAAAAGACTTATAAAAGTTTGTAAATAAGCTATTGCTCAAGTAATGTTTGTAATAAAGATTCTGGAGCATTAAGTGTGCATGGTATAATCTAGGTACTAGATAGATGGGTTTTTCAGACTAACAACCATTGATTTTTCAAGGATAGAAAGTAGGAGAGATGTGATTGGTGTGGTGTGATATTTTCACTACTGCATTTTTAGCCATGGTATTTATTGTCCTCACTATATTTAAGGCTCAAATCAAATGAAATGGATGTTGACATTATTTTAGAAAGTAAGTTACTGGTAAGAGAGTTATGTATGGTAAGATTTAAACTGGTGGTTCTCAACTCATTGCCCATCAGTTTTCCCTGGAGGAGATTTAAAAAAAAAGAAGAAATACCAGAAAGCCTTGCCTGGGCCCCACCTGTAGAGAGTCTGATTTAGAGTCTTGAATGTGGCCCACATTGAGAAGTTTCCATGGGGTTCTGTGCATCTTGCTTTGTTTGCCCTTGATTTAAACCTATAGAATCAAATTTCTTTAGTGAAGGGAGGCAGGAGGGATATGCAACATTTTCATTTAACTGAATCAGTAAGTTTTAGGGAAAATTTTTTTCTTCAACCTCTTTAGGATTAGGCAACTGAGAATATGTATTTCTCATTTTTGGATGTTGATAATTGTACTTAAATCTATCCCCTCCGAGGCCCTTCCCCAACCCCCCACTTTAAATTGTGTGCTCATTTATGGATGAGTAAGTGAAGACAAGATTAAGACCTTTGAAAATTTTTCTGATAATGTTTCATGCCTGGGACTTCCAGCCAGACATCCTCAGGGGCCTTTGTCTTATGAAGGAGCCCACAGATTGTCCTGCTTGCTTCCTTTCCATTGCTGTCCCTTGGAGCTTCTGATTAGGGTGTCACCTGGCCTCACCAAGGTCAGAAATTTGCCTCACTGCCTCAGTGCTATAAATCTAGAAGATTCACAGTTCTCTGAAGACTTAACTACTCTTAACTAGAAAGGAGTTTAGTTTTTTTAAAGTGAACTTTATTGCACCTCTTACTCACTCCTCTAAAATCTTGTGTGTAAGGACAAAGATGTGCAGGGCTGGTAACTAGTTCCTATTTGAATAGAAACTGGAAGTTACTGTTTATAACTTCTAACTAGAACCAAGCTCTGAGTCTTTGGGCATCTCCTCTGAGGAGGTAGGGATTGGGCTGACCGGCATGACCTTATGTACTTAGGAAGAAGAGAAGGAAAACGTTTTTAGAAACAGGTTTCCTTTCCTTTGTTTCCTGCTGCTACAGTTCTCAGATGTGGCAAATTCCAGGTGAGGGGGGTCGGGTATATTGGGAATTAAGTGAGGAGCAGCTGTAAGGAGAGGAAGAGCCCTTGGGTCCAGACCAAGATGGCAGTTTCGGTAACTGCCACTCATAAGGAAATGGTGTTTTTCACTTCCTGGTAAAATTTGAGTCTGATCATGTCACTTCTCTACTTAGAACACTTAAAAGACTTCTATGTCATTCACAGTCAAAACCGATGCCTCACACTGGCCAACATAGCCCTCAAGATTGGCTTACTTGTTTCTTCCCGGTAAAGGATGCTTTTCCCTTCCCTGTTTCCCAGTTACTAGCTCAGCTGCAGTCATCCTGCCTCCTTGCTGTAGTCACACTCCACACCCAGTTCATCCTCCGGGCCCTTGCACTTCCTGCCCTCAGCCCAGACCACCCTCACCATCTAGTCTATACCCCACGTTGGACAGCCCCAGCGCTGCCTGTTCTCCTAACTCATTTCTCTTTTTGTTATTTCCGTTTGTGAAATGGAGGTAACACCATTTCCTGCCTTTTGGATTGTTGAAGGGATTAGATCGATGAATACATATTAAATACTTAGCATAACACCACACACAAAGTCAGCCTTCTGTTTGGTGTGGCTGTCTCAGCATTTCCTCTTCTGCAGAGATCACAGGATGCCTTCTCTTTCTGTGGGGCTGCAGCTGCTGTCCCAGAGGGCATTTAAAAGATCATGGCCTTACTTTTCTTCTGAGGTGTTCTCGTCTCCTTTGGAAATTTGTCTTGGGATTTCTGAAATGTTGGCTGCTGTGCGAGAACTGGGAGGAAAGGCAGGCCAAGACCTTTGCTCTTGTGTTTTTCTTGCATCTGTTTTTAGCTGTATTAAACTTCAAGGAATTTGTATTTAGGGAATAGGTTAATGTCTACAGTAGGGATATTTGTGTGTGTGTGTGTGTGTGTGTGTGTGTGTGTGTGTGTGTGTGTGTGTGTGTGTTTTAATGTTAGATAAAAACAAGTGAAAGTCCTGGTAGTTATTTGATAATTGGAAGTTCTTGGAACTTCAGAGGAGCTTTTCAAACCACCCAAAACAGTAACTATTTTAATACAGAAGTACATATAGGAACTGAATCTACTTATATTCTCTTCAGATTGTAGCATAGGAAACTGTAGGGAGTTGAAAATACCAAATCTGCTTTCTTATTTTTTTAAGCTTTTGCCGGGGGTGGGGCGGTGGGAGAAGCATATACTTTGAAGAAAGACTGGGTTACAAAACAAAATTGCAAGAGTTAGAATAGATTTTTTAGCACAACAAACTTGGAGTCCTGTTAGGCACAATACACATTGCTGGACAGACTCCGAGCTCCGCATGCCTGAGTGCATTACTGTAGTGTTTGTAAGAACTGCTGGAAGATACGCACGTTTACATGCAGGTGCTGTGCTTGCTCATTCGTGGGCTCACTCTTGGGAGCCTATGCAACTAGTTAGTGACAGATCTAGTTTTCTGGTTATGTGTGCCGTCCTGCTTTGTCATGATGCTGTGTGGGAAACACTTTCAGTCACATTATCATGCAGTGTGATTTTCTTTCTTTTAAGTTCTGTGGCTTCCAACAGTCTGATCTTCACATGTTAATGTTGACTTTGGTAGAAAAAGATGGAGGACAGAAGTACACCAGGGCACCACAGAGCTAAGTCAAGTTAATTAGCAGAGATTATACTGTGGAACTGGTGCTTTATTACAACCAGGATGCCAGGCGTGTGCCCTTCGCTCTTCCTTCATTTGTTATTCCTGTCATACTGTGTCACTTCTTGATCTTTGGGGAATATTGACTTATCTACCAATGTTTTTTGATTAACCTAATAGTGACATATTTAAATTAAGATCCAATTTAGTGTAAAATTTAATTTTTTAAAATTTTAATTCAGAATTATTTTAAAATTTAGAACCTAAAGAAAAAAATTGTAGGATCCTAGTATTTGTAGCACTCTGGTGAGTAGAAAAACAAGACTTGGTGGAGTAAAGACCCTCTTCGTAGATACATCTAAATGCTGGTGCCCAGGGTATTCTTCTAGAGTAAGCATACTAGTTTGCTGGGTAAAAATAATGGAGGGGTTGTCGATGACTAAAAAAAGACATGATGAGATGCAGAGGACACGTGCCCGGATTGCCTTTTCCCTTTGGAATTAAGATGGGGCAATGCCAAGGCTCGCTTACTCCAGATGGCTCGCTTGTCCCCCTTGCACAATAGTAGGGTCCTTGAGAGAGGGAACTGTGTGTTTGTTTATGTCTTATCTGTGTCCCAACCCTGGTAAACAGCACCTGGTAAACAGGACAGGGTTTTAATGTTTGTTCAAATGAATAAAAACTACAGAGATGAACTAAAGAAACAAAAATTGACATTTTTGTAGACCTTACAGTTTCATTGTGGCGCCTGTGGCTCTTGCTGATCTCCATTTGCTTCCATCTTGCCTCCTTTTTTCCTGCTCTGTGTTATATTCACGAGTCCTGCTCTCCTGATCCTCATGAAAACTGCAGTTCTTTTCTTCAGAGAGATGCACACATAAGTGCAGTTTCAGAGATGTTTCGGGACCATTTGTGATGCCTTTTTTTTTAGGTCTGGTCTTTGTAAGTAAAATGTAGGCCCACAACTGGGTGGCTAAAATGAGCACAAGCAGTTTGGAAATAAGCTTAGGAGCATAAAATACAGATGTAGAATATTGTCCCTGTTTTTGTGCTTTTGACTACCTGACTCTAACTCATTGTTGTTTTTTACATTAGCTCTCTCATTTTCCTTACTGTGTTTTAAATGTCTCAGCTTTGACTAGGGAAGATTGTAATGGAAAATTGGAGGTAAATGGTATATACACAGCTGGTCCCATAAGGAGTATCAAGTCATTGGGGGTGCAGTGTTCTTTTTATTTTGTAACTGGTATGTTTGGTAAAATATTTTTAAAAACATTTTATGTTATTAACATAATCTGTATGTATCCACTTTTCACTGACTTTTGGGAATTCTTCCAGTTTAATAAGACTTAACATGGAACTTGAGTAGATGGCAGGGAAGCCCCTTAGATGGTATGAGCCTAAGTTACACGGTGTGATTCTCAGTTTTGTACCCAGTGGTAGTTTCCAGAGTACTGCAATTGGCTTAACATATTCTTTAGAGGCGTGTACATGAATACAGTTGATTAATATTTGAGATATTAAGTATGTCCATTACAAGCTATATTCTTACATATTTAGCTCTATTTTCCTCAGGTTTTTAAATATATGTTATATATGGGATCCTCTTGTAGCTCTTATATTGTATTAGTTGATTGAATTTAACCTTTTTTAAGGACCAATTTGTGATCCATTAAAAGTTCTAAGGCCGCAGGATTCTTCTTTGGATTTCTGCCTGCACTCTAGACAGGGCTGTTCCTGATCTGGAATTTCAATTCATCTATTCCTATTGTTTCCATGACTTTGAAAATCACTGTGTCCACAGCAAGGTAGTTGTCCAGTAGATTACCCCCATGGAAGAGCATTATGTTTAAATTTGTAGTAGAAGAATGTACTCTTACAGTATGTTGCTTTGCTATTGGCCCCGTTTCTACTTTTCAAAACATATTTCTAATGTTTGAACATTTTAGGTTTTGTAACTGGTATAATAAAATTTGACAAAAGCTTGAGATTTTTCCTGTGAGCTTGTAAAAGGAATAATTTAGGTTTTACAAGGTGTGCTTTTAAAGATCTAATTTTGGAAAGGTATGAATTTGAAACTGATTCTGCCTTGAGGAGGTATTTTGAAAGACATGGGAGGTTGGTTCTGGCTAGGTGGAAATTTCAGGACAGCCAGAATACCCTGGCTAACTTTGTCTGGGAATGTACCAGGCATGGGTGTCCAGTGGTGGCTCTGGCTTTAGTGTCACCTTCTCCTTGAAAACCTAAAGCACAGAAATACTAGAACTAGAGGATGAAACTGCCAGCAGCACTAACCCAACTCCTTTCCTGACTTCCTGGGACCAAGGCCCTCTCCCTGCACTGTCATATTAAGATGGAAAACCTGAACTTTATGCAGAGATTGTGTGGAACCATAATCCTGCCCTTCTTCTTTCATCACATTTTACAAGTTAAGGATTTTTACAGAACATTAGTGAGTTTAATATTTGAGTTTTCTTAATCCTTGAAGGAAGTTCTTATACTAAAAATTAAAATAATTCCTACTATAGCTATTCATGCTGTGGAGAGATTGATCTATAATCCGTCAAGGGAACCTAGCAGAATCAAGTATCCCAAACCATAGGGTGAGAATCACTGTCTCAGGCCCTTCTTTTTTTTTTTTTTTTTTTTTTTTAACCTTTACATTCCTATGAAAAGATTGTGCTTACTCAGTTAAAGTATGAAGTATGTACACATAACACTGTTAAGCACAGCTAACTTTTTTTTTTTTTTTTTTAAAGATTTATTTATACAAGAGCCAGGGTACAGTCCAGATGCGCGGGAGGGTGAGAGGAGTCACCAGAGACAGAGTGGGGAACAGAACAGGCAGACTGATGAAATATGCTGCTGAGGGGAGCAGCGGGCGAGACAGGAGAGGTCTGCTCGCCATGGGGGTTGCTCCAAGGCCAGCGGGGATCGAACCGACACTACAGAGGCTGCGGACAGCCTCACAGTGCTGAAGCACAGCTAACTTTTAGTTCCTTTTTTTTACAATAAGTAAATGTTCTTATACATAAAATAATTCATAAGTATATTGAGTAAAAAGTATAAAATCTCGGGCCTCCCTGATGGTGCAGGTGGTTGAGCTCAGCGCTGTGAAGCTGTCTGCAGCCTCCACAGTGCCGGTTCGATCCCCGGCAGCTGAGGAGCAACCCACATGGCAGGGCAGACCTCTCCTGTCTCGCCCGCTGCTCCCCTCAGCAGTGTCTTTCAGTCAGTCTGCCTGTTCTGTTCCCCACTCTGTCTCTGGTGAATCCTCTCACCCTCCCACACATCTGGCCTGTACCCCAGCTCTTGTATAAATAAGTAAATTTTTTTTTTTTTTAAAGTATAAAACCTCTTTTGCCTGGAGGTAACAATTTTTTTTAATGAGTCCTTGTAGGATCTGCACTTTTTGTGCAGACACCCTCTCAGAAATGACCAGGTAAGTGTTGGTGTGCATATTTATAGAAGAGAGAACTAAGAGCTATAGAAGCCAGGTAACGTGGCCAAGAATACAATGATAGCCTAATTAAATGGCCAAGGTATGATTTAACCTTGGCCTCTTTGAAGTTTTAGCCCAGGTCTATGCTCTTTTCATTAAGCCATATTGAAAGAAATCTCACAACTATTTCATTTTAGCCTGACTTATCTTTCCCTCTTACTTGGTAAAGTTCACTTTCTGACCCAAATCAGATTTTTAAAGTGATTTTTGAAGGAATGCTAAGTTGGAAGGGTGTCTGCTGCTTCTTTGGTTTGGATTTGTGTGAACGTGTGAGGCTGCACGGTATGTGATCGGTAACCTTTGACTTCTTGAACTTTTTCCTGTTTTCTTTTGGCTAGAAAAAAACAAATTTCACAAGGCCTTTAACAGCTGACTAAAACAAACTGCAGCTACTTTTCACTGATCCCCCAACTACAGTCAAGTCTGAGCATTTCTTAGTCTCTTTTCCTATTTAGCTTTTATTGAAAGGAATAATATTGGGGCCTTCCTGGTTGCACAAGGGGTTAAGACACAACCTATGAAGCTATCCACAGCTATCCGCAGCCTCTGCAGCACGAGTTCGATCCCTAGCCAGGGAGCAACCCACATGGCGCAGCAGACCTCTCCTGACTCACCAGCTGCTCCCCTCAGCAGTGTCTTTCAGTCTGCCTGTTCTGTTCCCCACTCTGTCTCTGGTGAATCCTCTCACCCCCCACACTTCTGGCCTGTACCCCAGCCCTTGTATGCACAAATAAATAAATCTTTAAAAAAAAAAAGAAAGGAATAATCTTGTGTATCTGTCTTTATATCTGAAACTGCTTCAGTTGCCTTTTGGGGACCCTCCCCAAATAGTATTTACAAGAAGTATTGCTTTCTCTTTAATTTTAGCTTCACTCCATACAGCAGACTTCTGTCAGGTTGGCACTACCTGTGCACAGGACATGATCCTGTTCAAGGAGTTCTGTGTAATGGAGGCAATAGGAGAACATCTGTAATTACAGCTCATTGTGATGATACTGACTGAAATCACGAGGTGGTCTAGGTAACAAGGTTTGGGGAGTCTTCGTGGAAAATGAGTGTTAGTGGTAGATTTAGAATCACTTAAGAATTCTAAGCATATGATAGAATTGGCAGGATCTCTGGCCTGGAGGTCAGAACCCACAGTGTGGGGAGTCTGGGATGTCTCCTAAGATTTGATTGGGTGGAGGTGCCATTGGCCAGGATAGAACACAGATGGGGACAAATAGGATTGGGTGAACAAAGATAAGCTTTGTTTGGGTAGTATTGATTTTTGAAGTTCTCAGGGAACATTTAGATGGATTCAGGTCTGGGAAAGGTTTTTTTTTGGATTGTTTTTTGTTTTTTTTGTAGTAGGTTTGGGGTAATGACATTCATTCTAACTTTCTTAAAGAAAAGAAATGACCTCTTATTAAATATTAAGATTTAGCTCCTAACTAGAGTAATGATAGAACCAGGAATAATGTGGACTTGTGCATATTTCATTCCTCTTCTGCCCCGATCTTTACACCGTTACTTCAAATGACCAGTTTTCTAGTTTTACAGTTGTTTCTAGTCATGTCTGTTGAACCAATCACTGACCTTAGATCAAGATTCTTAATGATTAGTTTTCTGAATATTATACAAGAAACCAAAGTCCTACTTATATTAGAGAGCTCCTGGGCCTTAAATTCTTTGGTAACAGTGCAAGGATGCATTTCTTTTTACATAGTATTGGGTCATACGTCAGTTGCTGGTGACCACAGTTGGAACTAAAAAGTGATTGCATAAATCCTGCTAGTTGCAAGGGGTATAGTAGAAGGTCCCTGCTCTATCTGTAGTGGGTTTAGGACATTCTGTTCCTATTGCTGACTCATGGCTATACTGATAAAAGAGGAAAAAATAAAGGCTTCTTCCTAAAACCTTTCTTCCGGTCTTTCCATTCTTACTGCTTTCTAATTCTTACTCTTTCTTTTGCTGTCTAGGTAATCCAGTTCAGAAATGATTTTTTCAGAAAATTACTCAGTAGTCACTACACCTTCCCGCCCCCTTTGGCAACTGCTCTTCCTCAAATTAATCTTTAGCATGTTCTTTTATTCTGTTTTATTTACAGTTTGCCCTTTTGTTAGCCTGCTTAAAAATGAACTTTGTAATATAAACTCCACCTTCAAGACTAGAAATAGCATAAGTCAATTGAATTTTGAAAATTCACTTGCTGAATGTTGGTAGATAAGGCTTCAGTATACTCATTTCTGAAATCTCATTTCCAGCTAGTTTGAGAACTGCCAGTAAGGCAGACCAGTAACTCCCACCATTAAAACTAAGACTTTATTTTCTTTCTACCCAATTCCACAGTTCTGTGAGTTGAAAGATATTTAACCAAGGAACTCTATTTATTTCTTCTGTCATTTTTTATAAATCAAGAGCCTATAACTAGATCTGAAATAAAAACATATGCTTCAGGTAGTCGTAACATTAAGTTTGATTTTTCAGTCATCAGAGTTTGTTAACCTATGAACAGTCATTGCCAGTAATGTTTTTTTAGTTTTTTTAAAAGATTTATGTATTTATTTATACAAGCACTGGGTACAGTCAGAAGCACGGGAGGGTGAGAGAATTCACCAGAGCCAGAGGGGAGAGCAGAGCAGGCAGAGTGACGAAATACACTGCTGAGGGGAGCAGCGGGCGGCAGGAGAGGTCTGCGCGCCATGTGGGACTCTTGCCCTGTGGCTGGGGAGCGAACCGGCGCTGCAGAGGCTGCGGGCAGCTTCACAACCCAGCGCTCAATTGCTACGCCACCGGGGAGGCCCCCCAGTAATGTTTTTTTTTTAAAAAATAAATAAATAAAACCTCCTTCCATGCCCTTCTCACCTTTTCCTCCTGAACTTTAATTTTCAAATCTGTGGAATGACCATAAGTTACATGATCTGGTTAACTCCCAGGACTGAGGTCAAGAACAACTGAGGTAAAGGATTTTGTGGGCAGAATTCTTTTCATGTCTGTTTTACCTCTGTGTAGTATCATGTAAAAACAGCAGTGTTCCCCAGTGTTCGGGGGCTCATGATGGGTCCTTTCCAGCTGATGTTCCTACCATTAGGAAATGGACTGATTCATCTCCTCTTTGAACTGATCGTTCAGTGTGTACCTGGTGCTTGCGTGGACTTTCATTGAACACAGAAATTGAACAAAACAAATACCTTCCCTGCCCTATCAGGGCTTGGGTTTGCTTCCTTAGACATTCATACTTTGGAATATGAGTGTTTTTGACTGTTTGAAGTAATATTGTGAGTCTGCTTTTGCTCATCTTAGTATTTTTGGATTCCTAACCAGTTCAATATTTAACACTGTGTCTTTGATTTGTAGATATTTGGAGTCTGGGAGTGATTCTTTTCATGCTGGTGTGTGGGCAGCCACCCTTTCAAGAGGCCAATGACAGTGAAACATTGACAATGATTATGGATTGCAAATATACAGTACCGTCCCACGTGTCTAAAGAGTGTAAAGAGTAAGTAAAAAAACAAAAGCATGTGGAAACCTTAAGCACTCAGAAATTTTATTTTATTCCATCAACATGTCAAAAATTTGAGATGATAATACCCGAGAATTTGTTTTCATTTTAATTTTTGAATTTAATATTTCTACTCTCTTAAGTATATTTTGATGGGTTAGCCCCAGAGTGATTTGAAATTTAATGTGAGAGTACAGTATTAGTCTGTATTTCAAATATGCCTGTTTTCAATAAACCCATTACATACATGCCCCTTCATCTTCACAAGAGATCATTACTTTCATTGGAAATTAGATATTACCCTGGGAACTACCTTCCTCTTCTTGCATTCACAGAAAGCAAGACCACCTGCAGTTAAGTTCCAGAGAGTTAGTGCGCTTTCTTTCCTGAAATAGACCATCAACATACCATTTTAGGATTTACATAGCAGATCTCATTTTATTCACACACTGCTCCTCCCAGTTGACTAAAGAACCCTGTTTTGGCTTATGTAACTATGGGAAGTCAGCAACCAAAGTATGTGCAAGTTGAATTTTTGAAATTTAAAGTACTTTATAGTAACAATCATATGTGTAATGAAAAATACAATAATGGAATAAAATGTCAGAAGTTTAGTATTTCATTAACATTATGCTTGGTATATTTTAATACATAACGACTGAGATTACAGCCCTTACTTAAAGGATTTTGAATTACTTCCATTAGGTGGTAAGAAGCAAACCTGATAACTTGAGGAATCTTGTCTTCAGTCTTTTCTTACCATGTTATGAAAAGGGGTAGGATGGGATGGGTAAGAACTTGAGTGTGCCATAGTCATTAATTTGGACCATAGAATTGTGTGAGGACCAGTTTATAGTAAGAAAGTCTTAGACAAAATCCTCCGGCCCTACCTTAAGAACCATTGTTGAGTCAGGCAAGTTTCCTTCTTGACATCTGAACAACAGATTTGTTCCTCATTCACCCTCACACTGAAGTTGGTGTCCTAAGACTTTACAAGGACTCTAGGTTGTATTCGCCACCTTCAGTAGGTCCTACTTGTTATAGGCTGTTTCATGCACTCATTGTAGACTTCAAAACTGAACCAGAAACTGTTAGGCCAAAGACCACCTTTGTCATTTGCCACCTAAGAGTTCTGCCTTTACTCTATTTTTACCTGTAAGTATTCCTTACTTAATTTGTTTGTTCATTGTTTTGCAAACACAATGCCTTTAAACATAATGTGTCTAATGACACATTATATGGCATTTTGGTGTTTTAATCAGCAGGGTCATTCATTGCTCTGGAATAGAAGTGGACTTCCTGTACTCTGTATATCATTACTGATCATTGTATCTAGTTCTGGTATGCCACCAAGCCACAGTTAATTCGAAAGTAGATGTTGATACCTAGAGTTAATGCTAGATGATAGGAAATTATAGCTGTATATTAGATTTATCAGTGTATCTCGAGGTTGTGATTTTTTAATTTCTGAGTCTGGTGGTTACTAAATCTTTATTCCCATCTGCCCCATCACCACCACAAGTGAACCTAATGAAACTGATGGTATAAATGTGGGAAATAAATTTGAATAAAGTAAGCCACCAATAACAACCCCTTCCAGCAGTTAGCTTTAACAATGGACTTACTTCCTTTGCAGCCTGATCACACGGATGTTACAGAGAGACCCCAAGAGAAGGGCTTCTTTAGAAGAGATTGAAAACCATCCTTGGCTTCAGGGAGTAGACCCTTCACCAGCCACAAAGTATAACATCCCACTTGTGTCATACAAAAACCTGTCAGAAGAGGAGCATAACAGCATCATTCAGCGCATGGTGCTTGGGGACATAGCGGATCGAGACGCCATTGTAGAGTATGTCAGCACTCATTAATATCGGGGCCACGGGTTTAGGAGTCTTGGAATGGGCTCTCAGCTTATCAGGGCCTGCGGCCACTGTGTTATGAATAGAGGTCCTAGTTGGCAAGGCGTATGTCATTTATTTCTATAGCTCCTGACCCGTTGCTGGGCTCACAGGTTTTGTTGTGTTTGTTTTTGTACTTGTGAACAAGTAAGTCATTGCTGGGTAGTATTGGGGAATGCTCTGGCCTTTGTCCCTTCCTCCAGGGGTGGATTGGAGTGGCCTATTTTGTATCCTAGAACATCCCTTGTATCCTTTGTTCCAGTGTCTCTTTCTAGTCCTTGCAGTAAGCAGGGAGAATGGGGCAGCAGCACACTTAGAGTGCTCTAAATCAGGGATTGGTTTATCAGGCCAGTCACACATTTTGTAAGTAAACCTTCCCGGGACCACAGTATGCCCGTGCGTTTACGTATTGTCTCTGGATGCACTGGGCTGTGATGTGAGAGAGACCACATGACCCACAGAGTCCAGAATGCATACTTCTCTGACCCTTTGCAAACCCTGCTGCAGAAGCCTGGGACGCACAAGATAAGTCCTTTAAAACCAAAACCAGTTTTTAATAACCCCAAGAAGTTTGGAATCAAGAGTAATATAAAGATGCATTTCTGGGGGGACAAAAAAGGAGATGCATGGCTTTGTTTTAACAATGATTCATTTCTTTAAGAGACCCTGTCTATGAAAATAGGAAGGCATTTTCACAAACGAAGTTAATCTTTTGAATGCAACAGTTGGATATAATGGAAAGAGGACATACCTGGGGACAAAAAAGAGGTTCCCATCGGAGGGCCCCTCTGGCATGACTGATTGATCTGACCCAGTTACTGGATCTCGGGGAAAGGAGGTTCCAGGCTAGACTTACAAAACTGCGGCTTGAGGACTGCCACGCAGAGCACTCAAGTGGCCTGGCCCCCGAGAAGGGTGGTGTCTGCATAACGGACAGACATCTCTAAGGTGTTTTTAGTACACTGGAAATGAAGATTGATAAAAGTAAACCCAGGTTCATAACTGGGGTTTAAATACAAGTGTCTACAGGTTTCTAAATGTGTTGTAAGTTTTCACAGATTGACCCACAGCTTCTTACATGACCTAAAGGAATAGGAAGAGAAGGGTAGTTGCTATTCCTGCCAAAGACTCACTTTAGGAATGTGGAGAAAGTGATTTTTCATTTTGAGTGGATAAAAAGACTCTTTATATTTCCTTACAGTGACAGTATGTTTAGCTTACATGAAAACATGCAGTAGAGTTACATAGAACGATGTAATTCGTGTAAGTTTAAGTATAAACTTTATGCCTGCCCATCACCCGAGGGTCAGTGCCCCTGGTAGAAGCAGGAGCTGGGAGAAGTGAGCTCTCCCGCTGCCTGTGGTGCGTTCTCAAGGTCGTTCCCAAGTTTAAAGACACAGGTTTGTTGATACCTGCAACGCACACCGACGACTTGATCTTTGGCTCAGCCAAAGAAACTGCTCTGAACAGTCATTCTGAGCCCTTGAATTCACCTTGGGCTCTTGGGAATCTCATACCCCAGCCTGCACTGTCTCCATTAGCTGTGACCCCACTGTACATTTTGTGAAAAGTGATTTCTGCATTTTTTTCTTTCCCAAGTGTTCATTTGGTTCATTGTCACTAACTGTGGGAAGCTTTCAAAAAGCGTAGTGCCGCATTTCTGGGCCTTACAGGTCTTCTGTGGCATTCTGGGCCTATGTCCCCAACAGGCCAACTGCAGGAGAGCAAGCACGGCTATGTGCCCTGTGGGCTTTTGCCTCAGTGTCTCCCAGCAGGGTGCCCACCAGAAGAGATAGTTGAGGCAGTAGTTACTCTTAAAATAAGTGAATGAATGCTTTGATTTTTAATTCAGAGAAGGGATAAATAGCAAAATCTCAATTACATTAATAATTGATTAATGCCCAAAATGCCAATATATGCAGAAAGTGTAAGAAATTTATCCTAATTTTTCTGATTGGTACTAGTATTTCAGTGCACATTCGTATAATTTTATACTTCTAATGGAAGCAAGCAAGCAAGCTGGTATAACACACTTTTGGCGCAGGTTAAATTTTTGGATAATATATACATTCTTGAAAACTTCATTGCCTTATGTGTCTAAAACTGACACCCCATTCAGTTGCCATCAGCATTAGTATTTTTCATATTAATTAAATAGCTTTATGAAGTTTTTTTTTTTCATTTCAAAAATGACCTTTGAATTTTTTGCCTTGTGTTTTTTCATAATTTTAAAAGATTCCAAATCATTGTATTTCACTTGCTTGTACTTAAAAAAAATCAGTTCTGCTGGTAAAAATCTGCTAATGTATCTTACATTTACTCTTCCCTTTGTTTTCCTCAGAGCCCTGGAAACCAACAGGTATAATCACATCACAGCCACTTACTTCTTACTTGCTGAAAGGATCCTGAGGGAAAAGCAAGAGAAAGAAATACAGACCCGATCTGCAAGTCCTAGCAATATTAAGGCCCAGTTTAGGTGAGAAAAAAAATCTTCACTGATTTTAGTAAGTTAACGTTTTGAAATAGTGAACTTTTCCTTTTTTTTTTTAATGCTTCCTAACTCTGTGGTGTAAGAGTAAAAACGGTGATGACAGCCTCAGTGGAGAAACCATGCAGGGGCTACATGTGCATGAGGGCCTTGGGTTTTTTTGTCACCCAGGACACCTTCTGCTTCTGGGCTCAGTAGAGAGAGGAGCTGCAACCTCAAGCCAGTCAGCTGTTTGCATTAAATTCTCCTAGGTCTGACCTCTGTTAATGTGTTATTTTCTTTAATATTTTTACTCCAGGAACAAGGTCAAGTTCTCCTTAGTAATTTGAAATAATTTTTAAAAGACATACATAACATTTTTGTGCCATGATGTCATCTCAGGATTTCAGGGATGTGACTGTCAGGTTAGCGTAGATGATTTATTAGCTGCTTGACCTTGGGAGGTCACTTAACCTCTCTCTGACTCAGTTTCCTGACCTGTGAAATGAAGTAATAATACTGTCTATGTCCGGGGGTTGTGGTGAGGGGTGTGTGCGTTAATACATGTAAAGTTCTTCAAATTGAGCTCCCTGTATTTGCTGTCATCGTGGTGACTATCCCCCACCGTAGCAGCTCAGTAAGGAGTGAATGTGCTCTCCGCTCTTCTTTTCTTCCCCTCCTCTGTCATCTCCTTTCCCCCTGCCTTCCTGCTTATCTTGTATGTCTGCCATATTAGCTTTCATTTAAGATCAAAACATAGGGTTACTTCCTGTGTCATGATTATAAAATCTCTGAAATTTGTTGTTATCCATTCAGAGAAGGTAATCCATAGAATTGGACACTCCTGAACATGAATAATCCTCTGCTTATACTGATACATTCAACTATGTATGTGTGAGTGTATGTGTAGTGCGTGTGTAATCATGATTATTATTTAAAAACGAAAATCATTGGATTTGAAATCACTCGCAATCAGCGTGCAATATATAGGTTGTTACTTGGGATGGAGTGACAGAAAAGAGAAAAAAACATTCATGGGTGGCTAAAGAATAAAGACTTAGGATCCTAGCTTCATTGGAAAATGAATTTGGTTACTTCCTTTATATCCTGGATATATTCTTCTGTAATGAAAACTAGGTGTGCTCTTGGTAGCTGCAGGAAGAGAGGGAACCCTTGGGCCTTAGACAGAACACGAGAGGGTAGGATCAACACAGGCCTGGCCTGAGCCCTCTGGTGGATAAGAGCAACCTCAGAGCAGAGTGCCACACTCCAGGCCACTGAGTCTGGAGCCTCCCCAGACTTTTGGAGAAGAGATTATTTGGATTTAAATTGTTTTCTGTTCAGTGCAAGAGATTAGAACTTACTCCAAAGTTGGCCAGATAGGCCAAATTTAACTCCAAAATAAGTTAAATTTGTGTTACTATACTATAGAACTGCAAAATCAACTGTGCTATACAAAAATATCAGAGCCTCATATGCAGTTTTCCTTTTCACCTCCTGGGGACTCTGGAGTGGAGACTGTGTGAGGCCTGCTCCTCCTCCTGGACCTAGGGCTTGCTGGCAGTTGGTCTTTATTCAAACTGTGACTTTACTGTCAAAACTGTGGACCTAACTTACTGGGGATACCTTGGAGTCAGAGTGACCTGGGATGTAGAAACCTTTACTGGGTCGAGATTGGTGTTTAAACCCACAATTAGTTCTGGGGAGAGGGACAGGCAGTCAAGCCAGGGAAAGCCAGCTTCAGAGAGCAGTCTTTGACTTTGTTTGCTTTTGATCCTGTCAGTGAGGGGTGGAAGCATGGTGTGGTCTGTTCGAGGAGACTGTGAAGTCCTCTGGGAACTGACCTCAGCACAGGAGCATCCTCTCAGAGAGAGATAGGAAGTGAGGAGAACCACTGAGGCCTGACCGCAGAGCTCCCCTCCCTTCTACGGCAGTCATCGGGAGGCCCACAGGCTGCAGAGTGGTATCACTCCTCTGGTTTGGTAACCACGGGACCCAACCAAGATGTCACTTCAAGCCTGAGTAGCCTGGCAGCTTACTTTGTGTTTTGATTTCTTCTGTGTAAAGGGAGATAATGAGAGCACCTACTTCATGGAGTTGTGGTGGGATGAAATGGATTTACCTGCTAGTGCAGGCTCCAGAACTTTTAGTCATCTTCTCTTTCATTAAGTTAAGCCACGATTTTTGCACGTTGTGCTGTAAGGATGAGTCAGCCCAGCACTGTGTCGGGTGCATGTATGTGTTCAGTAAACGTGAGCTGTTTAACAATTTGATTTACTCATATAGAGTTAGTAGTTCAGGAGTGGCCAGTAGAGTGGCCACGACAGCAGCAGCACTTACTCATCTTGTTTCTGAGGGTGAGTTCAGGAGAGCGGTATTGGCTTTCTCTTAGGTTGGGGTGGAGAGGGGAAGAGTCTGTGCCCCTCCTCAAATGAATTGGCCGCCCCACAGGACTTGCCAGGGTGTGCCCAGGTGAGGATTTGAGAGATTGCTCTTTCAGGAGCAAACTGAAAGGAACCTGGTGGGCAGCTTTCCAGGCCATGAGGCACACCAGGGTTTTGTGCAGTGATGTTGGTGGAGGACAGATGACTTGTGTAGAGATACTCCTTGACCTTAGAACACTGTTTTTAACACTCTGCATTTATCAACTACATTTATAAACTACAACGCAGTGACTGCAGTGAACAGATCCTCTCGATCCTCCAGAGGGAATAAGACTTCTGTAGGGGAAGGGCAAAGAAGTCTGTTTAAATTTCTGTGAGGTTTTTAAAGCTACAGATTGAATGAGGTTTTACTCTAGGATAGTGTAATTGGTGTGAAGGGAAAATACCATAGTGTGGAAGTGACTGTTTTAATGTTCCTCAGCCGAGAGGACAGTTGAGAATTCCAAAGTGTTTTTACAAAATAGGCTAGAAACTCCATTTTCATAGTTGGGTTTGTTTTTTGTTTTGTTTTTTTTTTTTTTTAATTTTGTCAGTGTTCTTGTGTGACTCCACACTGAGGAATAAAATCACAGTTTAAATAATAATGGATTTCACTATTCACTACTCTCGGGTGGGCATTTAAAAATCTTATTTATATTTGGCTTAATTGGCTGCTGGCATACCCAAATGTTTTTCTTGTGGGATAAAACTTCTGTGTAGAGAAGATGGAGTAACTCTTTGCCCCCTTCTCTGGCAGCTGCAGTGAACTTTTCATTTGGCCAGCAAGCCAGACTGAATCACGTTTCGAAACCACATTTGCCCTTCTGGTGTCCTTGCTGATGTTTACAGGATGTTGAATGGGTGTGCGGGCTGCTGGGTTTGTTTTTTTTTTTTAACGTCTGTGGATTTTGCCCTAGTAAGTTTTATATAATATACTCTGCTAAAATCTGTATATTATTACATGACTTTTCCCCCCATCTGTTACATAGGCAGTCATGGCCAACCAAAATCGATGTGCCCCAGGACCTTGAGGATGACCTCACGGCCACTCCTTTGTCCCACACGACGGTCCCTCAGCCTCCTGCTCGGGCTGCCGACAATGTCCTCAATGGCCACAGGAGCAAAGGCCTGTGTGACCCAGCTAAGAAGGATGACCTCCCCGAGTTGGCTGGACCCGCACTCGCCACGGTGTCCCCCGCAGGCCTGAAATCCACGGCCAGTGGGCGGAAGTGTCTCTTTCGGGTGGAAGAAGATGAAGAGGAAGATGAAGAGGACAAGAAGCCCATGTCCCTCTCAACACAAGTGGTTTTGCGCCGGAAGCCTTCTGTGACCAATCGGCTGACGTCGAGGAAAAGTGCCCCCGTGCTCAACCAGATCTTTGAGGAAGGGGAATCTGACGACGAGTTTGACATGGATGAGAATCTGCCTCCCAAGCTGAGCAGGTTAAAGATGAACATTGCTTCTCCGGGTACAGTTCACAAACGCTACCACCGGAGGAAAAGCCAGGGCCGGGGCTCCAGCTGCAGCAGCTCGGAGACCAGCGATGACGATTCTGAAAGCCGACGGCGGCTTGATAAAGATAGTGGGTTCACCTACTCCTGGCACCGCCGGGATAGCAGCGAGGGCCCCCCTGGCAGTGAGGGAGATGGGGGGGGCCAGAGCAAACCGAGCAACGGCAGCGGAGGGGCGGACAAGGCCAGCCCCAGCGAGAACAATGCCGGTGGGGGCAGCCCCTCCAGCGGTTCTGGCGGCAACCCCACCAACACGTCCGGCACCACCCGCCGCTGCGCCGGCCCCGGCAACTCCATGCAGCTGGCCTCACGCAGCGCGGGGGAGCTCGTTGAGAGCCTGAAACTCATGAGCCTCTGTCTCGGCTCCCAGCTTCATGGGAGCACCAAGTACATTATCGATCCACAGAACGGCTTGTCGTTTTCCAGCGTGAAAGTGCAAGAGAAGTCCAGCTGGAAAATGTGCATCAGCTCCACAGGGAACGCAGGGCAGGCCCCTGCTGTGGGCCGCATAAAGTTTTTCTCTGACCATGTGGCAGGCACCACCACTGAATTAGAACGAATAAAGAGCAAGAACCTGAAAAATAACGTGCTCCAGCTACCTCTGTGTGAAAAGACCATCTCTGTGAACATCCAGCGGAACCCTAAGGAGGGGCTGCTGTGCGCCTCCAGCCCGGCCAGCTGCTGCCACGTCATTTGACTGTGGCCCGCTCAGCCTCCAGCACGCTTCCTGCTCAGAGCAGTGAAGACTGGCTCACTTCACTGTTCCTTTCAGTTTTACTCTCTTAAAGTGGGCGTTAGAAGCAATTATTTATTATTTTTTGTTTGTTCGCCTGCCGATGTGACAGTGCATGGTCCTTGTGCATGCTGCTAGACCCTACTTTTCTTTTCCAGCTGAAAAGTCTGTTGTGTAATTTTTACATTTATAATTTTCATGTGGATGATCAGGATTAAATTAAAATGTATATTTGGAACCTAATATAAATGGAGCACTTAGAAATTTGATGTTCTGCACTTAACCTAGAGAAAGGAAAAAATGCTTTTGTTTCCTTGTGAAAAATCTAAATTCCTGTCCTGACCTTCTGTGATATGGAAACTCCGTGCTCTGAGGCACACTCCGTGGTGTCTGAGACAGAACCAAAGCAATAACGTTGTGACGCCAACAGGCCTGGAGTCAGAAGC
The DNA here is from genome assembly GCF_014898055.3 of Talpa occidentalis. Lineage (NCBI taxonomy): Eukaryota > Metazoa > Chordata > Mammalia > Eulipotyphla > Talpidae > Talpa > Talpa occidentalis. The sequence continues at coordinate 30,848,770 of NW_023600993.1, forward strand.
GCATGCACGCCCAGCCTTGCAAGGCCTGTGCAGAGCAGAGTACAACGAGCGTCTGCACTGAGAACCTTAAAACCATGATTTCAACATCCCCACACCTGTTTGTCTTAAGCTATAGTGTGAAAAAAAGTTTGGGCTCTTAAAATTTAACTGAAAAAGATTTTCTTGTTTTGTAATAGGTGAGATAAAGTACTTAGATTTATAAGGCAGCTTCCCCCATAGTGATAAATTACAACTAGACAATCTTATTTTGTAATGTGATAAAGTGAACTGATGATGTCTTAACTCTACTTATAGAGTGTATGTCTGTCTAACAGAACAAAAAAGATGCTCAGTGTAAATTCCTTCCTGTAGGGCACACCCCAGGGTTTCCTTTAAAACCGTGTAGAGAGAGGAAACTGTCAGACTTAATACGGAAACAAAGGTGCACACAGAGATTGGCAAAGTCAAAACCCTGTAAGTTGAAAAAACTTAATGGGATTTGATTTTTAGGACTTGTCGCTTGTTACTACCATTATTTTACATCCTCTAGTTCAGCTAGCTGTGAAAATTGGCTCATCAAAATCACATAAAAGGGTAAAATTCACACACACAAACAAAAACACAAAATCTGCTTTGTTGGCTTTTAAAAAAAAAAATTTTTTTTTGCTAAGTGTTTTTCACTTTGCCTTCCTGCCAAACAGTAATCAAAGAACTCTTGCTTTAAACTATTCCTATACAAAGACTACTTTTGACCAGATAGTCATCTTTTGTGGCATTTTATCTTATAAACACAGTATCTTGCAGATCGCTAATTTGGAAAGGGGCCAGAGACTACGGTTTCATGCTGTGCCCTGGGGGAGTCTTAAGAGAAATGCTTATTAGCAATGTTGGTGATGAGATGGGGCTGGGCCCCCGGGAGCTCTCCCACATTCATCAGCCTCCCTTCACGTCTCTGAAGTGACCGCCACCTGGCCCGCAGAGTGGGCAGAGCGCCACGGACAGCACGCCATGGGCCACGCTTTCTCCAAGCACACACCGACTCTGCTACTTTAGGGTACCATGTATTTTACTCAGAACTCTGAATTCACAGTATACCTACTAAACTAAGTGGAGATGATACTTAAAATACCTATTTTACTTTCTAGACCTAGGCTAGATACGTTTTAAGCTACAGCTCTAGTTCATTGTGATATTTATAACTGAAAGCTACGAGAATAGACGTGTGGGTGAAGCCATAGAACATATTTGCTTGAAATTCTTGAGCAGGGATCTTAAACAGGGCCAGAAATAAGATGTGTGGTTCACATAGATAGTGAGCGTAACATCTGTATTAAACGTAGGAGAGAAGTTTATAAAGGGCATTGGCAATAAACTCTTTGTTGCAGCTGTTTTCCAAGTAATGTAAATACTTTTTCCTGTGATTATGTAAAGCCTTGGAATGGCACCTTTTAACTAACCCATATGTGTTTGGTTTTCAATTCAGATTCAGTTTTTTATATTCAGATGTATATATGGTGCTCACTTTAGGATCAGCAGTGTTGACCATTTATGCTGCATAGCTGTATTATAGCCTTATTAGTTGTGTGTGGTTGGTTGACCCTCTGGGTATACAAATGTTAGTCTGAGTGGCGTCTTCCTCATTTGTTCATTAAGTGAATGATTGTGCATGTGTTGTATGTCATAGTATGTCGTCACATAAAAGGGAGGGAGCGAATAACCATTACATTAATATTGGACCAAACTACTTACTTGCTCTAAACAGTTTCTTGTACCCCTTAACCTGTCTTCAGAAGTTGCATATAGTTACAGTAGTGTGTAAATTAAATATTGTGGAAAAACAATTAGTCTTGTATTTTTCTGTATGTGTGTGTGTGTATATATATATACATATATGTGTGTGTATATATATATAAATATAAAATTATGTACTTCTGGCAGTTCTATCTGTATTTAAAGATGCGACAATCTTGACACCGATTTTCAGAACAGCTGTGAGAACCTATCAGAGCTATCCCTACCAAGTAAGAGTTCCTGTGTTAAGAGGGTACAGAATTATCAGCTGAGTTGGTCGGTTGCTTCCACTGCTGGTTGATTTTCCTCATTGTGTAAACATTGACAGGTATGTGACAAATGGGAAAAAGAATCCAAATAATAAAGAGTATATTGGTGTTCAGCAATATAAATCGTGTTCCCTGTATTTCTTCTCATGAATTCAGCTTTGGGTTGTTGCAGCTGGGGTTTGACCCAACTTTCCACGCTGCACACCTGCAACCACCAGATGTGACTGAAAAATACAGTCCTGGCTGTTCTTGCTTTAAACTCACGAGCGCAGGTCTCAGGTGGACGCCGGGACTGCCCATTAATTATACTGTGTTTCCCAAATTCGTCTGTTTTTCTCATTCGGCTGCTCGCCATGCTCCCTAGTAATTGAATCAAAGCCATTAGAACTGCCACAAGCTCCCACTTCTACCTTCCTACCATTGCATGTATTTCTGTCCTGCCCTAAACCTCCTAACCTAAACTTATAGAGAGTAGAGAGATACCCATTTTCCCTTTCCTCTCAACTCCCCAACCCATCCTCACCCCCAGACAACCACTAATCCAGTGATGAATTTTAATGCCCTGATCACTCATAAACCACCTGTTTTTCAGGACCCCATTTCTACCTTAGTAGTCTTCACACCACCAACTCCTCTTTCTCACAGCCTCTAAATTTGAAATGCCCCAAGGTCGTTCTGCTTCCCTTTTCTAGCTGCACTCAAACTTCCATTCAGTCTAACAGCTATGTGCTGAGAGAACCCAATAATAGGCTTAACTCCTATTCTCTTGTCTTCAAGCCTTACTCTCCCAAATCTTTCCTGTCTCATAAATGGCAACTTCAAACCTTCATTAGTTTTGCACAATTCAGAATCTTGGCGTGATCTTTCACCTCAATGTCCAAACCATCAGTGAATCTTACTATTCAAGAATTGACCCTTCAGGGCCACCACTGTTAACACTTGGTCCATGACCCCATCATCACTCATGTGGACAGCTGCAAATGCCTAGCAGAGGCCTCCCTGCGTTTGCTTGGCCTCTCTTCTCCACGCAGCACTCAGTGATGTGTGTAAAACTAAATCATGTTTTGAAAGGTATACTTTCAGATACTTGGGGATTTTCTACATAAGTTTTTCTGACTAGTTTCTAGTTGTTTGGGTCAGAAATTATACTTTGTATAATTTAAATCATTTAAAACTTCTATTAGGACCCAACTTGTTTTATGGCTCAGATAATTGCCTATCTCGGTGAATGTTTTGTGACTGCTTGAAGTGTTCCTGTTGGTGAAATGTTCTATACCCATCAGTTCAAGTCATTAATGTTATTCAAGTCTTCTATATCCTTACTGATTTTCTGTCTCATATCAGTTATTGAGAGAGGGCTGTTAGGGATTTGCCTAGTTTTAGTTTTAGTAGCTTTGCTTCATGAAATTTGATGATCTGTTGTTAGGTACGTACACATTTTAGGAGTTATGTTCTCTTATCGGTTTTGAAGTGTTGCTCTTTGTCCCTAGGTCATTATTCTTTGTCCTGAAAGCTACTTTGTATGATACTGGTTTTATGGGGTTGGTTACCAGGGCAGGGAGGGCCTTTTTCTCACTGGTGATGGACTGGGGTGTGTGGTTTTCCTGTTAGCCGGGGTACTCAGCAACAGGAAGGTGAGAAGCAAGGACCAGGTTCCAGCGGCCCTGTAGCAGAATGCTGAACAGTTAACCAGCGGGCACTTTGGTGGTGCAGACATGTATACATACCTCCCTTTATACAGCTTGCAGGCTAGAAAAACGGAAACCAAATGTCCCCACCCTAATGGAAATTAAAGCAGCACTTGGAGTGACTTCACCCCTCCCAACCCCAGAATGCAAAGCCAAAAGCTGTACTACAGGCCTTGTCCTTTACACATGGAGTTTTCGCCAACCCCAAGATCTGCTGTCTAGTTATTGTAAGCCAATTAATATAACCAGGTTGGGTAAAGCAGAGCAAGAACTTTATTGCTTCACCTGCAATGGGAAAAAAAGGTGGGTTGGGAGGTGAGGGGACTTCCATTTGGGATTGGGAGAGGGAGCTACTTTTAAAGCAAACAGGGGCCATGGTTTTCTTTGGGGTGGAGCCCTACATGAGCCTCTTTTTACATGCTTGCGCCTCAGCTAGGCTGTTCAGATTACAGCTGGTTTTCTGCATTTGACCTTTAAATAGCAGCTCCTGAAAAAGATTCCACCTAGGAAAGAAAAATCACTGGAATAACAGTTTTGCAGTGGAGAAACGTTTGCAGGGGATAACCGAGTCAGGTAAGTACAGATGGGGAGGCCATCTTTGCTATGGTAAGGTGACTGCTTTCTAGGACCTGCCTGACTGCCTGCCATCTTGGGGTGTCTCTGCCTGTCCACTGATGGGCAGTTTGCTCTAGCAGCTGCTCACAACTATAAATGGCCCTATGACCCCTGGCACTTGGGCCGCAGCTAAAGGAAGGACACCAGTCAGGATTTGCATTAATAACCCAAATCAACTCCACCTTGTGGCTGACTTCCATCTAAAGTGTGTGTCCAGATTTTTGCCAGGCTTCTAACACACATACATTGAAGTACCATTTTCAGGTATTAATTCCTAAGAGGCCATAAGCCTCTTGGCGGCTAAGAGCCACTTGTTCCCCAATCCTAATTTCCTCCCAGACAGCAGGTCCCAAAGGAATGACCAGCCCAGGTTAGCTTCAACACTCTGGAATTCTTTGGGAAATGTGAGACTGGATCTAGGCCCCTGAGTCCAAATGGTCTCTCATTGGGAGCTATAGTCAGCTGTCCCCCCGGTCTCATCTGCACATCTGCCATCCCTTAGGACCAGAGTGTCATGGAAATTGAATTGTTCAGGTGTGAGTTAGGTAACTAGATGCATATATATATGTAAGTTCGCCACTGTGGTTTGAAGTGGAGCTTGTAGCCCAGTGCCTTAATATTTCCTTGCCCAGTCCTTTAGTACAGCACAACGCTCTGTCCTAGCAGGGCCGCGGGATCTGTAAACCAACTGGGTAATTAGAACCTGAGTCCCAGGACCCTCTTTTTGTTTACGTTGGCCTTCCTCCTCCTTGTGAATTTCCTGCTGGAAGAAGGTCAAGAGCTGCAGGGGTTAAGATGAGGAGAGGGCCTGGGGACGGTGGCATACACAAACCATCCTGGCACAGGAGGGCCTGTGGAGAGTGAGCCACACGGCTGTGAGAACTTGTGGAAGTCACCGGAACCCTACATGCTGTAATGTCTTTGTCTATAAAATGGGGACAAATGAGGAAACTGATTCCCAGAGCATATGTGAAGGTGAATAGCAGCCCCTGGCCTGCAGCTGCATGTCCCTAACCCAGTTGCTTCTTGTTTTCTCACCAAAGCCACTAAGAAAAAGATTTGTTAACAAGTCTGAGCTTTCGAGCTGCTGGTGGGGAGTGTGACAGTGTGAACCCCAGGAGGAAGAGAACACGCCACCACCCCACCCCACACCTACCCATCTGGAGGCTGCAAGCCTCGGGGCTGGGCTTTGCCAGCAGAGGCCCAGGTCTGACCATGGGGTGTTCTGGGAACTCTGTGGACCGCTGGCTCGGGAACTTCCATGCTCTGGAGAGAGGTGGAGCATGTGTGGGTTGTGACAGCCCAATCACCCACAGGAGTCCCCAATAAATGTCAGTGACACAGCTGGTTGTGTTGGAGAACATAATTGGTCTGAGAAGTGAATCACACTTGGGGCCAAGATGCACTGGGGTCAAGGTCCACTGCCAATCTGTGGATTCTGTGACAGTTTGTTTTTCCTGGCTTGAGGGAGGGAAGTTAAGGGGGAGTGTGATAGTTGGGGAGACACCTATCCCTGGGCGCCACACAGTGGGACAAAGAGCAGAGCTCATGGCACAGCCCGCCCAGCAGCCTTGGGGTGCACAGAACCACCGGCAACGCAGAGGCAGCCTCTCCCAGTTTCCTGCCGCTGCAGCCCAGCAGTCTCCCCGGGCCCTCCCAGCAGGGGCAAGGTGGTGTGGGGAGCGGGGCTGGCATCACCTCCTTCTAGCTCTGGCTTCTCAGAGGCTGCTGAGGTTCTTTCCAGGCCTCCTTGAACTTTTGGAGACTGGGCTGGGAGTTCAGAGAGGCTCTTAGTCTCCTCTCGTTTACCAGTGTGGACGAAGACCTTCACACCCGAGAAATGAGGCCTGCAGCCCTTTCTAGCTGTGCCCTGCTGGTTGGAGACCCCGAGGCTGTCACCACTGCACCGTTTCCCTATCTTAGCCAGGCTAGGGCTGGCCCTCCAGAGGCCCCATCTGTTCAAGGGGGGCAGTGCCTCCAGCCCGTGTCAACTGTGTGTGTGAGAAAGTGAGCTAGGAACAAGGAGAGAGGATTTCAGTCAGCAGGAGTCCTCAGGGGTGTCCAGGAGGGGAGTAGTGGGTGGGTCCCCATGAGGGCCTGAGGTAGCATAACCAGAGCGAGTGGGGTCACAAGGACCCCATGGCCAGCAGGGTAGTGGTGTGGGTTGGGTCTGAGGGCTGAATGGAGGCCAGAAACAAGAGTAACAGGCAAGTAGATGGGCAGGAGTCAGAGGAGGATGACCTGATGGGCAGGGAGCCGGCTGAGTGAATGGTGCCAGGTGGAGAACGACCAGGGGCTTGAAGAGCACCCTCTACGATGCGTGAGGTCAGGTGCAGGTGGCATGGTGGGACAGCATCATCCTAGATGCCTCCCAAATCGCTTCAGATACTAAGGGTATACAAAAGGTGGGCCATGAAGGGCACCTCCTTTCCTCCCAGCCCTTCTCCTGGGCACTTGCCTCATGCTAGATGCCCCTACTGGATCACTGGATACAAAGAACTTAGGGGCCTAGCAGTCTTCCCTCTTGACACAGCCTGACTGATTCCCATATCCCTCCACTCCCTCCCTGTGGCCCGGTGCCCAGGGCCTGGTCCCAGGGGAGGTGGGTCCTGGGTGTCCATGCTGACCAGGGCTTCCATTTCCCTGTCATGGGGCTTAGTCCTGGTTGGATGGTGTGATTCTGCCTTGGTCAGACTGATGAAGGGCAGGGGGAGGCTTCTGGGAAGGCCACAAGCACAGAGAACCCCAGCTGGGTGCTGGCACCTCATGGTGTAAGACCAGTCTGGAGACAGGTGTTGAGCCTCAGAGGGAGACGAGCTGATCACCCAATTGTATTCCTGGGACTGGACCCCCGGCTTGACTGTAGGGGAGAGGAAAAGCTGGGTCCAGGGATTCCATCCAAACCTTTTCTTTTCCCAGAAACATCGGCCCCCAGGCTGGGGTCAGGAGGCAGATCTAAGGGCTCAGGGCTCAAATTGTGATGGTGGCAAGGAGGCACACAAGCATGTTCTAGAAAGACTGTCAAGCACTGAACCACCACTGAAAAGTTGTGCCATGGAGTGCCTCAGACCAAACAGGGCAGGGCAAAGCCAATTTAAACATGCCCACACTGGCAAATATGGTGGTAGTCTAGCAGGACCAACTGAATCACCAAGAGGAGGCTGCTAGAAGAGTTGGGGCTTCCAGAAACATGACATGTGGACCACTGAGGCCATTCCATCCTGACGTGGAGGAGGGTATTAAGGTGCCAGACCCCTGCGTGAAGGAGACAGGTCTGGAAGCTGAGGCCCCTCAGTCCCTCCCCACCTTCCCCCAATGCCGAGGCACCTGCAGCTTTCAGGGAGAAGGGCCCCTGGTCTGTGGTGCCCCGGCTGTGAGGGACATGGGCCCTGGTGGGGAGGGGCTGGCTGTTTCATGGGCTGAATGTTAAGCACGAGAGAAGGAAGCCAGGTTGACCCTTGAGGGGTGGTTTTCAAAGCTAGACCACCGCCAGGGGAGCAGCCAAGGGCCCCAGGGTCTGCACCCTGGTGGGCTGGATACCACTGGCCCCTGTGGGCTATTGTTCTGTGAATGAGGTGCCTACCTAAGGGAGCGGCCCCTGGGCAAAGCCAAGCCTCATCCCTCTTGGAGGCAGGTGCTCCATGGCAGCTGGCCCCTAGGCCCGGAGCCGAGTGCAGGCAAGCCATCCCAGCAGCCCCCTAGGGGTAGGCTCCAGGGGCAGCACAACCTCTGAAAATGGCCTGGGCCTTGGAAGTGGCACCCAGGTGCACAGCCTCAAGCCAAGCCCTCCTCAGCTCCACCTTTCACGACGCAGCCCAGGGCTCTATTCAGAGCAGAGTGAGCCATCTGTGTGTGTGTGGGGGGGGAATCAAGAGCTGCAAGTCATCTTTAAGAGCTCGGTTCTGTTGCAAGTCATCTTTAAGAGCTCGGTTCTGTTGATAAAGAGCCTGTAACATACTGGAAAACAGAACCAGGAAGAGGTATTTAGAGTCATCGGGTATTGGAAATACAGCCTCAGCTCAGTGGAGGCTCAGCAGGAAGGCCCCTCAGAATGGCTCTGGTGACAGTGCAGTGGGCGCACCTCGACCTGCCCCTCTACCCCAGGGGTCCTGGGCCATGGCGGGCTGGGTGCGGTGGCCCCTGCGAGGGCAACGAGGAGAGCTGGTGGTTCATCGGCGGGTGCACGAGGCTCAGGGCAGCAGGAGTCCTGCAACAGGCCAGGCAGCTGGAGTGGGCGCGGGGCTTGGGCAGAAACCCGGCAGGAACAGGACAGGGTGAGGGGACAGCCAAAAGCTGGGTCCAGCTGCCCCTTGCCCGAGCAGGGACACTGCGGAGGGAGGCGGTGCCGGCCCCACAGGAGCCGCCTCATCGGGCCAAGCGCCGTGTCTGGGCGCAGGAGCCACGAGGCAGCCCCTCTGCCTGAGCCCGGGCAGCCCGGGCACTCAGGTCGCCCTCTGCTTCTCGCCTTCCCGTGGTTCCTCCTTCAGGTTCTCAGCCACGAGCTTCATTTGCTGTTGAGAGAACACAGGGCCGGGGTGAGTGGTGCGAGTCCAGCGGGCCGTGGGCGACCGTGCTCTTGGGGGTCTGGCACAGCACACGCTGCCCTGAGAGCCTGGCCCTGCAGCTTCCTGGAGTGCAGAGGCCCCGTTTCTGCCCCTGACACGGTAGGAAACAGCGGACGTGGGTGGAAAGAGCCTTGTGTTCCGTGAGGGCGTTCAAAGACGCTGAAAGAGCAGCAGCTGGAATCTCTTCTCCCTGGACCTCGGGGCTAAGGGGAGGTGGAAGGTCAGAGCAGGGGGTCTGGAGCCCTGACTCGGGGCCAAGTCCTTGCTCTGCCCCCTAAGCCAAGTGACCTCGGCAACGTGACTCCTCTGCGCCTGCCTTCCCACCCCTGCAGGGGGAGCAACGGGGCACCGTGCAGGTGGCGGTGGGGCTGCTCGGCGGGACGTCCCTGACCCAGAGCAGATGCTCCAGACCCGCAGACATCCTAGCAGCCCTCTGTCCCCACAGCCAGAGGAATGCCCCCCGCCAAGCCGCCCGGGACAGCCTATGAAGTCACCCCCGGGGCAAGGGCAGGAAGGAGATCCATCTCCCCAGACTCAGGTGTCGCCTGTGCCCGAGGGTCAAGGCAGCCTTGGGGGCTGGGGTGGAGATGGTGGGGAGACCCCTGCTTCCAGTGCTGGGGCCGCACCTCCCGTCCTTAGCCAGCCCTCAGGTCCCAGACACCTCTGTCCTCTGGGTGCTGGAAAACATGACCACAGCTCTGCCCTTCTGTTTGAATAAATGAGTAACTACTTTGGAATGTGGCTTAAGATACACGTACAGACTTGATAAGGGCTATTTGCTTATGAGAAAAACAAAGCTCTGAGCACAAATACTGCGCAAACCGTAACGAGGACGAAAGGGCCCTCGCTGGTCAGAGTCTGGCAGCACTGCTTCCCCGGCGTTTCACCTGGCAGGAAAATCAATGGGTTTTGATCCAATTGGTTTTGATCCAAAAGGCGGCTTTGGGGCTCCCTATGAGGTGCAAGTTGCTCTCCTATGTACATGGCTACGGGTACCTAGCTGCACCTCTGGCTGCAAGCAACAGCACACTCCCCCCAGCTTTCAGGGAGAAGAGTCCCCTCACACACTGGAGGGGGAAGCCTCGGCCTCCTGCTTCACCCCATCTCCCATCTGACAGGTCCTTGAGATCTCTGTTATCTCGAGAGACCCCATTTTACTTGGTGCAGTTCTCATCTGTTCTGAGCCTGGTCTGTCTTGCACAGGGCGGCTCAGAGGTGGGCTCCATAGGCTGCCGCCCTCTCTGGGTGAGGGAGGGGCCTGCCTGGCTCTCCGTCTTCCGCAAGGATGGGGGACGGCTTTCGATGAGGTGGGGACTGGTGGGAGGGTGGGGACGGGCTCCTCCTACAGGACACAGCCGCCCGGAGCAGGGGTGGACAGGGGGGTGGAGGTGGGCCCCAACCAGCCCGTCTGAATGACCCACAGCTGGAGTGTTTACGTAACCTTCGGCCTGACTGGGGTGGAGTCAGCTTATTTATTTCACCTGGAGCAGCAGACATGCCCTGCCACGTGGGCGTCTCCCCAGAAGCTGTTTTCCGCGCCAGGTACTGCCTGTCCTGTCACAGGCCCGCTTCATCACCTGTCACTGAGGTAAACTAGCCCCACACAGAAAACAGCCGCGTCAGCCCCCACTCACTGCAGACTCTTCTAGTTGGTGTCATTTAAAACTCATGAGACCTTTGAAAATGTCTTTTTATGAGAGAGAAGAGAGAAAGGAGATGAATCTATTTCCTGACTTAATAATTAACTCTAAGAAATTAAAAGCTACATACATTTAACTAAGCTAGAACATGATGAGGAGGAAAGGGCCCTAGCTTGTCACAGAATCTTCCAGCACTGCTTCCCCAGCATTTCACCTCGGGAGGAAAGTCAATGGATTTTGATCAAATTGATTTTGATCCAAAAGGAGGCTCTGAGGCTCTTTGTGAGGTGCAAGTTGCTCCCCTATTTACATGGCTGTGGTTGGGAGCCCCTGATGTCTGGAGAGGGACTGCAGCGCTCCCCAGAGGATGGGGAGGGTCTGATGGGCCCTCTCCTCTGAAACACCCAGCCCTGATTGACTTCTGGAGATGCCCCTTCTCTCAGGCCCATGGCTGGGGGCTTCACCCAGGCTGGGGGACGGGGGGTGCTCAGACCCTCCTGCCCCCCTCAGGGCGGCTCCTAAAAGCCGGGGATGTCTGGAGGCTGTGGGGCGTCAGCACAGAGCTGCACTGCTGGTAGCAAAGGTAGAAACAATGACCTGATGCCAGTATGCACAGGGCAGGGTCACTGGCCACCCAGGGAGACAAAGTGAAGTCCAGAGACCTCAGTGGGACTTCTCAGGCTTTAATACTCTTTCGGGCAACCAGGCACACCAGGCAGGGAAGCTGGCATGCAAGGAGGAAGGCAACCGAGCCCCTGAACTCCCGCCAATCTTTGGGCTTTCTTGGTCTCACACAGCGCTGCCTCACCTCAGAGTGGTCCTCTCATCAGAGTGGGCCTCGTAATGACGCTGCCCTTTTAACTCAGCCTCTCGTCACAGGTGTGAGCCTTTACACATGCGCACTCCTGCGCTCTCTGGCCAGGAGTCCACAATCAAAGGCACACGTGCCTGTGTCCACACCCCCAGCCCTGGGCATCCACACTAGTGGCAGGAGGGCATAAAAGAGTCCATTTACTCTAGAAATGCTCAAGGACCCCACAACCTCTTGTGCCTCAGGCCCAACAAACCTTCGGTTGCTTGGCCACATGGAATCCTGAGACCTTGTTAGACTCAAATCCCTCCCTGAGGTGCTAATACAGGGAGGTCCTAGGACTCAGAATTTTTAACAAGACCTAGAAGTTTCTGCACAGCCACCCCAGTTTGGGGAGTCTGATTTGTTGCCTGTCCTTCACAAGCAAGCTGGAGTGGCAGGAGGCGGTGGGAGATCCCTGTCAGGCCACACGGTGGGCTCCTGCCAGGAGCGCTGGGGTGAAGTAGGTCTGCACTGTCCCACCAGGATCAGGCTGCCTCTTCAGCAACCCTGGCTGGGATATGGGTGGTTAGGAGGGAGCAGTATTATCCCTTTAGAAAAAAAAATCTAATGTGGTTTCTCCTCTTTTAATTCCTGCAGTCCAATCATACTATTTTCCTTCAATGTTTATTGTTTTAAATGTTCTTTTCTAGTAATACCTAATCTCCAGAGAGCAAACTGACATTACGCAGGCAGGCACGCACGCCAGGGTCCCCAACAGCACGGGCAGCCTCAGTGTTTCTAAATACGTGGGGAGAGCCCCACGACTTCAAGCCTGCAGCAGCAGCCAGAGGGATTATAATTCATCTGATAATCTCAGCATGATTAAGAGGAACAATGAAGCCTCCTTTCTTATGGGGATGTAAATGAGACATATTCAAGTTCTAAAGATCAGCATCATCAGGTAGATGGCCAAATTATCAGCTCAGTTCCTGCTGGAAATGCATATTTCTTCAAGAAGATTAAAAACCCAGCTTCTAGAAAGCTCCAAGACCTGATGGTCAGGCCTGGCTCAGCCAACCAATGAGAAGCCAGTGCCCACGAGTTCATTAACTGCAATAACCTGAACCCAGCTGACCCCAGGCAGAGAAAATATCAGTTTGACTTAAAAAAAGAATTTTTTTAACATCTACTTCTTAAATAAACCTTTGAACCCTGAGTTTCAAAGCAAAACTTTCAAAAGCAGAAATGAAAGGCACATTGAGAAAAAACTTCATAGATAGTTTAAGAATGCAGATTACTTGCAACAGAGGTGAGGCGCCCACGGAAGCCAGAGGCTTGCTTTCCAACCATCTGCAGGCATGAAGTTACTCGGAGGCTTCTGGAACAGAGCCAAGTGCGTCTGATTCTCTATGGCTGTGTCTCAGACGTGGGCTGTGAGTCATTACACCCCCGCAGCGCTACGGTGAGGAAGCCCCCACAGGTGACTGAGAGGCTAGCAAGTGACCACACTGATGCGAGGGTGTCATCCTCCCTGCATTTGGGAAACAGTATTAGGTACAAAGAGCCCTCATCTGAGCAGCACATCGCCTCTGCCCCACTCCATCAGTGGGTACTGACGCTTCCAAGTTATGGCCACCCTAAATGTGATCCTTTCCATTCATCCAAATACCTGTGAAAGCAGCACTTAGTGTAATAGGCCCTTTTGGGGCACCCTGGGCTTCGGTATATGCTGACACGCTCCATTCTAGAGGCTTCTCACAGGTGGTTTCTCACAGGACTCAGGCAGGTGTGCTGGGGTGCCAGCCTGGGGCTTCATGTGTGGTCCTCAGTCCCAGCTTCTTGTGACTCTTGGCTTCTTACCTCCCACTGCCCTTCTTCCTGCATTTCTAATTGTGCTTGAACATGAAAACCACGTTTTCCCTCCAGCTTTGTTGGCATGACTTTTAATGTCTTTAACTTAAAAGTACCAATCCTTATACCTCATTACAAGACACTGGCACTGTTCTAAACTGCACATATACAAACTCCTCATAACCACTCTAGAGAGACATACTATGTTCCTCACTTTAAAGATGAAGCTGAGGGCCTCCCTGGTGGCACAAGGTGTTAAAGCACCACACTATGAAGCAATCTGCAGCCTCAGCAGCATGAGTTCAATCGCCGGCCAGGGAGAAACCCACATGGTGCAGCAGACCTCTCCTGTCTCGCCTGCTGCTCCCCTCAGCAGTGTATTTCAGTCAGTCTGCCTGTTCTGTTCTTCATTCTGTGGTGAATTCTCTGACCCTCGCATCGCTGGCCTGCACCCCAGCTCTTGTATGCATAAACAGATAAATCTTTTAAAAAAAAAAGATGAAGCTGAGGCACAGGGAGGTTGAGAAACCTGCTGTAGGGTAAAGAAAATATCAGGCTTTTCTGCCCTTCCGCCATCAGGATAGATGATGGATCCTTGTCCTGAATGCATGCCTGATGGCGGGCACCTGGAGTAGGGTGTGGGCATAGGTAGATGGGATTCAGCTGAGCTAAGACCGTGCTTTTTTAAGGGCAGCATCACGGGGACGCCAGGAGCAGCAGTAGAAGCAGAAGCCGAAAGAGAAGCCGAGAAGCAGCAGAATGAACGCTAGAGAGCCCAGATAGAGTGAAGACTTGCTGGGGGCTGGGAGGCTGCCAGCCTCCCAGCCAGCACCCCTGCCTGCCATATGCCTGGTGAACCCCAATAAAAAAAACCCTGCAAAACTACTGAGGACTCTGACTCCTCCTTTACCCGGTCTGCATGGGATCAGAAAACCTGCAGTGTGCCCAGTCCTGCCCCTACACCTGCCTAAGGTCACACAGCTCGTAGAAGGCTGAACTGGCTCCAGAGCCTGAGTCTTACCTGCAGACTGCCCAGCCCTACCTGACGGTGCACCCCGACTCTGTGCTGGTTTTGCACTAGTATAACAACCCCCCAGCTACCCGCCAGATTTACTTATGCTGGGAGATTCAGGTTCAGATGGATCACATCTCTCTCCTGTGAAGGCTTGCTGTTATTTTGATTCTTGGTAAAGATTAGATTTTGATCTGTTCCACCTGGCTCAGATGCCGGCTGCTACTATCTCTAACCTGAGGGAGTGTAACCCTAGAAGATATCACATTCGCCCCCATCCTGACCTGTCAGCACAAACTTAAGAAATATTTTAAAAGTTGTTTACAACTCTAGATAGGAAGTTTAAGAGTTAATTAAAAAAAAATCACAGCTAAAGTCCTGAAAAGACTGGTGACAGGTGAACTGCTACCAAGAGCATCTCCAATGAAGGCAAAACATACAGAATTAGGGAAACTGGCAACAAAATGCAACTCACTAAACACATAAAGAGGATTAGAGATGTTCATAAATTATTCAGGAAAAAGAAAGGTTAAAACAAGCGATGTCTGCCTTTATTAGCTAAGAGGACAGATGTTGCCTAAAAAGCAGCTGAGTTGATTGGCTGTATTTTGGAAATATCCAGAAATGAGTATGGAGAATAAGAACAGAGGACCGAGGGGTCCCTTGGGAACATCCACAAAGGGAGGCAGAAAGGACTGGCCTGGGGCCTGGAGCTGTCAGGCCCTAGACCTAGTGTCGGGTGAGGTCACAACGCAGACAGAATCCGTAAAATAGGAGTAAAACTGGAACAGGAAGAATCAGTGTTCCTGGGGTCAAAAGTAAACTATGACTAATTCTAAGGAAATAATAGAGATAGATATGAAAGTTACAGTCAATACTCCGGAGTGGCCGCCCACCATGTGTGTCACCACCACTTAAGGGAGAGCGTGACAAAGGAATGGGTGAGGACACGCGCGAGATACCGCGGCGTGAGGACAGGAAAGACAGGTGAAGACCACACGGTTTCTGTGTGCAACAGTGGGGAAAGCATTTTGTAGCCTGGCAAACATGTAGTATTCAGCAGAAACATAATAGTACAGTAACCAGTTTGCCCCAAATTAGTGATAAATAACCGTTTCTTTTAAAAATTACATCACTTTTTAATGACATCTTTCACTGAAGTAAGTAGATCTCTGGGTAGGATATTGCTTTGTAGAGTGAAACACGGATAGGAGAGCCTCTGTCCAGGCACTGGGCTGCCAATCAGAGGAGAGAGGGGGGCATTCAGACTTGTTCTCACCAGCCCATGACACGACTAGTGTGCTGGTGTGCCAGTGGGTCAGGCCACTAGACGCCAACAGCACCTGGACTGCGGGAGGCATTTCCTGGACAAGACTGTCACAGCATCACTTACTCAGGAACTAGCTCAGTCTTGGCCTGAATATGGCCACGGCCTGGGAGGAAGGGCACGTCAGGTCTTCAGGATTTAACTCCCTTCCTGCCTGGAAGCCCGGGAGCCAAGGAGGAGGCAGCACTCTGGTCTCACAGCAGGAGTTTGCAGGGTCAGGGAGCTCCATGTGTGTCAGACAGGCCATTAGGGGCCTTTGTGAGCCAGGGGCAAGCCCATGATCTGGTTAACACTCATCTTTAATCTCTGGGTCCTAAGTTGATAGCTCAGGGCAGAACAGTGCTCAGGGGTCCTGGCTGGGGGGCTGGAGGGTGGGTAAGCCAGTGGACACAGAGGGATAATGGACGCCCAGCGCGGTGACTGCTCCTGAGAAAATCCCCACAGCTTCCTTCACTGAAAGCTGGAGGCACTGGCCGTCTGGAGAGCTGCGCCTTCCTCACCCTCGTAAGATGAAGGAGCTGCACAGAGGCTTAGAAGCCTGAAGAGTAGAAGTAAACACTACTGATAAGCCACAGAGATCCAAAGGTCTCCAAAGGGACCCCAAGAGTGGGGAGACTCGGTGACCATCTGAGGGAGGCATCTTTGACTGTTAGAGGGATCTAATGTCCCTGACCTCCCATCTAGGTCCCAGGTCACGGCACATGAAGGGACACACTTTCACTGTGGCATGAAAAGAAACCCAAGGGGCTCGGGACATAAAAGGATGAGAAACAGTCCACTAAGTGGAAGGTAGGGCACAGCCAAGCAGGTTTTAAAATTTAAAGTAAAGATTTTTCTTAGCCGTCAGGGGGAACAACCTTTCATCTAAGTTACTCCTGCAGCTGCCAGCAGGAAAGAGCGCAGAAGTGGGGAGGCCCTGTGATTGGGCCCCTCTGTGTGCCCACCCGCTGCGGTGGACATGAGCAGGTGCGCAGCACAGGCAGGACCTCGGCCTTCGGAAACACTGCACGCATCACCAAAGGCAAGAGCCTGGAGAGCCCAAAAGTGGGGGTGTTTCCTGGTGTAAACACTGGGCGACCCTCTGATAAACCAGGCATCCATGCCCTCCACACACCACCTAGAATTTCAAAATCAATGTTATGATGAAAACCAAAGCAGTAATGATGGCACTGACCATGACTTCCAAAACTCTTCATCACGCCTGCTGCCCACCAGAGTACAAGCACCTTTCGATCCCCCACTCTGGGTGGCCTCGTCTCCCCATCATTAGAATCAGAGCCAGCACCAGAGCTCCTTCTGCAGGGCTGGGGTGAAGCAGGGCCTGGGAGGGTTGGCTAGGTTGTGCTTTTGCCTTAAGTACTAGGCAGGGGCTTTTGGCCTTCCATCACCTGGCCCCACTTTCCCTGAGGAGAGCGAATTCCCACTTACTCCCATCGAAGACTCGTGAAGTAGGATTACTCACTGCTCCTGCCCTACGTCCTTCATTTCACTTTAACTTTCCATCATCTATATCCCCTCCTGGGTGAGTGGCAGGCCCTGAAACCAACACTGACGGTTAAATACAGGCTGACGGCATGTCACTGAGCCCTCTGCAATGCTATGTCACAGGCTCCTGAACGCACTTAGGCAATCAAGGCAGTAGATTCCAATTTTTCTGAAATCTAGAACTGTGACTCTGTAGCACCAGGAAAGGCCAGAGCAGGATCTCTATGATCGGGCAGATGGGGTAAAGGAGGAGTCCTGGAGCCCTCAGTGGCTTTTTCAGGCTTCCATTGGGTTTACCAGGTACACGGCAGGCTGGCAGGCCTCCCAGGCCCCAGCAAGTCTTCACTTTTTCTGGGGTCTCTGACATTCTCTCGTGGCCTTTGCTTCTCTGCTCCTTTCACTCTCTTTCGTTTTGCTGTTCCGCTGGGGTCCCCATGATGCCACCCTTATAAGCCCAGGCTTAGCCCAGGTGTATCCTATCTACCTATGCCCACACCCTACTCCAGGTGCATCAGGCTTGCATTCGGGACCGCAGGCTTCCATCATCAGTCCTAATGGCGGGAGGGCAAAAAAGCCTGACACTTGACTTACCCTACAGACACCAATACTCTTGGTGACAAGAAGCCACCAAAGTCCCTCCAGGCTACCCACGGCACTGACCCCCCCTGTCCAAGGGACCATCTTTCCACCGCAGTCCTCCCAGAGGAGAGGCCAGGCCAGACCTTGAAATTGGCGGTGTTAGTAATTGGGTGATTTTTAAAGCTCATGTCTATTTTTTTTTTGATTAAAAGTATTATACAGGGATGAAATTCATCTCTCACATTGTCCCTGGTTTAGGAAAGTGTCCTTCTCCCTCTCCACTCATGTGGTTTGCTGGGGACAAGGGGAAAATAAACCGTCCTGTGCTTCCTCTACCTTTGGAGCCCCGGAGAGGACTGGATCGTCTCCAAGAAAGTGGTGAATTCAAGGACTCATCCGCTGTTCAGGCCTCTGAGATGAGGATATGGTATAGATACTTTCTGTTCAAGAAAACACCTCGGAATTCTTCTGTTTCTGGCTGCTTGTCAGCAATTGGAGAAAAACAACTTTAAAAAGGAAGGAAAAAAGAAGAACGCAGAGGAGCAAACAGAGGAAAGCCATCGTGACCTCTGGAGAGCCTTCTGCGCTCTGCGCAGGGAGCCTGGTACCGTCTGGGAAGCTAAAACCGCTCCTCACCGGAGGGAGAGGGTCCCTGCTGCATGGTCGCCGAGGGGGGGTCCGGTGTGCCGAGCTTCTGTGAGGAGGTGACGACAGGCAGGCAAGGTGCTTGGGCTGCCCCAGCTGAGCTCCCCCTGCTCTGGCCAGCTCTTCTCCCATCAAGCCCTCTCCTTCTTAACATGTGGGGGAGGGGGTCCATCCTGAGGAGCGCAGCCGTGTGGCTCAGGGCGGGGGCTTTCAGGCTGAAGCCCTGGGGAGGAGACAGGGCTGATCTGGAGGTACTCAAGAGCTTGTCCTCTTCACTGACTCTGGGTGTTCTGAGGTTTTTTTTCATGAAATTAATTGTGCGATCATGGGTGAGTTTATTACGTACCTCAAAGAGAAAGCTCCAAGATGCTGTGGTCGGGGGTAAAGAAAGGTTCTGAGAAATAGCACGTGGACACCCCTGTTTCTGACCATAGTCTAAGACTCTCCTAGGTTTTTTCCAAAGTATTGGAGATATCATAATTGCTAATTTATTATATGAACTAGCACAGGTCATGCTTTGTCCACCTCATGGAAATGGAACAGTTCTGATTTTTCTTAGGCTCTAAATGCACGGTTGAACTTAAAAGAGGTTCTTGGTTCTTCAGGTAGGGCCAGTATTGCCAAATTCAGGTGTGTTATTGAAAAAAAAATATTGCTTGTGAACTCGGAAAGAAAAAAAAGTTAGGGTTCAAATGTAATTCTATCTGCATACATATTCAGAAATTTTTAAAGTAAGAGAAGTAATAATATGTACTTTATAAGGCTCCTAAAATCACCACAGAAAAGAATTTGGTGGCAAATACCTTCTTGGTTCCATCCACCTGGTTCTTTTGCGGTTCCTAAAGCTAAAGATATGGCTGTATGTTCTGCTGGGAGAGCAGAAAGGTGCCTCCTTCTCTGTTCCATCACACATTTTTAGAAAGTGGAAAGTTCTGGTGATCAGTGCTCTCTTTGGTCTGACCTCTGGAAATGAGATCAGTCTCAGGGAGGTTCTCAGCCAGCACAATCACCGGAGCCACAAGGCCGCCTGCCGCTGATACGTTTCCAACCACAGGTGAAGACATGAGCGTGTCAGAACTCTACCTTCTTGTCTTGCTGATTAGGAACATCAATGGGTTGACTTATCTAACAGGTGTAGAATTAAATAAGACTTCAAACACTTAATTTTTTCTTTGCTGTTACAGCTTTTCTCTTGTATGATACCGAGAATGGCACAGAGAGCATAAGAGGTAGGCTATTTGCTAACAGGGAATCCCTAGTAAACCTTAAAATATAGATGAGTTTGCCTGTGACCCTGAATGACCTGCAGATCCTCTTGATAAGAGGACATGCAATATACACTTTAGGAGCACACTACCAGGTTTTGGTGAAGTGATTCTGTGTCACTGACAAAGCCCACAGCTGATTGACAGTTAATTTATGTGCTTTGAGGTGGAAAAAGCAAACCAATGTTTCCATAAGTTGTTTCTGACAGGTCAGACAGACAAGCTTGCACCAGTCAATCAGTTGCACCTGGGGGGGGGGGGTGTGTGCGTGTGTATTTTGCCCTTTCCAGGTACCGCGTGGCAAAGCACACGGATGATGGATGCTCTTACTTATACAGGCTTAATTAAACAGACATGGTAACCACTGGACGAGAAAACATCCATAATGTTTAACAGAATAAGCTCAGGGATAAAACCCCACCATTTTTCTTTTCAAAAAAAATAATCTGGTATTAGTCTCAAGACTTCTTCACTGTGCCAGAAAAGCCAGTCACTCCCCAGGCACACACAGCCTGCAGCTGCATATCCTGGGTTGGGAGGAAGTGATGGCTGACCACAAGGGGAAACACGCAGCAGGCGGAAATGGAACAAAACAAAACAATGGGGTGAGTCAGAGTTGAATGTCTCTGAGGACAATGGCAGGACAACTATTTCCACACAAAACCCTCATCAGGTACAAGAGCTCACCATTTGTAACGCTATGCCTGGTGAGGAGCTCCGCCTGCAGCTCTGGTCCTTGCCTTCCAGGGAACCCTCTTTGACCCCCACTTAAGCTACATAACATCAGCCTCACTGCCATGTGGTCGAGAGCCTGCAGGCCCTGGGAGCGTGGGGGAGACTGCTGGGCTTGTAGCCCTCAGGCTAACACACCTGGATTGGACCTTCAACCCACCTTGAATCTCCCTTCCCAGACCTCCAAGTCCTCTCTTTACCTCCTTCTGCCTGGCACCTTCGTGCAGGAAGCTCTGAGGAACCACAGCAGGCCGCTCTGGGCTCACTCCTGACCTCTGTGCCCAGCACAATGATCTAGCAGCGGTCTCTATGGCTTTGAGCCCATGGCTTCACATAAGGCTGAGAGTTCCTGCTGCTCTTTGAAGGCATAGTGCATCTATCACATCTTCCGTGAAGCCTCCCCCAGCCTGCCCAGGCAGGACCGGCATGTACCACCCTGTTACGCCGCTGTGCTGTGCCAAGCGTGCAGAGGACCTGGGTGTGGGAGCAGGTACGATACCGTCTGTCTGTGGATCTCCCAGCTAGTGGATTTCCCAGCTAACCAGTGGGTTCCTGAGCACAGAGATTGGTCATAGGCTAAGGATGTTCATCCAGGAACATGTTCATCCTGTGCTGGGGGTGATCAAGAGCTCTGAGATGTGGCACAGAACTGTGGGTGAGCCAAGGGAGATGGGGCGGGGGGGGGGGCTTCTGCACAGTTCTGTGCTGAGACCAACTGCTTCTGCCCATCCTTAGGGTCTCCTTTCTTTCCCAGGCTTCAAAATCCCTCTCTGCCATCAAAACCCCATTCCCTCAAACAGAGAAGGCTTCTTAGCTGGAGGAAAGTCAAGACTGTGGTCAGGGATGAACACCTCATGAGACAGCCTCCTTTACCCAAAAGAAGCAAAAGTCCAACTGGCAATTTCTGATGTCATGTGCAGAGAGCTTTAAGTGTAAAATGAAGTGGACTCTCAAGTTCTGGGTCCCAAACCTTGCTGCTCAGCCATGCAATGTATCTGAGGATTAGATCCCACTTGCAATTCTTGCAATTTAGCAGGCCTGGAGAGGGGCCTGAGAATTTTGTTTTTCAAACTTTTCATTTTGATATTATTTCAAACTTACAGAAATATTGCAAGCATAGCATTGGGGAGTCTTAAATACCCTTATGCATATTACCAGCTGCTTCCATTCTGCCCTATTTACCTTAGCCTTCTCTTTATGCTTTTCCTTCTGAATCCCTTGACAGTAAGTTGCATGTAACTTTTCCTCTAAACACATTAGGGTATCTTTTCTAAAAACCAGACCTTTTTCTTACATAATACAGGAGACTGTTCACTAGAAGATTTTAAAAGGTGAAGTGATGGGTCAGTTTTTTCCTATTGACTTTTACACGTACTTTTTAAATTTTAAACTACATATGCATAGTTTAAAGCAATCAAGCACAATAAAATTACTGTGAAGAAAAAAGATCCATTCTCACTTTTGTCTCTCAGTCCCTCATCTGGGAGGCAATTTCTTCTTACATTAACCATTTCACAATCATTCTCTCAGAAATATCAAATACCAGCAGAGGATATTTCTACAATATCTATCTTCTTGTTTTTAATACAAAGGGTAGTACAATATACCCAGTTAGGCATCTTGCAAAAGAATTTAATATATCTTGAAGATGTTCTCATACCAGGAATTGTAGAAAATTCTTTCTTTTGAAAGTGAAAATCAAAATCAACAAACAACTATGAACCAGAGACACTCTATGGGGGTGGGGGGCGGGGAGGGGAGGGATTGGGGTCAAAATAAGGGGACTGCAATTGTATGGGGAATATAAAAATAAAATTTAAAAAAAAGAAAAGAAAATTCTTTCTTTTGAATGATTGCAACATTTTATTGAGTAGACAGGGCAGTTCATTTAACTAATCCCCCTAAACCAGGATATCTAGGTTGATTGTGTGCGTGTGTGCGCGTGCGCATGCGTGCATGTGTCCTTGTGTACATGTGAGTATATCTGGGGGATAAATTCCTAGAATTCTCCATAGTCTATTAAACATATCCTAGTTTCTCTCATTAAACAGAAACAAAATGCTCCCCTTTGCCCTCACCCTCACTCTCCCCTGCAGCTGACATTCTAGTTTCCCCACTCTTTCCAGCCAACATGGTGATAGCCATCTACCCTGGTTGTTTTCTCACCTTCTGCTCCCCAGTCACTCCCTACAAGCTCCTGGCCCTATCAGCCTGCTGAAATGGCTCCCTCGAAGGTCACCCGACTGCCACTCTGTGAAATCCCAGGGGCATTTCCTCGTCTTCACCTGCGGCTTTTATAGTCACATGTGACATTTGGCCACATCTGCCACCTCCTTCCTGACACCGCTGCTCTCGACAACTTACCTGCCTTCCTGCCCTCCCTCCTCTCTATCTGCACTGCAGGGCCATCCTCTTCGAGAGACCTCAACAGCTGGCATTCCTCGAGGATCGAGCCTAGGCCCACTCTTTTCACTTTAGATCAGACTGTCCAACAGAACTGTGATGATAGGGAGGTTTTATTAAGCACTCAAAATGTGGTTAGTGCCACTGAGGAGCTGAATTCTTAATCTGATTTAATTTGAACAAATTTAAATTTAAATAGCCACAGATGGCTAGTGGTCAGCGAAGCTCCCTGCGCTCTCCCTGGAAGAGGCTACACGCACCCACGGCCTCGGCCCATCTACATGCAGCCCACGCATGCACCGCTATTTCCAGCCCAGATTTGCCCGTGAACTCACATGACATTTACATAAACAATGCCCGCTTGACGTCTTCTCTTGGATGTTACTAAATTGACAAAACTATATTCAAAACCATCTTTTGGAGACAGACTGTCTTCCCACTTAATGAAGCACACGGCACAGGAACTTTCAGAAAAATGAGTTTGCCTGATGTCATCTTCTAATCATTTCTTAAATTTGTCTAGTTCTCTACATCTTGACCAGCTGCACAAGAACCCACCAAGGGAACCGGCAGAACAACCTCCTGACTGACCTACTTGTACCCTCTCTGGCTATAACCCCCAGTCTGTCTTCTCTGATGTCAGCTGGACGTAAGTCTAACGATGGCCCACTCCATGCTTCAGCCTGTCAGTGGCTTCCTGTGCTTTTGGGATAAAGGTGCAGTAACTATGGAAGGATTTTACCATTTCTTTCTGGTCTTTTTCTTAGTTTTAAACATCACCTTTGGTAACTCTGGGAAGCAAACAAACAATAATCCTCCTTTTGGCCACATCATGAAGGTTCCTAAAGAGCTGGCTCCCAGTGACGGACGTTATGGGAGGAGAGCCCCGCTCATTTGTTTCTCCACTTTGTGCCTCTGCAGACCCAGGTCCCTCCCATTTATAAAAGCAGAGCTGGGGGGACTGTGGTAACCCCTGTCTGTTGGCCCTCCTGTGAGTTGGTGTAGGGTGAGGTAAAAGTATCAGGCTTTTCTGTCCTCCCGCCATTAGGATAGATGACGGAACCTTGCGGTCCTGAATGCATGCCTGATGGCGGGCACCTGGAGTAGGGTGTGGGCTTAGGTAGATGGGATTCACCTGGGCTGAGACTGGGCTTTTAAGGGTGGCGTCACAGGGACACCAGCAGAAGCCGAGAAGCAGAAGCAGAACTACGAGAGCGCAGAGACCGCTAGAGAACGCCAGAGAGCCCAGACAGAGTGAAGACTTGCTGGGGGTTGGGAGGCCTGCCAGCCTTCCGGCCCCCCAGTACCCCTGCCTGCTATGTATCTGGTACATCCCAATAAAAAGCTGCAAAAGCCACTGAGGGCTCCAGGACTCTCTCCTCCTTTACCCCGTCTGCTTGGAATCACAGAAAATCTGTACTGTGGCCCTTCCTGCCCCTATAGCTGGACAGCAAGGTTGGCTTGAACACTTCTAGTCTGAGGGAGGACAGCTCTCATCAAGAAGACTTCAACCTCCTCTACCGCCTTCTGGTCATGTTTGATGATTACAGAGGTCTTCATATTTTGCAAAATATACCCACTGTTTCTCCGGGTCAGGGGTCACAGGTCCCCCTCTGGAGTCGTAACAAATGACAACAGTGAGAACAGCCACCACTTCCTTTGTGCCTATTACTCTGTCAGCACGTGTGAACCACTCTTGAACAGCTCCAGCTGGATGCTATCACTATCTCCAGTCTGTGAAATAAGAAACTAAAACATGAGAGAGAAAACAACTTGACCTCGGTCTCAGAGCCTTCCGATCTCTTAAATTCTTCAGTCTTTGCTGAGATGCAGCTCCTGGAATTAACATGGTACTCAGGCCTTGCCATGCCATGCGGTCCAAGGAGAGGCCGCCCCAGCTTTGCCTGGGAGGCCGGGGTAATGAAGATCTGAGGCTCCACCCCAGCCCTGTCCACTCAAAATCTGCTTAACCAGCCCCCAGGGTGTTCATGGGCACTTTAGAGTTTGGGACACTACTCTCCATGTGCCCTGTATACAGCTGGAATCTCCACTTATTAATTCATTAGGTCAATGAGAAGCCATAATACACTATTGGGGGCAGGCTCAGGGCAGATACCAGGGGTCCCTACAAGGCCCCTCAAGGCAGGGCTTGCATACAGCAGCAAAATGAGTAGGGCTGAGGGATTAGCAAGTGTTAAGCAGGAGTTTGGGGAGGAAATGATGTGGCAGAGGAGGGTTCTTACTTGGGGCTGGGGAGATAGGAGGTCAGGAGAGTCTGGAGAAGCCAGCACTTGACTGTTAAGGGAAGTCACTAGAGGGGTGTTCTGAGCAAAGAGTGTGTGATACCAAAGGATGAAGGTGGTGAGAAATGCAGAGAAAAAGACAGGTCGGGAGAACAGGACATCACTCTGTTTCTGCAGCCTCTGACACGTAGTTTCTCTGCAGTCTCACGTCCAGCTCATTAGAACGCTGAGCTGAGGGGACAGGCCTACCTTTACCATATGCACTTGGTTTGGTCAGATTTTTTTTTCCTGTATGTTGTGGTTTTTTTTAAAAAAATAAATGCAAGAATTTCAGTTTATCCTGATTAAATTTTAACTTGTCTTTTTTGACCTTCATCTTTGAAGACTGTCAGGATCTTTTTAAATGTCTGCATCCAGAGCATTCCATCACCTCTCTACCTGCTGTTAGTCTTCACTTCATGCCTCTCCCATTGGGGGGTGCATTTTCCTAACACTCAGAACTTCTTGCAAATGTTAATCTATCAGAACAGGGTAGATTTCCCTCCATTGCTACTTAATGCCTTCCCTCCCCACCCTGTCTCTACTTCTTCCTTACTATAAGAGCTTGCCTTTCACTCGAGAAGAAGAAAATCCCAGGTGCTGTCTTAGTTTCCTCAGTAGTTAGGCCTGAACTAAGACCTAAATCCTGGCCAGTGGGGCTTGAATGTAAGTCTGCTGGGGGACTTCGGGGCAACGTTTCATTCTCTGATACAGACTCTAAAGAGAAGTCATCTTTCTGCCCCTTGCCTGTGGACACGTGTGGAGATATAGTGCCTGGAGCTATAGCAACACCCTGTGACCATGAGGAAAGCTAATATACTGAGAATAGTTGGATGGGGAAACAGAAAAGACCTACCTATGTCCTCAGCCTGCATCTTTAAAATGTCACTGGCTGCTCCCCCAGCCCTGGGACAGTTCCACTTACAGATTTAGAGTTAATGATACTTCAAGTTCATTTAGTAACTTTTATTCTCTATATGCAAAAACCCAGAACATCCCAGGCTATGAAAGTTCCTAAACCTCATCATCCTTATGTCCTCCTGTAAATTACTGGGCATCTTAATTAAATATGTCATATCTGCTGTTTATAATTCTACTTAGTCCGAAGGCTTTGTCTGGGAATATGTTCTTCTCCCCTAAATTATAACTTAAAGTTCTCTTAATTACACTGGCCGATTTTCTGGCAAGTTCGTTTTTCTAGTGTATCTTGAGTACTTTCTATTGGTTGTTAGAGTCTGATATTTTAAGCCACATTTAGAAACTCAAGTCATGTTCTCTGACATTCCATGTAGCTATTTTTTTCCTTTACTTTATGGTTACAAAATCTTGACCTCCAATCTGAAATAGCACCAGCCCCCTCTTACGCTGTGCGTCAACATTAGCAGAAAAACAACGTGAGGGAACCTCTCCAGCAGCGACCCATTTCACCCAGAGCCCACGGTAGCTCGCTCAAGCACCACCCCCCCCCCCCCCCCCCCGCCCCGGTTCTCCCAGCATCAGGTCTTCACAGGACTATATAATAAAGGATCATAAAGACCACGCGGACCTAATGTAGAATTACACAGGCACATTTTCCACTTTGAGAGTGAAAGGCAGGCTCTTCTAGCAAGGACGAGGCAGAAAAGGGTGTGGGGGGAAGATATTAAGTAGCAATGGAAGGGAATACACCTTGTTCTGACAGATTAACATTTGCAAGGAGTTCTGAGTGTTAGGCAAACGCACCCCCAAGGGTAGATGGAATGCTCTAGATGCTGGCACTTAAAAAGATGACGACAGGCTTTGATACAGGACTGGATGATACAGGACTCTGCCACACCACCTCCTTCCCAGGCCTCCTCTCCTGTTCCCTTCCCAGCAAAGGACGATCAAGTGTGTCCTTTCCACCAACCCCAACCCCTCACTGTTCTGCCTCATACACAAGCCTGGGGGCTGAGATAGCAGAGAAAGAATACGCCGGGGGAGGGGAGCTGTGAACACTCACTGGATATTATAACTACATTTTTCTATCGCACTTAATTTTCGCAAGAATCAGGGGAAGTTTAGGGTGACTGGCAGGGCTGATAAGTGTTGGCAGATTTGCTTTCACATCTTGGAAAAATGTGCCAGAGACGAGATCCCTCCTGCCTGGTGGCGTGGGCCTTACACTGGTGTCCTTTGGCCCCAGTCCCAGGCATCGTGGTCCCTGTGGTCAGTAGCAGGCCCCCTCCAACCTCTCTCTGATTTCTTCATCTTATACTAAGGCTTGGTATGCAGCTTTCTCCTTGAAAAGTCCAGATTTGCCCTCCATGGGAAAACCTTCCTGTCATAAATACATCACCAGTAGCTCTGCATTTTTCTTTCCCCCTTGTGTCAAATTCTTCCACCCTCACCTCTTGACTTTAAGCCTCTTTAGGGTATTTGTTTTCCTGGCTTCCTCTTGAATATTTTCCACCCTGCACAGGAATGTTTTATCCCTTTTATAACACTTATAACACTAGAGCCTAGGTTTTCTCTTCCATGCAAGAAGATCAGCTGGAATTTATAGGAAACACTTTGAAAAACCACCTTAGATGTGCATGTAGTTTTCACATATGACAGACTGCTGCCCAGGCTGGTGAAGAAAAATGAGAGGTGGCACAGGCACTGGGTAGCCCTGAGCTGCTGCCTGCAGGCACAGCGTCCCGGACCTCAAATTCTCACACTTGTCACCTCACAGATGCAATGACTGACCTCACAAAGTCAGGACACACATCCACAGCTATACAGTAAGCTCGGTCCTGAGCTGTACACCCAGGGCTGCTAGGCCCAGTTCAAACCAGTTCACCCCAATCGCCTCAAATTCCATATTTCCTGGCATTCAAGGGAAGCATACTCCTCTGTGGCTCTTCCTAAAAAGTTTCTTATCTCAGGGAACTACGATTTTGCTGGGCTTTCTGCTCTCTCTGCTTTTGTTCCCACCCTGTGGAGAGAGGGCTAGGAGCTGGGGGAGGGGCGGGCAGCTACTCTCCCATGCAGAGCCCCCAGGACACTTTTCTAGCAGATTCCCCTGCTTTCCTTTAGCTTTCTCATTATAGAGATGGCAGACATTCAAAAAGCTGTTTTTAATTCCTACAAAGTGCCACTTACTGATTTATTGTTTTATAGCTCAAGTTGTATCTAAGATATCTTTGCCTAATATAAGGTCACAGAGATTTTATCCTGTTTTTTTTCCCCAAGAGATTTACAGGGTTTACACGTAGTCTATGGTCCATTTTAGGGTTCAGTGTGGGTCCGTGCTCTTTTTTTTTTTTTTTTTTTTTTGTATATGGGTACTCAGGTTTTCCAGCACCTCTAGTACAGAAAACTCTCCTGTCTATGTGCTTTTCAAAAATCAGCAGGACATCCTGAGTGTGTGTCTCCCTCTTACTGTTGGTTTTCTTCAAGTATCTGATGCTTCTTAGTGGTTTCTTTATACTTTAAAGCAGAACCAGGGGATCCTTGGTGGTCTGCGGACACTAGGGTAATAATGAGGTAGTTTCCTCTCTCCTGGTCCCGCTGGTGTTCCCTTCTCCACCAGCTGAAGTGGGGCTGGTGTAAGCAGACTGCATGTACCAACAAGATGTTTTTCATCAGGCGCATGTGCAGGCCGCCAGCAGCCGCGTGTCCAGCTTTAGCATCTCTAGTCTCTGGGTACTGTGGCCTTCCTCAAGTCCCCTCACTCTGGGGCTCCTGGGAGATCCCTCACAGTCCCAAGGCTCCTTCCATAAGCTCCCTCCCCCTCCCTCTTTTTCCCTTTAAGGAGGTGGAGGTCCTTTGACTACTGCCCAAGGCTGATGCCCTGATTCCCTGCAGAGCCGGAATGCCCGCCAGCTGTCCAGCTAGGGGCCACTCTCCGCTCCCAGCAGTCAGTCCTGTCTAAAAGGGCTATAGCTTCTCTGCTCCAGTGTTCTATCAACCATTCCTATTCTGCCTCTGTTTTACAGAAATTTCTCAAGGATTTTTGGTTAGCTGAGGCCTGCTTTCTTGTTTTCCAACATTTTAAAATGGATTTATGTTTTTCTTATATTTTCCCATTCTGTGTAAATATTCCCTTTCTGTTTAAATATTTTCAGAGGAGGCAGGAATAAATGGGAAGTCCTATTAGATGGTAAGGGACCTGTGAACTCACTTTCCCACAGAACGTCCACTAGGCCATCCCCAGAGACAGAGAGCAGAACCGGCCAACAGATCACTGGGCCAACAGTGATACTACAGAAGGCTGCTGGCTGGGAAGCTGGGAAAGTCAGAGCGTCTATGGGTCTCTTGCCCCTCTGGTAAACACTGTCTTCCAGAGAGCTCTTCTGGCTGCAGAGTATCTGGCTCTGTGGAGGGGAGATGTTGGGGCACAGGTACAAGGCAAGAATGACTGTGCCAAGAATCTAGCTCATAGTCAATCATGTTAGCAACTTTTTTTTTGGGGGGGGGCTTCAGTCTGCTTCTATCTGTTCTCTGGAAGAAAAGTACACATATGTGTTTATTTTTATTATCTAGCCGGTAGTAAACAGTAGTAGGTTTTTAAAAACTCTATTGATAGAGTTTTTACTTTTTCCTTAAGTCTCAATAATCTTGGTCCCACAGACTAGTTTTTTGGGGGCAGGGTGGAGGGTGTTGCTATAGTATTTTCTCCTGAGTAAGACAGGCTGGCCACAGAAATGGTGAAGGGAGTGCTAGGGTGAAGTCCCCAAACCAGTATTATCAAACACATACTTTTCATCATTATAATCATTCATGAGCCAAAGGAGAGCACAGTTCATTTCAAAACACAAAATAAAAAACTCCCAAATTCCAGATTTCCTTCTAGGCTGAAGTTCAGATATTAAATCACTCTGTGTAAATATATATTAATTTTTTTAAAAGAGGGGGACACAAACACAAACAATATACCACAAATATGCTTTAAGACTCACTTGTTAATGGGCTTCTGCTTCAGCAGTTAGACTCTCTTACTAATTTTGACCTGGCTGTTTACACACATTTTTAATGTGTTCAATCATTTCACAGACCAGTAGTTTCACAGTTCAATTTGTTTCAGGTAAAATGGACTGTTGCAAAATATCCCAGAGAATTTTCTGATTGGAAAAATTAATGATTTGAAGTTGGGACAGTTCTGCATGTTTGCTTTTTTGTTCTAATTACAGACTAGAGTCCTTTCCATAAACATAAAAATGTTCACTGCTAGTATAGTAGCTATAATAAATAAGACACAAAAAGCTCCCAATATTCCCAACCTTTCCTTTGCATTCTCTGATGCATCCAGAAGCCATCACATTTTTCAGATGTCAGTTTAACCAACGTGCACTCTGTGGTCAGGCAGTGCCAGGCTCGCAGTGCCCAGATGCCCTGGGAAGCTGGCCCCACCCTGGTTTTACCGAGGAGGAAGTGGGGCTAAGAGGGAGGTCACAGAAACTCAGTTCTCAGGGGAGCAGAAGACCCCACCTGCCACAGCAGCTGCTCCGTCCATCTTCTGGTCCTCTGAGCAGGCCTCCAGAACAGAACAGGCCTGGGCGCAGACACTGTGCTTCTGCTCTGGTAGGGTCAGGCCTGCAAATCCTGAGCAGGCTGCCTTGGGCCATGCTGAGTCACAGCCTTCTCCCACCAGAAACCTCATGGAAACACCAAGAGCAACCATGACCACATTTTTAGAGGCACATTTTTAAATGTTGTGAGCCAATACTGAAATCTCAGAGGCAAAAAAGGAGCCATCATCACCTGTTGTTACTGATTCTGATTCTGAAATAAAGGTCACACTGCTAGGCTGAGAAGTTCTTGACACGTGGGGAATGGCCTCTTGCACACGTATCATGGCTGACAGGAACACCACTTATTATGACATTGCGGGCTTACTGATGAAGTCCGTGTCAATTCATGAGAGTCAAAATATGCAGAATGCCTCTGAAGAAAGGAATACTGGAAGCCTCTCCCTAAAGCCAACCGCATCTCTACCTCCTAGTTACCCACAGAGCTGTGTTATGTAGCCTTTTATTTTATTTTATTTTTTCTTTTTGGAGGCCTTCTTTGAATATTCTAATTTTTTGAAAGTTAATGCTTTGGTCCTGCAGAACACTCAGGTCAAGCACAGAGCAGGTGCCAGAGGCAAGGGGTAGGGACAGGTGGTGTCCCTGGCATACCCTGAGGCCTGCCCACCCACTCCCAAGATGCATCCTTTAAAAAGCTAACATAGTTCACAGCTCTACAGCAACAAAAATGAAGTGAACACTAATTTCCATTCACAACATTCCAAATTCTCTCCTCACCTGTGGGAACTCAAGAATCTTTATGCAATGGTGCCAGTGACCACCTGTCATTTGAACACCTAGGGGAACAGCCGTTAGGGTCACCCCAGGCTGCAGTGGCCATGCTAAATCCCTTGGAGAAAAGCTGCCCTGGAGCGTGGTGCTGCCTTTGGGCTCGCCTGGTCCAAGAGCCCAGTTTAGCAATGAGGACAAGGAAGCACAGCTTGGAGGTCTTACCCAAGTTTGTGAGACTTCTCTGTCCCAGAGTTCAGACTAGAATCCTCAGGCCCACAAACCTCCAGAGTATCTAAGAAGTTGCCAAACTACCTGCAGGTTCTCCTCAGACTAGAATACAATGTTTCTCTCCCTACTCCCCACTTTCCTGAGTCCCTGGGGGCAGGGCCTGTCCCTAAGGATCTTCCACCAGCTTGTCCTCACTGCCACAAGCGGCGGAGCCCGCACTACCTTCTCGAAGAGTATATGTGCAAATGTGGGGCCACCAGGTCAGGGGATGTATGTCACCCTTTGAGGCCCATCTACCACAAGCTATGTACTAAGAACACACAGGGTTTGTGGCCCATTCCAGGACAGATATGTAAACCAGTGGTCACCACCCAGTACCACACTATGTCCACAAAGGACAGTGTGACCCAAGAGTCTTGAAAGAGGAGGAGGAGGAGTTTTCTAGGAAAAGAAGTAGATGGAAGGAAAGAGCAGCGTGAAGAGAATGTGCTAAAACAAAAGGATGGGGGGTGGGGGGGTAGAGGCGGGAGGCCTGATGAGGACAGGCCTGCACAGTTCTCCTGCCAGTCCTGGCTGAGTCACTTTCTGGGGGAGGTTTCTAGGATCACAGTCTAAAGGTTCCAGAGCTCTAGATATCGTCTGGCTTTCCAGTTGCCTCAGCCATGAGCTATTCAGCAGTACCTGGTAAGCTGATTTAAACACCAGCACCACTGCCCAGTCAAGAGTCCAGCATCCATGTAAGAGGTGTGGAAATGGAAGAGTTGGTGGAGCTATGGTGTCAGGAAAAAACTATTCTTGTACCTACTGTGCTTACTTCCTCTGCATCCAAGAGTCTGCATCTTTCAGAATCTTGTTTCTCCAGATGTAAAATGCAGTTCATATTACTTATAATTAATTACTGCAGGGAACCGGAATGAGCTTTACCAATTAATTTAAATATACAATAAAGGAACAATTGCAACAAATGAAGTAAAATTGTAACAAACATTCAAAAGCATATGCATGTTACACTACTTAATTGTAAGATAAAAACCAACCAACCCCTCTAATTTATGCTTCACACTTGGGGTTAATGTTGTGTTAACAAAATACTGCATTAAAAAGGCACTATCAAAGCTAAGTGTCTTCAAGTGCTTTAAAGGGGACTGACTTGTCATAACTTTTTACATTTCATTTGAATATTTTTTCTTTTTTTCAGCAATATTATTCCTGAAGATCCACCCTCTAAGAAAACTGGAAAGAGGAAGAGATTTGAGTGTTTTCTTTGAGTTACTGTGAAGTTGCAATTGTTTCCACCATATTAATTGCTTTAGAAAATGAAAATAAAATATTTTATATTTCGAGATTACCTCACTTTCGCCTGCCTCACAAAATCTATATTTATTTATTTATTTTTTGAAGATTTATTTATTTATTTATTTATACAAGCACTGGGTACAGTCAGAAGCGCGGGAGGGTGAGAGAATTCACCAGAGCCAGAGCAGGGAGCAGAGCAGGCAGAAGGACCAAAGTGCACTGCTGCGGGGAGCAGCGGGCAGCAGGAGAGGTCTGCGCGCCATGTGGGACCCTCCTCCAGTGGCTGGGGAACAGCCGGGGATCGAACCGGTGCTGCAGAGGCTGCAGGCAGCTTCGCAACCCAGCACTCAACCGCTGCGCCACCGGGGAGGCCCCACAAAATCTATATTTAATATAACCAAAGAAAATGGTAAAACAAAAGGAAAAAGAATGTTGAACAGTGTTGCTTTTAACTATTTTACTAATTAACTAATTCTAAAAAAAATCATTCCTCGAAGTAATTAAAAATATGGCCCCTTATTATCATTAAAAAATTACTTTAAAAATATTAAACCTTTCTAACCTCGTATCTGATTCTGCTGGGCAAGAGTATTTGTATTCCATCACCAAAGTTGTAAGGGAAATCTGCACTATTAAAATCTAATACTATTTAACATATGCACTATTGTGAGTGCTTGTGTATTTACATTTTTGTGTAAAAAAAAAAAAAAGACATTCCAAGTCCACAGCATAGTAAACTATTTTGATATGCTCTTGAAAACAGTGAGAGACACTCTTCAACCTGGGTAATATTTATACAAGTACCAAGAAGGGAACAATCCCAAGCCCAATCTCTCCTACTCAGGCTCATCCACTGGACGCTCAGAAATCCACGCTAAAGTCACTGTTCTTAGTTGCAGGAGAAAATACACTTTGAATAAAACAGTGTTATGTTTGTGGAAAGACGTTTTCTGTGAGTGTTTCTAGGTTAAGAATAAAATTCCAGTTGGCCTGCAGAATAACTTTTCTCTGATACTCTTGCATAAGTGACTACATTTCTGTTTACATGGCAGAGAACTTCACCGATTCACCTATAACACTCTTGGAAAGTTCCATAATATCATCATCTCAAAGTTTTCCAGCAAATTGCTGATGTGTGCACCTACTGCTTTGTGCATTGAAAAGCACACTGCTACCTCAACAGTTGTATCTATAGCCTCAGGCAAGAAGAGTTTGGATTCACTAGTACACCTAAGTGTGATGCTGCAGGGAGCTGGTTATGGAAAATCGGACATGCGTACACATACAGTATGACTAAGATGTTAATGCAGAATTTCCTGGAAGCTACATTAAGAATCCAAGGTGACACAGCCCACTCTGGTGCCATACTTAATACCACCTTTCGGGCTACTGAATTTTCCTGTAAGAGAGTTTTGCCTCCCCGTTTTACTGACATCCCTTTCAAAGCAAATCATGTTGATTTTGACAACTGTTTTACAACTAAGGACTAATTACTTTGAGAGTCCAAAGGCAAAGGGGTACTGAAGGCAGATTAGATTAGAGAGATTAAGTCCTTTGGAAGCACAGGAAAATATTAGAGGAGTGGAGCCCAATTTGGAAAAGACATATTCTTCTTTGGTTCTTTGTTCCTTAATCAAATCCAAGAAAAGGCACCAGGAGGGCCTGCGGGGCTGGCAGGAGAGCCTCCACAGGGCCAGGTCTGCGCTGCTTCTCTCTCTGGAGTGGTGCCATCACCAAGTTGCTCAGAGCAGTGGAAAATTTATACTTTGGCTGCAAACAAGCAGATGGGTTCAGGTCTAATGGAGGACCATGTAAAGATGCCTCAGTCTGTATTTTAGGTGTCGGGAACAACTACATCTTGGCGTGATTGTTTTTCAGACAAATGAGTTACAAGGGGATGAGCTACGTGCTGACCCACCATTTCTTTCTGAGATTGCCACTGTGTTAAGAGGCAATTAGCTCACAAGGATTCAGCTGTTTTCTCTCCACAGTTAAGGTGTTTGATGGGTATACCTTGTGACTGCCTCTGGGCCCAAGTACCCAAGAGGGAAGAAGCTCATTTGTGTGAATATGTGTGTGTATTTTTAACTAACAAGTCCAAATACAAGGGCTATCTAGGCTATTACAGCTGACATTTGCTGGCTTTAAACAAGATTCCTGAACTAGGGCTGGAAAAAAACTACCAGGTCACACAATCGAACTTGAATGAAAATCAAAGCGCCCCTTCCCACCACAGCACCAGTGTGCTCCTGCTTAACCCCCTCCAACCAAGTGCACCTGGTTTGAAAGGGACTTGGAGGGAGCCAAAAAGGTGGTAACACAGAGATGTAGGGCCAGGAGCAGATAAGAAACACTGGCACAGTTCATTTGAAGAGGTGGAAAATGAGACAACTGGAGACAACTGCACAGACTTTGGGAGGCTCTTGGGGTCCCAGTACCTGGGAGCAACGTCTCCCTACCCTGGCCCCAAGAAGCTGTTCTTGTTCCCTTTCCAGAGCATGTTCCAGCACTTCTGAATCAACTGCTCCTCTCCATAGCTGGGACTGTCCAAGCCTTCTGGCTTCACTCATTCACAGAGATTTTTTTTTTTTTTAATCAAAGAAACTACACAAATGGCAAACAATTGTCTTTACTCCCTGCCTAGTTCGGACAATGAAAAGTTTGTGTGTGCATGATGATCTCAAACAAAATTAATTTAACAGAGCCATCGAAAAGCCTGTACTTGGGAATAAAACAATTCTGTGGCAGGAGGCACCTCCTGCTGGAACGCTCTCAGGCTTAACCCTGTGCTTCCTGCTTCTGCTCACCCTGTCTTACTGTAAGTCCACAACCACAGGAGAGGATGTGCAGAAAGCTTTTTTTCACCTGGAATGCATTTACTTTTAGGTTCCAGTTTAAGTTAAAAATCAGCTCCTTATTTGCCTCCTGTTATGGCAGCATTTACAAGTGAATTCATTTATGAACATTACCAGAGGCAGAGCCTTTTCTTCAGAGAACAGCAAGTGAAATTGGCTGCAGAGCTGCATCTCTGGCAGCAGGGTCTGAATTAGATCTATTTTCACCTCACCTGCCACTAGCAGGCAAGCAGCCTGCAGGGCTCCCAGCCGCCCCCTCTACCCCCCAAGGACTCAGCTGTGCTGGGAGGGCTCTGCCAAGCTCTCCTGGTCAGTCTGAAGATGAGAGGGCTCTGAAGCCTCCTCCCGCCCACATCCCCAGTC
The DNA here is from genome assembly GCF_014898055.3 of Talpa occidentalis. NCBI lineage: Eukaryota > Metazoa > Chordata > Mammalia > Eulipotyphla > Talpidae > Talpa > Talpa occidentalis. Next base: position 30,884,678 of record NW_023600993.1, read on the forward strand.
CTGAGAGAAGAAAGCTTTCCTGAGGGTAAAGTGACCCTCAGCACAGTGCTTCCAGGGCAGGAACACAGGCCCAGAGCATAGGCCACAGGCCTGCGCGCCATCCCAGGGAGGGGCTTGAAAATCAGGGCTTTAATCCTGGAAGACAGAACCAGCAGAATAAAAATGGGACACATGGACATCTGCCAAGATAATGGAAGAAAAGCGAGATAATTTGCTAAAGGGAAATGAAGCAAACAAAAAATGAGGATTCAAAATGTAACAAGCACAAAGCAAAAAATGTTAAAAGGAAGGCATTTAGATAACATCAAGTTTGAAGAGCGGGCATCTGCATTTAGTCCTTTTCTCTTTCCCGGAAAACAGGGAAAAAACAAGGATGGAAGGAAGGAACCTGGTGACTGACAGGTTGTACCGAGCGCTGTCCTGGGAGCTCAGTTCTATCTTAATTGAACTACAATGGTTCTTACTAGAAACTGCTCGAATTTACCTCAAAGCTGACGTTCAGCGAACTCTGCCATGGTAAAGACTTCCTCTTTCAAGCATGAGTCCAGGAAGGGTTGTTCAACAAGAGCTCCATGCTGGTTACTGAAGGGTGGCCCCTGTTCATTGACCTGACAGCACTCTTCATTTCCAGAAACTCACTTCAAATCCCAATTAGTTTTGGTCGACTGACATTCCAAGACTACCTGTTTTTGGGTTAAAATATAGCTAGACAGCATTTTTTTTTTTTTTTTTTTAAGGACTCACAGGGCTGGGAGCAACCTGAGGCTGACCCTTGCCAGAAAACAGGCAAATCTCCAAAGCAAGTAGTTACTTGTCTTCTCCCTGCTCTCTAAGGTTGGAGGATTAAAAACTTCCACTTCCAAGGATGGAATATTAAACAGGAGTATTTTATCTCTGAATGGTCGAGAAGCTATCTGTTGCATTCAGTGGAGAATTCTGTCACTGGTACCCACTGGTCCGTGATGGGCGGTGGTGGAAAAGCCACAGCTGCCAGAGTCCTGACCTGGGCCTGACCTGACCTGCTCAGCCTGTCCCTGTCATCGTGTGCACTTTACACGGAAGAAACAGAGGCTCAGAGAGGTTCAGGTTGGGTGACTTGCCCAGGGTTACTTAGAAATGGGGAGGGCATTCTTCTAACACTCCAGGCAAGCAAACCATCCATCCTGCCACTGGCACATTTGTGTCCTCAGAGAACCAAAGTGCTTCATTTAAGGCCAATGTTTTGGTTCAGACTGTGAATAAAAATGACAATTCTTGAGTGAGTTTCTCCGACTGTAACTGTTTAACCACACATCATATTCACAGAAATTATTTGTGCACAGCCATCCTGAACAAAGTTTAAATAACTCAGATTGATGTTTTTAGAAGTGGTTTTCTACAACACAGATTTTTATAAAAAGTGAAACCGTTAGTCCAAGTTAAAGAAAAAAAAAAAAAAAAGGAACCTGAATTAGTTCTGTGTCTAATCAAAACAATAGTTATCAGAGTGAAAGCAGAGGGGCTGGGATTATGCTCCCCAGACATTTGGCAGTTCATTTTCTCTCATGCCTGTGACTAAAACCAGACTTGCAAATTAAAAATATGCCTATCATTTTTTTCAAGAAAATTTCAAATAAAAGACTCTGCAACTCTACCCACACAAACACTGCTCTAAGCAACTTGAATGAAGAAATGGAGAGAATCTTGAGATGCAATTATTTTCCCAAATGACAAATGACAAGAGATTTTTTTCCAAATTGGTTTGAGGGGCAGATCAAGAATTTAAAGTTACAGTTTGATAGATAATACCTGGTAGATAATAACTGCCTTGCAGAGTCTTTCTAAAAAGCTACTCATTAAAAAAATTTAATAAGAAATCAAAAATTTGAGGGAAAAATTCATTTCCTCCTAACCACATGTTTAGAATGGGAAAACACATGAAACAGATATTGAAAGGAAAAAGGAAAGAGACGATGACGTACTTTTGAATTAAATTTCCTATTCCAATGACATTTTATCAGGTCTGATATTCTGCTCTTTCCTCTCCCACCACTTTCTTTACCTGTTCACATCACTTTATCTCTTTTGTAAATGGCATCACCAACGACATCTGGTTAAATGTACAGAAAGCATGAGGTCAAAAATCCAGCACTGGGGCCTCCCCGGTGGCGCAGCGGTAGAGCGCTGGGTTGCGAACCTGCCCGCGGCCTCTGCGGCGCCGGTTCAATCCCCGGCTGCTCCCCGGCCACCGGAGGAGGGTCCCACATGGCGCGCAGACCTCTCCTGTCGCCCGCTGCTCCCCTCAGCAGTGTACTTCGGTCCTTCTGCCTGCTCTGCTCCCCACTCTGGCTCTGGTGAATTCTCTCACCCTCCCGCGCTTCTGACTGTACCCAGTGCATGTATAAACAAAACAAACAAACAAGCAAACAAATAAATAAAGAAAAAAAAACATGCCTCTATTAAAAAAAAAAAAAAAATTTAAAAAAAAAAAAAAATCCAGCACTGAATCTTATTTCATGGTTATCCTGGGGAACTACAGGAGCAAAATAATCCAGGCCCATTCTCTGAATCCAGCACATCAACCACTCTGGGGAAGTGAGTATGTGGAATCCCAATGCAGTGGGTCAAATGATAAATTTGACTTATATATGAATTCAGTATAACTTACTGTTTGTTCTCATATCTATTATTGATATGAAGTGATTGTTTTCCTTTGATTAGGTGGCAAAAAGTCATGAAATCTAAACATTCCTTATTTTCTGTACTTCATTCATAGGACAAAGAGACAAATCACCAACTGCTATTCTAAAGGATTTAAAGTCTAAATTTCCTAGTCTGCCAATCACCTTTCAGCTCAATATCTTAGGCTTACATTCACACTGTGTGATACATTATTCAATCATATCTCTAAATCAATGGAAAATAATATTGTTATATTAAATGAAAGATTTTTTATTTTAGCAATTTGCTAATAATTAAAAGCCAAAGTAGGGCCTCCCCTGGTGGCACAGCGGTTGAGTGCTGGGCTGTGAAGCTGCCTGCAGCCTCTGCAGCACCAGTTTGATCCCCGGCTGCCAGCGAGGGTCCCACACGGCGCAACAGACATCTCCTGGAGCGCCCACTGCTCCCCTCAGCAGTGTACTTCTTAGTCAGCCTGCCTGTTCTGTTCTCCGCTCTGGCTCTGGCGAATTCTCTCACCCTCCCGTGCTTCTGACTGTACCCAGTGCTAGTATAAATAAATAAATCAATCTAAAAAAATAAATAAAAATAAAAATAAAAAAGCCAAAGTAAAGAGACTATGCTTTCCTGATAGGGTAAATACTAAAATATAACACACAGACAATAACTTCAAAGTCAAAGGACTTGAATTTAGTAATAGAAAAGGCACAAAAGGATGGGCGTTGGCCCTAGCCATATTCCTTTATTCCTGTCTCATTCATCAGCTAATACAAATTCTGTGTCTGCAGTAATCCTGTCCCTACGAAGCTTCTAGTTTTGGTGGTTACAGACTATTATCTTTGACCTTGATGAAGCCAACAGTACAGCTTTTTAATAACCTGCAACATCTGATAAAAAAGTAAATAGATGTGCAATAGTGTAGGCATTTACCAGGATAAGGAAGACCTATTCCCACACATGTTGCCCTCAAGGCAATGTGATTATTAATCTATTACAGAATCTGACATGGAATTCTTCGAACTTTCAGTATCTTACTAGATTAATATTTTAATCTTTTTAATGTATAGTTTTAAACATTCTGAAATCTTTAGAGTGAGTGACTTATTATGGGGTGAGTTATTTTCTTTACAAATACAGACACACTTTAATGACATACATGGACACAATCCAAAACACAGGGCATGACTTGTAAGGTACAGTGGCCCTGAGGCCCTTCTCTCTGGGGTAGATCTCTGTTTCTAGGCCCCTTCTGCTCCCACTATTCCTGATATACTCCTATGATGACCAGGAAAATAAATTTTATTATTTATTTTATAAAATAAATTTTATTCTTTTTCATGGTCCAATCCGTAATTTCCACCAGTAAAAACAAATCTGGTTTGGGTTTGGCCATGTCTTCTACACTGGGGGAAAAAAATAAGATATTCAAATTTTAAATTTTGGTTAGAAAACCAGGGAAATGAGATAAATTGCAATGCACAGAGATTGTTTGCTAGGGAAGACAACAATGGCCAGAAGCTTTCAAGAGCTTTAATAAAGCATTTTAATGTCTGGGTGTCTCCATGCACTTTTTTTTTTCCTAGTGAGAACAAAGAATATTGGGTTAAATAATAGTCTATCTGTAAGTGATAAGGACAGAATTATTCCAGTCTGAATTTGTGCAAAGTATCAACTATTAAAGAAAACTATATGGATTAATATGGGATTATTTTACAGCTCCCTTTTGAGGGTTACCCTTGTTATGGACTTCAACCCCAGGTAGTGTTTTGGGGGAAAAATCCTTTAGTTTTATCAAGACTGGAGGCCCACATAAATTGCTCACATGTACTTCATCAGAAAGTGTTCTCTTCCCCAGTGATCCAGAAAGACATATGACCTAACTGTTCCATTTTTTGCACAGTACCTATTTTAAGATTCCATTTTTGTTTTTTTCTTTGTCCAAGGACATCATTTGTCATTTACTTAATATATTAGCTTCTGAACTATGTATGAGTCAACAAGCTCAGTTTGATTAAGTGGAGATTTAGGCAGAGTTTACTGGGCACCAGGTCCTGCACAGAGTGAGGGGACAAAGGGGTGCGTATGGTATCAGCTGGCCAAGCACAGTGGGGCAAATGCACAGAACTGGTCACCAGACCCCTACATCACACAACAGGGGAGGCTTTGGTGGTCTGTGTAGCTGAGGGGATGGACATAGCGGGGGTATCTGGGAATCCATGAGTGTGAAGCTGCTGACACAGTGTTAAGAGGAAGAGGAAGAAGTAACAGGAGAGGGGTCTGAAAGGCACACAGGAATCAGTGTTTGTTAGAGTATTAATCACCATGGAAGAAAGTGATCACTTATGTATTAGAGAAATCTGCTGTATGAAAAATCACTTGCAAAGGGCTAACAGGCTCTACCTGGGAACGGTTCTGAGGTGCACGGCTCATGAGAAGGCTTAGCGCAGGCTCAGATCCCCACCTGCTGCATGCTGGCTCGTCCCTGCCTTGTTGTAAGTACTGCCCTCTGTGTGTAGGTCATGGTAACAGGTATGACTGCTGGTGAAGTCTGACTTGTCGTCTAGCCTGGGTTATCATGTTATCCCAGAACTCCTTCCTGGTTCACCCAGTGATGCAGGGTACCCAGACCTAAGGAGGTAGTCCCCTCTTTCATCAGCCTCACCTCCACCCCCTACTGCCAGGCTTCACAGGTTGTCTTACTCACACTGACCCCAGCCTCACTCTATCCTCATGTGGAGGCACCATTTTCTTGGTCTCACTTGGCAGTTGGGGAGACTGTGACACAGAAAGGTCAAGTCACTCCCCTGAAGATGCACAGGGCTGACAGACGAGCCACCTGACAGGAAAAAAGGGTGAGGCAGGCTCAGAGGGGTCCCCTGAACTCTTGAAACACTATGAACTTTGATCCACCTTTCATTGAAGCTTACTAAGCCTGGACCTGACTGGGGACCTTGGGAAACGGACCATCCTCTTTGCAAGGACTGAAGCTCTGACACTGCCACTCACAGGCTTTCTTAGAAGCCAGTTCTTTATCTGGAGTCAACATTTCATTCTAAACCTCATGTCAGCAAATCAATACATGATTATATTTTCACAGCCCAATACTTTAGCATCCTCAGCCTATGCTGTGAAACTTTTAACTTTCCATTAAAAATGCTTACATATCAGCCATAACTTGAGAACACAAATACTGGAAAAGAAAAGTTCAGTAACTCTTGGGAGATGCTGGAAGTGGTTTAAATATACTTAACCCTACAAGACGGAGGCATTTCTTAACATTTAATGCAGCCTGGCCCGGCTGGACTGCAGAGTCAAGAGTTCCACAACCGACTGAGGCCCTTGAGCGCTGTAATTAGCATTGTGGTGTCTTCTTTTAGTCCTTGTCTTCTCTCAACTGATTTTTGAAGCTGTTAGCACTCTCCCTGGCTCCACCTGGACCCTGCTCTGGGAGGGCTGGGCTCCCCAGGCTGCTAAAGTGGCGACTGTGCTGAGGAAGCCCCTGTGCTCCAGGCTGGAAGAGAAGACGCCTTTCTATTTTTAATGGGATCTTAAAATTACTGAGAGTTGAATAAATCAATTCGAAAAGAAATAAAAGGGCATCACTAGGATGATATTTACTGTCTAGAATTCTTTGTAAAGGTCTCACCAACTGAAGCCTAATCATTTGAAAATGCCCTTTGCAAAGCAAACAATTTTATTTTTCCCAGTTTGCTTCTCACCTTCAAGTATATCTAATTTGCTTATATATTTAGAAATGCCACAGAGTTTCCTATCTGACCCTGAAAATAGAACAGCTCCCAGTACCTTCCTCCCATCCATGCCAGCATTCCCCACGGCTTCCTCCGTTGCCAGCTGAGAGGAATACCAGGCCACAGAGCACTGCTCCACATGGGACCTGGGCTCCTCCTTAGAGTCCTGATATGCTCATCTAAAAAACAGATCTCGGGCCTTCCCACAGAAAATGGAACCATTGCTTCATTTTATTAATCAAAAAGCTGATCAGCAAAGAAGCTACCGACTCATTCTGAGTGCAGCACTCAGCTCAGAGCTCGCCTGTTCTCGCACTCCTGGCCACGCGGCGTGTGCCTTTGCTGGAGGCTGGGGTTGAGGGCGAGGGGTGTGATGCAGTAGAGGGGATTTTTAGTTTAGGTGCCTGGGCCCCACTTTAGATTTATTGGAATCAGAGCCTTTAAGTTGTGGGCCTAGGCACAAGTGTTCTTCAAAATTTCTACAGTCCAGATACACAGTCCTAGTTAAGAATTGTTGGAGGACTTAGATTTCTTAATCATGTTTTTGGCCACAAAATGGGAATTAAGTTGAAAAGTAGCCAATCAAATACAAATTAAACATGATATTTGTTCTTAAGTAGTAATTATGATCGACAAACTTACAGTTGATTTCCGGTCACTTAGTGAAAGAGTCAGGGAATAGTCTAGGCATTAATGAGATTTATTCTTAAATGTTTTCAATAATTCCATTTTTGATCTGGGGACCAAGAATTGACCAGATGACGTGGCAGAAGCTCCCTCTGCCTTTGGAACATGGGAATGGCCCAGGGAGTTGAAACTCTTCTTTATTTACCGAGCAGATGGTTAAATGTCAGAGTAAGAAAAATATGAAAAAATTCTATATCCTAGAAATGGCAGTAGTTCAGCAAGTAAATAGAAGATTTAAATCAGTTACTTTGAATTTCTGAAAAGCATAGAGTGGGGAGTGTTTCATACCCGAGACCTCCTGGACATTTTAGAACCTATGGACAGAAAGATGAATCAGGAAATGTGATGAAAATATCTTGGTTTCCAACTTGGCAGCACAACTTTGGGGGCCCATGCAGCAGAATCCACTGTGCACAAAGCCTTGGACCCATGAGAGAGAGGAGAGGGGCAGCTGCCACGGGGTCTTCTGCCCAGATTTTGTCCTGCACCTTTTATCCTCAGATTGTAATTTTAACAAAAAGCAGTGAGACAGATGGAGGGAGGAGCACTCCCTGGACCCTGACCATCAGGTCCAGCACTGCCTCCTGCCCAATTGATGGCACAGTCATTCTAGCTGTACCTGCATGAAGAGTTACCTTCAGTACACGCTGGCACATCCTGGTTGGAGGCATTTGATAAATACACTGAAGCTGACAACTCTGGACATCTCTGTCCCTCCAGGAAATTAATAGCAAAATCAGTTGTTAAGTTGATTTTCTTAGAAAGAGATGTTTGTCAGAGAATCACATTATGACCTCAGAAGAAAAAATTCCCAAAGAGCCTGGAAATCTTTTAGACTTTTTCTCCTTTTTAAATAATGAGATAAAATTTTTGTTAGTATTTCATTTTTTAATGACAATGACTATAAATCTCTCTTACTTTTGAATTGGGATTCTGCTTCACTGTCAGGTAGGTTATACCTAAAGATATGGAAATCCAGGAGTGGAGATGACTTGAGAAGCGACACAGCCACAGCCAACGCAGACACTAATAACCATCTCACACTCCCCCCACCAAAGCCAACACAACAGCTCTGCAGTAGGATGCTTAGGCAAATGTATTCAGTAACGAGAAACATGTTAATAACATGCAACATCAATACAGATCATATGCTTTTAAAGACAAATACAGGGCAATGTGAAATCCTGAGTGCCAGGAAAGCTTTGCTCACTGGACCTGGAGTTAAGGTGTGTTTACACCAGCTGGGTAGCTGCCTGCCACAGTCTATGACACCTCACTAGCAATGTACTAGGGGAAACTTAATTTACAAAAACTCTTGCAAAGACAATGTTGTACATTAAAAACATTTTTGCTTACAAAATTTTTGGATGCTTCATCTCACACACACAACCCCCATAATTTTAGGTTAGCATCTAATGTTTTTCTCACAAACTAAATAGTTGCAAAATATATTTTTCAGCGTACTGCAAATACTGACACATATTTAGGTCATACTTTTGAAGGTGTGCAACAGATCCCAAATATACATGCCAAAGTAATGTGATACCCACCATTGCCCACTTAAAAAATATACTAATATGCTCTTAATAGCAAAAATTTTGTTTTTCCTAATTTGCCTTCTTTGAAACATTTTCTTTCCACTTCTCCCAAAAACTTGCATCCTAATAACATGTATTTTTCACTTGAATGTCTTTATCAATCATTCTTGCATTATGTTGCCGCAATAATAACATGCTCATAAACTGAATTGTTAAAGCTCTTAGAATTTCCTGTGACTAGATGTCTCACGATAAGGATTTAAATTTTCTTCAGATTTAAATGATTGATCATTAAAATTAATATTGGTACAGATATGATAAAAATATATAAGTATACCATACATTCTGATAAATAATTATTGAACATATTTTGGAATCATATCTTATAAGGAGATGGATTCAGTATTGGTGTGCAGGTGGGAAGTTGGGAGACCTTTGTTAAAAGCAATTCTGATCTGACACCTACATTCTGAAAGTTTCTCTGTTACCTAGGAGGCTTTTATCTGGGGATAAGGGGCAGAGAAGGCTCAAGATGGTTTAGAGGTCTGCAAAGTGGGGGGAAGGCTGCAGTGAAAGGAGAGGCGGCCTGGCTACAGACAGCTAGGAGGGACCAGCAGGCCCCTGGCACCCTTCACTAGTTGGGGTTTAGGAAGGAGGGTATGTGTAAGTTGAGGATATGAATGTTGAGGCTTATGACTCAGACCTGTGCCCACTCTCTCCTCGCAAAGCAAAGGCACGCTGCTGTCAGGGGCGTGCACTGCCCACCCTCACTGTTCATTCTACTCTGCTCTCACTTCTTTTTCAGAGAGATGCTGAGTAAACACTATAAAACAGTGAACGGGGTGCCAAGTTACTAGTGTGCAGACTTGCCCTCTGCTCATGGTCTTGCCACGGGTCTACTGAGGAATTTACAAACAAATGCCACTTTGTGTCACAAGGCATCTTGGTTTCCACACTTAATTCATGGCCTCAAATTTCATGTCTACAATGCATAGTAAGTGAAAATAAATTTTACTTAAAAAATTTCATGATGTTTAAAACATTTCTTCTAAAAATAAAAAAGAAATGATTGTAAATAGGAGGAGGAAGAATGTGTGAAGGTTGTGCCCACCGTGTGTGTCTGAAAATGGTATAAGGAAATTGAAGAAATTACTCAAATCAAAGGAGTAAGGGCTTTATCCCCTTATTTATGACATCGATGTTCTATATGCAGAAAAGAGGAATTACACATGGCAAATAGTCTCCCTTCCAAAAAATTCCCACTGTACTTAAAATGTGACACAGGTACATGGTCAGAAAATTCAAAGTGCACATGAAAAGAGAAATCTCTTTTCAAAGGTAATTACACTCAAGGTCTCCAGTGAGTCCTTCCAAGAGAAACAAATGTGCAGATGAGCGTTCCTCCGCTCGTTTCTCTCCCCTTCTCCCCTTCCCTCAACTCACTCTTCTTTCAACATTTGACTCAAAAGATTTTTCTGTATCTTCCTTTTTTCACTTAATAGCCAACACACACACACACACACACACACACACACACACACACACACACCCCCCAGCAGCAGAAACAGACCGTTTTTTAAAAAGTGGATTCATAGATTTTTATCACCTGGATATACTGTAATGCATTTAGCCATAGCCTACTGAGGAATTCCGTTGTCTCCAGGTTTTCAGTAATAAAAGTGCTTTGATCACTTTATTTTGGTGTACTGTGCAGGTGTAACTGTTACCCTCACAAGAACGACTTTGGGTTGGAGGGTAATTTATATTTTGATTCATTTACATTCTAGAAAGGCTAAACCAATTCACATTTTTGCAAAGAGTATACAAAAGTGTCCCCTTCTCACATACCCAAAGAGGACAGCTTATCAACCGGCATTTGCCAATAAAGCTTGATGTTTCACTGTTGCTTGGATTTACATTTCTTTAATTTTAGTGAGGATGGGTATCTCTTTAAATGTTATCTTTTGATTATTGGATTGTCTTTTCTTATAAATTTATAGAAAATTGTTTTGAGTTAAAGATACTAAGTACCTTTCGTGTGTTGCAAATATTTCTCCAGTTTGCCCAATATTTCTTTTGAGCTTCCATATTCTTTTTGTCATATGGAAGTTTTATATTTTCATGTATTTTACTTTTCAATTTTTGTATTTTGTATCCTGATTAGGAAGGTGTTTACACTGTAAGATATATTCAGGCTCTATTACAGACATTTTATGGTTCAAGTTTTTTTTACATTGAAACCTCTTAACCACCTGAATTTCACAGGAGAGGGATTATGTGTGGAAGTAGGTAGAATAAGTGAAATAATCCCTCCAAACAACTCTTTGTCATCAAACTGTAACAAACAATCCATCCCTCTCCACCACTAACATAAAATGTCACTACTACCAGAAAGTCCCTGTTTTATTCGGACCCATTTATGGACTCTGCTCTACTCCACTGATCTGTCCATTTCTCCCCTAATTAAAAATGAATTACTGTAACTAAGAATTCATTTTAATAGCTAGCACAGCCAGAGTCTCACCTTTCCTTGTCCCCCCTTCCTTGCTGTTCTATCCCCTGATGTTTGTTTCAATTGGCAGCGCATTGTCACAAGATTGAATCTCTTGATCCCACTCAAGTTTTAAAAATACTCCTCATGTAGATTATTCATATTGTTTTCCTCAATTACCACCTATAGGTTTCAAATTTTGGTCTCTTCTATAAATGACGAATTTTCTTCAATACTATTTCAAACTGGTTATTATTTCTTGTAAGGAAACAGTTCTCAATACACTTTGTAACCTGCCTCCTCACCAAATTTCTTGTTGTTTCTATTAACTTATCTTGAGGTTTACAGATACAATCCTCAAGCAATGATAAATTTGCCTCTTCCAGGTTTCCTAAACTACTTTTTTATTCCTTCTTCTTGTCTAGGTGCATTGGTTAGCATCTCTACACAATGCTGAGTGCCAGTGGTGAAAATGGGTATCCTGACATTGCCATTAATGCTTAGTGAACTTGTCCTACACCAAGGCAACAGAGGTCATTTTTTTCCCTTTCAATTCCCCAAATGTAAGAGGAAATATTCCTATAAAAGATGCTTTGGACATCTAAAAGATCATGGGGTCAGAGAGGTCCTGGGCCCAGAGATTATCCCTAGTATGAAACCGTCATGTTGGTTTGATCGTTACATTCCTTTGTATCATTGGAGAAAACAAGTTTTGGGTATGTTGGGAATCTCTCTCTCTTGAAGTCATTGGGAAGTGGTTTCCACTTTGATGACCTTTTTTTGCTGCTTCTGCCCACACTTTCTCACATTCTCTCCCACTCTCTGCAAGACAGTATTCAGGATTCTATTTACTCACTTCTCTAGTAATGTTTCCGTGGGAGGCAGACTTAAACTCTGTGGGAAGCTGCCCCACAGTGATTCTTGGAAATCTCTGCCTATTCTTCTGCTGAATGCTAGCCCTATTCTTTATTTAACATAGCTTGAATATTTTTGTTTTGCTTAATTTCATTCTTTAAACCTCTGTGTTGTTCATGTTACTAGTATTTTGGCTTTGTTTTATGCCACCCCAGAGTGCTGTCTTCTATATTTATTTAAACTGGTAGCTTCGAGACTGAGGGAAATACTGAGAGTGAGTCTGCTGAATTTTGAATTACGTCTCTTGGCATTTGCTAAAGAAATAAATTTATTTTCAGGAAAGTTGCCCTTACCTGCTGCTTGAGTGCCTCCAAAGACTCAAATTCCAATCTGGCCAGTTTCATCTGGATATGCCGTGGCTTATCAGGTATGGCAAATGCAAGTATAAACTTTAAAGCCAGGAGTGCATGCTGAAAATAAAAAAGAATACCTGTTGACGTTAACACAGTGAGCCACATGTGCAGGGAAATAAATTGGTAACTAGGCAATCTGTGAACCTTCTCGTTAATCTTGGTAATTTCTAATTACCAAATTCTAATTTCATGACAAATCAGAGATCAACCAGGTTCATGAGTTACATTTAATTCACCCACCCTACTGTGGTCCATTCAATAATTATTGACTTACTTTGCTCCGTTCTTTTAAAATCACTTATTACCTTAAATTGATTTCATGCACTACTCTCAATGCTTTAGGAAAATAAAGTATATTCAAAATTACTTTCCCAAAATGTTTTTTTCCCTACACGTGACTTAACTCCCAAGGTACTTTAGCATACACCATCTGCAGAGTCACTCCACTCTTTACCCAACAACATCCTTTCTGCGCTACATTTCAAATTAAGGTTAACAAAACATCCATGTGGCTTAAACATCAGATACCTTGAACTCTCTGTATCCCCAGTACTATCTGGTGTAGTTTCTTTCATGAAATAATAATCAATACATATTGATTGTGATGAACTACATTGGCTGCTAACTCTGTATAGTATAGGAGGGGCACCCAGAAATGTAGAGTGCACCCTTTATAATATAGAGTATACCCATTATCTATGGGAAATAGGGAGCTTAAAAGCTATTTTATTTCTCTTCTATACCAACATTAAAGAGGCTCTCTATAACATAAAATATAAGGTTTATAATTTTGCTTCTTTCTCTGCAGAACAGAAATAAACCAAGAGGATTGTTCCATTGTTAGACCTGCTCTTCAGCCACACTGGTTCAAGATATTGATTCTTCTCCATCATTGATCTGCAGGATCAATACCACAGAAATCTGAATGATCAAAAGAATAAAGTAACCTCTTTGAGGATAGCATGAATTACTAAATAGTAGAAGCTGTGAAATAATTCTTAAAGTTGAGAAATAATTAAAAGGCATCAAGAAAATGAGTGAAGGAGAGGGAACAACTCTAAGAAATGTTGCATTGAATTACTGACAGAAAAAGAAAAGAGCTGGAAAATAGTAAATGAATTCCTTACTGTGACATTCACAAGAGGAGGATGAAGGATAAATAACATGTCAAGATCTCTTGGGAGAAGCATGAAACAATTAAGTAAGCCAGCATGATGCCAGAAAAAAGCAATAATTCATTCCAAAGACTTCGAAATCGGCAGAACCAGAGGGTTGGCCAGGCACTGCCTCGTATTAACTAGAGATCTGAAACAGACCACGGATGGGCAGTCTTCACCAAAAAGTGACTGCCATGACCAAAGAAGACACTAGAAGATTCTGATTAGATGTCTAGGTAATGAAGACAAGTAGGTAATAAAGCATGGACCACATGATGTCATATGTTGTAATTCTGAGCTGATCTAGTTGAATTAACAGGAACCTGGATGTAATGTACAAAGAACAAATGAGTAATCCAGAAAAAAGCTATATGTGTCATTGTTTCATTCCACTGATATAGTAAGCAATAATTTTATATAAGACTATTACCTATTCAGTGGAAATAGTGGGCAGGAAATAAATTAGTGGGTAAGAACTCTTCCATATTTTTCAGAAACTGTGTCCTCAAGTTGCCAGAACCCTCACCATGACCCAGTCACTGGCTCTCTTCCATTCGCCTAACAAATCTTCTTTGGAGCTTTGGTGGGAATTAGTATGGAAAAAAGAACCTGCCAAGGCCTCCCCTTAGATGTAAGTGCCTGGGAGAGGTGTGCACACTTCCTTGGGGATCAGGACTGCTACTGGGGCTAGCAAGGCTGTCACCACTCTCAGTGCTGGGGTCTCCATATGAAGTGATCATAAAACTCTCATGCATTGAAAAAAGTTGGTATTTATTACACAATACTAGTTAAAATAGGAAGTCATTTTAACATGATTAAAACACATAGATGGCAACAAGTAGTTCTCTGTAGTTTATTTTCCTAAAAATAGTTTAGAGTAAATATGAAGAAATAAGTTTCCTTTGAATTATATTTTCAAAATGGGTTCTTAGGAGACCTACTTGTCTCAAAATTTTAGCCTCCCACTGAACAGTTTCAGGGTTCTCTGCTCCTCGAAGAAGCACACAAAACCGCAGGGGGAGCACCTTTTCTGGCTAGCTACTAGTGCCGCCGAGAGCCAGCAGGAGAGTGGTGTTGTCTTCCACTCCATTAGTGACTGTTGGGCTAGACTAAGTGTGAAGGAGACTACAGCGAGAGAGATGAAGTCCTGCCTCACAGTCTAGACAAGAAGGGCAACTTACAGGCCACGTAGTACCAGGTGTGCGTTACTGTCAGGTTGGTGCAAGGTGCCAGGAGCACAAAGACCAGTGGCTTTCTCTGTTTTTAGCAGGCCAAAGAGGGCTTCCTGAAGGAAAAACATGTGAGCAGTCATAGTGATGAGAAGTTAGCTAAGGGGAGGAGTGTTTCCAGGGAAAACACATATACAAAGGGACCGAGGAGTTGAAGAGGGAGGGGCCAGAGGCAACCAGGAGTCTGATGACAAGAGAGCTGCAAAACCAAGTTGAGAAGTGAGGAGGCACTGAAGGTAACAATACAGGGGTGACGCGGTCAGACTTCTCCTTCAGTGGACAATTTAGGAGTCTCTGGAAGTGCTGAGAAATCAGCAAAGTGACCTGAAGTGTGTGGAAGAGCAATGGGGATGAAGCTCAAAATAACTGGAGAGATCATTAGCAGAAGACTTGAGGGCCTCCGTGATCATCCACCACCATGGTAAGCACTGGATGAAAGGCAAGTTGGGGGGGGGGGGAGATGGCGTCTGTGTGGGTCATACTCTTCCGGATGTCTATGGACTAAGTGGACTGTCCAGCAGACAGTGGGAAAAGAGAGTCTCAATTCACAAGATGGCTGGAGGCAGAAATTTGGAAGTCATCAGTGTGTGTGTATATGTGGCAAGAAGAGGGCATAGGATGGACCTAGAGGAAGAGAAATGTGTGTAGCTAAAGGGGAGAGTCCCAAAAAGAAGCTTAAGAAGAAGCAGGTGGGGAAAGGCAGAAATCCAGAAGGTCCTGGAGTTATAGAAGCAAAGGGGAGATAAGGAGCCAGTCGAGGTAGCTGTTGGAAGGTCAAGTATGTGCAGCCTAAAAAGAAACATTTGGGCTTAATCACCAGGAGGCCTTTGGTGACTCTGGGTCCTAGGCACAAAAATAGTTTCATAAAGTCTCATTGGGAAGGAGCGGTAAGAGATGAAGTGGTAGCTTGTGGCTAGCCAGGTGTTTGCTTTTTAAAGGTGTATGTCTTGCATCTGTTGAGATGCACTGGAAAAGGAATGAGAATAGTGGAAAGAGGCACAGATCCTGGAAGGAGAAGTTGTAAGGCACAGAGCTAGACCAGCACACAAGGCAGGGGCTTAGCCACAAACAGGGTCTGGCGATGTCACAGCAGTGGAGGGAGAGCTGACCACGGGGGGAAAAAAGGCACTTAGGGCCACTAATTTCAGACAGAGAGAAGAATTTTAAAAAGAAATCTACTCTTCAGAATATGCAATTCAGTACTTAAAATGAGGAAGGAGAGGTGAGAATTACCCACAGTGTTCTCACTTTTTTTTATAGCCCTAATCTTAAACCATTAATAAGTATCATTTCCTCAAAACAGATGATCATAATCTTCAGCAGAAAAAAAGTATTTTAAAAGAACAAAACAATACTAAAGCACCAACTTCATTTACTTAGGTTGTAAGAAAGTGTCTGAACATCCTCACGGCAGTTTTTCTTCGCATGTGGCACCAAGGGCAATCTCTTTCTCTTTAGTCTTTAACAGACATGCATTATTTTTACACAGGAAAAAAGCCACGTATGTGAAAAAGAACATAGGGTTCCCTTCCTTGCTTAATAAATGACTTACACACACCCTGCTAGGCTCCTAACTCCACCAGGTCATGATTTCCCACTCTCCCAGTAAACAGACACAACTTTCCACTCAGAGTCTGGCTTTCAATCAGGAGTGGGAGGGAGGGTTGGGGTGGAGGGTAGGGAAAGTAATCACTGTGTCCACTCATTCATTCTGTAAATGTGTAGTGACCCCCTAGGCAGGCCAGACTGCTCACATGGTGGCCTTCTTCCACCACTTCCTTTTCAAAATCATCTGTCACACTGACCCCCACCCTGGCCCCTCACATTGCCACACTCTCAAAGTTCCTCCAATGACAGGTTTGTTTGTTTAAGAAACATCATCTTTAAAAAGGAAAGGAGTTGCATCACCATTCACAGATGCCTGCCAATTAATACAGTTAGCTGGTGTTAGCAAACACTGTCTGCTCACCATCCCCAATAAATTTTATGGGTCACCATGCCCTCAGCACCGTGAGGACTTGGAAGTGGGATGGGGAAGACACCACAGCGCCTTCAGCAGTAGGGCACCGGCTCTGAGGAAGGGAGGTACAGAGAAGCAGGAAGGAATCAAAATCAAATGATCAGAAATAGGATAAAAAAGATGCCCCTACCCCACCTCTTACCGGGTTCTTATACCCAGGACCCAGGATACAAGCTAAGCATCATGATGGATTAACTAAGCTTTTGTGGTCAAACTTGGGAAACTAAGTAATATTTATAGCACAGTGTTCCAGAAGATCAATTTTTAAAATCTTCTTTACATTTTTTATACAGCAAATCTGTTTCAAGGCTGGGAATGCTTTATGCTAACTGAACTGAGAAAAAAAATTGTGAAAAGCATTTTAGCTATTTTTACTTGTTTTTGTAAATAAAAGAAAACCTAAGATGAGATATGAATCTGCTGAGATCTGAAGAAAAACACACTCAAAATGAATAGTTGGGGTGGTTTTTCATAGCCTATCTATGAAGAGAAGACATTTTATGGGTCATGACTGTGATTCTTCACCAACAATCTTCTTTTAAAGTAAAATTCAAAATTATATCCTAAACAAAGTTAAGGAGAAAAGAAACAGTTGGGGGGAGGAGGGTTGTGGAGAGATGTGTAGGATTTTAAAACTAATAAATACAAAGAAGTTGGCTTCCCATAACAATATGTTTCAAGTAATGATTATAGGGTGTCTTAGTTGGAAAGGGAAGAAAGAACAGAACCAGAGAAAATTAGCACCCAGAAGCTAAATGTTTTCTGGTGCCAGAGGTAAAGTCCTGCCTCTCTGTGATCACATGTCCCTCACCTTTGGTCACTGCAGGGCTGTCAAAGACTTGGGAGTCTCATCCAGATGCCAGAGAGTGAGCAGAACCATTTTATTTTACAAAAACTCAGGAATTCATGATATGATCGACAGCAGCAGCTGTGTTTGTAGCAGTGTGTCCCCAACCCTGTCTCTTCTCAAATAGAAAATGCATGCAAATTAGAGTTGAATTCTTAGAATTCTGAAAAGCTAATTTGATTTCTACAATGGTATGTCTGCCACGTACTTCTTCCCATTCAGAGCCTAGTCACCAATGAATAAAAGAAACTTCTTCAAAAAAGCATCAGCTGATTACCAGACAAATTGCATGCCAAATACCAATTAATAAAAAATGATTAATGGAGACTGAAAAAAATAGTATGGAATTAGGCTCTTAAGGAAAAAATCTCAGGGATTTTCATTTCAAGATGGAAGAGACCAAGCACACACATCTACTTCTTCCACCTCCCAGGGTCCCCTGAAATGACAGAAATTATATTCTAAAAGGAACAAGGCTAGAAAACAAGAGAATTTTCTAGAATTTCTGAATATAGGCATGAGGGAATGAAAACTGTAACTGAAGTCTCCTGCAACAAAGACAGATCCTCCCTAAAGGAAACTCAGAGAGGAGCTAATAACAGATTCAACCCCGCAAAAGGAAAGGATTTGGCCAGGGAGTCAGCACCAAAATGAATGCATTAAAGAACCACCTTCATAAAAGCCAGGGCCATGGGGAGCCCTTTCTATAATACCTTTTAATGGAGTGACTACAGGTTTTACTCTTGCACTAAAACCAGAGATCAGCCCGTTAAAGAAAAACATGTAATCTTCTGGGAGAGTTTCTTATGTGGGTTTGCTAGGCCTAAGAGAAAAAGAAAGCTCAAGGTCATGCCAAACTCCTAAGGACTCCTAAAGACTTAAAGACCAGAGTGATGTCAGTAAGATGACCAAACAGGAAACCCCAAACCTTGTTCCCCTACAAAGACATCAATTTAACAATACACTGTCCTGAAAGCCTTTAGTGAATGCCAGAAACCAGTTAAGAAGTGTCCAAGGCAAGAACAAAGTCAAGAAAACTCACACTGAAATGAGCAAGAAAAGCTATTGCATTTACTTATGAAAAGCTGTGGCATTTTACCTACAATAGTCCTTCCTTTAAACTGGCACAACTCAGTGCAATTAGGAGAAAATATCCAATTTGTGGTTTCTAATGGTAGGGGGCAGGGAGAGAAGAGTGGAATATACATTCAATGTTCCAATTTTTCAGGAGGTTGCCCTAAGAACTGTTTTATTCTTACTAGACTCAGAGCTCTGGAGAAGACTGAACATACTTTGGATGCCTGGGAGCCACTGAGAACAAAATGGAGCATGCAGAATTGTTGAAGTACCAGACAATCTGCAGTAATGAAGACAGACACTGGAGGGAGCAAGAGATTATGAACTCCTAAGAAAGAAACTAGAAAGTTCCCTATTTGGGAAATTTTATGCACAAGACCAGAAAAGACATCCCCAGAAAAGTTTGAGAGTCTCAGAATCACTAGCTGGGCTGAATGATAAAAGTCTTTCCCTGACAAGGTTAGTCTGTAAAAACTGGGAGAGCTGGTTTTTTCAAATGCCCAAATCCTAGAAAAAAATAACAGGTATACAAAGAAACAGGGTCACATGGCACAACTAAAGAAACAAAATTAATCTATAAAAACTAACCCTGAAGAAACAGGCCTATGAATCACTTGGGAAAAAAATTCAAAATAAGCATCTTAAAGAATATTAATAAGATACAAGAGAACACAGACAAACAATGAACACATATGGAATACAGATTAGAACACAATGTATGAATAAAATGAGAATATAAAGAAATGGATAGAAACTATAAAAGAGTGAAACAAATGGAAATTCTGGACTTACACTTAGGAAAGAATACAACAACTTGATTAAAAAAAAAATCACTAGATGGGTTCCACAACAGATTTAATCAAGCAGAAGAAAGAATCAGCAGACTTGAAGACACATCATTTGAAATGATCACGTTACAGAAGCAAAAAGAAAAAAGAGAATGAAGAAAGGTGAAGAAAACTTAAGGAACTTAACAGATACTATCCCAGAGGTCAATACTTCATTATCAGAAGGACTCAGAAGGAGAACAGAGAAAGGGACAGAAGGCTTATTCAAAGAAATAATGCCCACAACCATCACAAATCTGGGGACGAAAATGAATATCCAATTGGGATGTCAAAGAACTATGATGAACCAAGGAGGTCTACATGTAGACACAATGCAATCATGTTACTATCAGTAATTATTTTGAATATAAATAGCTTACTCACCCCAGTCAGAAGACACAGAAGGCCTGAATGGATAGTCCAAGCACCAATTATATGCTGTGCACAAGAAACCCACTTGAGATGTAAGGATAAACATAGGATAAAGTGAAAGGATGGAAAACTACATTTCATGCAGTAGGTAATCAAAAAAGAAAAGGGATGACCATACTTATAACAGATAAAATAGATTTTAAATAAAAGACTGAGATAAGAGACAAAGAAGGGCATTATCTAATGATAAAATGGTCAATTTACCATGTACATGTAGATATATGTATGTGTGCATACACATACACATCCACAAATCCTTAGCAAGATTAACCAAGATGAAAAGACTCAAACAAAATGCAGAAATGAAAGATTAGACATTACAAATACATACACACACAAACAAACATCATATATACATACATAACACTGATAAAACTGAAAGGAGAAATAGAGAGTAACACAATAGTAGAAGGACATTTTAACAACCCACTTGCAATAATGGATCAATCAATCAGACAGAGATAAATAAAGAAACAAAGGAGGGCCTCCCAGTTGGCGCAGCGGTTGAGCGCTGGGTTGCGAAGCTGCCCGCAGCCTCTGCAGCGCTGGTTCGATCCCTGGCTGCTCCCCGGCCACCAGAGGAGGGTCCCACATGGCGCGCAGACCTCTCCTGCCGCCCGCTGCTCCCCTCAGCAGTGTACTTCGGTCCTTCTGCCTGCTCTGCTCCCTGCTCTGGCTCTGGTGAATTCTCTCACCCTCCCGCGCTTCTGACTGTACCCAGTGCTTGAATAAATAAATAAAATAAAAATAAATCTTTAAAAAAAAAAAAGAAACAAAGGAACTGAACAGCACTATAGGCCAACTGGACCTGACAATCATAAAAAAAAAAGTCCACCCAATAACATCAGAGTTCACATTATTCTCAAACACACATGGAATATTCTCTAGGACAGATAACCCACTAGACAACCAAATAAATCTTAACAAATTTAAGATCATAGAAATCCTACTATATTTTCAGACAACAATGAAATAAAACTAGAGAGGCCTCACCAAGAAGGTGAGTCTCAAGTAAAGACCTAACAGAAGTAAACAGCTGGACATGATGACGCCCAGGGAAAGCATTCTGGTTAGAGGGAAAAGAAAGTGTAAAAACCCTGAGCTAACAGTCTGGCTGTCTGTTCAGGATCATGGGGCAAGGCCAGCATGTCCTGAGTAGGATAACTGAAGGTGAGAGGAGTAGATAAAGGCAGGGCGGTAAACATGGGAGCAGACCCTTACAATGGAAGTCACCAGGAGGACATTGGCTTTCCAGTGAATGAGGTGGAAACCGGCTGAAAGTTTGTGGTTAGAGGAGTAACATGAAGGTGAAGGTTACTAGGAGAATCTAGATGGCTACTGTGTTGAGAGTAGACCAAGGGGCCAGGGCACAAGCAGGGATCAGTTAGGAGATTATGCAATAACTGAGCAAGAGATGGCTGTGGCCTTGCCATGGGGATGGCCGTGGGGTAGTGAGAAGTGCTCTGTAAAGCCAAAGAGGTTTTGCTTATAGACAAAGGTAGACACAGGGTGTGAGAAAGTGAGTGACTGGACACAGTGACCACGAATGACATTTCTAAAGGAGTTTGAATCTAAGAAGAATGGAGCAGTAATTCCAGAGATGTGACCTGATGGGAGAAACAGGGCATGTTTTGTGCCCGTGGGAAAGAACCCCACGTATCCTCTTGCAGGCAAGAGTGGGAGGGATTGCTCAAGCGTGTTCTTGAGAGAGGTGAGGGGATGGGACCAGCCCACAGGTGTGGCGTGTCCTTCGTGGGGCACAGGCAGGGCTCCCCCACAGTAACAAGGTCAAATATCAACGCCTGAGCGTTGAGTCAGGTGGTGGATGTTTTCATTTCACACTTCTGTTTTCTCAGTGAAGTGGGAAACAAGATCATGAAATGAGGAGGGAAATGAGGTACTGGAGGATTGAAAGAGGAGAGCAGGAAAGAGAAAGTATCAAGAAAATATGCACAACTCCCAGGCAACATGGAGGGCCCTTGAGGTCAGCGATTAGGAATTTAAACTGAGGCCAGTCACATGGGTACACAGCAGCGACAAGGTGAAGGGCATGACTGTATATCACACCCCTTATCATACCAAGGGATATATGATACATGCAGATCAAAATATCAGGGGTTGAGGACAGCGCTGTCGAGCAATTGGCAGACACTGCAGCACCAGTTCAAATCCCCGGCCTCGATCCCGGGCCTTCATCTCTGGCCTTGATCCCTGGCCTCAATCCCCGGCCAGCCAGGGAACAACCCACATGGCACAGCAGACCTCTCCTGACTTGCCCGCTGCTCTCCTCAGCAGTGTATTTCAGTGGATCTGCCTGTTCTGCTCCCCACTCTCTGGTGAGTCCTCTCATCCCCCCACACCTCTGGCCTGTACCTCAGTTCTTGTATGCACAAGTAATCTTAAAAAAAATGTCAGTGGGTAGATATGTCAGTGGAGGAGAGAGGTGGAGGGAGCTGGTTGCCATGGCAGTAGTGGGGTGTGTGTGTGTGTGTGTGTGTGTGTGTGTGTGAGAGAGAGAGAGAGAGAGAGAGAGAGAGAGAGAGAGAGACAGCCAGCCAGCCAGCCAGGTCCATAGGGAGCGTGGGCAAGTGGCCTGGGGTGAGATGCAGCACACTGGAGGAGGCCCGGTCAGCAGGATGAAGCTGCCATCACCCTGGGCACCTTTCATCCCACTGCTCCCTCTTCGGGCCAGCTGCTCAGAACTGCTCTGGCTGGCTGGCTGTTCTTTTACCCTCTACCATCTGCAGGTCCCTCCCAGGACTGCTGGGTGCTGCAGATTTGGTCTTTCCTTCAGTCTCTGAGTAAGTTGTGTTTCCAAAATTACTAAAAATAATCATATAATCAATCAAACATTGGTTCCAACCCTTCTCTTTTCATTCTGTTTTTCTTTTTTTCTTTTTTTTCTGGGGGGGGGCACCAGATTCTGACTCTAGGTCTTCAGGCACAAGGTGAAAAAAACATATAAAAAACAAATTCTAATATCCTGTGGTACATGAGACAGTATTCCCAGGCCTGGCTATTCTAGAGGAAGGTCAAAGTGCAGTAAGAAAAAAAGGTTAACTTAACTCTAAATTCTGATACATGGACAAGAAGAATAGCAAAGAGAACATTTAACAGTTAAAAAAAAAAAACCCTTAAGTACCTGCTACATGATGAAACAATTAATGTCTTTGCCTTTAAATAGAAATAGATGTGTTACTTTGCCCAGTTCTCAGATAAAGTGGCTGGCTCCCTCCCTAGGAACCTGGTTCAGTAAGAAGCCCGTCACCAACACCTGCAGAGCCATTAGGAACAAGGAAAAGGACGCTACAAAAATAGAATCTTCAGACAGTGCAGTTTATACTGCACAGTGATCTCAACTGCACTTTTGAATGTCACCTTTTATACAAAATGTATGTATTTCAAAGCTCCTAAAGTTCTAAATTACATAAGTGGCACTAATTTTTACATTCTACATGCTAAACAACTGCTAAGCCTGGGCATTTTCTCCACTCGTGCTTCAATGTAAGATCGTGTCCACGTGTACAAGAGAGCAAACGTCAGACTGTGCGACCTCACAGAGCACTGGATTTAGAAGCAAAGAGTTGGGGGCAGGATGTGTGTCCTTCACTAGGAGAGCAGATAGGGAATTCTGGTACTCAGAAGATGAAAATTTACGTTGCAGTGTGAGGCAATGAACCAGATTTATACACAGCAACATAGACATTATAAACATGTTCTTGTAAACATAATACTGAATGAAAAATAATTAGAGATTCAGAGCCCAAATCCATGCACAGAAATTTAAACATATAAAAGACAACACAATGAATAAATAATGAATAAATGGATGAAAGAGAAGGACATACACTACATAATTCCAGCATAGGCGCCTATGTAGAGGGAGGGCCACAGAAATGGAAATAATCAGCATAACATACAAGGGAAGACATCTGTGCCATGAGTCAACAGGTAGGATCAAATGGACTTTGTGTATTTGAGGTGGTAGCTGTCATACTTCAAAGAGAGAAAGCAATCACAGTGTTCTTAGAAATGAAATGCAGTTAGTAGGGATATATTGTTCATACTTGAAGCTTTCCAGTATTTCTCATAAATCTTACTCCAGAAACATCTGTAATGTAGCATGGCGATACACCAAACAGCACGTCACCATTCTATAAAGTTGACATATTTTGGTACAATCATTTCAAATTTATGGATGGTATTTAATAGGAACTAGAATAATAGTTGCCAAAAGCTAAACTAGCTAATGCTGAATCTAAGGAAAAGCAAAGCTTAAATAGTGCTTTGAAATAAATCCAAGAGAAAAGTAGATAAAAAGACTCCTACAGAATTGCACTTGATACTGAGATGAGTAACTTACACACGAAATAACTCTTAGCAGGCCACTAATGACACCGACGGGATTTACCCTGTCAGGGACTGCTTATTGCAAACATGAGCTCATGTTTCACTTTAGAATAGATATGTTTCCTATAGGCTTCTAATTCATAGCCTGGTTTTTGTTTTCCATCTCTGAACTGAAAATTACATTCTAAAACAAATCAACTGCAAGGAGATCAGCACCAGGTGAAAATCAAATTAACTAATGTGTCCTAGGCGTTGTCCCGGGAGAGGCTGGAGCCTCAAGGACAGCTGAACAATGCTGTGTCTGCAGCCCAAAGGCCACCCTCCCCCCCCCCCAATTTCTACTGCTATGGGCATTTTTTTGTGTGAGCTTGGAATAATCACTCAAGACTCTCTTCCTCCCTTTCACTGAGTGACACTGAGCTCCTGGCCACAAAGACAGTGGATGAATGAATACTGGGAAGAGTCAGGAACCCTGGTTTTGTCCCCAGCTGATTAACTATAAAGGGGGAGATAACAAACATATTCCCACCATGCTATAGATGACCTCTGTTACTTGTAAAATAGAAATATTAAAACC
This sequence comes from Talpa occidentalis, assembly GCF_014898055.3. Lineage (NCBI taxonomy): Eukaryota > Metazoa > Chordata > Mammalia > Eulipotyphla > Talpidae > Talpa > Talpa occidentalis. The sequence continues at coordinate 30,909,585 of NW_023600993.1, forward strand.
CTAGAGACCTGTTATAAATGCTGATCCTGGAGTCCTTGTCGAGAGACCCTAACAATGAAGACCATTGCTGATCAAGAGTAGTATGGCTCTCAGCAGAAGCAGGAGAACCTCCGTAAAGGTTTAAGACAGACAGATAACTTCATAAAAATCCATTCTTTTTTTTTTTTTTTAAAGATTTATTTATTTATTTATTTATACAAGCACTGGGTACAGCCAGAAGTCGGGAGGGTGAGAGAATTCACCAAAGCCAGAGTGGAGAGCAGAACAGGCAGACAGACGAAGTACACTGCTGAGGGGAGCAGCGGGTCGCAGGAGAGGTCTGTGAGCCATGTGGGACCCTCAGCTGGCGGCCGGGGATCCAACGGGCGCTGCAGAGGCTGCGGGCAGCTTCGCAACCCAGCGCTCAACCTCTGCGCCACCGGGGAGGCCCTAAAAATCCACTCTAAGGAGAAGTTTAACAAAGATTTCACAATACCTATTTTTCCCTTCTTGTCCTCAGCACAAGACAATGCAGCCCTGAAAAGTTTTTGAATTTAAGTTGCATTAATTTGATTTGCGCCACAAAATTCTTGGACATCTTCATTTTACTGCTGGTGACAATATTTTGAAAATATTTTAACAAAGACAGTATTTCTACATGAATTCTCTGTTGAATTATGAATTCCTACTAACACCAGCAGACAGGAAATGCAGAGCATTAAGTCTCTCGTGAGACTTAAGTCAATTTCTTGCATACTATGAAGCACGTTTCTAGAGAGGTGAGTCTCTGAGCTGCTTGAGCTCATGGAATTAGGTAGAACATGAGGCAGCACCACTGAATGCAAAGAGAACAAACTCTGAAGGCGCCATGAACTAGGGCTGACTTGTCACTCCCTGCAGGCACATCTCTTTTTCTCTCCCTGTCCTTGTTTCTGTCCAACCACCTCCATTAGTCCACCTTCGACTGCTCAGTCATTTCATCTTTTGTTTATTCTGCCAATTGTCACCAAACTGGTAGACTAGATCAACCCAATCCCAAAAGGGTTTGGGTTTTTTTCTTGCAGAAATCAGCAAATTGATTATAAGATTAAATTAAAATGCAAAGCACTAGAATAGCAAAACGATTTTGAGTAACAACAGCATATTGCAGAGTGCAACAGCTGATTTGAAAATTTAAAATCCCAGTAATCAAAACATAAAGAATAGATTTATAGATGAATAGAATAGTCTTGAAATTGAGCCATACATATAAAGTTGAATCAATAGGTGTAAAGAATCTCCTCAACAAATGGTTATCATAACAACTGAATGTCCACATGGGAAAAAAGAAAAAATCCTCAATACTGGTTTATCAATGATAACAAAAAAAAGAAAAATAGTTCATACTATACACAAAAATTAACTTGAAATGGATCACTGATAAAAATATAAAATGTAAAAACCATAAAACTCAGAGGAAAATTGATGGTGGTGGTGGTGGTGGTGGTGGTTTCGGTTTGAAGCCTCTGGTTGAGTTTTCAATCCTACATCAAACGGCAGCTTTTCATGATTTTCCCTCCTGACGATTCTTCCAGGTTCATATTAATTTCATCTCCTATTGATTCATCAAATCAATAGAACTTGAAGGCACATGGCCAGAGAAGAACCTTTCACTACTTAATGTTTACAATATTTGAAGTCCTGTTAAGATGATTATTTTATTACTTGTGCTGATTGGAGTGAAAGCTTTAAGGGTTTGGGGAACTGCCAAGAATCATAATTTTTATCTTTAGAAATAAAACTACTATAAATAAGAGCTGCTTAATGGTCACAGAGCAGAAGTCACAAAGGCTTTTTCTGTAAGACTCTCTAAGGAAGCCCATTACTCTGGGTCTCCAATTATTATTTAAGCAATTTCTGCGCCCAGCATTGAATCTTCTAATACTAAAATACTTAAAACTTATCATATGCATTTGTGTATTTAAATCCTTAGATGTGTATTTTCATAATCCAGCTCTTCCTTAAATAGACTGTAAGCTCCAAGAAACAAGGAGTCTGTTTTTCAGCTTTGCGATGACCAGGGCCAGCTGGAAACATTCTTGGACTCATCTGGGCTAAGCAGTCAGGTAAGACAGGGGCAGTGCTAACTTAACAGAGGTATCAACAATTACAACTATACTTAAAAACTACATTGTAGGGTACAGCAACTATAGCCATATGTGCCCCAAAGTGAAAGCGACCAAGATGTCCTTCACCAGATGACTGGACAAACAAACCACAGTGTATGATGCAATGGAATGCCTTATTCCGTGATGAGAAGAAAGGAGCTATCAAATCATGGAAAGACATCGAAGAACCTTAGAGGCATAAGATTAAGTAAAAGGACCTAGTCTGAAAAGGCTGAATGCTGTATGATTCCAATTATAGACACTGTAGAAAAAATACAGTAAAAAGATCAGTGGTGGCCAATGGTTTGTGGGGGAGAGGGAGGGAAAATGAGATGATAGCTGAAGCACAAGAGACTTTTAAGATGGTAAAACCATTCCAATGATACCATATGAACCCCAATGTAAACTGGGAAACTTCATTAATAATAAATCAATATTGGGCCTCCCCGGTGGCGCAGCGGTTGAGCGCTGGCTTGCGAAGCTGCGCGCGGCCTCTGCGGCGCCGGTTCGATCCCCGGCTGCTCCCCGGCCACCAGAGGAGGGTCCCACATGGCGCGCAGACCTCTCCTGCCGCCCGCTGCTCCCCTCAGCAGTGTGCTTCGGTCCTTCTGCCTGCTCTGCTCCCCGCTCTGGCTCTGGTGAATTCTCTCGCCCTCCCGCGCTTCTGACTGTACCCAGTGCATGTATAAACAAAACAAACAAACAAACCAGCAAACAAATAAATAAAGCATGCCTCTATTAAAAAAAAAAAAAAAGTCTAAAAAAAAAAAAAAAATAATAAATCAATATTGGTTTATCAATGATAGCAAATGTACCATGCTAATGTAAGATGTTAATCACAGGGAAAACTGGGGGAATTTAGGGCATAGGGTAACACACTTTCTATATAATTTTCTCTGTAAAACTGAAACAGCTCTGAAAACTAGTCTATTAATTTTAAGTTACATTGTAAATGAAGATTGCAGAGCTTTTTAATATTACATCTTTAAACAGATATATTCTGATTGCAAGATAATTTTCCATTAAAGTATTTTTAGAAGGATGTTATAATGATTTCCTCTTACATAACACTGCTGTGATGGCCCAGAAAATATTCACAAAACACTTTCCCCCTGTTGGAAGTCTATTTAAAGAAATATCAAACATTCAACCCCAGATTTAACTAAAAGGGAAGTTTATCCAATTAAAAAAGAAATATTAAGAAAATAAACCAAGTATTGACAAAACATTTATTTTTTTCCATTCTTGCCATAAAATGTCTCATAATTTTGAAGTATAAAGTTTCAAATTTTTAGAAGTTTATGCTTAGGAAATGGAATACTTCTTGCAAGTCTAGATTTTGATGTAAAACCTTACAAGATACCTCCCCTGCAGAGGATATCTCATCAGGGCCTCCAGATGAACATCAGTGGTGTTAAAATTTATGCTGTAGCCAGTTTCATTGATGCCATTTCTGCATATGATACATTCCATGGGTACTCTCATATTTTGATAAAATCCCCAAAAGTAAAAGTCCATGATTAATTAGAATTGCTCTAATTTTTAACAATACACTCACAACAATGGATGGAGGAAAAAAATACAAGTCTATTGACCCCACTTTAAACTCATGACCTCAAATGGGCTCTCTGGACTGACAATTGCTATTTCCCCCTGTCCCACCCAATTATTTGATTCTATACTTTAACATCTCTTCAAATATCTAACACCACTCTCTGCTTCCTCTCTCTCAGCACTCACATGCTTGCTGTCTCTTGGAGAGACCAGAAGGTCTCAGAAGAAAACATCTGTGTCCTCTTCCTTGAGTTCCCCCAACACTTCTACCCATGACCCTCCTCATACTTGACCCTTCCCTCTGTATTTACTTCCAACATGTACGCTTGTGTGAGATCGGCGATGAATCAATGTTTGTAGGGCACAATGGGCACCACTTCCTTTCCTGCTTCTGGGCTGATGGGGTTTCCCCTTACTTTTCTTCTTCTTTTGTAATTTTTGTTATTTCTCTCTTTACTTCACTATTTCAGGAGATCTTGAGTTAGATCATTTTGTATGAGCAAGAAAAACTTCATATGGGCAAGAAATGCTAATAAATATTAAAACAATGAGATAACCTAAGATTAACTGTTTAAAATAAAAAGTCAGGGGGGAGGGAACCCAATTGTCCAAGGTAAAGGACTGTGGGTGCTTTAGTGGAAGGTGTGGAAACACAACATCTGAGGAGGTTTGAACCTATTTCCTTAAATCATACACAGTGTGGTAAACCAATGCTACCTCAATTTAAAAAAAAAAGTAAATGCAAAAAAAGAAGTCAAGCTGTAACATCATGGATAAGCATGGATTTCTGAAGAAAAAATAACATGGCAAACCTGTTTGCTGATTGATAATCACTCTGATCTATTCTCAAGAGAGGCAGATCTCCAGAGTGGGCAGATTTTTGGATCTTTCCCGGAGAAAAATCAAAATTTCCATTATATTATAATCTCTGATTGAACAATCTATAAAAAGTCTCATTAAAAAGATTTCCAGTCCCCAGAACTACTAAGTATGCCTTGGAAGGTGAGCTACAATTGTTGCCCAACTATTTATCTAATTAACAAAGTCAATATAATTCTCCCTAGGTTAGGCACAAATTACAATACTTTTTCCTTTTACCACAGGTCAGGGTTTTGTTTTGTTTTTTCATTTGTGAAAATAATGTATATAGATGGTTAAAAGAAAAAGACAAAGTAGGTCTTCCATCCACTCCTGACCTGCCCCTTGCTGGCATCCTGTAACACTCTCCCTGCCATTTGTCCCAGGCCCTATTATTTATCCTGGAGTCTACAAATAATAAAATCCTTCATTATCCTTCAAATAAAAATTAATCATGTTACATGGCATTAAAATACATTATTACAAACTGTTTAGAAAGTCAGCATATCAAAAGAATTGCACTGGATGAAACTTACCCAGATGTATAAATAAGATGTAGTACATTTTCCTTCTTATTTATGAACATTAAATCAATTTAGAATTATTTATTCAACAAACTGTTATTCAGCATCTGCCATATGCCAACTGTCCTAACAGTGCCTGGGAAGACTAGTGACTGTCCTAGGAGGTGTGGGTAGGAAGGGAAGCAAGACACATTCCACCTACTATTACCCTTCTTAGAAGTTCATCTTATTAAGAAAATACTTAAGAACAGCTAATAGTTATTTAAATGTTAAATCAATAAATCATTACATAACTGTCATTTTTTGATCAAATGGAACAATGACAACACAGATGCAAGGCTCGAATGCTGCTTCTTTTTCTTTTTTTTTTTTTTAAAGATTTATTTATTTATTTATTTATACAAGCGCTGGGTACAGTCCGAAGCGTGGGAGGTGAGAGAATTCACCGGAGCCAGAGGGGGGAACAGAACAGGCAGACTGACGAAGTACACTGCTGAGGGGAGCAGCAGGTGGCAGGAGAGGTCTGCGCACCATGTGGGACCCTCGCCAGCGGCCAGGAATCGAACTGGCGCTGCAGAGGCTGCAGGCAGCTTCGCATCCCAGCGCTCAACCGCTGCACCACCAGGGGAGGCCCCTCAAATACTTCTTCAGATCCTGGACCATGAAACTGTATGGGCAGTAAGCTCAGAGTGGGAAGGGATGGCTGGTGTCAAAGCACATATCCTAAATATCCACATACCTCCCTTTATTGTCAGACAAAACCTGGTCATGTGCAACAGCACACAGGATGATGGGTTGACGAGGCATCCCTGTTGAACACAGAAGGTGCCTGTTCACCTGAAACTAAATGTTAAAATGCAATGGTATTTCAGCTACTAAAAAAAAAAAGTGTTGCTGTTATAGGTTATAAGTAGAAAATGGAGAAGTATCATGGACACTAGACACAGCCTTGGACATTTCAGGTGACAGCCAACATGTACCCCAATGGCAAACATGGTTAGTGTGGCATGAATGCCTTAAAGCTATGCCAGCGCAGTCAGTCTGGGGGAGCATTTCTGCCTTTTAAGTTAACACTTTAATACTTGAATGTAGTACTTACCATGACCCAACCCCTCCTCTTTGTGCTTTCCATATTCTTACTCATTTAATGCCCGATGAGGTAGGCAGTAATACCCCTAGTTGATGAATGACAAAACTGAAGATCAGCAGGGCTCTATCTACTCTAAGAGCTATGCCTATGATACTGTAGGTTGGCCTTCTAGTTGAGAAGTTTTCAGGGCCAAGTAGTTAATTTAATAAGTGCTTAATGTTCACTCCTGTGTCGTGTTCATAATTGATAAGATTGTCCTAATTTTAAATAATACAAAATACTGGCAACATGCATACGGAGCAGATAATTCAAAAATAAATTGACTTGATGTAACATTTGGCGTAAGTTTGAGAAATCAAACAGTTGAAAAAGTTGAACAGGGTATTAGACTTCCAAATTCTATCTCTATTTTAAGGCTGGAGCATCTGAAAGCAAACATAAGTTCCTAAGTGATAATTTCACAGTTCCCTTCAGAAATGCCTCTGCTAGGTTAGGGCACGCTACAAGTGGTCATTGACCCACCTCAATGGCAAATTGTGCATATTTTCTAAAACTATGCTGGAGGACATCGATCATTATGTAAATCCAGGTTCCCTAGCCCAAGAATTATAAGATAAAGTCATATTTGAGTTTAATTCAAAAAGTTATCTCCGAAGAATTTTTAAACTTACTTTTGTTTAGTAATAAAAAAAGAAGTACTACCTTTCCCTTTTTCATTTCAGCTGACAAGAGAATTTGAGAGCAAGTTTTAAGGCCCAGCTGTATTAAATGTCTCATATTGTGTGGATGGGTAAAAACACTGTCTGATCACTCTAGATATTCTCTAAAAGCTTCTTAATCTATCTTACTCATATTTTTAATTTTGTTACTCCTTTTCAAGTAGGGAGAGGTAGAAACAAAAAATAAACAGTAAACAGGGAAGACATAATAATTCAGAGGCTGGCCAATTTAAAATTCAGTATGTACCAAAAACTATTAGATTCACAGGACTCAATAAAAATCAGAAAAGTAATGAACTTTAGTGAAATGTGATTGGAGTTTAAAAAAAAAAAGGAAAAGAAAAAAGCTTACAGCTACCGGCATTCCCATGTAATAAGTACTGAATGGACTGAGCAGGAGAAAAGTTAATTACCAAAGTTATAAAATAAATTATGATATTGAGATTTGGGAGACTTCTGGAATAAATAAACTTATTTCTGCTCGCCTCATCTCCCTAATCTCACTAAAATGCCAGGCTGCAGCACCCCAATCCCGTTGCAGCACAGCAGATGGGTCTCTGAGACGTGGAAAGAGCTCCTGTATACCCTGGGTGTAGAAACCTTCACATTATATAGTCAGGTGTCGACAAAGTTAACAAAAAGCATGTTGCTTAGACAAGCAGAGACGTCTAGCAACAGGAAAGGTGAAAATATTGAATGACTGACTGTAGGAAGGTAGGAAAGGGCACGGACTGGTTGTTTTGTTATTGTTCTGAATGGAATATTTGTTCTTTAAAATTACGAATATGTATTACTTTAAAAAATGAAATAGCATAATGACAGGAAACTGAATATACCTGGACAACTCTAAGCAGAAAAAAATGTAAATTCAGTTTTTAAATTATGGCAGGCAGTGAGACTGACACTTAATTTGTGCCTTGAGAGAACCATAGGATGTCACTGATAGCTCCTGCACAGCCAACTAACTCAGGCCTCCTGCTCCCAATATGTGCCTGGCTACCCGCCAGCACATCGGCTGCAGGAACTGCTCCCTGTTCTGCCATGCCTTGCAGAACAACATGAGATGATCCACTTGGATGAACATGCTAAATCTCCATGGCTCCTAATGCTTTTCTTCTGAGTCTTACTTCTGGCCATTCTATATTCTAAGGGGCTCTCTCTAGCTCCCATACTGTGGGACCATAATAGCTGCTGAGTTCCCAGCTGCCCCATCCAGCAGAACAGACAGACAGAGACAGACTGCCCTTCATGGCAATTCCCACCCTCCACCGAAGGGGTGCATGGTGGAGCCTGGGCTGGGCGTGCCCACACTGACCACTGACCAATAGGCAGGCTTCGCCCATTGCCGTGGGGGAGAGAGGGAGGCCAGTTTCCAGCAGAAATGGGTATTGGGCAGGCAAGCCAATAAATAGAACATCCATTCTAAAGGAAGAGGCTGCTTATTACATTTGTCTCTTAAGAGATTCAGTTTCGGGTCATATTTAAGGATGGTTTGATTATATCTTCTCTAAGGACACATGATTTTATGCTACAAGCATCTTGTGCTCTGGGCACCCAGCGCCACAAAACAGAGATCCAATAATGATGATTCTTCCTCTACAGTTTTTTCAAATGCTTTTCTTTCTTTTTGTTCCTTTCTTGTGGAAAAAAATGATCTCCTAAGTGAGTCTACCCAGAGAAGCTCTCTGCCTCCAGACCCGAGGACACTCTTCTGCAGGCAGATTTCTATTTAAGAGTCTGAGCTAACGGCCTGGTTCCTAACTATGCAACAGACATGACTGATGACAGTCAACTGCTCAGTACTTCACAAGAATCATAAGCCAATATCATCCATGACTAATTACAAAGATGGGGCTGAACTCTCCCCCATAGCATGCACAATCAACTACTTATTTGGAGGTTATATGTTTATAGCTTATTGCACTGTTGAATAGGCGTCTCATGTGAGCTAAAGTGTCGGATCCTGCACTCTTCAGGGTGAACATTTAAGACACAAGGGACAAAAGAGTGTGTTCACAGTAACACTACAGCAATCACACAGTTTGACAGAATAAATTCTTTGACAATTTTCCTTTTCAAGTGCTCAAAATATTTGTGATTCAATTAGGCGATACTCTAAGTACATGCTAGAGAAACTTATTTTGTGATTCCTTTTTGTGCTAGAGGAGCATTTTGTTACCAAAACAAAAAGTTCCTGTTTCCATGTGACTAACAAACAAAGATGGGGTCTTTATCTATCAGGACAAGAAAAAAGGGAAAAACTATAGGGATGCCCACAAAATAAATGAGTTAGTGTTTTGTTCACTTTCTTAATATTGCTCATGTTTATTGCAGCTCTACTTACAACAGCCAAGACATGGCAACAACCTAACCTAACAGGTGATGACTGGATAAAGAAGATGTGATATATATCAAAACATCCAGTGGAATTTTTCTTAACCGTTTACAGGTGAAGACTAGCCTTTTGCAACAACATGAATGGAACTTAAATATGCTAAGTGAAGTAAGTGAGAAAAAGAAACACTGGGCAGTTTCACTTACATGTGGAATATAAAGACAGAACAAAGTAACAAAACAAGAACAACTCTCACATTGTGACAGCAAACTAGTGGTTACCAGAGGACAAGGGGAGGGGAAGTGAGGAGAATGGGTAGAGGGAGTCAACTTGATAGTGGTGGATGGTGTGAAATTTAGAAAGGCTGGAGAAGCTTCCAGACTCACATGACTTCCTAAAGATCATTTTAGAAGGTGGCAGAAGAAACAGCAAAAGGTGAAGTATCCTGTAAAAGGTTTGTACAGGGCTGGAGTGTGTGGTACGTAAAGAACTGAATCAACTCAGATTTCTCAATAAATAATTCATACTCAGAAGTGAGAGCTATAAAATTTTATGCATTCAAGACATTATTTTAAAGGGATGAAAAAAGTCTTATTACTCTAAGGCAACTTGTACAAGATGGGTTCAATATAAACTGTGGCCTTGGTAGAAGTAATGGAAGCATTCCTAGCGTCAGGCCTGGGGCCCAGCCTCACCAAGTCCAGGGGTCTGACATGGTCATGCTGTTCCCTTTGGGTGGGTGAGGAACCCTGGGGTGAAGAAATGAATATAAACATACTTGGGTTAAGTCCTAACACAAAGCTGCAACAATACTTTTTAAAAATCATTGGGCTATTTTGTGCTTTTTTACTTTTAATATGTTAGAAATGTTAAACAAAATCTCATCCACTGCTTTTTTGATTAAACTTGTTTGGTTTGAGTTGCTTAATGTTAGACTGCAAAGCTGCCCTGTCAAGCTTTTGACATGTTTGAGTCATATATATGAAGTCTGCAATAAAGGTTACATATTAACTTAATGAACTAATTTTGTTAACTGTTTAGAGAATCCTAATGTGCTTGTTTATAAATTCACTAAATAGTAATAAAAATGATACATATTTGAAAGTGACTATGATTCTTATGTAAAATTTAATAGACTTACAAATGAGAAAAGTATTATAAGTTGAACATTATAAGAAACATTCTGTGTTTTATATTCATAGTTTCAGTAACCTGACTGTTAAAATACAAGTATTTTGTGAAATCCTTGCCATGCACAGTCATTCTCAGATAATAAAACACAAACACAACTCTTCTGATACAAAGATAGAAAACCCAGAGAATTCAAAGGCATGAAGGGTATCTGAGAAATCATTAGGAGCAAGTTCCTCAGAGGAAAGCAAGAGAGGTAAAGCTGGAAGTTTCTACGCACGTGAGGACAGTTGTATCATTCACCATCCATTTGCCCAGAGTTCAGCATGATGTGCTGTCAAATGGGACGAAATCTTCCCAGGGGTTGGCATAAGGATGGGGTGGAAGATGGCAGTGAGTGTTATGGGGAAGGGGCGGAGAGCAGCGACCAGCCAAGGAGCCATCCCAAGGTCCTCGCTCAGATTTCTTTGCCCATACCACTTTCAGAACATGGAGTACAAAACCACCAGAGTAGACAGTGTTCTCCTAACTGGTACTCTCGCATTTCCGCCTTCAAAGCAAACTGAAGGAGATTGTTAAAATAATGTACCTATAAGTAACTTTTCCATGGAGAATAAAATCACGCCGTTAAACATTACAGGATTCAGAGATGGGAACAATATGGGCTCCCTCTAGTGGTTTAAAACACCTTTAACCATCCTCAGATGCTCAGAAGTTCCTGTTTTGGTCATTTATTTCTGTTTTTATTTTTTGTATCACCTGATACTTCCTTTTAGGAAATCCAAACCTTAGAGTTAGTTCACTACAAAGATTCATCCCAGTAGATGAGGACAGGGAAGAAGACCTAAAAATCAAATATGATGGCTCCTGAGTCACAAGTTTATCTGCTACCTTCAAGATCAGAAGATTCAGCAGCAAAGACTGAAGGGAGGGGCCCGAGAGCCAAGCAGCACAGAGAAGGGAGGCTGGAAAAGAGCAGTGACAGGCAAAGGGAAGGGAGCTGCAACCACATCATAAAAATACTTAAGTTTCTCTTGTGACTACAAAATCATCTTTGAAGAAATTAAATAGGATTAGCTTCTAGTAGATTTTAAACCAATCCCTGCCTAAGTGTGCAGGCCGCCATTTGAACTGAAGCTTTGAGTCTTGCTACACAGTGAGGCGATAAATTGCATCTACAGGTGAGAAAAATCAACACAAACAGAAAAGCCAAAGGCTGATGAACCAAAGAAAAAACATGAAATACCTCCACTAAAAGAGGTAAATTACTATGAGACAGATGGGCCGTGTGATTGGTATCTAACAAATTATAGCTATGGCTGTGATATATTTTCTGCCATTGCTAAGGGAAGTATAGTGGGTTTGTTTTGTTTTGTTTTGTTTTAATCACAGTAGGTCACTAAGTTTAGAGGAAAACGTCTTTTCACAAAATTATTCTTGGCTCTGTTTCTCGAAAAATGGCCAAGTAGTTCAAAATTTCATTTAAAGATGATGGCAAAAGTCTAAATAAAATTCTTCTGAATTTTCCAAGTACAATGAAAGTTTCTCTGATTTGCTTTACAAAAATTAAAGTAGAATACACAAAAACAAGAGTGGCTTTTTTGAGATGGTATTGGCATAAATAAAATCCTGTCATTGGTAACTGGGTTTCTGATTACTATACAAGTTTTATACTAAATAGTGGGTCGATTTTAGCTGAAAATAAATGTAGCTAAATTCAAGGTGTCTGGTGATTTGTACAACATGTTGAACATTGGATCCCTGGTCAGCATATTGTTCTCCCACATTACTTTTTCTACAGGAAAATCAGATTCAAGTTATAAGTGCTTTAATTAATTATCAGAGTATTTTTCCTGCTTAGCACAAGGGCTACTCACAGGCTGAATTCCCTCAACATTATTTCACTAATGGCTTGACTGAAGAGCATGTGTTTTACTTGAGATGACATCTTCTCTAGGGGTTATGAGTGACACCCCCAAAGAAACCACATCAAAGCCCTTTATTTGAGGTGTACTTCAAAACCTCAGTAGGCTTTCTTACTCATCAAGTAACATGGTTTTTTCACACATTCTTTTCAGTAAGCCATTTTTCAGATCATATCAATAGAATCAAAACACTGTCATTTCGAGACAGATATTCCAGACGAGTAGGTAACTACACAGGCACAGAGTCACGAATCCCAAACTGCCTGTCAGTGAGGTTTGTTTGAATCTGGTCATTATTCTGCAGTTTTTACATTTTTATTTTGATTTAACTCAGTAGTATGGCCCCTCAGGGTAGAGGTCATGCCTTTTTTTACACCTCTCCCACAGGGGGCCAGGATATTATAAGTATGCATAATAGGGATAAAAGATATTTGCAGAACATATGAGTTTTTTATTTCCATTTGGAGCACAGACAGATTTACCTTGCTTCTTAGAAGAACTAAAAATAAAAAGAGTTTAAGATGTAAATAATTAAAGAGAAAAAAGAAAAACATTTCCATCCAAAAATTTTTATGATGAATAAACTATATTTAAGACACAGGGTTGCTGAAGCTACAATTTAAAATGACTACACTTTAAAGCACTTTACTGTATGTTTGTTAATCCTCAACTTTTAAAAAAGATAAAATGCACTTGTATTATCTAGACCTTCTTTGCCAAAACTGACTTAAAATGCTGTCCTTATCTCAGCAATGACAATTCCCTTCTCTAAGTTGCTAAGGCTAAACATAGCCTTAGCAACTTGATGCCTCTCTTTTGATATGTCCTACCTGTAACCTATTATCAAGTCCCTCTAATTTGCCATGAAACTATATCCAGAATACACTGGAGCCACCTCCACATTTACTACCCTGGCCAAGGAGATCATTGCCACAGTCTCCTAATTGGTCTTTCTACCTTTTCTCTCACCCCTTACAGTCCATTGTCACAACAACAGCCAGGGAACCCCATTAATACAAAAATCCCACAGTCCACCTTCTGTTCAGAATCTCAGGCAGCCCCCATGTCACCTAGAGTTAAGCCAGAGTCTTGCCTGTGAGCTGAAAAGCCCTACACACTCAGGTTTCCTATGCCCTGTTACAGGATTTCTAGATTCATCTCCTACTCTCCCCCCACCCCTCTCCAATGCTGCCTCTTGAGGGGATCTAGGCCCAGATCCCCTCAGGGTTTTACTCCAGGCCTTGACTTATCGGCACCCTTCTGGGAAACCTTCCCAGACAACCTCCCAAAAACCACCACCACTATACCCTATCATCACGTCCCATCTCCAAGCCTCACTTCAGTTCTCCCTTAGCACTTATCATTTATACATACTATATATTTTATTTGCTTGCCTTATTCATTATCTATCTTCCCCCTAAAATATATACTTCTTTTTGTTTGTTGCTGTGTCATCACTGATAAGAAAAGTGTCTGGCTTTGAGTAGATGTTAATAAATCCTAATTAAATTAACTGAATGAGTTATAATTTCTATTCTAGAGATCATCTCAGTTTCATAAGAAAAAAAAGCAGCAGGGGTTTTTTTGCTAGTAGACTTGACATTGTTATCTTTTTGCCCAAGAGCCAATGTATGGTTCTTTCTGCATCCCCAGCAGCAGGGAGTCAGCAGGTACTTTCACCAGAGTCCCGATAAAACAGGAAAGAAGATGCAAGAATTTTTCTGATATGCCCTTTGAGGGAAGCAGGGTGGGCATTATACTCCACCCCCTGCTCTATAGAGGAGGAACAGGTGTTCAACAAGGCTTAAGGACCTATCACAGGCTCAGAGCTGGGGGTACGGGGCTCCTTGTCAGGGGCTGGTTCCTTAACAGGAAGCACATGCAATGCAGGTCAAGAGTGCGAGGCGCCCCTCCCCCGAGCCGTGACCACTGGAGCTGGCAGTTCAGCATGCTACCAGGCAGCGCTGCCTGCTGACCTCCCAGCTGAGGCCTAGTTCTTCACCAAGGGACAGAGACAGGAAATGCTGCAAACCTGATGGTGGTTTGCAGAAGGGTCACTGGAGGCCCTGCAGCCAAGGACACTCAGGAAAGGCATGTCCCTGAACTGGATAGACTGGGACAGCCTTTTCCTAAGTGGTCAGAATGAATATACAAACATGTACATCTCCACCACAGGCTCCAGGGACTCACTATAAACTGTGGTAAAAATGAAATGCCACCTGCACACTGGGTTTGATTTTGGGAAAAAAAAGGGAGGGGAGGAAATTCTATAGTTAAATATGTGAATAGTGAAAAGCATAATCACATAATTTTAAAAAGCAAGCACTTGCAAAAATGTGGTCAAATGAAGAAGAAATTTTCTAGATGTTGTAAAGGGTAGGAGAAAAATGTAAAGATGCTTATCCAATGTAAGAACACTGGAAATAAATTACAGTTGGAATAACTTGAAATATTCTCACAACTGAGAACAAACTTAGGTTGCTAAAGAGAGCATGAAAGTGGGGGAAAAGAAGAAATTTTTAAAATAAAAATAACTATAAGAGAAATATGCTCTAATACTATAGAAGACACTTCTCCCTACTTTTTAAAAGACCAAATATCAAAAAGCCATGAAGAGGAAGGATCTCATTAAAATTAAAAACTTTCGTTCTGTGAAAGCTTATGTGATGATACAGACTGAGAGAAAATATTTGCAAACTACATATTCAACAAAGGGCTACTATCTAGGGTATGTAAAGAACCTTAAAAACACAAATGGGCAAAAGACATGAACAGATATTTCCCTGAAGGGGATATAAAGATGGCAAATAAGCACCTGAAAACGTCAGCATCATCTATCACCAGAAAAATGCAAATTAAAACCACAAGATAGCAGTATGCACCCATCAGAATGGCTAAAAGAAAAATTAGTGACAACACCTAATTCTGACGAGGATGTGGAGAGACTACGTCATGCAGACATGGTGGGAATGTAAATGGTACAGTATTCTGAAAACGGTTTGGCATTTTCCTATAAAACTAAACATGCAATTACCATACAGGCCAGTAGCGTCACTCCTGGTTATGTATCCAGAGAAATGAAAACTTATGTTCACACAAAAACTGTAAAAAATATTCATAGTAAGTTTATTTGTAGTAACCAAGAACTGGAGGTTGCCCAGATGTACTTCAGTGGGGAATGGTTAAATAAACTGAGTTGTGATAAAAAGGAAGAAGCTATTGGTACAATAATAACTTGGGTTAATCTCCAGTAAACTGTGCTGAGTTAAAAATGTCAATCCTGGGCCTCCCCTGGTGGCACAGCGGTTGAGCACTGGGCTGCGAAGCTGCCCGCAGCCTCTGCAGCACCGGTTCGATCCCCTGACGCCGGCGAGGGTTCCACATGGCGCGACAGACCTCTCCTGCCTCACCAGCTGCTCCCCTTGTTATAGAGCAACCCCGATATTAAACGGGTTCCTGGCTGTGGGTCCTCACCCGCGCGCTTTAAAGGGACTTATGAATACTCTACTACAGACACACGCAAAGGGGTTAATAAAAGGTTTATTTACAAGAGAAAAAGAAATAAGGAAAATGTACAACTCAGGGAGAAAATAGGGAAATAAAGTCTTTAATGCGTCCTACCTGATCCGACGACCTGGAAACCCAAAGTCACTCTCAGAGCTGGCTGGACACTGCGAGCTGGCAGAGAGCCAAAAATGGGGGATCCTCCAAAGCCCACGTGTCTGCCTTTTATATCCACCTGGCTGCTTAACCCCACCCTCAGGTCCCAGCCACCTTCCCTTTGGTGGTGATGGGATTTGGAGTTCCCAGTGTCTTTGGCTTTGACCTAGGGTGGGGGTGGAGTCCACAAAGCCTATATGGAATTAGCTTTGGGACATCCTTTTCCCCCCCTAATACCCTCAGCAGTGTATTTCATCACTCTGCCTGTTCTGTTCCCCACTCTGGTTCTGGTGAATCCTCTCACCCTCCCGCGCTTCTGACTATACCCAGTGCTTGTATAAATAAATAAAAGTCAATCCCAAAGGATGTATACTGTATGGTTTCATTTATAGAACATTTTTTAGAAGGCAACATTTGGAAACAGAGAACAGCCTGGTGGTTTCCAGGAGTAAAAGGTGGAGAGGGTGGAGGGAGGGTGGTCACAAAGGTCCCAGGAGACATCCTTGCAGGGCGCGGAGCTGTTCTGTCTGCTGACAGTGCGGGTGGCCACACAAACCCTCACATGCTACGAAACCACAGAGAATAGGACACACACACCCACAGATGAGAGCAAATAAAGTTAATGTAAACAAGTTCCACAAAGGGCCAGCATCAGGTCCCAAGTGGTGTGACTCCGCAGTTCTATGAAATGTTATTACTGGAGGAGACAGGGGGGCTCTATTTCTATTCCTCAAAACTGTAAGTGAACCCATGATTATCTACATTGAAATAAAGATTTATTTATACATTGAAATCTTAATTTCAGTGTAAAAAATCACAGCACCATCACTGTGCCATGGTCTGATTAGGCACCTTCTACTGAATTCCCTGAGACCTAAGTAATATGTACAGGAGTGCACTGGATTCAAGTGGCAATTAGCTGACAATTAAGCCCACCAGGTTTACATAAAAACTCCCTAATAGTTTACTAAGTTGTCCAGAGGTCACATTCTATGTGCTATTCATAGCTCTGATTCTACTGGAAAAAAGACTTTTTTTCTTTCAAATAAAAGGCAGGATACAGTCTTATTTAGTTTCAGTATAATCATGTTCTCAAGATGACAAAAATTAACCACCTAATGTGTATCCCATTTCATGATTTAATTAAAATTGTTAATAAGTAAGAATAGTATAGTTTGATTAATATGCTCGGTGAATTACTATAAGCAACATTCAAAATTTCATGATTACTTTAATGATTTCACTTTTCTGAAAACTGAGGTAGCATTGCATTATAACAGTATGCAAGCTTCAGGTGTGGTTCATTAAAAACCAACATGAATACCTTAATGTTGTATATACATGTTGGTTTTTAATGATGCACACCTGAAACTTAATGATTTCCCTTATAAAGAGTATTGCTTTAAGTACTACAAAGATAGTCAATGCAAAAAGAACTGATGACAGTAAAATAATGGAGTTGCAATAAGCACAGAATAGAAAATAGTGTCATTCTATTTCTAACATAATTTATTTATACATTTCGGTTGTTTAGCTTTGTTATTGCTACTCTAGTAACACAAATTAGATTTTTTTAATTCACAAAATATAGTTCATATATCAATTTATTCATTAATTTGACAGTATCTGGAAAATTTCAAAAAAAAAAAGCTTTAATAAGCACTAGACTGACATTACCGATTCTACTTAGCCTAAGAGTGGAGCCTGCATAAACTCGTCCATATTAAATTAATGCCTAACATCCAGTCCCCATCTCTTCCTGAAAATAATTTTTTATAAAATAACCTTGAGCATTTTTCTTCACATGTAAATCATGATTGCAGACACATAGTCAGGCAGAGGACATTCATTTAGTTTTTGGTTATGTCTGTTAGTGTGATCACCCTTCATTTCTGGACTCTCACCTCCCTCCATCCCCCCATTTCAGTATCACGAGGCACAGCCTGACCTGACCTTGATACCCGAGAGGACCAGGGAGATTTGCATCTACAGCCTGACAAGAACATAATGTGTGAGCATCTCTGGAGGAAGAAAATGCCTTCAGAAACTCAGAAAACACAAAGTGTGAGGGGCTCTTCACTGTGAGGCCAGATCAGCGCCTGTTGGCATTGGGCACCGATTCCTCACTGCACAGTTCCGTGTGTTTTCCCAGGCAGTTCAGGAACATGTGATGAGCCCCTGGTACAAGCACTGCACTGTATAGAAGCACAGGCTTGCTGCATAAATGCAGGCTGTCATGAGCTCGAGCTTTCCCAGCAGGACAGCCCAGGCTGAATGCTGTGTGGGAGTGTAAAGAAGAGTCAGCGTGGGCCTCCCCAGTGGCGCAGCAGTTGAGCGCTGGGTTGCGAAGCTGCCCGCAGCCTCTACAGCACCGGTTTGATCCCCGGCCACAGGTGAGGGTCCCACGTGGTACGTAGACCTCTCCTGCCGCCCGCTGCTCCCCTTAGCAGTGTACTTCGTCAGTCTGCCTGTTCTGTTCCCCGCTCTGGCTCTGGTGAATTCTCTCACCCTCCTGTGCTTCTGACTGTACCCAGTGCTTGTATAAATAAATAAATAAATCTTTAAAAAAAAAAAAAGAAGAGTCAGCGCCTTCACTGGAAAGTGCCCACTTCTCACCCCATTCCTGGACATGTTTGCCAGGACAAGTCGTGTGGGGCGGGCTGCCGTCCACAACCTCTCCTTCATTTGCCAGTCATGGTTCTACCTGATTCACTCTTGGCTTCATGTATCTAGGCTCGGGCACGCAGCCAACTGGCAAGTATCTTCTGGGAAGAAGTCCACCCTCTCACTGTTTTGTATTTTCCAGCCCTGACCACAGTTCTTGGCACATGGGAAGTGGGAAGAGAGACGAGATGGAAGGTCACCATCTCAGGAGCCAGCCTGACCCAAGAAAGAATCACAGATCTGTCCTTGTCCACTTAACAAACACCATGTGCTAGACACAGTTCTAAGCACATTTAAAATATTGATTTATTTCCTCTTCTTAACAATGTTATTTGGGTAGACACTATTACCAAGCATTCTGTTCCAGATCATGAACAGAGATACAAGCAGACTCAGTACTTTGTCCGAAGTCACAATGTGTAACTGGCCGGCATTGTAGGCAGTGGCGTTCGTGAGCAGAAGTCAGACTCCCACATCACAGTTGATGCGGGAACAACAAGGTCCACCCACAAGCAGGGTTTCTTTCCTATTTGCAGAGAAGCATCCACAGATATGGAAGGGTAAGTATAATTTGTATGTGGATATTTGACTGTGCAGGGGTGAGGGTAAGGGTCTGCACCCAACCCCTGATTTGCTCAAAAGCCAACTGCATTTTGCAGTAAACAAGACTCTGAATTTGGGGTTGGAAGGAGATACATCAGGACAACTCCAGGGTTTGGGGCCTCAGCAACTAGGGAAATGGAGTTGATAATGCGGAAAAGAGAAAATAGTTCACCCTTCTAACACATTTGGTTTAAATAAACATATTACCTTCTTGCTTATTAAAAATACCCCAATAGGCAACTATGACTTTAACCATGATGGAATAACCCTCCCATCTGACATGACAACAACCAAAATTCATGAAATAAGTTTGCAAGATGCTGGACATCACACAATAAAGGATCGTATTCCCTAAGAAAGAAAACAAGGTGTGTTCATGGTCTCTCGGTGGCCTGCAGCTAGACCTTCCAGCACAGGGCAAGGAAAGAAGGCCAGATTGTGCCAAGACACCCTGAGTGCAGGTGCAGGTAGAACAAGGTGCTAACTGGCTACTAGAGTGTGCTGCACAGAACAGACAGCTTGGTGTACCTGCAGCCGGTGTGCCCCAAGAGCTCAGGAGAGTAGTGACAGGCACATGTGTGTAATTCCTGAGGTCTGGGAAAGCAACATCTGTATGGGTTGGAGGGAACGGTGAAGGCAGGGAGAGCAGTTTGGTGCTCACTGAAAGAAGGCAGGGCAGCTGCGGCCTGCTGCAAGGTGAACAGACAGGAGAAAACTGATGCAGGAGACAATCTGGAGGGAGAATCAGCAGGTAAGAGACAAATAAGTCTAGAGGAAAAGAGGAAAATGAAAAAAATGTTCATTGGCTTCAAGTAAGTGGCCATGATGGTGAAGATCCTACTGTTGAGATAGAAAATACAGAGAAAGAAGAAAGCATTAATAGTAGGGTCCCAGGGAGGCTGCCGTGCACTCTTCTGGTGGGATGAGGTGAAGTGCCTGAGGTGTGGCAAGGCCATGAGGAGAGGGCCTCAAGCAGCCAGAAGGCAAGAGCCAGTGGACAGAGGCAGGTGTGTGAGTGGGCTGCTTACACAGGATAGCACTACTGCACTGTGACAGTACCAAGCTTCAGCACAGGCCTCTGTAGGAATTAACTATCCACACATCATTTCTGGTCTTTATTCAAATCTCGAAAAAGTCAACATTTCACACAAAACAATTTTAGTGAATGTCAAGATACATAAATTTCATAAACATGCAAATATTTTTAACCCAAAACTAATTGTTTCCTGTTTCTTTAAGTAATATCTACTCATGCTCAGGTTAATTACCCCTATTTATATCTACAATAAAGTTTCTCAAACTGTATGTGGTGAGGGACCAATTTTTTAAATTCCTTGCATTTAAGCACCGATCTATTGGCCCTATTGTGCTTGGTCTGTGCCCCGCCAAAGTATCTATTGAAGCCCCAGCCCCAAATGTGACCGTACTGGGAACTAAGGCCCACAAGGAGCTAATCAGAGTTAAAGAGGTCAGAAGGCTGGCAAGACAACTAGTTCCATATAACAGACACCAAAGACCTCTCTTCCTCTGCACACACACAAGACCAAGGTCACATACAAATCAAGATGGCAGCCATCACAGGCCAAGGGAAGAGACCTCAGACTGAAATCTACTTTGCTGACACCTTGATCTTCGACTTGACAGCCTCTAGAACTCTGAGAAATTAATTTCTGTTGTTTAAGTCACCTAGTCTGTGGTATTTTGTTATGCAGCCAGAGCAGACCAATACATACTGCATGTTACCAAAAGGAGCTTGCATGATAGGCAGTTTACCATGCAAGCAAAACCCCAATCTACTTGTTCGACAAGATGACCCCACTAATTCTAAGTTGAAATGGCTGCCAGACTGTCTTAGAAGGTTCTGAACATTTAGCCCCAGGTTCTGTGCTTATCTCACTGTGGACCAGTGCCAAACACTTTGTGGACCAACACCAGTCTGCAGACCATGCTTCATTCAGCATTGGTTTATAGTCTTTCCCGGATTGTTTACTTTAAAAATGCAACATTTAGCCTAAACATAGAACTAAACTCAAAGGCATGTATTTTAAAAACACTGGAAAGTAGATGTATGCTGTGGGGAAAAGGGAGTAACAAAGAAGCTCAGGATTCTGTGATAGTCAGGCAAGGTCCCTTAAGACAGGGCAGAAGGCAGTTCTTAGAGGTGAACAGCACTGTGCCTTGCTTTTAGTGCACCCTGTATTCTGGTTCCCTTTAGCAATCCCATCAGTCTCTATAACTATATTCACAGAACACATTACAAATTAGATTACAAACTCACAGATGAGATGAGTGCTACTTCTTCCTTCCATAATACACATACTGAACTCACAAAACAGATGCCGTCAAGAGACTGACTCAGAGAGATGAGCAAAATTGGCTCCCATGATCCAGCCATGGAGGGGAGGGCTCTGGTCCCCACATGGGCATGTCTGACTTCCTGATGGCCACTGCAGAGGGTGTTTGATGGAATTTAATTCATTTGGTTTCACTCGGAGCCATTGCTGGTCGATCGGTTTGTCTGGTTTTCCCTAAGGCAGTGTTCATTCATCTTCAATGATGCCACAGAACTTCCATTGCACAAATGAGGCCTATGTTTATGTTTTTAGCTCAAAAGAAACAGGCCAGAGATCAGGAAAGATCATCATGTTCTCAAGCCAGCGTTGTGCTTTGGCAAACAGGTAGGTTCACAGGCTCACAGAATGTTTCTGCAAACAGCATTTCTGTGAAAACTTTGCTGGCTGAACTTTACTCTTTTTTGTGTCTGTCCAGGGAAAAGGTAATTGAGTGTTATTGTTCTCACTTCTTTTCAATCCCTCTAACTGTAGGACTCAGTGAGGGAGCGCTAACATAGAGCAGAATTTTAGAACTGTAAAGGCAAAAGAATAACCAAGAATAATCTCCTTGCAGCAGAAGTTAGCTTTTCGCCTAAATTGTTTTCCTCTTCTTTCTGCATCCACATTCCCTAGCCTCCCTGCAGCTATACGGCTCTGAATGTATCTGGTTGATTTCCACAGCCAATAAGTAGAAGTGATACGTACTCCTTCCAGGCATGGTCCCTTCCATCCCTGCCACGGCCCCGCAGCCCAACCCAGCCTTACCTTTAGGACACTAATCCACTTTGAGTCGAGATAGGAGTCAAATTTCATTCTTCAGGGCCTCCCTGGTGGCGCAAAGGGTTAAGACGCAACCTATGAAGCTAGCCACAGCCACTACAGCACAAGTTCGATCCCTGACCAGGGAGATACCCACATGGCGCAGCAGACCTCTCCTGACTTGCCCACTGCTCCCCTCAGTAGTGTATTTCAGTCAGTCTGCCTGTTCTGTTCCCTGTTCTGTCTATGGTGAATTCTCTCACCCCCCACACCTCTGGCCTATATCCCAGTTCTTTTATGCATGAACAAATAAATCTTAAAAAGAATTTCATTCTTTAGCAATGTGGATATTCAGTTGTCCCAGCAGTATTTGTTGAAGAGACTGTTCTTTATTCTTAATGCACTGTCTTGGCACTCTTGTCAAAAAGCGCATGTGAGAGTTTCCAGACTCTTAATTCTATCCCATCTATCAATCCCTTGTTATCCCAGCACCGCTGTCTTGATTATTGTAGTTTTGTAGGAAGTTCTGAAATTGGGAAGTATGAGTCCTCACACTTAAAATTGGTAAAATGGCAAATTCCGTTATCTATATTTCACCACAATAAAAAGATCTTTAAAAAAAGGTCCATAGCTATTACTACACCCCCACTTTTAACCTCTTTACTATCATAGTAATGCTTCGATGTTCTTTGCAAGGGAAAGCCCTGTGCCCTTGCTCGTGTCACGGCACATGTAAGACAAGCCCCCTTCTTAAAGGATGGTGCGCTCACTTATGTACAAGCTGAGTTACATCATGCTTGTACTTTAGAAGCATGCCACTAAAGTTATAGATAATTACATTTTGGCCTCTATCCTTAAAGGTATTAATGCTGGAAATCTACTTGAGTTAAGCAGGGTTCTAATTTGCAAGCCACAGACACCAATTCTGTTTTTCTTGGGCAAAGAAGGGATTTGTTAAAAGGCTATTGTAGAGCTTACAAACCCTCTAAAATGTCTAAAGAACCAGACCTGGCAGTCACCCAGTCAGGAGAATGTCCAAAATGATGCAGAACTTATCTAGGAAGGATGCTGGAGGCACAGCTGCAAGGCACAGACATAACACCCCCTACGACAGTCATTGCTGGGTGACATTAAGGTGGAGGCAACTGGGTAAGTAGGTACACAGGTGACAGTCAGGAGGAGGTACTAGAAGTAAAGCAGAAGCCCTGGTGGAAAGAGCTCACTCAAAGCTACAATGGAAGCCATGGAAGTCACATTATACATGGAGTGGCTCAGGAATAAAAGACAGGAGTGGCAATGGATCTGAAGAAGCAGCAGCCCATTGTCAAGGAAGAATAGAGATTAGAGGGCCTTCCCTGGTGGTGCAGCAGTTGAGCGCTGGGCTGTGAAGCTGCCTGCAGCCTCTGCAGCGCTGGTTTGATCCCCGGCTGCTGGTGAGGGTCGCACATGGCACGCAGACCTCTCCTGCCGTGCCCACTGCTGCCCTCAGCAGTGTATTTCGTCAGTCTGCCTGTTCTGTTCCCCACTCTGGCTCTGGTGAATTCTCTCACTCTTCCGAGCTTCTGACTGTACCCAGTGCTTGTATAAATAAATAAATAAATCTTAAAAAAAGAAAAAAGAATAGATATTAGAGAGGGAGGAAGAAAACAGGATTCAAATCTCTCATAGCAGCCAAAGAATAAATTTCTAGAATGAATTGAGTCACCTCAACCAAGCACTGTGTGTGAATCATGTCTATTTATCCTGCCATGCTATCTTTCAAGTAGCTGTCCCTGCGCACAATGATAAAATTTCAGTTTCAGTAATGGTTGTGTGGGCAGGTTTCTTATTAAGAGTACATTTTGCACCCAGCTGTAAAGATCTGTGTTCTTGAGGGTGGAGGAATGCAGAGAATTGTTAGGGCATAGTTTCGTCAAGTTTGTGAGTCTCTGACTCTTAACCCTATCCTTTTCCATTTAGATTCTGAGACATGACTGCAAAGTAGTAATCCCAGCGTGGCTGCAATGGTTCTGCATTTTCAGTCTACCCCACGGTACTTATCTGTCCAGGTTGTAGTTTTTCCTGGGGGCCCAAAACCCAAGAATGTTTCTGCAAGATAATATTTCTCCCTCCAAGTATCTTATGAAAAAAGCATGTGCACCACAGGCTGGGCCAATAGATGGAGGGGGAGGGAAAGGGAACATGGATTCCCTACACAGGGCATTCAGGACCTGGGTTTCTAGCTCATCCATCTGCCTGCTGGGCTAATCCTGCCTATCTCAGAGGTACCCAAGACTCCATGGAACTTGAAGCAAATGTGGGATTGTCTGACAAGCAGTCTTCTACCAGTGTCCCCTATTTCACTGACTGGACGCCGATTTGATTACCAAGCTAGAAACCTAAGAGTATCTCATAATATCACCCTCTTTCCTAATACATCACACATCCACGCATCTCTGACATCCCTGAATACTGCTTCCCACATGTACTTCTCCAGAAGAGCCAATGCCAGTTTTGATCCAAGCAGGATTCTTCCCCTAGGCCTCCATAGTTAACTAATTTTCACTTTTGACTCCTCTGAAAAACCCCTCATCATGAGTAAGAGAGGGGGTGTTTTGGTTTTTAAAATGGCAAATGTGATCAGGTCACCGAATTTGGTAAGGAAGAATTACATTCTAAAGGGAGTAGAGGGCCTCCCCAGTGGCTCAGCAGTTGAGCACTGGGTTTTGAAGCTGCCCGTGGCCTCTGCGGCGCCGGTTCGATCCCCGGCTGCTCCCCGGCCACTGGAGGAGGGTCCCACATGGCGCGCAGACCTCTCCTGCCGCCCGCTGCTCCCCTCAGCAGTGTACTTCGGTCCTTCTGCCTGTTCTGCTCCCCGCTCTGGCTCTGGTGAATTCTCTCACCCTCCCACGCTTCTGACTGTACCCAGTGCATGTATAAACAAAACAAACAAACAAACAAATAAATAAATAAATAAACATGCCTCTATTAAAAAAAAATAAAAAATAAAGGGAGTAGAGTTATTTAATAGGGAAAGGTGTTTTGTCGCCACAAAGTTTCTATAATAAACCTGTAAGTGGTAGTGGCAGGGGGAGGGAGCTGACACATTTATGAAAGGCAGAGACCAGTTTTCAAACTTGCTCCTCTCCATTGCAAACTTCTCTTTGATTTTCAATGTCAAAATGCCAGCAACTTATTAAGACTCTAATTGAGGCTGGGCACTTCAAACCTCAGGTTTTCCAGTGATCATTCCTTCCAAACCCAAGGTCCTGCTGCTACTGTACTATGCTAACTTCATCACTCTGCTCTGCAGTAATTTATTTTGTTGTTTTACCACACATTTAGCACTTGTGTTTGCAAATGACAACAGTCAGTACACTCTAGCATATTCACATAATGCTTAGAAAGTATTAAGTAGAAAAGAGTCATTGAAATCATCACACTTAGGGAAATAAAAACAAGTGAATGATGAGAATGATGAAGCTTTAATAAGACTGCCAACTTGTCTCTTTAGTCAGGGATATGACTAACATATGGACTGTAAAATTATCTTACCCATTTTAGATTTACTTTCAGAATTAGTAACATACTAATTGTTCTGTTCAGTCACAAATCTTTAAATATCTTCATATTTTATTAATCTCTCTAATTAACCATCATTTTGACAAGTTCTTCTCTGGATTTAGAGATGTAATGTTTATGATTATTTTTATCATGCTGGAAACCGTGCGTCTGCAGGGTGCTGCGGTTCCCTGCCAGCTGCATCACACGCATCCACACAGAGACACTAAGTGATTCATTAACGAGTCAGTGGGAAAAAAAAGAAACTGCTAAAAAGCATCATAGTAGGGAAACAATTACAACAGACTGAGATCATAGAAAATATATATTGAGAGAATATGCTGTGATACAATTTATAACAACATTTTAAAAGAGGCAAAACTAAATGGAAATGGACATCAGAAAAGTGGTTACTTTTGGCTGGCAGTGATTGGGAAGGGCTAGGAAGGGTTTTGGTAAAATTTTCTGCCTGACAAATGTTCTAACTCCTTGAAACTTTATTGGGTTTGGCATTCATAATCAATGTCTTTATGTATGTTAAATTTTACTATAAAGTTTTCTAAAATATTTTGAATATTTACTTAAATAAAATATCTTATAAATGTTATATAGTGCCTATATTCTTTCAACCCTTCTTTTAGCTGCAAGTAACAGTCGCGATCCTTTCAATACTGTTAAGGCCTAAAACAATTTCTTTTTCCTTTTAGTTTTATTTATTTATTTATACAAGCACTGGGTACAGTCAGAAGCGCGGGAGGGTGAGAGAATTCACCAGAGCCAGAGCGGGGAGCAGAGCAGGCAGAAGGACCGAAGTACACTGCTGAGGGGAGCAGCGGGCGGCAGGAGAGGTCTGCGCGCCATGTGGGACTCTTGCCAGCAGCCGGGGATTGAAATGGCGCTGCAGAGGCTGCCGGCAGCTTCACAACCCAGAACTCAACCAGCACCACCGGGGAGGCCCAAGGCCTAAAATAATTTCTATCGTACTTTCTGACTTCAGTAGTAGAGAAACAGTGTCTGTTTATAAAATACACACATATATACGCATATATGGCACATACAATGGATAACACACACACACACACACACCCCTTGCTGCTCTTTTGTGGCTTGTGGCAAAGTTACAAAGGATTTAAATCACAAATTTCTGAACTACGCAGAGATTTTTGAATAGAATTTCTGTGAAAAGTTTTCACATTTTGCTCAGTGACCTATATTTTTAAAAATTCAATTCTGAAATGCCCCTTATTCATTTAAACTATTATAACATGCCCAGCATGCTCCTTATAGATGATTCATTAGATGTTATCTATTATGTTAATAAGAATAGATTTTATAGTGAACTAGGTATAAATTAAAGTATAATGATAATCCAAATAATATATAATAAAATATGACGATAAACTAAACTGAAGATGAAATATTCTTACTTAGTTCTCAATGAATATATACTTAGTTCTCAATGCCTGAAAATACCAAAATAAATTCAATTTTTTTCAAATATAAAAATGTTACTACAGAATTCTGGGTTCTTGCAGGACAATGGCGTCCTCTAAGTTCAAATCTCTCCATCCATCCTTAAAAGCAAACAAATTAACAAGGAGTGAGCAAACCAAACTATCCATTACTCATTCCTTTGACTAAACAGGGAACGACACAAACATGAAAACAGGGAAATAAACACTCAAATCCAATAAGATCAACTCCAGAGCTCATATCTATGTTGGAAATCAAGTTAGAGACTTTGTAAAAAAAAAAAAAAATCTAAGAAGAGGAATAGAATTCTAAGGGTGTTGAAACACAGATAAAAATCAGTCCAAAAAGAGTAAGGAACTGGGGGTATAGCTCAGTGGTAGAGCATTTGACTGCAAAAAGAGTAAGGAACCACTGAGAACAGGTTTGGCATATGGTGGATCAGAGGTTTCCTGGAGAATAATGACCATGGAACTTGGAAAGTGAACAGAACCAGAGAGTCTATCTTAGAAGGGCACATTTGGAGGGGAAGACTACATAGAAGGTTCAGGTATCACTAGGAGGCTGGTGATTATGGGAAAGTGAAGCACAAAAAGTAGAAATTATTGTCCTGCAGAAACCAGAGCAATATTTATTATACTCCTCACCACAAAGAAGGTACTCATTAAAGAAAAAGGCATTTTACCAAACAGAAGAAGGGAGCACTTTTGAACTGAAAAACTGAGTAAAGTGCTCAAACACTGTATCCCTGCCTGCCAAAAATTGTATTGCCAGTTCAAGAAAGTCATTCATTTAAAAATGAACAAACAGAAAACATCTGTATAAAGTTACTAAGAATAAAATAAACATTGAGAATCAAGGCGGTTTTGTTCCCCAACAAAATAAAAAAAAGGCAAACAAAACATGAACCAGATGAATACTGTAATTCAATACTTGAATGTAAATTTAAAAACTTAAATAAGCATTTACAAATGCAAAAGGAAACTTCTAAATGAGAATTTTTAAAGCTCAGAACAGAAATATCAGGAACAAACAGGAAAAGAAGTGAAATGAGAGTGACAACCCAGTAAAGAAGTGAGGAAAAAAGAAAAAAATCAACTTAGAAATGAGGATTAAGTTACAAAATGGGTAGTAGCAAATGGATAGAAATGAAAATATTGTAAGGGACATCAAAGGAAGGCTTAAAAGATCAAGAAGACAAAAATAAAATAAAGGGAGGAGCCTCCCTGGTGATATAAGGGGTTAAGACCCAGCACTATGAAGCTACCCACAGCCACTGCAGCACGAGTTCGATCCCCGGCCAGGGAGGTGACCCACATGGCACAGCAGACCTCTCCTGACTCGCCTGCTGCTCCCCTCAGCAGTGTATTTCAGTCATTGCACCTGTTCTGTTCCCCACTCTGTCTCTGCGGATCCTCTCACCCCCCCAATACCTCTGGCCTGTACCTCAGTTCTTGTATACATAAATAAATAAATCTTTAATAAATAAAATAAAACAAAATAAAGAGAAATGTGAAGTGAAATAAGTGATTGATATGGAAGATAAAGAAAATCCAAAATACATATAACTGGAAGCCCTAGAGAAAAACAAAACAATAGAGCCCAACTTTAAAAATTGTAATTCAAGAAAATAATCCAGAAATAAAAGATGTGAAACTACATTTAAAAGAACCTACTGTATATCTGTGATCTAGACCAGTCAATTGTGAGACATATACATTTCAAATGATTAGACTTTACAGACAAAAGTAATAATGACCCTACAGGTTTCAAAGCAAAATGATGACATCACTCAACAGAGGAAGAACAGCAGAGTGCCTTCAGTTTGACAGCAATAAAGCATGACAATACAGTAGCAGCCTCTTCAAGAAACATTAAGAAAATTGAGCCAATTTATTTTTTATCCAGCCAAGCTGTCTTTTAAGTATAAAATTTATAGGAAATAGTCTTAAATGTTCAGGAACTTAACTCTTCTTGAGGAATCTTTTGCTATTCAAAGTAGAGTTCATGGCCTATGGAATCATGACCTTTGTTTAAATTTTATGAAACTTATTTTTAAAAAGCAACCTCAAAAATGCCTTAATCCTGTGCATTTTTGTTCAATTAGGCTGCTAAAATTGATTCTTTTCCCATCAATGCATGACTATTTCTTTAACTAGACTCTAGCCTTAGGAGTAATTCTAAAACTTCATTCTATTTAAAAATTATAATAAATGTACAAATAGACTACTTCTTTGCTTTGGTCCCAATCCAGTCCTAGTATTATACTTGGCAAAAGGCCGACAAAGTTTGTTACTGATAAGCAGCTCTGGCTTTTCCTAAAATGTAGGTGAAACTGAACCAAACATGAATCAAGCAGCACAGTATTATCCTTCTACCTGTCATTTTTCATGATGCAAGAACTTTAATTATACTGAAAAGGTCAAAACTGTTTCATAAAAGAACATTTGAGTCATAAATTCCAAAGTTCAATAGCATCAGAGGTCATCTTACATATGCATTCCTTTACATAAATTTGTTTAATTACCCATAGTATTTTTATTCATATAAACAACAAGGTATAAAATAAATGGCCTGAATACTGCTCATGAATCCCTATTCATATATATTAATGTATAAAATATATACATTTAATGTATTCATAAATATATGTATATTTATATACACATTACATATTTTAGGAGCATATATATAAGGAAACAATTACATTGGCTGCCTCCATGAAGAGACACTGTTGACTAGGAGACAAAATAAGAGGGATTTTATCACTATGTCTTTGAAGCTTTCAAATTTGAGTCATGTAAAAGCATTACTATTTAAAAAATGAATACAAAAATTTAAAGATTATTATTTCAGTGAGGAAATGCCTTTGTCGTTTCCATTCTGTTAGCTAACAACAAAAATGAAACCGCATCAAAAGCTATTATCAAACAGCAAGCCATGTAGAAAAGGGAGACAAAACTCGGTCCATACAAGAGGTGAATATGGGAAAGAAAAGCATCTCAGAAAATATGATTAAAAGTTGCACATATATAAAGGAAGAGCCGGGAAGAGATGCTCACCTGGGGCTGACACTTTTCCTAGCAGCAAAGTCTCTAAAGGATATGATTTGTTGACCCAATGTGGCACAGGTGACCTTTACTACAGGACAGTCCTCTACCTCCATCCACTGTCCCAGTGTCACCCGGAAGTGGACAGTCACAGAGTAGTAGAGTGAGACACCGTAGCTGCAGAGCCAAGAATGGTAACAACACAACAGGTGGCTGCTTCTGCTCAGCGGTATGGGTGTTAATTCAGATTCAGTGACCAGGAGAGAACGCCTTGTGCCAGAACGCAAATCCATTACGTCACCGAGCACAGACAGCTCAGCTGACATTTTTGTCCACACCCAGACATTTTCTCTTAAGGGAGCATTGGCTTTATATTTTACCACATGTTCCTGATCTTTCAAAAATTACTAACAGGGCCTCCCCGGTGGCGCAGAGGGTTGAGCGCAGCGCTGTGAAGCTGTCCGCAGCCTCTGCAGCGCAGGTTCGATTCCCAGCTGGCCAGGGAGATTCCCACGTGGCGTCACGCCCGCTGCTCCCCTCAGCAGTGTATTTCGGTCTGTCTGCCTGTCCTGCTCCCCGCTCTGTCTCTGGTGACTCCTCTCACCTTCCTGCGCCTCTGGCCTGTACCCCAGCTCTTGTATAAAAATAAATAAATAAATCTTTAAGAAAAAAAACTACTAACAGTTCTCAGACCAACATAGTGTATGGAGTAACAATGTAAATTATGATGAGCACAAATGACAGCGGGTTTCAGTGACACACAGATGAAGACAACAGGAAGAAAATCCTGAAATCCGAATTCCATTAATCTCAGCTGACATGTGAACTAATTACCATGGTATCAGTTGATAAGAGCTTAAGATAGGATGCTTTGAACAAACTTTCAAGGTGATCAAGTTGTTCAAAATGTTTCTTTTAGGTTGAATTTATTTAAAATTACCAAATACAAACTTCATGGCCTTTAATAACCCCATTAACTGCTATCAACGTGATCCCTCACTCATCAGAACACTGGAATTCTCAGTGGCCTCCAGGTGCCGCTTCCCGAGTCCCTCTACAGATTCCACTGGGGGAGAAGCACGCAAGGATACCCTGTGTCTTCAGGCTTTGCACAGCAGCAAATGACTTCACATAAAATTGCCTGAATTAATGTGCACTACCCACGTTCTAGAAACAACAAAGCATAAAACAGCCAATCATTTTTGTTCATAAGCATGACCAGCGACTTCTCAAATGTCTGAGACTATGGCTCAGCTCATTAATTTGCTCTTATCAGTAACAATACTCAAGACTAGCCGCTCCTTTTATGTTGAAAGGAGTTAGGAGGGCTCAAGGAAAGAAAAACTAAAGAGGTCTACTTCCTTTAACATGTTCCTCTTAACAATATATCCAAAAAATTCGATTACAAACTCTTAGTTGGAGTATGAAAAGAGCTGCTTGCCATGTAAAATCAAATTTTAGATTAATTGGTCTTCATTTTGGAGGAAAAAATGACTTCCTTCATCTTGTAAATATGCCCTAAGCCACAGGGAAAAAAAAGATTTTCAAAACATTTTTCAATAAATGTTTAGAGATTTAAAATTTTATTTTTAATTTACACAGAAGAAAACCCACCATTTGGGTGTACAGCTCTCTGAGCTTTAATAAATGCACTGAGCTGTGAAGCTATCACTACAATCAAAATACACAACAATTCCATTGCTCCAAAAATGCCCTTGTGCTATAAGTCACACACCTCACTCCTAAACCAGGGCAACCACCCTCGCTAAATTTTTATGTCCAAATTTAGATTGGATGCACATTACAACAAATCTACCAGATAATCTTACTGGCAAAGAGAAGACAATGCAAAGAGCTCTCCCCACACCTTGCTCATATGTGCTTTGCAAACCCTTTGTGAGTCAAGGACTTATCAGCTGTGGAAGAATATTGTTGGCTATCTTGAAAGCTGCTTTTCCCTGTGGTTCCTTTTCTATAACTGATTACTACCAATAATAATAATACATTGTATTCTTTCTGCTCCAATCCTACTGACTTTTTTTTTAAAGATTTATTTGTTTGTTTATTTATACAAGAACTGGGGTACAGGCCAGAGGCGCCGGAGGGCGAGGGAATTCACCAGAGACAGAGCGGGGAGTAGAACAGACAGAAAGACCCAAAACACTGCTACGGGGGGCAGCAGGCAAGACAGGAGAGGTCTGCCATGCCATGTGGGTTTCTCCCTGACTTCTAGTTGTGAATACTCCCTTAACCTGAGTCGCAAGCACACCAGTGACCACACTGTAGACATATTAGTACAGATGGTACCTAGTTTCTACGCAAGGTGCTGCCACGGAAAGAAGAGAAGCGCAACCTTTCCCACATAGGGAGAAGTGGTTGGGCCTAGGGCCTGACACAGCAGGGGAGATAATCACATCTCTACATTCTGTAGGTCATCTGTCAGAGCACAAACCTGATCTGCAGGCTCAGAATAGGTATATCTTGCAAAACACACATAAACAAATCACACACACAAGCAAATACATATATGTGTGCAAGCACGTATGTGTGTAAAACATGACATTTACATTCCTTCAGATGGGAGACAAGCTTTTTTAACTAAAATATGTAAGGTAAGAAGAAATTTTCTTAGACTAGAATCAACGTTCAAAATTTTTCTTTCCTTTCATGGTTCTTAATATATTTGGAAATAGTTCATTTTTAGTAACATTCATAACACAATGGAACTGGAGACACATTTCATTAATTAGAAAGAAATGACAGTGGTAATATTACCATCTTACATTTATGAGCACCTCGGAGTCCACAGCACACACTCATAAAGTTTCTAATTTAATCTAGTCTTGGTAACATGGCACCTTGGGGGGCTACAAAAGAAACTAAAGATACAGACTAAAGTTGGAAGAGGAAAAGGAAAACAGAAATAATAACAAAAGAACAATTACAATACATCAAAGTAACTAGAAAAAGTATGAGCTGGTCAAATTGACACCATTTCATCAATTGCAATTAATATATCAATGTCTATGTTGTTAAAAAAAAAACATTATTCAAATCTGGCCCAGTATTTGATGCAAAATTCCAATACAAAAAGCAATTAAATGTTTCTTGAAGTGAGATTTGGTCTAAAGACCAACACAACATTTTGGATTTGGGAAAACGTTCCTAAAGGAAATGAGTTATTAAGCAGGATCTAGATGTTGATAAGCATGAATTTAAAGACACCGTTTTAACTGAAGGAAAGATCAAGAACAAAGGCATCAAAAATGAGTTCTGAAATGTTCCACCCCTGGGTCCAGGCTTCCTCAGAGGGCAAGAATGTGATTTATCTGCTCCGTAGTTTCCGTTTACACTAAACTCAGAAACAGCTTCTTAAATGCATGAAATAGAAAGTCGCATGAAAGCAGAATAACTTCAAGGATAGATCTTTAAGAACAATTCTGGCAGTTTTTTCTTTTTTTATTTCTGGCAGAAGAAGAAACTGTGAGAACAGCAAGTAAAAAGAACGGGGACCTAATCAATAAACTGTAGAAACTGAAATGCAAGGTAGACTTGGGAACAAGGAAAAGAGGACTCAAGAGACTCCAGCCAGTGTTCTGGTCAGAAGAGGAGGGGGCAGAGGGACCTGGAGGCTGCCAGGAGAGACTTCATTGAGACAGGAGGGGAGGCGCGTGGGTTCAAGTCAACGGTGTGATACGCACAGGGGTCAGGCTTCTCAGGCACAACCCTATTTCATGCTCCCCTCACTCCCAAGTGGGGACTACTCCCTAGTAAGGAGAGATGTGGAAGTTCATTCTCACAGTGGGGGATACAGTAGATTCCATTTTCAACCTATTCATTGCTACTTATTATTGGACTGGCCAAGTCAAGTTTACATTAGTGACAGGAAATGAATGTTGCAGTTCCGCCAGTGTGTTATAAGAGACCATTTTGCAAAGAAGTACAAATGGAATGTAAAATTTTCATCATCAGCTCCTAGCTCTCTATCAGTTGTCTTTCATCCCCCAGTTTGCATTACGTACCCTCCCCATACATTTCACCACCCCACCCTACTCCTGTCTGGAGCAGTCCCAGGGTCCCTCTCAAAACTCCATTCACTACTATACACAGTGGGAATAGCTTGTGTTCTTAAAGTCTCTTTGCATTTTCTGAAGCAAAACTTGTTTTCCATCCTTGGGGAAAAAAACTGAAACCAAAAATCCCCATTCCCCCAAAGAAATGAAACAGAAAAGCAGAGCGCGGGGGCAAGTTTGACTCAGAGTTGGTTTATGTACCTGAAAGGGAAGTTCACGATCATGAAAGGAAGGCGTTAGTAGGAAAAGCCAAGAGGCAGCCAATGTACTGAGGCCAGTGATGGAGCGTGGGAGGCACAGGCTAGGGTAGGAGAGGAGACTCAGAGGGAGCAGGCAACTGACAGCAAGCCTTGAAAACATTGACTGGGAGGAGGCCAGCGTAGCAGTCCTCAAAGAAACAGCCAAGTTGTTTTATTTGGCTTTGGATATTTGGGTACTTAATATTTAATATGTATAATATGATGTTCTGTGATTTCACTTTAGAGAAAATCATTTAGCTAGACTTTAAAATGATAATATACATCTGTAAAGAAATGAATGAGTTTTCTAATTCTTAATACTTGTACAATTCTTTTCTGAAAACAACTCCATTCTGAATATAAACTGATCTTTTCAGAGGTGTGAGTTCTGCATTTTCTTAGACTTTCTAGGACAAGAAAGTCTAAGTTAGGTTAGCCACTATATTACCTTAAGAGAATGTAATTTACTAAAACCAGGTGTTAATAAAGACATTCAAACAATTTATAGACTAACCATCAATTTGGAGGGCACCACACTCTTCAAAAAAACAAGTATTTCCCATTAATTGTCAAACTTAAAGGTTGGACCCAATTCCACACTTCCCAGGAAAGAGAAAGACTGTTTCCGTGGTACACCCAGGACCAGTAGTTCCTAAGTTAAAGAAGTTGGCTCAACTGAGTGATCCTAAACAATGCATATCTTTAATGTCTTATTTTAACAGTTAAATATACATTTATTTGTAAATCATTTAGTATAACGCCTTTTCTTTAAATAGGATCCAATGATGGGGATTCTCACTGTTGTTCACATATAAACAACCCCATATGACAATGGCAAAGCTTCCCAGGTTTGTTTTCTTGAAATAAGACTAAAAACTTAAAGACACTTCCTAAGCAAAGTAAAAACAGAATCTGGAAGCTATCCATATTTTTATGATTTTTCCCTAATCTTTCATAATTGCCTCATCTTTATCCAATCTGATAGCAATTTGTCTTTATGGAGTCTTTCCAAAGGTTTTCACAGAAACGACGGCTCTCTCTGTTTAGCACACACATTTCATCAGTTTTCATTCCATTTAATTAAATTATGTCAATTACAGTAACAAGAATATCACACATAAACAAATTTGAAGCAAAATGCTTCTTGGTGAACACTTAATTCAGTGAGTGGACAACTTCCCCATCATCCTCACCCAGAGCTCTGGAAAGACCTCCTGACTGTCAGGAGGAGATGTAGAAAGCTTCCAACTTTCATTAGGGAAAGTTAGAAAAGAGGCCTGTACTGCACTTGATTTATTTCATGGAGGATTCTGTCTTTAGAAGTGCCTTAGGGGCCTCCCCGGTGGCGCAGCAGTTGAGCGCTGGGTTGCGAAGCTGCCCGCGGCCTCTGCAGCACCGGTTCGATTCCCGGCTGCTCCCCGGCCACCAGAGGAGGGTCCCACATGGTGCGCAGACCTCTCCTGCCGCCCGCTGCTCCCCTCAGCAGTGTACTTTGGTCCTTCTGCCTGCTCTGCTCTCTGCTCTGGCTCTGGTGAATTCTCTCACCCTCCCGCGCTTCTGACTGTACCCAGTGCATGTATAAACAAAACAAATGAACAAACAAATAAATAAATAAATAAAACATGCCTCTATAAAAGAATTTAAAAAAAAAAAGAAAAAAAAAAAAAAGAAGTGCCTTAGAAGAGCACTTCTAAAGCCAGGGCTGAATCTTAGTAATGCCTGACACAATAAATACGTGTTCAATGAAAGAAATTTGCCTTGACTGTCTTTAATTATTCCCACACCATTAAGAGAGTACAGAACTGTGTTTCATTTGGATAAAACTACAGAGGGGAACAGTCCACAAAAGACCAGAAAATTACCAAGGTTCACAGGAACATAGGGAGAAAAAAACCCAGTTCAATAATTCCATTCAAAAGTACCCTAATCCTCAGGAACAAGACAAAAGTCCCAGGCAAATCAGAGATCTGAGGCATACAGAGGGGGAGTCAAAACAGGGGAGGGAGGAAGAGACAATAGTGATGGTCACAGGTGCTGTGTTGGTGGAAGAATTATGGGGACTACACATGAGGGGAGAAATAAAATATTATACAAAAATGATGATATAAGAAAATTGAAAAAACAACAACAAAAGTATCCTAATCCAAAGCACCCTCCCAAGAACCCAACACATGCCCCAAAACTGGGAAGTGGTGGTCAGACAAGGAGTTGATTGTAGCTTCCTGCCTAGGCATCTTTAAAATTAAATCCTCCAAGTTTAATCAGACCTTTCAGTTAGGTAAAGAAACATCTATGAGAACAGATACTGTCTTTTTCTGAAACAACAGTGACGATAACTAACAAATACGGAATACGTAACCTTGCCAGGCAGTACAGTAAGCAGACCATGGACATGTATTTGTTAGTCCTCATAACAGTTTTAAGTGCTGAACTTACTCAAAGACACTTAGCTTGTCAAAGACAGGGTTAGGATTTGAACCCAGAGTCCCTACTCTTAATTGTTGTACCATACTGTCTAATTCTGCCCACCTTCACTTATAAATTTTATAATTTTAGTATTTTACCTAAGGATTTAGTTAATATACTTCTCAAAGATCCATGAAATTCTTTAAACATAAAGCTGTCTTATGTTTAACTGCCACTAATTACATGTTCACCAAAAATATATATGTATAATTCATTCATTCATTAAGAAACATTTAACAAGAAATTGCTTAATCACTTGAAAACAAACAGTTGAAAGTAATTCAATTATTGATATTTATTGCATGCTTGTCCATGCTCTCAGGAAGCCCAGAGTCTAGTAGAAGAGACACATGATTGACATACAATTCTAGAAAATGCTAATAACAATTTGCAGAAAGGGGCCTGGGCTGTCCAATGGCAAAGTGGGCAGCAGGGGAGGTAAAGGAGAAAGGGAGATTGCAAAGAATTTGGTATTTGACTGAGGTATTTCTTCTGTAAATAATGAAGATTCACGTAAGAACTGTAGCAGAGGAGAAATATGATCAGAATTTTGTTTTGGAATAACCATTCCAGAAATAGAAAGCATGGGGGAAGAGAAGAGAAAGCATGAAAATCAGCAGACTGTGAGGACCTGCTATAAAAGTCAGGCAAGAACTGTGAAATGTACATTTTATTTGATTTTTTTTTTTTATTTATACAAGAGCCGGGGTACAGGCCAGATGCGCAGGAGGGTGAGAGGATCCACCAGAGACAGAGTGGGGAACAGAACAGGCAGACTGACTAAAATACACTGCTGAGGGGAGCAGCAAGCGAGACAGGAGAGGCCTGCTTGCTATGTGGGTTGCTCCGATGCTGGCGAGGATCGAACTGGCACTGCAGAGGCTGTAGACAGCTTTGCAGCGATGCACTCAACTGCCTGCGCCACCAGGGAGGCCTCGGAATGTACATTTTAAATGAGTGAATTGTATGGTATGTGACTTATATCTCATCACCAAAGAAGATATACAGCTGGTGAACAGACACACAAAAAGATGCTCTATGTCACTTACAGGGAAATGCAAATCAAAACCACAATGAGACTCCACCTCATACCAGTTAGACTGGCTATTACCAAAAAGTCAAAATACTAAGTATTGGCAAGGATGTAAAGAAAAGAACTCTAGTGCACTGCTGGTAGGAATGTAAACTGGAGCAGCCATTATGGAAAACAGTATGGAGGTTTCTCAAAAAATTAAAGGTAGCACCATATGATTCAGTAATCCCACTTCTGGGTATTCACCCTAAAAATAAAAATAATTTAAAAAAACCCACTAATTTGAAAAGACATATGTATCCCTGTGATCACTGCATTGCTATTCACCATAGTCAAGATAGGAAACAATCCCAGCATCCAGAGATCATGGGTTGGTCATGGAGGAACAGGTGAAAATACATATACACAAGGAATACTGCTCAGTCATAAAAAAAGATGAAATCTTGCCATTTATGACAACAAGGATAGATCTTGAGGGGCTTATGCTAAGTGCAGTAAGTCAGAAGCAGAAAGACAAACACTGTATGATTTCGCTCATAAATAGAATGTAAAAAAAACAAAAACAAAACAAACTTTTAGACTGACAACAGAATGATGGTTACTAGAAGATAAAAGGTAAATGGTAAGTAGGGTAAAGGTAAAAGGTAAAGGGGAAGGAGGGAGGAAATGGGTAGAAGGGCCAGATGGTCGGTGGTGAAGGGCGAATGGACCTTTGGTGGTGGGAGTGTTGAGAAAATGTAGTGGTGGAATCTACACAGTGTTGTAAACTAATGTTACCTCAACTTAGTAAACAGTAAAGAAATAATTACAAAAATAATGTACTTATCATTTGTTTGAAATTATATCTAAGAAGTGAATTGAATTTGTCTCAAAATTGGGGATGATGGGCATTGGCAAAACACACCTCTCCTACTGGCCTGTGACTAGGCAGGTATTTCTCTTTGCAAACCTTTTCACTTTGCAAAACAGCAGAGGCAGCTCTCCTGGCCACCTGTGACTGTGCAGGTGCCTCTCTTCTTCTTTTTCCTTTTCCTAATAAACCTGTCCTTTCAAAATGTAAAAAAAAAAAAAAAAAAAAAAAAAAACCGAGGATAATGAATATTAATGAAGAGAAATTACTTGGATATTGATCTAATCCAGTGGGTTTAATGGATCTAATATTGATCTAATCCAGTGGGTTTAATGGATCTAATCCATTGTGTATGGCAGTGCCAGCATTGGACCACTTTTAACCTACAAGGGAGCATTTTCATGTGGTTTCCTACATCAGTAAGCTATTCTGTCGGCCAGTATACAATAAATTTTTGTAACTATTTTACAAATAAAAAAAGAGCAAATATCATATGATTTCATTCACATGTGGTACATAGAGAAAACAGAGGAACTAAATAATATAAAAATAAACTTGTGAAACCAACTCGTGGTCAGGGAAGGAGGGAGGGAGCAGGTAAATTGAGACAAAGGGCAGAATTGGACTTTAAAAGTGAATTTCTTGTAGTATACACTCGTGATTATCAGTGATTCAATGACTTATTTAATGTTATATACAGTGTTACTTTAATGTAAAAAAAAAAGTACTCAAATGTCACTAGTTTTTAAGGGCAACACTAGATGGCAGTAAAAACACAAAACATGACAATGAATTACAAACACACAGTAATGATCATACTTACCTTTTACTCAATTTTAAATTGTACTAAAAAAACCCTTAAGAATACGAAAACTTGGGCCTCCCCGGTGGCGCAGCGGTTGAGCACTGGGTTGCGAAGCTGCCGGCGACCTCTGCGGCGCCGGTTCGATCCCCGGCTGCTCCCCGGCCACCAGAGGAGGGTCCCACACGGCGTGCAGACCTCTCCTGCCACCCGCTGCTCCCCTCAGCAGTGTACTTCGGTCCTTCTGCCTGCTCTGCTCCCTGCTCTGGCTCTGGTGAATTCTCTCACCCTCCCGCGCTTCTGACTGTACCCAGTGCTTGTATAAATAAATAAATAAAACTTTAAAAAAAAAATAAAATGCTTCTTAAAAAAAAAAAATTAGTTTCCTGGATTTGAACCAAAAAACTGTTAAAACAACTCATTCACAACTTAAATTATGAAGACACTATCAACATCAACTTTATAAATTCATTAGATTTTCTAAGTTTTCTTTGTTAACAAATTCAGATCAGAAAAACAGATGTGAAAATGAAGGAAAAAACCTTTAAAATATTTTCAATTGCTTTTCTCATCAAGACATTAAATATATACACAAGAATTTATTTTATGCATGTATATAAATTTAAGACTTACTATGTTTTTTTCAGTTAGTAAAATTTCTACAATTTTAGGGACTATGAATTAATATATAAACATAGAGAGAGAGGACGTTGCTAATTTAATAGCTTCTGGAATAAGAATTTTAGAAACTCAATAAAAAAAAAAGAACTTTACCTAAACTCTAGGAAATAAAATAGGAAGTAAAACAATTTAAAATTTTACCTCCATTTCTGAAAACACATTTGCAGATCAAAGAGAAAAATCTTATAAACAGAAACAACCTAATTTGATCCACTGATGGTTTTGACAAACTTTCCATAACATTCCGAATTAGAATTTCAGTATGATTTTGCAAACTTACATGATAATAAACAAAAAACTGAATTTTTCTAATTTATTTGCAAACTTTTCAAATGTTGGATTCATTACAAGACCAGATGGCATTTAGCTCAGGTCTCAGCAACACTAGAATAAAATTAGCTAACTTACTAAAATTTTTGGTTACTTCTAACAGTTTCTCTGAGCTTGATTTTGTTCTGACACAAAAATTCTCAATTTAGAATACAAAGCCAGGATCCTCTCAAATAAAAGAAAGTGAGGGATGAAAAAAGTAAATCTTCAAACATACTGCTGTGGTAGAAAGATAGGGCTTATTTTAATACTAATCTTTGCCAATGTAATACCAACTTCTGATCAATAGTTTTAAGAAATCAAGTGGTGGTGCGGGGGTTAAAGACACAGCACTATCAAACTACCGGCAGCCACTGCAGCAGCCACTGCAGCACAAGTTCTATCCCCAACCAGCCAGGGAGCTGACCAGCAGGCAGACCTCTCAGGTCTCTCCCACTGCTCCCCTCCCTTCAGCAGTATATTTCAGTACATCTGCCTGTTCTGCTCCCCACTCTCTCTGTTGAGTCCTCTCAACCCTCCCCCTCAACCTCTGGCTTACACTCCAGTTCTTATATGCATAAATAAATCTTTTTTAAAAAAGAAATCAAGAAAATAGTCATAGCTTCTACAAGCACATTAATATAGACCTGGGTTAGTCAAAACAATCGAAAGAGAAGACTAAGTTGGAAGTGTCATACTTCCTGATTTCAAAACTTACTGCAAAGTTACAGTAATTTAAATAGTGTGGTGCCAACATAAATATACATGTACACTGATTTCCAAACTCATCAAGTTGCATACATTAAATAAGTAGTTTTTCAATGTCAACCATCCCTCCGTCAAGTAGTTTAAAAAAGAGACAGTTATAGATCGATAGAATAGAATATAGAGCCCAGAAATAAACCCTCACATACATGGTTCAAATGATTTTCAACATGGGTGCCAAGACCATTCACCGGGGAAAGGACAGTCTTTTCAACAAATTATGATGAGAAAACTATATCCACACGCGAAAGAATGAATTTGGACCCTTTCCTTTATATACCTTTTCTACAGAAATTAACTCAAAATATATGAAACACCTAAAACTTTAAAACTCTAGAAGAAAACAATGATTTCTTGGATGTAACACCAAAAACACAGGCCAAAAAAAAGAAAAATAGATAAATTTCACTTTTGTGCATCAAAGGACAGTAGTAACAGAGTGAAAAGTCATTTCAAAGAGTGGAAGAAAATATTTGCAAATTATATATGTATATCTCCATCTATCCATGCAGCCATCCATCCATCCTTCTCACCAAATACAAAAGAAGGTTGTAGTTAATTAATGGGAATATACAGAAAAACTCACCAGCCAGAAATCTAGAAGGAGTGCAGATCAGATCACAAAGAGGGCAGTATTGAACTTAGCCAGCATTGCTGCCAAAATCTGGCTCATGACAGCGCTCTGCTCTGCTTGGAAGTAGGGAAGGTTTTTAGGGTCTCTTAAGACTATTAAACTCCTCTAATCCAGCATTCTAAATTTACCAAGAAACCTTCTAATAATCAATTCAACACCAACTGTTACAGTCATTGGAAAAATATCTCCATATGGTAAATCATCTATCTGGCATTCTGGTTAGTCCCTTGTCAGTCTCATTAGTTTTAAGTGTACTTCAGTTCCAAAAACCTAATTAAAACTAGATCTACCAGAAATGGCAAGTTCCTAGATGCACAACATAAAGGGCCACACTCTAAATCAAGAAGGTGCACTGTGATCCTGGTAAGCTGGCCATCCAGTGTCTAAAGCACCTCTGTTTCATTTTCTCACTTTCATAGGTATTCAACTAAAAAAATTCAGAATACTTTTACTTTTATCAGCCAGAGTCATTTTCTTTTCCATTCCTACTCAATGCTGTCTAACATCATTCTCCAAAACACATATTCCACATATAGCATCTATCATGAACACGGATTCCTATCAAATGTGATAAAGGATTGCAAAAAGCAAAGGAGAATACATTTCTT
The DNA here is from genome assembly GCF_014898055.3 of Talpa occidentalis. NCBI lineage: Eukaryota > Metazoa > Chordata > Mammalia > Eulipotyphla > Talpidae > Talpa > Talpa occidentalis. Next base: position 30,952,386 of record NW_023600993.1, read on the forward strand.
TTGCCACTACTAGAAATGTACACGTTTGTGACTAAAATTCTTCTGGACAGCTCTACTTTCTGAAGCTTTAACTATATGAATCACCACTCCGTGTTCTTGCTAAATTCTGCTTTGATAAATTTCCACAACTTCTTCAATGGTTTAAATAAATAAAAATGAACAGTCACAGTACTCCTGACAACTATCACCACTAGCAACAAAAAAATACCTACAAAATCTTTCCATTTATAATTGGTTAGTTTTCAAATGTTCTTCAAGTATTACAGTAATCTATATTCAGGAACATGATGAAGAAAATGAAAAACTAAAAAGTAGACAGGTAACTGACTTGTATTTTGCATGTGAAATTATGGGTCTTCCTACACATTACATTTTGGAGTTTTAGAGTTTCACAATCAAGTCCACACCTATCACAAATGAGGCTTTTTATCAAAATGAGACATTATCAAAACATTTCTTAGGATTTATTTGCTTAAGAAAGTAGAACTGACAGAACCTGGAAAAAAATCAAAACAATAAAATCTACAGGATTCTGGGCCTCCCCGGTGGCGCAGCGGTTGAGCGCTGGGTTGAGAAGCTGCCCGCGGCCTCTGCGGCGCCGGTTCGATCCCCGGCTGCTCCCTGGCCACCGGAGGAGGGTCCCACATGGTGTGCAGACCTCTCCTGCGGCCCGCTGCTCCCCTCAGCAGTGTGCTTCGGTCCTTCTGCCTGCTCTGCCCCCCGCTCTGGCTCTGGTGAATTCTCTCACCCTCCCGCGCTTCTGACTATACCCAGTGCATGTATAAACAAACAAATAAATAAATAAAACATGCCTTTAAAAAAAAAAAAAAATCTACAGGATTCTGTTGCAAACAGGACTTATCTTTTGAGCACTGGGCAAGTCAGCACAACGGCTAGAAAGTCATGCTCCTCTGTCTACCACAGTGACTAACTTGGGCAATAACTGGAAATACACAGCATCAATTCTCATGTCTTCCCATTACCTGAACTACTTTCATGCTTTCATGCCAGTAAATGCATGTTGTGAAACTGCTAGCTACTGACAGCCAGGGCACCAATGCTCTAGAGTAACAGAGTTGTCTGATGTGGAAACAATTTAAAATAGGCTAAAATAATCACTTACCTCCACCACCACTACAATCAAAATGAGATCCGTTTTTGACTCTGGAAAGAGTGAATTTACTTGTGGTGACATTCCAATGAGAGCACAGTTAGTGACCACAGATATAACACTCATTGTTTCAAAAGCCAGCTGAAAGAAAAAGGAGGTGAAATTAAAAATGCAATGGTCGCTTCCATATTTCCTTATCTTTGCTCATATTATCTCAAATCTAGGAAAAAAGTCTTCCCCTAGTTCTAAACATTCCAAATACATTTCAAATTTTTTCTCATAATGCTGATTTTCTTTAGCTTAAAAAAGCCATACTTTCAGAATGTATTTTCTCAAATAATTACCTGCCACACACCAATACTGGCTGAAGGTTCTGAGAATGGACGTTTGAAGACCCGGCACATTTTTAAGGCATCTGAATTAATCTCAGTGAAGTTATTTAACACAGCAAAGGCAGCTGCCAATGGGTAAACACAGGAGAAAAGGCTCACATAACCAAACTGCAGGAATAACTCCAAGTAATCATCGAAGGTGCCCTAGAATTGTAAACCACAAGAAGAAAACAGGCATTGTTTTAAAATAAGATAATAACACTTTGCATTACTAGCCAATACATTGGCCTCTATTTTTTTTTAAGATTTTTTTTTTTTATTTATGTATACAAGAACTGGGATACAGGCCAGAGGTGTGGGGGGTGAAAGGATTCACTGGAGACAGAGTGGGGAGCAGAACAGGCAGACCTACTGAAATACACTGTTGAGGGGAGCAGCAGGTGAGTCAGGAAAAGTCTGCTGCACCATGTGGGTAGCTCCCTGGCTGGGGATCGAACTCGTGCTGCAGAAGCTGCAGATAGCTTTATAGATTGCATCTTAATCCCATGCACCACCAGGGAGGCCCCACATTGGCCTCTAAACAAAACCTCAAAGAGTTTTTTCCCATTCCTTCTCCTCAATCACAGAATTTACTTAAATTCAAAGGCAATTCTATAATAAAGAATTGCACCACCAGGGAGGCCCTTTATTGGATTAGTTTTAACATCAATCTGCCTAAGGTGATGGGCAGCAGTTGGGGTGATCAATAGACTGGTTAGGGAACTCAAAAGGACAATTTGAAGAAAGTGATATCCACAGGGGATTTGAAAAGCTTCAACACTTTTTCTGGGAATCTAAAAGTTCACACTCATGCGTAGCATCGTGCACAACCTCAGGAAAGACCTAAGAAGGCCCTAAAGATCTCATCTCTTACTGATCTTGAGCTTCTGCTCAAACAGAAAGTGAATGCTAAGGAAGAATTTTAAACCTCCAATCTTAGCGTTGAAGTCATGCCCTAACACACACACACACACACACACACACACACACACACACACACACACGAGACCTAAAAGACATCTACAGAACAATGTACACATTAACAGAAAAATACTCATTCTTCTCAAGTGCACATGGAACACTGTTCACAATAGATGAGATGTTAAGCCATGAAATTATTCTCAACCAATTTAAAGAGCTTAAAAACAGCATCTTCCCTGATAATCACAGAATGAAAATGGTCATAGCAGGAGGAAATAGCAGGAGGAAATCTGATAATTTCATACATTATATGGAAATTGAGCAACATATTCCTAAAAACAAATGACTCAAAGAAGGAGTCACGGGAAATATTAGAAAATACTTTGAGATGAATGAAAATGAAAACACAGCATACCAACATTCATGGAATGCCATGAAAGCAGTCCTCAGAGGGAAATGTACGACTGTAAATGTCTTTGTTACATATTAAAAAAGAATAAAGACCTCAGAACAACTAAAACCTTCATTTTAAGAGTCTTAAAAATATAAGAGGAATAAAATAAAGCAAGCAGAAAGAAGTAAATAACCAAAATTAGAGTGAAAGAAATTTAAAAAACAAAAACAAAAACAATAGCGATCAATAAAACCAAAGTTGTTTCTTTTGAAAAGATAAATAAAACTGACAAACCATTACCTCAGCTGTACAAGAAGAAAGAGAGAGGAAACTCCAATGACTAAAATCAGGAATGAAAGAGAGGACATTACTTCTTTCCCCCCATAAGGAAATACTATGAACAACTGTATTGCAAAAATATATTTAAAAATTTAGATGAAAATGGGTCAATTCTTGGAATAACACAAAACATGAAAAGTGGATCAAGAAGAAATAGAAACTTCACTGATGTGGGTCTCTTGGGCATCAGTGATTCTGGCTTGTCTACCTCAGTGACATCACTGTATCTGGAGAGAATCACTGATAGGCTATTCAAATGCCTCACTAGAGGCCTATTACAATAACACAGGTATTCTGACCCGAAAGAAGCACAGCAGCACTCTATATCATGTCATGATTGAGTGACAGGCTAGCCAGCCTTCATGATGCCCAAGGCTACACTCCCCAACTTCTGATATCCTCAGGCTTCCTCATGATTACCCAGTGCACATGCAATAATTTCAGTTTTATTAAAAAAAAACTCATAATATTTGAAAGCAACACAAAATATTAATATTTTAAAATTAGTAATTATCATTACTGCCTCTTCAAACTCAGTCTTCACCAAAGCATGCACATTATACTCAGTAGCTGAGAGTTTTAATATGTCAGACTCCACTTTCAGTCAGTTTCCTTTCTTTTTTTATATTTCACTAAAATAGAAAATACCCAGACATAATTACAGAGTATTGGGAATGGCAGGAAGTGCTTCTTTCAGATGCTCTGGATATTTGGTTGAGGCATGAAGCAGGGGTTTTAAGTGCCTCTCACTGGCTGTTCCAGGGCTCGCCAAAGAGTAACACCAGACACATGCGCCTTGGGAGCTGGCTGACTGACAGCTTGATGCTCAGCTGGGAATTCAGTAGTGAGCAGTTTCTAAACCACTCTTTGGTTGCATTTGGCACTAGAAAGTATTTCCTTATGTCGTATTGCAGCATACAGATGTGGTTTTAAAATATGCCCAGAGATATAGCATCATTCTATTTCTCTGAAGAGTGAAGCAAGCAAGAGATAGGAAAGAGTAAAAATCTCCGCAATCATTCCATTTTACCACAGTGTGGTCTTAAGAAATCCTGATAGCCTACACTCTATTTTCAAAACTGTGCCGTTTCAGCTCATAAAATAAAAGACTAAGCCTACACAGAGACAGGCAGGCGCTTCTCTCAGCTGTGCCGCTGGGCAGCCTCAGAGGTCACAGGAGTGTCTTGCTGGCACTGTCAGGGCACCACACTCAGGGGCCCCTACCCCACAAGGCAGCGCTCTGAGTCTCCACCTCGAAAGGTGATTCTGGGTGATGGTATTTACACGTTAACACTTTGCCAGCACTTTCAAGTCAATAAATTTAACAAACCAGGACATAATCCAATAGCAAAAAGGAAAAAAAAAAGCAAATTTAACAAAGCAAACAATCACACACTAAAATAAACATACATTAACGAAGACACACTCTGCCCTATTAGCTGCAAGGTAGCGAAGACCAACTAAGGCAATTCCAAGAACCTATATACAAACTTTAATAACAAAGCAGTTATTAGGAATACTATAGTATTTCTATGATAATCATAATTTTACATACAGATAGGTGAATGCATGAAAACAAAGTTCCATGGTGCAGGTGATCTACCCCACTGGCTCTTCACATCACCCTGGAGAAACCCTGTCTTAGAGTTCCCCATACTGAATGTATTTATTTAGCGTAGATTTGATGATAAGGAAAGGAAGTATAGACTGAACAGCAACAGATGTCAGGAGCTGAGCTGTTTCTGTCTTAAAATTGCTCTCGATTTCATATTATATTTAGTGCCTGTCAAATGCTAGACTCTGTGTTAAAAGAGTTTCCATGATAAATAACATGGGGGCCCTTCCCTCAGTAACTGAGTAAGGAAAGTTATTAGCTATTCTCCCCAGAACCCTAAATAATATATTAGCGTTCCTAACAAAATATATATTTATATAACTATAAATATAAAACTAAAAATATATATTTATATAACTATAAATATATATATTTAAAATACATGTAAGTATATATTTAAAATATTGAAGTCTGGGATAATCATTTAAATGCAAACACAGTGTTCTCTAGGAAACTTACTAATGTAAATAAAATATAAAATAATTAAGGGAGATTATATGATAACCTCAACAGAAGCAATAAAGGATTAGATAAAATTTAACATCATTCATAATAAAGAAGAGAAAAGAACATTTTTTAACATAAAAAGTTTCCTACTAAAAACATAGAACAGACAATAGCACTCAATGGTGAGAAGACAAAAAAATCAGGAACTCAACAAATATTCCTGTTATTACTATTTCTATCCAAATGTATTCAAAATATAGAGCCCAATAGATAATATAAAGACTGAGGGAAGAAAGAAAATGGCCATTATTTGTAGCAGAAACAAATATCCACAAAGAAAATCCAATAAAGTCCCCCCAAATATGGGAAATAAGAAAATTCAGCAAAGTTTTGGGGTCAAAGTCAACAGCATTCTCATATACCAGTAACAAACAACTAGAAATTACTTATAAAGAGCTACCATTCATAACAAACAGATAGTCTCAAAACCTCTACCCACAGAAAATTTAACTCATTACAAAGTGAAAAAGAACCTTTACAATTTGCCTGTCACCAGAGCAATCCAATAATCCAACAAGGCAGCCCGACACAAGGAACACCCTGACATTGCTGTCTCTTAATGGGGTAGCAAAGGAAGTACACCCCCAAAACCGCTAAACTCGAATCCTATGAAGAAACAATGAGGCAAACAGACTTCACAAATGTCAATGCCTTGAAAAAACCAAAAAAGGCAAGGGACTATTCCAGATTTGTAGTTTTCACACTGTCTGATCTCCAAAAACTAACGTCTTAAAAACTTTCAAAGACACCAAAGACTTTCCGTGTATGGGAGTTTTACCAAGTGATCATTACTAACTTTAAAAATTGTTCCTCATTGATCCACTTAAATAAGAAAACATTAACATAGATTAAAATACTGTCTGAAGGGCCTCCTGGCGCAGCAGTTGAGTGCTGGGTTGCGAAGCTGCCCGCGGCCTCTGTGGTGCCAGTTCGATCCCCGGCCGCTCCCCGGCCACCGGAGGAGGGTCCTACATGGCGCGCAGACCTCTCCTGCCGCCCGCTGCTCCCCTCAGCAGTGTACTTCGGTCCTTCTGCCTTCTCTGTTCCCCGCTCTGGATCTGGTGAATTCTCTCACCCTCCCGCGCTTCTGACTGTACCCAGTGCATGTATCAACAAAACAAACAAACAAACAAACAAATAAATAAAACATGCCTCTATTAAAAAAAAAAAAATACTGTCTGAAAAAAATGATTACATTTCCAAAACCGTCAGCATGGAGAGTGGCCCTCCTTTATGCCGTGGGCCAACCTCCTCAATGAGCAGGCAGCTCATTTGCTGTGTGGACATGTTGTCCGGGTTGGGGTCTCTTCACGTGAGGGCAGCCGCACGCAGCTCTGCAGCTGGCCGTGAGCTGGCAGTCGGCAGCGGTGGAGGACGCAGTGGTGGAGGAGCGCTGTGGCACCGAGCCACCTAGCCCCACAGCCAGTCAAGAAGGGTCACGAGACCCCCAGGGATGACCCCTTGTGGGGACATGACCAAGGACTTCATTTTCTTAATTGACTCTGTCCTACATTTTCTAAGCTTTCTACAGTGAGTGATGAAGTATTATTTTTATAATATTTTTCAAGTTTCTGTCAAATTGCTTTTCCCCAAAGCTTTGCAATGTATTTTAGCTTCATATACAGCAGTCAGGATAAGATTACAGAAAATACAATTTTAAGTTCATTGACTTCAGTGAGGGCAAAAATCCACACAGGGAGATGATCTGTACATAGCAAACAATGACCTAGAACAAAAGTAACCCGACAGCATCTCCCCTCTCCAAGTACATGGAGAGAAGTGAAATAGCAAATACCTGATGTGGTTGCAGTGAAGAGAATAAAGAGGGCACTGGAGGAGATGCGGAAGGGAGAGCTGGTCAGATCACGCAGGGCCCCACACAAGCTGCAGGTGCACACTCACAGAACAGAGCTCACGCTGAATACCAGAAAGACTTGGCATTGTGACAGCAAAATCTTCAAGGTAGTGCTGATGTAGTCACCAAATAATTAATAACAGAGCTTCAGTTGCCAATTTTTTATTGGGAAAAGCAACACCTACCTTATCTTCCTTCTTAAAGGTATTTTCAGATGTCAAAAGATGCCAGAAAAGGTAAGATTTAAGAATTTGACAGTGTAACCTTATTGGCACATAGTTCTTAGCTTAATTAAAGGTGCTGAGATGAAGGACTGCTGTTTAAATTACTGCAGGCCATTCACTGAGTCATGGGAAAAGGAAGATCAATCTGCTAGTTTAGTTTCTCTAAGAGAGTGAAGGAAGAAAAATAAACATGGCCAGAAATACTACTCCCTAGATCAAGAAAGGGAAAGATACTAACAGCACGTAAATCAGACAGCTTGTGATGGGCAATACACGAGCACTGAGCCAGCTCCACACTGTGCTATGCTCCCTGAACTCTCCCGCTGCAAGTGTGTGTGCTGCATTTCCTTAATGCTTTATAGATAAACATAAAGGGTGTTGCTGGTCAAGACGTGCTTTAAGTTTATAATTTGAATCATTTTCTCTTCCAAACACAGCAATGGCAGAAAATGCTGATGCGTGTATGTACATTTTAATCAAAAGATGTATCACCACTCAAAAACAAGAAAACAGTGGCAGAAGTGAGAAATGGAGCTCAATGTAAGATGGCAAGCAGGAGTCTGTTGAGGCTTCAAGTCCACAGACCAACGGAGATGGCACGGATCTGTATGCTGTGGGTGGGGGAATCAAAGGCACCCACTGAGACGGGCAAAACTGGAAGCAGACAGTTTGAGCACATCCACGGGCCAGGACAGTGGTGCCCTGCTCTTGAAGGGAGGTTGAAAAAAGCCATGGCTGCTGAGTGGGCACTAGTCTCTCTCACAGCATGCTGTCTCCTGGCACTGTGACTGGCTCTCCAAACTCCCAGCATCACTGTAAGGGGGAACTCTGAGCTACAAACACCTACTCTAGACTGGGGACTTAGAAGCCCAGGGCGGGGCAAGTGAGGCCTGGGGCCCGGGGCACTGCAAAAACAAAGCAGGGGAAGTGAACAGAGAGAGAATAAAATTCTACACTAGATGAACACAAACTACAATTCTTAAGTATAGGAGAAAAACTATAAAAATCAATCAGCCAAGAAATTCAGTAGTCAGTAGACGAAATCTTTCAAGATGAAAACCAGACTGTCAAGGACCCTCACTGAATGAACCAGCGAAGGAAAATACCAAGAAGGTGAAGGATACAAGAAACAGTGACCTCAAGCAACTGTGGCCCCAGCACCTCTGCACCAAAACACAGAATAGTGAATGTAGACAGAGGTCAACAAAAGTTTGCTGAACACCATTCAAAAAAGATAAACACATGCAATTTGCAGCAACATGGATGGCGCTGGAATGAATCATGCTCAGCGAAATAAGCCAGAAAGAAAAAGAAAAATACCAGATGGTCTCACTCATAGCAGGAATCTAGAAAACTTAAATAAGGGACCAGGAAAATGAATAACTATAAGAAAGTGAAAATCAAAATCAACAAAAAACTATGAACCAGAGACACTCTATGAGGGGGGGGCGGGGAAAGGAGGGATTGGGGTCAAAATAAGGGGGTTGCAATTGTATGGGGAATATAAAAATAAAATTTATTGAAAAAAAAAAGTTTGCTGAACACATAGGTAGCCTGTATGAGTTAGACTTTTGAAATATTATAAATAGCCAGACTGTGTTTCCTAAAATGTCCATCTTAAGGGAACTACTTTTATTTACAATAACATTAAGTAATTTAAACTACAAATTAATATTCAGATTGACATTCATTTTAGTGATAGGCTTCAATCTTTTCTAAATTTGAAGGGTCAAGAGCAAGTGGCAGTGCTGTCTCTGCAGAATATCTCATCTTCCTTCCCTGCTCTGACATCTTTGGAACAAAGATTTTCACCACCCTCAGCACAGCAGTCACACAGTTCACCAAATTCACTGTTAGGCAAAATTTCAGATTCATGACAATAGTATTAATGCACAACTGTGCCTTTTTAACATTAAAGTAGTTCATGGTGAGGAAACTGTCTGGAAGTACAAATAAAAGTCACATCTGACACAAGGTATCTGTGCGTTATGCTTTTTAACTCAGTACATAACTATTACTCACTTTCAGCTGAAGTTTAATTCAGCAATATTCAAACTTACCAAATAGGTCCCCATTTCTTTTTCCAGAACAACCTGTTCATATAACGTAGCATCGATGTCTGCCTTTAAAGACTGCATCTTCCTCTTCATCTGCATGTGGTGCTTCTTTTGGAGCCAATAAGGAAGAAGAGATTCCACAATCTGATTCAGGATCTGGGAGGTAATCAGAAGAGTGGCCAGGCTCTAAAGAGAAGGACATAAATGATATGTGGTGGTGAGCTTAACAAAACCACCGCCCATGCACAAATACACATTATGTATTAACAACAATGTGTCTTAGCTGAGATTCCATATCATTATGTTATAAAAGCTGGACATTAGAATGATGTTTCTGATTTACTCCCTTTTTTCCATAGGAAAGACAGAAAAAGATTATAATTTTAAAAAAGCCAGTTATGAACTGGAAGAAAAACTATTTAACCTGAAATTGTTTATTGTCATCCCATCCTGGCTACAACATATGAATCTAAAAGAGGTTGCCGACTTTGAAAAAAAGTTGGGCCACAACTTAAAAAAAAATAAAACTAAGAGAACCTCCCTCATAGCACCACTGTAACATCTTAGGATCTTTCTTTCTGATAATGTGAAAATAAAATAAGAATCATCCTAAGGGTATACAGCTTTGTGTATTTTTTCCTCACTAAATATCTGATGAGCACTTTCCTATGTCATTAAAAATTCTTTGACCAAGGGCCTCCCTGGTGGCGCAGCGGTTGAGCACTGGGTTGCGAAGCTGCCCGCTGCCTCTGCAGCGCCAGTTCGATCCCCGGCCATCAGGCGAGAGTCCCACATGGTACGACAGACCTCTCCTGCCGCCCGCTGCTCCCCTCAGCAGTGTACTTCGTCAGTCTGCCTGTTCTGTTCCCCGCTCTGGCTCTGGTGAATTCTCTCACCCTCCTGTGCTTCTGACTGTACCCAGTGCTTATATAAATAAATAAATAAATCTTTAAAAAAAAAAAAATTTGACCAGCCTGTACACTGTTGTTGAATTCCTAACATTTACAATTATAAAACACTGCCCCTTGGATACCAATAAACATGAATCCTGGCCCTATCGCTGATGATTTACTAGGGATTGGTGAAGGTTGTTGGCAAAGCTGCATAAGTGGTTTCCAGGAGGGGTTGTGTCAATTTCCATTTTCCCTGGATGGTAGCAGAGTTTCTATCCCACATCACCTTTGTTGATATTAAAATTCTATTTATTAAAGAATCTTCCCCATCTCCCTGCTTCCTGTTAGATAAAAGAGACTTTCCAAGTATAAGAAGTGAGAAGTTATAATCCATTAATAAATTTCAAATACATTATTTTGGACTTTCTCAATTTTCAAAAAGTGGTAGTATTTCTATTATAGCTCTTAAGAGCACAGCATTTAATTTTACTTTTATGCAAGCTGGTAGAACCATAATTACAAAATCTCATAGCTTTCTCTAGTTGTTCCAGTTTTTTAATTTGCTGAAAAATGCAAGTATTAATAAGCCTAGATTTTTTTTTTTACTTTTTTCACCAACAATCACTCTACATAGAGAGGAGCAATCCTCACTGATAGCTGGGTGAAAGTATAAAAAAGAAATGAGAAAGCAGTGATTTGCACTCACTGTTATTAAATAGCAACAAACTAAAACAAATATCAGACATTCTTAAACATTTCAGAAAAGATACAGCACTGCATAGAATCTGCTGTTCTCTCAAGTTAACAACTTACTAATTTAAATAAAAAAGAAATATGTAAGCCCTATATAAGATTATACAAATCACCTCCACCCTGATACACACAAAAATATAATTAATGAATTCCTTTTTTGCTGTTAGCATTGATTTCACAAGTTTTGAGAAGAATCATATATTTGATTTTACTGCGCTACATAATTTTCTTTTTTGTCCTGTGTGATTAATCTTATAAGTTGATGAGCTTCAACTATTTCCTCTTCAACTGAAAATGATACACAGTTTAATTGCTAACTTTTTAAAATATAGATTTGGGCATATAAATATACAAAAAACTTAAAAGAGGGGCCTCCCTGGTGGCTCAGGGGTTAAAGTGTCAGCACTACCAAGCTATCGCCAGCCATTGCAGCCTGAGTTCAATCCCTGGCCAGGGAGCTGACACACATGGCACAGCAGACCTTTCCAGTCTCACCCACTGCTTCCCTCAGCTGTGTCTTTCAATAGATCTGCCTATTCTGCTCCCCACTCCGTCTCTGGTAAATCCTCTCACCCCCTGCACCTCTGGCCTACACCCCAGTTCTTATATGCATAAATAAATAAAAATAAATCTTTAAAAAAAACCTTGAAAGATTTTATTTGTAAAAATAATAATGTGAAATGATTACATTACCTGAAAATAGGAAGCCCCCTCTACAACCCATCCATTTGACATCTTTCTGTTACTCACACTCACCTGCCGCAAAAGCTTCATGTCCTTCAGGACGAAGGCAATGTAGAAGAGTGAGGCAAAGCAATTTAGAAAATTGAACTGCCAAAAAAAAAGAAAGCAATATTTAATGCTGCTTTATAGTGCTCTGCAACTGTAAACATAGCATTGAACGAGTCCAGAGACTGCAAGGCCAGTCTTCTCACTAAGCACATCTATAAACTCTGGAAAGAAAACAAGAAGCAAACCAAGGAGAACTGGAGAGGTGCTGCGAGGAAGACAAAGTGGTTGGGGCCCCAGGACTGAAGGAGTAATACAGCACCAGCACATCTTATGTTTCTACTATATTCTTACAAAAGAAGGAGGCTAAGGCCCAGAATTTCGCACCTGGTGATCAAGCAACCTAGGTAGCCTAGGGAGGCTCAGTCCCCACCTCTCTTCATTCCCACCCCTGTTCATTAGAATAGGAGTCCTGACAGCAGCAGAACTGGCAAAGAGGATTGATAGTGATCCCCATTACACCCCACACCATCCCAACTGCAAGTTGCCTACACACCCTCTTTTCCTGCCACGCCTGATACTCCCATCCCATGAGAACTATCAGGATGGCCAGGCAGTGCCAGCAAGAACCACAGCACAAGCATCCCAGTCCAGGGAGCCTCTTTTGTGCCCACAAACCTGAGTCTCCCCACCCTTACAGAGATACTAGCCGTAACAACCAGCCAGGCCTGGCAAGCATCTTCGTCACCATGGGTTTGAGACTGCCCTGCATGCCCATTGTATGGAGGGGAGGGGGAACACAGCAACCAGAGGGGATTCCACCACAAGTCACAAGTACCATTTCTTCGAATTACTCCCCCGCTCAAGGACCTGCAACTATCACCTACACTCTCTGCCTTCCAGCCCCACGCTGCCTACGAGCTGTTCTGCAGGTCACTCCCTGACACAAAAGGCTGCTCTGTGTACAGGCGTGTGTACTTAACTAGCAGGGAATGGGGAGTGAGCAGGAAGATCCACAGAGCCACAGGACAGGGGTCAGGATGCTGAGTTGGGGTAGAAATTGAAAGCAAAACCTGGGCAAGGTGAGAAATGCTCTCCCCATAAGATTAAAAAGGGAGCGGCCCTAAGAAACACAATGGAAGATGAGCAGATTCTCATTTACTAGCCTTTACAGGGCAGTCACTGACACTGAATTTGACATTATCAGAGAATAATAAAATCTCACAAACAGCTGAATTCTTTAAAGACAAATGGAGTATTTTACCTGTACAGGCAAAAGCTCTCTATGATGATCTTTTTTGGGAAAAAAAAACCAAAAAACACGTTTTTAATGTATTGTGTGTCCCCCTGTTTTATTCACAGAGAACACAGGGCCTAACTTCCTTGCTGATTCAGCACCAGCATTTTGAATATCGATTATTTCATGTTAGAATGAGGCCTTCAGAGTCGTTTCAGATATGGATGGCCTCTTACCCCTCTTCTACCCCTTTTCTAATGTCCAAATTACCATGAATGTTGAACTTTTATCTACTTGTGACAGATTTTCCATTTCTTTACCACTCTTGCCACTATAAATTTTCCTATTTCCAGAAGCCTAAATGCCTTCTTAGTGGTGGTTTCTGATCTTTTCAGCCTGAGAAAAACAGATAAATAAGTTCCTTAGAATGATTTCTACAGCTGGAACACTCTTTCTAAGTGATGGCCTAGATCCCACTCTCAGGAGGAGAGTACATGGGCTGTGTTAAATCAATTCCAGTTGAAAGTTCAGAGGACTCTATTCACCTGCCTTGCTTCTCAGTTCTCTTACAGATGGCTGAGGTAATTTCCTCATAAATGAGGTGCTCTCAAGCTGGTACTTCTTGATTATTTATAATAATAATGGAAGAGGCATAATGTGTGAGCTTTTACACAAACAGCAAGCAGCTTACCCAGTGCCTGCTCCCTCTCTTTCCTCCTACCCATCAGAACATGCTGGGAACCTCTCACACATTAGAAATTTCTCTGAACAAACTGTGGGTAACTGGAAGGATTACTGAATAGTGAAATATTCTAAAGAAGTCACCAACAGTAAAAGACACATCTATAACATGGTTAGTTTTTTGAATACCTGTAAATAGGCTATAATCCTACTTTCTGTATCTGAAGCCTTACACCATGTGCATATTAGTAATAAGACTCTGAATATCTATATAAACATACTTATTTACTAATCCTGACCTACTTGCACAAAGTATATTAACTATCTGATTATCTTAAATGAGAAGCAAGTCTTCATATTTACATTCCGAAATATTAAACAATATGTAACTTTTCATAATTAAAATGGTTTTGTATATAAAAACTCTACTTACCACTAAAACTTTCAGAATTAGATGATTCTGGTAGGCAGATTCCAATCTGTGGTTCTCTAAAATATTAAAAGGAGAGGTCATTTTCTCTCAGAGAAGAGGAGCATGGGAGCACTGTGGCAAAGTAAAGTGAGAGCTGTAGTGAGAGCAGAGCGAGAACAACAGCACCTCTATCAGCAAATGTTCTAGAATGTCAGTCATGGCTCCTGTTTACCACCATGGTAAAGACAAATGGAGTATTTGCAGAAAGAAACTTAAGACACATTTTTCATGGTGCTGCAAAAGCATAATAGTCTGAGATTATTTTTTAAATATTGCTGCTACAAAGAAATTTGGTATGTACTGGCAAATGACCCCACAGAGAGACACCCAGAAAAAGATATTGAGCAAGTGATAATAGAAAAAACTGGTAATGGAAAAACCTGAAAACAACCTCCAAAGTGTAGGGCAATAAAAGTTTCAGTATATTTAGCTGACAAGAATGAACTTACAGGAAAACTCAAACTTCTATGCTCGTCAAATAAAAGGAAACACTGCATAAGGTCCTGAGAGAGCAATAAAAGGACCAAAAGGAAGATTCTGAAGAGACGCATCATCTTGTACGGAGTCAGTGTTAGCCGACCCAGGCATGAACACCAACATAGCTACTCAGTCACTCTCTAACCCTGGAGGGGTCCCTTAACCCCCTCACACTACATGACTTATAAAAATAATTTAACACATCTTTATTATTATCCTTGACATTAAGGCCTAGATTTTTTCCAGGGGAATAGTAACATATTCATTTGAATGAATAAATATATTAAGGAATGGTCTATCAAAACCATCTTTAAGTGATAAGCAAGTTTCTCTTTTACTGCAGACTCATACACAATCACCTACCTTCTCTGAATCCAGCAGCAGTCCTCAGAGCCCCCATTCAACTAGACAATCAGTATTAAGGTACTAGATGCAGCTCATCTGGCTAGAGCATCATAAAAATAATCCAATCTATTTTACCCTCAGCATAAAACACAGTATTATGGTACTTAGACACAGTAAGGCCCGGATTAGCCAGGCTGTACAATTTGCTATGTGAACTTAGGTAAATCTCAGTTTCTTTATGCATACAATAGTCAAATAACTTCAATTTGATGTATCCTGAGGAGGTGAAAACAGCAAAGTGTAGACAGAGTGCTCAGCAGGGCAGCTAGAACACGGTAACCACGCTCAGTGAGAGCCACAATAACCGTGATGAAAGCATCGAGCTCAGGAAGCCCATGAACTTTTTTAATGTCTCTATAACAAGCCAGAGCAACAATGGCCTTCTTTGTAAGGCAGCAGTAGGATTATATTAATCCCATGACCTGAGCAATATTTCTAACAGGCAAATGAGACACACATACGAAGAATCAAGCCTTACCCCACGAAGTCAGAAACTCAGCAGCGTATCGGTACAGCCGGTTCATGATCTCAATCACAATGGCATAGATGATGCTGGGCACGTACAACAAGATGCTGGTCCACTCGGACCCGCTGTCCTCGTGCAGACCCAAGGCCCAGTCCTCCATGTCAAAGTAAATCATCATGACATATAGAGAGAAATAAAGACAGAGGCACACGAATGGCAGAGAGACCAGGTAGATGCGTAACTGTCTCTTGTAGCTGGGGTAGAGCGGTTCCTCCCTGCCTGTGACCAAGTTGATACCCAGGACGCCATGATATCCTGGCCGGGGCTCCTCAAACTGTCTCTTCATGACCAGTGTCCCCCATCTGTAGGTCATGTTGGCACAGTCACGCTTCCACACTTCAAGGATCACTGTAGACCAGACCAGGTTGAACGAGGCAAAGATCACGTACTTATCATAGTCTTCCCACACAAACAAGTAGTAAGGTAGCCCAATGACCGCCATGGGGATTAAGGCAAAAGTGAAATATTCCAGAAATCCAAAATAAAGAGCAATTGTTTCACCGAAGTAACCACGAATATGATCTACAATGGAAGGGGGAGAAAAACGTTATGTACAAAATACTGAAGACTTTCCATTTGTTTCCATAATTTCAAGTAGAAATTCTAAGCTAAGCGGGGATCACTTAATGCCCTCAGTTCTCAGTCAATATGTGAAGGCAAGTCTGTCCTCCACGTAGTACAAAGACCCCACTGGTCTATAAGGTAAGACTGACACTTGTCCCAGCTCGGGGCGCAGGCTGTGGCTACAGGGGCTGCCAGGCATCCTGGATCTGTTCCTCCTTTACTTCTTCATCTGGGGATGCTCTCTTTCCAAAGGAAAACTCACCTTTGGGCCTGTTCCAAATCTCCAAGGTCCTATTTTAAATTCAGCCCAGGCCAATTAGCTATTTTAATTTGGGATTTAATTTATGCTCTCCACTTTTCTCCCACTCTAATGTTATAATTATAAATGTTCTTTTCAAAGAAGACTTCCCATCCATCTTATCCTGCTCCTCCTACCCAAAGATATAAATTTTCATCAATGAGTCAAGCAAGGCAAATTTTTCACTATATTAAAGAAAAATTATTCAAAAGCATGAAACAATATTCTACACACTTGCTTCTAGAACAGTCATGGAACACTTTTGTCTATACCTTCATCTAAGCAAAGTTCCCATTAAAGTCACAGTTAATATTCTGTGAGTTCTACACACGGCAACTAATTTAAAGAGATCAGGAGCGCTGCACTCTGTGCCAGCTGCACTGTACGTGGGTGAGCACCTGGACTGTCAGTGCATCCTGTTGTGGGACCCGGTGGACACAGGGGCTGGGGGAAAGGTAGCAGTTGGAGTTATTATTTCTTGTTAATCATATACAGTTAAAATGTTTTCTTTTGGCGTGGCAGACCTCTCCTGTCTTGCCGGCTGTTCCCCTCAGTAGTGTATTTTAGTCCATCTGCCTGTTCTGCTACTTACTCTGTCTCTGGTGAATCCTCTCACACTCCCATGCCTCTGGCTTGTACCCCAGCTCTTGTATAAATAAATAAATCTTCTTTTAAAAAAAGTTTTCTTTTTAAGATAATGTGTCAGATCAGTCTATGGAGATGGGTTAGAGTAAACTGGGATAAGCTATTTTCTCCCATCCTTAATTTTTCAGAAACAAATTAAAACAGTGGATGTTATTCTATTACTCTAAATCAAATCCCCTTTTTTGATTGTGGGAGTTTAAGTTTTGCCCTGCCCCAGCTACTACACCCACCCAGGCACTCTCGGAGGCCTGTAACCCACTACCACAAGCATGGCCAGCCTTCACCATCAACTCCTTTTCTCCTCTTACTTTCTAACAGTAGCTTATAGATAATGTCTCTTACAAGTCCTAGAGACAATATTTAAATTTAGTGCTGCCTATAAACAGAGTGGAAAGATTAGGTAAGGAACTAATAAAAACAAAAATCTTCCTTTCAGAGAATACAAGAAAAATTTCAAAATGCCATTTAAAAATTTGATCTTAAAAATAATTTTTTGTTCACTGTTAAATACTCTTAACAGTTATTCTCAGAAATGGAAATTAAAAAGAAAATTATATTACAGAGATTCCTTTAAACAAAATTAAAAGAGAAATGCCATGTCAAGAAAAACTGATAGCAACATTTATGGTGAAATCTACCAGCTTATATATAACACTCATGCTTATAAGACTTAACAAAACCAAAAAATTTGGACATCCATACTGACATAAATTTACACAAAGTAATGTTCAACATATACAAAGTAAATTAATGATTATTCTTACAGCTGGATTCAGAGAAAATGAATAGATGCAGAAATTTACATCAAGATATTTATAAACCATCTTAAATCTGCTAGCCTGGCTCTAAGATCGTGCACAGCTTGTCCACTCCAAATGATTAGCTCCAAAGAGAAGGATATTTTCAAAAACAAAATATTCACAAACTGAATTCTTATACAATCTATTCTATTCCAGCTCTGACAGGAAATCATGGTGGTCACTCTGAATGGCCTGTGTTGGTGAAATTTGGTGAACATCTGTAATTCAGACCACCTACAATGATACTAGAAATAAAGGAAGGAACAAAAGAATGCGTGAGTGAACAAATAAATGAATGGATCATGGAAGTCCCCTTACTGCCCCCACACACGGTTTTACCCAACTGCAGCTGGTAAGTCTCGCCTAGCAGAGCATTAAATGTCTACCCCTGGGGGTTATACCGCTGCGTCTTCCTCACCTGTAAGAGAACAGGGATTGACACATACCTTTGGGCTGACACTTTAAAGGAAACCGAGTGTACCAGGTGTCCTCAAGCTTCTTCAGGTCTTCATTATCATGCAGTGGAAATACCTGAACCACGATGCCAGACGTGAGCAGTCTTCTCACTGCAGAGGGAAAATGGGCCAAACTTCACAAAACAGATTTGAGATTGTTCATGACCTGCATCATCAAATGAAGAGAGAAGCGCTACAGAGATCACTGTTACACTGCCTACCCCAAAGACTCACTTTCTTTTGTTCTTCAGGATGTAAATGTCATTACTATTTTCTTTGCTTATGAAAGCAATACATGTCAATGTAAAATCCTAAGCCTTACAGTAGAGTACAAATTAGAATTTGAAAGGTCTCAGGTTTTCTCTCTTCCCCCCAAATTAACTACTGTAAACAGCAATTTACTTTATAGCCAGACTTTAAAATACACATCATAGATATTTTAAAAACAAAAATGGGATCATTTTATACTCATTATTATGGAATATTCTCACGTAGTAATATATTTTCAATATCACTATAAATAGAACGTTATGTCCTTTTTAGCACTGTCACAATATTCCCTTGTATGAAATGCTATAATTCAATCCTCTTTTGAAAAATGCATTTCCCTTTTTTTACCATTATAAATAATGTTAGTTATTTATATGTTAATTCTTGTACATTTACATTTCCCCACCTGTCTACTAGTTCCTTACACAAGAATTGCTAGATCCAAAAACATACATATTTTAAATTTAGACACACATTACAAAGCTGCCCTTAGAAAAATTCTTCCAATCTGTCTTTCCACTACAGTGAAGGTAAGAAAATGTTCGGTTCCTTTTATTCTTGTTGATACAAGTATGTTCAGTCATTTTCATCCTTTCTAAACCATTAGCAAAGGCTTACACATTCACAAACAGCAAATATAAAAGATTTTCTACTCTTAGCAGTCATTTGTCTAGTGTGATTTTAACACTCATGCATGTATCTGAAGAGATAAACTGAATCACAGACAAGAACCCCCGGTAATAACAAATAAAAACCGGGCATTCTCTCATCCATAATTACTTAGTGACATACCGGATTGGTGGGCCTTCAAGCCTTTAAGACCCAAAATGTGGAGAACTCAAATGCAATGCCATGTACCATAATCAGAGAGAGAAAGAGAGCACTTTCCCAGTGCTGTCTCTTAGAAAGACTATGGCTGCTTATAAAATGGCATCTGCATCAATAGCAGATGCTTTCCTCTTTTCATATACTGATAAGCTTTGAGTGCTTTAAGGTTTACCAGCTCATCTCTTTGGAGGACTGTTTCCCCTATTATCCACCTTGTCACCAAACACAGGTGATGAAATATCAGAAACAGGCCTCTCAATGAGGACCAGCAAATAAACGCCTGCAGGATGGACAAGAAACATGACCTGAGTCTTTAGCGTAGAAATACTACACCTAACAGGAGAGACAACGTGTCCTCTGGATGGAAGCCCTATCATATATTCTTCAGGGCAATTAAATCTAATATCTTAGAAAAGAAAGAAAAATAGTAAAGAGGAAATATCTGGTACTGACAATAGGGAAGTGTCTGAGTCTGGAGGAAAAGATTTGTAATTGATGATTCTTCATTACAAGTTATACTTTGTACATAAGTTATACATAGAAAAATGTTTTTTAAAAGCTAGGGTTGTGATGACATTCTCCTTAATGATTTTAAAAAGCATATACTAAAATATCAGTAACAAGAAAAAAGGCATGTGGTTTAAGTTATATCAGCCTCTGCTGTGGTCAGATCCATTGTTTGAATATTTTTATTCTAAAGTGTTTCAGCAAATTTTTCTTCAGCTAAGATGAGTTGGCCACCCACAAAAGTTCTGATTCTTATCTCTTATTTGGGGATGCAGAGCTGTAGCTTATTCTTTCTTGTTATTTTTCAAGTACTGTATCAAATTTTTTTAACTTTGAACTGACAGTATCTAAATTATTTCACTATTTCTCAGTTCTTTATTAAAAAAAAAAAAATGATTCCATTCCAGCATAAAAGACTTTCCAGGCAGGCATAAAAACCAGCTTGTCTACTTCTAAAACAGGGTTATGAACTGAGGACGCAGAGAGAATATAAAGCCACAAATCCTACATTACTAGGCTTCACTTCTTCTTCAGTGCCAAAGTATGGTTCTAGTTTCAGCTTCTAAAAATAGAAGACTTTTATTTCAAATCCTTCAACCTTCCCAAGTCAGCTAAGAATGTAATTAACATGAGCTTTACCTTCTATGGAAAACGTGATGATGTACAGGCCTATTTAAAGAAAAGAACAACTAAACTAAGATTCCTTCCTTCAAGAATGCTGAATGATCTGTTGTCAAGTACTAGGGCTATTACCATTTTAGCCATTTAACAATTAGCCAAACAAAAATCCAATTTAAGAGAGACTATAAGTCTTACACAGGAACTCTCTAAATCAAATAATGCAATAACAATACTAAAACAGCACTACCTCTGTTTTTGGTTAACGTGACAAGTTTTCTTCTAAAGTAAAAACAAAAATCTCTCAGAGCGTCACTGAGGAGCAGGTCTTGCTGCCTCTAGTCCAGAAAGTGATGAACAGCGCACAAAGTACCAAGAGGGGGCAAAGGCCAGCAGCAGCCTTTGCAAGGTGAAGACAGCCCCCCTTTACCCTGCAGCTGCTGCTATGCACCAGCAGCCCCCGCCCAGGCCCCACCCAACTCTCTCACTCAGGAGTGAACACACCACTTTTTTCTTAAGAAGGAAAACTCTGCTGTGTTTTGAATACGTTTTTATATTCCTATGTTGTTTCTACAAATATGCTTGTAGCAACAGAGAGATCTCTCTATCTAGATATAGAGAGAGAAATAGATATATAGCTTCTGTACCCAGTGATAGGTGAGATCAACAGCTCAATCTTCTTATGTACATGCCGACTACATGATAATTACTTGAAATCTACTCCATTATTCTCATAAGATAAATTAATAATTTCAGAAGACAGGTTGCATCTGGCCACTCTAACCTACCCATTTGTATATAGAAGATAAATATTAGAAGTTCTAAAAGAATAACAATATAATATTAATCTAATCTGAGATGTGCCACATCCCTGCAATCAAAACATGATAATGATCTGATAGGCACTGTGAGATAGAGATTAATCTTAAATGACATTTCTTGGAGTACAGTTAATAAATAAGAAATTCTTGGCTCTCCTATCTCCTCTTTCTAAAGAAAAACACTCATGAGGTTTTTTTTTTTTTTTAATAGAGGCATGCTTTATTTATTTGTTTGCTGGTTTCTTTGTTTGTTTTGTTTATACATGCACTGGGTACAGTCAGAAGCGCGGGAGGGCGAGAGAATTCACCAGAGCCAGAGCGGGGAGCAGAGCAGGCAGAAGGACCGAAGTACACTGCTGAGGGGAGCAGCGGGCGGCAGGAGAGGTCTGCGCGCCATGTGGGACCCTCCTCCGGTGGCCGGGGAGCAGCCGGGGATCGAACCGGCGCCGCAGAGGCCGCGCGCAGCTTCGCAACCCAGCGCTCAACCGCTGCGCCACCGGGGAGGCCCTCATGAGGTTATTTACATGACTATTAACTATTAGTAATCAATAGCAGAAGGCACAATCTGAGAATATGAAGAGATCTTAGCTCACACAGGAAACTACAAGCGGGAGCCTCCCAAGGTGAGCACAATGACTGAGACTTACGTATAGCATATTTCTAGCTCTCCACGTGGCTTTGATGGATGAGAGAGCACCTTTACATACACAGCTCATGGCTGCAAGGACACAAGTAACTAGCTACTGAATGAAAGCTTTCTATAAAAACACAACATTATGGCAAACAAAATTATAATTGCTATGTGCACAATGAAAATCAAAGTAAGTCTGTGAGGATGGGCTGTTTCTCATAAAAGTGCGAGCCACTCCCAATGTTGAGGGGGCCCGGCACACAGCAGGTTACAATCTCTCCTCCCAATCAGCTTCAAGGATGAGGCTACCTCAGATAATGGCTCCAATAAAGCTTAAAGTGAAAACAAGCCTTTCCATGTATTTTGGTGGATTAACTTGGTGGTGAAAATCTAGGACTTTAGTCACTGTAAGTTGTATTACCTTTAAAATTTGTAAACAGGGGCCGCCCTGGTGGCGCAGGGCATTAAGATGCAACCTATGAAGCTATCTGCAGCCGCTGCAGCACAAGTTCAATTCCCGGCCAGCCAGGGAACAGCCCACATGGCACGGCAGACCTCTCCTGTCTCGCCTGCTGCTCCCCTCAGCAGTGTATTTCAGTAGATCTGCCTGTTCTGTTCCCCACTATGTCTCTGGTGAATCCTCCCACCTCCCACACCTCTGGCCTGTACCCCAGTTCTTGTGTGCATAAATAAATAAATCTTTACAAAAAATTTGTCAACAGTTCAGTTTATAATTATCCATATACCACTTCTTCAACCAAATACTATGATATAAAATTAAAATGATGCAAAATACAACACAGGATTTTAGGGATCACATTTTCAAAGACATAAAGGAAAAAAACATGGCAGTATTTTAAAATTCAGTCTAACAACATCAACATGATTCTCAGGTAGCATTAAAAATCTCACATGGGGCCTCTCCGGTGGTGCAGTGGTTGAGTGCTGGGTTGCGAAGCTGCCTGCAGCCTCTGCAGCGCCAGTTCGATCCCCGGCTGCTCCCTGGCCTCCGGAGGAGGGTCCCACATGGCGCGCAGACCTCTCCTGCCGCCCGCTGCTCCCCTCAGCAGTGTACTTCGGTCCTTCTGCCTGCTCTGCTCCCCGCTCTGGCTCTGGTGAATTCTCTCACCCTCCCGCACTTCTGACTGCACCCAGTGCTTGTATAAATAAATAAATAAATCTTTAAAAAAAAATCTCACATGACTGTAATTAAAATTATTTTATTATTCTCTTCTATTTATTACATAGAGAGTGAAGAAGGGTGAGAAGTAGGGAAGGAGGGAAATAAGGTAAGATCCTTGCTTACAAAAGTCTTACCATGCCAACAAGAAAGATATTTCTAATAAGGCACCAGGCTGGCTACCGATGCACCCAAGAGAAATCCAATTATATATTTCCTTCATGGTTTTCAATTCAGTTAAAAATTTCTCTCTTTGAAGCAACTGGGAACATTTGGAAAATGACTGCTCCAAAGCCCCATTTAATAAAGGGCACACTCATTCTTATCTCTGTCCCAACCAAAGCAAGAGAATGTACCTGTGCAGAAACTAATAGGTGAAATCGGAGATTTCTACATGACTGGCTGATTAAAGTGGATGAACAGGAGACACAGGATAGTTATGCTAACAACCAGGAGAGTGCCTCAGTCAGCTCTGTATTTAACTTGATGCAGTGCCCAGCTGAGTCTGAAAACATGTCTTCCCATTAATAAATTAAGAAAGATTTAAAATTTGGGCATGGCAACAAGCAACTACTTAAATACAAAGGTGGAAATTCTGGCAATAAACAGGGACGAGACACCTGGGCCTTGTTCTGGTTAATGACACCAAACTAAAAACAACAAAGGAAACAAGAAACATAAAAAGAAACCTGTACCTGTGATGACAGAAAAGAACCACACTATAAACCTGAATCACGAACTATGAAAAGAGGCCTTAAAAGTGAGTCCAGGGTGAACTAAGAGCACCCATACCTCTGCAAGCCTGGGTGAAGCAGCCAGAGGGCAAAAGAAGAAGGCAACCCAAGGGTTTATCAACATGTGAATGGATAAGCAAAATGTAGCATAGCTATATGATGGAACTTTACTCAACCTTGAAAAGGTTTCCTCATGATACAACACAGGTCAACGTTGAGGACTTTATCCTTAGTGAAAAAGCCAGTCACAAAAAGACAAATGGCATGTGAGTCCACTTATTTCAGACACACAGAATAGTCAAATCATAGACAGGTCATATAATGGTGGTCAGCAGGAGCTGGGCTGAAGAGGGAAAAGGAAGTTGTTTTTTAGTGGGTACAGAGTTTCAGATTTACAAGATGAAGAAAAGAATTATGGGGACAGATGTGATGGCTGCGCAACATCAGAATGGGTGTCTCTGAATCTAAAATATATTTGGTGACAACTGGGAATACCGACTGGCTCTTGGTCACCTGTCCTACTAGAAAAAGTATAACACTGATGATTAAAAGGAAACCACGCTGGGAGTGATAGAAGCTTACATGTTTGCTTGTTTGTTTGTTTGTTTAATCCAAAAGAGGAGGTATATTATAAAAGGGGAAAAGAATAAAAGACACTTGCATAGACACACGCAGGCAGGAAGAGCTGCCCCGAAAGAAACAGGTTTGCTAAGAGAGAGTTCTGCATGGTCACAGGCAGATGCCCTTGAGGAGAGCTGCCTGTGCTGAGGGAGTTCAGTGCAAGCACCAGCGTGGTACAGGTCATGGGCAGGCATGAGGGAAAGGGAGAGAATTGGTGAAAAGAAGCACCTGCATAGTCACAGGTGGGCAGAAGGACTGCTGTAAAGCTTACATGTTTAAAGTGTATTTTATAGGCAGAAAAAAATGCTCTGAGGCCTTGCCATTATCTGGATTTGAGGTAAACTTGGAATTTCACAGTGTAGTTAAATACTTTCATTCTGCAAATTAGTTTTCTCATTCAAGCAGAATTATGTAAAATGAAAATGTAAGCTGCTAATTTGTATTCAGGCATTTTGTGATTTTGTAAATCTATTTAAACCTTCTCCTTTTTTTCAAGTATTCATCTCTAGTGAGATGAGATGGGAAGAGTGCTCCAGGAAAATATCACGTCTCCTCTTTATATTCCCCCATGAATATTGATTATATCAATGTTTGGGCATAAAGTAAACTTTGTTATTTTAATTTTTTTTATTTTATCTATTTATGCATACAAGAGCTAAGGTATAGGCCAGAGGTGCGGGAGGTAAAAGGATTCACCAGAGACAGAGTGGGGAGCAGAACAGGCAGATCTACTGAAATACACTACTGAGGGGAGCAGCGGGTGAGACAGGAGAGGTCTGCTGCACCATTTGGGTTAGCTCCCTGGCCAGGAATCAAACTTGTGCTGCAGAGGCTGCAAATAGCTTCATAGTGCTGAGACTTAATCCCTTGCAACGCCAGGGAAGCCCAAACTGTTATTTTAACTGTATAATATGTACGTGTGTTCACACTGAATTTTAAACTAACTGTATGCTGTGATAAATATACTCAATAAATAAAAACCGGCAAAACATACAGAACAAATATATTGATTTAAAGGTGCAAAATAGTAAAGTTCTAAATGCAAAAGACATGTTAGAGCAAAATAAGTTATAAAACTGTGTACATTTTCAGTAAAAGAAAAAATATAAAGCTTCTATAATCTGTTATTTTAAAAAGTTGCATTCAAATACATATCTATAAGCTGGTTGATTTCATGACTTACATAATGATTTTCCTGGATATAACTTTGCCTGGGGGTAACCAGGGATCATTTTTTCATCTCTGGCTCTAAGATTTTCAAGTTCATGTTTGATAATGAACTGACATTCTGCCATTGTAAGGAAATCATCATTGTTGTCTAAAATAAAACAAAAAATTCCAGTTATTTTCTCAGCAGTAGTCAAATAAATTGACTAATATTTAAATAACCTGGGATTATAGAAATAATGATGTTAATGATAAACAGTTAACTTAAGGAGTAATCAAAGTACAAAATCAGTACTGACATGATACTGGAAAATCTAGTAATAAGAAACACAGTAGCAGTTTAGTATCCTAGAATCCCCATTTCCTGGTAAGGTAACTGGTTCTATGGTGGCCCAAAGGGGGTTCCAGAGAAGGACAGTTTCTGGGAAGAGCAAAAAAGCCAGGGCAGGTATGATATCAGGGTAGGAATCTGGCTTTGGAATCAAATTAGTTCCTTCCTGGGCTTTCTGAGTTACAAAATGTGATTAAATTTCATCAGACTCTAGATTTTTATATCTCAGTGAATAAATGACCAAAGTGAAATGTGCCTCATTTAAAAGGATTAACCTGTCCAAAAAGCAGTATTTTCTTTCTTTTTTTTTTTTTTAAAGGTTTATTTATTTATTTATACAAGCACTGGGTACAGTCAGAAGCATGGGAGGGTGAGAGAATTCACCAGAGCCAGAGCTGGGAGCAGAACAGGCAGACTGACGAAATACACTGCTGAGGGGAGCAGTGGGTGCGGCAGGAGAGGTCTGCTGCACCATGTGGGACCCTCACCCGGTGGCTAGGGATCGAACCGGCGCTGCAGAGGCTGCAGGCAGCTTCGCAGCCCAGCGCTTAACCACTGCGCCACCGGGGAGGCCCAAAGCAGTATTTTCTTATCAGACTTTCTTCTCCCTCATTTACAGGAAGATGCCTGACTCCAGAAGGAATGGCCTGGGCTTGAGAGTTTGAAGGAAAATTTGTCATATAGGCAAACTTCAGTTCTATCTCTAGTTAAAAATATT
Source organism: Talpa occidentalis (assembly GCF_014898055.3). Lineage (NCBI taxonomy): Eukaryota > Metazoa > Chordata > Mammalia > Eulipotyphla > Talpidae > Talpa > Talpa occidentalis. The sequence continues at coordinate 30,979,141 of NW_023600993.1, forward strand.
ATTAGAGGGCCTCCCCGGTGGCGCAGCAGTTGAGCACTGGGTTGCAAAGCTGCCTGCAGCCTCTGCCACACAGGTTCAATTCCCAGCCACTGGGCGAGGGTCCCACACGGCGCGCAGACCTCTCCTGCCACCCGCTGCTCCCCTCAGCAGTGTGCTTCGTCAGTCTGCCTGTTCTGCTCTCTGCTCTGGCTCTGGTGAATTCTCTTACCCTCCCGCGCTTCTGACTGTACTCAGTGCTTATATAAATAAATAAATAAATCTTTAAAAAATATATATTATTAGAGTTAAAGAACATTTTACCTTCTGCTCTCTGGTTGTGAATGAGATCAAGCAAGCGTCTGCTGTTTGGATATTTGTACCACATTCTATAATAACTACCGAAATGATTAAAGAATTGTATTATGTGAAAATAGAACAGGCTTTTTAATAAGCATCCAAGGAGCTTCATGTTCTGTTTAACTTACATCAAAAACTTCTCTTTGATAATCAATTCTGACAGAAACACAGAATCTTGGGACTTACCATCAAAACCTTTGAAGTTGTGCCGTGTCCCGTAGGTGAAGGCTCGCATGGCGTTGTCATTACACTCTTTAACCAACCCCAGTGCTTCTGCCCCGAGTAACAGTCTAGTGTTGGAGGCACCAACAAGATATAAGTTCTGATTTTCAAGTGTTTCTTTCTCATATTTATTTAACAATGGTCTAAACAACAGCTGGGCACCTTCAAACACAAAAGATAAGCACAATCTTAGAAAGAGACAAAAGTTTCAAAAATAAAAATCTTCTAAATAAATAATATGTTTTTAGAAAAGAAATTATATTAACTATTTAAATCCAGTTTCCAAATAAGTAGCATATACTGTTGACTCTTAAGCAATGCAGGGACATTGGGTACTGATCCCCTCCTGAATAGTTGAAAATCTGTGTATAACATTTGGCTCCTCAAAAAGTTCACTATTACTAGCCTGCTGTTGACTGCCTTACCGATAAGTCAATTAATACATATTTTGACTATGTATTATAAACTTGTTTTTACAATGAAGTAAACTAGAGGAAAAAAAATGTTATCAAGAAAATCATAAGAAAGAAAATACATTTTCTATATATAAGTGGACCCCATGGAGTTCAATTCATGTTGTCCATGGGTCAACTATATAAAAATAATTGGGGATGGCAATCCTGTAAAACTTTTTTTAATAAATGCCAAAAACTAGAAAATTTAATAAGTAGCTTAACAGTTACTCAAATCATAAGTAGATATGAGAAAAGAATTTAAAATTTATTAGCTCTATTAGCTCTAGATATAAAATTGAACTTAGTAAAAATAACAAGTTTCTTAATATTAAAAAACATTAAAATTAAAGGATATTAATTTTATCCGACATAGCTGTGGTGGGTAAAAATATTGAGCTAGTGCCCTATTTTCAGACAGACTCTCTGTGTCTAATTGTACATAGTGTCCCCATGCCAAAATCCATGCATCTGACCCTCTGCAGAGAATAAGCAGAGTCTTCTGCCAGGTGGTAAAATACAGAAGGAATCAAGAAATTGAACTCTTTTTAAAATAGATTGCAGTCATTCTTTTTCTTTTTTCTTGGCACCAATTTTATGTCCAACTTCATGTGTATTCAGTTTCACTGACTTCTGAGTCTTTGGGAATATTCTGCAGTGTAAACCAAACTCATCTCAATATTCTACCCAGCCAGCTTCACCTCTGACTTTCTCAAGTCTGAGAAGCTAATTACTACTCATCCACCTGCTTTCCAGCTTCCAGAATGGTGCTGCTGTCCTTTTTCTACGTCAAATGTGTACTTATATCTTTCTGAAAAAAACCCTTTCGTTACATTTTAATAGGAATTTGGAAAAGAGTAAAAGCAAACATGAGTGTTAAATTTATTGCCTATACCTGAAAACTCCAGAATACTTTTTTGGTAATTTCCTTTACTATTGTCCCAGCAGAGTAGATAGATTCTACCTTCCCCACCCTTGTGTGTCCCTCCTAAAGTCACACAGTGAACAAAGGAAGAGATTGGGGTACACTGTAGTCCCTCACTCTAAGACACTACAAATGTTCTGAGATCTCAGGAGCCTTAAAGGGGCCCTAGACCAGTGAAACAGCTCAGATGTTAGCAAGCAGTGATACATATTTATAAATTTTCTTTTGATTCTATTATTTGAAAAACAAACAAACATTAAAACTTCCACTTCGAAGTTTCTTTTTTCTTTTAATTTAAATTTTATTTTTATATTCCCCATACAATTGCAACCCCCTTATTTTGACCCCAATCCCTCCTTTCCCCGCCCCCCACCCCCCATAGAATGTCTCTGGTTCATAGTTGTTTGTTGATTTTGATTTTTACTTTCTTATAGTTATTCTTTTTCCTGGTCCCTTACTTAAGTTTTCTAGATTCCTGCTATAAGCGAGACCATCCGGGATTTTTCTTTTTCTTTCTGGCTTATTTCGCTGAGCATGATCCCTTCCAGCTCCATCCATGTTGCTGCAAATTGCATGTGTTTATCGAAGTTTCATTTTTAAGAAAGCACTTCAGTTTGCAGTAACAATCTTTTTAAAAAAGCCTAAGTTTGGTTAAGCATTTGTAAAGTCTTAGATGTTGTTCTGCATAGTTTTGTGGGGCATTTTCTCATGTAAAAAGCCCTCCACCCGGGCCTCCCCGGTGGCGCAGCGGTTGAGCGCTGGGTTGCGAAGCTGCCCGCGGCCTCTGCAGCGCCGGTTCGATCCCCGGCTGCTCCCCGGCCACCGGAGGAGGGTCCCACATGGCGTGCAGACCTCTCCTGCCGCCCGCTGCTCCCCTCAGCAGTGTACTTCGGTCCTTCTGCCTGCTCTGCTCCCCGCTCTGGCTCTGGTGAATTCTCTCACCCTCCCGCGCTTCTGACTGTACCCAGTGCATGTATAAACAAAAACAAACAAACAAATAAATAAATAAAGCATGCCTCTATAAAAAAAAAAAAAAAAAAGCCCTCCACCCTCTCACCCAGATTTAGATCTCATTTCCCCCTTTGGGAAAGGTCTAAACTTTGGTTTCTTCTATAAAGACATCTCTAACCACCCCAAAAAGCATCACCAAAGCATCACCGCTTTCTTCCCTTTATTTTTACAACACAGTATATATACACTTCCCTTTTAGGTACTAAGCACTGCTTTGTAACAGCCCTTTTGTTCGCTTCTTTTGTTACTTCAATTTCTAGGAAGTAATGTTAGGGGGAAATGATGTCCTGAGTTAATCCCATACAGGCTTTGTGGACCCCACCCCCACTCCAGACTAAAGCCATCAAGACATTGGGAAAGACAAATCCCATCACCACCAAAGGGAGGGTGGCTGGGACCTGAGGGTGGAGTTGGGCAGCCAGGTTGGATATAAAAACCAAACACATGGGCATTGGGGGGCTCGCTGTCGCTTGCCTCCTGGCTTTAGGGCTCCTGGCTTGCAGCCAGCTCTCAGAGCGCCATTTGGGATTCCAGATCAGCGGATTGGGTAGGACTCATTTGTCAGCGGATCGGGTAGGACTCATTTAAAACTTTGTCTCCCACTTTTCTCCCTGAGTTGTACATTTCCTCATTTCCCCTTCCCTTCCCCTTCCCTAGAGCATTGATAAGTCCTTTTAAGCGCGCGGGTGCGGACCCACAGTCAGGCACCCCGTTTTGTATCGGGGTTGCTCTACAACAGTTACACTAAGTCTCCTTACCCTGTCACCTGCAAGAAATATCTTTGCAAGAACAGGCTGGATTTATCTTTCCCCCAGCACCATACAAAGAACACGCAATAGATACTTGCTCATTCATTGGACAAATATTTATCAATCACCTACTGTACACCAGGAACTGTGATAAGCACAGAGTTTATAGCTGTGAACAAAATCACTCCATATTCATTATAGTCTAATGGAAATTTACAGTCTAATGTTGATTTAAGGTGTCTTTTAAGGGGCCTCCCTGGTGGCACAAGAGGTTAAGCACTGCACTATGAAGCAATCCACAGCCTCTGCAGCACGAGTTCAATCCCCGGCCGGCCAGGGAGCAACCCACATGGTGAGTCAGACCTCTCCTGTCTCGCCCATTGCTCCTCTTAGCAGTGTATTTCAGTCAGTCTGCCTGTTCTGTTCCCCACTGTCTCTGGTGAATCCTCTCACCCACTGCATCTCTGGCCTCTTTAAAAAAAAAAAAAAGATTTCTTTTAAGTCCCAGATAAATAATAAAAAGCAAAATAAAGGAACATTAATTTTAAAAATATATCAGTGAGAAAATGTAAAACACATTTGAAAATAAATTTTCACTCACTGAACATGACTAAGTCTGAGTGGTATTCACTATACTCACCTCCATCTTTCTTTTTCGTGATAATTCTGTTTTTCAGCCATTCTTTGGTTTCTTCTTTGACATCCTGAGCAAGTTCTATGACTACCAGAGGTGTGAAAGAAGTCTCAGAAGTATCCAAAGCTGATAAGGTCACTTTCATCTTTGATAAACTTGCTAAAAATTAAAAGAAAGTGAAAAGAAAACTGGTTATTATGGAAAAGAGAAAATTAGAGTCAGCCCAGTGATTCTGAACAAGAGCAAATTTTACACTTTAAACTTATTCTAACTTTGTACTTTATGTGAGTATTAATGACTCCAAAGTATGAGTGCAAATCAGTTCCCGGGGACCATCACTAAAGGAGTGACCAATACCACAGAACATCTTCTCTTCCTTTGGGAGAAATCTCAATCTTGCAACATGTTGATCAAGCAGATCCAGATTGTCTGACCTGAACTGATCAAAAGCTTTTGCTTTTCTCCAGCAGTGTGTAAGTTTTATTTGGGACAAGACAGGTATTATAAATCAATGCCACATTCAAATCATACTACAAATACATTAGCAATGCTATTTAACATAGCAGCCAATGCTTATTTCTTTTCAGATCAGATCTTTTATCTTTTACTAGAGATACCAGTTAAATCAAAAGTCAGGATGTTAAGATTCTATGAAGGAAATCAAAATAAGATCAAAATAGGAACTAGTACTCATGACCAAATAGTTAATAGTGTGGTCACAAATGAAAAAAATGATAGCAGATAGCAATCAGAGCTTTGGGGACACAGAACATTTACTCTGAAAAAGGTTTGGATCAAATATGTTCTGCACAGGGAAATAACCTGTGTAAAATCAATAAATCAATGCAGCAAGAATAAAAACAGCATGGAAGAAGAATGGAAGACTGGCCAGAACAGAGCAGAGGAGCAGCATTTTGTTAAGTGAGACCATTTAGGGAAATGCTCCAGTTTACATCTGACCCAGCCATCAGTAATGAGTCACTGTGTGAGTTTCTGAGCAGAGGCTTAGCTCTGTGTCCATGCTATGACTCTCAATGGATAAATTTAGGAGGCAAGAATATGGGCATTCTTCCTGCTATTCATTCAACTCCTCTGAACTTCTGAAATTTTTCATAACAAAAAAATGTTAATTTACCAGTATTACAGAGAGGCTTAGCATCATTATCTTTTAAATAGAAATAGCAAATAGCAAACATTTATTATGAGCTTACCACGAACCAAGTCCTGACAGCATCTGAAGTTCAAAAGCAAATAAGGTCCACACTGTCCTTTTTTAGGAGCTTGACTTCACACAGCAGAGGCAGGTGTGTATCAAACCATTCTAACACGCAGGGAAAGGCTAAATGCAACTGCAAAGACCAGAGGGAAAAGGGCAGACTGAGGAGGGAGAATTAACCTTCCAGAAAGGAAGGCTGAGAGCCAGAAACCCTTCAACTTGGAAAAGATAGATGGTAACTCCAACATTTTAACCTGGGACATGAAGAGTATGCAAGGGAAGAAATAACTGAGATACAAATAATGGTTGGGTTAAAGGAAAAATAAAGCTCACTAGGGCATATGTGGACATGTCTCAAGGTCACTTTTTTAGTATTTATGCATTACTAAGCACTAAAAGACCTATCTAATGTGAGTAACAAAGGACCAACTTATTAATAATTACCAGGTCATAAAGCAATATTTCTGAGACTCTAAACATGAGAACTATCTAGAAACTAATAATTTTCTCATTAATGCAAATCAAAACTACAATGAGATCTCATCTTACACCAGTGAGAATGGCACATATTAAAAAAACTAGCAACAACAAATGTTGGTGAGGTTGTGGAGAAAAAGGAACTCTCCTGCACTGCTGGTGGGAGTGCAAACTGGTCCAACCTTAACAGGGTGGACCCCAGGAAAGGGGGAGGTTCCAGGTTCCCTGCCCCACCCAAGGGAGGGTGGAGCTGAGAGGGAGAGAAGAAGCTGCAGAGACTGAGGAAGGAAGAAAGCAGGATGGAGCCAGAAGGAGACCTGGAGGAGGCGCATGGAGCCTAGAGACATGTGAAAAAACTGCGCTTGCCTTTTGGTCATGGATGGGGTGACACAGATGTGGGTAAGACCTGTGGGGAGGTGACAGTGGCAGCTTTTATCTTGATTTTGATTTTGCTCTTTCCTTTCTGGCTTGTCTGGTTGTTTCTGACACTTTTCTGTGGGTCCCCACTGGAAGATGCTTTAGACCTGTGCCAGGCTTTGAGGTATTGCTCTGGGCCAATCCCATTTGGATGGAGTTTTACCCACGAGGGGACGCGTAACTTTGGGTGCTTGATTTAGAAACTAGATTCTTTGCCTTTCCTGCATTGTTTCCTACTTGTATTAAAGTTTCTTCCCATTAAAGTCTCATATGTTTTATATTAATGTGGTGGATGGCAAAACCCATTTAGAATAGACAGGTTTGCGGTTCTGGGCTGCCCCTCTCCCTGCCCTGTAATACAACCACTATGGAGAGCTGTGTGGAGATTTCTTGACCTACTAAACATAGAGCTTCCATATGATCCAGCAATTCCACTCCTAGATATTTACCCAAATGACACAGAAACAGTAATTCCAAAGGGCACCTGCACCCCTATGTTTATAGCAGCACTATTTACAATAAGCTAAGCTATGGAAACAACCCAAATGCCCAAAAATAGATGACTGGATCAAGAAGATGTGGTACATATATACACAATGGAATATTACTCAGCAATCAAAAAAGATAAACACATGCAGTTTGCAGCAACATGGATGGAGCTAGAAGGGATCACGCTCAGCAAAATAAGTCAGAAAGAAAAAGAAAAATACCGGATGGTCTCACTCACAGCAGGAATTTAGAAAACCTAAATAAGAGACCAGGAAAAAGACTAATCAATGCAAAGTAATAATCAAAATCAACAAGCAACTATAAACCAGAGACACACTATGGGGGGGGATTAGGAAGGGGTGGGGAGAGGAAGAACTAGAGTCAAAGTAAGGGGGAGGGTGCAATTGTATGGGGAATATCATCAAAATGAAAATGCATACATTGTACAAAGATGAAAAATGATGTAAGAATTATATAAAATAAAATATTAAAAAATAATAATTTTCTCATTGATTTTATCTCATTTGAGATATTATATGCCTTTCATTACTTGAGACACAAGATTTCCAATGTATCACTAATAAAAGTGCCACTATCTCTGATGTACAAAGAGTTCTTATAAATCAACAACAAAAAAAAACCCTGAATCACAAATCACAAAAGAATACAAATTGCCAACACACATTTGAAAAAATACTCAAAGTTATTAATAAGAGAGATGCAAATTAACAACATACTTTTCCTAATTCAAATTTGCCAAAGTTGAAAGACAGACAGAACCCAGTCTGCCACAGATGTAGATGTAGGCATTTTCACATACTGTTGACAGATGCTGTCATTTATTACACCACTGTTTCAGAAAGCATAGTGAGATTATGAAAAATAATATTGACTACTCATACCATTCAAGATGGTCAGGAATTTATGCCAAGGTGATAAAATCACATGTGTATAGAGAAGTTCATTACAGTTTTTTCTTCTTATTATTTTTGGAACTTGTGACAAGAAGCTAACTAAGTCAAATATATAGAGAGAAGTTCATTAAGTATATAGAAGTTCATTACAGCTTTATTATTTATGGCAAAGGAACAGAAAAAAAAACACTATAACATAAAAGTCCAACAACAGGAGATTAGCTAAAGATTAGCTAAAAAATAAATCTGCAACATAAAAGTCCAACAATAGGAGATTAGCTAAAGATTAGCTAAAAAATAAATCTGCAACATAAAAGTCCAACAACAGGAGATTAGCTAAGGAAGCATAAGTAGTAGGATATAGAGCCAGCTCTATTCAAATGGAGAACATGTCATAATACATTGGAAAAATATAAAAGATGCAAAGCATAACTTACAAATATATGTACCCCATAGTAAGATCAAAATGACAACACTAGCTAATATCTGCTGAGGACTTACTACGGGCAGAGCACTGGGCTAAGCATTAACTCATTTAGTTACCTACTCTGCATAAGAAGGAACTTTAACACTTTCATTTTACAGACCTGAAAGTTGAGGTGAAAGAGGGTAAGTAGCTTGTCCATTATTACAAGGCAGCAAGCAGGGAATCTGGGATTTGTAACCAGGCAGCCCATTGCCAAAGTTTATACCCTGAACTGCATACATGTCTCAGTCCACAGCTGTCAGTCCATAGAGAGCATTTTAATAAAAAATTCCATCCATGATTAGTCAGATATATTTCACCTAGTAGTTATTTCTAAGGAGTAGGATTTAGAATGCTTTTTATTTCCTTCTTTTTAATTTTATTTTTGATTTGAATGTTAGTGAGGGGGTATTTTTTATAATTAGAAAAAAGGGGTTTCCATATTTCTGAGTATAGAAGTCCCACATTTCCAACAATATATGTAAAATAGATACTTTAGTAAAGATCAAATACTGTTTAAAGCTGTTTAAAGCTGATAGTAAAAAGAATGTTTTGCTTGGGGCCTGCCCGGTGGCACAGCTGTTGAGTGCTGGGTTGCGAAGCTGCCCGCAGTCTCTGCAGCCAGTTCGATCCCTGGCCACAGGGCGAGGGTTCCACATGGCGTGCAGACCTCTCCTGCCACCCGCTGCTCCCCTCAGCAGTGTACTTTGTCAGTCTGCCTGTTCTGCTCCCCGCTCTGGCTCTGGTGAATTCTCTCACCCTCCCGCACCTCTGACTGTACCCAGTGCTTGTATAAATAAATAAATAAATCTTTATTAAAAAAAAAAAAAGAATGTTTTGCTTTATTCCCCAGATGAAAAACATACCAACTAATGATGCTGATAAACTTGCCTAACACAAGGCAGACGCAAACCTTCAATTTGTACAACGTACGGTATCTGCAAAGTGCAATAAAACAAAGCATGCCTGTACAGGAGGGAAAAACAAACATGCCAACTTTGTACAGAAGAAGCTGCCTAGCTTTCAAATTGTTTTGTTTTACTTTGAGGAAAGATTAACAATGAAATGCCTTCTGTTCCACAGTTCCGGAAATGAAAGGACCTGGCGCTTAGGCACATCACCTCCCCGCCAGCTCCTACGTAGGAAACTGCCAAGAACACTGCAAGAGCCGGGCAGTGACAGAATTTTTACAGCAGAAAGTCTTAGGGGTCGATTAGGCCCATGACCTCACTATGTCATGTTGGAAAACCCAAAGTCACACAACCACGGTAGCAGGGACAGGTCTGAAAATCCAGTGATCTTTGAATGACACCATGACATTCGTGATAAAGACTTTGTCCCTTACCTGTGAACTTAACATCAATAAAGTCTGTTTTATAGTCTCATTATCAGAAGGAACACTGGCCTTGCCACAGCTATGTCGCTGCATGCTTTAGCGCAATAAAAGTGTCACAGACAAGTGCCAGTGCTGCTTGGACTCTGCTCTGAGTAATATGAAACATGTGGGGGGGATGAAGGCTGTCCACAAAGACTTTGCAGTGGAGCCTGGTAAGCCTAGATCCCTTCGAGGCTCCAGAACCTAAGGCGCTGTCGGAGGATTCAACCCTGCTGGCAATGCGGTGCCATAAGGACCAGCTCTGCCTCACACTTGAGACATCCACTGAGCCACAGAGCTGGGTTACCTCAGACCAGTACCCCCTATTATACCATGTGTACTCTCTTCTTCGTACTAAGGTACATTTGTGTCCTTCTTGTGCCCCCTCCTACTTAGGACATTTCTGTTACTCAATAGGAAGACTTCTGGGGAGTCCCTCTCCTCGCAGGGTTCCTGCTCTTCCTGTCTCCTACATGTAACAGGTGCAGCTAAGGCAGATTTCCAGTGGTGCAGATCACTGGTCAGTGGACTCCTGCCTGCTCCAATCCTACTTCTCCCTACCGCCTGGTCAGTGGTATGAATCTCAACAGTGAGGCGGTGGAAATAAGAAGCCTTGTGGCAGCCTTGGAGACAGCAGAGCTCCGTGATCCACTTTTACCAGAGGGTCTCAATGGGAACTTATTCCACCATTACCATGGATGCTTAACTGGTACATCCAGACCAAAACACAGTGGGGCAGGGGGAGGAGACATAAAGGCTTTAAGAGTAAGTACAAAAGAGGACCCCATGGTTCCAGTTGGGATCAATCTAAAAACAGGTAATGATTCAACATATATGGACATCTTGGGACCAGGGGTGGGGGAGGGAGGGGGTTAAGTATGATTCCTACTAATACTGTCAATTTTTCTCTAGTATCCAGACTGTCACCCAAACCAGCAACCAGTAATGACTATAAGGCAAAGAGCAGTCCTAGACTGAAGGGGTTCCCAGGCCACAGACTTTCAGTTTAAAGGTAGGACAAGTTCACGGGCCTCCCTGGTGGCGCAGCGGTTGAGTGCTGGCCGGGGAAGGGTCCCACATGGCGCACAGACCTCTCCTGCCGCCCGCTGCTCCCCTCAGCAGTGTGCTTGTCAGTCTGCCTGTTCTGCTCCCTGCTCTGGCTCTGGTGAATTCTCTCACCCTCCCGCGCTTCTGACTGTACCCAATGCTTGTATAAATAAATAAATCTTTAAAAAAGAAATAAAAGAACACCTTATTGGTTCCATAATTTGATCCAACATACTAGTTTAGCAATACAGGAAGAGAAGATAAATATGCTCTCACAAGGCATGGGGTTTTGGATATGAATTTAGAGAAAATAGATGCTTTCTAAAGGCCTAGTTTTAATTCACAGTTTGCACCAGATCATCCTATATAGGAAAGCACCCAGATTAAAGGTGATAAAACAACTAAATGCAATGAAGGACCTTGAATTTACCCTGGCCATTAGTAGGACAATTGATGAAACTTTCACAAGGTATGTAGGTTACTTAATAAAACTGCAGCAATGTAAATTACTGATTTCAATAATTGCCAAGTGAAAGGCATATGGGAACACTGTACTATATTTGCAAGTTTTTTTTATAATCTAAAATTATTTAAAAATCAAAAACTAAACTAAAGATTCCTACCCATAAAAAGTCCCTATTCTCTAACAACTCTCCCTCCACACACATACACCTGGCAAAAAAGTAAAATCCAAGGAAAGAAATACATACAACTAAAAATAAAGTTAAAAAAGTGTTTAAGCAGACTTTTAATGATCCAGGAAATTCCTAAGCAGGGGAAAAAGCAAATTATAAAGTAAAATCAACATGACCCTAATTTTTATAGTAGGTATATCTGAATCCACACACACACAAAACCCCACAGAGAATTAATAATTGTATGAAAATGCTAATAGGGTTAATGGAGTTGTATGCGATTTTTAAAGTCATCCATATATTTTTCTGTAGCTTCCAGATTTTCTACAAAAAAAAAAAAAAAAAAAAAAACCACTCCAGTATACCAGGTCTTTTGTACTATTTCAGATTTTTAAAATTTCATTCTTCATCTGCAACCTAAGATTCTGTCAGTTACAGCTGGTCAGGACATGACCTACTTCCCAGTTAATTTCAAATGGTTTATCATATTCACAGAATGGGTCCTTAAAGAAATATCTTGTCCTGTCTTCTAGGTTAGTATGACTTAGTTTGATAATAGGTAATAAAGATTTTAACTCACAGGATTTTTCTTTTTACTAAAACTCCGCAGTATTTAAGGGAATGTGATACAACTGTGTTTTGAGTTTGAACAAACATCAACTGTACTTGTGAAGTCCAGGGCCACCATAAAGTGTCTTGGCTCCTGGAACAGGATTTTGCAGAAGAAAGCACACACCAAAGCTGGGGCTGTGAAGGCGCCAACAAAATCAGAAGCAACCTATGGAAGGAGAACCACATTCCATCCACATTTCTCAGGTGCCCCAGGTACTGCCCCAGACTTGCAGTTCTTATTTAAACTGTGCGATGCGTCCCAGTGAAAAGCCTGGAAGCCCAATCACCCCGACGGCGAGCAGTACCCTGCAGGCTTGTCCAGGCCACACGGATTTGGAAATAACATAACTCTCCCCAGTCCCAGCAGCATGAATCATCGGGTCACTGTGAGCTGGTCCTCTCCTCCTCTATGCTTCACGGCTCCTCCGCCCCCACTCACGACCTCCCTCCCTACAGCCCTGCCACCCCGCTAAGCCCCCCAAACCTCACTCCAGCAGCCCCAGATTTCGGCCTCAGCGCGCCCCTTCCTTGACTCAACCCCTTACCCCCGATCCCCTGCCCCTCCCCAACCTCTCTCTCCCCAGACCCCACCTGCAACTGCCACTCCCGCAACACCTCCATTCCCCTCGGGGCACAGTCCCACCTCCGCGGCCGCCCCGGGCACTTGCCCTGCCGGGACCGCCCGCGGCGGGAGGCGCCGGGAAGGAAGGGCGGGCCGGGAGGAGCCCCGGACACGTCCAGGCGCCGCGCGCCTCCCCGGCTCAGCCGCCCGCAACGACTGGGGTTCTGGGCCATCGAGAGCGGGGCCCGAAGCGCCCTCCCCCACTCACCGGCCGCCGCCGCGCTCCAAGTCTTTCGAGACCCGGGGGGCAGCGGGTGGACGCTCCAGGGGGCCGCGCCCGGGCCTGCGGGGCGTGGCGGGTGCGGCACGGCCTAAGCGCGACGGCGGGGGCGTGGCCGCGGTGGGGGAGGCGGGGCCTAGACGCGACAACGTGGGCGGGGCTTGGCCTAGGGGCGTGGCCGCTGCGGGGAGACTAAGCCTACATGCGACAGCGCGGGGAGCGTGGCCTAGGGGCGTGGCCGCAGCGTGAGGGGCGGGGCCTACTCAGAGGCTTGACACCCCACCCCCACCCCCCAGCAAGGGCGGGGCCTAGCCAAGATCACCTGGCAGGGACAGGGGCGGCCCCGGAGAATTGAAGGACAGGTCTAGCTGTGCTGCCGCCTAGAGTGAGCGCGGCCTGGAAAGGAAGAGGCGAGCCCCATGGACTGTCACTCCACGTGACAGGCGGGACCACCGAGGGAGAGGCGGGGCCACGTTGGGTTGTCAGTTCGGATAGGGGCGGGACCATGGTGGAGAGGCGGGACCTCGGTGGCTGTCAATCCGAGGGGGCGGGATCACAATGGGGAAGGCGGGGCCTCGCCGGCGGTCAGCGAGGGCGTGGGATCCAATAAAGTGCAAGGAGAGGAATATGGCTATTCATGTTTTCTTAGTCCATTTCTTAAGCTCTAGAATCCAATTTCCTGAGCACTTTTATTTATTTATTTATTTTTTGTGGGCCCCTCGCCGGTGGTCGGGGATCGAACCGGGCAGCCTGGCAACCCAGCGCTCAACCGCTGCGCCACCAGGGAAGGCCCTGGGCACTTTTAAATATGAAAACGTCTCATCTTAGTTGGAACTCACTTTCAGGTAGTGAAAAATCCAAAGCAATTTATTATTAAACCCTCACATTCAAGACAAAAGGGAACTTACATTCAATATGGCCAAATAGCTTACCGGGATCTGGAGAGTCTCCAGCCCTGTCTCCCTTTGTCTCGGAAACCTTTTACTTCCCCTTTTCTCCCTTTTCTCTTTTCCAGCCACTGGTTTCATTTCCTTTGCTAGAAATCACAAGACACCTTCCCACCTCCAACCTCAAGGAGTTCTTGGCCCTAACTGTTCCCTCTGCCTAAAAGTTCTTTGTTAATGATGGAGATAGTTTTCTTCTTCTTCTCTCTCAAGGGAATCCAATCCCACCTTCTCACTAAGACCCTTTCTGACCATCCTTTAATACCTGCTCTCCTTCCCCACTGTACATCTCTCTATTTCTCATTGTTTTTTTTTTTTGTTTTGTTTTGTTTTGTTTTTTGGTTTTTTTTTTTAAAGATTTATTTTTATTTATTTATACAAGCACTGGGTACAGTCAGAAGCGCGGGAGGGTGAGAGAATTCACCAGAGCCAGAGCGGGGAGCAGAGCAGGCAGAAGGACCGAAGTACACTGCTGAGGGGAGCAGTGGGCGGCAGGAGAGGTCTGCGCGCCAAGCGGGACCCTCCTCCGGTGTCGGGGAGTAGCCGGGGATCAAACTGGCGCAGCAAAGGCTGAGGGCAGCTTCGCAACCCAGCGCTCAACCGCTGCGCCACCAGGGAGGCCCTCTCTATTTCTTGTTTGCACAACACTCATCACCATCTAATGTTTTACCTTATGTTTATTGTCAGTCTCCATGGACTTTAAGCTTTACAAGAGCAGAGACTTTTGTCATGTTTGCCCACTGATATATCCCCACTGTCTAGACCTTACTGGCCAAGATCAGAGTGAGCAGTAACTCTTGGTGGAATGAAAGAATAAATGAAGTCTTTGTCCCTCCACACTTCCAGCGTAGCCAGAACTGGGCTCAGAGTCCTCCAAGAATGCAATGCTAGGGAAGCCCTGTCTGTTCTTTCACTGAACCATCCCTTCTCTGGGTCTTCCAAGTTCAAGACAGGAGGGAGGGAGGCTAGGTGAAAGGAAGATAAAGTCTAATTACTTAATATGGCTATTTGTCATTCTTTGTAGACCCTCAATGCTCTGTCATAGCAGTTCACAACTTATTGACCAGTTCTCATGGGATTATCTTTTAGTAAGACGTGCAATAGTATGTCCCAGAAGTTCTTTCTCTTCTGAAAGTTTGGGACTAGTAACTTCTAAGCCTCAAAAGGTTTTGGGATGAATTACTCATTAATTGCAGTCTTCCTTTGTTATCATCTCTTGAAGTTATGACCGTTCCTCCAAATGACTTAGCTTTCTGATATTTATGTGATCAGAAAGATTAGAAAAAAAATTGGAATGGAAATATAAGAAATGCCTTTCATGTGGGCAATCTCATTTCTTCCCCACAATTAACAAATTATAACTTTGTATTAAGTATGAAAAGTTAGCTGTTGCATAGCACAAGGCAGACCTGAGTTCATGACATGGATTCCTTTATCAGTTACCTGTATCTACATAACAAACCTCTCCACAGAATTATTATAGAACCTCTCCCGACAAAAAATGTGTGGGTCTGGGGATTGTCTAGGAAAAAGAATTCACCAGAGAATTCAGGTGAACCAGGCAAGGATTTATTAGAGACTCGTGCACAAGGGAACCAGCGCTGGTAAGGAGAATTTTAGCCTGTCTCCCTGAAGAGAGTCAGAAGGGAATTGTTAAAGAAGCAACAAGTCCATGTGTCTGGATGGAGGAGCGCAGGAGCACTCAAGTTTGTGCTGGGCTGGGCTACCTCTTGGCTTGCACAGACTAATTACATTCCAACTGCACATGTCTAACCCCCAGTTCTTCCCCTTCAGGAAACTGTATGGCAAGTATTAATCAGAATTTAATGCTTTTTCTCTAGCATGCTACCTTTGGTCTGTCTGGTGAACCAAAATATTTGAACAGGATAAAAAACAGAACTGCTATACCACAGGTGCAATCCAAACGAGATCCAAATTAGCTGTTTAAACTGGGCACTGGGCACCCCAGTCATGATCCAATTTCCTTGTTCAAACAGGCAACTCACACCTTAGTCAGAGCAGAATTTCTTTTACTTAGACTGTCTCAGAATTAGGAATTCCCTTCTCCACTTCTCTCCTATTGGGATTTCCTTCATACTCTCTGGCCCCCATGACTCTTTTTCCAGAAAGGTAGGGTTCTCTTAATATTTCCTAGACTTTCTGTCTATCCTGTAGAGAGAAAACAAGTAGTAACAGGGATTCTTGTACTTTGCATAACAAAAAATTGTACATATTTCCTGTGTCCAAAGGCCCAGGATTTTTGTCCTGGGCTTAGTTATCATTGTCACTGTATGAAAGCATTGGAGCTCTAGGACTGGTACTGTAACAGGGTGGTCGCCAGGAAAGGGGGAGGTTCCAGGTTTCCTGCCCCACCCCAGGGAGGGTGGAGCTGAGCAGGAAGAGAAGAAGATGCAGAGGAGACTGAGGAGGGAAGGAAGCAGGATGGAGAGCCAGAAGGAGACCTGGAGGAGGCACATGGAGCGGAGAGACATGTGAAGAAACTGCGCTTGCCTTTTGGTTGTAGAGTGGTTGAAACAGATGTGGGTGAGAGACCCGTGGGGAGGTGACAATGGCGGTTTTGTCTTGATGTTGATTTTGCTCTTTTCCCTCCAGACTTGTCTGGTGGTTTCTGATCCTTTTCTGTGGGTCCCCACTGGAAGATGCTATAGACTTGTGGCAGGCTTTGGGGCCTTGGTCTGGGCCAATCCCATTTGGGTGGACTTTTACTCACGAGGGGACGGGTAACTTTGGGTGCTTGATTTAGAAACTAGATTCTTTGCCTTTCCTGTATTGTTTCCTAATTGTATTAAAGTTCCTTCCCATTAAAGTCTCATATGTTTTATGTTGATGCAGCAGATGGCAGAATCTATTTAGAGCAGGCAGGTTTGTGGGTCTGGGTTGCCCCTCTCCCTGCCCTGTAACAGTACTGGCCTCAAAACAAAAGAGAAAAAACAATCAGGAGTTTTTCACCACGTTTTCCAACTTGCTGCAGTCTTTTCTCCCGCCCATGGGACTATGTGGTCAGAATCTCTGACTTTTTGCTGATTGTGCCTAGCAGACTGTTTCCAGTTTAGCTGGTCCCCAGCTCAAAGCTGCTACAATCACTACCACTTCTTGACACTCAGGATTCCTGAGACTAAAGATTGCAATTTGCCACAAAGAAACTACAACCTTCCTATCCAGAGAGGATGCCAGGAGTCACAATAAGACGGTTTCCTAATTTCTTTCTTTCTTTTTTTAAGATTTATTTATTTATTTATTTATACAAGCACTGGGTACAGTCAGAAGCGTGGGAGGGTGAGAGAATTCACCAGAGCCAGAGCGGGGAGCAGAGCAGGCAGAAGGACTGAAGTGCACTGCTGAGGGGAGCAGCAGGCGGCAGGACAGGTCTGCGCACCGCTGGTTTCCTAATTTCTACCTACCTGATTTCAAGTGAGTGCATCAACTAAATAGCCTGACAGTATCTTACCCTCTCAGCCCCTATACTGAACACATCTTCACATAAATCTTGTCCATTTCTTTCGAATATTGTTCCTAGATAGTTTGCCTTTCTTGTTGCCAGAATGAATGAAAACTTTTCTTCCATTGTAACTTATTTGCTTGTTGCTTGTTATACAAATACTAATTTCTTTATGTTAATTTTATATTCAGAAGAAAACTTCCTATGGTAGTAAGATTCCCTTACGATTTTCAAGTTTACACAAAAATGTCCAAAATAGAAAAAAAGAGGTTAAAAATCATTGCTATACTGAGCAAATGGCAGATGTTGAAAATCTCAACGTGAGAATAAAATATAAAATATTTCCAAGCTTATGCTTACATAATCTGAAAATAATTATGATTTTTTCCCTCCTTTCTTGTCTTGTTTCTGATATTAAGGAAATGCTTCTGGTGTTTACTCACAAATAGGAGATTTACTTTGGGTTTGAGATAAATGTTTTATCAGAAAGTAAAAATCCATTAGTTCTTATTTTATTCTTCAATAGTTCTTGCTACTTTTTTTACTTACCAAGAATAAATGCTGAATTTTGTTATATGCTTTTTCCATATTGTCCATGGAGATATTCACGTGGTTTTTTTTCTTAGCAATAGTGAAGTTTGTTCATCGTTGTCCTTAACAAGAGATAATGAGATGAGAAGCAGTTGGACTTTAGAAATATTTTGACATTAGAGTTCTCAGGAATTGATGATCTATTTGATGTAAAATAAAAAAGGAAGGAGGGGAGTTAAGTGCAACATTGTCATTAACTGAGATAGAGAAGATCACGGGAGGAGAAAATTTAGGTGAAATTCAGGAATCTTCTGTTGGACACAATGAGTTTGAGATGCCTTTTGGAAATCCGAGTTGGAATATTGGTCCCTGGGACTCAGGAGAAAGGCGACAGCTGAAAGTATGAATTTGCAAGTTATCAATGCACATGTGATGTTTGAAGCTGTAAGATTAGGTGGGTTCAGCAGAGGCGTAGGGGCTGTGAGAGAAGAGAAAAGGATCAAGGACTGAGCCATAGTCCTCCAATAATAAGAGGATAAGATAAGAGAAAATAGCAAAGGAGCTTGGAAAGGACTGGTCAGTGATATGGGAAGTACATCCAGTGGGGGCAGAGTGGGGCAAAGTGGTGTCTCAGAAGCAAATGAAGGACTTGAATTAAGGAGGAGCTGTGCTATGTGCTGATGTGTCAAGTAAGATGAGAACTGAGATCATAAAATGATATGACAGCATTAAATCAAACATTTATTCTATAAATTATTGTAAATGTGACTAAATCACTTGTGAATAAACAAAGATGTTCAAACTGGATAAATTAAAACTCAGTTCTATATACTATGTAAGAGACACACCTAAGACAAATTAACTCCAAAGTTTTAAAATAAAAGCATGGGCAAAGGCAGTCAGGCATAAATATAAACACAAATAAAGCCAAGATAAAGATCTTAACAAGGCTGAATGAGAACAAAACACAATAAGCAAGGGTAGTTAAGGATGCTGTTAACATAGCATGTTAACACAAAAAAGGGTAGTTCTGATGTAAGTTAGTAAGATGTAAGTTAACACAAAGAAGGGTAGTTAAGGATGCCGATGGAGAGAACTCACAATGAGATTATACCTTAGTAAATATGTAGGTACCAAATAGCATTGCTGTCTCTGCCTCAGGGTCTTTGCACTCACTTCCTCTGCCTGCAATACTCTTTCCTAAAGCACAGCTAACTCCCTCACCTCTAAGACTTTGTTCAACTGTCATTTTCTCAATAGATCCTCCTATCGTGACCTCCCTATCTAAAATTGTTATCTCTCTCTAATCCTCTGAACTCTGTTTTGCTATTTTCATTCGAGCTCTCCATGGCCCCAGCTGTTTTCTTTAGTGTCTATTCTTTCATAGATGGCTTCCAGCTTTTTCCTGAATTCTTTGATGGCTTTTTTTTCCCTTTTACTTCCTTTTTTTTTTTTTATAAAGTATACATAGTTTTTTTTTTTTATTATTTTTAAAGACTTATTTATTTATTTATTTACTTATACAAGCACTGGGTACAGTCAGAAGCACGGGAGGGTGAGAGAATTCACCAGAACCAGAGCGGGGAGCAGAACAGACAGACTGATGAAGTACACTGCTGAGGGGAGCATCGGGCGGCAGGAGAGGGCTGCGCGCCATGTGGGACCTTCCTCCGGTGGCCGGGGAGCAGCCGGGGATCGAACCGGCGCTGCAGAGGCTGCAGGCAGCTTCGCAACCCAGCGCTCAACCGCTGCGCCACCGGGGAGGCCCCCTTTTACTTCTTTTCAAAGCACTGCCAGCTCATGTTTTATCTCTTTGTCTCCCATCTCACATGAATTATGTGAAGAAGGTTTATGTTGGTGAAGTTTGGCTTTCTAACTAGAAGGAGTTTGTCTTTTGTCTTAGTAATGAAGTTGGTGAATTGTTTTCGCCTTTCCTTTTGTCAACCCCCCAAAATAGGCTGCTCACAGTCTAGCCTTTTCCCTATGCACTGGCAGACTGTTTCTGCGAATGCGTGGCTTGCCTGTGTATCCTCATTCAGCCCAGCCCCCGTTGTTTCTACTTCCATTCTCTGCAAGCTGCTCCTCTAGCTGGGGCTTAGCTTTGTGCACCCTCTCCCCCAGCCTTTTACCCTGGAGTACCCACCAGCCCTGCCTGAGATGTGCAACCATGAGTGTGCTCTCTCAACTCCTGCATGTGTCCCCACTGATCCTCACTGCCCTGCGGCCTGGTTCCATCTGTTTTGTGTGATTTTGAGCCTCAGATGTCTCCCTGTTTTGTCAAAGATGAGTGTTTTAGTCAGTGTAGGCTGCTGTAACGAAAGCATCATAGATTGGTGACTTAAACAAAAAAATCTTTCTGCTTTCCATTTTGATGTCTAGGAATGAAAATCAAATGTATTTTCACACATTAAAAGCTCTCATCCTCCTAGAAAGAAATATGTAAACAGTTCCATCTGCCCTATAGGTGTTGAATACAAACAACTAGTACAGGAAAGGTCATATGCATATTTTGAATATCCTGGGGAAAGCGTTGTTTTATTTCCACAGTGCTTTTACTGGGAACCTGTAATAAGGAGTAATGACCATTTGACATCTGCCAAATAACCAAGGACACAATTTGGCTCCTAGTGTTATTCCAATTTCTTGTCTTAGCAGGAAACAGGCTAAATGGCTAATGGGTCTTTTCTGATTCTTCTGTGTACCTAATACATTCCTGGAATAAAGCCATTGAAGTAATAGAATTCCTCTATGAGATTGCTCACCTGAGGAGCACTGCTCAGCCTAAACATTAGATTTTGATTCTGATGGGTATCTTCAACTATCAAAATCTGTACCATTAATTTCGAGAACTATATATGGCATTTTATCATACTTGTGAGCTAATAAGTTGTCACAGTTTCATGGATGCCAACGGAAAACAAAAGATTCAGGTGGCAGAGACAGAGGACTTGCTCACTCACTGCACGGCAGTCAGCATGAGCTCCGATTTTGTGTCAGTTCCCTTTGCGACTCAGCTCCTACAGGGGCAGTGTGGATTCTGCATGCTCCCTGTGTTTGCGTAGGAGCTTAGACTCTGAGTTTAGAAAGCCTTAGTCTTTTAAAGGGCCCACTAAACTTTACTCATGAGGGAGACATTATCTTTATTATCCTAGACAGAAAACATATCTGCCCTCCTCTTCATAGTGAGAAACCAGCTCTATCTTCAAGAGTGT
Source organism: Talpa occidentalis (assembly GCF_014898055.3). Taxonomy (NCBI): domain Eukaryota; kingdom Metazoa; phylum Chordata; class Mammalia; order Eulipotyphla; family Talpidae; genus Talpa; species Talpa occidentalis. The sequence continues at coordinate 31,000,107 of NW_023600993.1, forward strand.
TTGCTATATAAAAACATCCTTCAAAGGATAGTCTGGAACAAAGGACGTCAATTCCTTTACTCACAGGATATGCAGACACACAAAGACCCATGTAGACTTCTCTCCCAACAGTCAGGAGCAGCCTTGCTACCAGCACATCTCAGGAGTTTTCCCAACAGAAAAAATATTCTATATCTTACACAGGTAGCAAAATTTCGGAGACTGTGGGGCTGGGAAAGAGAGTCGTGAAGAAGGAAGGGAAAAAAGAGGAGTCGTTTATGATGATGACCCCAAATGGGATGGCCCTGCCATGATAGTTTTCCTGGGAATCTGTACAATGTTCTACGGCCCTGCTTTAAGACAATGAGGGCACTAAGCCCAGGTCTAACAATTCAGACATCATATAAGAAACCTTGTTACTAACATCTACTTCCTTCCCCCAGAGCAAGCAAAACATTCTGGATCTAACTTGAGTCCCCAAGTCCTTCTGCCAAATTATTGCTCACCATTCATGTCAGACCCAAAAGGCCTGAGGCCCCAAAGGCCCTGACCATAGCTTCATGTGTTCTAGACACAAAAGTAGGCCACTTCTCTTTTATCTATTAAATATAGGAAGCACAGGACAGTAATGCAGTACCTGAGTTGATGGCTTCTTCTTGGACTTCCAGACACTTGGTGGGTCAGAGACACACAATGACCCCCAGGATCTCAACTTTGTAGAACTAAACTGATGGTGCCTTCTGATACATGCATCTCTCTCATCTCCTGTGTTTTTGTCTTATCTTAAAGAAAATAAACTAGAAGCAAAAATTAACCATTGTTGTACAATAAATCTGAAAGTCTTCTGTCCTCTTTCATGTGTTCTAGACAAAAGTAAAAATTTCTCTATTTGACTTCTAATATATCTTAGGGATATTATTCTATTTCAGTATTGCCTAGTAAACCTAAGTCCATAAGTGAAAGCAAACTGTGACCTCTAAAATAAATATAGTCCTTTAATACATATGACAAAATAGAAAATGGCAGTGTATTAAGGTCTATTGCCTACCAGAACTAGTCTAATTTAATACATGTTCTGGTCTTCTTTTGTGAGCCCAACTCTAAAATTTTCCTGGGAAAAATGCTCCTCCCTAAACCAAAGCGTTTCAGTCATTGACTTAAATAGACTATAACTCCTCATTTATAATGATAGCCTTCCAACTTGCACTACAATCGAGAAGAGAAATATTTGAGAGAGAAATACTTTTCACAAGCAAGAGGTAGACTGAATGTGTTCAACTTGTGCAATTTATATTGGTCATCTTTGATCACAATTTTAAAAAGTTAAAGAGAAATTTTTTTGATACATTTTTACACAGTGTTAATAATAATACAAATTGGGAAATTGAGCCTGTAAGTACTCCTATTAAATTATTTGTCATTTAAGTGATATTTTTAACTGCCAAAATCAGAGCAATGAAGACATGTAATGTTGGATTTTCATTCTGCTAAATGGGATACGGATGGGACATAGTGATAAATCTTTTTTGCTACCTTCGTGTTCTGAAAAACAAGATGCTTCTTAAAATTGAATTGTGTATATTAAGAGTAAAAAGACTTGGCTCACTAATGTCCAGAGAGCAGGTGCTTGGCTCTCTATGTGAATCAGGGGTCAGGGACCTGGTTCCCAGAGTGCACTGGGGCAGGAGCTGGAGGGTCTCTGCAGGATAAGAAGGAGCTCTTCAGAGGATGTGCAACTGCACAATGGCGCCATCGAGTGTACAGGTACTTCACGTAGGTGCCTGTTGTTACCTATTGCTCTTAAGCAAATTACTCTCAGACACAGGAAATTAAAACAACAAATACTTATTATCTCACACAGCTTCTGAGGGTCTGGTTCTGGCTCAGGGTCTCTCCTGAAGTGGCAGTCCTTGAAGGCTTGACTTGGGTTGGGTCAGCTTCCAAGGTGGCTTTTACATCATGTCTGTTGGTCAGGGCCTCTGTTCCTCACACATGGACCCTTTCACAGGAATGCTGTGTGTCCTCATGCTAGGGTATCTGGCTTCGTGTTGAGGGAAGGATCAGAGCGAGCAAGCAGGAAGCCTTTAATCGCCTTCTCCCCAAAGTCCACACCATTTCTTCATTGTTCTATGGGCTAGAAGCAAGTCACTAAGTCCAAACCACAGTCACTGGGAAGGGGAATTTGGCTTCATCTTTTGAAGAGAGAATGGGAATTTGACCTTTTAAATCACTGCAAGGTAGTAAACCCATAAACCCAGAGATTAGATGACTCAGCCAACTCCCGCTCACATGCCAGGAACACTCACATCCCCTCCTGCCTAGGTATTCATGGTGCATTCCTAGCATTAATGTTTCAGATGTAAATCCTAAGCTGCACACATAAAATACATTGAGGAATCAGTTTTTAGTAAAAATATGGGCAATTCTGTTTTTCCAGAAACTACTTTCTGACATATGAGTATATTGTGAACTATGACTTTGTTTTGACGGCAGCCCAGTTCATTCAGAGAACTTCTCCAGCATTAGTTGAACCTATAGGAGTGTACCTCACCTAAGCAAGCTTAGGCCTGAGAGGAGGGTCTATAGAAATGTATGCTGGGATAGCAGTGAGTGAAGGACACTGAGGAAGTCTATAAATAGTGTTTCTTTATAGTGACTCCAGAATGAATTGCTTTATAATGCTTTGCCAGAAGAACTGACATTTAAACATATCAGCCATTAGATGTTTATTTCTAATAGGCTTAAGAGTACCTCTTACAACAAGTTGTATGTTTTGAGAGGACGTAGAAGAAATGGTTAAAAAGCTTGTTCTGCAGAAAAAGTTGACTTGAAGCTGATCTACTCAACCTACTCCATTCTGACGGCATTTCCAAACCAGCACACAGGATGGTAGCCTGATAAAACCCTGCCATTTGCAAAAACATGGACAGACCTAGAGAGTATTGTATTTAATGAAATAAGCCAGATGGAGAAAGACGCCTTGTGATTTCACAGCTAATGAGCTAAATAAAACAAAAATAAACTTTAAGACTATAGGGCCTCCCTGGTGGCGCAAGGGGTTAAGCACTGCACTATGAAGCAATCCGCAGCCTCTGCAGCATGAGTTCCATCCCCGGTCTGCCAAACCCACATGGCAAGGCAGACCTCTCCTGTCGCGCCTGCTGCTCCCCTTAGCAGTGTATTTCAGTCAGTCTGCCTGTTCTGTCCCCCACTCTGTCTCTGGTGGATCCTCTCACCCCACCCCACCCCCCGCATCTCTGGCATGTACCCCAGCTCTTGTATGCATAAATAAATAAATCTTTGAAAAAAAAAACACTTTTGGGCCTCCCCGGCGGCGCAGCGGTTGAGCGCTGAGTTGCAAAGCTGCCTGCAGCCTCTGCAATGCCGGTTCGATCCCCGGCTGCTCCCCGGCCACCAGAGGAGGGTCCCACATGGCGCGCAGACCTCTCCTGCTGCCCGCTGCTCCCCTCAGCAGTGTACTTCGGTCCTTCTGCCTGCTCTGCTCCCTGCTCTGGCTCTGGTGAATTCTCTCACCCTCCCGCGCTTCTGACTGTACCCAGTGCTTATATAAATAATAAATAAATAAATAAATAAATAAATAAATAAATAAACAAACAAATAAATCTTTAAAAAAAAAAACAAAACCACTTTTAGACTATAACAACAATTCGTGGTTTCCAAAAAGGAACGGGGAAGGGCTATGGCTAAATGGAGTAAAAGGGGTCACTTGTATGGTGAAAGAGAAATTGGGTTCCAGTGGTGAACTTAATGTAGTGAATATAGATGTTGATTTTTAATGGTGCAACCTGAAAATTATATAAAGTTATACTGCAGTGTATTTCAACTACAGAATGTAGCTATCCTCAGGAATAAATGAACTTCTCAGGGATGCTGAGCTTCAAGCCAATTATTTCGTCTTTTTTGTGTTCAAAAGAAAACCAGAGCACTATTTTGCCACCACTTGCCAGGAACGAAGAGACAGAAGGCATCTGTCAACATCTAATCAATGTTGGTGGAATTAAAAAAACAACTGATAAGAGGACAAAGCATCGCCTGTGCCCAGTGAAGAACTTGCCCTCCCTGCCTGGTCCCAGTCCATGCCACTTCTATGCCCGGCACCCCGATCAGCCAATGCCCTCTCCCCTCAGGTGTCTGCCCAAGAGTTATGCAGAGTGGATACCTGTTGCAGGACCCAAAAGGCGGGGGAAGATTTTATTCCAATATTACCATCTTCTCACTATGTAACAGAGGGTGGCTTTACTCACACAACAGATAGAATGGTGACTTCTTTTACTGGCAGGATTCTCACAGGCAGAACTCCTAAATACACTTTCCCATGGCCACATTATAGTGATAGTTAATATTCATAATAATGACCTTGGAGGTCTGTCAGACACTGAGGAAACCAATGAATAATTAAGAGAATGAAATGGTTTTCAGTAAGATTTCATGCTGAGTGCTTTTTATATTCTAGCACTTTTGATAGCTGGTCATGGTTGATTGTCTGATTCCCCAGTCATGCGAGTGAACAGAGGATTTACTGTGTTGCAATGATTCTGCCATGATACGTTATTTGGGAGCATATTCAGCCAAAATCTGAGGTGTGTACAGATTCCTAACTAACTCTAGCACAGTTGCGCTGGCTGTCAAATGAGCTACAGTCGTCAGGAGAATCATCCATTCTTTTCCTTCTAAATTAAAAAAAAATGTTGGAAATAAGGATAATTATAAATAAAATCATAATCCAAAACATTGTTCTTATAATTGAGGAAACTTTTGTTGCTCTCATCCACTTTAACATGTTTAAAGAATTTGACATTGGATTGATGTCAACAAATTACCTGCAATGAGGAATAACTTTCCTTCCCCAGGTTTCACATTCCGGTGAAGCCTTACTCTTGTCTAGTTCTTCCTGCTTCTACTATCCTCAGCTATATTACCCTATTTGGAAAAAAATTTAATCTTAAAAATTTATAATGGAGGAAAAATCAATCCAACTCCTTCATTTGGCAGTTGAAAAACTAAGATCCCAGGGGCCTCTCTGGTGGCACAGGCGGTTGAGCGCCACACTGTGAATCTGTCCGCAGCCTCTGCAGCGCAGGTTCGATCCCAGCTGGCCAGGGAGCTACCCACATGGCACAGCAGACCTCTCCTGTCTCGCCCGCTGCTCCCCTCAGCAGTGTATTTTGTCATTCTGGCTGTTCTGCTCCCCACTCTGTCTCTGGTGAATCCTCTCACCCTCCTTGCATCTGGCCTGTACCCCAGTTCTTGTATAAACAAATAAATAAATATTTTTTTAAAAAAAGAAAAGAAAAACTAAGATCCCAAAATGGGTATGACTGACCCAAAGCTACTAGCAAGTTGCACAGTTCAATGACAATCTGCATTTCCCAGTTCGCAAGGAAAGATCAAAGATCAAAAACTGCTAATGAAAGTTCTCATCTACCACAAGCAAAGAAACCAGAAAAAGCATTTGGGAGATGGTATTTTAATAAATTCATTTGACTATTAAGGTTGAAATATCATGCATTCTACTTTAAATATCTGAATTGAAGGGATTTAAGTAGCTTTACGCACTTAAAATTAGAGCATACATAACCTTGTCTATATTTAGGATCCCTGAGTGTCAGGGATAAGCAATTGAATAATTTAGATGTTTTTGTGAGTGTTCTTCTGGCCTTCAATTCATCTTCAGAATGGAGGCCATTTTTACCAGAGAATGTGGGCAGCTGGCAAGGTTATGTCAGGTGCAGGAAAGAGCATTACTTAGTGTAATAATTAGATACCTCTCACCTACCCACACCTACAACACACAGCTGAGACATTTGAAAATAAATTGTAGACTCATGTCATTTCATTCCTAAATATTTCAACAGGCATATCCTGGAAAATAAGGACATTCTCCTTATGATTGAGAAACATAGAGTCCAAAATCTGGGATGTGCTCACTGACACTGGAGTATCATTGTTTCCAGGTGCTCTCAGGAAATACAGAGCTAGGAAAGACATATATAGAATACAGATTGTTTTTCCCTAGGATAATATAATTTTTTGAATTGAGGTAACTCTGTTGACATTATATGTGATTTAGAGTTATAGAATCTCCCCCTTTAGGTTACCACACCACACCCACCACCCAGATACCCATAGTCCTCCACCGTTGTCCACTGTCCTCTCGGCCCACCTCCCCTCCCAGTCCCTCAGTTCTACAGACAAATTCCTGGGGTTTGTATTGGTTTGGTTTTATCTGAGCCTTTGTTTTGTTTTTCTACATCCACCATATGCTCTTTTAAAAGATGTGTTCATATAATAGTCTCAATTCATCTTTAACCTTACAGTGTTTAATTTTAAAACACTCATCTGATTAGTACTAGTTTTTGCATCTTCTTTTCCTTATACTGAAAATTTTGGTTTATTAAAAAAGTTTTCTTGGGTGTCGCTGGTGGCACAGGAGTTTGAGCACAGTGCCGTGAAGCTTTCCGCAGCCTCTGCAGAGTGGGTTCGAGATCAGCCAGCCAGGGAGATACCCACATGGCGCAGCAGACCTCTCCTGACTCTCCCGCTGCTCCCCTCAGCAGTGTATTTCAGTCAGTCTGCCTGTTCTGTTCCCCACTCTGTCTCTGGTGAATCCTCTCACCCTCCCGCACATCTGGCCTATACCCCGGTTCTTGTATAAGTAAATAAATCTTTTTTTTTAAAAAAGTTTTCTTGTCTCCTAATTTAGAGTTCTATTATTATATTAACAATAAACATCTCCATGAAGTTTAAGGGTTCTTTTTATTCATTTATCCTTAGATCATATCCCACACAGGGTGTATAATCAGAGTGCTGAAATAATTATATTCTGGGTAGCTCTGTTCCCACATATGAAATAGAGTTAACCTCATTTGTCCCAATTTGTTTTCCATTTTAGGAATTTATTTTTTGTTGTTTTTATTTTAATTCTTTGAATATGTAAAACATTTACATGATTCAATGTAAAGGCTGTATGGAAAGGTAACCAAACTCACAAAAGTTTCACATCCCCTCTCCCTTTGCTTCATTCCCCTCACCCCCTATAAACAATCATTGTTATTGCTTCTTTTTGAATATAAGCAAGTATCTAAGTATATTCTTATTGCTATTCTTTCCCTCAAAATATAGCATACTCTAGGGCCTCCCTGGTGATGCAAGCATTCTTGTTCCCCGCTCTGTCTGTGTCTGCCTGTTCTGTTCCCCGCTCTGTCTCTGGTGAGTTCTCTCACCCTCCGGCGAACCTGGCCTGTGCCCTGGTTCTTGTATAAATAAATAAATAAATCTTTAAAAAAAAAAAAAAGGAAAAAATCTGTATCACTGCAGCCTCTGCAGTGCAGGTTTGATCCCAGTTGGCTGCAGAGATACCCACATGGCATGACAGACCTCTCCTGTCTCACCCGATGCTCCCCTCAGCAGTGTATTTCAGTCAGTCTGCCTGTTCTGTTCCCCACTCTGCCTCTGGTGAATCCTCTCACCTCCCCCACCTCTAGCCTGTACCCCAGTTCTTGTATGCATAAATAAATAAAAATCTAAAAATATATATATAGCATACTCTATATACTGCTGTGTGATAGCCTTTTAAATCAACAAGTGTTTTTGGAGTTCTTACAGTTCTCAGACATTTTCTTCTGCTGTTTGATTACCTGATATCAAATTTGTGTACAGATTGCAGATTACTTACTGACTTTGCTGCCTGTGGACATTTAGGAGGTTTTTAAGTTTTTGCTACTAAAAACAATGTTGTGTTGCCTAACCCTTTGCAAATTCTTGGAGATGTGCTTTTGGAGTAGATTCCTAGAAGTGGGGTTGTTGTGGCAAAAAGATTAATGTATATATGATTTTGTTAAATTTCACCAAATAGCTTCCATTGGGTTTGTCCCATTTTTCACTCCCACCCTACACAGAGCATGTTATCAAATTTTTAGATTCAAAAGAGTTTTGATTTACTTTTCCCATATCGTAAGAGAACATTCTACCCAGCCACAGCAAAATACTCTTTCTTCTCAAGTGCACATGGAATATACTCCAAGATTTATTAAACAGCCTATAAAACAAGCCTGAATACAGGCAAAGGAATTTAAAACATACAAAGAATGTTCTCTGACAACAATAATAATGAAATTAGAAATCAATCATAGAAGTCATTTTGATAAATTCTCAAATATGAGTAAAAATTCTCAAATAACCGATGGGTAATAGAAAGAAAAATGACAAAGGTAATTAGAAAATAACTTGCTATGAATGAACATGAAAACATGAGGTAGCAAAATTTATGGGAAAAACACTGGTGCTTTGAATTTTATAGCTGTAAATTCCTATATTAAAAAAAGAAGAATGTTATATGTCAGTTATACCTCACTAAAAAAAGAAAAAACATCTGGGGTCTCCCCTGGTGGTGCAGGTGGTTGAGTGCAGCACTGTGAAGCTGTCCGCAGCCTCTGCAGTGCCGGTTCGATCCCTGCCGGCCTCGGAGCAACCCACATGTCTAGCAGACCTCTCCTGTCTCACCCACTGCTCCCCTCAGCAGTGTATTTCAGTTAGTCTGCCTGTTCTGTTCCCCACTCTGTCTCTGGTGAGTCATCTCACCCTCCCGCGAACCTGGCCTGTGCCCTGGTTCTTGTATAAATAAATAAATCAATCTTAAAAAAAAAGAAAAAAATCTGTATCAATAACCTAATTTTCTACTTTGAGAAAATTTAAAAATAGGAGGAAACTAAGCCAAAAGTAAACAGAAAGAGGGAAATAACAAATACCAGAGTGGAACTAAATGAAATAGATAATAGAAAAAAAAAAGAGAGAGCGTCAAAGAAACCAAATGTTGGTTCAACAAAATTGACAAACCATTCCCTAGATTGTACAAGAAAAAAGGGAGAGAAGACCGAAGTTGCTGATACTAACAATGAGAGAATTACTAACATTAAGAATGACTGCTATCAAGAATGAAAATATTAAGAAATTACTAACATTAAGAGTGAAAAAGAGGCCATCACTGCTCCCCTTTCATAAATAAGAAACTATGGCAACATCAAGACCAATTGTATGACAGCAAAATAGATAACCAAGATGAGATAGACCAAAAAAAAAAAAAAAACCCAGTTCAAGAACATATACAAAATCTGATTATACCAATAACAAGAGTTAGTCATCTAATAAACGTCCTACAAAGTAAAGCCCATGCCCAGAACGCTTCACTGATGAGTTTTACCAAACTATATTATATTATGTTTCATTCTTTATATTATAATTCATTCTTTATATTAAGGTATCCAATGTTGATGTCTGCCTGTAAGTCTAGTCTGCATCCTCTCCACTTTGAGTTAGCCATAAGTCTCTTAAATGTTGCACACACACATGCAAAGTCCCTCTCACCTACAGAGATACACACCTTTCTGTGACTGACACACATACACCCACATGAGGACAGATGTCACAAGAATAGTGGGTTGGAGGTGAAAGACTGTAGAGAATGCGGAATTCACCACGTACAGTAGAACATGGGTCTGAGACAGGGAGGTGCTGGGAATAAATAGGTAAAGGGACATTCAAGTTTGCGAGATAAGAAAAATAACAGGTTGTTGAAAGGAAACTGCTTTGAATATTGAGGAAAATCATGGAGTTGCTGAGCAGAATCATCAAGGATGTCAAGTCTGCTATCCTTTGGTGGGTGGTTTAAAAAAGAAACAACAAAAAATTGAACTTTAGAATACAAGATGCAGTTATCTTGAACTTTTCTGAATAAACCATAATCACAGAAGAAATACAATCAGAAGTTATATCATAGAAGTTAAAAAAACAACTTCAATAAAAATTGAGGCTGTCATCAAAGGATTTCTGGGTAAGTGGAGAGCAGGGCTTAGGGAAAAGTACACATGCAAGAATTAAAGTACTGGGTTACTGTTTAAGTTTTAGGTTGTTTTGAGCATTTCCCCATAGCCCTAAATAATTATCTTAAGCCAGCTGTGTTCTGTTTGTGTTAATTCAGCTTCTTTTCCCCCCTGTGTTATAAATTGTGTGCATTAAGTCATGTATATTAACGCTAATCTAATAAATGAGCAATTTGCTATCTCTGAAAGAAGCCAACAGCCTCTAACATGCTGGTGGAAGTTGTATTGCTAATAACAAACACCTGCACTCCTTTCCCTCACAAATAATACAGCAGCGCCCTGTGTGAGGCAGCACCTTTAGATCAAGTGAATAATGAGCTCATCACATCTTTTATGTGTTGTCCTCTGATGTTCCAGCAGTATATGTTCCATTCAATTAATATCCTGTAGTCATACCAAATAAATGTATTTTTAGAGGACAGTGAAATTATTTGAAATAATGGATGTGAAATTTGAATTATGTTTAGGAGGAAACCTATTGACAGCATCTCTCAAAATATTTTATTCAGTTCTATCCAAGCCAAGTCTCCTAATAATTGATAGATATTATTTTATGGCTTAGTCTGCTCCACTTTCACAGAGATCATAATCTTGCACAGAAGAAAAACCTATGCCAGATAGAAGAACCACATAAAAGAATAGGTAAGTTTATGCCATAAAGACATGCTGTAAAAACGCTACAAATTCCTCCTCTAAGAACTGGTGGGAGTTGTGTAGCCCATGTCTACGCCACACTGTTCATGTGGCAGATACTGCAGATTTGTGATTTCTTACAATTTCTTGGGCAACAAAAGTGACATAGCTTGAGAAAGGATGGAGATGTTTCTAACTAGCCCAGATATGCCAGATAGGCCAGAGGCAGACTGGACAGTCATTCAATCCTTGAGAGGAGAGCTCTTGTCTTATTCAGCTTTGTGCCAACAGGTTTAATGAAATCTTAAGCCACAGACTTATAAACATGGGAAACATTTTTTTTTCTTTTTTCCAAGATTTATTTATTTATGCATATAAGAACCGGGGTAGAGTCCAGAGGTGTGGGGGGTAGGGTGGGTGAGAGGATTCACCAGAGACAGAGTGGGAGCAGAACAGGCAGATCTACTGAAATATACTGCTGAGGGGAGCAGTGGGGGAGGCAGGAGAGGTCTGCTGTGCCATGTAGGTCAGCTCCCTAGCCAGCAGGGAATCGAACCAGTGCCGCAGAGGCTGAGGATAGCTTCACAGTGTTGTGCTTAACCCCTTGTGCCACCAGGGAGGCCTGGGAAACATTTTTTTCTAATCATGCTTTCCCAATCATTCTTCAAGCAGTCTGTCTTGAATCTTCCTTGCCTGACCCTCAATAACACTTGGGGCAGCCTGTTCTTGTTCCAGATCTAGATCTCTAGATCCTTTTAGATATTAATACTTAATCCAGTGAAGTCAAAGCTTAATATCATCTGATGCAAATCACTTCTCTCTTACGACATAGTCTAGAGACATGATAAGGAAAGTGGTTTTTTTTTTTTTTTAACAAAACAGACTATTTTTTAAGAGGTCTAAATTGATGAAAATATATCCTATGTTTAGGGGGCCAGATTTAATAATGCTAAGATAGCAGTTCCCAAAATGATCTGTAGATTCAATGTAATCTCCATCAGGATCCCACAGCCTTTTTTGCAGAAACTGCTAAGCTGATGGTAAAAGTCATATGGAAATGCAAGGGATTCATAATTGCTAACTATCTTGAAAAAGAAAAACAAAATTGGAGGGCTCACACTTCGTTGTTTCTAAATTTCCCGCAAACATACAATAATTGAGAGAGTGTGGTGCTGGCCTCATGATAGACCTGTAATCAGTGGAATAGAATTGAGAATCCAGAAATAAATCATGATATTTATAGTCAAATGATTTTCAGCAAGTCCATCAAGACAGAACAGTCTTTTTAAAAATTGGTGACCAGACAAGTGGATATTCACAGGCAAAAAAATGAAGCTGGATTCTTACCTAACACCATATAGAAAAATTAACTCAAAATGAAGTATAAACCTAAATGTAACCATTCTGAGTGATAAAAAATATTTTAAAAATAGATAATGGATAATGCTAATGGTTGTACAACTCCATGAATATACTAAAAATCATTAATACTATACTTTAAATGGGTAGATTTTATGGCTTATGGATTATATCTCAATAAAACTACTTTAAAGGATTTAAATTAATTCACTAGAGGAAAATATAGTTGAATATATAATATAGAGCCAAAGAGGGCCTTCCTAAGCATGTTGCTTTAGTAAAAATAAAACAAAAATGATTTGTATACTTGATTATCATTTTTATAATTTCTATATCAAAAAAACAAATTTTATAAATATATCAAATGTAGAGAGGCTTATCTTGCACATTATATACCCACTTTTAGAACAAGCAGTGACTAGTCAGAATGGATGCCTGCCCCAAAAAACTAGTGCACCAGACTGGCAGAAAATGCTGGCCACAGCTCCTGAATTTTCTCCCTTATGTCTCTATGCTTGGTCTAGGCAAAATTATTGAGTTACAGCCTGAGGTGCCAAGGATAAAGGATATTACTTCGGTTACTGACTTTTAGAAAGAAAGTATACGCTTCAGATAAATTCCAGGGGGCATTGTGATCACAGAACACAGAAAAGTTCCCAAGAGTCACTTTCATTTTATATGTATACACACTGAGATCAGAGAGAAGTATTTTTTTTTAAATGTCACACATGATTCCAATGAAAGAAAAAGACTTTAACTCATTTATAGGTAAGAATTGGAGCCTACCAAAGAGAAAATGCAAATGGCCAACGGGCATATAAAAAATGTTCAACATTACTTGTAATCAGGCAAATGCAAATCAAAACCACAGTGAGAAGCCATCTTACACCAGTGAGAATGGTGCATATCAAAAAACTAGCAACAACAAATGTTGGTGAAAGTGTGAAGATAAAGGAACTCACCTACACTGCTGGTGGGAATGCAAACTGATCTAACCACTATGGAAAGCTGTGTGGAGGTTCCTCAAACTGTTAAAAATGAAGCTTCCATATGATCCAGCAATTCCACTTCTAGGTATCTACCCAAAGAACAAGAAAGCATTAATTAAAAAAGACACCTGCACTCCTATATTTATTGCAGCACTATTTGCAATAAGTAAGCTATGGAAACAACCCAAATGCCCAAAAATAGATGACTGGATCAAGAAGATGTGGTATATATTCACAATGGAATATTACTCAGCAATCAAAAGGGATAAGCTCATGCCATTTGCAGCAACATGGATGGAGCTGAAAGGGAATATGCTCAGCGAAATAAGCCAGAAAGAAAAAGAAAAGTATCGGTTGGTTTCACTTATAAGAGGAATGAGAGGAACCAAATTAGGGATCAGGAAAACAAAAAGTAACTATAATAAAGTAAAAATCAAAATCAACAGACAACCATAGACCAGGGACATTCTGTAGGGGAGGAGTAGGGAGAGGGATAAGGACAGGGGTAGGAAGAGCACAAGGGACTGTGGTGATGGTGCATGGGTGAATTGGTGGTGGGAATTTCATGGAAAGTCATACATTGTACAAAAATGAAGGATGATGTGGAGCCTAAAGGGCAAAGACTTCCTTTCAGTTTTTTTTTAAACCAGTATTTTTGTAAACAAATCCTTTGAAGGGAATACACTATTCTATCTAAAAATTAAATAAATCTTTCCATTCCACCAGATGCAACTCACACCACGAAATAATCTTAATATGTTCCGTCTTCAGTCTTTTTTGAGGAACTCCACTGATTTTTTTTCAAGATGTTTTTACTTATGCAAACAAGAACTGGGGTACAGGCCAGAGTCGGGGGCGGGTGAGAGGATTCACGAGACAGAGTGGGGAACAGAACAGGCAGAGCTACTGAAATACACTGCTGAGGGGAGTAGTGGGCGAGACAGGAGAGGTCTGCTGCACCATGTGGGTAGCTCCCTGGGAGGGGATCTAGTTCATGCTGCAGTGGCTGCGGGCAGCTTCATAATGCTGTGCTTAACCCCTTGAGCCACCAGGGAGGCCCACTCCATTGATTTTTTTTTACAACTTTTGTTTTGTTTGTTTGTTTTCCTTAATCAGAATGGAGATGCCCAGAAATAAAGTCTGGGAATAGCAATGATTCCAACAGTCCATAAATCTGAAAAGGGTAGGGGCAATAGTGACATATAGAGTATATATTCCAAGCTCTGTCCACTAAGCAGGAGCTTTAACTTTCATTGGCCCACATTGGAGCCAAAACAGAGGTTGTATTGTAGGAGAATGCAGCAGACACTACTGGTTTGGGACTTCTTTTCCCTTTCCTATCTGCCGTTTGGTTTCCTTTACTAGAATTACCTATATTTTATTTATTTTTATTTTTGTATATATATGTATTTTTTTACATCATTCTTCCTTTTTGTACAACGCATGCTTTCTCCTTTAAATCACTGCATTGGTGGGGTTGTCACTAAAATTCTCCTCTTCTCACTATCTCCTCTGCTCAGCTAAAAGGAAAGTTTAATTCAAGTCAAAGTAATCCTTTGCTTCCTCCTTGGAAGGTGAATCTTGAACTGAGGAATGAAGAGTCTGAAATTTAGTTAAATTCTGCCTGACTGGTGGCACTTACCTCTATTCCTCATTTTATTTATTTATTTATTTATTTTTTGTGGGACCCTCGCCAGTGGCCGGAGATCGAACTGGCGCGCTGCAGAGGCTGCGGGCAGCCTCGCAACCCAGCGCTCAACCGCTGCGCCACCAGGGGAGGCCCACCTCTATTCCTCATTCTATGAGATGGCGAAGGATCTCTCTTTCTAGGCACCAGGATGACTTTTATTCTGACTCCACTATCTATGCTCCCATCCACTCTATTGCCTCTGGCACCTTCCGGTACATTCTTTTTGCATAAATTGCTATGATTGAAGCCAAAAAAGTGAACTGATAGAGTTTCAGTGCCTCACAAATCCCATCGGTGAAGCAGCTATGTTTCATGTATTATTATGTGGGAAAATGTGAAGTTTTCAACAAATCACACAACCCTTAGTTCGTTCTTGTAAAGCATGCATTCAATCTGTACAGTTTGATGTTTCTTCCTAGGGTTATAAATAAGTATTATGTATTTATATTTTGAGTTTTCATCTTTCTCTTTTGTGTACTAATCGTTCTTCTTCTATCACAATAAAACTCACCATTGGAGCACACAACTGCAGATATTTAAATAGACCTTGGAAATAATATGAAATACTTATAGTAGTACACATTATAGTGAAACAGTGCTTTAAAAATTGCCTCTTTTGAGAAATTGAACAATTAAGAATAATATATCTTAAGTAAAGGTATATTTTTAAAGCCCATGTGATAGGATTCAAGAGGGTTATAAATTAAATAGAAAACTATTCAAGCATATCAAAAGACACAAAGCAAGATGTCGAAGAAAGAACAATAGCATGGATCATTGTGGTGTTTCTGGATGCTAGGCATGAATATCTACAGGAAATTGTAATCACACCAATGAATGTTGCATAAAAGAAGCCAGACTTGAAAACTCACATTCTTTTTATTTATTTATTTATTTTTTTAATAGAGGCATGTTTTATTTATTTATTTGTTCGTTTGTTTTGTTTTGTTTATACATGCACTGGGTACAGTCAGAAGCGTGGGAGGGTGAGAGAATTCACCAAAGCCAGAGCGGGGAGCAGAGCAGGCAGAAGGACCGAAGTACACTGCTGAGGGGAGCAGCGGGCGGCAGGAGAGGTCTGCAGCGCCACCGGCCCTGCAGAGGCCGCGGGCAGCTTCGCAACCCAGCGCTCAACCGCTGCGCCACCAGGGAGGCCCAAAACTCACATTCTTGATGAATCTATTTATATAAAGTTTAACCAGGCAAAACTAATCTAAGGTATTAGAAGTTGAGAGGCGTTACTTTTAGAGAAGAGGAGGGATTGACTGATGTAGGGGAGAGGATTTGGAGATGTTGGCCTACTCCATTTCTTGACCTGGGTAGAGGTTATATGATTGTCCTCTTTATACTAATATGTTGAGATGAGTATTTGCTTTGTACATTTTTCTGTATTGTATACAGATTATTTATGCATATACATACTTCCATGTATTTTTAGTGGAAAAAAGATTATAAAATGAGGGGGGAAAGGCAATATCTTATTTTGGTTTAAAAGAGAAATCTGGATCTGAGCCTTCTTGGATGTTGATACTTAAGGTAGCTTATTACTGAAAATTTAAGAAGTTTCTTTGTTATTGATTGCTGTATTGTCTGTTTATTTACCTTCCCTACTTTCTATCAATGCCTCTCTAAAAAACATATCACTTCTACTTAAGAATAGAGTGTGGGTAGTAAGCAAAATCCTAAGGATTTACTCCTTGGCCATAGCTCCCATGCTGAAAATTCAAGTAGCATAAAGGTGGTTCTATTAGTTAAATCACACTGGACAATGCTTTCTTTGTAAGAAACATGGGGAAATGATTGCTGTTTCCTAACATGAGGGTATTTAACTATGCGATTATAAAGTGGTTCTGGGTTGTGCTTCTAGCGTGTGTTTTCAATGTATTTGTATTACAATAACTTCAAAGAAAGAAGAACAAACATAGATGACAAATTTATATTAATGTAATTTTGTCATTTACATATTAAATAGATTTTTAATTTAAAACACCATTATATTGTTGTAATTCAATACTGCTGTATACTGTATAATGTTATAGATATGATTATGTCATATATTTATAAGCTGTTCAAAATGCAAATGTTTGTTTTGGTTGGGATTAAACCTATCTTTTGAGTGATAAAGAATAATTCAAGAAGAATTATTTAATATTGCTTTGTTTCTTTCTCTGAACAGGAAAAAAAAAAAAGGCTTCCACTGGAAAAAAAAAGACTAAATCACAGTGATAACTCAAACAATTAGTTATGAAAAGTTGCAGAACTGTAGTTACATGGGGAATGAAACAGCTAGTTCTGGATTAGGGAATTTAAATTGTTTACTAAATCCAGTCATCACTTTTTTGAAAGCTGTTAAAAAGTTTAAAAAAATATCATTTAAGAGATCTAAATTTTCTCTTGCTTTGGAATTCAACCAGGGTCACAGGGTTCTTGAGACTTCCGCTCAAGAACGAAATGAGGACTCATTATACTGATAAGGAAAAGGTCAGGAAAGAGAAAAAGGTTGAACACAGAAACATGTAAAAATACCACCAAAGTCTGTCCATCAGAGATATCGATCTATCATGTATATATTTTAATTAAAGCAAATTTTCAGTTTATTTTAAAATGAAATTCTACCCCCAAAATCTGGAGCTCATTCCTTATATACTAATGGATTGGAAGAGTTATGGTAAAAAAAATCCAAGTTTTTTAGAAGACTTTGGTGGTATTTTTACATAATGTTTCTATAACTAACCAACCCGGCTTCCAAGTTTTCAATTAGAGTGAAAAATAATCCATCTGATCCAATCCTTAGACGCGAAGCTGGGCCAAAAAAAGGTGAATTCATTATTCCTGTAATTAAATAGCCAAAGTGAATAAGCGATTTACAAATTTAATTGATAGCTGAGGTCTCAGTTGCTCTAACTCACTGGTTGTATCTTACTTGGATGGGCAGACTGGCAATGGGAATAGACCCTCTGGCTCTGTTTATTTACCTGGCTCTGTTTATTTACCATCATTGCATTATGACTCTAAATTACATCATTGGCTAGTAGTTTATTGTTTCATACTAAGAAGGCTGACAGAACTTGTCTTGGTAGGTTCATAGACAGTCACAATCCCAATTCTTTTCAACTGCTCTGTAGCAATGCAAAGCTCTCACCACTGCTGGAAACAACTCCAGGGGAATGCCTTAGCACAAGTGGTAGGATAGCCTTTTATCAACCCACCACCACAGTCAGATTTCTAGGGTTTGTTTTGGTTTTGGTTTGTCTGTCCCTTTGCTGTTTCTTTTTACTCCACATATGATGAAAAAAAATTAGGATAAAAATGATAGATTCAATTAAGTATAAAACTACGGGTTACTTATCACTAGTTATCACTTTTGTTTATATACAACTTTGGTTTAAATAACTAGTTGGGGCAGAGTGGTGAGTTAATACAAGAGTAGCAGATAACAATACACATAATGTATATGCTGCTAAACTCAAAAGATGTTTAATAACAGTCCATTTCGGGCTTCCCCTGGTGGTGCAGGCGGTTGAGCGCAGCGCTGTGAAGCTGTCCGCAGCCTCTGCAGTGCGGGTTCGATCCCAGCCGGCCGGTGAGAATCCCACATGGCGCAGCAGACCTCTCCTGTCTCACCCGGTGCTCCCCTCAGCAGTGTATTTCTTCGGTCTGCCTGTTCTGTTCCCCACTCTGTCTCTGGTAAATCCTCTCACCCTCCTGCACATCTGGTCTGTGCCCTGGTTCTTGTATAAATAAATAAATAAATAAATAAATAAATCCTAAAAAAAAAGAAAAAGAAAAAAGAATAACAGTCCATTTCCCCGAATTTAGAAGAAATTATATTAAATCAAAGACTGCACCAAGAAGAGGGGAGGGTAGCTAAGAAACACCTTCATGTCTAAATGGAGAAGAATCACCCCCCAAAACCCTTAAATTTAGCTGTTAAATGTACATCCAGCAGCACAGCTGAAAAAAAAAAAAAGCTTTCATAAACTGATTTGCAGCATTTATTTTATTAAAAAAATG
Source organism: Talpa occidentalis (assembly GCF_014898055.3). Classification (NCBI taxonomy): domain Eukaryota; kingdom Metazoa; phylum Chordata; class Mammalia; order Eulipotyphla; family Talpidae; genus Talpa; species Talpa occidentalis. Next base: position 31,018,670 of record NW_023600993.1, read on the forward strand.
AGCAGGTTTTATCATCCAGCTGAATTCCTGAAGTTCAAATATCCATGAAGGAGCTGCAAATCATCTCTTCTGCAGCATGATGGCCTGGCTTGCCTGCTCCATTATTTCCTCCAGAGTGCCCCTTTTTCTCTTACAATATTTGCTTAGTAATTTGGATTGTGCCTGTGTGGAGGCATTCACTCTGTGATTATCATTATGATTTGTGCTATATACTTCAACTTAAAAGACAACAAGTTTGAGACTCCCTTTCATGAATAATTACTATACTTGATCTAATAACCAGGTGTATGTCTTTCAAATGTTTAACTATGTCTATCTCTAGCTGTATCCCTTTAGAGATACTAATTATATCTCTGTTGTCTATTTTTTTGTGTATTTCAGTCTATTTGTACAATTTTTTCCCCTGTGAAGCCTTCATTTCTTTGCCTGCCATCTCCCTTCCTACATTGAGAAATGGTAGGCAATAGTGTGTTAGTAGACCAGCTCTCAAAAAAAGAAAATGAACTCCAGTTCGAGGTGATTTCTAATTCCTGTGCTGTAAATACTTCCCATTTGAAGTTCTAAGGTTTAACACCCTCCTCATAAAATTCCTAAATATTTTAACAGCAAACTCATGAATCAGTTAAGTGACGGCTCCAGTCATGTAGGTAAGCAGTAAGATCATTGCTAGTTTTGCACTGACTTAGAATAGCATTTTCACTAACTGTTCATCCACTCACACCACCCAAATTTTCTTCAGCTGTGGACATGGACAATCAGAACATATTTCAGTATGGAATCAATGATGGGTGAAAATTGTTTCTTCTCTGCATGCCTGAAGAGCTAAAGTTAAATAAGACAGTTTGCTGAATTATTTAGAACCAAGTATTTATTGCATCCTAAACAGCTATTTCCCACTCATCAGAAAATGCAAGAGAGTCAAGACACCAATTGCTATTTGCCTTTTTACCACAAGTGCAGACTAAATGGAATGGCTATTCAATAAGCTGTATGAAATTCAAGGATGCATTTTCAAAATGATGAGGTGGTGAATAAACAGGCAACATTAATGTCAGGGGGAATTATGGGTATGAATGATTTCTTTCTGCTAATGTATAAACCATCCCCTGCTACCAACATTCAGTGGCATAAATAATGGCTACAGACATGCATTTTGCCCTTGGAAGTTCAAACACAGAAAGGCAACTGACATTTTCAATGTCAACATTTTGGAGGGCAACATTTTCCATGATTTATTAGGATGCCTGTTATTTTCAGCATGGATTGATCAGAAAAAAGCAGCCCAGAGAAAGATAAAAGATCAGAAACATGATGGGACATATCCTTTTAAAAATATTGATTCTACTGAAAATAAAAGTCCAGGCTCTTCTCTTATAATCAAACGAAATGCGGAGGAAAGGAACATTGTTAAAATTCTGTCCCCAAATCATGATGACTTCAAATTTCTTAGGATCAGGGAACATGACTGAAAATTGAATGCTAGCCCCTCTTGCCTCATCCTTTCCTCTCTTTCCTGCTCCCACCTTCAGTGGCATCGTAGCATAACACTGACAAACATTTCTATAACTTTCTTCTCTAAGTCTGGGTTTCCTAATGAGTCATGAAAAGCATTAGAAGGACAACACTATGAGAGCTGGTACAAACTTGGTAACTATTTTATGGGCCACGACTATGTGATTTTTGATTGAATGTGGATGGGGAGATTTGGTGCTGCTGTAGGTCTGATGTACACACACACATCCACTGTCCCAGTGTTGTAAGCACTATAAGCTATGGGGACAGGAGGGGACAACATCATGCAATGCTCACTCTATTTTATTTGTGCTCTTTCTCTTTGTTAAATGCATGCCTTCTTTTTCTTCTTTTTCTCTTGATTGGTTAGTTAGGAATTTATCTTATTAAAATCAAACATAGGGCCTCCCTAGTGGCGCAAGGGGTTAAGCACTGCACTATGAAGCAATCCAAAGCCTCTGCAGCGAGTTTGATCCCGGGCCTGTCAGGGAGCAACCCACATAGCGAAGCAGACCTCTCCCGTCTCACCCACTGCTCCCCTCAGCATTGTATTTCAGTCAGTCTGCCTGTTCTGTTCCCCACTCTGTCTCTGGTGAATCTTCTCACCCTCCGCATCTCTGGTTTGTGCCCCAGCTCTTGTATGCATAAATAAATAAATCTTTTTTAAAAAATAAAAAAATAAAATTAAACATACTAATATCAACTTTTGGCTAATATTTAATGGATTTTACTTTTCTTACACATCAATGGTCTGCAGTTCTCCATATTAGCATACAAAGATATACCTGATTTTTCTTAGTTCCTATTATCCCCTTAATATTTAATGTTATGGGAGGAGGGGGAACAAAAATTTACTTAATTATGGGCATTCTTAATAACATTTTTTATGCTATTAGAATACTGATGGGAACATCTGTGTATGTCTTCTCTACATGTACATGAGAAAGGTCAGATTCCCAGAAGTCAATTTTCCAGGCCGAGGGCACATTAGTTTTACTTTTTTTTTTTTTTTTTAAAGATTTATTTGTTTAAGCATATAAGAACTGGGGTACAGGCCAGAGGTGTGGGAGGTGAGAGGATTCACCAGAGACAGAGTGGGGAGCAGAACAGGCAGATCCACTGAAATACACTGCTGAGGGGAGTGGCGCGCGAGTCAGGAGAGGTCTGCAGCGCTATGTGTGCAGCTCCGGGGCTGAGGAGCAAACTCATGTTGCAGTGGCTGCAGACAGCTTCAGAGATAACTACTACACCATTTTCAAAATGACTTGGCACTCTCAACTAAGTGGTAGCACTGATCTAGGTTCTTTTTTTTTTTTTTTTTTTTTTAAGATTTATTTATTTATTTATACAAGCACTGGGTAGCGCAGGAAGGTGACAGAATTCACCAGAGCCAGAGCGGGGAGCAGAGCAGGCAGAAGGACCGAAGTACACTGCTGAAGGGAGTAGTGGGTGGCTGGAGAGGTCTGTATGCCATGTGGGACCCTCCTTTGGTGGCCATGTGGGACCCTCCTTTGGTGGCCATGTGGGACCCTCCTTTGGTGGCCGGGGAGCAAACCGGCGCTGCAGAGGCTGCGGGCAGCTTTGCAACCCAGCGCTCAACCGCTACACCACAGGGGAGGCCCTGATTTAGGTTCTTGCAAATAAGTACCATGAGCCTTTTTCATTTAAGTCATTGTGGTTTCAATTTGCATTCCCTTGATCACAGATGAGTGTTAGCATCTTGTGGCTATTTTTGGCTTGAGGGTTTTCTCCTCTCAGAAGAATTTTTAAAATCTACTTTGTATTTTTTTTCATTTTTTTCTTGGTAAATTAAATTTGATTTCTTCATATGTCCCAAATCAATTTTCCTAGTCTGTTCTATATTTTTGCATTGTGTTTTATTGTTGTTGTTTTTTTTTCACACAGATGCTTTAGGTTTTGATGTGGTTAATTAATCTCTATTTTTCCTTTATGGCCCTGCTTTTTATCTGGTTCTGAGAGTTCAACTGACATTCACTGGCTAGTCAGAATGCCTTGTGTCTGGAGGATAAGTTCCACTAGTGAGTTCTAGAATCTAGTCTCCAGGTGACCATGTTCCTCTTCCCTCTTCCCGTTTGATGGCACTCTCAACCTCTTATGCTTCATTCTAGACTTTAATATCTGCCCCTTCATCAACCCCCCCCCCACTTACCCCAACAATGTGGATGTCAGAAGGAACCTTGGAAATGGTTTCATCTCAAACTCTCATTTTTATACACGAGGAATTTAAAATCTAGACCTTATCGGGCCTCCCTGGTGGCACAAGGAGTTGAGTGCAGCACTATGGGGCTATCTGCAGTGCAAGTTCGATCCCCAGCTGGCCAGGGAGCAACCCACATGGCACAGACCTCTCCTGTCTTGCCCACCGTTCCCCTCAGCAGTGTGTTTCAGTCAGTCTGCCTATTCTGTTCCCACTCTGTCTCTGGTAAATCCTCTCACCCCCTCAACTCTGGCCTGTACCCCAGTTCTTGTATGCATAAATAAATAAATCTAGACCTTGCTATCCAACGTGTTGGCCATTAATCTCATGTGGTTTTTACAATTTAAGTAAAATTTTAAAACTTAAAATTTCAAGTGCGCCATAATTTCATATGACTCATGGCTATTATATTAGACCAGGGAGCTTTAGAGTATTTCCATCATTGCAGAAAGTTCCAGTGGACAGGACTGCTCTAGAACTCTGTAATTTAAATCGTAGTTTGCTGACTGGCCACAGAAACACAGGCATCACTGGGCAATGGTTAGAATAGAGAAACTCTATTAATTAACGGAGAATCAGGTCCCTTTTCAAACTTGCAAAATTGGAATCTGTATATTAACAAGATCCACAAAAGTTTGCAGGTAGATTAGAGCCTGAGAAACCTTAATCATGTGCCTCTCCCCTCTCCTTTTAAACTGTGCAACAGTTTAAAAGCACTCCTACAGAGTGATGGACCCTTCATAGCCGGGTCCCACAAGACCTCTTGGGGATGCATGCCTATACCACCCATCTTTCTGAAGGGGCTGCCACATCCGTTAAGTTTTGTTACTGAACTCAGCACCACTGAGCTGGAAACCATACTCCAGGCAGTCCAGTTCCCAACAACCAGCCAGTCAGATATAGATGCAGGTGCCCCCCAGATATAGATGCAGGACCCTTCTTAGGGTCCAAGAAGCGGGGGTAGGAGAGGGTCAGTTTCCACAGTCACCTAGCCACTGACTTTCTGCGGTCTCTCGTGTATACAGAGCGCGAGGTGGATGGGAGTTGCTGGTCTGGGAGTGCCCAACCCAGTGCCCCGCACGTCAGAGGATACAGTTTGACTAAAGAGTCGTGTGAGTTGTCCTCTCCCCTGTCTACCTACCGGTGGGAATGTGCTGGCGAAAGGTTATACTCATTACAAAATTTCCAGTCGCCATTACAGCAACTACCAGTCATCTAACACCGTCCTTCCAGGGCACCTAAGTCCCCAGGGTACTCCCAGGTGCCTGCCCAGTGCCCAGCACCTGACCGTGAAGGTCAGGGGATGATGCGTTCATACGATCATCGTTGACTTTATTTACTGCCTGTCTCACCGGTTCCCCTACAGAGTGACGGGCCCTACGCCCACACCCCGCGCGCCGGGCGGGGAGGCGCATGCGCGGCTTGGGTGAGGCTGGGGGTGAGGCCTGGCCGAGCTCGCGCAAGCGCGGTCGCGCCGCCAAGGCTGCGGGTGGGGGCGGGCGGCGCATGCGCGGGCGGCGGCGGCCTTAAGGGCGGCGGCGGCCTGGGGCGGCCCCAGTCGGCCTGTCAGCCGGCTTGGAGAGACGGCTGGGTCTCGCGCGGCGACGGCGGCCATGGCGGCGGCGGAGGAGAAGGTGGACCCTGCGGACGCTAGCGAGAGGTGTGTGCGGCCGGAGTTGCGTGAGCCTGGGGCGCGCGCTTTCCGCGCGGGCGGGGTCTAGACCGGCGGGGGCTCTGAGGACGCGTAACCCGCTCGGCGGCCCCGGCGGGCGTCCGGGGAGAAGCAGCCCCGACCGGGTCGGCTGCGGGGTGCGGGGGTGTCTGAGGGTGGCTGAGGGTGGCTGAGGGGGACTGAAGGGGGCTGAGGGGGTCTTCGGCCGCGCTGTGGTGCCAGCCGCTCCCGGGGGCGGCGGAGGGCGGCGCGGCGTCCAGACCCGGCCCCGGCGGCCGAGGGCCTCGGACCCGCGCTCTGACCCTGCGCGGCCGCGACGGTGACCCGCTGTCACGGGAGCCCGCCGAGTGCGTCACTCTGTCCGCGGCTTCGCTCTGCAGGTAGGCGCTGTGCTCTGTCCAGCTCGGGCGACGGCCCTGTGCGGTGCCGCGCGGACCAGCCTCCCGAGCCCTGGAGGCAGGGGCGGCGCTGCTTGGCTTAGTGGGAGATGAAAAAGCCCGAATTCACCCCTGAAGGCCTGGGAGATATGGGGGTGTCGAGGGAAGGAGGAGCCAAGCGTGAGGGAAAGGAGGTTGGGTGAGTGGATATATGGCTTTGGTTTGTGGAAAACACTCGATTCACAATTATTCTACAGAATGGAATGTACGTTCACAGTTAGTGATCTTTACCATGGAGATCTGCCTTTGCTCCCAAGCTGGCGTTGCTGGAGAAGTGTGAGTGCGTGTAGCAAACTTTATGGAAGTTGGGGGACGGATGTCTAAGGTGAAACTTTTTGATGTACGAATATACAGAGTTTGAATTATTGTATTTGCCAGTAACGAATTTAATACCCTTGTCAGTAAAGGAATAGTAGTTAGCAGTGGCAAAATTAAATTGCTGTGAACGTTACTGCCTTATTTCTCAAAGCTCGCTGTTGTTGTTGTGGAAAGTAGATAACTTCTATGCTCCGTCTACATTTGTTTAATATTTTGATAACACTTCTATTCAGATGTCTGAAGAAATACCGTAAGTGATAGAAGATCATATGGAATACCATGAAATCATGGGTAGTTGGAAAGATGCCAGACAGAAAAAGTTGTGAAATATTAGAAACTAGGTTTTGTTCTTGACTTGTTTTTATGTTGATTGGGTCCATTGTTTTGGTTGATGAACTTCCTGGTGTTGATGAACTTCCTGGTTGAGGTGAGATGCTGAATGTCACATGGACACAAGTAGGAACCTAACTGTTGGCTTCTTCCTTTCTATTTTGTCAACATTTTTGTCTCTCTCTGAGACTGCGTTTAGGTGGGCTCTTTGGTCTCCATCTTGTGGGTCTAGGGAATCCCAGGGACAACTGTGAGAAGAATTTTTGGCTTCAGGTGATAACTGGAAGTGTTGGGGGACAGACTTAACATCCTTTTCAGGTGACCAGCTGTCCCATGACAGAGATGAACCTCCTCCTTACTCTTGGCATACACTTAAGCAGTGTACTGTAACCAAACTAGTATGGCTTTCTGAAGGGTACCAGCCCAGCAAGTTCCTACGCCTGCTGACTAGTCCCTAAAAGTGCTCATATTAAACCTAAGGGTGACCCTATATAGTAGGTATTATTACTGTTACCATTTTTCAGTTGTAACTGCAAGTGGGGGGCTACTGGTACACCACTAGCAAATAGCAGGGTTGGGTTTGACACTCCTCATTCCCCCACATCCAATTAGGATTTAGTATAAGTATCTTTATCTTTGTTAACTTTCACTGGGATTGGTACTTATGTGGAATGTTGGGTTCTTGTTGTATCTTTTATTTTGACACTTATTTAAGTGTCATTTCAGGTTTTGCTGGGGAGATGACATTAGCAAAGGAAGCAATAAAATGACTAGCAGAAGGCTTTTGGAGTGTATGATTATTGTCTTTTTCCTTTGTGATTCTTAGTGAAGACAGGCATACTTGAAAGCCATTTGACTTTCAACATCTAACCCTTTCAGCTGCAATACAGTTGAGAAAGTTAGATGTAATAAGAGTAGGGTAGACGTCTGTGAATTGCTGCAAAGTTGTCCTAGAGAATGATTAAATATCAGATGAGTTTAGAGGGGAAGCTGTCATAGTATTGCTCAGTTGCATAGGAGACTATAAAATAGGTGGTTTGCAGCCGTATGTTAGAATTAGCTTGTACCAGCAAGTAAGTAATTGCTAAATTTTCAGAAATTTTGCCAACTGTTGGCAGCTTGAAATCAGCTATGGTCGTAGTAGTTATATCATGAAATCATAAAGAAAAATGCTACAGATAAGGGATTTTTTTTCCCCTCCTTTTCTTCTCCATGGGTTTCCTAGCACCCTACTGTAGGATTTATAGTAGAATTTGACTGCCTTGCAGAAGTAAGAGTGGATTTATCACTTGTCCTTTAAAAGACTGCTAAGATTAGTGACTCCTTCCTCTTGTCATCTCCCCTTCTGAAACCCTGTCACCTCATTTAAAAATCACAGATATCCTCAATGCCACATATCAGTGGGCTTTTATTTTTCTTAGTACTTATTTTTCATGAGTCCTTTTTAGTGTTTGACACTGTAAGGATAGCTACTCTGTTAAACTCTTGTCAGACATTCTAGCTCTCATGGCATTTAGCTTGTTTTACGTCAGACCAGTAGTCACTTTTATTAGGTTCCCTTCTTTTTCCACTTTCTAATGTAGTCATTCACCAAGAGTCAGTCTTCAGCTCTGTGTTCTTTCTTTTTGTTCACTCACATTCCTTGAACTGTCTTGACTGTGATAGGATGGGCACCTCATCCTTATTTTGGAGCCCTCCTCAATATTGCTCTAGTGATACATCTAATTGTGTAACAAATGTTTGTACCTAATTCCTCAAACATAACATGTCCAGACTAGGATGGTATTTACACCTTTGTAAATTTCCACCTTTCCATTCCCATTGCCACCTGGGAGCCACCTACTTCAGACCCCCTATTCCCTGTTCTGGATTATTGCCCAATTTAGTGACACATTCAGATCCTATGCTCTCAACTTGGTTTATTTCATTAGTTGCTTTTGTATCATCAAGAAGCTGAGCCTTGTTTGTAGCACAGCCACACAGAGTGGCTTTATCATCTGACTTCCCTGACTTCAGAGCCCTTTGCAGGCTGCATAGTTCCCATCTATCTTTGGAATCTTGTTTCTGCCTTGGGCCCTGGCTCTAGCCAAGCTGTAGCTTTCATTGTTTCCCAGACATGATCCTTGTGCACCTCCCATTTCCCCATAGCTTGGTTCACGTTCTTTTCTGTGACCCAAGGGTGTGATCTCCCTTCTCTCTGAAGTCCATGATATTTTCTTAAATGTTCTTTATACCACTTATACCATGTTTTGTAGTATAGATAAATGTGCTTTTGAAGATACCATAAATATCTGATAAAGCCTAAAGGAGTATTACAAGGGGGGGGGCGGGTGGGAATTGTATGGGGACTATATAACCAAGGTGAAAATGCATACATTGTGCAAAAATGAAAAATGATGTAAAAAATATATAAAATAAAATTTTAAAAAAGGAGTTTTATAAATGGTAAGCATCAATAAATTTTTGTTTGCACTAGCACAAACATTAATATTAAAAAAAAAAACCCTAGTAGTTGATTACACATTTTACAGCTGTTACTTAAATTTTTTTCGTCCTTTGATACTCAAGGAACATCAAACACTATAAGAAATTCAAAGTTTGAATTTGATTAGGACAACAATTAGGATCATGGACTTGAATTATATTGAAGATGCTAAGAATATGATTCTGTTTCTTGACCCTGGATGAACGAACCCATGCTTTACTATGTCCAAAGTGCCAATCACAGACCAGCAAATTCAGATTTCAGTCCTGTGACAGAGAACTTGACAAAAGATTATAAAGGCCTATGGATGGTCAACTTAATAAAAACAACACTAGACAATACATTTTGGGATTACAGATATCTCTGAATGAGTCCTTAAAAATTTGACCTATATTACTTATAATAACCATTCATAAACATAGTGTTGGAATTTTTTTTTTAAGATGTTTTCTTCTTCTTCTTTTTTTTTTTTTGATTTATTCATTTATTTATACAAGCACTGGGTATAGTCAGAAGCGCAGGAGGGTGAGAGAATTCACCAGAGCCAGAGCGGGGAACAGAACAGGCAGACTGACTGAGATACACTGCTGAGGGGAGCAGCCGGCAGCAAGAGAGGTCTGTGAGCCATGTGGGACCCTCGCTGGCCGGGGATCGAACTGGCGCTACAGAGGCTGCAGGCAGCTTCGCAGCCCAGCGCTCAACTGCTCTGCCACCAGGGGAGGCCCAAGTGTTGGAATTTTTTAGTCAAACCTCATGGTTCTGTAATTACTTATTCCTGATCGTGAATCGGTAAAATTATGTGGAAAGATGATTTTTAAAAGAAATATTGGCCAGTTTGAGACCTAGGATTTTTAATTTTGTTTTCTTTACTTAGTGGATGAACTTCTCTTAGAACTAACATGAAATGTCACTTGGATTTGTTAAGCAATGCAAATCTAAGTGCACTTAATATACTCCTTTATGTTGGATGATATTGTGCCTGATTCCAAAATGGTTGGTTTTCTGTGTTAGAGATGGTAGAAAACAATTAGGGGAAAAAATATTAGATAGCACTTGGATATGTCTAAAACACTGATTCTCCAACTCTGGATCTTTAAAAGTTATTGGTTAGGAATTAAAAAGGTTAAAAGAATGCTAATTAATGTGTTAAAATATACGAAAGGGCCTTTGTTGTCACTGATGTAATGGTTATTGACAATTTAGACCATTTAAGTATCATTTATTTAAAATGGCATGTTAGTCATTTAAATTATATGTTGTATGAGTGCCTAACTTACACTTTTGTATTATATGTACTATTTTTTTCTCTTTTCCAAGAGTAAGATTTAGGAAGTAGTTCTCAGGAAAGAAGGCCATCCATTAATTGAGGAATTATTTCAGAGGAATATGTATATCCTTACTGCTAATAGATTTGAATAATCATAATAAAAATCAAAACCTTATAGTTTCTCTGTGCTTGGAGTAGCTTATAGAAAGCATTAATAACATATTTTTTGTCTTTTGAGAGCTGCAATATAGGAATGGAGGTCATTTTAAACATTGTAATATAATGAAATCCTCTTTACTTATAACCTAATTAGAAATGTTATTTAAGTGGCCAAGAGTGTGTGGAAATTGGCCAGACTTCTGTATATTTTCTTCAGAATACACTGAAACCTCTTTCACTGTTTCACAATATTTATTGATTGAGCAATTCAAGTTTAGTAATACTATAGATAGTCAAATGTCTTAGAGACAAAACAGGGACTACTAGACAACTTATATGTTGATGGCATGGGATATAAGTAAAATGTTAATTATATTAAAAAATGGAGGAAAACTGTTTATCTTTTAAACTCAGGATACTTAAAAATTAGGCTCTTAATACTATTAATTCGTTAAGCACATCTTATTTGGCTTTTCTTGAATGGTCACCACTAATGAAGTTTTTTAAAGCTTTTCTTAGAAGTCTGATGACTGAAGTGATTCTCTGTATCGGTTACAGTGGTTATAATGTAAGATTCCTTTTTTTTTTTTTTAAGATTTATTTATGCATACAAGAGCTGGGGTACAGGCCAGACATGGGGGTGGGGGTGAGAGGATTCACCAGAGACAGAGTAGGGAACAGAACAAGCAGATCAACTGAAAAACACTGCTGAGGGGAGCAGTGGGAGAGACAGGAGGGGTTTGCTGTGCCATGTGGGTCACCTCCCTGACCTGGGATTGAACTCCTGCTGCAGTGGCTGCAGATAACTTCATAGTGCTGCATCTTAACCCCTTGTGCCACCAGGGAGGCCCCAAGATTCCCTTTATTTGCTCATTTTATTAGATGCTTTAGGGCTTGGATCTTCAGCCTCACTAATATGGTTAGTGCTCACTGATGGGGCTTTGGAGAAACCTTTTGGTGTAAACTGTTAAGTCTTTTTGTTGTCATAGAGTACACATGGTAAATGGCTTTTTATATTATGATTGACAATTGAGAAGTTAGGGTCTCAGCAATGGAGATTGTATTCATTGATTATCTGTTTAAGTAAGCTGGGGAAGTTAAGTTTTGCTTTTCTATTTATTTTTCATAGCTTTAAGGAAACAGTCCTGTGTCCTGTTAACTCTTTTTTATAGGTGGACCACAAAAACTTAATTTTCACTTTGAAACTTGTGACCTCAGAAAAATGACTGGATATTTAACTAGCTTCAATCTGCTGTCCTTAGTTCCAGTATCATTTCCACAGGTCCAGTCTTCCACTAAACCGAGAGCTGTACAGCACTGAATAGCATCTGGGATCTTGTGAAAAGGGCAGAAGATCACTTTGAAGATGGAGTGAATTTATCCCAAAGACAGGAGATGAAGTTGAATGGTTGTTTTATAGGGTTGAAGCAATAGAAGCGGCAAGCCGAAAGGTGGGAACTCACGAACAAAGGGTAATTAACTAAAGGATGGAAAAAGGAAAAATAGATCCCTGCTTCCACTTTTTAGAAACTGTCCCTTTGAGCCCTATTAAGTGTGCGGCACTGAATCCTGTAAAGTATCCCAATGACTAAAATAGAAGACAGTTTCTCTAAAACATCTTATCTAGTTAAGACAAAACGGACTGGGCTGAGACATCAGGGCTTAGAAGATAGGTTTCTTTACAGTTACATGAAGAATGGAAATAAAATATTGTGCTTTATTCTGTTAAAAAAAGATCTTTCATTTTAAATATGCTTTAGAAAAACTCGACTTAAAAAAGAAATTATCTACTGTGATGAAAAAGGTTGCTGTGAAAACCTGAGGGTGTTTGTGGCTCTTGTGTTTAAAGAGCCCTAAAATTTTAATGTAATGCATTTGTCTTGCAAATATAAAAAAAAAAAAAAAAAAAAAAAAAAAAAAATACTGCCTCTTTTTCCAGATAAACCCATTACTAGGAGGCAGAATGCATGGGTTAGACAATTTTATCCTTTGAAAGTTGGTTTTGTGATGAGAGTTAGGCACAGTTTCTGTGCTACAGGGCATTTTAAACTTCACTGCCATGTACAGAGTAGATATTCAGATATTGAATTATTTCTTGAATGTAATTTTTTAATTTAAAAAATATTATATTTGTTTTTTCTTTGCCTTAGCAGGCTTATGGTGTCACTTGGAACAATAGTAGATTATAGTTCATTTCCCCTTAATTTTCCTTTTTTTTTTGTACTGACCTCTGATTCTCTCTGGCAAAGAACTATGCTATTATTTGAGAGATATTTATTTAAGATAAATAATGATACTGAGTTGTAGGTCACTTCCTGTTGCAGGCTATTATGTATCTTCTGTTCTAATAGTCTTTCTTCATATAATATCTGCACAGTATAACCATGTGCCATGAAAACCTGACTGAATACACATCTGCTTATAGTCCTATCCTTTAATCCTGTCTGTTTATGTGTGTATATATTTGCATATATACATACATATGTAATGATACTAAACTTACTAGGACATTCTTACATCTAAAGATAAAGAGACAAGAAAATTGACTAGCAGATAAAAGCCATAATATACTCAAGCCTTTTAATATGCCTCATATATATGAAAAAAATATGGGTTACGCTGGTTCTTGTAACCTTCCTATATTGTTCGTACTGTTGATTACCCTTTTCTGGATTCACCTATTTGCATCAGTATTTCTTGTTTTTTGTTTTGTTTCGTTTTGGAGTGGGGATGGTTTAGGCCCTTTCCCTGCTTATGTCCTATCTCCCTATTCCTATTTAAGAACCACTGTACTGTAAGTGCTCTCTTCCTATAGAAATGAACTTCATCTGCCTTTCCTCATCTACTTCTGGTATGTCTTATGATCAAGGCCTTTAGTTTACAAGCACAATTGTCAAGTCTTCACATGACTTCCAGCCATTTAATGTGGTTGACACTGGCAATATAAAAATGATTTTTAATATGGGGTTAGCATTCATTGTGCTCATAGTGCAGCTGGGCAGATAAAAACATAAATAACTACTGCAGTAGTAACTGTATCTGTATCAAGGGCTAGAGTAGTGATTAATGACCTCTGCACTTGGCATCAGAATTAGGGACAATATCTAAAAAAAAGTGACACAAGGGATTCAGGGCAGAGGGAAGAGCTGTGCAAAGTCATAGAGGCATACAATAGTGTGAAGTTTTAAGAGTTATGAAGTACTATAAAAGTGCAATGTGCGAAAGACAAGATTGGAAGATGGTAAGCTGTAATGGATTTAAGTTACCTTCTTTGTAGGCTAAAGGAATGTAACTTTGTAATTCAACTTTATCCTTTTGTTAAATACAGATCTTTCACTTTAAATATGCTTTAGAAAAACTCTATTTAAAAAAGAAATTATCTACTGTGAAGAAAAGGGTTGCTGTGAAAACCTGAAGTGTGTTAGTGGCCCTTGTGATTAAAGAGCCCTAAATGTCAGTCCTCAGACATTTTAAGGAAAGTAGTCACCTGAGAAGGTCTTCAAATTCACTCAGAATTGAACTTATTTTTCCTTGTGTTACTTACTTATTTACTTACAAGTTGTATAGCTTTGGACCTTGTACTTAACATTTTGGAACCTAAGTTTTTACATCTGTGAAATGGGGATAAGTTGTACTGAGAATAACTTATATTGGAGTGGGCTTAATTATCCAGCAAACATAATTTATTGAGTGCCTATTATATATAAGCCCCAGAGAAATTATACAGAGAAATGTAGTAGGATGAATATACAAAGCTTAGAAAAAGCTGGATCACCTATTCAAAAGTTAGCACATTGTTTTACTCAGACCTATTTTTATTCGTGTGTTTTCTGTCATTGTTATTATTAGTAGCCCCTAAGACAGAAACTAGGAATCATCTGTCATACATTCTTTACAACCAATTATCAAATGCATTCTGTTTAACTTTGTGTGTAAAATTTTATTATGATAAACTGCTTAAATATTAAGTGTTCATTTGCTGAATTTTAACATATGCATGTATGTGTAATCCAGTTTCTTATTAGGAGAAAACCTAATTATCAGAAAATTCTCATGTTGCTCAAGTGATCTACTTGATTTTTCACAACCAATACATTTCAGATGAAGCAGTAGCTTTATTCATTCATATCATCAGTGTATGTTAATGTGCCAGGTGCTGGAATGGAAACTAAGAATGCAGTGGTGAGCACAGAGTCCTTATTACAATTCAGTGAGGATACTGATAAGTAAATGGAACTTTATAACACAACTTAAGAAGAAAATAGAACTTCAACCTAGGGTGTTGTCATGCTACCTTGATCTAATCCTGTTTGGGTGTGTGGGCAAAGTGAAAATAAAATCTAACTTGAATTTGATAGGAAATAATAATGAAGTATGAAAGGAAGGAGAAATGCATGTTCCAAGGATATTCAGGGCCAGGAAACAAAAGAGCAGGAAATATTGTATAGCTGGAGAGGCAAAATTATCCAAGAGTACAACTAAAATACTGTAAACAAGACTTGAGTTTCCCTTTTTAGGTCAACTGAAAGTAGCCTTACCTTTGAGACAGGGATGATGTAAAATGACAATTTTATTAATTCCTGCCTTTGCACTCCTTCTGAACCTTAATTAAACTCTTGTTTTAGGAATTGTTTCCTAATTAGTGCTACATAATAGTAAATTATTGTTATTGTTGTCATCAGTATATCACCTACAGCTTATTGAATATTTCTAGGTGTCTTACCTTAAAACACACTCTCTGCTTACATTTTGTGGTAGTGATCCCCAAAGATAATGGTCACCTAGGATTATGTCCATGTTTTAACCTTGGAACCTCTGAACATTGTATGGCTGGGTCTTTATAGATTTTTGACTTAACTGCAGTAAAAATTATGAGACAACTCAACATCATAAAAACAACCAAATTAAAAATTGGTAGAGAGGGCCTCCCCGGTGGCGCAGCGGTTGAGCGCTGGGTTGCGAAGCTGCCTGCAGCCTCTGCAGCCGGTTCGATCCCCGGCTGCTCCCCGGCCACCAGAGGAGGGTCCCACATGGCGCGCAGACCTCTCCTGCCGCCCGCTGCTCCCCTCAGCAGTGTACTTCGGTCCTTCTGCCTGCTCTGCTCCCCGCTCTGGCTCTGGTGAATTCTCTCACCCTCCCACACTTCTGACTGTACCCAGTGCATGTATAAACCAAACAAACAAACAAATAATAAATAAATAAATAAGACATGCCTCTAGAAAATTAAAAAAAAAAAAAAAAAAAATTGGTAGAGAATCTGAATGGACATTTCTGCAAAGAAGACATACGATGGCCAACAGGCACATGAGAAATGTTCATCAGTTATTATCAGGAACAGCAAATCAAAACTGTAATGAAATGTCATCTCCCACCTGTGAGAATGGCTTATATAAAAAAGATAAACAGTAAGTATTGGTGAGGGTGTGGAAAAAAGGAATTCTTCATACGCTCTTAGTAGGAAAATAAACTGGTATAACCATTATAGAAAAAAGTATGGAAAGTCATCAAAATAATTAGGAATAGAAACACCATATTATCTGATTACTCCACTTATGGGTATTTATCTGAAAAATAGGAGAACAATGAATTCAAAGAGATATATGTTCCCCTGTGTTCATTGCAGCATTATTTCCAATAGCCAAGATCTGAAAACAGCCTAAGTGACCACCAATGGAAGAATTGATAAAGAAGATGTATATATACTCAGTATATACAATGGTATGAAAAAAGATAAAATTTTGCCATTTGCAACAACATGGATGGACCTAGAGGATATTAATGATAAGTAAAATAGGTCAAGCAGAGAAAAGAGATAATATATGACTTCATTCTATGTGAAAGTAAATAAAATAAAAGGACAGATAAAATAAAAACATATTCTTGGATTGTAAGGACAAAATAGTGGCTACCACAGGGGTTAAAGGGTAAAGGGGATCATTTGCATGGCAGTGGTGGATAAAAACTAGAATTTTGGTGGCGATGATAATGTAATTTATACAGACATTGAATTATAATGTACACTTAGGACCTACATAATGTTTTTTTTTTTTTTTTTTAAATTTTTTTTTTAATTTTTTTTTTTAATAGAGGCATGTTTTATTTATTTATTTATTTGTTTGTTTGTTTTGTTTATACATGCACTGGGTACAGTCAGAAGCGCGGGAGGGTGAGAGAATTCACCAGAGCCAGAGCGGGGAGCAGAGCAGGCAGAAGGACCGAAGTACACTGCTGAGGGGAGCAGCGGGCGGCAGGAGAGGTCTGCGCGCCATGTGGGACCCTCCTCTGGAGGACCTACATAATGTTTTAAATAAATATTGCTTTAATAAGAATTTAAGAAATGAATTTCAAAAGTTGTAAGATGATCCTGATGGGCCCAAACTGTAATCCCTAGCGTCCTTATAAATGAAGGGCCGGAGGGACATTACAGACAAGTAGAAGAGAAGACACACAAAGGAGAGTAGGCAATGTATTGATAGTCATGGACACAGATGAAGAGTGACACTGCCACAGAGTGAGGACTAGCACCAGCCCCAGGACCCAGAGAAGGCAAGGGATAGGTTTTTGCAGAGAGCATCTATTGGAAGTGTGGCCCTGCTGATGTCTTGATTTCAGCCCAAAGATACTCTTTTCAGACTTGTCTCCCTGATTGTGCTAGAATAAATTTCTGTTGTTTTAAGCTATTAAATTTGTGGTAAAATGTTACTGCAGCCACTGGAAACAATGCACTTGTTATTCAGAAAACCCATAATGGGCTTCTTTCTCTGTATATGCGCATGCCCTTTCCTTCACTGGAAATGCCTGAACACCACTCCACCTGTTAAGATAACTTTATTCTTTTATAAAGATTCAGCTTAAAAGCAATTTCCTGACCTAATCACTCTTACCTTTGGTAAAATGTCACAAATGACTAGAATAGTTCCTCATAGATAGTAATAGCTCAACAAATACTTGTGAAGTGAATTTTTGTCATGTATTATAATTATTCACCATTAGGTCCATTAGGTTTTGGGTTGTTTTTGTTTGTTTTTTGTTGTTACTTGTTTTTGAGATATATTTATATGTATTATGTATATGTACATTATATGTATTTATATGTATTATTATTTATATGTATTATGTATTATGTATATGTATATTTATTTATATGTATTATTTATATGTATTATACATATTATTTATATGTATTGTTATTTAGACATAACATGTATACCCTTAACGTGTACAATGTGTTCATCTGACACATTAATATACTGCAATATTATCAACACTCAGCTTTAGCTAACCTAGGTTGTCAAGTCATATAACTTATAATTTGTGTGGTGAGGGTATTTTAGCAGTTTCGAAGTATGTAATATGGTATTATTCACTGTGTGTGATTAGATCTTAGAAATTACTCATCTTCTAATTGTAAGTTTATGCCCTTTAGCTTGTTTTATTTTAAAGTATTCTTGATCTTCTTTCTTGTCTCCATCTCTGTTGCCAAAGCCTTATTTCATAACCATCGCTTTCATCTGGAATCTGCAGTATTTGGTCTCTCTTCCTCAATTTCATTTTCTCTTATCAGAAAGTTCTCACTTTAAATAATACTGGCTTTGTGCTAAGCCCCTGCTAATTGTCAGAGAACTGCTGACAGGCTACATTATCTCAGATTATATGTGATAATAAGCCTGGGTGAGCTGCTGCCAGGTCAGAAGTTGAAGGCTCACCTCTCCTTGGTTGGCTGTTAGGAAAATGGTCATTTCCAGTCTCCCCATATTTCCTCACCTATTGCTTCAAATCTTCTCACTTTGTTCTCTTTATTCAGCTGTGTTCTGTGTGATGCCAGCGTTGTTCTTTTCATTTACTGTTTGCTGGAATGTGAGGTTTTCCCATTAAGAGTTAACCGGTTCAGCCTAGGCAGATTTGTTTTAGAGATATGTTACTACTCTTAACCTAGATATTTTAATAAGATTTCTTGTCTCTCAACCCTTATAATGGGTACTTTTTTTTTTAAAGATTTATTTATTTATACAAGCACTGGATACAGTCAGAAGCGCGGGAGGGTGAGAGAATTCACCAGAGCCAGAGTGGGGACTAGAACAGGCAGACTGACGAAATACACTGCTGAGGGGAGCAGCGGGCGTGGCAGGAGAGGTCTGTCACGCCATGTGGGACCCTCATCTCATGTGGGTGGCGGGGGATAGAAGCAGTGCTGCAAAGGCTGCAGGCAACTTCGCAGCCCAGTGCTCAACCGCTGTACCACCAGGGGAGGCCCATAATGGATATATTTTAATACCACTGTGTTCCTTCCATTGAAATGAAACTACTCATGGTTTTTCACATTTTTGTACTTATATACATTGTAAGTGGTATAAGGCATGGGATGTGGGATGCCTTTTTCTTCTGTTCTGCCCGTTTTTAGCTTCTGTTTTATTATTTGGAGTCTCGCTAGCCATGAAAATGAGATAGACTTTGATTATCTACTTCCATGTTCACAGCCTGTCTGTATCTCAGCACTGCACCACAATACTTTGTATCTGTTAGGTGAATTTTGTCACATATAGGTATCATAACCATCACACAGACAGTAAATTCCCTATTCTGATTTTCCTCTCCATAGGCAACAGTTAGGATTTAAGAAGAACCTTAATTTAACTCTGTATTTTGTTTTTTTGATGTTCTAGGTCAGGATGGCTAACTGGTTGGCTTCCCACATGGTGCCCTACATCCACATCACACCTTAAAGAAGCTGAAGAGAAAATTTTAAAATGTAAGGTTTTCTTCTTTTAAGTTAACTGAGCTATTTTATGAAAATAGGCCCAAGGTATTGCATGGCCCTAAAACTCGAGATAAGATTCTATGGTGTTTTAGTTGTTGGCAAAAGAATCTTTTTTCCTTTTCTAGGTCATCAGCAAATGCATTAATGTGGGGAGACAGGGAGTCTCAAAGTTTTTGGTCTTGCATTCTTGATAAACTCTTAAATAGTAAGGACCACAAGGAGCTTTGTTTATAGATTAAAGCTTTTGATGTTTCCATGTTAGAAATTAAAATTGAATAATTTAAAATATTTTAATTTATTTATTTTAAAATCATAGTAATAAATCCATTAGATGTTAAAATAAATAGCATGTTTTCTAAAAAATAACTATTTTCCCCACAGTAATATAGTGAGAAGAGTAGCGTTGTTTACATATTCACATATTTCTTTAGTGTCTGACTTAATATCAGGTAGCCTGACTCATTATCTGCTTCTGCATTCAGAATGTTGATAATCACATAGCATGTGATCTCTGGAAAACTCCATTAGATGCCCATCAGAAAATGAGAGTGAAAAGGCAGTCTTAATATTCCTGTGAAAATAGTTTTATCCTCAGAGCTTCCTAAAAGGGCCTCAAGGACACCCCAGGTGTCCTCAGACTGCACTTTGAGAACAGACTCTAGATGTTTCAGAACAGGCAGCTTTGTACAACAGAACAAATACTGTACTAGAATCAGGTGACCTGGTCTAGGCCCAGGTCTGCAATCAGGTGGTTGGTTACAGGATCTTGGACAAGTCACTTTGTTGTGCTTTCTTGTTTTGTTTTTTTTTTTTTTTCCTGTGAAAGGAAAGGGTCACAAAATCCTTAGAATTCCTTTTGGTTATAGTACAAGCCTTTGATTCTGCATTTATAATGGTGTACAACCTTTTGTTATTGTTATTTCTAATGAACACTGAAATTTACCCATATGTGTACTGTCAGAGGATTCCCAGGTATCTATGGAATACTTTTAAGCAATAGTGTTTATTGTGCAATTAGAGAATTGGATTAAGTGGTACAACTCACATGCATGATTATTGTGTATGTGCAAATGTTTGTCTGTGCTTGATTGTCATCTTACCATAAATGAATTTTCTTGTTTACATATTTGAATGTTTCAGGAGTAAGTGACCATAACAGAATATATCCATAGGGAAGGGACAGTTAGCTACCTTACATGGATTTTTAACATAAAAATAAATCTTATTCACTCTGTATACTTGGCTAATAGCTGGGGAAGTTGTTGTGGTTTACTATAATTAAAAAAAAAATTCTTGTCAAGAGATTAGTTAGGGTGCTAGCTGCTCAATTCATTCATTCAACAAACATATTTCCTGCTACTTGGTTTTAGGTATTCAGATGGGAGTAAGAATTTACCTGTTAGAATATCAGACATGAAAGGAAGTAACTAATACAGTGGGGGACTGCTCTAAATGTGGTTGCTGGTGGTTTTTACTGAAATATGCAGAGATCTGTGTTCAAAAATGCTAAAGTGGTTTGACTTGGCACTAATGCTGGATCACTTCCTTTTCTAAACTGTTGGTATTTTTCCCCACTTGATGGCATGGACTCGGTTAATATTCTGAATGAATACTGGGTTTCCTCTTTGTTGCCACTATGTGGGTATAAAATCTGAAATTGTTTCTTTTGTTAAAGCACAAAAACTCCTGGTTTTCCAGCCTTAGTCCACTGTAGGTGAAATGTGCACAATTAAGGGGTATGTCTAAAGTGTAGCTTTTCAGTTGATTATTTAATGAAAATTAACTTCAAATTAGTTTCATCTTTTGTCAGTTTTAGGAGAGACGGGGTATTTTGCCCCACAGTATTGAAGGCAAGTAAGAAATTTTATTTACAAAATTATGACCATTTGCATTTTTCATGGGAGATTGTTGGACTTAAACTTGGGACTACCTGGTGCTTTATGCTGTGGCATTCACACCATGCCTGCCACCATCTTTCTACAAAATTTTGAAATGACTTAAGATTTCAGTTAGGTGTCTATTACAGATACTGTTAATCTTTCCTAAATTAATGATTACTTTTTAGGGAGAACTGTTTCTTTTGATTTTGACTTCAGTCTTCAATGCTTAATCTTCACTTGCTCTACAAATTAAATGTTCTCTTATTATTGTCGTTAGCGACCTTAAAGTAATGAATTCAGAGACCACTAAGTTCCTCTCTGATTTTAGGAGTGAAGTACCTTCATTTCATAGATGTGGAAAGAAGCACAAAGCACTAACATGACTTGACAAAATACCTTGGCCACAGGTATTTCAGATTTGTTTGAGATAGATTTTCCCACTAAGATGTAAAATACAGTAATTAAGAATTACTTGTGTCAATAAAAGGTACTTTTTTTAAAAAAAAAAGTTGACATAAAGGCTGAAGTCATAGGAATGGATATCAGATGATTTCTATTTATGATCACTTTGAAAATATTTCCCTTCTTAGAAGATGTGAGGCTTTTAATTTTCTCTTTTATGTTTTTTTTAGGTGTCCCCGGCACATACAAAAAAGAACCTGTTCGTATATCTAATGGAAATAAAATATGGACACTGAAGTTCTCTCATAATATTTCAAATAAGACTCCACTTGTCCTCCTCCATGGTTTTGGAGGAGGTCTTGGACTTTGGGCACTGAATTTTGGAGATCTTTGCACTAATAGACCTGTCTATGCTTTTGACCTGTTGGGCTTTGGACGAAGTAGTAGACCCAGATTTGACAGTGATGCAGAAGAAGTAGAGAATCAGTTTGTGGAATCCATTGAAGAGTGGAGATGTGCCCTAGGACTGAACAAAGTGATATTGCTTGGACACAACCTGGGTGGGTTTTTGGCTGCTGCTTACTCACTGAAGTACCCATCAAGGTAAGCGATGGTAACAGAAGAGAGGTACCCCAGTGCTAGTCTCTAGTTCCCATCCCACTCCTATCCGGGTAGGTTCTTGATGTCTGAGTATCACAAGATAGACATTCTCTTAAAGAACCTTATAAACTGGTAGCCACAATTGATGGCCAGTTTATTAGTAGAAATGATTATGTTACATGCTTCACAATGTAAAGGTTTGAGAAAGGATTTTCTATTTGTTAAATTTAGAGTGTATACAGTTTAAGCCACAAGTAATAATTATTGTGATGCCACTGCTTGTTGTTACTATCCTTAGACTTATGGATGCAGCAGACTTTTCTTAACCTTTTTCAGGTTATTGTAAGCTGTCATGGGAAGCCAGAAGGTTAGAAATTAGAAGACCTAGACATTAGTGTACTATCTTTGTGACTTAGAGCAAAGCTCTAGTTTCCTCTTTTCTAAACTACAGAAAATATATCTATATAGTTTCTCTTAGAGAGGTTTTTTAATTATTATTATACTATGCCCTAACCTTTATTAAGAATTAAGAATTATTTTTCAGTCATTGAATTGATGAGTGTTTGCATTGGAACTTTGTAGCAATTCCTCCTTTCTATGCCTTATTTACTTGTGATATTTCCTATTATTTACATTGGTATTCTGGGGGGAGGTCACATTTTATTGTTAAGAAAATAGAAGTAAAGTTCATTTTTAGTTTGCTTATTTTGGGGGAAAGAAGCAAAAAAGATAGGCATTTTTGTGTTGCCAGTGTGTTCTTCCATTATACTCACTTTTAAATCCAAAACTGGAACTGACTTTGACCTTGAAGTCCTAATGAGACATGAATGGTAGCAAGGTGAGGGTATGCACTTGTGAGGCTATCCTATTGCATAACTCCAGGTGTATTGTTTATGTAGAATTTGACAAGGGGAGCCAGGAGTCTTGTGTACCTGAGTTTTTCTTTCTCTAGTGCAGCCAACTTTTTCTCTAATAGAGAAAATTTATTGTAGTTTTATCTAAACTTTAGCATTTACACCTGATTTTTCCAGTTCATAGTCCTTAGACAGTAATAGTCTTGTCAACTGGCAGACCTCTTCTTTCAAAACAGATCCATATTTCTTAGTTAGCTTTTGGGGTTGCCATCTTTTATTGTAACCTATGCTTAGTGACAAAAGTCTACCTGTAGTTGTAGGAAGAGGAAGAGAGGATTACTTGTGCAACACAAAAATCTATTTGTAGGAGTTCGCCTTCTTTTGTTTTTTGCCAGATGTTTATTATGTCTGTCTTAGTGCATTTATCCCCTGGAAATGTGACATGAGACTCTGTGGGCTAGATTATGGTCATGAAATCCCTACACTTTTAGAATCCTGACCCTTCATGGCTCTGACTATTTGGATCATGTGGTAAAATTGTCATTTGCAATTATGAAATGCTATAAAGAAATTAAGGGGCTTCGGTGAATCGGAAGGGAATGACCACTTTAAAACCACCTACAGGAGAGAAGAACAAATTTTGAATGGCTTTGGGGACAGAACTTTTGCTTATTTTTGTTTTTTGTTTTTTTTTTTAAAGATTTATTTGTTTATGCATATAAGAACTAGGGTACAGGCCAGAAGTGTGGGTGTTGAGAGGACTCACCAGAGACAGAGCGGGTATGGAACAGGTGGTTTGACTGAAATACACTGCTGAGGGGAGCAGCGGGCAAGTCAGGAGAGGTCTGCTGCGCCATGTGGGTAGCTCCCTGGCCGGGGTTTGAACTCGTGATGCAGTGGCTGCAGACAGCTTCATAGGCTGTGTCTTAACCCTTTGCCCCACCGGGGAGGCCCCCCTTCACTTATTTTTGGAATAAAATAATTGGAAATGCCTTCTGTGATTTCACTTTTAGATTAATGTGCTGTGTATGGTTACTCACTGTGTTGAGGAATCTTGGTGTGCCACTCTGCAAAATCTTCACCACACAGTATCTGATCAATTGCCTTAAGATGGGAATGAATGGAGCGTAGAGTAAGCCAACTATAATAGCCAAAGTGTTACTTCCTTTCTTGCATCTGTATGTTCAGTGTTTTCTTCTAATTTTCCTTTCCTTCTGATACCTGTTGGTCAGAATATGTTTATCAAAGAGATCCAATTCAAATAAAATAGAATAGATTACAAGTAGTCTGCTCTTTTCCAGTAAAAGATTGTGAGATTATCTTGCCTTTTGACCTTCGCAGGCTTTCTTTCCTGACTATGTTCCTTCCTTCTATACTTCCTTTCCTAGACCTGGGCTGTGCATTTCTTGTCCACCCTTCTTGAGAAGCAAGGCCGTTCTACTGAAATGAAGTTGGAAGCATATTATTTGGTTTATTGTTTTCTGGGCTTGCCCCATTCTCCCTCTAGTGGCTTAAAGTCAATATAAAACATTTGGGGCTAACTTCATCTTGAGAATGCATCATTTGTACACTGACTGGAGTTCATTCTGGTCCTTTTTCTTATTGCTCCTTTCATTGTTCCATAAGTAGGTCCTGTAGACTCCTTTATGCAGTTTGGTTCTTTGTCTGATCTCTTAATTACATTATTTCCAGATGGTGGCTGACTTTCAATCTTATCTAAGTCAAGTTTATATATTCCTGCGTTTGGACTCAACTGTCCCAGCATGTTGGAGCAGCTGTTTTCTACCACTTTGCCCTTTAGGCTGTGATCTTCTCACCCTCCTCAAACTCAAGACCTATTCTAATGACTAACCTAGAGAAGAATGCTTCTTGATGTTTTGAAATTGATGGGATGTTCTGTTCTTCCTGCTTTGCTGGTTCATTATTTTTCCTACAGTTTGAATCTGCTTCTGATTCTTAACAAAGGGGTCTGGCAGACTTACATGTGTCATGCAGCTAGACCCATTTCTTAGATGTGAGCTAACAATCCCATCAGGTTATCTATAGAATAGTAGAGGTGTGTTCTGGATTATTATAATAGGTTAGATACATGGTAACACCAAATAATTCCAGTCATTATTATAATCCTTTTCACTAGCAAAGAGCCTGAGAACTTACAGGTCCAAGGCTAGAATGATGTGTGATCAGGCTTGCCTAAAAAAGTTAAGTCACTTGCTGTTCATGTGGCTCTAGCCACTATCAACCCATGCTCCTGAATAAGTTATTCTCCAGTAGTCTTCCAATTTGTGCTACTATAACCAGCTAACATTTATTGGATATTATTTGATAACCATAAACCTAAGTGCTTTGCATGGCTTATTTCTTTTAAAATCCTTATCATCAAATGTAAGCAATAATTATTTTCTGAGGCCTTTTACCTATAATGGAAGCAAACCATATATAGCTACAGTTTAGATATTGTTGCAGAGCTTTGAAATTTTTTTTTCAAAATCAACGATAAACCTCCATAAGAATTATATGTGTGTGTGTGTCTGAAAGAAAAGTTTTGTGAAGTAATATATTTATATATATCTTTCCATTCCAAATTATATAATTTTATTAAAAACAGATTATCTCGGACTCTCTAAATGAATTTTACTAGCCACTAATGCAGGACTAATATAAGAAATAATAGTGATATTCTGATGTCATCTCGGGGACCAGGAAAATTCATACTGGATTAACTCATCTGCTTACTCTATAATTATACTTCCTAAAAACTGTTATTTTTATAAATGAGGACCTAAAGGAAATACGGGAAAGCACCACACTCCCAATATTAAAATATATTTTAATAAAGAGTTCATTTTTTTCTTTAGGAGGTAATTTAGTGGTATAATACTGGCTGTTTCCTTAATATTCGTACTTCTGACATATCTCCCCCTCTTTCTATCAAATCTCACTGTGGGCTGTAATAAGAGGAGTTTTGGAGATAGTATCTGCCATTAAAAAACAAACAAAAACCCTCATTTCTATCCCCCTTCACATTAACTGTTAGAAAATAGTCTCATATAACTTTTAAGCTGTGAAGTCATCATAAGTATGTGGAAATCTCACATAATTACATCACTCCTTAGATGCATAGTTACATTCTCTAAATCATCCTGATGTCATAAAATTTAGAGTCTAATATTAAGCCTGGGCAAAGTTGAGCAAAGTTAGCCAAAGTTAAGCTTTACCTTTACTAACATGTTTGTCTTAGGTTGCTTGACCTGTTCTGAGGAGGGAGAACCTTCTGGCCAATAGCTTGTTTTGACATCTGGTAGTATCTTTGAGTCAAGGAAATATCGGATTTAGCCCTAGTTCTATATTAATTAGCCCTGTGTCCTGGGATGGATCACATAGTGCATCTCAGCTTCTCATCTGTGAGATGAAAGACTGCTGAATATTTCCCAAAGTCCCTTGCTTTGTGCTGGGTCTATGCTCTGAAGTTTCTGTTTGAGAAAATGCAAAGGTCTTATTACTAATTCATCCATATCTGTGTTGACAAAAATAAGAAAAAATTTTATATTAGGAATGAGAACCATCTGGAAAGCCATGTTAGAATCATTGTTAGTTCATTCTTGAAGATTTTGCTAGCATTTGTTGGTGGTTTTATTTACAGCTGAATGTCATCTTGTGGCAGGACCTTTTGCTTAGTTTGGGATCTTTATGATATATAATAACTGGATACAGCCACATGGAACTATTGCTGATAATACTGGTTTTCCTTCATGAGAAACAGGTCATGTAAGATGGAAAAAATGAAAACTATTACGACCTGAAACAATTTTATATGCAGTTAGACAAAAGACTTTGTATCCCTTTAGTCAGTAAGAAAGAAAATTAGGAAGCGATTAGGTAGAATCTAATCCCAGTATTTCATGATGTCATTCATGGGTAGGGGAGAGGTGTTCTCTTCATCAAACTGCAATCCCAGACATAGGGGTATACTTTCAGCATTATCCTCGTGCTTGTGAAAAGTTCATTGAAAGTCCCTTTGGACCCATCTAAAGTTTCAGTGCCTTTTAAATTTTTAGAATAGTAATGCATAGGCAACAGCTATTGTTAGTGTCTGAAGGTATTTTATGGATGTAATGTTAGTCTTTAGTCATTTCTGCAATATCAGTTTTGAGATACATGAACCATTGGATTTTTCTGAGTGGTCAATGATCTATGTCATCTCCAGTAGCTTAAACAACAAATGCTGTCTTGTTTCTCAAGAGTAGTCACACAGTTACCACATGGTTTTATAGCTCCTTTACTGTCCACATTTAGACATATTGAAAACAAAGCCCTCTTTTTACCATCCACCTCTCAAATCCTACCATATCTCAAAAGTTTGTGTGTAACAAAAGCATGATACAACCATTGTTCAGCTATTAGTCTTTATTTTTTTTTTAAAGATTTGTTTATTTATGCATACAAGAACTGGGGTAGAGGCCAGAGGTGTAGGGGTGAGAGGATTCAGAGGTGTAGAGTCAGAGTGGGCAACAGAATAGGCGGATTGACTAGAAATACACTGCTAAGGGGAGCAGCAGGTGAGTCAGGCGAGGTCTGCTGTGTCATGTGTGTAGCTCCCTGGCCAGGGATTGAACTTGTGCTGCAGTGGCTGCGGATAGCTTCATAGGTTGTGTCTTAATCCCTTGCACCACCAGGGAGGTCCAGCTATTAGTCTTTAATTTGAAGGTATTTGAAAGTGTTTCATTCTACCTTTATTTTGTACAGTCATATTAGTTCTTCATAGTCCTGGGGTGAAGTTGTCAAATGAATTTAAATCTATTCTTTCCCAAACAGGGTTAGTCATCTAATTTTAGTGGAACCTTGGGGTTTTCCTGAGCGACCAGACCTTGCTGATCAAGACAGACCAATTCCAGTTTGGATCAGAGCCTTGGGAGCAGCGTTGACTCCCTTTAACCCTTTGGCTGGCCTCAGGATTGCAGGACCCTTTGGTGAGTGCATATGACTGTGTCCTAGGAAAACAAAATGTTGATAGATTAACAGTATTTACTGATTAGTATTAATATTTAAAATCTTAGAGACAGAAAAACTGAACCTTACTTTTTCTCCTCTTCCTCTGAAAAGTACCACTCCTGGCATAAAGATGAATGAAACTATGTTCCTCTCCACAAAAAGGAGCCTCTATATTGTAATAAGTAATTAGGTGGGGGGCAGGAGGGGCCCTACACCCCCTTTAAAGCCTCTCACCTCAGGAGTGGGACTGTGGGGGGTTACTGTGGACTGCCTTAGCAGAGAGTATTGCTAGTATCTCGGGAAGATACTCTGAATTTATTTTTCTACAGAAAAAAATATGTCCTGGTTCATTTTAATTAGATGTTAATGTGTTGTAATTATGGGGAAAAAAGTAAGTTAATAATAAGTTAATTTTGGGCCTCCCCGGTGGCGCAGCGATTGAGCGCTGGGTTGCGAAGCTGCCCGCAGCCTCTGCGGCGCCGGTTCAATACCCGACTGCTCCCCGGCCACTGAAGGAGGGTCCCGCATGGCGCGCAGACCTCTCCTGCCGTGCCCGCTGCTCCCCTCAGCAGTGTATTTTGGTCCTTCTGCCTGCTCTGCTCCCCTCTCTGGCTCTGGTGAGTTCTCTCACCCTCCCACGCTTCTGACTGTACCCAGTGCTTGTATAAACAAACAAACAAACAAACAAATAAATAAATCTTTACAAAAAAAAAAGTTAATTTTATGTGTGAGTTACTCTATTCTCCCACCTTGTTAATAGAATTTATTTTTCTGCAAAAAAAGTCATTGAAAATTAACATGTTTTTGGGCTCCTAAAGCACATTTGTAAGTCAGTGTATAATACTCTCTAATACTTATTTTAATCTTTCCTTAAGGAACTTGAAGTGAGCAACTTCGAGGCTCTGTGCTTCTTTGCATCTAAACTGTATGAATACATGTATACACGTATTCGCATAGCATTCATTATACAAGCAAACACTAAAACTTTCTGTATTAGTCTATAAGTTAATTATCATTTAAATCCCTGATATGACTTTAAACATTTATTTCCTATTAAATAGGTTTAAGTCTGGTGCAACGTTTAAGGCCTGATTTCAAAAGGAAGTATGCTTCAATGTTTGAAGATGATACTGTGACAGAATATATCTATCACTGTAATGTGCAAACTCCAAGGTAAGAATTATGATTCTAAATTTATAGTGTGTGTGTGTTTTAGACTTTCCTCTTTTGAAAATATGTGAGTGTCCAGGAGACTTTGGTCAGAAATTAAATGACTAAGTTTTAAAAGACAACTAAATTACTAATACTCATTTTTGTCTGTTCATGAAATGCTTACTATGTAAAACAAGTACTAGATTCTATTGACATACATTCTTCCCCTAAAGTACTTATGGATAAGTTGAAGAAGTTGGTCTTCTTGGGCATGTCTAGGAGGTGGGCAAGGTTGAGAGATAAAGAAGAACTTCAAATAAATAGCACTCCCAAACTGAGTCTGAACGTTCTACAAAGAAAGGGTGCTTTATTAAGCAAATAAATGGTTTTGTGTATCATGGATCTTTTTAGAGCTTTTTAGACTAGACAAAGGGTATTAAATCTACCAGGTACGTAGGAGATACTTGGCATCATTTTTTAAATTCATTTGATGATTGTACTCCTCTTTTACTAAGCAGCATTTAGTGTTTGTAGACCAGTGTGAGAAAAACTGCAGCTGTGGTGAGGAGTAAGTGGAGGTTGGTAGAGGGGGAGAGGAATTCTGCATGTGTTTTTACAATGATTAGAAGCAGAGTGCATAACAATCAGAGGGAGCAAGAGGGTCAAGAAACAAAGATGGTTCTTATTTAAAAATTAAAAAATAGGACTTGGAGATGTTGAGTATAAGGCACTAACAGAGAAAACAGAGCCTAAAGATTGTGGAAAGCTAGGAGGAGACTGACAAACAACATCGTAGGGTTAAGGAGATGATCAGGAATGGAGTAGGAAAGTGAGAGATCCAGTTCTCATGCTTCATTGGGTACCAGGATTATTGGGGGAGCTTGTAAAAAATATGATGCTTGAGCCCAGTTTCTAGACTCTTATTCAGTAGTTCTGGGCTGCATCTTTAATAAAATATTTCCAATGATCCTAGTATAGATGTGCCATGGATCACACTTGAATGCATAGAACTGGTACCTCATCCTTTCTAAGATTGATATTTGGGTGGAAAACTTAGTCCACTTTTGGCAGAATATCTACAACTACTTCATTAAAAGATTGAGGACGTGGAGGCAATTGAGGTGTAACTGTAGTCCAGTCTTTTTTATAATGTAGGTTAGAGGTTCTCTGCCAAGAGTGAGGAAGGCTGGAAAGGTTTGTGGATCCTCAAGAGATTGATATTTAAGACTCAGTAGGCAATTGGGTTTGGTGAATTAGGTCTACACAATATTTTTTGACTTGTTCCAATAGTTTTTAGTGGTCTGTCCCAGGTACAGCATCCATTTTCCTGCATGGTCTTAGTGTTTTATTCTTTTATTCTTACACTGATGTTTCATGATTATGTGTACCCATATGGTCTTACTTTGTTACCTTTCTTATGGTAGAACTTGAATTCTTCATAAAAGCCATTCAGAAATATGTCTAGTATCACAAGGGAAATAGAAATGAAAGCAAAATTTGCTTCTTTTCCTTTTAAGTGATGAGCATTCAAAAATAGGACCCATGCTTCAGGATATATCCTGGGAGTTTTCAGATTATTCTGTGTTCTCCCATGTGCTCATACGTTAGTTGTGACAAGATGGGAGAGGCTCAGTAAAGCAGAGTTTATTACTGTACTCACAGATATCAGAGAGGAGAGGCACTGAACACCATGAGGAGTCACAGGGAGTACCAGATTTTGGTCAGGTGGTAGAAGGCAAGAGTGAAGGAAAAGCATAGGCCAGAGCCTTTTTTGGGATTTGCAGAAAAGGCAAAGCAGAGTAGAGTAAACACTTCAGGATTAGCTAGTTGAATAATTTCAGAGGACTCTGAGATACAGGGGTATTCTCTGATTACCTGGTACCTGGTCTTGGGATGATTAAGGCCAAGGAATATTGCTTCTTGAGATGAATGGGCAGGCAGGACAGTAGACCACAGCTCTAGATTGTTAAGGTTGCATATCAAAGGCGTGTTCCCCATAGAGTCCTTTGCTCTCCCTAAGAACTGGCTAGTTCTGGGATGCACAGTCTCTCCCCAGCCAGAGACATGTTTTTCAGATGTCAAGCATCATAATGTGCAAAAAACTGAAAAATATAAACAGTACACAAAGAATACTTAATCTGAATTTCTTCTTACCTTGGTATTAGATTTTATCATTGCAGGTAATTTAATGATAAGGACTTAGGGTTGTATGCTTTGATTTAGAAAATAATTTTTTTAATAACTAGAATTTATAGCAGCCTTGTTTATTTAACGAAAGTTTATATCATCTGTGGCATAGATACAGAAATGTATAACCTTCTGTGGTGTTTGTTCCATATACTTTCCAGTACATTATTTTCTGTTTGAGCTAAGGTTTTTCTTAAATAGAGGAGAAGCTAAACATGAATGTGTTTTGATGAGAGTGATGCAGTCTCATCCTCAGGAGTCATATTTATGATTTTCCCCATTTCCTTTAAGTGGTGAGACAGCATTCAAAAATATGACTATTCCATACGGATGGGCAAAACGGCCAATGCTCCAGCGAATTGGTAAAATGCACCCTGACATTCCAGTTTCAGTGATCTATGGTGCCCGGTCCTGCATCGATGGTAATTCTGGCACTAGCATCCAGTCGTTAAGACCACATTCATACGTGAAGACAATAGTAAGTGTGTGCCTTATTTTCAGTTGTAGGTTAAATCTGCTCTATTATTTTTGCCTTCAAAGAGATTGCAGGTCATTCTTGCTTGTTCACATCTGAGCTGTACCTACAGCCTCAATCAGAGACTGATGGGGCAGGGTTTGACCCACAGAGATCTTCATGTCAGATACTGAATCACCTTTCTTTGGGGACTTGCCTGTCCTGAGAGCCACAACATCTCTGAGGTGGGAGAGACTGAAAGACAGGTGCCATGGTCCTCAACTAAGTCCCACCTTACAGGGCAGCACATCCTTGCTTTGTTTAGTTTACCTACTGGTCCCGTAACTAGTGGTCAAATTAGAATAGATTTTTTTGTATATGAAAAAATTTAGAAAAGTCAACAGACTTTTCACTTTATTATCAGTTCCTTTATTTGATGAAAATACATTAATAGTATCTATGGACCAGTGTTGCTTATGCTTATTCTTTTTTGTCTTAGATATAGCTGTTCTTACTTTCATTGCTAAGTGTCTTTGTGTCTGTCATTGTGTTTTATTTACATATTATCTGACTTCTTTTCCTTTATAGGCTATTCTTGGGGCAGGGCATTATGTGTATGCAGATCAACCAGAAGACTTCAACCAGAAAGTAAAGGAGATCTGTGACACTGTAGACTGAGCACATTGAGGGTGACCTGAGAAACCTGCTGAATGGCACAATTCCTCAGCAATAAGTCCTAACTACGATGAAGAGTAAGGAATACAACAAAAGAACCATGCAGTCTTCCTGACTGTACTTTCACATGTTTTCTTTAGGAAGTCGCTTGCACATTTAAACCAGTTAGTGCCTTCTAGAAGAATGACTTTCCTTTCTCCTACACAAAATTGAAATATACAAGAGTCTCCAGATCTACTAGCTTTAATAAAAGGTTATTTGTCCCTCTGCTGTATTGAAAAATTGTAATTTTTCAACTGAAATTTTTTTCATTTCTAACTTTGCTGTGCCAGGTGCTTTTTATATTGTAGTTGATATTGCCAATTTTAAAAAGTGATTTCTGGGTCTATTTTATATACTATAAATGTGCACTTTATTTTCTTTTACTGCTTGTATTTGCCATGTCTAATAATTTGATATAGTTAATCAAAATTTAATGTATTTTTTGGCAAAAATTTGTCAGTTGTTTAGAATACTTCATTTTTGAAATGGAGTGATGAGACAGCATTTTGGATAAAAAGATGGGAGTTGATTAGTAGTGTTAATTTTTCTGATTTTCTTCTGTTCTCTATTTAGGCTATAAAGCCTTGTTCAGCATTTAAAATATGATCTGCAACAACATGCCCCTTGAAACCTTCAATGTGTGATATAATTCTATAATTCCAGGGAAACGTGGTATTAATACTTACGCGATT
Source organism: Talpa occidentalis (assembly GCF_014898055.3). Taxonomy (NCBI): domain Eukaryota; kingdom Metazoa; phylum Chordata; class Mammalia; order Eulipotyphla; family Talpidae; genus Talpa; species Talpa occidentalis. The sequence continues at coordinate 31,051,756 of NW_023600993.1, forward strand.
TATGTATTGAAAAGCCTTAACAGCCTGTTCTTCTCCCCCTCAATAATACTCTTCTTTCCCGTGAGCCAGGGTGCAGCAAAAGGAACATGTTTCCTTGATGAGAATATTAAGACTGTTACCTGTCATAAGCCAAATCATATATTTTCATTAATAGCTAACTTATAGATGGGTGCTAAAACTGGATATTTTTACCACTAAAATATAAAAATAGGTGGTGCTTTTATGTCTCATGGCACCAGAAATGAGCTAGCATTTGGATTTGGTGGTATTTTTTTTTTAAGTCTTGTGTTGATAAAAATACATACTTGAAGTAGTTACATTACAAAAATTCTATAAGTTAGACTGAACTATTTGACAATAACTACCATCAAAGTATCAAGTGTAGCACTTTCTTGCTGTTTTAAAATGAGGAAAACTAATTTGAAGCTGTGAAAAAGCTCTACGTGGTAACTGGCTGCTGAGTGACCCTTTGCAAAAGAAAATTGAATAGGATTGTTACCAACAATTGTTACCAACAAGGCATCTTTGCCTTATGTTTTACTAACATAGCTTGTCTAGAAGAAAGGTGATTATATAAATAAAAACAGTGAACTAAAGAAGATAATGGTTTAATGGTTTTGACTGTTGCCTTTTAAAAATAATAAGGAAGTTTGTAGTTGTTAAGAAATGTAAGGTGGTATCATTGTTGATTAACTGCCAGAAAGACTGAATGTTATATTTTCAACAAAATCTTCACTACAAAAGAAAAACAGATTATACTGAAGCACAGGTAGCTTCCCAATGAATGATTTGTCTTATTTATCAGATTATTAGTGCAAGAAAGTAGCATAAGAACCAAGATATGTTGTCATATATCTCTACCCTAGCCTTGAGTATTTTCAGTGACCAGATTCAAACCTATTAAGTGGTACAAATAAATTGGGTGATTTTTTTTTTTTTATATGACCCAATCTCTTAATTGTCCTTTGCTGGTAAATGACAGTTTTCACTTTTATAACAGGGTTTCTGTGCAGGAAACTTTGTCCCCAGTTTCTAAGTTCACCATTAAAGAGGGTGTCTGGTCACGCTGTGTGCCAAGTAACTCAGGAAAAATATGTACCAAATGTCAAGTGGAACTTCCTTTCCTATTGACTGATGTTACTTATTTCAAAAATGTTGTCACAACTCTTTTTAAAAGTTAATTTTTACTTTGGGATACAGTGTATGTAATTTTGTAAAGATTGAACCAGCCTAGAAGGTCACAATCCTTGAAGTTGTGAAAAGTCAGTGTGAAGTATTTTTTTGAAAAAAATCTATTACAGTGTTTGATCTTTGCTAAATTATGCATAATGTACTTTAATTCATTTTATGGAATAAATTTTACTGTGGTAGTCATAAGACAGCTGCTGTTTATTTTCTTGAGTCTTTGGTACAGCCCAGTCTGTTCATACTAGTGTGATAGAACCATGAATCCAGCGAGTGTTCAGTAACACTTGGCTGGCATTTTGAGAGAAGGCTGTTCTGTGGTTGTGTGACCTCCATGTTGGTTTTACCTGTGTCCGAGCATCACTTAGTATGATTTCTGTTTTCTCTAAAACTAATTTTCAAAGATAAGTTTGCCTAGAACTGGTTGTAGAATATTATTTAGAAAATAATATTGAAATGTCTCCATTTATGCATATTTCACATATTTAAGGGGCATAGTAGATCCCAGTGAAACAAGAAGAATTTTTCCTGTATAAAGGTATTAGAAAGAATAAACAGCAATAGCCAGAAGAACTTTAGAAAAATCAATGGGGACAGAGGGATAATCCTCCTAGATATTATAACATACTATAAACAATATAAAGAAAGTCCAGGAATTTAGCCTATAATAAAGGAAGCAGCTTATTGAGGGGACTTTGAAAGTGGTATTTAGACGAGTATGTTTATATGGAAGAAATAAAATTGAATCCATTTTTCACACAGCACACAAGGATAAAAATCCAAATGAATCAGAGAGGCACTTGTAAAAATTAAACCTTCTAAAGGAATGAATTCTCTTATAAGAGAGGAAAAAACCTTATTATGACTGACATTTTACAGGAAAACTTATGTCTTTAACTGAAAATAAGAGTTTTGGATGGCCAAAAAACATAAGTAAACTGGCAAAAATATTTTTAGTATTTACCATGAAGGGCTTATATAGCCCTAATAAGTGAAGAATTTCTAAATTTTGAGAGTCTTTGCCCAAAAGAATGGGCAAAAAGATGAATGGACAGTTCACAGAAAATGGAATGCAAATAGCCCTTAACCGTGAGAATATGCATAAGAGAAATGCAAATTAAAACCATTATGATACCATTTTGTATCTGTCCGATTTGCAGAAATCCAATTCATATAATGCACTGTGTTGGTCGAATAGTGAAATGTACAAATTACTGTGGATGGGATTTGTTAATAACTAGCGAAATTAAATATGAATTTATCCTTCAACCTGGCAGTCTCTTCTAAGAATCTATCTGAGATGCACTGACAAAAAATATGAAATGATGTATGCATATGAAAATCTTCATTACAATACTATGACAGCTAAAGATGGGAAGCCACTCAAATCTCCAAGGTAGGGAATCGATGGAAGAAACTCTGATACATCTATTCTATGGAATACTACATATGTTGTCTGAGAAAAGAGGAGACGAAATTACAGACAAAATATGTGTTTGCTTTTTTATTATTTAAAGCATTGGCAGTATTATACAATAGCCAGTAAATCAATTCCTTTGGTGGTAGTGGTGGTAGGGAGTTAATAGGGATGGCATCTACATCTGTACTTTGTTTCATACTTTTTTGCTTTGGGACCCTGTCAGTATTTTCTATAATTAAAACTTTAAAAGCAATTCTTAAAACATGGTGGTGATATAACTACATATACAAGAATTATTTCAGATGACTCTAAAGCCCAGCATTATGTCTCCACTTACCTAATGGAATATATCCTACAGAGAAAATAACCACAAAGAAATCTTAAATTGCATTCTGTATTTTTATTTTTAGTAATGATAATGGTGTTGTCATTTTGAAACTGTGTGCATATTTATATATGACAAAGAAAATATTTACTTATTTCAGTGGGATTGAACCAAAATTTTTAGCACGAGAGACATGAATAAAATCAAGGGGGAAAAAATCCTGTAATGTGTTTTTTAATAGGAAATGCCAGTGAAATACTGTGACTGGTTTTGTCTTTCAGAAAAATGCCTGTTACATAGCATGTAGACCTTGAAGAGATTTAGAAGCAGTCATAACCCTTAGAGGTAGGTTCACCCTGACACCCAGACTGTCCCACTGAAAGGGGCAGGGAAAGGACATGAGTCTGGAAAGTCTTGCATCTGAAAGCAGAAGCAATCAGAGTAAGATCATGCTGAAAGGAGAACCAACTTGTAGGGACTCCCATTGGTCAAAGATGGAAAAAATTGAGCATGAGAAAGAATAGTAGATTGAAATAAGAAATATAGCATTCCATGAGGTCATGATAATAATAAACTATTGATCACCTTTGGAGGTTATTGGAGCACTAACTCATTTAAAAAATTACTAACTGGAAAAATGGAAGTATTTTTCCTGATTTCTTGGCATATCAGCTAAAATGAAGGAAAATTTCTTCATTTACTCTGGTGAATTCTCTCACCCTCCCGCGCTTCTGACTGTACCCAGTGCATGTATAAATAAATAAATAAATCTTTAAAAAAAAAAAAAAAAAAAAAAAAAAAGGAACAACCTGATGTTACATGCTCTGATGGGTTGTAATAGCAAGAACCCACATCAGCCATGAATTACTTGCCAAAAGAAACACATTAAACCTGCGTCTTATAAGCCTGTGCATCTAATGATCAGTTTATAAAAACACAGGGTATTAAGGAACATGTTAGCATACTAATTCCAGAATGTGTGAAATTCCATGGGACAAAAAAATCCAGTTTCTTCAGCAAAAGTGAAGGTATAAAATAAAGATGGTGATGGTGGTACTGAAAGTTTAGAAAAACTTAATGCACTTGTTTGGTGTTGTATATCTGGTTTGCCACATTGCCTTACTCTGGCCACTTGTTGTGGAGACAGGTTTGACAAACTCAATGACTGCCCATTTTCTCCTTGGCAAAATTAAGACATATTAGCCACAATGACTACAGTGGTGGGATGGGCGCGTTACAAACATTACTGCTGTGTTTGCTATGTTTATAATGAGCTATATCCTACTTCTAAACCTATAAATGCTTCCTATTTTTTATAATACGAAGTTACGGTAATGGAAGCAACTGAATGTTGAGACCAGATGCCAGACATGAATGACTGGCCTTTCTGTGCCAGCCAGCGTGCTATATTTCTGATGTATGAAAAGTCCAACCATCTTTATATCTATTTGACTTGGAAATGTGGCTTTCTGTGTGGTGGAGAGGCACGGGGCTAGGCAACAGAGAGAGTAAAGGATGGCAGAGGAGGGGCCTCATGCTCACCTGTAGGAGACTACTGCAGGACAGCTGTCCTCTCTCCAGGGTCCCCCTTTTAAATCAAAAAGTTTTCAGTATGATTTTAAGGAGTTGAAGCATCTCTACTGAGGCTCCAAATGACCTCAGTTTCCTATAGGGAGCACCAAAGACGTGGGCAGCTGACATAACTTCCTTGGCAGCCAGAGAAAGACACCACACCCTCAAATAGCCTGTTTCATCAAACATGTGAGCGTGAGATATGGACTATGCCAACTCTGAGGCCAGGCTCAAACTCTAGTGTGCCTGAGTCATCAAGGCTGCTTGTTACAAATGCAGAGTTGAGGCACTACCTCTAGGCGATTCTGACTCTGCAGATCTGGGTACGGAATCTACATTTTTAAGGGGTGTGCTGTCTTTGCCCCAGTACATCTGACATAGGAGCGTTGATTTTTTACTTGGTTTATTAGGCAATTAATTTGTTTAGACCCAAAATACAAATGTCATCTCTGGGTGGCAGCTGAAATCTCAGTTCAATTATTTTATCCTTAGCTGTAGTTTGCCCCATACAGTCAGAAAACTGGGCAGAGATTTTATCTAGACTTTGAGGCTCCCTCTGGCTCTCTCCAGGACTCCCCCCTCATTTTTGAAGTGGCTGTGCTTGTCCTGAACCTTGCTGTCTGGTTCTTGAAGCCAGAAAAGCTACTAGTTTTCTTACCAGAGTTCTGGCCCCCTCACCACTTCCTGACCCTCAGTTGTGGCCTTCTCAAGCCAGCAGCTATGAAAATATTCTAAGTGTTGAGTCCCTTCCTGCATCTTGCTTTTTGTTCATTCTGCAGTGTCTTCAGGTGGTTGCTAGTTGTCCAGTTTGTTATCTGTTGGGTATGTACTGCCCCCATGGGTTCTTCCTCAGTTGTATTGGAAGGAGGTCTCCTGGGTCAGAGTAGAGATCACTGATTTCTAGTGTTCATTTTGCACAAGCTTGAGACTTTGATCATAGAGGCTTGTCTTGTAAGATACACTTGCATCTTATTTCTTGCTCTTAGTTTACTTTACCCTTAGCTTACTGTGGCCACACCTAATATATGGGCATTTCACTTTATTATGGAAATGCAAACAAAAATCAGCGAATATAGGAAAAGCAGTGTGGTATTTGCACTGCTTTAGGAGAATGAAACCCCAAACTAGCAGAGATGAAAACCAAATATAGTTTTCAGTAAATAATCCCATCTGGAAATCACCATTTCTGTCTCTTTCAAAAGCAGCTTCCTTTTAAGCCTTTCTATCTTTAGCGATTGCTGGCTTCACAGGCTTTGCTTACTCTGCCCGCCAGCGGCCCCAGACGCCTGGAACAATTCCTTGGTCCATTGTTCTGGAAGCCTCCGCCCTCTCTGCAATTGTATTTTTCATGCTTATGTAGTTGCAGCCATGTAAGGTCATTATAATCAAATACTCCTAATGCTGTAATTTTTTACTAAGCCAGCAAAAGCAAAATGGCTAAATTTTTGAGCAATGCTAAATTCTTATAAATCAGTAAGATTCTAACAGCTTCAAATAGTAAAGTACCCCATATTCTGCATTATTTGGAACCCCAGAGAACCAACTACAAGATAAGATTAATGAATAAGTCAAGGAGTCAGCAAAAATCTGAGAGATGAATGCTTTGAAACTTCTGGTTTGCCCGTGGAAACTTCATGATTCCCTAAGACTAGCCCTTAAAAAACCTAAAAGATGATGCTCCTGATTTATTTCTTCCATATTGCCATTCTCCAGTGCTGATAAAAAAAAAAAGAATTCAAAAACAGTGAGCTGACACTAATAAAGGGTTTACTTACTACGCTGGGTAATAGGATCTGGAATTCTGAGAATCACAGTCCTGTGACTTGTCAATTGCTGCTCTGACAACTGCCTCATCATTCATTAATCTTTGGCCTTGGGAACAGGAGCCAGTCATGTCCCCAGTCATTAAGTTAGATGTCACACACATAGCCACTGAGCATCTTCCACTATCCAAGCCATAGCTGAGACATGGAACGAGTTCTCCAGGAAGGAAGGCGAGGGAGAGGAGTAAGGAAGGAAGAGGAATAAGGTCTGAGCACTCAAAATGGACACCTCTCAGCCTTGCACAGAGCCCTGAATGGAGGAAGACAGAGGCCTCCCTCAGAATGCAAGCAGCTGCATTCTCACTGCACTTCCAAATGGTTCTTTTTAATCTGCTGGGTGGCTGAGAATTTTATGTAAAAGGGAATTTTTCATAATGGTCTTGGACTGAGCTCCCAAGAGATCTACTCTTGTAGAAAAGCAGACCTTTCCTTCCTTGACAGTTTAAAAGGATGTTCAGCTACAGTGACCTCGGCAAAAGCTTGACAGAAAACATGCATTTGGGAACTTGGTGTGTTTGAGGAATGGAAAGGAGGTCGTCTTGAAGAGCTGGAAGAAGGTGATTTCCTGTGGATAAAGACAGCAAACAGCATTTTTTTAAAAAGTGCCATAAATACCTGCTTTTGTCCTTGTTCCATGTACCTTCTAAGATGTTTTGATTTCATTCCACAACATGCGGATGTGGAAGTGCCCCTGGGGAGTGGAGGGGAGGTATGTCCAAAAACATCTCCATTTTACAAAGGAGGAAAATGAAGCTCAGAAATGTTAAGTGACTTGCCCAAAATCACACAGCTAATGAGTGGTCAGCCAAGACATTGGAACCCAAATGGTCTCGCCTTTAGTTCTTTTCATTCAGGCTTCCTTCTATATTGTGTTGCCACATATTGTAAATAATAGTGTAGGTTTGACCTGCTATGTGGTAGAGTGGGCAGGATCTTTACAAAAGATCACACACTTGACAAAGGTAGATAATTTGTTTATCTAGCTAAGTTTTGATTGAGATCACAAAGATGCCAGTGCCTTGGCAAGGCAGGAGGTATTTTCAGAATGATTACAATCGTTCTGTTACAGGGCAGCCCCGATACAAAACGGGGTGCCTGACTGTGGGTCCTCACCCACGCGCTTAAAAGGACTTATCTATACTGCAGGCACATGCGAAAGGTTAATAAAAGGTTTATTTACAAGGGAAGGGGAAATGAGGAAATGTACGGCTCAGGGAGAAAAGTGGGAGACAAAGTTTTAAATGCGTCCTACCCGATCCGCCGATCAGGAATCCCAAATGGCTCTCTGAGAGCTGGCCGCAAGCCAGGAGCCGTGAAGCCAGGAGGCGAGCGAAAGCGAGAGCCCCAAGGTCCACGTGTTTGGTTTTTATACCCAACCTGGCTGCTCAACTCCACCCTCAGGTCCCAGCCACCTTCCCTTTGGTGGTGATGGGATTTGTCTTTCCCAGTGTCTTGATGGCTTTGGTCTGGAGTGCGGGTGGAGTCCACAAAGCCTGCATGGAATTAGCTCAGGACATCCTTTCCCCCTAACAGTGCTACAATAGATATTTATTACAAATAAATGCTATAACAGTGCTAGCCAAAACTGTATTCAGTACAGAGACCAGTCAAGAAAATGAGCATTATGTGTTTTCTTGGGAGTCTATTTCTGCGTAGCCTTGCCTTGAGTACTTTTGTTAACTGTGCTGTGAAGTACAGAGGTATAAACATTTTCATTACAAAGGGGAGAGAGATTGCAGCTGCCCTGGGGGCTCAGGAAAGTAGAAGCAGGGTGGTGGTGTTTGGACTGAAATGTTAAGAAGTTGGTGTTTATAAACACTTGATATCTTTCATAAGAACCAGTATTTATGGAACAGTAGCTTTGTGCCATGAGCTTTGCACCAGTGTTTGATCTGCTCCTCGTAGATACCCAAAGAGAAAGACAGCTTCTTGCAGAGGGTGGGCTTGCTGGAGCAGATACTGGAGGTGCCCCGCCCATGTGACCTCTGCTGTGGCTTCTGTGAGCATTACTGCCATCTGGTTCACACCGACTTTTCTCCTGGGCGCTGTTCTTGGCTGATGAGAGAAGCCTTACCTGGTGATGTCCTCTTGAAGCCAAAGTCCAACAAACCTCCTGAGAAAGAGATAGAAAATAGGAAAACAAGCTGATGAGTGTCACGCCTGCCCCTGCAAGACTCCTCAAAATGGACAACTTTCGCTCAGGTACTCACACCAACCTGGCAGAAATTTCCTGAAACTGCACTGCTGTCTGAGACCCTTTCTGCCTCATCTTTCCTCCTCCCTCTCCTACTGTCAGCTCACCCTCCCCCACTCACTTTCTTTCATAGACATTTTCCCCAATAGATGTCTTGTGTGTATACTGCCATGTAACAAGGTACAACATTAGTGGCTTAAAACAAAATGCATTTATAATCCCAGAGTCTCTATAGATTGAGAACCCAGGTGTGGTGAGCTGGGGTCTCTACTCCAGGATCTTTCACCAGGCTGCCACCAGGGTAGTGGCCAGGGGTGGGGTCTCACCTGAAAATCTGAGTGGGCATGGAGCCTCTTTCCAAGCTCATGTGGTCGTTGTTGGGGTTCAGATCAAGGACCTCAGTTCATAGCCTGTTGTCAGTGGAACACACCCGCATTTCCTTGCCACATGACCCTTCTCGTTGTTGTCACTTCCATCATCAAACATGTAACCTGAAAAGACAACAGAGTAGGCTAGCAAGACAGAAGTTATAATTTCATGTAGTATAATTATAGAAGTGACAGCTCATTGCCTTTGCCAGATTCTACTGGTTAGAAGGAAGTTTCAGGTCCCAGCCACACTAAGGGGAGGAGGTCACACAAGAGCAAAAATGCCAGGCGGCAGAGATTATGATGCCATCTTAGAGCCCACTTGTCAGCACCCACATTCACACTCAGATCTGGCAGGTAGGGGACTTGGTGATATGCTTGTTGACATAAAGCCTCCGTATCCTCCCTGTGGTTGACAGCATAAATGTCTTGCTCATAAATACCAGTACAAGGTTTCAAGTGCAATCATATAATATATCAATTTGCTTCAAATGAATGCCATTTTAAAAAATAGCCTGACAGCATTTAATAGGTTGTTTAAAATTTGCATCATAAAATTGATTTGGCCATTTTTCATAGTAAGAGGTCAACATTTTGAGTCATGCAAGAAAAATTTTCCACTGCATGCCCTTGTGGTTGCCTTTCACATCTGGGCTGCTGTTGTGTCCTGCCACCCACAGCCATTACATTTGAATCACGTTTCTCTGTTGAAGAAACTCCAGCAAATATAGGACTTCCTTTCAGATGTCCTTTGCTCAAGGAGGAAAACATATTCAGGGGTACATACATATTTTTCTGCCACCAGAGTGCCATAAATTTTTAAATACTTCATGCACAAGGGCAGTGAGTGACTGCACCATGTTAGCCCCTCAGTTAAGAGCTTTCAGATGACGTGATGAGAAATGGTTCTTGGAGACTGTTACTGTTTCCTTGGCATAGGCATCAGGCTGGCTTTCATCTTGCAAAGCCATGTCGGAAGGTGTAGGGTCTGGACCCTTGTCCCAGCCTGCCACGGATGAGCTGAGTGGCCTTGGCAAGCCACCACCCTGTCCTCATCAGTTTTCTTGTTGGTGGAATGATGGGTTTGGAGGAATAATCTCTGAGACTTATCCAGGGACCAATCACTCCACAGTGAGCTCTCAGGGCTGACCATGGTTAGGCGCTGTGGTGCCCAGATCCTCTTTTCCCAACTGTTGTGAGAAAGGTCAGACTGGCTAATAGCTTTCTCCTTCCCTGAGAAGAATTGCCTTTAGCCAAATAAGCGCTTCCTTGCTTGGGTGGTTAAACCCAAGCTGGGTATCAGGCTGAAATTAGTCTCCAACTGAAACCACATCCTCATTAGCTCTTGCCATGATTCCATCATGCTTCTCTTTCTCCCCTTATCCTGAGGACCTGCCTGAACCAGGTGTAGGTGGGCCCGGCCTAGGTGGGCCCATCTGGGCCCAGCCTCCCAAATGACTCTGGAACATTGGCAACCTCAGCAGGGGAGACCCTGAGGGCTTCTACCTGGGAGGCTTTGGATAACTAGGTGAAAGGATAGAGGTCCTGAGTGCCTGCCATTTCTAGCAGAAGATGGCACACGTTTCTGCCAGACAGTACATTTTTGTTCTTTGTGGGTCACGCTGTCGTTGCCAGAACTACTCAACTCTGACATGTTAGTGCAAAAAGTAGCCACAGACAATGAGTAAGTGGTGGTGTGTCCAACACGTTACATAACCAGACAGCTGGCGTGGGTCACGATTTGCCACTGCTGATGTAACACGTGATCTAGACAGGTCGGAAGGATCAGGGTGCAACAAGCGGTGGGAAGGACTAGTGTTCTCAGGGCCTCACCTCACTCCCTTCAGTGTGTGTAGATGGTCGTCCATGGAGTTGTGCACTACACGGGCTGCACAACCATACACGATCATCAGAGGGTAAGATAAAAAGGAAACAAGCCTTGCAGTATAAACTGTTCTACCCTGGGCACAGTTGAGGGCACGGCCCTGGTGAGCTCCCTGCTCTTTGGTGGGGTACAAATGATAAGTGGTGAAAGGGCTTTGGAGAGGAAAGTGGGTGGGCCTCGGGTTATGAGGAGGGTGTAGTGTCATGCCTGAACTTACTTCCCAGAGGGTAAGTGAGGCCCGCCCACCTGGTGACCTGTGGAACCTGGCAACTCTGCTACATGGGGCTCTATGGTGGAAGCAGGGCATGGCTGGGTCAGCGAGACACAGTGAAAACCCTTATGAGGCAAAGCCACACATCTAATGGACTAGAAAAGTCATCGGACTCACTTCCTTGGACTCCACACCTGGGTTCCCAGAGCTGGCGGGCGCTCAGTTGTGCGTACGGTGGAGTTAACCTTTGGTTGCTGTTGGACAAGGTGCTCCAGCAGATCGAAAGCAGGGCAAAGTCCCAGGGAGCAATTGAAGCAGGTGCGGCTTTGAGCAAATTCGTCAAGGACTGGAGAAGTTGATGGAAATCATCCATTTCTCTGACAAGCTCCAGGCTGCTGGTAAAGACCACACAAGGAGCACTGCCCTGGACAGGGGAGTGTGGCTAGCTAGTGCTGAGACAGGGTGCCATGCTGGGGAGCTGGGGGCTAAATGAGACCAGCACAGAGAAAGGACTTGGCACCAGAGAGGAAGATGTCAGCGAGAGCAAAGGAGGTCCCCATGGGAAATGCAAATGGCAACTGCTTTGCAAGAAGCTGGCCTGCTCAGCAGGGCCACAGGGTTACCCAGCAAAGGACATGCTCAGGCCAGGTTCTAGTGAAAACAGCAGCATCTGCACCTGGCCATGGGGCTGGGCATCCTTTCTTTACATGGCCATAACAGTTTCCTTGCTTGCCCAGAAATTAAATGTCTCATCTGCTTTGGTTCAGGCCCTGTGGGTGTCCCATAGCGTGCTCAGGAGCTGAATGACTTGCTCTAAGTTTACACATTTAACACCACCAGGCAGGGGTAACAAAAATAGCCTTCTACAGAAGATAGCCAAAGAAAGAAGCCGTCACTTCCTGGAGTTAAAGGAAGGCACTGAATTAAAGCCTTCCAAAGCTAGAAATGACTTTTGGGGTCTTATTAAGCTTCAGAGACTTGGACTCTTTTGGTGGGGAGGCCACGAACGAGAATTTGACAAGTTTCCTAGATGCCTTGGACATACAGCCTGGTTTGGGGATTCTGGCCAGGGGACATCTGAGGTTCCTGCTGGCCCTAGGGCAGAATGGAAGTGACTGCCACAAGCTGTAGCCACACTCCCAGGGCGCCCTTGGCCCTTCTGCCTGACTGTGCAGTGGCCCAGAAGAGGAACACAAGGGGCTCAAGACTAGGACAAAGTTCTTGCCTTCAAGACCCTCTCCCCCCCCCATGCAATGTCTACATCACAGCACTAGCTTCCCGTCCCTCCTGGGCCACGGATCAAGTGTTAGGGAAACCAACTCTTAAATGGAGCATACATGCAAAGCAGGAAAGTGATGAAAAGTTGTCCTCTTTATTTTTTATTGATGCTGGCGAAAAGCTAAAGGGCCATCACATGCCACGGTCAAAGGCAAGTAGACAAGAGATTGCTCATATCTATCTGATTGTGTTTAACATTCTGGTAGGAAAGTCATACAGTATTATAGAGAAAGCAAGGAAGGCAATTAAGACTGCAAATGGAAGTCTAAGAAAATATGCTAAAATATGAAGTGACTGTGGTGACTGACTGGGAAGTATGCATGACTAAAACTACTGCAAGCCACAGTCCAGAGGACAATACTCAAGACATAAGGAAATACATAACCACACATACAAACTAGAAATGGTTTTAGGTTAAAATAAAAATGTGTGGCAATGAAAGGAGAGGATTAGATATTGAAAATTATTCAGCAGGGCTTTTTTTTTTAAATCAAAATTTTAGGATTATTCACTGTTTGGTAGATTCCTCCAATGAAACCACCTGGCCTGGTGATTTCTTTTGGGGGAGCTTTTTAATGACAATTTCAACTTCCTTAATGGTTGAATAATCCTATAACCACAAGGGCAATTTAATTCAGGGTTGAAAATCTGAAAAAAACAACCCAAATCTCTTCTGATTTTAGCTCTCAGTTTTGATATGTAAAGAACCATTGAATTCCTTACCTCCATTTTTAAACAAGAAAAAGCCGGAGAAAAACAAAACAAAACAAAACAGAAAATGAATGACCCATCATAGAACTGAAGCCACAGGGCAAGCTGCCACCCCCAAATGCAGAGAGACAAGCAAAATCAAGGAATCACAGCCAAGATCGGCTTACCTGGACCAGAGGCAAATGTTAAAGTGAGGCAACATGGTTTTTAAAGAAATGACAGACACACGATGCTGTCCCTGAGTGGACAAAGCTCTCACACCTATGCAGACTCCGGACTTGACCTGGGCAAACACTGTGGACACATAAAAGCAGATATAAAAATGCTCAAGTCATAGGGAAGTGATGTTCAAGTTCACTAATGATCAAAAAAGGCACATGAAACCGATGAGGTAGGCTGCCTGCACCCTAGCCAAGCTGACTGCAGCCAGACACTCTCTGGTGGCCACATTACATCGTTAGATTCTTTCTAGAAGGCAATTTGGCAGCTGTTATCGAGAACCTTACACACTTGTATGCCCTTTCACCTTGTAACCCTGATTCTAGGAAACTACCCTGAGAAAATAAACAGAGCTGGGGTCAAAGATTCACACACAGAGATGTTTGCCTCAGCACCGCGTGATGGTGAAACGTCAAAATTATCCCAGATGCTGGCGCAGGGCCGAGTCTAAGTAGCTCAGTAGTTTATGGGACACATATTAAAATGAATGTTGAGGATTTGCTAAAAAATTATCCTCAGAAAGTGTTCTTAATGATAAGATAAGGTGCTATGGTAGAATGTTAAGAGGAAAAAGGACACACATCTGTATAAGTTATATTTTCACATGTTTTTTAAAAAAGCCATCCACAGTGTGTATACAAATGGTAAGAGTTTATGTCTGTCTGGTTGTTGATGGGGCGACTGGAAAATGCTAATAAATATTTTCAGAACTGGAATTTCAGTAACAAAAATGCATTTTTATCCTGTTGACTTGTAAAAACCTTTTGCATTGAGCTTGAAAAACTTTTTTTTTACTATAAAAGTAAATCAACTCAATGAAAGTCAATTAACTTGAACAATGTGTTGAAATAATTAGTGATAAGAAAACATTGAATTTTTAAAAAGCACTAAGACTACTTACTGAGATTATATAAATTCTATATACAGAGAAAATTTTTGTAGTGATGAAAGGAAAAGAAGAGGATGGCCGATTAGCCCATGTAGGAGAGTGTGTGTGTGTGTGTGTGTGTGTGTGTGAGAGAGAGAGAGAGAGAGAGAGAGAGAGAGAGAGAGAGAGAGAATGGCCCCTTTGTGAATGCATATCAGAGAGTAGTATTTGTTCCATATTTCACTTTCCAAAATGAGAGAGAACAATATAACCCCCTCCTGACCCATTCAACAAAGGTTAGCATTTTGCCATTTTCAGATTCTTTTATTTTTGAGGATATAAACATCGTGCACACATTTGAATCCCTCCTCAGCACCTCCCCCACTCCCTTCTTTCTCTCCACTTAGGCTCTGGGCTTCCTTTGTTGTTTTGCTGCTTTCCTAACATGGGAGGGAAGATGCTGCTCCAGGAGCTGTCCCCTGTGACTCTGTGCCTCAAAGAGCATCCCCATCAGGCAGAGGCCAGAAAGCATGCCCTGCTCTGGCCTTATGGCTATGTGACCTGGAAAAGCCTTTGCCAGCAGCACAGCCTCTTCCTCGGTGCCAGGGCACATGGGCAGCAAGCTGTGGTCCCTTTAGGCTGGAGAGTGGTAGGACAGGTAGCATCTCCTAATTGCTCTCAACAGTCTAGCCTGTTTTTCTACCCTTCCCTTTTTTTTGTCTTTCACGAATTAGCTCTACATCGTGGTTTTCCACATTTCTTCTTGTGGAAACTGGAAGGATCCGGGAAGCACACAGGGAAGATAGTTAGGTACTGGGGCTGTCCCAGCCTGTCTGCCAGGTATTTTTTTCATTAGTGCCTGTCAGGGTCACTCATTCATTTATCAAAGATGCGTTGAGCCCCTACTATGTAGGAAGCACTGTCCTGGGCTAGACCAATACCGTGCTGAGCACATGGAGAGCCAGCTCCTCTCTGTATTGGTTGCTTACTCCTGCTCTGATAAGTTGCCACAGGCTTGTAGCCTAAAACAACACAAACTTACTGTCTTGCAGTTCTTGAGTCAGAAGCCTAAAATCAAAGTTGTTGGTATTTATAAGGTTAAAAGCTCAGTCTCTTCCATGCTTTGTAGACTGGGATGGGAAGTTTTGAAAAGATAAAGGGAACTGAAGAGTTATCAGGGAAGACAGGCCTGAGACCTTGGGCAGGCAGGGGAACCAAATGATTGTTGTGGAAGCAGTGCCATAAAGCCCACCTGTGGCCGTTAAAGGCTGATGTAAATTCTGAAAAATGCAGGGACCAATCAGAGTCTCACATTTTAGTATAGCGGCCAGCACAGGCCTGTGTCCTAAATCTTAGAAGCCCCACAAGGTCAGGTAGAAAAAGTGCTTCAAACTTCCCTCC
The DNA here is from genome assembly GCF_014898055.3 of Talpa occidentalis. NCBI lineage: Eukaryota > Metazoa > Chordata > Mammalia > Eulipotyphla > Talpidae > Talpa > Talpa occidentalis. Next base: position 31,067,216 of record NW_023600993.1, read on the forward strand.
CTGTGTAGACACTCTCGTCTCACCCCATTTCTCCAGCAGGATAATCGATAGATCTGCCTTTTCTGCTTTCCATACTGTCTCTGGTGAATTCTTTCACCCCGACAACCCAGGCGTCCTTTCAAAGCTGTTGATTTCCCTCTCATGGCAAAATTGTTGGTAGGTCTGGTTTCTTCTAAAGGCCATAGGGCAGAAGCTGTTTCCAAATTCTTCCAGCTTCTAGAAGCCCCTGGTATTCCTTGGTTTACGGACTCATCTTCCATTGTCAAAGTGCATCACTCTGACCTCTAGTTCTGTCCTCACCACTCCTCTTTATGCTCTGACTCTCCTTCCTTCCCTTCCTCTTAGAAGGACTCTTGTGATGACAGGTTCCCCGCCCCCACCAATCTCGCCATCTGTAGGGTAAATGAAGTTAACAGGCTTTTTACACCCTCCTGTCATTAGCATCTATGACCAGCACCTGCAGTCTTGCATGCGCACCTATAATTATGAGCACCTGGGCTCAGAGAGCATGGGGCATACGCATATGTAAGCGGGGACACTCTGTGCCCAGAGGCGAGGGGCTGTATGGGCTAAGGCTGGAGGGCAGAGGGTGGAGACAGCCAGCCAAATACAGAGAGAAAGCTGGTCTGACTATGATTTGGCATTAAAGGCCTATAGAAATCTACAGAAGGCTCCAAAATCTCCATCTGTGAGAACTGACAAAGAACCTACCTAGCCTGGAATGGTTGCAAAACACCATCTCAAGATCTTTAACTTGATCACATCTACTAAGCCCCTCTGTTGTAAAGGTGATAGGCCCACAAGTTCTGGGCCTTTGGATATAGATCTGTTTGGTGGGGAGCAAAGCGAGTGTCATCCTGGCACACTGCCTGCCTAGCCGTCCCCACAGCAGTTTTCATTTGTGTGATTAAACTTGTGTGACTGTATTAAACAAACCATGGCTAATGCAAGAGAGGAGAGGACAGCCTCATCAGGGAAGTCAGGGCCTTCCCTGAGGAAGTGACCCTGGGACCAAGACCTGGAGGCTGGGGAAGATTAGAGAGGTGAAGAGAGATGGTTCCATAGAGAGAACAGCCCCTGTGGAGACCAAGCAGCAGGATGGGTCGGGGAGGATGAGGAACTGTCAGGAGTTTGTAGGTCAGAGGAAAGAGTGAGCCAAGTGAGGCCCAGAGTGGAGGCAGGAGCCAGATAATCCAGGCCTTGGAGATTTGGTTAAAGATTTTTTTCTTACTATCAATGGAGGGGTGTAGCCAGGTGTAAGGTCAGGAAAGACCACTGAGCAGGTTTTCTATAATCCAGCAGACTGAGTAAAGGAGGAATCAGAGTCCTCAGTGGTTTTTGCAGGTCTTTTATTATTGGGATTTACCCGGTACACAGCAGGCAAGGGTGCTGGGGGGCCAGGAGGCTGGCAGGCCTCCCAGCCCCCGTCAAGTCTCCACTCTATCTGGGCTCTCCGGCGTTCTCTGCTTCTCTCTTGGCTTCTGCTGCTGCTGGCGTCCCTGTGATGCTGCCCTTAAAAGCCCAGTCTCGGGCCAGGTGAATCCCCTCTACCTATGCCCACTCCCTATTCCAGGTGTCCGCCATCAAGTATGCATTCAGGACCGCAAGGATCCATCATCTCTCCTGATGGTGGGAGGGCAGAAAAGCCTGACATTTTTCCTTACCCTACACCAGGGATGGGCTCACTGATAACCTCTTTGAAACTTACTTCTGGCTGCTTTGTATGGAGAAGACAGGGAGAGTGGGGGGGTATTATGACCTTAGCATGTGTAAGGGACTCTCACAAATCCCAAAGATCCAGGTCTTCACCCCTGAAACCTGTGAGTGTCTGTATTACGTGGCAAAAGGGAATTAAGGCAGCAGATGGCATTAGGTTGCTAACCAGCTGACTTTAGACAGAGTGTGCTGGATTTTCTGGGTGGGCACAATGTAGTCACAAAGGCCTTTCAGCAGGGAAGAAGGAGGCAGGGAAGTCAAATCACAGAGCTGTGATGTAAGACTCGGCAGCTGTTCCTGACTTTGAGGTAGAAGGGAGCCACGGGTCAGGGTGTAGGGTAAGGAAAAATGTCAGGCTTTTCTGCCCTCCCGCCATTAGGATAGATGACGAACCCTGCGGTCCTGAATGCATGCCTGATGGCGGGCACCTGGAGTGGGGTGTTGGCATAGGTAGATGGGATTCACCTGGGCTAAGACTGTTTTTTTTTTTAAGGGCGGCGTCACAGGGATGCCAGCAGAAGCTGAAAGAGAAGCCAAAGAGAAGCCAAGAGAGAAGCAAAGAAGCAGAAGCAGAGAACGCCAGAGAGCCCAGAGAGAGTGCAGGTTTGCTGGGGCTGGGAGGACTGCCCGCCTCCCGGCCCCCCAGCACCCTTGCTTGCCGTGTACCTGGTAATCCCAATAAAAGACTGCAAAACCACTGAGGACTCTGACTCCTCCTTTACCCTGTCTGTATGGGATCAGAAAACCTGCCCTGTGTCCATTCCTGTTCCTGCCTCTACACAGGGAAAGTAAGGAGCTTCTAGAAGCTTGGAAGCAAGGAAATTTCTTCTGCCCTCAAGCCTCCAGAAAAGAGCCTAGCCTTATGGAACCTCGATCTCAGTTCAGAGAGACACATCATCCAGAACTTCTGCATTCCAAAACCTTCTAGAAGAGAATGAGTTTGTTATTTTAAGCCACTACCTTTGTGGTCGCTTGTACAGCATCAACAGGAAGCTAATATAGGCTGGAAGTTTGAGGACATTGTGGGCAAGGGGAGTGGCAGAGGCAAGGGCGCTTGGTCAATTTCAAACTGAGACCCCACCCTCACCCTGACCTGGGGGCCTCAGGGCTTGGCCCCAGAAACTACTTTGGGGCAGTGAAAGCGTCAGCACGTCGTGGGCATTTCACTGCCAGCGGTGATGGCAGACAGCTGTGGTTCCCCTAAAACGCCGCCCCAGAGCCCAGCCCCTGGTTCAGGGCTGCGGGGAGGAGCACGGGGCCCCGCTCGGAGGCGCCACCGCTGTGGCTCTCCAGCTGCAGGCAGTAGAGAGGCCCGGGGTTGGCTCCTGGAATGTGGAAGGGGCCCGAGCAGGTGCAGGCGCTGAGCTGATTACCTGGAGTGTGGAAGGTGCCAATCAGGTGCAGGCGCGGAGCTGATTGGGCAACGGCCGGTCCACGCAGCTCCGGGACTGAAAACCGCCCAATCAGGCCGGTAGGCGGGGCCAGGAAGAGGACATAACCCGGCAGGCGCTAGCACGGGCGCGCCTTTCGCAGACGCGCTGTGACGCTGGCTTCCCGAGGAGCGCCCGGCAGCCGGGCTCTGAAGAAAGAGTAGCTGAAAAGCTCCTCAGAGAAGCCGGGGGGCTGCTGCCGGCCTGTGGCCCTGCCTCTGACGTTGTCTTGCTGGGGTGGGCCAGCGTCTCGCAAAGAGCTGTCACGCTGGTGACGGGTGGTGACAGGCTCTACGGGCCAATGCTGTCCAGCCCTGCCGTCCGGGTCACCTCTGCGAGCTGCTAACCCCCTAATCGTCCCGCATGGCCTCCGGGTGCTGCTGTCCGCATAAATAAGCCCCGTTGGTGGTGCCCCCTGAGCCAGAGTGGGCGCGTGGGTGAGGACCCACAGCCCGTGACCTGTGTTTGACCGGGCACTGGCCTTTCGCCGACCTGGAAACCCAAAAAGCACTTTCCGAGCTGGCCTGACGCGGCGAGCTGGCGGAGAGCCAAAATGGGGGACCCCCTCCAAAGCCCACCTGTCTGGCTTTATACCAACCTGGCTGCTTAACCCCACCCTCAGGTCCCAGCCACCTTCCTTTGGTGGTGATGGGATTTGGAGTTCCCAGTGTCTTTGGCTTTGGCCTGGGGTGGGGGTGGAGTCCACAAAGCCGGTATGGAATTAGCTTTAGGACATCCTTTCCCCCCTAACACTTTGACACTATGGCTACCCCTATAATTCAAATCGTTTTTTAAAAGATCCTGAACTGGGGTTTGGGGGACTGGACAGATGCTCTGAAAAGGGGACCCTTGACGTAGCAGCCTTTTACAAAGGCATGTGGACCCAGAAAAGAAATGAGCGTGAAGAATGTAGAGACTGAAAGGTCTTGGTGGCTTCTCCGAGGGGAGAGACAAGGGGCAGGCAGCGGGAGGAGAAAGGCGCGCTCGTGTCCTGAGCTTGGCGTCTTCACATCTCACTTTACCAATCAGGGAACAGATTTAGAAGGACGCTTGCCCAGGCACCACACCTGAAGACAATGGGCTGACGACTGTTGGCTTGGGGAGGTTGGCTTGGGGAGGCCAGGAAAGCCCCGCTGAGAACTTGAGCTCCAAAGAGCATGACTGGCTCGTGAGATCCTCATGGGTGTGGCTGTCCACACGCCTTCAAGGAGGGACTTGGTGGCTGGCTGCAGGGCCCAAGTCCCTTGCATGTGCTCTACCAAGGCTGCGCCCCAGCACAGCCATGTGCAGGAACTGAGCCAGGAGAGCCAAAGGTGGACAGTGCAGGCTGCCCTTGTTGTGGGGTCCTCTGTAGAGCTGAACAGCAGTTTTTAGAGAAAAAGGCTGCAACTGGAGCTCAGCTTTGTATTCTTGGTAGTTTTTCTTCCATGCTGCTGCTTAGCACAGAAAAGTAAGACGGGACCTCCCCGGCTTTATTGCTTTTTCTGGTTTCGGCTTTCTCTTAGATGAGGCCTGGGTGCTCCCACGTGTGTGCCTTGATCCGAGAGAAGCAGAGCTCTTGGACACGCTGATGGATGCCTGGGGGACTAGGACTCTGAGTCATACTAGGGTTCACTTGCAGCCCGCAAGCTGCCAGTGCCTGTAGGCCATGGGATAAACCCTAGAGCTGGGCAGGAGGGGCCTCATTATCACCAGGTTCATGGGCCAAGCGGGAAACCGACATTGGCCATTCAAAGAGCAGAGGGGATCATTCATCCCCACCTGTACACCTTTCTCCTGGCTCTGTCTTCTGGGGGAGAAGGTGCTCCTCCACACGGCAATTTGTGGTGAGAAGGAAGGGGGCTCGGGTAGCAGGGGTGGAGCCTCAGAAAGCTAGAGCTATGTAACCACAGGGATAGGGCCGCCAGCCTAAATCATTTTCCTATGTCAATCCCTGTAACATACATGTAGTGGGAATTTTGTTTATTGGAAATTCTCTAAAATCCTATCTCTAAAAATGCAGGGATTTAGGATTTACCTCAAGTAAGGAACTTGTTGCCATTCCATCCTAACAAGTAAAAACGCTGAGCAGATGAAAACCCTTCTTGGCTTTATAAAGGAGGGAAGGACGCAGCAACCCACTGCCCTGGACCGGAATGGCAGGCAGGTGAATACAAGCAGTGCTGACTTACCTGAGTAGCCTCACAAGTGGAAAGCATGGGGGGGACCAGTGCCTGCGTTGGAAAATATCAACTGGAATTGATGAATCGCTGGAAGCTCCATGCGGGACAGTTAAATACTATCCAAAACTTAATCAAGGATGTAAGGAAAGATATAAATGTAATTGAAACAAACTCCAGGGAATGGTGGTCTCAACAATTGAGATTTACCTCCAGGAGCTACTAGATCCCCACAATAAACATCTGAGAAAAATCTGGGGTTTATGGCAGGGGAAAGGGAAAGAAAGTATTGATTTCTTAGCAAGGTCTACCACAGGAGAAACTAAGCAGAGGCTAACCTGGTGTTCTTCATCAGACTAACTGGTCTGGGGGAAGGGAAACACCCAACCCCAGCTGGCTCTCATCCTGTCCTACCCAAGGGGGAAGGGAAAAATGGAGAAATCCCTTTGGAGCTCACAGTCCAGAGGCACAGGCTCACTCGAAGACTGAGACCTAAACCTAGGATGATAGAACATTTCCCCTTATCCCTCACTATTGGGGCAGCCCTGCACCCCCAGACCTAGGACTCAGGCTAGAGCAACCCAGCAGGACTGAACTCTACCCCCTGACCCTGGGTGGGACGCCATGTAGATGGGGACCTGAATTCTGCTGTCTTGAGTGGTGTAAGGGCAGGACAGGCCACAGTGCAGGTTTTCTAGGATCCAGCAGACCAGGTAAAGGAGGAGTCAGAGTCCTCAGTGGTTTTTGCAGGTCTTTTATTTAGATTTGCCAGGCACATGGCAGGCAGGGTGCTGGGGGTCTGGGAGGCTGGCAGTCCTTCCAGCCCCCAGCAGGTCTTCACTCTGGGCTCTCCGGCCTTCTCTTGGCTTCTGCTTCTCCTGCTTCTCTCTTGGCTTTTTTTTTCCCCCTACTCCAGGTGCCCGCCATCAGGCATGCATTCAGGACCACAGGTTCCATCATCTATCCTAATGGCAGGAGGGCAGAAAAGCCTGGTATTTTTTCCTTACCCTACAAGTGGGGATCAGGCTGCTGGAGAGGGGGTGGAGCTGAGCATCCAATTTGGGGAATCCTTATAAAAGGAAGGGTATGGGGGTGATTGTTTTGTCAGAGTGCCTAGGGACAACAGCAGTTCTGCAGGTGGGCCGGGCAAGCCACAGACCCTTGCTGGAGGCCAGGAGTGGGTGTTTTCACTGCTGCGTCCAGCTGCATCTCACCGCCATCCTGTAACTGGACACTCACGTTCCCCTAAGTTGTTAAATGGTTTGTTTTGCTGCAACAAAACTGCTTTTTGCTTGTAGTTGTGGCAGTAAGTGCATGGATGCAGAACCCCAGTGAAAAAGGTCGACCCAGGGCTGGACCAGCAGCAACACCGCCCTGGGGAAGTTCTCACAGCAGCTCCTTTCGCTTCTTTCTGGCCATCCAGAAAGACAGTATCCAGAGACAGAGCAAGCATCACCATCAGACATTGTAGGGATGTTGGATTTAAAAACACTAGGATTAACATGTTACTGGCTTTAATAGACAGATGAGCAATGTAAACAGATGGAAATCCTTTGAAAGAACCAAGAGGAAATGCTAGAACTCAGATGCTAACAGAAATGACAAATGCCTTGGGTGGGCTTATTAGACCAAAAATGGCTGAGGAAAGACTATCTGAGCTGGAGGAGGCATCAGTGAAGTCCTTGAAAACAAAAAAGCAAAGAAAACCAAAAAAAAACACCCCAAATACCAGAATATCCAAGAAACTTGGTGTAGGGTAAGTGGATTGATCAGTCTTTTGCACCAGTAGCTTCTGTGGCTATCACCTGCAGGTTTGATTGTGTTGATGCAGAAGGCTCTTGGGTTTGGGGCATGCGTGCTTGATTGTGGTCACCTGGAGTATAGCGTGGACACGCATAAGTGGGCACACCTGTGCCTGGAGGCTGAGGCTGCTAGGGCGGCGTCCCAGAGATAGCTAAGGGATGACTAGGAGTGGGCAAGAGACTACGGAAGACTCAAGACCATGGGAATGCCAGAGAGCCTGCAGAAAGAGTAAAGATTTGTGGGGGAGGCTCAGCTGCTTGCCTGCTTCCCAGCGTCCCCTGGTCAACCCATGCCTGCCTCAAGCCTGTTGTGCCTGCGTGCCTGGTTCCCTGAGAGCAGTGAAGCCTGAAAGATCCACGAGGGCTCCGGGACTCTCCTTTCTCTGTCTGCCCTATGCATGCTGGCACTAGGCTTGGGATAACTGCACCAGGGTGACGTGTACTCATGGGAGCCACCAGAGCGGGGAGAAAGGAACAGAAGAAATGTTTGAAAAAATAATGACTGAGAACTTTCCAAAATGAACCTACAGACACCAAACTATAGAGCCAGGAAGCTTAGAAAACAATAAGCAGGCTAAATTTCACCCTCCCCCCCCCCCCAAACTCCCAAGACACTACATCCAGTCATATCACTTTCAAACTACAGAAAATCAAAGATAGAGAAAATCCTGAAAAGCCAGAGGAGAAAAAAAACCTGTGGAAGAACAGAAGAATTATGTTGGAATTCTTACAAACCATCATGCAAAAATGGAATGGAGTGAAATATTTAAAGTGTTGAGGGGGAAAATATCAACCTAGAATTCTGTACCTCTCACTGCTGATAGGAGGACTAAATGCTAACTCTGCTTTAGCAATATTGATAGTTTCTTACTAATCTAAACATGCTCTTACCATGCAATCCTTGCTGTTTTTCCAAAGGAGCTGGAACACTGATGTCCACCTAATAGCCCGTATATGGATGCTGATGGCAGCTTTACTCATAATTACCAAAACTTGTCCTTCAGTAAGTGAATGGATTTAATAAACCATGGTACATCCAGACAAATTTTTGGTATAATTTAATTGTAAATTTATAACTCAATTTTATAATGGTTTTTAAACAACCGGCCCACAAAATTCCTAAGAGGAAGCAAGCAGTTGTCGTGGGCCGACCAAGAGCCGGCTCCAGTGCCGCACTCCATGCTTGGCCTGTTAGCAACTCAGGCCACCCCATAAACTCAGGCCATCCTTCACCCCTAAAGGGCTGAGTCTGGGCACAGATACAGCAGCACATGATCCTGAGGCTCCCTGTAGGGGCAGGAAGGACACAGTGCAGGTTTTCTGATCCTATGCAGACCGGGTAAAGGAGGAGTCAGAGTCCTCAGTGGCTTTAGCAGGTCTTTTATTGGGGTTACCAGGTACACAGCAGGCAGGGGTGCTGGGGGGCCGGTAGGGTGGCAGGCCTCCCAGCCCCCGGTAGGTCTTCACTCTGGGCTCTCCAGCTTTCTCCCTGCTTCTGCTTCTCTTGCTTCTCTCTCGGCTTCTGCTGCTTCTTTCTCAGCTTCTCTTTTGGCTTCTGCAAGCGTCTCTGCGACGCCGCCCTTAAAAGCCCAGGATTAGCCCAGGTGCCTGCCATCAGGCATGCATTCAGGACCACAAGGATCCATCATCTGTCCTGATGGCGGGAGGGCAGAAAAGCCTGACATTTTTCCTTACCCTACACTCTCCACCTCTCCCCCCAGTCCATGTGTTTTGCAATCTCCAGAGGTAACGTCAGCAGAGCTGCTCTGGGAGGGAAGGAGCATAGGCCTGGAGTCAAATGGCCGGGCTTTCCAGGTCTGCCGTTCACTTGGGGGACGAACTCGGTGGGGCAATGTGGGGGGGCTCTGGCGACCTGTGCAGCGGGAGGCTGAGGCACAAGCCTGTGAGAAGGGCTGGGCGAGAACTCGAGAGCAGGCGCAGCACAGAGCTGTCCACGGAGTCTGCTGCAAAGGGAATGCGGGAGCTGGGTAACACCTGCACAGGGGAGTGGGGCTAACGGGCTTTTGTTTTAAGATATAAGGCAGAGGAACATGTGTGATGGCGTGAGGGTTGCAGAAGATGGGAGAATCACTAAAGCTGGGAGGCAGGGGGACCAGGAAAGGGGGGGGTCCCTTAGTGGGTAAGGTCCACCTCCAGAGGGGGGCGTGGGGCACAAAGCTCAGGGGGTCAGGTTGGGCGCCTGTGGAATTCTCCCCCTGCCTTCCGCATTCCCCACGGTGGTCAGCGGGAGGCTGGGAGGGAAGAGGGAGCAGGTTGAGGGATGAGGACGCCAGAAAAGGCAGAAAGCTCTGAACAAGGCTGGGACTGAGGTGGGCACGTCACTGGGGTAGGGGACAAGCCAGTGACATTTCAGGGGCATTGACAGTCACAGGACACAGATGTATTGTTTTGTTTTCCTTTTTCTGCAATAATTGCTCCAGAAAACGATACACCAGGTCAAAAGCTCTCTTCCCTACACTGGCCTTCACTCCTAGGTTTAGCTCCCCTGTCACTTTGGTGCTAGAAAACGTGAGAACTGCAGGTGTCATGGCGACTATCTTCTTTCAGCGAGGGGGAGGAGCTGCAGAAAATGTTAATTCACTTACATCAAAGACACACACTTTCATCTGGCTGCAGAGGAGAGAACAATGGCGTGCACACAGCTTTCGACTGATCAATTCACTTACACCCTTTGAAGAAAGGTTTGAAAGAAAAAAAAAATTGCCTGGGTAAGAAAAGCCCTCCTAGTTTTCAAAATTCTAGCAACTTTTTCCACCATAATGATGCTGGGCATGTCAGAAGAGAACACAGGGGACCTGCAGGACCCGGAGGAATCAGCTCCAGGAGGCCCGAGCAGAGGCGTTCACAGTCCAGCCTTGCCTGGAATCCAGCACGGGCAAGAATGCTAGTTTAGGTCTTCTGTCTTTTGGTTTGGGGCTTGCTGTTCTGTTGCTGTCATCATTTCTGCTGGGGCGGTGCTCTTTGTGAAGCGCTTTACACGGTGAATGGTTGAATCTGAATTTAAGCTCAGGCTCTGGCACTCAGAGTCAAATGATACCCCAGGTCTTTCCATGCAGGTATTTCATTGGGATATGCCCTCAGGGAAAACCAGCGGAGACCAGGCAGGGAAGGAGCCACAGAGGGGCTCCTTCGTGAAGCCCCAGGTCCCATGGGGGGGGGAGTTCCAGTGGGACCTGTGGGGTCAGTGTGTCACATCTGAGCACATCCCTAGAGGGTGAGGGGCAACTTCCTCACCCCACAGTCCCAGGTTAAAGACTTCTCCAGAGATTAAATTCCCAGTGCTCCTGCAGGTGGGCAATACAGACTTGGCCGTCCGAGGACAACCACCTACAAAATGCCAGGGGCAGCTGTTGGAGGGAAGGCACATGGGGCCTGGTGTGGACAAGTCCCCTCTGTAAGTGACCTCAAGTAAGTGGTTTAGGCTTGTGAGACCGATCTGCAAAGTGGGGAGAAGTATGTACCTTCTTCACAGAATTGGTTTGAGTTGAAATGAGAGGGTACTTGAATGCAGAGCTGCTTCAGCATTGCTGGGGTGTGGTGAACACTAAATAATGATTACTCTGGGTAGTGGCACAAACTTAACTTCGGGGCCTGTAGCCTATTAGGTTGATCTAAGGATGGGACTTCCTCCCTCCTCCCTCTCGCCCTCTCGGGAGACACCGCTTAACGCATGGACAGTCCCTCCCGGAGCGGCCGGTGGGCTCTTTGTCCTTGTCATGGCTGAATCCAGGCAGCCTTTATCACCCTGAGCTGGACAAGGGAGGAAACCATTTGTGTGTTCTGAGGTAGACGGGCGTCTGTCCCGGAGGAGATGGGCATGGAGAGAACAAGGCCTCAGTGCTTCTGCCGTGGGCGCAAAAAATCCAATGATGGACTCTGGACTCTCAAGTGCCCTTTGACAGGCCATCTTTTTTCCCTTTATTTTCTTACATCTTTATTACATTTTGGATAATGTAGTTGTTAATGTAGTTAACAACTACATTGATAATGTAGTTGTCCCACTACTGTAGCCCCCAGGATCCATCACCACAGTCCTAGTGCTCTTCCCTCCCCTGTTTTGACCCCTCTCTCGCCCTCTCCTCATCTATGACCAGCTAACAAGTTTTTTTTTCCCTGTCCTGTCCTGCTGGTGGGAATGCAAACTGGCCCAGCCACTATGGACAGCTGTATGGAAGGTCCTCAAAGCACTACATACGGATCTACCATATGACTTAGCAATTCGACTCCTAGGAATCTACCCAAAGAACACAAAAACACTAATTCAAAGGGAAACCTGCACCCCTATATTTATTGTAGCACTATTTACAAGAGCCAACATTTGGAAACAACCCAAATGCCCCAGAACAGATGAGAGGATGAAGATGTGGTGTATATATAATGGAGATAGGGCCCCCTTTTAATGCTGTAGAGCTCCCCAGTGCCCCCCAAGCACAAACACAAAACATTTTGAATCACCATCCAGAACAGGACCAGTCCTTAGGAGTGTGTGATAAGGGGTTGAGTGATAATTAAAACCAGAAGTCCACAGTGAGGTGTGGGGTCCAGTAGTCTTAGGTCACTGGGGAACTTGGTAGAAATGCAGGGTCTCAGGTCTCTCCCAGTCCTGTTGCATCAGAAAGACATTTTAACAAGCTCTGCACCCCATCCCCCCAACATCCCTTCCATTATTCAGAAACACACTAAGTTTCATAAATATGAGCTTTCTATGGTTTAGATGCTTTGGGGGTTGAAAGTTGGACTTGCTGACATGTTTATAGAAGAGGTTGCACATGGAGGTTCAGAGTATAAACGTAGCTTCAGGGCTACGTGACCTAGATGGTCCCCCAGCCTCCGTGAAACTTAGTTTCCTCATCTGCAAAATGTAAATAACAACATCCACTCCAGAAACCTTTGTGGGAATGCAAAAAGAAAACGTTCAAAAGCTTGGGGCCAGCTCCTTACTCTGTACCAGTCGTCATTTTTATGTGATCATCAAAATAATAATCTGTTCAAATTTACTGGATGTTAAGTACTGTGTTCAGCACTTGAAACCACACTTGAAGGTATTATGCCAGAGAGGAGACGGAGGGCAGAGTGGGTCAGGATCTGACTCCCCAAGGCCAGCAGGGCGCTTACCCACCCATGTGACCGCCTGAGGGCCAGGATAGAATTGAGATGTCAGTGTTTCCTTCGAATCTTGACTCGCCAGAGCAATCTGCCCTTGCTGTGCGTTCCTTTGCCACTTTATATTGCTGTTATTATTTTATAACCAACCCACCGACGTAAAGTGCCTTGCACAGTGCCTGACACTCGGTAAGCATTCAGCGAATAGTCATCGTTCAAAGGCACTCATATTCTTTATACCCATCCACTTTCAGTCCTTCTGTCAGTGTGAGTTTTCCTTTCCACTTATGGTGCTATTGAACAAATCGTTTTAAATGAGAACATTGCCAAATTTACTAGTCTTTTCCTTTGAGATCTGTGCTGTGCTTGTCTTAATTAGGAAATCTTTCCCTACTCCCTGGTCACCAGGAAACTCCCCTATGTTATCATCTTATGTTTTAAAATTTTGCTCTTGTCATTTTTTAACTTTCTGATGCTAACTTTCACCCCCACCCCACACTCACAACCACACTTTCAAGGTGTTTACTATGTCCTTGTAAACGCGTATAGCCTTGTGATATATGTCTTGTGTTGTTAATTTACATAATGGAATTTTGCTATAAATCCTATCATGGTTCCTTTTATCATCATTCTGCATGGTGCTCTGTGAAAACCTGAGTTACTCCCGCCTGTTGTGCATTATTGCAGAGTATGCCCTGCCCCCATTTTTGTCTCCATTTCCTGGTGAAAGAAAGGCACAGGCCTACCTTCAACTCCCCAACATAAAAATTCTGAGATGAGCCTACTGGTACTTTGAGAATTTCCAGGCAACTTACGTACCCAGAGAAGGGGTTGCTGGTGATGGAGCAATGGGTTCTGAATACTGCCAGACAGCTGTCCAGAGAGGCGGATCCAGCTGACACCTCCCAGCAGTGTAGGGGTCCTCCTACCTCCCACAGTTCTGACATTTGCTGTTCTGGTGGCCTCAGTGGTCATCTTGTCTGCATGTGAAGTCCTGATTACAGCTGATTCGGGACTTGTCTTCCATGCTGCTGGCCATTTGCTCTCCCTTCCAGTATGTTGCCCGATTACCACTTTATTTCCTCTTGAGGTGGTTGTTGATGATAATGTGTGGTACACTGCATTTCGGAGAGTCTAGAGGGATACCCTCATGCTTTCAAGACTGTAAATACCTTCTCGGGGTTTATTTTTTTGCCTAGTTACTTCTCTTATGTCTTTTAACCAGACTTTTTAAAATAATTATATAATTTCTGTGTCACTGGTTTATATTTATTTTTGTGGGACCCTTGCTGGTGTCCGGGGATCGAACTGGCACCGCAGAGGCTGCGGGCAGCCTCGCAACCCAGCATTCAACCACTGCGCCACCAGGGGAGGCCCTAACCAGACATTTTAAATACCGTCAAAAACATGAGCTGGTGTAGGGGGCAGGAAGGGGCACAGGGCAGGATTTCTAATCCAGCAGACCGGGGAAAGGAGGAGAAATTCCTTGGAGTCCTCAGTGACTTTTCAGGCTTTTATTGGGATTTACCAGGTACACGGCAGGCAGGGGTGCTGGGGGCCGGGAGGCTGGCAGGCCTCACTCTTTCTGGGCTCTCTGTTTCTCTTGGCTCTCGTGGTTCTCTCTCTGCTCTACTATTCGTTCTGCTTCTCTGCTTCTGCTGGCGTCCCTGTGACACCGCCCTTCAAAGCCCAGTCTCAGCCCAGGTGAATCCCCTCTACCTATGCCCACACCCTACTCCAGGTGCCCGCCATCAGGCATGCATTCAGGACCGCAGGGTTCCATCATCTATCCTGATGGCGGCAGGGCAGAAAAGCCTGCTACTTTTACCTTACCCTACAGCTGGCCACACACTATGTGCTGATACGTGAGGGCTTTTCTGTTTCCCTGGGACAGAGCCGGAGACATGGTTATAGGTGGAAGTTATTGGGGCAGCGGCGGCAACACCTGTAGAGGAGTGGGGGCGTGACCTGGGAGGACGACGTGGCCGATAAATGTTAGTCAGCAAGGTGCTGCCCAGGTGACTGAAACATCATTCTGCTCGAGACTTCGTAGAACTCGCCCTGCAGAGCCATCCTACATGAGAGTCAAGGGAGTTGGAGTATTTATACAACAGTTTCTGCAGTCATCATTTTTGGAGGGTCAGAGGGGGTTAAATTCCCAGCTCTTCAGACTGGCCGCTGAGGCAGCAAAGTGAGCTCCAGCAGCAAGAGCAAGGATTCAGGTGAGCAATGCAGGTGCTCAATTTCCCCCTACACACACCCCACCCCCCGGCCTCCCTGCCCCATCCTCCAGGCATGCACGGAAATGGGGGGTTGGAGGGGTGGGCAGGTCACCAAGAGGGCCTGCAGCTGTGCTGTACACACGTCGTCTGCACACAGTGTGTATGTACAAAAAGCAAGGAAAAAACAACAGAAAACATTAAAAGCTCATAGGCAGGCATGATTTGATTATGCCCATTTTTTAGGCTTGGTGACAGCAGGAGAGTTGCTGGCCTGAAGTGAGTGGCAGAGACTGATTCAAAGACTCTGTCAGAATTTTGGGTTGGGGAGGTGGGGGGCGGTTATAAAAGACAGAAGTAAGTCATTTATTTGGGCAATGAAGGCAGCCCTGGAGGGGGTCAGGAAAGGAAAAGGGAGACCTGGAAATCACTGAGGATCTTCATCAGCTTGGGGTTCATGGACAAGGCCAAGCCCTTAGCAACACCATTGAAAATGGGCCTGTTCACTCAGCAACAAATGATGGTCCTACTAACATGCAACATGGCCCTTTGCCCAAGCTGGCGGGGTGGGGGATCCCTACAAAGAACACTTGTCAAATTCAGGCACTTCATCTTTTACTGAAAGCCAGGGCAGGCCCGGGGTGGGGGTGGGGGGGTGAACTGTTAATTGATAAACACTATAATTAAGTAGGAGGCCTCAGTTTAAACCAACAGGATTGTAGTTGACCATGGAAGTGTGAAAATGACCATGATTAATGAACTTGCTAATAGCACTTCCCTGTTAATGACATTCTTTCATGTTTTGGTAGGCGCTCATGTGTTGATTGCAAATCAGCACAGGGGCAAACCAATATAACTTTTTCTTCAACTGAATTTATATCTGTCTTGGAGTCCCACTTTGCCTGGTGGTGAAAGACTTAATTTTAATCAATCCAGGGCATTTTCTCTTCCCTTTTATCCGTGGGTAGAATGCCAGGCATGAGGTATGTGGTGTCCAGCTGCTCACCTTCAGAATCGCTCTGGGCCCCTGGGAGACACCTCGCCTAGGTTGGATCTCCCTCCTCAGGCAGGCCTCAGCCACAACTGATTGGTGAGAGTTGATTCAAGGTGGAGTCACCAGATAGGGTGTTTTTTCCAATACCAGTTCTGAATTCTCTAACACCAACCAGGTATCCAACAATTCAATTCTGACATTGACAGCCTGGAGTTAGCATCGGGCTCCACAGGCTGAAGGGCTCAGTCCACAAGACTGCCCTTCAGTCTCCCTCATTTCAGACGCAGGCCACAAGTGGAGTGTTGTGGAATGTGCAGACCACTCTCACTTCTGCCTCGTCTACTACAAATGTAAGTGTTCCTACAACCCCTCTCAGTTTCCACAATTTGCTGGGATGACTCAAAGAACTCTGGAGAATGTGTTACTCGTTACTGCTGGTTTATTATAGGAATACAACTTAAGAATAGCCCAATGGAAGAGATTTACAGGGAAAGGAATGGAGAAGTCAGATGCTCTACAGAATGATTATTCACATTCATGCTCTAACCTGATGACTTAGGGGTCTTGTTTTTTTTTTTTTCTTCACATCTTCACCAGCACTTGGTATTACCTACCTTTCTAATTTTTGTAGTAAACATGAACATAAAAAGGACTCTCAATATTGTTTTAATTTTCACTTGAGTTCTGGCAAGATTTTTCTTTTTTTGTCATGTATAATTAACCAATCCATTTCCTCCCCAGTGAATTATATGGTCATAGACTTTGCAGATTTTCCTGGTGTATTTCCTGCCCACTTTCTATATATCCTAGATCAGGGGTCGACAAACTTTCTCTATAAAGGGTAAGATATTAAATATGCCTGGTTTTAAGAACAATATGATCTGTCATAGCTACTTAACTGCACAAATGCAGCCATAGACACTTCACAAATGAATGGGCATGGGTGTGTTCCAATAAAACTTTATTTACAAAAATAGACAACGAACTGGGTATTTGGACTGGATTTTACCAGCCTTCATTCTAAATATTAATCCCTTTGCTTTTAGATAATGCAAAATCTCTAAATCTTCACTTTGCTGTTAGCTTTGTCTTAGTGTTCTTTTTGAAACAAAATCTTTAAATTCAATGTAGTCAAATTCATCCAATTTTCATCTGAAAGTTGTGGGTTTTGGATTATGTTAAGACCAACCACACAAAGATAGTCCACTCCTTTCCTTCCTACAAACTCCTTATTTCTGTTGGTTTTCACACCGAGACATTAGACCTCACTGGGGTATGATGTAGGTGCAGCTCTATTGTCCTCCCTGTGGTGAGAAGTTCTCCTGACTCTCCAGTCAGACCAACCCTTCTGCTATACTGATGTGTAGCAGAAATTTTCCAATTGGAAAAAAGAGGGTAAGTTGAAAAAGGCTTACCTCTCCCACCAAATGCAGATTCTCAGCACTCCCCTGTTCCCTCTGTCCCTGCACTCAGGGGGGGCTCAGAAGCAGGGAACAGGCTGTTCCCCCTCTTCATGGCGGGCCCTTCCTCATGCTTCTGGTTTCCCCTCAAATATCAGCTCCTGGCAGATGACTTACCTGAACACCCTCTCAGTTACTGTTACTTAACCCCATTGAAAATCACTGCTTTCATTCTCATTGTCCATCTCTCCCTGTTAGAATGTGGATTCCAGGGGGTGTAGCCCTGAACTGCATTAGTCATCAGCCACTTCCTCCCGCATGCCTGATACATAACAGGCCCAGAGTTCCCCGGAAAACAGAACAGATGAGCAAGTTTAATTGATTTTTCAGAGGCAGTGGGTCATTAGCTTGCCGGGTATTGTCCAATAAATTCTCTTACCCTCTTTGACAACGTACAGAATTAGAATTAAGATTTGTCCTTCAACCCCACCCCACTCTACACCTCTATCATTTGATAAAGCCTCTCAGTAGCTTCAGTGTATTTATCACACCTGCATTTATTCACAGTTCGATGTGAGAGCCCTTGTTAGCTCCCTTAAAATATCTGATTGAATTTCATGTGGAAGTGAATGCCACAGATTAAATATATGTTGTGTTAAGAAGCTTCCCATTTTATCACAGCCTGTGCACTGCCAGAAAAGCATTCTGCATGTTAATTAAGATAGCTGGGGGATTTTTAAAAGACTTCTTTTCCTCCCTTTAACTTTATAATGCATTCTGAGGAAGGGAACTAAGGCAACTATTTGCAAAGCTGTAAAAATCAGTGTCAAGTCAGCGAGGTCGTGGGGCCCCAGTGAGCCTCAGTGACAGGCCAGGCACTGTCTCCACGTGTCAGCAGCGGTAGAATCTGAGCCGGCTGTGAAAGAGCTGGGTGAGCCTGCGGGGAGGAGGTCCTGACTTCTGGCTTCAGTAGGAACAGTGCCCTTTTGGCTAAGACGGGAATTTCGTCCAGGGAACAGTTAAGCAAGAGGCTGGGGTGGAAAGTGGTCAAATCCGAGAATCAAAGTGGACAAGATGAATTAGGATACTGAGAATGTGGAAAAATCTGACCTTCCTCCCAATTAGAACGTCAGCATAGCCCTGACGGTGTGGCAAGACCAAGAGGGTGCTGCAGAGGGTGGTCTGGGTCTCAATAAGTTAACAATGTTGGTTGATCTCCTTCAAGTACCAGCTTAGAGTTCTCACGGTGATGTGAATGAAGTATGAGCTTTGAACTTCAGACCTGGGTTAAAATCCTGGCTCAGCCACCTGCTTGGGCAAGTCACTTACTGGGCCTCAGTTTCTTCCTCTGAGAAATGAACGTGGGGGTCACTGCTGGACTCGAGTGTGGGTGCAGCTGGCACATGGCGGGCCTCATGCCTATGGCACATACTGCTGTTATGTAAGAACTGGTGCCCACTTCTTGCTGGCAGGGACTCAGCACGCTGCCAAGCTGCTTGGCTCCCCCCTTTCACCTGCCTTTTCCTTCCCTTCGATCTCCTCTTACCTCTGAGACAGAGCCAGCCCTTTAGAGTACAGAAAAGATGTCAGAGACTCGGATTAATTCCAGTCATCTGCACAGTCCCAGTAAAGAAAGCACCCTCATACAAGTAGTTCCAGAGTATGACTGCTGGGAATCCCTGACCCATAGCCTGAGAGTCATGTGTTGTCAAAACCGTGTTGCAGCTGGGGTGACACACTGAGAGCAGCAAGCAGATGTCTCCTGGAACCAGCGTGGCTCCTCCCCTTGCAGCCCAGCCAAGGGCCGGGTTTACTGCATGCCTTTCCCACTCATGGCCAGCAGGGGGCGGCACATCTCTCTAGTGCTGTTTCTCAATCCCTCCCAGCCCCATCAGGCTCCTCCCAGCCTCCACCTCCCAGGCCCCTGAGACACAGCCCCAGCTGCCTCCTCCAGGGTTGGTAGAAGCTGGCGGACCTGCCAGGAGGAGCCCTGACTGAGAACAGAGCTCTGGGATCACCTCCCAGGCTGCAGAACAGAAGCCCTGGCGTCCTGGGCAGGGGGTCGAGTGCTCCCTCTTCTTCCTGGCTCCTTTCCAAGCAGGGCAGGTCCCAGGAGAGACACAGGGTGTCCTGTTTCCATCTGGGACAGGAAAGCCTGGAGAAGCTCAGTCATGAGACACACCCGTCCGAGAGGAGACTTCCCCTAGAGGTGTGTCATCCCCGAAGATGTAATTTGCTCTGAAAAGGGGACAGGCTGTCACCCACAGGGATGACACACCCCTCGGTGGTGACATGACTCGTAGAGGTGAGTTGACCTACAGAAGCAACAGGCCCCTCAGAGGTGACACACCTGATAGCTCAGCCCTTCCAGCCACGTCAGGCATCAGGACCCACCACGGTGGGCCCCTCCCCCCACCTCTCACAGCCCTGCCAGGTGGTTCTGAGTTCGTGTGGCCCTGAGAGCAGCGAGCAGCTGTGGAGGCCGGGCCACGCTCAGGCCCAGCTTGCAGGTGGCTGCCCCCCACGTCCTGCTCAGGAGCCCCTGTGCCCTCCCCCGTGGGAGGCCGTCGCCGCTTCAAATCCAGCAGACAGAGCTAGAGACAAGCATCAGTAAGAGGAAGAGTCATTTATGATTTATGAATAATGAACTAATTTAATCCCGGGTTTCTCTTGTGCCTCCCATTTAGTAATTTGTTCCATTTCTTAATGGCTCGAGTTCTTTATCAGGCTGTGACAGAGGGGAGCAGTGAGTCATCACACCAGGGACTTGGAGGGTGACCTATATACCAGACTGGGAAAGCAGGTCCTGAGATGGGCAGCAGCTCTACCCACGGTGTCCTCGTGTGGGGCGGCTCCGGCTCTGCGTGGGGGGAGGGAAGGAAACAGACATGGGCACCCCGCCAGGGGGTGTGTGCCGGGCTGCTCCCAGCGAGCCCTCTGCTTGGAGCTGGGGAAAAGATGGGGGTGAGGGCAGCCTAGCCCCCCATGCCCCTCCCTGAGAGTGAGATAAGACCTGGGCGTCGGGCTCAAGCCCCCACTGCCACGCGGTCTTTGTGGCCCTGGGTGTGTCCCTTCAACACTCAGAGCCAGAGAAAGGCCCGAGTGCGTCAGGCCTGCGGCCCACCCTGCCGTGTCCTCGCCCGCTGCCTGAAGCTGCTGTTTGACTCTGCCTCTGTTCTCTTGAGTCCACCATTTCATTTATTTGTGTTCCACACCCAAGGGCCCAGAGGCTTGGGCAAGGCGAGAACCTTGATGAGGAGGGAAAGAGGTGATCTTTGAGCAGAGATGGGGAGAGCAGAGGCCGAGCAGTCCTGGCATCGGGACTGGCCGTGCTCTTCTGGCCCACGTCCTTATGCTCAGCGTCGGCCCCAGCAGTGCCCTCGCCCAGAACTCGTGGGCAGAGCAGCAGCAGGCAAGGCAGGCACTGAAGTCAAGTCCTCTGGAGGTCTGGATGGGAGGCAGAGAAGAGGCCGGGCAGCCAGATTTGCACTGTTTGCTTTGTTGGCACGGCTGGTGCAAGCAGTGATTACCGTGTCCACTTCGTGGGCAGATAGACCTGCATGGAGAAGAGGAATGGCCACCCGGGCAGCAGAGCCACGGCAGGTGGAGCCTGCTCCCTCCAGCCTCTTGTTTGCTGGTGACCCACTGCCTCCCCCTGCCCGAGGTGACGGGTGGGCACACAGGCGCCTGCTCTGGGATGACAGCCCTCCCTGGCGCCTGGGAGTCCAGGGGTCATGGGTCATCGCCGTGTGCACGTCCACTTCGCTCCTCCCCAGCACTCCGAGGCTGGGTATGAACGGGACTGTAGAGAGCAGGGAACGTTTTATTCAAGCAAACACACAAACAGAAAAGCGGGGCTCATGGGACATGGGGTGTTGGGGGGCACAAGGACTCACTTTGCCACAAGAAACTGGGACTAGCCAGGTTCAGCGGCCTTCCCTGCTCTGTTCCGCACACTTGCCAGACTGCCTCTTAGTGACCACGTTTTAAACTGGACTCTTGTGTTTCAAGGTTTGATTTTTATTTCTTTTGAGAGCGACACAACTTAATGGAAAATGGTGGTGCTTTTATTAGCTTCATTCCCACAAGTGGGATGTGAGAAGGAAATTGGGCCTTGAAGTCAACCACTCTTCTGTATGAAAACTCTTTCTTTGGGGGGATGAGAGTTCCCCTGAAGTGTCTTAAGTAGAATTTGTTAAAAACTTGCAGGATTAGCATCATGGTGAAGTCTAAAGTTTGCAGATTCAGGGAGGTGGAGGGAGGAACACTGTGCTTGAATCATTTATTTTTGCAACATTTAATTTAGCACTCATTATTTACATCAACACTTGGGAATATTTTGGAGAATCAACAAAGCCTTCTTAAGAGCGGCCTGATCCTCTGCTTACAAGTAT
The DNA here is from genome assembly GCF_014898055.3 of Talpa occidentalis. NCBI lineage: Eukaryota > Metazoa > Chordata > Mammalia > Eulipotyphla > Talpidae > Talpa > Talpa occidentalis. The sequence continues at coordinate 31,088,454 of NW_023600993.1, forward strand.
GTTTTTTAACTGAAATGGCTTTTTTAATCTCACATTTCAAAAAAAAAAGGAAAACATTTTTGTTCAGTTAAGTGAAAGGAGAGGCCGTGCCTCCCAGCCCTGGTCCTCCACACAGGGCAGGGGCAGGACCCTCTTAGAGAAAGGGCACAAGGCTGGGAAACCTGACTCATATTCCTAGGTGTTTTCATAGGACCCCTGGGTGAAAGCAGGCATGGGAGGGGGGGTGCGCCTTAGGACCCCCCTCTATTGCAGGAGGGCACCATTTAGGACAATTAGAGAACATTTCTCCTTGGTCATCTTTCGCCTTCAAAGAGATATCAGGGCGCTTTCCTGAATGCCTTTGGAGCAGAAGCCATAAAACCCCAATCAATTAGCCAATATCCCCTGGCTGATCGCCTCCAGCTGGTTATGGCTGGAGAAGGAGAGCCCGGAAGGAGATTCATTTGGCAGGAGAGGGCACATGGAGTGGGAGAGCCAGGCTGTGGCTGTGCAGCCAGGGCCCCAGAGGAGGGGACCAGGGGCAATGGGTGGCCACTGTGCCCCACAGTTCTGCTCTTAGGTCTGTGAGGCAAGGCAGCCTTGGCAAGGCCGGCAGCAGCTGGAGGAGCTTTCTGCCCCAGCCCAGGAGGGGAGGTGCTTTGACAGCAAAACTTGCAAGTCATCCTACAGCAGAGGCAGCCTGGGCCTGGGGGTGGGAGGGGCCGTGGGGAGGAGACAGCCTCTCACAGTTCTTGTTTTCAGCTAGAATTCTGCACAAGGCTTCAGAGCAGTCTGATCCACCTGCTGACTCTCTCTTACACCCCTCCTCCCCCCAGAGGCTGGGTACTGGGTTCAGTGACTCAGGACTCTTCCTACTCTCTCCTCCTCCTGTGGGGGTGGTGGGATCCTAGCTCCTTCCCCGGGTCGGGCACCTGGAGGTCCACTTTCTTGCAGTCACAAGCACACAGACGCTGTGTTTGGTTTGGTCCCGAAGCGTTGACCAGATTTTGCTATTTTAAAGGAACTGTTTGCCAACATCTAAACACTAGAAAATTTCACACATAAGCCCAGATTTTCTGCTTCTCTTGTAAACTGGACTCTGGCCACACCTGGTCATGGAGGGAGTGTATCAGTTCTCATACCCAGGCTCTGTGCCTCTGATTCAGAGCTCACCTGGCATCTGCAGAGGTGGACAGCAGGCTCAGTGACATGCTGTCGCCTGGCCCACCTCCCCAGGGGCTTGGGGGCCCTACTCTACCCCCAGCATCCCTGCCGAATGCCACCATGGCCCTGCCCACCTTGTATTGAAATGACCTGTTTATGCTGCAAGGTTGTGGCTATTTCTGGGTATTGGTTTAAATTTCCTTCCTCTCGCCTGGGGTAAGAGGATTTAATCACCTTTGGAGACCAATTTTGAGATGTGGTTTCCACCTCCACTACCCACCGAAGGCTGAGTAGATCAGTGACTTATGCGGGTCAGAAGATATAGGAACACAGTCTTGAGAAGTTTCTCGGGTGACTTGCCTTCCTCTGGAGTGCCTGCAGGGCAGGGGCAGGAGCAGCTTCAGGCTGGGCTCTGGTGGAGTTGCTGCAGGCCTGAGGCCTGTGTCACTGATCCCTCCACAAAGGCTCAGCCAGCCCTGGGAGCATCTTTAGAGGTTCACTTGCAAGTTGCTGCTGTCCAACCTCAGGGCCACGTCTGCTCAGCCTTCGCCCTCCTCAGCTGTGCACGGTCAGAGCCACTCACTTCTGCAAGGGAATGCTGCCCTGCAGTCAATTACATGCACCCTCACTTCCTGTCCCGCACCGTGAATCAGGAGCCTCTCCCTCTGCAGGATGGGAAGTGGGCCAGAGAGAGTAAATGGAGCAAGGTGAAGGACTATTAGAAAAAGCTTTTTCTTTCCCCAACTTCCTTTCTAGTGTATTCAGAGAGCTGCGCTCAGTGTCTTGGGGCCAGAAGCCAGGCCCTCCTGGTCTGGATATGTGGAGGGAGCCCTCTGAGCCCATATAGATGACGCCTTTGGAAGGGAGTTGGGTTCTTGAAGACTTGGATCTTGAAGCATAAGTTTTCCAGCATCAGGGTGTGTGTGTGTGTGTGTGTGTGTGTGTGTGTGTGTGTGTGTGTGTTGAATCATGAAGATAGGTCTTACCCTCAGTATTGCTGAGGAATTGAACTGTCACCTCTACATGGTTTCTGGGAAGGTTAGAATTCCTGCCTCGGCCTGTGCTGGCTTACCAGTTATCCTCCCAACAGGAAGCCCCATGTATTAGAAAAGTTAGAAAGGTTTTTCTTATTTGTCTAAGTCCTTTTCCTAGAAGTGGAGCTTCAGGTAGCCCAGAACCTCTTTGTAAAATGGGGTAACTCCTGCCACCACCACTTCCATTTCATCATGACCTCAATTGAGATGGCATCCATGTGAAGGGTCTTGCAAATTGTCGAGACCCTGCCATAAAACAGGGTACAAGCTTAAGTCCTTTATCACCATCATCCCAAGCTAGGCTGTCTTGGCGGGGGTGGGGGGGGCGTGGGGGTGCCCTTCTCTTGGAATCACCTGCCCATTGTATTTTCCTGTGCTCAACAGTCAATGTTTCAATCTTAGGCCTTTCCCGTTTGGGGTGACAGGAAGTTGTCCTTCTTCCCAGAGTCTCAGATCAGTTAGATGACTGGGGTGGAGGGGAATGATTTTTATATTAAAACAGACAATTATATATGATTGTGTGCAAAGTGAAAGTTCATGGCGTGAGCAAAGAAATGAACTTGTGGAGTAATTGGAGCCGGAGGCCGCTTGCCCCGAGGAGGCTGGAGTTGTCCTCTGCGGCTAATACTCAGTGTGGAGTGTGAGCGACACTCGCATGGTGGGAAGACACTGAGCTGGGCTCTGCAGGAGCGGCAGAAAGACTGAGGAAGAGGGGCCTGACCCTGGGAGCCTGCACAGGGGCAGCTTCCTTAGCAGGTGACGTGGGAGCACAGACAAAGGTATCAAAAGCAAGTTCGCATCTGACTAGAGCGTTGGAGATGATCAGGGGAGACTTCCCGGAGGAGGAGGTGAGGCCCCAGGAGCCCAGTCACACATGCTCAGAGGTGTCAGAGAACCTTGGTAACTGGCAGGAAAAGCAGAGCTGAGCTAAGGGTTTGGAGAGTGAGGATGTGTAAGATGTGACTGGGTCCCCACTGAGGAGTTTGGGGTGAATACTAAAGGGTTTTTGAAAGTCCCAGAAATCATCTTAGCGACAGAATGATATGGTCAAAGTGTGGCTGTAGTTGACTAACTTCACACTGTAGACAGATTCTAGTTGTTTTCTTTTGCCTAGATAGTCATCCAGACAAGAATGTCCTTGAAGGTGTTTCTCCTCTCAGAAGAGACAGGATTCCTCTGAGAGAAATGTGCTCTTCATTTAAATGCAATTGTACAATCATCTTTCTTTTTGCTACTGAGAGGAACTGTGGCCCAGAGAAGCCAAGGGCCTTGGCTCATGTTGTCCAGCAAATTGGAGCTGATGTTGAATAGCAGGAGTCACAGTTCATTGGGGGCAGATAGGTCCTGGCAAGTCCTCCAGAAAGGTGGGTGTTACGTGCTTTCCAAAATACCATGCTTTCCTGTATTCGAGAACTTTCCATAGGAAGCCTTGGTCCACAGATTCCCAGGACTCAATAGATAGGAATAGCAAGATACCTTTCCTCACCTATATAAGTGATTTGGGGACTGAGATGCTTTAGACCAGCAAAACATTAGCTTTCAGGCCTCGCTGAAGAACACTGTCCACCCACACCTGAGCACATGGGGTCTTCCCATCTGGCAGGGAACTCAAGGTGGAATCTGCAGTGGCAGGAGTCTGGGCAGAAAAGAGGAAGTACTTCCTCATGAGAGAAATGGGCTCAGGGAGGTGGGGAGGGAAGCCCGGAGAAGTTACCAAGTGGACAGTGAAGACAGCCTGGCGGTGGTGGAGGCACAGTGATGAGATTTGGGTGATCACCTGGGCCTTCTCGCATCGCTGCCCAGCCCAGGAAGAGACCAGACTGGAGTGCTTGGTGTTCAGACCAGCTCTTCTCAAACTTCACCACACATGCTGACCACATGGTGATCATGTTAAAATGCAGATACTGCTTTTGTGGCACTTTAGTGGAGCGAGGTGGAGAAGGGAGTGCTGTCCTGTGCAAGCTCAGGTGGTGCCAATGGTCCAGGCCCAGAGAATACCATCTGCTCTCCTAAAGGGGAGATGCCATGCTCTGGAATGATCTCACCCACACACCTGCAGCAGGTCCCTTTGAGACCTCTCTCCTGAGAGCCGGCTCATCCCATACACATGCATTGTGCCTGCGCCACACACCAGCCTTGGGCCAAGGCCTAGGGGTCCCCAGATTACCAAGATCCATATGTGCCCACAGACCAGGGAGGTGAGAGAAAGTTGGCAATGGTGAATGAGGAAGATGAAGAAGGCCGGGGGTGAAGAGACAGGCAGAGCACAGGGACCCCCTTAGCTGTGGGAAGAAGATTCTGTGCCAAGATTCCTCTTTACTTTGATAAAAGAACTGAGTTGAGGAGTAGGGAGGCAAAGAGGTAAGGGGACACAGGGGACCACCTGCTGACCACCACTGGCCACCTTGCCTCTCCTTCCACACAGGTCAGGCTGCTGCTGTCTCCAGCGGGGCCTTGAGTAGCCAGCTGCCCGTGGAGGGCCTTCCCCGCACTGCGTTCCCAGTGCTGCCTCTCCCGTCCGCTCTGGTTTGCAGTAACATCTCCTGTTCCGGGCAGGATACAGAGCAACTGGATGAGTCGCAGCACCACCCCCAACCACACCGACCCTCATCTTACTCATTTTCCCAGGTGGTCAGCAAAGGTATTCCTAGCAATTTGATCAATACTCAATCAAAAGTCCAGCTCTGTGCATGTCTCTTCATTCACTAACTCACTAAACCTTCACAAGTGCCTGCTGCATCCTGGACACCCTCGCTGCACACACACACACACACACACACACACACACACACACACACACACACAGATACGTTGAGATAAACACCATGTAAGAAAAGCACAGGGTGCTTTAGGAGAGGGGACCTGTGGTCAGTTTCAGCTTGGAGGCACAGGTGGCAGGGAAGACCTTGCCAAGGACGGGACAGTTGTGTTGAGACCAAGAGGAAGAGGAGGAGCTGGCAAAGGGAAGGCAGAGGTGAGTGGGGGTGAGCCTCCCAGGGCTAAAGCTTGGCGAGTGACCACCGGCAGTGACCAATATCCACCTGGCCCAGCTCACACTGCAGAACTGGAGCACAAAGGGGCAGTTGTTCTAGACAGCTGTGCTTCAGGAGGCTTGTACGCAGCAGTCAATGAGCGCAGCACCTGAAATATCCCCACAACAGCCCTGGAAAAAGCATGGCGTGGCGTGGGCACAACAGCCCTGGAAAAAGCATTTTTCTTGTTTTTTTGATGGATCCCAATAGGGAGGGGATAACAAAGTCAGCTGCATCTATCCCCAGTTTCCACACTGGCTCTTTCCAGCACCCCAAGAATGAGGCCACAGTGTCAGTCACAAGTACTCAAAAAGTGAGGGGGAAACTGGCCTGCCTGTGTCTGTCATTTCGTGTGTCCACTGAGGTGGCCTGGCCTGCCTACCCCACTGGCAACCCCCAGAGGCCTGGCTCAAGATTTCTGAAATTCTTTCTTATCCCTTCTCTCTGCCCTTGGTGAATCTTCTGCTATCTTCACCCTTATTTTTTATCCATCATGGGACACAATTCCTTCTCGATTCTTCTTCCAAAGCAACCACAAGCACAAGGCGATCACCTGTAACAGAGCTTTTATTGAAGAGCTGGGCCAGCAACCTGACATCATGTGATAGGTGAGGTGTCTGTCTTCACCCAGCAGTTCCTATCTGCTGTGTCCCCTTCACCCCCCACCCTCCTCCGTCTCCCTCCTCTGGGCTCTCTCTCACCCTTCTGAGAGCACCAAAGTCCTCTTTCTCCACTCCATTCCCAATGCAGCCCCCAGGCATCTTGGGGATAACAGGCACAGCTGTGTCTGCAAGTAGCAAACCCTCCCCACCCACCACTCACATTTGTGTGTTCAGAGAGGGGGCTGCAGAGGACATCTCTCCAGATCTGGCACTTTGCAACCAAGACCCAGAGCCCAGAGAAAAGGGGTGACTTGCCCTCAGCTCCCAGCTGTGGTTGAGCTGGAAGGTGGAGTCGTCACCACCATGTGGACATGTGCTGGGTGTGGATGGCGCTGAGATGGAGGACCTGGGGCTTTCCGGCCCCCAGTCTGGTATGGACCCCCAGGCCAGGCGGGCTAGGGCGAGCAGACATGCTGACCTGTGCCGTTCTCCTCCCCAGTCCCCCGGTCCCGCCGGTAGTGCGCACGTGCCCAGCCCATAAATATCTTATTTTGTGTTCCTGCCAGCCCCTACTAATAGGGCTAATGCTTCCTGAGGAGTAGCCCAAAGCTGCATTAGTCGCAGATGTTTGATTGATTTAAAACAAAGAGCCTGACCACCAACCTCTCTCTATGGTTTCTCTTCCTGCCACTTTGCTTGCAGGGTTATCTCTGAAATGCAATTAAGGGGCTTAAAAGTACATTTTCAGGAAGATGCAGAATTGATGAGGGGAGCTGGCCCCTGTGGGTGCCTCCAGATTGTTCCAGGGAAGGGAGCTGGGCCTGGCTGGGAGCTATGTGCACACCCACCAGTTTTGGGTCTCCCGGGCACTACGCACCCCCAGGAGCCGGGAGGGCTGGAGCCAGGAGGGCTGGTAGGAGGGGCTGCTTCCCAGTGAGTTTTTGCAGGCAGGGGCCTTGGGTAAGCCTCTGAGGGAGCTGGGGCTGCAGGCCAGGCAGACTGCTCCTGAGGTTACCTGCCCTGGAGCTCGCGTCCCACTAGCTTCCCCGAGGGTGTTTCTCTGGGACCATCC